>NC_051190.1:37205548-38502365 GCF_015220075.1 Falco rusticolus
CAGAGGTGACCTTACCCACAGCACAGCCGAGCTTATTTCTGCAAACAGGCAAGACTCAACAAAGACCTGTAACATTTTATTCTAGCTGCCAGAAAGTGAGACAAGGTAGTCTGTATTTGTGACATTTAAGTGTCTGCATAATGTGCTGACATCTTATAATCCACCTTTTTAGGTCAGCAAGCATTACTGCACTTTTACTACTGCTGTGATTGAGTGACCTGAAATGCATACAGTTTACAGTCAACATGCGTGCATCTGCCCACAGCACACATATATTCAGCACACCGCAGGCTAATTTAGGACAGATGCTATTACACACGGGAGGAAGCAGCAGCTTTGTATTCTAGCTGGTTGGATACCAGAGGCCCTACTCACAACTGGCCATGGTAGCTGGAGGATCAGCAGGCTCCAGACAACACAAACCACCATGTTCCAGAGGATATTTTAGTCTGCACCTTGCCTGGCAAGCTGATCTGAGCCATCAACCCAGGAGCCAAAATGCTCTCTCTCGTGTGCCATATCATACCCTGCAGTCCTCTGCAGCCATGAGGGCTGGGCTGCAGCCTCAGTAGACTCCCAAGCAAAATGCCAGAAGATACCAAAGGTGCTAAACAGAAGAGCTGGGAGTGTTGTGTACAGAAGTGATTACAGTTCCCCACCTACTGGTTCTAGTTTTGTGGCGCTCGGCTGTCTTCTCTCACTAACACTGTATTTTTTTCTCCATCATTTTCAATGTCTCCTCTGACAAAAAGGGAGAGTGATTCTTCAAGTGGCCGCAAGAGTGGGCACCAGCAGGTCCCTCGCAGAGCCATTAGACAGCATTGGTCTTCCCACAGACAAGTGACCCCCAAGAGCCACGGCACACAAGAAAGAGAGTCTGCTCTGGTTTGCGAGTTACCAAACTGAACCAACCAAACTTCCATTGTAGAACAGCTATTACTAGAAACAGCACGTTCCTGGAGAACCCAAGTTATTGGCAAGGGCCTGGAAAGTGGGCTCGAACTCAGCTATAATTGCTGTTTGATTTAAAAATGTTCTCTTGCCTTGCAGAGTCTCTCACTACTAGTTCATCACGCTACCTCAGCACAGCCACCAAACTCTAATCTCTCCAGTTTCCACAGACTTCAGCAGGGTACCTGCACATTTCCCATCCAGGGAAGAAGTAGGTCTGACATTAACGAATCAAGATCTTCACCTTACACCACCAGATTCAATTTTGGAGATTACTGAGCCTGGTAGATCAAAGAGGCAACCTTTGGTGACAAAGGCTTTTCAGTTTTTTAATCCTCCTATTTTCTTCACACCTTTAACAGAAGAGCCAACTGCTACTAAAATCCAGGCATGATACCCTCAGGAAGTTATATCTATTCCCTAAGCTAAAAGGGCCTGCTGTGACCTCTTCCTCTGCATTCCTCGGACATGTTCAGCCATATGGACCAAATGGGTTGGGCCCTGGACACAGTACACTATGCACTAATTCCTTACCCAAACAGATCAAAACTCACAAGTTTGAGGGAGTATCTTTGCTTTTGAGGACAGGCTCCAGATGCTGACTGCGCTGTGGAAGGATGGAACAGATGTGGTTACAGGAGCACGGAAAAGAGGCACTTGCAGTGTCACCTGCATCACTGCACACAGCCTGTGCAGCTGGCTTTTACTTATCCTCTGCTTCTTTCACCTGGTCTTTGCAAAAGCATCCTCTGTGACAGCGTCCTCCCAGATTACGACAAAATAATTCTTACCTTGCTCCAGAAGCACAGCACCCCTGACATGCTTCAAGTGCAGTTCTGCTTAAGTCACAGAAGCATCTAGGCATGGCTACCGTAGCGGGGTGCTTTGAAGGTGGTACGTAAAGAACAAATCATTAGCAGAACCTCCAAGGCACCCCCAAATCCATTTGCTGAGCATTTGCTCCAGCTCACTTCGTAGCCTCTCAGGTCTGTAAGAGACACCAAGCCCCTTGTGCTCTGCATGGATGTTGGTTACACGTGTCCTTCTCCGGAAGGGTTTGCGTCCATTACTTGGCCCTGGGGTAGCTCCTCTTCTCCTGCTCTTAGGCCAAGAGCTACACAGGGGTTATCTGCTGCTCATCACCCAAAAGGCACTTCTATAAAAACGCCCTGCTCTGTAACATTGGTTTTCTCTAGCACTTTGTTAAAGACACAGGTGGATGCCCAGACTTTGTTATACAACGGAGTAATTAAAAGGGAACTAAAGCCAAATATCCGGCAAAACAGCCAAAACTTACTAACGGGGAAATTTCCTCCTGCAGTTTCCAAGTTAACAACACAGAAGATGGGACCTTTCCTGCGGCAGCGCACGGCTGGGGAGGGAGACGGTCACCAAGGAGGCGCCCGGACTCGGGCGCCCGGACGGTGCCGCTGGCCTAGGACAGGCCGGGGACCCGGGGCTGACACTTAACGGCACCGGCATCACCGGCTGCGGCCTGGAAAGCAGGAGGCGGCGGCAGGGCCCCGAGAGCCCCGCGTACCGCCCGGTGACGGCGCGGCTCCGGCCCGGCACGCCCGGCAGGGCCTCCCCGGGGGCACCGGCCCCGGCCCCCACCCGCCCCCCGGCCCCAGCGCACCTTCGTACAGCAGCCCGCAGCCGCCCTTCTCCAGGAGGCGGCCCAGCCGCCACTGCCCGCCGCCCCGGTCCGCCAGCACCGTCCCGGCCGGCAGCGGCACCGCCGGCCCCGGCCGCGCTTTGCGGGGCGAGCGGGAGCTGGGCCGCGCCGCGGGGGAGGCCGCCGGGCTCCGGGGCGGCGGCGGCGGTGAGGGCGGGGGCGGCTGCTCCGCCGGGGCCGGCTCCTCCCGAGGCTCCGCGGGCAGCCTCCCGCCGCAGGCCGGGCAGAAGCGGAAGGTGGGCTCCAGGCCGCGGCCGCACCACGGGCAGCACCGGCTCCGCCTGCGGGCACAGCGGGGACAGGGTCAGCGCCCGCCGGGCCGCCCCGCCCCGCCCCGCTCCCGCCGCCCCCATCCCACTCCCGCCGCCACCTCGGGACGTCGCGGGCCGCGCCCGGGCCCCGCTGCTCCGCGCCCGGGCCCCGCCGCCCTCTGCCCCGCCGCCCGCGGCCCGCCATGGCCCCGCCGCCGCGCACGCATGCGCGCAGCCCCGCCGGGCCGGGCCGGGAGAGGCGGGCGGGCCAGGCGGGGCCGCCCGGGGCAAGGGGCCGGGCAGCGGGCGGGACCCAGCGCGCTCCTCGGGGCTGGGCTTGGCGGGGGGCTGCGCCCGACGGAGCTCCCGCAGCCGGCTGCCAGCCGGGGGCAGCGCCGGGGGTGGCGGGGCCAAGAAGCGGGAGAGTCGCTGCACAGCAGCAGCTGCCGCCGGAGAGGGGAGTGAGAGCAGCCGCCCTGCGGGCAGCGGGGGAGTGGGCGGGGGTTGGGGGGGCTCCGGCAGCCCGTGGGGAAGCCCCCGGCGGGGCCGGCTGTGCCCCAGCCCAGGGTGCCAGGGGGCGCTGACACCACCAACCCCCGCAGCCCGGGCAGGACCCCGCGCCGGGGCAGGGGGTGCCCACGGGGGCGGCTGCTGGCAGGGCCCGTGCGGAGGAACCCGGGCTGGGGCAGGGCTGGGGACCCCCCTGGGGCCGGCTGTGCCTGGGGGGCTGTGCCCGTGGGAGGACCCCCGCGGCAGGGGCAGCGTGTGCGGGGCTGAGCGCAGCCCCAGCCCCGTCCCTGCAGCGCTGGGGGGGGGGAATGGGGAGTGGAGTTGAGCTCGGGAAGAAGGGACAACTAGGGGGAAGGGGGGTTTATGATTTGAATGGTAATAAACTAAGCTTCCCCAAGTGGACTCTGTTTTGCCCGTGACGTAATTGCTGCGTGATCTCCCTGTCCTTATCCTGATCCACCAGCCTTTCATTCCATTTTGCCTCCCCTGTCCTGCCGAGGGGAGCAGTGATGGAGCCGCTTTGGTGGGCACCTGGCATCCAGGCGGGGTCAGCCCATCACACTGGCACCTAAGAAAGAACATCAGCACGCTACTTAAAAACGGCGTTAGGACTGCAGAACAGGTTCTCACAAGTCAATGGGTGCTGATCGGCAGCACAGGGCTGGGAGGAGCAACCCTGTGTGCCCAGTATGGATGTCTCCGTATACTGCACCTTCTGTACGTTGTACACCTGTAATCCCCAAGCAGGCACCTATATGTTGCCATAAAAGAAGCACAGGTGGAATTGGACCTTCCCATCTGGTGGGACAAGACCAAAGTTTGCTTGGGGAAGGAGTCTGGCCCCTGAGACCCCACAGCAAGGGGGTAGAAGGGGGCAGGCGAGGTGTGTGCAGCAGGCACCTGGTGTCTTGTTCCAGAGAACATCTCTACACATACTGACGTTGCTTTTCAAAGCATCCATCCAAACATGAAGAAAGTGAGCCATCCAAACACCACTGGAGCACGAACAGGAGTGATGTGGAACTGAAGGCAACAGCTCATACCATAAAGAGCCAATTAATTTTAATATTAATTTGCATTTTGGCTAGCCTGCTTTGCTATTCAACCATCCTCCTGCAGGTTCACCATGGTATTGCATTAGGATCCCGTGCTACACACCTGCACCCACGCTGGCTGGGCAGTATGACCCTGTTCGCATGTATTTTCCTCTGTGTCTGGCTTTCACTTCCTCCAGCCAGTGTCTTTATCTTATGTAGTTCCTTCTGGCAAGGATAAGTAAGCCCGCAGAGGTTTTCACCCTTGACTACACCAGTTCATGGCTCAGGGGATGCCCCTTCTTGTGTTTCCCTAACTGGGGGCTCCAGGTGCAGTCACTTAGGGTGGCTTTGCTGTGACTCTTGCCGCTTCAGGCCCCCCAGGCAGTGGATCCTTGCTCACAGCCTCATAGCCTCCCTTAGCGTTTGGGGGGGCACTGTCCCCATCCTCTCCAGGTGGTTGATAGCCAAGCCCTAGTGCCCTCCCCTCTGCGTCCTCCGTGTTTTGTGGTCCGTTCCCTGCAGGCTCCCGATGCCCGTAACCCATTTACTCGCTCGAGCCAGTGCCTCCCCTCACTGGCTCACACACCTCCACCAGTGGCTTCTTGGCCCTTGCCCTGGGCTGTGACCATCACTGCACCCTGGCCTTTCCCAGTGCCTCATCCTCACCTAAACCAGGCTGCTCTCCTCTCCCTGCCGCCACCGCAGCCAGCGCACAGCATTTGATCTCGTCCCAGCAGCTTGGTTTTTTAATGTGCCTTTTTTCTGAAATTTTCCATTCCTTTATTGTGGGGACAGAGTTACGCATTTATCTCCCTGCCCCACTGCCCACTCATCTCACCCACTAAGCTCAGTTTAAAACCCCCTCCCATGATGGTTTTCATTTTAAAGGCTAGCACTGTGGCTCTGTTTTCCTTTAGCCAGAGCTCACCTTTCCTGGGGACACTCCCTCTATCCCAAAAGTTTCTCTAGTTTTTTTCTAAGCCAAAACCCAACCCACATGGCCAGCAAACTGCCCACCCTCACTGAGCCAGCAGCACTACCTGCCCCGCATCCAGCTTCCTCCAAAGCAGTGGGTTAGGTGAATTTTGAACTTCACCTTGTTCTTGGAAGAGGAAAACGTCAACACTTTTAGGACAAGACTTGTCTCCCTCTGGCCTTTGCGTGCTGTGGATGGTCCATGCTGCTGTGCCCGCCAGAAGCATGCAGGCAGCTAGGGTGGCAACAGGCAGATCCCCATCTCCTCCCTTCGGGGATTTCCTTGGTGTCAACTCGGTTATGTCTCCTTTATCTCACCTCTGACTTCCCAGCACGGCTGCCAGCAGCCCGAGTGTGTGACTTATCGGATTTGTGTGCTGGCAGAGATCTTTGAGCTTGACAGAGCACCCAAAGCTGCCAGTTCTTCAATTGTTCTTAATGAAATGTGACTATTCCTTTGCATTTACACACCTCTGATCCTGAAGTGAAGAGATGCCGCTTGTGCAGTGGTGCTACAGTCCTGGGAGAGGCCTTGGGAGTCTGTCAGCTCCGCACTGCCAGCTCCAGCCCAGCAGCCATGAGAGGTCCTGGCTGCTGGCGCAGGAGGGCTGCCTGCACATTCCCGGGAAGTGGCCGTGGGGACACTGGCTGCCCATCTGGGGTGAAGGGACAACAGCCTGCCCTCGGGCAGCAGCTGGGTAGCGCAGGCAGAGCCTCCTCGAACACATCCCGGGCTGTGCTGCCTTCCCAGCTCAGTCTGCCGTCTCCCCGGCTGCAGCAGGATGCTCACCCAGGCATGGAGGAGCAGTGGCCAATGTTTCCAGCCACATCTCCTCCATGCTGGTGGTGCACCAGGGGCTGTCGAGGGCACTGAGCTCTCTAACCCCCAATAGGGACATGGGGACAGAGCAGGGACACCCTGGGGAAGCTTTGCAGGAGGCTGGTGCATCTGGATAGTGCACCAGCTCCCTGCAGGGCACTGCTGGGGAAATCACACTTTGAGGGGCGCAGGGATTGGGAAGAGCAGTGGAGGGGTCCTGGAACGCTTCCTCCCGTACCAGCCTTCCCAGCCTATGGCAATCTTCCTGTGTCTGAGCACTGCAAGGGGACTCCACCTCCCCTGCACATCTCCCCAGCGCTTCCAGAGCGGAGTGACGCACTAGGAGACTCCAACCTGGCCACCAGGGTTGGGGGCTGCATGCTGGCATGCCCCTAGGGGCAAGGGAAGAGGTAATCCACCCCAGGGGGAAAGCAGCCAGAGAGATCTGGTCCTCGCCCAGCAAGCACCTGCACCCAGGCAAGGCAGCAAGGTCCTTCATTCCCCCCGGGGCGTGGGGGAACAGCCTCTTCACCCCAGGCCCCCACGGTGGTCTCACGGGCAGGTCAAGACAAACCTCTTCACCACCGCATCAACACTGCAGGAGCCAGAGAGGATGAGCTGCAGCAAGCCACAGCGTCATGCTTGGGAAGCGACAAGGACACACCTTTCCCTGGAGTAAGACCAGATGGGAACTCCCCCATCCTTCTGCTTTTGTGCAGCCGGTGTTCCCAAGAAAAATAGTTGTTCTCAGCCTGCCTGGCTCTGCAGAGCAGATCCCTCTGCCCATGGCTCAGGAGGATTTGAGCATGTGTGTGTGCACACACACATGCTCCCCTTCTACAGCAGCAAACCCTTGATGTGGCATCACTGATGATGCCGGGTGAGCAAGGCAGGAGGGTGTGTGGCCGTGCATGCTACTGGTGCTGGGAGATGGGCAGCAGCAGGGCTCTTCTGACCAGTGTGGGGGAGCTGAAGGGACTGGATCTGCTCCCCACTTTCATGGGAACCATCATCCCGGCGTTTCATGCCTGGGCAGTGGCGCTCAAGGGTAAAAAAATGCCAGTCCCAAGATTGCACCATCCAGCACTGCAGCAAAGTTAAGGAGCAGGGAGAAAGTAAGACAAGATAGGAAATGCTCCTGGCAGAGGCTGGTGTGTTTGTTCCTGGCCTGGCAGCTCACGGGATGTGGTACCCAGGGTAGCCCTCGCTGCACGTCCCCAAGCCACCGGCTGCCCTGGAGGAGGGTGCTGCCAGGCGTTACAGGGTGTCTGCCCTGCTGACACTCCCTCCTGCCCTCGCAGGGAGCAGCAGCAGGGCAGCAGAGGCTGGGCAAGGAGCAACGCAGAGGCGGTGGCACGTAGGCAGAGGTAGTGAACCCCAGCCAAAGTCCTTGCCCACATACTGCCCTGGAGCAGCAGGGCCATGGGGAAAGCAGAGGAACCAAAGCAGAAATCACTTAGCAGTGTTCTTCCCAGCATCCGCATTTTGCTGCTGGCTGCAGGAGGTCAGATGAGGAGCCAATGCACCCTGTGCCGGGTCCAGGCCACGTGTCTGAACTGGCATGGCTGCGCTGGGGACTCACTGGTAAGTCCCCCCAACAACACCTCTGCCAAGCAGCCCCATGTTTTGGATGTTGTTTGGGTGGATAAGGTGGTTTCCTGATGCGAGCCAGCACCTTTAAAACTGGTTTAACCCCGAAACCAGGTATGGGGTGGGCAGGGCTGGGGTCTCTGAACCAGGCAGACAGTCTGAAACAGCGTGACAGGTATCCCCACTGCTGCTGCTAGGGTGGCCCCAGTGGCTGCCCCCTGGCAATAACCCCAAGGGAGCTGGGGGTGATAACAGCCAGCATGGGAAGGTGATGGAGTACAGCTTGAGCCAGTCACCTTGGGGACACACAGGGTGCCAGCAGGTAGCAGGAGTGGGGTTGGCAGGCTTGGCCTGCCAGCACAGCGGCTGATTCTTCCTTTCAGGTGCTGATGAGTGATGGGCGATCTCAGAGAGGGACATCCCCCCAGCAGGCACTTCCTAGCTGCCTGGTACCCCGCTGCCCTTTTCCTG
Source organism: Falco rusticolus (assembly GCF_015220075.1). NCBI lineage: Eukaryota > Metazoa > Chordata > Aves > Falconiformes > Falconidae > Falco > Falco rusticolus. Next base: position 37,213,829 of record NC_051190.1, read on the forward strand.
TGGGTTTCTCCTGTGTCCCTGCTCAGTCCTGTCCTGCACACTCCCCATCGTGGGTGCAAGCTGAGTCACTGCGATGCCACTGCACCTCATTGCAACACCTCCCATCTTCTGTTCTAGGAGCCATGAGGAGCCTGTAAATACTTTCTTTGGCAAGACTCTTGTTTTGATCTAATCGCTCAGCTTCCTTCAAAGGCAGGCACAGAGAGCAACTGCATGAGGCAACAGGGAAGGTCATGGGGAGAGCTGCGGCGGCAGTAACTGGGGAGGATCAAACCCGGGCTCAAGCTGGGGTGTGGACGAGTGGCTCAGTCCCAGCTGACATGAAGCTCCTCCTGCATGTCACCACAGGCACTGACTGTCCCAGATCCTCCCCAAGACCATAGGCACTTACGGCTCTGCAGCTGGGACGAGGCCAGGGTCCCCATGCTGCCATCCATGCTGGGGCGCAGACCCAGGGTGAGGCCCTCACCATGCCATTCCCGTTGTGGTTGCAGCAGGACACCGTGCCACATGGTGACAGGCGATGGGGGAAGGCACGGTGGGAAGGTGTGCGCCGCCCCATGCTCAGCCCACCTGCATCATTCATGTCTCAAAGTGCAGGTGTGCCTCTCCTGAGGGATGGCAGCTCGCTGGGCCAGGCTGGCTCCTGCCTGCCCCTGCACCCTGTTCGTGAGCTCTGCTGGACACCGCTGCATAGCTGAGTGCCAGCAGGAAAGCTTTGCTGTGGTCAGGTGGCTGCTCAGTTTGTCCCTGGCAGACGGGCTTCAGCTCATCGGGTGCCTGCTGAATGAGCCAGGTCTGTGCATCTCCCGGTGCAGCCCAGCGAGAGAGGGGACCCAAGCAGCCTGGCCAGTGGGGATGCTCCTGCAGCCACCCCATCCAGCGCAGCAGCAGCAGCCCCCAAGCAGAGCACAGCTGGCAGGGAGAAATCCAGCGGGCGGCTGTTACAGGGCCAGACCCACAATTGTGATTTGCTCTGGGTGCCCTGAGAAGGCAACCTCAGCCAGCAACAGGAGCAAAGCCACCAAGGCGGCAAGTGGGGTGGCAGGAGCAAAGCCACTGAGGTGGCAAGTGGGATGACAGGAGCAAAGCCACCGACGCAGTGAGCGGGATCGCCCCTTCCAGCTTGATGGGTCCTAGCGGTGCAATCATGGGATGTCACTCTCCATTTGTACACAGCTATTTTTAAAGCTGATATTGCCGGTTCCCTCTCTCCCTTACCGAGACAGCTTCACCCTTGCCCCGGTTTCTAGGTTTATTTCCTCCTCCACCCGGGGCCAGCAGGGGCACAGCGGGTGGCTATGAAAACCTAAGATTAAAAGATTGCAGGAGAACACCAGCTCAAAGCCATCGCTGCAGCATCCATCTACATGGAGACACCCCCCCCAAACTGCTTTGCTTTATCGCGTGGAGAAAGGCAGCAGCCCGAGGGTGCCCTGCTCCCCTGCCTGCCACGGCACAGGGCGGGGGGTGTGCTGTCACCGTGGCACCCCAATACCCCAGGGACCCCGTCACACCCCATGCTCCTTCTTCAAGCACCAGAGCTGCGTTGAGCTGCAGCTGCCCTTGTCCCCATCCCCTCTCCTCATCACCCTCTTCCTCCTCCCGCTCCCGTAACGTGCCCACAGCAAACTTCCCCCCCCCCCCCCGCACTGGTCCCGGCATCCAGAAGCGGGGCCTGGTACGGCAGCCCTGCTCCTGCCCGGCGGGCAGCAGGGTGGGCAGGGGCAGGGCGGGCAGGATTCCCGGCCCCCGGCAGCCCGCTCCTCGCCGGCGCTTTCATCCTTATCGGGAAGGTGCCACTTGGCAGCTGGAGCGGTCCCGAGCGCTGCCTTCCCACGCACCCTGCCCCACGCACCCTGCCGCCCCGCGCTCAGCCCCCCCGCACCCCGCCCCTGCCCCCCTGCCCCCCCCCCCCGACCCTGCCCCCCGCCCTCACACACACGGTGACACACACACAGGGTCACACGGGCAAACACCCCCGCTAACACGGTCACCCACACAGCGGCACGCACACGCACTGACACACGCACGCGCAACCCACGCTGACACGCGCACCCCCCCCACGCGCACCCCCGGGCTCGCTCTGGCCCCGCCCGCCGGTGCGGCGCGTGCGCGGGGCGGGGCGGGGCCGCGGGACGGAGCCGCAGCTGCAGCCGCAGCCGCCCGGCCCGGCCCCGGTGAGTGCGGGGAGGGGGGGCAGTACCGGCGGCGCGGGGGGATGCTCCGGCAGGGGATGCCGGCCCGGCGCGGGGGATGCCGGCGGGCGGGGGGTGCCGGGGCGGGTGTTGTACCGGCGGGGCGGGCAGGCGGCGGGGGGGGCTGCGGCCCTTCCCGCAGGGCGGCCCCGCCCGGGGCTGCGGCGCCTCCGGGGCCTCTCGGCCGCTCTGCGCCCGCCGGGGCCGCCAGCCGCCGCCAGGGCGCGGGGAGCCGGGCCGGGCCCGGGCGGGGGTGGTTCCCCGGGCCTGGCCCGGCCTCGGCCCGGCCCCCGTGCTGGGGGGCGGCGGTGGCCGAGGAGGCGCCTGGCGCCCCCCGCCGCCCCGGGGCTTGTGACGGTGCGGGGAGCGCAAGGGGACGGCGCGGCGAGCCGGGCGCTGCTCCCGGGCTGCCCCGCATCCCCCCCGGCGAGCGCGGCCCGGATCCCCGTAGCGCTGGGAGACACGGGCGGCCCCGGCTGCCGGCCCGGGGCTGGGGGTGCTTTGCACGACGGCTCACGAGAAGCTGCCCCCGGCCCCCGGCCCGGCTCCAGACTGGGCTGCCGCATCCCTGAGGCCGCGGGGGCTACGGGGCCCCGACGTGCCGCTGCCAGCCCTGGAGCGAGCGGCCCCTGCCCCGTCCCGCCGGGCCCCGGCCCCGGCTGCAGCCCCCGTACCGTGCGCCGCTGCTTCTGGCTTTCGATGGGACAGAGCCCGACCCGTGGGGGACACGGGGGGCGCTGAGTGCTGCGAGGCTGCGGGTCTGTAATGGGCGGCAGCCCCTCACCCCCCCTCCCCAACCTTGCAGCCTCCTGGAAAGTTTTATTGCTCTGTTTGCACAAGCGCTGGCGCTGGGGAGGGTTTATGAGCTAGCTGTGGCATGACTCTTGCATTTCGGGGAAGAAAACAGCAGCAGCGAGAGCTGCGTGACCACCTGTGGCTGGGCTGGTGACCACCGGCCCCGGTTGCTTTTTGCAGGACCCGACTGTAGCAGACGGGACTTTCTGGACGCGCAGGCGTCAGAAATCACTTGCTCTTCCTGAAAATGTTGGCCAAAACAAGTCCTTCCCCTGGCGACGTGTGCTCATACTTTTAGTTTCCAGCACGGGTGTTGCGGGAAGCAGGGAAGTGTTACCCGCGCCAGCAGCGCTGTGGAAAGCCATGAGCAGCCCCCACCAGGTGTATGATGCCACCAGCCTGGGCACCGTGTGGTCCTCAGCACGGCCACAGAGATGGAGGTGCCCGGCAGGGTCTGCAGCTCATCTCCTAGGGATGACATGGTGCCTCTGAAGTTGGTGTGGAGAAATGCTGATTATATGGAGGGGAAAAAAAAAAAAGCAACGTCTGCCATTTCCAGGCCTCGTTTCTATGGGAACGGGACATCAGAAGAGCAGAAATGCAGTGAGTGCTCTAAAATATCTGCCAGCTCCTGGGAGCACATGGCGTTTGCTCGGCTTGCCCTGCCCTTTCCACTGAGACAGCGGCTGGGGACAGCTGGACCCCAGTGGTGAGGTGGTATGGAAGTGAGTCAGGAGGTGGGATGCTGTGGCCTTGATCCCTGCCGATCTTCGGTCCATCGTCATCTGAATCCACTGATGGGAGAGCTCTGGTCCAGGCTGGCAGCTGGTGCGGCCGGCACGCTATCTGGCACGACGCACAGGCGCTGGTGGTGCTGGCCAGGTGGTGGGGACTTGTCTGGCTTCGGGGGGGCGGGAGGGTCTCCTTCCTCACTGACCTCCCTGGGCATGACCAGGGTGAATCTGTACTCACGTATTTAGGAGACTTCCTCCCACCACAGCTGGCCACACGGTGTTTCCAGCAAGGGGGAGAGGAACTGGGCTGTTCTCCAAAAGCTGGTGGTGGTCATATCACTCTTCCTCCGGATCCTTGGCTGTACCTCTTGTGGGGAAAGTTGGTCTTACCTTGCAAGGCATAGTGCTGAGGTCAGGCAGGATTGCTGCTCCGGAGGGGATGACCGGGCCCACCACCAGCGAGTAGGTGAGCGCCTTGCAGGGTGACCTCCGGCGAGGTGCGAGCAGCCCTCCTTCCCGGGCAGAGGGGTCCTGGAGGCAGGTGGGGGCGTCTGGGGACCCTGCCTGACCTGCCTGTGGTCACATCATCTTGGAGCTGATCCAGGCAGCACCTTCCAAAAGAGTTTTTCCCTTTTGGGTTGAAAAAAATATCATTTCTGTGGATGCCCAGAGCCTGGAAAGCCATTTTGGCTCTCAAATCTGGTTAAGAAACCCTTAAAGCCCTTAAGAAACCCAGCTTCTTCCTTCTCCCGCTCTCCAGCAAGGGAAAGGTCCAGTGCGGGTTTTCTTTGAACACCTGAAAACTTGGAAAAAATGTATTGACAGTAACGAAGTTTTCCAGCTTCTCGTAGTGTTTGTGTTACCCAAGAGCTGCTTGACATTTTCTGAAGTGATGTGCCAACCCCGATGACAGCTATAAGACCTGCGGGGGTGGCTGGGGGGGGGCAGCTTGTGTTTGAGGGTGCGGCGGGGCGAGCAGCCAGGAGAGACGTGGGAGCAGGAGGTGAGATCTCTGCGAGGGCAGCAGCCTTCTCCAGCCTGACCTGTTGTGTTTGTCCTCTTTAAAAGTTTGATTCTCTTGGTTTGCTCTGGATTCCCGTCAAGTGAGCGCATGAGGAAGGTTCCTGCTCCTATCTGCCACGTGTGGTATGTGAGAGCGTGGGGCTGGGGGACTTGCTGTAGGGGTCCTATGGCAAGCCGGTGGCATTTCTGCCAGGGCATGCGTGGACTGGAGGCCAGCTGGAGACACAGCACTTTGTGGTGAGCTTGAAGGTGTTTAAGCTGCAATCTAGCAGCAGCTGCCTTTGCAAAGTCCCCTTTGCTGGGTCCTTCCCTGCTTGCTGCCTGAGGGATCTGATGGGCTTTTCTGGGCTGCAGGAATGGACCTCTTTGCTTCTTTTTCTGACCAGAGGAGGTTCCTTGAGTGCAGATGTCCTTTCCCATTAAGGGAATCTGACTTCTGGGCGTGGAGTGGCAAGAAGAAGGTGTTCTTTTTTTGCTCTGAGAAAGCACCTGGGTGTTGGGTTGGGGATGGGAAGGTGTGTGCCAAGCCAGAATGCTTCTGGAGGGCTCGAGGAGCTGGTGGCACAGGGCAGGCAGGTAGATGGATGCTTGTTGCTTTGTCTGCAGACCTACGTGGATTTTAGCTTGCTCTCGCTGCAGCTCGGTTGCTCCCAGCTGTTGGTGCTTTGCTCACAATGTGCGTTTACCAGTCACTGGTCTGGGAGCGAAGGTCGGGCAGGCTGGGCTGCCAGTCTCCCCTCTCCTGCTGGCACCAGCACCCTAAACTCGCTGCTGGGGTTGGTGGGTGCTGGCCAGATCCAGGGAGCTGATACTATCCTGACCAGGGCTGGAAAACGCGCTGTTGAGTATCTCCCAGGGCATTGCTAGTAGGTAACATGTCTGTCCTCGTCTCTGCAGTGGCTTTTGGTGCTGCCAGGCTCTGGAGCACCAGCTCTCGGAGATGAACCCGGCGCTGCCCGCTCTGGGGGTGCGGCAGGGCTGGTGGGTGCTGCTGTGCCCAGGCTGGCCCCGTCGCTGCAGGAGGAGGGGGTTTGCTGTGCTGGGAGCCCGAGGGGCTGCTCGGCTGGGGGCTGCCCTGTGTCTGGCAGCGTGGGCAGGTTGCTCTGCTTGTGCCAGGGCGGTCCCTTCTCAGTGCCACGCTGCTGGGTGACTCTGCCAGTGTGAAATCACAGCCCATCTGCTGGTGGGACAGCAGTGCTTCATCAGGGAACGCCACTGCAAATGGAGACAAAAAAACCTTGGAGGGATAGCAGATGCTTCCCAAGAGGGGGAGGAGGCAGGTGTATCGTCCTCGTATGCTGACCTTCCCTTGCGCTTTCCTGCCCTTTTCTCATCCTTGCCTCTCCAAGGAGAGTTTCTGCGGAGAAAGCACTGGTAACGTTGTAAACCCAACCCTTCGTGTTGTGGGAGACAGAGCCACAACTTAAAATTTTCATCAGTCCCAAATAATGGGCTGCAAAGGGGGCTGGTGGCCTTCCTCAGGCCAGTGTTTGCGGTTCTGTAACCCTGTGCTCCCACTGCTTAAGGAAAGCTGTTCCCTGCCTGCTGCGGGCAAAGCACTCCTGATGCTCGCGGGATGGGTTTCTGCACAGCAGCCTGCCTCTCTTGCAGCTCGGGTCACGCCAACGACCGGGAACAGGTCACGCCAGAAACCGCGAGCTCTGGCTCTTGTGGGTCAGTAATGAGCCTTGGAGAGGAAACACGACATTTATTTTTCGCTGTTTGGGGTTGAGCCAGCTGTTGCAACATCAGGCTGGAAGCAGAGAGCTGCCTTCGGGCTGCCAGCGAGTGGGATGGGGGATGCTGCCCTCCGTGCCTGGGTCTGTGGGCACCCGGTGTTCACGGCTCTCCCCTCTCTTGCAGGGTCCTGCGGAGCGGCGGCGGCGGTGGTCCCCCTCTGATGGGATGATGGTTGTTCTCAGGCAGTTTGGGCTGCTGCTCTGGAAGAACTACATCCTGCAGGTAGGCTGGCACCGCGCTGGGGGGCTGCCTCTCACCTCTGAATGTGGGTACCCCAGAGCTTGCCTGGGGTCTTGGTTCTCCAGCAAACCTTCACCGTGGGCCCAGGGCATCATCCCTTGGAGGAAACTGATTTGCTTGTGCATGTGATGTCATCCTGCTTTTGTGCCAGGGAGTGACGGGCAGGGCTGCATGCTCAGTTGTCCCTGTCGCCTCGAGCACACACTGTGCTCACCCCCTCCTGTGCTCTGGCCGTGAGTTCAGCTCCCCTTTCTGGTGGGGCAGGATAACCCATGCAGCCCTCTACTTCTTGAGCTGTCCTGTTACCCAGCCTCCTCCGGAGGTGCTGATGGCTGCATGGCGCCTCTAAACCCACCGGGGCCCAGGGTTTTTTCCCTCCATTACTTTCTACAGCCCTCCAAAGCAGGCACTGGGGGTCTTAAAAATATTAAGCCAGCATCGTCCTGGTGGCTGTTCTCAGCACAGCTCTCTGTGCGGCAGCTGGCTGTGGATGAGGGATTTTGGGGCCTCCTTGTCCTTGTGCTGGACGAGGCTGCAGCGCCTTTAAGCAGCATGTGGATGCAGGACCCAGAGCAGCCCTGGCAGAGCGCAGCGGAAGAGGAGGGAGCGGAGATGGCTGCAGCCTGGCTTTACGCTCTCAGTTACCCTTCTGCAGCTCAGCACGATGTTGCTTTAAAAATAAACAAAAGGAAGAGGGAAGGGAGGGCTGGGCTGCCTGTGCCTGGCCTTCCAGCAGGGCAGGGAGCGACCAAAGGGACCGGCAGCAGGTCTGGTTTGCAGCCAGCAGCGTGTTCTGTGGGTGTGCATGATGGCAAGTCCTGTGCGTTCCCCTTGTACACCCCAGACACGTGCAGGACAGTCCCCCAACCCGTCTGCAGGGGCATAGCAGTGTTTTCTGGGTGTGCTCCAGGGTGGGGGCACCCCTCGTTGTGTTTTCCAAGGCCACAGGCTGACTCAGATCTACTGCACCGGAATACAGCCTGAAGTGTTTGCGTTTGCTCCCTGGCTCTTAAGTCTCCATCAAAAATTGTGCTCCTGATGAAGATGCAGAGCTCCCGAGCCATCATCACCCCAGTGCGAAGATGGATGCTGGGACACATGGCTTGCTCAAAGCTGGGGCAGCCCTGGCCAGGCGGAGGTGGTGATTATGGATGAGCGTCCCTGTCACCTCGGGAATACAGCAGCTTAAATGACTTCTGCGGCAGCAAAAGCCTTGCGCTGGTAAATGTGTATTAGCCTGTAAGTTCAGGGAGCCAGGCAACCGTTCTGGAGACAGCCCAGGAGACTAAGAGAGGTTTAATACGATAGTAAATCAGCGGGAGGCAGCTGGTCCGCCAGAGCTGCATTATAAAACCATCAGACATCTGCAACGTTCACTTTTACGAGCGCAGCCTTCAGAAAGGCTCCTTTTTCCCTGCCGGCTCGGGGTTGCTGCCTCCGTGCTCCGCAGCGCTGGCTCAGCCCTGGCTGTGGTCCCTCCCAGGTGAAGCCTGAGGAGGGGTTTTAGGCTTTGGCGGTGGGTGCCAAGAGCCAGGCAGCGATGGGGGGAGCGGCTGCGTGGCTGTACACCTGCATGGTGCCTTCTGAGAAACTGTCCAAGAGCCAATGCACCCCAGCTGCTGCCGGCAGACTGTCCCCTTCCTGGGAGGTCTGGGGTGCTCCGTGCCCAGGGCTCCCTTCTTGCCCCACTGCAGGCTGCGCCCACCTTGGTGCGCCCACTTGCTGCTTTCTTTTTTTTGGCCCCCGTTTAAAAAATAAAAGCTTTTTCCACCGTTCAGAGGGGTGGGAGGTGTAACTACATGGTCAGCACTGCTCAGTGCTTGATGTTTGTGGAGCTGAAGGAGCTTTTGTGGCGGCTGGGGTGCAGACAGGTGGGGAACCCCAACAGCCACGCTGTGCCTGCAGCCTGCTCGCCCTGTACGGGCACCTGGCACTCGCAGGCTCATTCCTTAGGGCCCCCCAGCCCGTCGCTGTGAAGCAGGAGGTGATTTACCACTGAGTGTACAGAGGTGCTGGGGGGGCTGTGCCGCTGGATAGAAACTGATTGCTGAGACAGCAAAGTTGTGAGAATAAAGCTCTTGGTGCTGCTCTTACCTGGTGGTGCTGCTCTTTCCAGCCAGGCAGAGGGGAGGGTGTAAAACTCCCTATGTCTTGTAAAGCCTGTCTCAGCCAGAGCCCTCGGAAGAGGTTAATGCTGCTGCTTCTGCTCTGGGCATGTGCTCAGAGCCAACAGCCGTGAGTTCTGTGCCCAGAGCTGCTGCCAGGGCCATCTCATGAGCTGTCACTGCAGTGGAGTTTTACGGAGGCTGGCTGGGCTGGGCTGGGCTGGGCTGGAGGCGGCTGGGTTTGCAGAGGGAAATAATGCAGCTGGGTCCAGATCTCCCCCCCCTCACCTGGTCCTGCCTGGTGGCTGCTGCTGCTGCAGCGGGCACACGGGTCGGCCGTGCCCTCCTGCCTGCGGTGAGACACGGTGTGCCCGGCTGAGCCCAGGCCCCGCATCCCGCTCCCATCCCTGCCCCAGCTGCGTGGTGCAGCTCCCAGTGGGAACAGCCCAGTGCTTGCTGCTCCCTCCGTGGAAGCAAGTGTGATGTTACAGTGGTTTTTACAAGCATAAATCCACCGGTCAACAGCGTGTACAGCGCCTCACAGTAAAACAGATTGGGGGGGGTCACGCTGCAGGGATGTGGGGGTACATGTGATGCTGGCTGGGGACTGCTGGTTCCCCCTGCCCCCTCCAGTCAGGGATGACCCCAGTTCCCCTGGGACAAGCAGAGTTTTAAATGCTAATTAACCTGGGTTGGATGCTATCAGCCTGGGCTGGTGGTGGGGTGTTGGTAGCTAGCTGGAAGCTTGCAGGAGCTGTAAACCCTGGGGGAAGCCACGGGCTCTGCCAGGGTCCCATCCTGGGCTGGGACGTGGAGCCTGTGTCCTGCCGCCTGCAGCTGCTGAGCTCCAGCGGAAAAAGCTTTGCTGGCTGCAACAGCTTTGCTGTGCCCTGCTTTACCTCCCTCTGGCTTGCTCGTCTCAGCCTTCTGTTTAGTGACAGTATTTTTAGCTCCCAGCCCTGCAAGCATTGGGCAAGGTTGCTCTGCTTTGGCAAAAGCCGTTCTCATCATTCTGCCGGCAGCGGCTGGTCCCCGCGCGTCGCTGTGGCTGCCTGCAGGAGCGGTTTAGGCAGGCGCTGAGCGCTGCCTGTGCCTGGGCAGAGCCCTGTTCCACTGGGGAAGGGCAGAGGACCAGCTCAGCTCGTTCAGACCCGGCAGCATGGTGGGGAAGGCTCCAAAGGAGGGTGGTTTGAGATAGGGCGGTGCTTAGGGTAGGGAATGCCTTGGCTGGAAGGTCCTGAAGGATGCAGGAGCTGGTGCAGGGTCGTTCCCAGGCTCCAGAAAAACCCAAGTTGTGAAACCTTGTGAAATGCAAGAATGCTTCTGCTACATGGTGTTTGCATGCCCTGGACCTCATTACTGTGTTTGGTCTCCCTTTGGTATTTGCATCTTACTTTTTATATCTTTTTCTTTCCTGGCAGGAAAACGGCAAATCTTGGTGACCGTCATCGAATCTGCCTGCCGCTACTTTTCGCCGCCATCCTGATAGCTCCTGCGGCCACCGGGTGCACTCCATCAGCCATCCCAACGCCACCATCTACCCCCCCGAGTCCGTGGATGACCTACCGGGCTTCTTCTACAGCCGGCACCCCAGTAACCCCTGGGAGCTGGCATACGTCCCCTCCAACAGCAGCGCCGTCAGGAGCATTGCCGAGGCGGTGGAAAGAGCTTTACCCATCAGCATCAGAGGTGAGCAGGGGCCAGGGGCTGCAACTTCCACCCCAGAAATTGGTACAGATTTTTACTCTGATAAATCCTGATGCTCTGTTCCTGGGATGTGTCATTTTTTTTAAGACATCCAAGGCAATAACTTTATTTTTATCTCACTAAAACTACAGGATTTTGTTTTGATTTTTGGTTGCGTTTTGTTGCAGTTTCCATCTAGAATAATGTTTCCCTAAAATAGTTCAAGAAAGTGGCTGTCACTTCCCCGAGAAACGGTATTTTTGGAAATCTTTTTGCACAGAAAATTGTAGTGCTTCATGTTCCAAACTGAAGATATCACTAGAGTTTTCTCTGAAAGGAGAGCTGACTCCTGTCAAGGAGGAGGAATCTGCATGCCTTGTGATGGGTACAGCTGTGTCCTGTGTAAAACCCCCCTGTCTGACAGCAGCGGTGTTTCCCAGCTCTGTCTGGAGCACATCCCTCGTGTCCTGGACCAAAATGATGGTTTTGGTGATGGGTGACCATCAGCCCATGTTGAGCTGCCATGCTGCACGCCTGCATCTCTGTCTTTTCCCCCTCTGCAGCTCAGGGCTTTGCCTCGGAGAGGGACTTTGAGGAGTATGTCAAGTTGGACAACCGCTCGGGCAGCGTGCTGGCCGCCGTCGTGTTCAAGCACCGCTTCCAGCAGAGCATGTCCCCACTGCCCCTCCAGGTGAGCGGAGCCAAGGGGCTATGGGGATGCGGGGGAAGCAAAGCCAAGGGGTGGTGAGGAGGACACAGGGGGACCATACTGGCTCTTTTCTGTCCCACCTGCAACTCCCTTTCTGTGCTCCTTCCAGGTCGACTATGAACTGCGCTTCAAGTACAGCCCGAGGAACGCGCCGCGGAGCGAGCAGACGGGTCTGAACCCCAACCTGGACCGGGACTGGCACACCAGCTACCTCTTCCCGCTCTTCCAGCTGCCCGGGCCCCGGGAGGCCAAGTTTGCCGATGGGGGGACGCCGGGTGAGGGCTCCCTCTCCTCTGCCGCGGGCTGTGGCACGGCCGCAGAGATGGGCGTCATTGTCTGTCCAGCAGCTCGGCTCGTTACAGAGGTTCACTGAGGATCTAAGCTTTTAAATAAAGAGTTTACATTTTTATGATTAATTTAACTTAATTTTTAAATTAATTAATTTACTTTTAACATTTATTGTCTTTATTATTTTTAATATTTATTTTATCCTGTGACTTCTTGGGCACTGTTGGCCTCAGGGTACCTCTGCTGAGCGGAGTTGGATAAGAATAAATTTTACTTACGTGAATCTTTTTTTTCCTTTTCAATGGAAAATTTATTTCAAGGTCCAAACTGCTCAGTATTTATCATGCTGCTTAAATAGTTTAGAAATAAATAGAGCAATTCTGTGGTTTGAGAGTAGTTTTTTAAGGAAAGCCAAACCACTGACGGAGCAGGAGGCAGCAGGGATGTTGCCAGAGCTGGCGCTGGGTTAGGACTTGATTTTTGGGGAGGTTCCTCTTGGCTGCAAAGGGGATATTTTCCTCGGTTGGGTTTCTTCTTCCATCGTTCAATAGCGATGTCAAGGAAAAGATTGAGAGGCTGAGAAAGCCGGCAAATGGGTTTTGCTCACACAGTGTAAATAAGCCTGAGCCCAGGAGGGCGGTAGCTGCTGGGTCAAACGCTCTGCAGGACAGGGTGACCAGGAGCTCCGATCAATTCCTTTGCTACAGTATTTGCTTAGTAAATTAGTTAATATAAAACATTGTTCATGATCTCATTTTCTTACTTTTTCCTTCTCTGTCTAGGTCATTTTGAGCAACTAACTTTCAAAATGCTCATTCGGGGCTTTGCAAGCAGAATTTGAGTTTCCATTCGAGTGACATGTGGCAGAAATTCCACATAAAAATAAACTAGTTGAAAATTTAGAATCTTTCACTGTTTTCTCATGCACAAAAATTTAAGCCAAACTTGTGAGAATTGGGTTATATTTTCCTCACCAAAACGGGCGTAGTAGCCCGTATTTTCTTGGCTTACAAAAAAAAAAGGACCAAATACAAACTCAGCGACTTTGGTGGTCATTAATGATGATGAAGAATCTCCCCCGTTACAAAAATAAACCTGTGCCTGCGGAAAGGCGACTGCATTTTAAATTGAGTTTTCCTGCCAGCTGCTTTTAAATGATGATTATGAGATTTAAATTGCTCTGATTTAAATCCTTCCTGAGCCCCTCTGTGTCTGCAAGAGTGTGTCGATGGTGATGGGTTTTTTTGCTTTTCCTACAAGCTTTCTTTTTTTGTTCCCTGTTCTTCCCAAGCAATCCCTCCCATAAAGGCTGTTTCTCTCCTGCCGACGCCTCCCTGCAAAACCTGGACCCGTCTCTATTCCCTGGTGTCGTTTTTGCCGTGCAGGCTATATCCGCGAAGGGTTCCTGGCCGTGCAGCATGCGGTGGACAGAGCCATCATGCAGTACCACGCCAGCGCCAGCTCCGCCAGCCTGCTGGAGAACATCACGGTGGTGGTGCAGCGCTTCCCCTACCCGGCGTATGTCAACGACCTGTTCCTCCTCGCCATCCAGAACCAGCTGCCCCTCCTGCTCATGCTCAGCTTCACCTACACCTCGCTCAACATTGTCCGCGCCGTTGTGCACGAGAAGGAGAAGAAGCTGAAGGTAACGTGAGCGGTGGGGCACTGGGGCACTCCTCTCCCGCTGTGGCTTTTCCCAACGGGTGCTGCCTTTAAATGAGGAACAAAATCCCCCCGGGGTGTGGAGCCAGGCAGGAGGTGGGGATGGCAGCAGATTAGCGAGCCCCGGGAGGAATGGCGCTAATCCTGCTGCCGGGGACGCTCCTTGCTGGGCGGCCAAGGCTGCTGGACCGAAGGGCTGGTGTTTCTCTTGGGCTGGGAGGTGGCTTGGGCAGAGGGCAACACGTCTGGGTTCAGGGGTTCCGGAGAGTTGAGTTGAGCATGTGGGAAGCGAGGTGTTTGTTGAATGTACAAACCCGCGTGGCTGAGCTGTGTCGCGGGGTGGCTGGAGCTCGGCTGATGGGCTTGCGGCAGCAGGGCTGAGCATGCCGGGCTGGGGTCCCCCGTGCATGGGGCCATGCTGCCCCCTGCCCCACGGCTGCCGGGCTTCCCTGGCCCCACCGCCACCAGCTGTGGTGATTTTGGGTGCAGCTGTGCTCTCTGGGCTGATGTTCTCCTGCGTCAGTGACAGCCCCTGCCCGGGGAGGTGGGGGACACCGTGCCATGCTGACAGCCGTGTGGGACGCTTTGGTGGCACCTGGGGATGGCGTGCCCACGGGGTGTGGGTGCAGCCCGGGGTGATGGCATGACTCCCCACAGGAGTACATGCACATGATGGGCCTCAGCAACTGGTTGCACTGGAGCGCCTGGTTCCTTATGTTCTTCCTCTTCCTCCTGGTGTCCGTGTTTTTCGTCACCGTGCTCTTTTGTGTCAAGGTGAGTGTCTTTCCCCAGGCCACTGTTCAGCAGGCCAGAAGCTCTGTGCTGGCGAGGCACAGGGATGACAAGGATCCTCTGCCACGGGCTGGACTGTCCTGGTGTCCCAAGACTCCTCTGTGCGTGTAGCGCAGGCTGGAGTTGGCCTGTTCCAGGGCTGGGTGGGCAGGGGTGACCTCCCACGGGCACCGGGGAGACCCAGGCACTCCATGCAGAGCAGGGCCACCCTGCACCCACAGTCCTGCCCTGCACCCACAGTCCTGCCCTGCACCCACAGTCCCACATGCCCGTGGAGGGGCTCGAGCTCTCCTTGCTGCTCCTCCCCCTACACCATGACAAGCAGGAGGTGGCCACCTGGACGCTGAGCAAGGTGTCCCCTGCCTCTTAGACCCCACATCATACAAGGGCAACCTGTACTTCCTCCCTCTGGGGTGGTCTAGGAGGGACTGGGTGTTCTCACCTGTCTCTCTGTTTGTCTTTAACCCACGGAGAACATCAGGTATTGGCTGCCCATGTGTGCCTGCTGCCATGGCCACCTTGGGCAGCCCAGGCGTAACCACGTTCTCTCGCCAGGTGAGTGAACAGGGAGCGGTGCTCACCAACAGCGACCCCACACTGGTGTTCACTTTCCTTGCCATCTTCTCCATTTCCTCTATCTCCTTCAACTTCATGGTGAGCACCTTCTTCTCAAGAGGTGAGTCCCTCCCTGGCTGCCTCCCTGTGGGGCTGGGGGAGTGTTATGGGCCTTGTGCTGTAAAATCTCTGGTTAATTTTGGTTGGGAGGCAGCTCTGGAGGTCACCAGTCCACCCTGCTCAGAGCAGGGCCAGCTCCGGAGTTATGTGAGGTTGCACAGGGCTCTGTGTTGGATAACTGGCTCCATGCGGAGCGGGAGCCTTTGTTCCCTTGGCTGTGTTTTCCCCACGGTGTGTGGGAAGGGATGCGTGCGCTGTCGCTTCCCAAACCAGACAAGTTCATGCGTTAGGGCTTCATCTGGCAGCTGTGGCCCCAGGGTGCTCGGGTCTGGGATGGACAGGGTGCTCCTGCAGCTGTCAGGATCCAATGCTGCCCCTGCCTTGCCCCGGGGCACGGGCACATCCTCGTCCTGCCCCTGCATAGCCACACTTTGTGCAAGCCTTGAATCTCCCCGGATGGAAAGCTTGTGAGAAATATATTCATTGGCATCACCAGATTACTGACTTCCCGTCTTGCTTTTCTCTGTGCTGGCAGCAAATGTTGCGGCTGCCGCTGGCGGCTTCCTCTACTTTTTCTCCTACATCCCTTACTTCTTCATCTCGCCCCGCTACGACCTGATGTCCCACAGCCAGAAGCTGGCGTCCTGCCTCATCTCCAACGTGGCCATGGCCATGGGGGCACAGCTTATAGGCATGTTTGAAGGAAAAGGTGAGCGAGTGCCTCCTGTCCCCCGGGAGGGGAGCCAGACTCATTCTGTGGTGGGTTGGGGCTGGCTTGCATGTGGTGTGAAGGGTGGAAAGAAGTCAGGGAGAAGCACTTTCCAGCTCCTAACGAGAGCAGGGGGGCAAATTGCCAATCGCTCCCACAGGTCTTACCAGCCCCCCTGAACCCACACCCCTGGCAGCCTGGACTGTGCAAAACACCATCATCACTTTGGCTGCCGAACGAATTCTGTTCTGATGGACGGGAATCCACTGCGTTTCCTCCTTCCCGATACACATCTTTAATTTTGGTGTTTATAAGAATTTGCTGGTGGTTCCAGCAGAGCCCATGCTTTTGTAAAGTGATGGCAGTAAAAAGGCAGCTGTGGTGATGGAGGGGCAGTGGCTGGAGATCGCTTCTTCCCTGGGCAGTGCAGAGAACGTGGTGGAGGAAGCGTGATGGAGTGCGGAGCCTCGAGATGTCAGTGTGCTTTCTGCTGCATCTTTCCCCTCTATCTTTAGAAGGGATTGTAGAGCCGTGTGTGTGCCCCTCATGCCCGAGCAGTGAATTAGGACAGGGGATGCTGTCTGACAGTCCCAGAGAACACTCTGTCCTTCTGGAGGTGCAGAGGTAGGCAGTGCCCCGTGTGCGTTGCAGGGACTGGCATTCAGTGGAGGGACCTCATGAAGCCCGTCAGCGTGGACGACAACTTTACCTTAGCCCAGGTGCTGGGGATGCTGCTGTTGGACTCGGTGCTCTACGGCGTGGTGGCCTGGTATGTGGAGGCCGTCTTCCCCGGGGAGTACGGCGTGCCTCAGCCGTGGTACTTCTTCTTGACGGTGAGCACCGCTTATGCACCCCTTCGAGTGGGCTTGATGGGCATCGTGTGGGGATGGTCCCCACCTCTGTGCCGTGCAGTGGGCCAGACTAACGTGCCAGGGTGGCACCACCTGGCCTCCAAAATCAAGGGGTCTGCAGCATGTCCTCAGTAAAGGGTGATGCAGCTGTATTTTTTTACTGAACGTGAAGGTCATCTTGGGTTTAAATCTTGTGTCCTGATGCTTCTTGGCATGCAGGGTGTTGTTAAATGTCTCCGTGCCCGAGTGAAGGCATCGGAGAGAAGCCCCAAGTGTGAGCAACCAGATCCAGTCATTTGAACCTCCCAGAGCGCTGCTGTCCAGGCGGACCCAGACGATCCGCGTCCCGCTGCCAGTCCCCACGTGCTAGTGACTGTCAGCTGAGCTGCCCTTGCTCTGCCAAGGCGAATGCTTGGCATCCTCCTCAGCAGCGGTGGCTGTGCCGATTACTGCAGCTCAGCTGGCCGCTGAGAATTCATTAAGCCACAGCGATACAACCAATTCTGATCCTGTGGCTGTATCCCTTGTTATTTGATTGGGAGGTTTTTCTTCCTCCCCTCTAAATTCCTTATCCCAGCATGGTTTCACTCCAGCATCCCACTCCCTCTTGCAGCTAGACCAGGGTAGCGGAGATACAGCTGTCTGCCAACAGCCGCAGTGAGATGCTGATTTTGCACTCAGGAGTCGCTGAATTGTTATTTCCATGGGGATTTCAGGTCTCAAACACTTATTTTCATTCCTGGAGAGCCAGGTCAAAAAAACCTGTAACTGCAGCAGCTGGACCCCAGGCTTTTTGCATTTATTATATGTCAGGGCTTTTGGAGGGGGTGATCATCCATTGCACGGGCTTTTCTGGGCAGGGGGCTTCTGCCTGAGCAATTTTGCTTCTCAATGAAGTACTGACCTTTTCCATGGGAATGAAGATGAGGAAAAGCTGCCTGTGTAATCACGGGCAATCCTGCTGTAAGGGAGAGCTAGGGGAAGGCAGCAGGGTAGGGGCAGGAGTTTCATCCTCTGACTTGCTTGCTGAAGATGTGCTGGTTGACAGTTCCCAGGCCAAGGAGAGCAGTCTTGGAGGTCTGTGGGAGGAGGAGAACGGCCAAGGCTGGGTAGAAGAGATGGTCTGTGTCTGTGCCTGAGTTTCTCTCTCTGCCTTCTTCCATCAGCCCTCGTACTGGTGCGGGCGCCCCAGGACTGTGGTGGGAAAAGAGAAGGAGGAGGAGGAGGACCCTGAGAAAGCTCTGAAGAGCCAGTACATTGAGGAAGAACCTGCCGACCTCGTGTCAGGAATCAAAATAAAGCACCTTTCCAAGGTACCAACTGCCCAGCACAACACAAATTTATCTTAATGTTGTTTTTGTAAAAACTGCTGCCTGCAGGCAACTCTCTTATCATTTTGCTGCCCTTTTTGCCTCGGGCAGTGTTGCTTAGCACTAAGGCTCTTCCCCAAAGCTGGCTGCATTTTCTTGTGGGCTGAAGTGTTAAGTGCTTACAGGAGCAGTGACATCTCTATTTTACCTGTTGACATCTGAATTTAACCCGAATTAGACCTGTTTTCTAATGCCAACACCACACGAGCATCATGGGCTGGGGCTGCCAGCTGGGGCAGGTCTGAGTGCGCTTGCTTCGGGTGCAGCATCAGCTTGTTAACGTGTCTTTGCAGGTCTTCAGAGTGGGAAACAAGATGAAAGAGGCAGTCAAGGACTTAACGGTGAACATGTACGAAGGGCAGATCACCGTCCTGTTGGGACACAATGGCGCTGGGAAGACCACCACTCTGTCCATGCTCACAGGTAGGAGCTGCATCCTGCTGCGGGGCTGGCACGTGGCCAGGAAGGGCTGATGGCTTGACTTGCAAAGAGGAGCTGAACCCCACTTCTGCTCTTCCCCGGAGCACCTTCAGTCACTGAGCTGTTAGCCAGGGATGCCAGGGTAGTGAGAGGCATGTCGGTGCTGGGGAGAGGAGGGAGGGTGCGGGTCCCTGCTCAGCTCTCCACAAGAGTGGGATCAGCCGGCGGGGAAGGTGACAGCCAGTCTTTGTGTTGGAGAGCCCTGAGCAGAGAAGGGACTTGCTGCAGGCTGGGTCTCTGTAGGCTTTGTCGTAGTAAGGCAGAGAGGCCACCAGGCCAAGAGTTGGTCTTCATCCTTCTTGGGGTGCTGAGCTGCCCCAGGCAGCCTGTTCGGGCATGGCGGACATGGTGACCTTTGATGGTTCATTCTTCCCTGTTCTCTGTCACTCTGTGCTGCTGCTGCCAGCCGAGGGGGCTCACCTTGTCTCCCCTGGAGCTCTGCCCGCTTCACCCCTTGCCTGCCTGCGCTGGCAGCACTGCAGGGTCCACCTCCCGCCGGTGGGTGCCGTGCAGCCCACCCTGCGGGCAGGAGCAGAAAGCTGCCGTGCCCCAGCCTGAGCAAGAGCCGCTTGCTCTGACTGTTGGCAAAAACCTGCCTGGGGGGGGATGCTTGGCAGGACCCCCGCCGTTCTGCCGGCTCTTTGCTGCCCAGGGTTGTCCTCAGCCCTGCGCCAAGGCTGCTGCGCCTCGCTCCTCCCAGGTCTGCACTCTCCGACGGGCGGGCAGGCGTACATCAACGGCTACGAGATCTCCCAGGACATGGTCCTGATCCGCCGCAGCCTGGGCCTGTGTCCCCAGCACGACGTCCTCATTCGACAACATGACGGTGGAAGAGCACCTCTGCTTCTACGCCGGGGTGAGTGCGGTGCCTGGGGGGAAATGCTGCTGTGCCCCTGGGAGCCAGCCCTGGGCAGGCACCCTGCAGCTTCGCGAGGCTGGGGAAGCATGGTGAGATCCATCAGGTGGGACCAGGGGAGGCCATGAAGATGACCGGGGGGTAGAGCACCTATGGAGACAGGCTGGGAGAGCTGGGGCTGTTCAGCCTGGAGAAGAGAGACCTTACAGCGGCCTTTCAGTACCTAAAGGGGCTTATAGGAAAGAAGGGGACAGATGTGTTAGCAGGGCCTGTAGTGATAGGACAAGGGACAACAGTTTTAAACTAAAAGAGGGTCGATTCACACTAGATATAAGGAAGAAACTTTTTAGGCAGAGGGTGGTGAGACACTGGCACAGGCTGCCCAGGGAGGTGGTGGATGCCCCGTCCCTGGACACATCCAGGGTCAGGCTGGATGGGGCTCTGGGCAGCCTGATCCAGTGGAAGGTGTCCCTGCTCCCGCAGGGGGGCTGGATGAGATGGCCTTTAACAGTCCCTTCCAACCCAAACCACTCTGTGATAAGCAGAACAGCCGTTCCCTCCTTATTCCACCTCGTCTGCAGGCAGGAGCTCCCTGCTTGGCTGCCAGAGGAGTGGAGGGTCACAGGCAGCGTGGCTCCACAGAAACCACCATGCCAGCTGTGCTGGCTCCTTCAGCACTTGGGCAGGACTCCATCTCTGTGCTGCCCTGCTTCCCTGCCTGGCTGTGGAGGAGGGAGTGTGGTGGGGTTCAGCAGCCGGTGGCTGATGTGGTGGCGAGGGTCTTTGCCAGATTCACTTGCCCCCGCAGGCAGGCTTAACCTCCCCTTCCCCCTGTCTGGCAGCTGAAGGGGTACCCATCCTCCAAGTGCCCTGAGGAGATCAACCACATCCTGAGGATCCTCAACCTGGAGGACAAGCGCCACGCTCTGACCAAGGCGCTGTCTGGTGGCATGAAGCGCAAGCTCTCCATTGGCATCGCCCTCATTGGGGACTCCAAGGCAAGCATCGTCGGTGGGGCTCACCTCAAATCTTTCTCCCTGGGGCCAGCGCAGGTCTTTCTAGAAGCTTTGAGGTTGTTCCTCACATGGTGAGCCAGTGGGAGATGCAGGGAGAGCAAGGAAGGGGCGGGAGCACCCCCACAAAGGGGGATAACTCTGAGGACAGTGCCCGGAGGCTGCAGTGCAGCTCTGCTGCCTGGCAGCTGCTCCCCCAAGCAGGAACATCACGTGCATGCTGCAAGGTCAGGGCTCCTTCTAGGCCCTGGGATTGCCCTCTCCTGCGCTGCTGTGTCTCTCCCAGCCCTGTTTGACCAGCACCCGTCTCCTGTGTGCAGGTGGTGATGCTGGATGAGCCAACGTCAGGGATGGACCCAGCCTCTCGCAGGGCCACATGGGACCTCCTGCAGCAGCAGAGGAGCAACCGCACCATCCTGCTGACCACCCACTTCATGGATGAGGCTGACCTGCTGGGGGACCGCATAGCTATCATGGCCAAGGGCGAGCTGCAGTGCTGCGGCTCCTCACTCTTCCTCAAGCGTAAATATGGTAAGGGAAGAGCAGGCAGGCCGTGCTTGATGTCTCCTCCTTGCCAGGGAGGGGCAGGAGCGAGATATAGGGCCAGGAAGGGGACCCATTGCTCCCTGTCTGATGGCTGCTTGCTCCCCATCGTGCTATACTGCCTCTTCTGAAGCCCATCCCCACACTTGCTCCTGCATCGCATCCATAGCCCAGGCAAAGCCGTCAGTGCTTTGTAGTGCCTTAGCATTCCTCTCTGCTCCAGCACCGCAGGGCCAGGCTGGGCTGATTTACCCTCCTCTCCCTTCTCTCGTCCCTCTGCCCAGGGGCTGGATATCACATGGTGATGGTGAAGGAGCCCTACTGTAACCTGGGGGAGATCTCCCGCCTCATCTGTCAGTATGTGCCCAACGCCACCATGGAGAGCAACGCTGGGGCAGAGCTGTCCTTCATCCTGCCCAAGGAGAGCACGCACAGGTAATGGTATTGTCCCCTGCCTGCCCTCCCCGGGTGGGTCCCTTCGGCACACGCTGGGGCACACACTGTCGTCAGGGGCTCACTGGAAAGCGGAGCTGCTTTCTGCGTCAGCACTGGTCTTGGAAAATTGAGTTTGGCTCCTCCTTTCACCTCCGCCCTCCCCTGCGTGTGCTGGCACATCGCTTTCATGCCCCCCGTGTCACCACCCGTGCAGCAGCTGCATGGGACAGCGCGGGTTGCTGATAGCTGGTGATGGCTGCGGTGTGGAGGGTGGAAGGCATGGGGCAGGCTGGGCTGGCTCCGAAATCTAATATATGGATAGCTGAGGCTGCCTGCGGCAAGGAGGAGCAGCAGGTGGAGCCCAAAAGCTGCTCCTGGGGCGAGTGGGGTGCTTGGTGCTGCAGGCAGCAGCGGAGCTGGCAGCAGAGCTCCAACCGCGCAGGACTGATGCCCAGAGGGTCTCAGCCTCCGAGTGCCCCCCTCATGAGCATCTAACACCGCTTCTCTGTTCAGGTTTGAGGCCTTGTTCACAGAGCTGGAGCAGAAGCGGGAGGAGCTGGGCATCGCCAGCTACGGCGCCTCGGTCACCACCATGGAGGAAGTCTTCCTGAGGTGGGCAGGAGCGGTGGGGTGCCATCGGGTGACAACCGTTCCTCGTGTGCTTTGGCAGTGGCGATGTCCTCCTACACAGCTCTCCAGGGCACCGGTTGGGGTTTGCCTCATCGGTTTGGCTTCCCCAGCTCAGAACAGCTTGGTCCTGTCTGAGTCTGCATTTCATCACCCGCTTTCCCTTCTGGCACAGGGTTGGGAAACTTGTGGATTCCAGCATGGATATCCAGGCCATCCAGCTGCCTGCCCTCCAGTACCAGCATGAGAGACGCTCCAACGACTGGGCCATGGATGACTCCAGCAGCCTGAGCGGCATGACGGACATGACGGACGACAGTGGGGCACTCATCACGGAGGACTGCTCCAGCATCAAGCTCAACACGGGGGTGAGTGTGGGGGTGTTGGTACCACAGGAGAAAGGAGAGGGCATGTGAAGGGGATTTTCGGAGCAGGGTTACCAAGTGGAGCCTCCCCCACGGCTGGTCTTGTTGCGTCTGGTTTGGAAGATCAAATGGGAATCTTCAGGGCAAATTATTTTTAGGGTTGTTGGGGTTGGTCACTGCTGTCTTCTTCATGTTAGTCCTGAGGTGTACAGAGATGCTGTTGAAGGTGTCCCAGGTGATCTAAAGTGGTTTTTGCCTGCTGTTGCTACATCACTTGGGATTTTCAGCAGGGAGATGAGAAAAAACATCTTCCTTCCCCTGATAGGCTTGTGTTTCAGATCGCTGGCAGCCCTTCATGGCCTGCTGCCTATGCACCTGTGATAAATTTCCTTGCATTTCTCAAGGGCACATCTCAAAGGCAGAAGGGGAGAAAGATGTTTCTAGGTTTAAAAAGCAAAGAAGGGGCTGGGCTGGGAGCTCCCAGGCGCCTCAGCCCGGTCGCTTTGGCAGGCAGCCGTGTTGCAGTAATCCTATTTGTGAACCTCAAATGCTGAGAGGTGGAGGAAGGGAAAGGTCATGGCTGAAGCTGCTTTTAACACCTGAGATCCCAAAGAGGCTGAATCCCATGGGGAAGCCATGGAGTCTGACGGGCTGACCTGCTGTGCTGGAGTGCAAGTCGCTTCCCTGCTAATCGCTTTACAGTCTGGGCTGGAGAGCAGGCTCTGCCGCGGGCTTGCAGGCTACCTGCGGGACGGGGAGGTGGGTTTTGGGGCTGTTCCCCCCTCAGCTGCGTGGGGCGATGTGGCCAGCGGGGCTGCCTGCAGCTGGCAGGGCTGGCGCTGACCGGGCTCCCCTCTCCCAGTTCTACCTGTGCTGCCAGCAGTTCTACGCCATGTTCATGAAGCGAGCCATGTACAGCTGGCGCAACTGGAAGATGGTGGCAGCGCAGTTCCTCGTGCCTCTGATCTTCACCGCCTTTGCCCTCATCGTGGCCAAGACCTTCCCAGGCCCCAGGGACTCCTCCCTGCTGAGGCTGACACTGGAGCCCTACGGCCAGACCATCGTGCCCTTCAGTGTCTCGGCTGCCTCGGGTCTGTCGCAGAGGTTGGCGGAGCAGTACGCGGAGCTGCTGGATGCCCAGCGCCAGTCGCCGCTGGAGGTGCTGGGTGAGGGTTTGCAGGGCGCCCATGGAGCAGGCGATGCCTGGCAGGAGCCACGGGCTTCTCTTGCGGGGGCCCTTGGTGTGGGTGGCTCAGGTCCCGGGTGGGCATATCTGACGTATCCCCTTGTATCCTCTCCTGTGTGGGAGAGTCCCACAGTGGGCAGGACGCCTCCTCACCGGAGCAGAGCTGTGTTCTCCAAACCCCTGCGTTTGTGGCCGTCACTGGGGCAAGGGTGGCTCACTGGGGCTGGGGCTGCTCGGTGTGCCGTTGGCCCCCGTTAGCGCTCATGTGATCGAGCCTGCTCATAATGGCTGTGGTGTCTGGCAGGTGGCCTGGACGAGTACCTGATCTCGAGAGCCTCCGAGGAAGGGGGAGCCTTCAACGAGCACTACATCACAGCTGCCTCCTTTGAAGGGGCTGGGAACCGCACTGTGGTCACCGCGCTCTTCAACAACCAGGCGTACCACTCCCCCGCCACGGCCCTGATGCTGGCCGACAATGCCATCTTCAGGGTACTGGCGGGCCCCAACGCCTCCATCACAGTCACCAACTACCCTCAGCCCCGCAACATCACTGAGAAGGCCAAAGACCAGCTCATGGAGTATGTTTGATGGCACAGCGCCTGCTTTCCTGCTGGGGCTCGTGGCTTCCGTGGGTGCAGATGGGCCTGGTTGTGCTGGCATCAGTGGAGGAGCCAGGCTGGAGCTTCTCAGACCCAAACGTTGCTGTGGCTGTGCTCAGGAGGGCGGGAGAGCAAAGCTCTGGAGGTGACTTACCTGCCTGAGCCTGGCAGCCGCATCACCCCATGCACTTATCCCAGTGGCTGGGTGTTGCCCTCCGTATGCTGGCTGGGGTTGGTTTTCTCTGGATGCTCAGAGCAGAGGGGGCTGCGTGGCTGTACACTTCACAAAGTCCTGCAGTCAGGGTCTCCAAACCTCACCTGTACCAGAGGGGACATGCATGGGACCTCACCGAGGCAGGGTAGAGGTTTGTGGTGTGCAAGGTGGGCCGTGCGTGGGTGACGCTCTTCTTACTGAGGTGCACTTTTATTGTGGGGTGTTTCT
Source organism: Falco rusticolus (assembly GCF_015220075.1). Classification (NCBI taxonomy): domain Eukaryota; kingdom Metazoa; phylum Chordata; class Aves; order Falconiformes; family Falconidae; genus Falco; species Falco rusticolus. The sequence goes on from NC_051190.1 coordinate 37,237,952, forward strand.
TCTGCATGCTGGCTTGCTGGGTGAGTGTAGCCTCCCTGAGAAGCACGGTGTGGGTGTGCTGTCCCCCCGTAGCCTTGGCATTGCCTTGAGGAGCTGTCCCTGTCCTAACCTGCCCCACTGCTCTCCCCGCAGGGGCCAGACCGGGTTTGCCATTGCCATCAACCTGCTGTATGGCATGGCCTCGCTCGCCAGCACTTTCGCGCTGCTGCTGGTCAGCGAGCGGGCCATCAAAGCCAAGCACGTCCAGTTTGTCAGCGGCGTCTACGTGATCAACTTCTGGCTCTCCGCCCTCCTCTGGGACATCATCAACTTTCTCATCCCTTGTGCTCTAATGCTGGTGAGTCAGCTCTGATGCCCTGTCTTCCCCTTGGGTGGGAGCTCTGGGTGCTGCTCCTCTGGGAGAGCTGGGATGCGTGTGGGTGCAGGGTAGAGGATAAGGCTACTGGCATTGTCTCAGTTAGTCGAAAGGATGGGCAAGAAAGCTGTCCCTTAGTCCTTCTGGGAGCTGTGTCATGGCCAGCCAGCTGGGTCAGTCAACTGCAGCCTCTGGCACCTGAATGCTTGTTTGTGGGCACTAGAAAATCTCAAAATACATGGGAGCATGGAGAGCGATTCCCCAGATCTGCCCTTCTGCATTCTGGTCTGCAGAAAGAGAGCTTGTCTTGGGGACAGGCGTGGGCTGCTGGTAGGAACCGTCAGTGCGGTGCTGCCATTACCTTGCTGCCTGGGCCACTGAGACAAGGGCAACATCACTTGTGGTCAAGACAGACATGCATTCTACTCACATTGCTGTGCCCCAGGTGATATTCCAAGCCTTTGACGTGCAAGCCTTCACCCAAGACAGCCACCTCGTTGATGTGATGCTGATCTTCCTCCTTTATGGCTGGGCCATCATCCCCCTCATGTACCTCCTTAGCTTCTTCTTCTCGGTGGCAGCCACAGCCTACACCCGTCTCACCATCTTCAACATCCTCTCAGGCACGGCCACCTTCCTGGCGGTCACCATCATGAGCATCCCAGGTGGGTCGCTGCCCTCCGTGCCTGCCCAGCACCGCACCCTGCCATCACCAGGAAGATGCAGCCCCCAGGGGGACTCTCATCCCAGGGCTGTCCCCACACCAGCAACAAAACTGCTATGACAGTCCATTCTCACCCATTAAACGTGACAAAATCTGTTGGTTTTCCTTCTGAACTTGGAAGTATCAGGGTCTTTCTCTAAAACCAGCTAACTCCCAATCTGTTGTTCCTCCTGTGCTCTTTTTTCAGAACTGGGCTTGGTGGACCTCTCCAAAACCTTGGATAAAGTCTTTCTCGTCTTACCCAATTACTGCCTGGGCCAGTGCATCAGTGACTTCTACCAGAACTATGAGTTCATTCAGTTTTGTACCTCCTCTGTTGAAGCCATCTTCATCTGCAAGGCGTTTAGTGAGTCTCTGTGTTGGTCCTCACCTGCCCACCCCACCGTAGCCACACTGGGAGGTCTCTGAGGGGTGGATGGTGGAGCTGGGCAGTATCACGGGGCCTCTAACCCAACCTGGGCAGTAGCTCCAGGTACCATTTTAAAGTAAAAACTAGGCAGCATTTGACACTCGTAGGTGATCCAATTAAGGCATCTTTTCCTTACTAATGATTTGGAGGAAAGCTGGGGTGAGGGAAAGTTTCATAAACAAGTAAAGAAGTCCCTGTCCCAAGAGTGACGTTTTCTCCTCTGTGTGCCTCCACTGGGCATCTTCTGCCAGATCCCCTCCAGACCGGAATCTTCCTGTGGGAAGCATTGGAAAGAGCTGTGGGCAGGGAGCCAGTGTGAGCTGGGATGGAAATGAGTGTTGGAAAGAGCTGTGGGCAGGGAGCCAGTGTGGGCTGGCATGGAGATGAGCCTGGCAAAGCCTTGGGCTCACAGCTTTCCGTGCCCCTCCCCAGAGTGTGGATTGATCCAAATCTTGATTTTGTTCCATCCCTGCTCAGATATCAGTTATCAGATGAACTACTTTTCCTGGGAGACTCCTGGGATCGGACGATACCTGACCTCCTTGACCGTCCAGGGTTTCTCCTTCCTCTTCCTCCTTTTCCTCATTGAGACAAACCTTCTCTGGAGACTGAGAACTTTGGTCTGTGGCATCTGCAGGCGGCGGAAATGGGTGAGCTGAAGCATGTGGAAGGGAGAAGTAAGATGCCCCCCAAACCAAGCCCAGGAGTCCCTGCGAGCTGGAGACAAGCTCCCTTCACCTAAATCACTCTCTCAGGGAGCATTCCTGGAGCAGGTGGCTTGGAGGGGCCAGTCCTGTTGACTGTGTGGGTTGGCAAAGGGAGGGAGAGACGGCTGATCAAAGGGATGGATTGTGTCTGGGTTGGGGGCACTGGAAGAATTCATTTGTCCCACAGCAGCCAGGTGGCAGAGTGTTTTTTCTCCCCTGTTTAGGTGGCACTGCTGAACAGGGTATCTGTGCTGCCGGAGGACCGGGACGTGGCAGATGAGAGGAAGAAGGTTTTGGAGTCACCACCAGAACTGCTGTCATCTCTCAGCAGCCCTCTGGTCATCAAGGAGCTCACCAAGGTGAGGAGAGCGTGGCCCTTCCTCAGCACCCTGCTGCTGGCTGAACCATGGTCCTCACGGGGCTGGTAAAGCCACCACTTGCCTTGCTGTGCCACCAGGCAGTGACTGGCATGGCTTGTGCATGATCTCCTCCAGGTCTACGACAGCCGGGAGTCCCTGCTGGCGGTGGACAGGATCTCCTTGGCGGTCAGCAAAGGGGAATGCTTTGGCCTCCTCGGCTTCAATGGAGCGGGCAAAACCACCACCTTCAAGATGCTGACGGGTGACGAGAGCATCACGTCAGGGGATGCCTTTGTGGACGGCCACAGCATTCTGGCCAACATCAAGAAGGTACCAAGGGCTGCAGGGGCGGAGGGCAGTGTTACACGCAAAACCTGCGTCTGGCTGGGCTGGGCCACCTCGCGAGTGCCTCTGAGGAGGACATGGTGGCCGTTGCCAGAGGTTGAAGTAATATCCCAGGGACGTTGTGTCCATGTCTGGCCCAGCTCTCCGTTATCTGGCCACGGGGAAGCAGTCCCCTCTCCGCTGGGATGACAGATGGGGGTAACAAATGGGAGCCAAACCTTGCTGGGGTGGCAAACCCTTCATCAAAGGGTTTAGCTCCGTAAGTTGGAAAGGTGAAAAATGTGAATTAATGATCACAGTTGGGTGATGGTGTCTCAAAAATAAGCAGGTTGAACCTTTCCAGAACCCCCTGCTAGAGGTCTCCTTGCTGGGAATTACCCACTGCCCTTGGAAAAGCAAGGGATGAGCAGGAATCAGGCTTTCAGTTCAGTCCCTGGATAGCCCTGCCACTGTCAAGCCCAGACAGCGTCAAGCAAGGAGAACACAGGCAGGGTCTGCCCTGAAAGCACGGCCCTGCTTGCTTCTTCCCCTGCCCCTCGGCCTTCTGCTGGGCTCTTGTCCCCAGAGGAGACCAGGACAGGGGGAGCAGGGTGCTGTGGTGGGCTGACCCTGGCTGGGAGATCTCCAGCGTGGCTCCTTCCCATGGGCTGCAGCCCTTCACATGCTGCCCCAGCGGGGGTCCCCCCCCCCAGCACAGGCACAGCCCCCCAGGCACAGCCGGCCCCAGGGGGGTCCCCACGGGGTCCCCATCCCATCCCAGGCTCCTCCCCACGGGCCCTGCCGGCAGCCGCCCCGCGGGCTGCGGGGGGGGGTCTGCGCCCCCTGGCACCCTGGGCTGGGGCACAGCCTGCCCCGCCGGGGGCTTCCCCACGGGCTGCTGGGGCACCTCTGCTCCAGCGCCGTGAGCCCCTCCTGCCTCCTCCTCCACTGACCTTCGTGTCTGCAGGGCTGTGGCTCTCACATGATCTCTCTCCTCTTTTCTGCTGCAATTTGTTGTGCAATATTTTTTTTTCCCCCTCTTCTTAAATACATTACCCCTGAGGCACGGCCAGCAGCAGGTCCAGCTGGGAGCTGGCTGGCGTGGGCTCTGTGGGCTCCGTCGGGCACAGGGGCAGCTATGGCACAGCCCCCCTGCAGCCCCCTGGTACCAAAACCTTGCCACGCAAACCCAGTACAGGTACAGACCTTCCAGTGCTTTCTTTTTCCCCAAGAGCCTGGGCCACCTGAACTGGCCCCGCACAATGATGGACGAGCTTGGGAAACGCAGCACGAGGCCACACAGTTGCCATCCAGAGCCGCTGCATGTGTCCATCCCTGCCAGACTGGCTGCTCCAGCCACCAGGGGCTTTCCCTCTCATTGCTCCCGTGGTTTCACAGGGGCGGCTCAGTCCCTGTCGCTTTGAGCAGAAACCTTGTGGAGATGCAGCTAAGCCCTGTGGGTGCCGAGGCACCTCCTGGCTTGGGGACCTTGCAGAGACTTGCCTGTGAGCTGATCCCATTGGGCTCTTCTTGCCCCAAGGTCCAGCAGCGGATCGGCTACTGCCCGCAGTTTGATGCCCTCCTGGACCACATGACGGGCCGCGAGACCCTGAGCATGTACGCCCGGCTGCGGGGCATCCCCGAGCGCTACATCGGCAGCTGCGTGGAGAACATGCTGCGAGGGCTGCTCCTGGAGCCACATGCCGACAAACTCGTGAGGACCTACAGGTAAGAGGAGCCATGGAGACACCCTGTGCCCCTTGCCCTTCGTCTTGTGTGGCTCTCCCTGTGCTCATATTGGGTCTCTGTCCCCATGCCCGTCTCCTGCAGTGGTGGTAACAAGCGGAAGCTGAGCGCTGGCATCGCCCTCATTGGCGGTCCCCCCGTCATCTTCCTGGATGAACCCTCCACCGGCATGGACCCCGTGGCCCGGCGTTTGCTCTGGGACGCAGTGACACGGACGCGGGAGTGTGGCAAATCCATCATCTTCACTTCCCACAGGTGACGCTTGTCTGGGCAGGCGCTTGGCGTGAGAGGTTGGGGAGAAGGAGGGAGGGTGCTGGGGTCCAAGGGATGGGACCTGCCTCCAGAGCCTGGGGGGGGGCACTGCCTGCAGCCGGCAGTGGCTGCTTTACCCAGATCTCCCTCTGAAAGTCCAGAAGCTTCTACTGTTCTGCCTTGGTGCTCCTGCCCCTGAACAAGCCCTCTTCTGTCCTGCAGCATGGAGGAGTGCGAAGCGCTGTGCACGCGGCTGGCCATCATGGTGAACGGGCAGTTCAAATGCCTGGGCAGCCCCCAGCACCTGAAAAGCAAGTTCGGCAGTGGCTACACCTTGCTGGCCAAAACGCGGAGTGAGGAGGAGGGCGAGCTGCAGGCCTTCAAGGCCTTCGTGGAGAAGACTTTCCCAGGTACCATTAGCTGCCAGAGCTGTTGCCCTCCGAGGGAGGGCAGGGTGCTGGGCGAGAGCTTCAGCCAGTTGCCTAACACAGAGCCTCTCCTCGCTTGTCTCTACCAGGCAGTGTCCTGAAACACGAGCACCAGGGCATGGTACATTACCACTTGACCAACAAGAACCTCAGCTGGGCACAGGTAAGCAGGTGCTGGAGCACGGCTGGTGCGGGACGAGGCTGGGGGGGCACAACCCTATTCCTGTCCCTTAGCATGCTCTTGATGCTTTGCTTTCATGCTCGGCTCATCTTCCTTTTCTTCCAGAGCCACTCTCTGTCCAAAATCCAGGTGATACATAAAACCCAAGCAAATTAAAAAGTGGGTTTCTCCCCAGCCCTTTCCCACCTCCTGGCCCAAACAGGTCACCTGCGCAAACAGCCAGCGTGTGAGCATCCAGGACTCGCCATGTGTGCTGAGCCAGGACCGCTCCATCCCACCCCCCCCAGCTGACTGCCCCTGCCCACAGCCCTCCAGAGGGAAAGCCGCGTCTCCCTGGGGAGCAAGAGCTGATTTTGCCATTGTTTGTGCATCTCAAAATATTGCATGGAGGCCTCTGGAGGGTGCTGGAAGGAGTGTGTTTGCTAGCTGCATCCTTCCCACCCTGCATCTCCCTGCTGGGAACGCAGCACTGGTGGACACAGCATCAACTCTGCTGCTGCTGCACGTGGGCACTGGGGCTGCCACGTGCGGGGCTACGGACATGGGCTTTGCTGAGCCACAGACCCGGCTGGATCCCAGCCCAGGGGGATATATAAAACCAGAGGGATGGGGGGGTGTGGAGAGAGATTATCTGTATACAGTGTAAACAGTTTATACATATAGGTATGCAGACAGTTATATACTGTCGATACATGTTTATGTCTAGGTAGTATACTATATATGCATATAATATACAGATAGTTTTTGTACACAGTATATACATTTTTATATCTGTATATATATAGTTTTTTATCTATTATATACATATTTTATATTTATAATGTATTGAGCTGGGATCCCAGCCCAGGGATATATTTAAAAAAAATACATTTGTACTATATATGTTTGTATCATATATAATGTATATGTAAATACATATTTTAAATGGGTCAGGTGCTCTGCTAAATAACCATCTTCTGGGCCTTACCACTGCCCTCCTGCCAGGGGAGGTTTCCCTTCCCTGGCTCTCCCTGGAGGAGAAGGCTTCCTCCGCTTTCTTGGCTGCAACCCATGGGGTTCTCCCGTCACTGAGGTACCTGCAGTAACCTGCCCTGCCTGTCCCTTGCAGGTCTTCGGGGCCTTGGAGAAAGCCAAAGAGAAGTACCCGCTTGGAAGACTATTCGGTGAGCCAGATATCCCTGGAGCAAGTCTTCATGAGCTTCACTCGCTTCCAGCACTACACAGAGGACAGAGGGAAATGAGCAGAAGCCCCCACTGGGCCCTTCGTCACGGACGGCCCTGCTGCCTAACATAGTATATATAGAGACAGTAATTATATATCGGCGTGTCTTAAATATGTATAAATGTAAGAAACTTTTTCACCGGGAGGGTGGATGGATGGCATCGCTAACTTCTGCCGTGGGGAACACCAGCGATGCCCCCCGGGGTTGTTGCATCGCGTGCTGGCACGGGTCTGTGTGTGCGTGTGTGTGTGTGCAATGTGACACTCCCCCTCTCCAGCCTATCACTCCATCTAGACAGCAAAAAAAAAAAAGCTCCAAAAGCAGGGAGAAGCCTGGATGGGTGGAGAGGGGTGTTGGGGGTTGGGCTGGGCAAAGGAGGAGTGGGATGCTGTCCCCAAATGGCCACCACACTCCCCGCCCCCCGCGCCCCCTTTTCCCTGCCCGATGCTCATCACCCATCAGGACGCTGCTCATTCGGTCTTTGCCCGCATGTCGACGTGTATTGTTAGGTGGTTTGCTCATGGTGTACCAGGAGGCTGTCAAATAGCTTAGACCCAAACTGTTCGCTGGGTTTAATTCGGGTGGTGCTGTGGGTGCCCTTAGAAGCTCGTTGTGTCTAGCGGGAGGGGACAAGGCAAGGCTCCTGTGGGTCCCCTTCGGCATGGCAGAGGCTGCATCTCCTTTAACTACACTCCTTGGAAAATGCCTGTCCCCTCCTGCTTGCTTGCCTGTGGGTGGAGGCAAGCCCGTTCTGAGTAGCTGGCAGCGGTGCCGGGGGCGCTGGCTGCGCGGTGCTGGCACGATGTGGTACTGGTGAGATGCCCAGAGCTCGGCCCCTCATACAGCACGTGGCGGGTACAGCTGCAGAGGCAGAGCTCGGGCTCAAGGCAGCGATGGCGAGAGGTGTCGCCGGGTGCCTGGGGACGCTGCTGGGCTCGCGTTGCATCCATGAAAAGGGTTTAGGCAGCAGCACTGCCCTGCAGAGTGCTGTGCAGCCACGGACTGGTGCGAATGCCAGAGGGGGCTCTCCCCTTAGACCCCACGCAGCTCTGACCAGAGCCTGCCCATCCCACATCCTCCTCCTCATCATCATCCCTCCGCACCACGCCGGGCTGCTCTGGCAGCGGACAGGGAGCAGCCAAGGTACCCTCCTTGCCCTTTCCCAGCCACAGGGGATGCTGCTGGGCATGGTGCAGTAGGCACCAGCACTGCCCAGCCCTCCACGGAGGCAGAGGCAGCAAACTGGGATTTCTTTTTGGCGTTTCCCAGTGGCTGGGTTGCTTTTTTTGTTTTACATCCATGTTGATTCTTGTCTGTCCTTAACTAGTCCCTGTGTCACCTAGGGGCAGTCCCCTTCGGGCCGGCTGCTCTGTGATCAATGCAGCGCTATTTGCACTATAGTAATACACACAATTGCACATAACTAAATGAATCAATATTTATGGCGAGGGTGCTGATTCCCTTCTAGTGATTGCATTGTCAGGGGTTGGGTTGTATTTTTGGGTTGGGTTTTTGTTTTGTTCCTGTGACTGGACTCATTCTTTCCTGTTCCATTTTTTTCCCTTTGCCTAATGTTGTTCAAAACGATGGTGCATCATGTTACTAAGAATTTCCCTGATCTTAACAATGTGTGTTTTTATTAGTAGGCAGCCAGCAGCTGAATGGCATCCCTGGAACGCCTTGGTGTCCATCAGAGCTGCTGGCACGGAGGGTTTGCTACCTGGGAGCATCCCTGCAGCTGGCAGAGCCACCCTGGGGCAGCTCTTGTGCCAAAAAAAAAAAAAAAGGGGAGTGCTTTCTGGTGGGAGGGTGCCTGGAGCCACCAGGAAGTGCTGGGACTCCCAGAAGCTGGTATTTTTGGGAAGGGAGCTACAGCAGGATGCTAGCACGCCTCCAGGGCTTTGCCTGGGATGGGGAGCAGTGAGACACTAAATTGCCACAGGCTGGCTAGCACCACTGAGCACCGCAACAACAGGCAGGACAGCAGAGACGCCCACCACCACGTGCTGTTGGGGTACTGGTGACCCCCCTGCAAGGCTTGGTCCTGGGGCAAGGTAGCACAGGGCAGCATACCCCCTCCCACGGGCCCATGAACACAGTGGAGAAGTCAGGGCAAGGATGGCATCCCGCGGCACCAGCCCCCCACCATGGGGGGCCATCCCAGCCTGAACAGTCTACCAAGCAGCATTCCCTCAGCTGCACGGTGCTGTACCAGCCCTGCAGCCCCATTTCTGTTACAGGCTGCAGGCAAGGGCTGCTCGACGGGCACCAGCAGGTTCTGTGCTGGCAGCATCATGGCTGCTGCTGGCAACGCTCTGGCCGCCCAAGCCACGGTGGGCGAAGCATCACAGCTGCTGCTCCTCTCTGGCTGCAGTGTGTGGTTGTTAGTCCCATCAATAGGAATAATAAAGATGATTTTTTTTTTTTCCAGTGGGTGTTCCTGGCCTCCTTTGGAGTCCCAGAGCAGCTCCAGCCCTGGTGGGTTGGGCTTAGGCTGCTCAGGCTGTGCTGGCCTTCTGCTCTCTGCTTTGGGGCACGGGGAGGGGGGGGGAACAACAGGGGTGTCCTCCAAAATCTGACCTGGAAGGGCTCAGTCCAGCCTGGAAAAGCCCATGGGCTGAGGGGTTTCCTGTGTGCCAGAGTGCCTCTGGGAGCAGAAGGGGGGGGCGCCCATTCCTTCCACCACAGGCAGCCACAACCACCCTCTCTTCGCCCCCCCAAAGCTGCACCCCAACAGCCACAGGGGGAGACTTGGGGCTCAAACTAGCTTTTGTCAAAGCAATTTCAAGGGTTGCCCTGGCAGTGGGGGGCTGGCCTTGGCACCCTCACTCCTACAGCTTTACCCATCTACATACCACAGTCAGGTGCTCAGCCCCCTGCCCATATGCCACCCCCCCAATCCCAAACTTACACCCAAGGCAGCACCAGCCCCCAGCTAAGCCCGGGGAGATGAGGCACCACTGAGGCAAGGATGCAGCTCCAAGGAAGGCAGGGAGATGCACCAAGACCTTCCACCTCCAGAGCAACATGGTATCTGCTCAGCAAGGACGCGGCCATGAGTGTGTCCCCCCCCCCGCACAGGGATGCCCTCCCTGCTCCATGCCAACCCAGGGCACCATTCTATACACCAGCTGCTTTGCCACCTCCTCCCCATCCCACAAGTGCCTCTCCACTGGCAGTTTGAACGCTTTATTGTCTGGCAGTCCTGCTACAGCACCTCGCTGTCCTCCCCATGGCTACAGCCGCACCAGGGGAATCTGCTCCCTCATCCCCAGCATGGCACCACAGTGTCCCTGGGAGCTGGAGGCTGCAGGCGCTGCAGCAGTCCAAGAACTGGCACTTAAGGAATCCTGGCTGGGGCCACACGCTGCTCCTCCACGCTGGGCGCAGGGAGTGGGTGCCCAGCTGGGCAGGGCTGTGGTCCAGTCCCACTGGCCTCGCTGGGCTGGCAGCGTGGGTCACTTGATTTCGGTCATCTTTTAAAAACGTGGTTCTAAAATCCCACCAATTCTGGGCTCTGACCAGATGGTCTCAGATTTGTTTCTCTTAAAAAAAAACAAAAAAAAAAAAACAAACCCAAACCTTTCTTCCCTTTTATGTGCAATTTTCAATTTTGGCTAGAAATTGCTGTGCCCACCACTCCTCCAGGTCAATGGGAACAAAGTCTGAAAGAGAGGGGAGGGAGAGAGGAGAGCATAGGCAGAGCAGCTGGAGCAGAGCTCTGGGTGCTCCCCGACCCAACCATTTGCCACTGGGAAACAACAAAGACACCCCAAGATTTCCCCCACCCCTGTGCCCTGTCCCCAGAAGGCCAGGCTGGGTTTGCAGGGTCCTTCTCTTCTTGGGGACTTCTCAGCCACCGCAGCACCCCCCAGGCCGCATTTGTGGCCCCCGCTCAGCTCCGTCTCAGTGTCCCCATCCCCGCTGGGCTCCAGCTTGGTCCTGCTCGGCCCCGGGAGAGGCAGGTCCCCACAGCGGGACCCGGGGGGCTACTCTCCAGCATGATGCTGAAACCACCTTGGTGACTGGAGAGAGTGTAACTTCCAGAAAAGTCATCAGTCACCCTGCTTGCTTGGGCTCCTCCAGTGGGGCATGGTGGGACACCCCCACCACAGTGCCAGGGGCCAGCTGCTCCTCAACACACCCACAGCAGCCTCAGCACCAGCAGGATAGACTCAGCCCAGCCCCTCTGGTGCATCCAGCAGTGAGATGATCCTCCTCCCACCACTGCAGCCCTGCTCAGGCACCCAGCTGAGCCCACACCAGCTCACTGCACCCCTGAGCCCGACACACCAAGTGCCACAACTGCTTCTCACTTACTTTTCATCAGTTCAGGGTTGGGGGTTTTCTCTACATACTGCACGGGGCCACAGGCGCTCTCCCCACTCCGGCTGCCATCCAGCTGCTGCTCTACCTGCTGCCAGGCTGGAGGGGGGGGGAACAGGCAGCGGGTGGTTTTGGGATGGGGCTTTCCCAGCCTGGGGGGCCGCAGGAGGTGGTGCAAAGGAGGGCAGGGACCCAGGCTGGGGACCCCATCCCTGCCACCAAGGTCCACAGCACAACAGAGCTGCCTCAAGAGGAACCCCACATGCTCCAGCCCCCCCAGGGTGTGGCAGCAAGGGGGTGCCTGCCCCCAGGGACCCTCTGCCCTCACCTTCATAGACAAAGCGGACGTTCTCCTCATGGGCCAGCGTGTAGCACTCCTCGGGAGCCGAGACCTGCTGCAGCAGCACCTGCGGCCTCTTGCCGTTCACTCTGTTGAAGACTAGTTTCTGGGCTGGGCTGCCGAGGAAAGCAAGGCAGCAGTGAGGGGGCAGCTTGGAGCAAGGACAGGGGCTGTCCAGCCACCCTGGGTTGCCCCACGACACACACGGCCCTGGCAAAGCCAGGGGCACTGCCGCAGCCAGCCCACCCTGCTCAGCCCTGTCCCCAAGGGCACCAAAAGGGACCCAGCCCTCCGGGAAAGGGGGCTCCTACACAGGGAGGGGTGCAGGCAAGGGGAGCTCCCCATGGAAAAGCACAGCCTGCCCATCTCCCACCCATCTTCCAGCCTGGCACCAGGCACAGTCCCCAAAATAAAAATAATCTGTCACCAAAATTGCTGAAATAATCAGGAAAATAGATATGGAACCCAGCTAGGCAGCGGGCAGGGGCACATGCCGCTCCGCAGACCAAGCGCCCGCGTTTACTGGAGCGGCCCCAGCCCCCGGGACGTCCCCAAGGTGCCCCAGGGCTGGGACCAAACCGGCTGCCAAGTGGGAGCAGGTCAGGAGCTGGGCCCGGGGGCCAGCAAACCCGGGCAGGGCCGGGGGCAGCCGGGCCCGGGGGCACTTGGGGCTTGTCTGCCCGGCCCGGGAGCACGGGACAGCGGCGGCGCCACGCTCCTCACGGGACAAAGTCTAAGGGGCCCTGTGAGCACAGGCAGGTCACAGTCTGCAGGGCGAGAGAGCGTGCAGCCCCTGCCCACCCTGCCCCGGGCGGGGTAGCCCACCCCCCCACGCGTGGCGGGGGGCAGCGGGCAGGCACACACACGCCCCCGCTGCACCCCGGGGGAACCCTTCCTCACCCCTTCGGAGGAAGCGGGCAGAGCCGCCCGGACCCGCCGGCGGGGGCTGCCTGCCCTGTCAGCACGGGGTCTCCCAAGTCTTCCCCCCTCGAGGGATGGAGCCGGGACCCTCCGGCTGCCCCCCACCCCCGCCTCACAGCTCCGGCTGCTGCTGCTGCTGCTGCTGGAGGGGGGCAGGTCCGCCCAGCAGCCCCCAACCCTGCCCGCGGCCGCACACCGGGGTGGCGCAGCCGGTGCCTCCCGGGGGCGCTGCACAGCCCCAGCCTCCCCCGGGGGGCGTCGCTGCGCACTCGGGGCCGGCAGCCCCCCGCCGCCTGCACTTTGCCCGCTCCTCCGGTCACAAGCCCCATTCCCCCGCGCCGGTTGGCAGCGGCCTCTACCCGAACCGCCCCCCCCGGGGATGGCCGCCCCCGGTCCCCCCCACGCCACACGCGGGCGGTCTCCGCGGGGAGCGGGCGGGGGGTCCGGCGTGCGGACACCGACCGACGGCCCCCGGCCCTGTCCCGTTCCCCTCCGCCCCCCCCCGGCCCCTCCCCCGGCGGCGCGGCCCGGCCGCCCCGGTAACCTTTCCCCAAGGTCACGGCCACCGCCGGCGCGGGGCTCACCTAGCGGGGGGCCAGGCGCCGGGCTGGAGCCGACCCCGCAGCTCGCCCAGCTTGCTGCTCTCCACTGCCTGCTGCGTCGGACCTGCGGGCGGCGGCGGGGGTCAGGGCGGCCCGGGACGGGGACGGTGCCCCCCCGCCCCCCAGCCGCTCGCCCCCCGCTCCCCGGTACCTGTGCGGCGCTGCGTGGCCAGCTTGCTGGGGCCGCGCGTCAGCGTGTACATCCTGCGGCCCCGCACCGGCCCCGCACCGGCCCCGCACCGGCCCCGCCGCCCCCGCCCGAGTGCGGCCCTCGCCCCCCCCCGGGCCTTTAACGAACCGGGCCGGCCGCCGCGACACGCCCCCCGCCCTTAAAGGGCCCGCGCGGGACGGGCGGGGGGGCCGCGGGGCGGGGGGCGCCCGCAGGGGGAGGGGCGGGGGGGCCGCACGTGGCGCCGGGGGAGGGGTGGGAGAGGCGGGGGGAGGGCGGGAGGCGCCTGGGGGGTGTGGGGGACAGGTGGGACACGCACCTGACACGTGGGGCGTGGGGACACACATGGGAGATGGGCGGGACACAGCGGGGGCACGCGTGGGAGGGGTGGGGGGAGGCACGGGGCACATGCGGGGCGTGTAAGTGACACACGTGGGGTGTGGGGACACACAGGGGACGCACCTGGGACACATGGGGGGCACACATGGGATGTGGGGACAGACGCGGGACACATGGGGGGGCACGCGTGGGGTGTGGGGACGCACATGGGGCACACGGGGGCACATGTGGGGGACACATGGCACATGAGATACATGGGGACACACGTGGGACATGGGACACGGGAAATGAATGGGACATGGGCACAAGTGGGACGTGGGGGCACACGGGGGAAATGCATGGGACACAGAGGGGACGTGTGAGATGTCGGAGCCATGGGACACGCAGGGTACACACAAGGGACGTGGGGACACAGAGAGGTCAAGTAGGAGAAAGGGCCCGGGAGACACGTGGGACAAGATGGCACAGGCACGCAGGGAACACTGGAGTCACAGGGAACACAGAGGGGACGTTCAGGAGACAGGGGACACAGGGAGGACACGTAGGTGTCACCCCTGAGACACGTAGGGCCCAGGCAGGGGATAGCGAAGGGGTGCAAAGGCAGGGGCTCAGGTGCCACCGCCATGGGGACAACACTGTGACAGCCCCAGCGACCCTCGGGCACGCAGCCCCGCGGTCACGCCTGGGAAGGCCGAGGGCCGGCGGGGGGGGCAGAACAGACAGCGGTGCCGCTGGTGTAGTGGTATCATGCAAGATTCCCATTCTTGCGACCCGGGTTCGATTCCCGGGCGGCGCAGGAGCTCCTGGTCTTTTATTTCCCCCCCTTCATTTTTTTGAACGCCCGTGAGAGGTTCCACCCGCGGCGGTGGGGGCGTTCCCCGTGGGGGCGGCTGGGAGCTGTAGTCCCCACACTGCGGCCACCGCCTGCTCCAGCCATGCAAGCGCCCGCGGCGGCGGAGCGCAACAAGGGCCCGATCCTGGCCGTGCTGCGGGAGTACGCGGGCTCCGGCGCCCACGCGGGACCCGGCGCCGTACGGGTGCTGGAGGTGGGAGCAGGCGCGGGGCTGCACGCCGCGCACTTCGCCCGGGCGCTGCCGCAGACCCTCTGGCAGCCCTCCGACATCGACCCCCAGGCGCTGCGCAGGTGAGCGGGGAGCTGGGGGGGATCCCTGGGCACAGCCCGCAGCCCCTTCCCCTCCCGACGCACCCGCGGCCGGAGCACCCAGGCTCCCTAGCTCGCAGCTCTGCTTTATTCCAGGAAAGACCCCAGACCCAGCTTTTAGATGACTGCCCTCCCCGCCCCGCCCCCAGCTGGATGTTTATTTTTTTCCCGAAAAAACCCCAATATTGAACTCTTGGACAGCCCAGGCTCCCCTGCTCGATGCTTTATTTATTCCAGGAAAACCACAATATTCAACTCTTGGATAGCCCAGGCTCCCCAGGTCAATGCTTGCTATGTTTTTTCCAGAAAAGCCCCAATCCCCAACTCCCAAACAGCCCAGGCTCCCCAGGTCAGGACTTTGTTTTTCCCAGGAAAGCACCAGTATCCCACTTTCCACAAGCGATTCCCACCGGCGCGGGCAGCTGCAGCACTCTATGGTGATGCTGGGTCTGATGCCCAGCTCACCTGGGTGCCGGCCCTGGCTCCCACTCCGACCCACTCCCATCCCAGCTCTGTGCCACCTGGCCAGCCCCCCCGTGTTTATTTGCTCCGTGTCGGTGTGCGTGGGTCTAGCCGCAGCCAAATGCCCATTCCAGGCATTGCATCGCTGGCCTTGGAGGGCTTGGTTTCCATTCAGGAACCAAAAATAAACCCTGGCTCCGCAGCATGGGGAGGAATTCCCCCATTAAAAAAAAAAAAAAAAAAAGCCCGGTGGGGAACTGCCAAAATTGTCCCCTGTCCAGGGCCGGTTGCGGCTGGCATCCCACCCATCACCTCCCCGGCAAGCAGCACACACACGCACCACCCTGGCTAAAAGTAATTCCCAGGCTGAGGCCGGGAGGCTGCGGTTCCCTGCTCCACCGCCTTGGGAACCCAGACCTGGCTGGGGAATGTGCCAAAAAGAGTATAAATCACACCAAAATCACGCAGCACTGGTGCAGCATACCGGCGGGGTGCAGGCAGTGCTGCAGGCAGCACGGGCGTGTGGGTGCTGGCAGTGCTGCGGGCAGCCTGAGCACGTGGGTGCAGGCAGCATGGTGGGGGTGCAGGCAGCCTGAGCACGTGGGTGCAGGCAGGGCTCCATGCAGCACAGGCGTGTGGGGGCAGGCAGTGCGGTGCAGGCATAGGCAGCACGGTGCAGGTGCAGGCAGAGGGGTGCGGGTGCAGGCAGCATGCAGGCAGCCTGAGCACATGGGTGCAGGTGCGGGTGCAGGCAGCATGGTGTGGGTGCAGGCAGCACGGTGTGGGTGCAGCCAGTGTGGCACGGGCAGCATGGTGCAGGCAGCATGCAGGCAGCCTGAGCACGTTGGGCGCAGGCAGTGCACACGGAAGCAGCCGGGAGGGCAGCATGCTCTGGCTGCCCAGCTGAGAGGCAACAGCGGGATTTTTTTTTAGGCACTGGGGTCTTTCAGTCCACGTGCTGCCAGTTGTCCGGCTGCTGCCAGCTCTCCAGCTGCTGGCTGCAAAAAAGCAAAGAGCTCAGCAATACTAGACCCCTCACCCTGTGCAGAGCCCCCCCAGGCTATGTTGCAAACACAACCTTATTACTAGACATCACAGACTCCACCTGGGAGCTGCTGCTGGCAGCCAGCACAGGCAGGTTTGGGTCTGCCTGCAGTGGGTGCTGGTCGGGGTGGGGGTGGGGGCATGAAATGCCCTGGCTGGGGCTGATGTGGGGTTTGGTGCCCGCAGCATTGCTGCCTACGCAGAAGCCACGCAGGTGCCCAACATGCTGCCCCCCATCCTGCTGGACGTCTCGCAGGGCTGGGAGACATGGGGGGGCACCCAACCCGCCACCCTCGACCTCCTCGTCAGCATCAACATGATGCACATCGCGGAGCTGCGGTGCACCGAGGTGAGCAGGGCAGGGCTGGAGCCACGCTGGCCCTCAGCAAGTTCCTGTCTCCTGGCCTGGGGGTCCCAGGACCGAGAAGGGAGCTCCCGGGGGGGGGGTGTTCCCAGCCCTCTGACCCGGTCCCCACCTCTCTTTTTTCCCCAGGGCCTGTTCAAGGGTGCTGGGGTGCTGCTGAAGCCCAGTGGCGTGCTCTTCACCTATGGGGTGGGTGCTGCTCAGCTGATGCTGGAGATGCTGGGGACGGCAGATGAGAGGGCAGCTCCAGGCATGGGTTGGGGGGGGCTGGGAAAGGGAGGGCCGGGGTGTCTGCGGTGGGTGAAGTGACCTGTGTCACTCTCAGGGGCCATGTCTCTTCTCGCTTACCTCCTGTGTGTGGTGGGGACAGCAGCCCATGGGCTGGGGGGGGACTCGGGGGACACAGCCAATGGCTTGTGCCTGCAGCTCCAGCTTCGTGTCCCGGCAGCCCTACGCCGTGGACGGCCAGATCAGCCCCCAGAGCAACGTGGACTTCGACCGCAGCCTGAGACAGCGGTAGGAGCAGGGAGTGGGGCGGGGGGGCGCAGGGCCGCTGGGGGCTGCAGGGAGCTCCCTCCCAGCCTGGTCCTTCCAGACAAGACCTAAAGCAGCGGCCGGGGGGAGCCCCCCCGACTGGGGCACCCCTGGGAGATGGGGGTGCTTTGGTGAGCGCAGGGGTGAGATGTCCCTCTGTGTGACCCACGCCTGTCCCCCTGGCAGCAACCCTGCCTGGGGCCTTCGGGACACGGCGCTGCTGCAGCAGCTGGCCGAGGCCAACGGGCTGCACCTGGAGAGGATGGTAGGTGCTGGGGTCTGCGGGGGTGGGGGGGTGTCCCTGCACCAGTGGGGACCCCCTGAGTCCCGGCTCTGTGCTTCCAGGTGGACATGCCAGCCAACAACAAGAGTCTTATCTTCCGCAAGCAGTAACCTGCCCCAGCAGCACCTCCCATCATCAGCCAGCACCACCCATCATCAACCAGCACCGCCCGGCATCAACCAGCACCGCTCAGCATCAACCAGCACCCCCCAGCATCAACCAGCATCTCCCAGCATCAACCAGCACCCCCCGGCATCAAACAGCATCTCCCAGCATCAACCAGCACAGCTGCCCCCCCTTCACTGATGCCTCCTTGAGGGGTCACACTGTCCTCATCCCAGTGCCAGCCAGGGCTGGGGACAGCAGCGATGGGACAGTGCTCCACTCACCCCACCTGGGGCTGGGCTGGGCTGGTGGGCTGGTGTGTGGGGGTCTGTCTCCACTGGCCCCTTTGGGGCTCCCTTTGCAATGGGGTGCCCCAACCTGGCCCAGGGAAGCTGCTGCAGCTGCTACAGGGGGCACAGGCGGGGGGGACAGCACGCCTGGGCAGGGGGGAGACTTCTTGCTTGGTGCCAGTTTCTCCAGCGGATGCTGTGGTGATGGCTGAGGGACCCATCCCTCTTCCCCCTGCCCCCGAACTGTGCTGCTGCTCCCCCCAATAAACTTTGGGACTTTGCCCCCCGACCCCCAGCAGCTCCCTGATGCTTTTGGCACTGATGCTGGGCAGCAGGGGGGCATCCTCAATCCTCCTCCAGCCCCAGTGGGGAGTCAGATCCTGCACCAGGAGCACCCAGGGGTGCTACACTGGGCCCAGAGGCTTTGGAGTGGTGGGAAGGTTTTTATGGGTGGGGGGTCCTGGCAGACCTCCCACCCCTCTGCAACCCAACCCAGTCCTTTATTGCTGCTGGCTGGGCTGGGGTGGTACACAGGGGGGAGGCATGCGCAGATAAATTACAGGGGAGGTGGGAGCTGGGCTGGGGCTCTACTAGGGGGAACTACATGATGGTGGTAACCCCTAGAAACAAGCACTGGTGTGGGGGCTCCCCCAGGCTGCCCCCCTCCACAGTGGGGCTGCCACTCCCCACGTGGGCACGTCCCAGCTCTCCCCTAGTCCTGGAAGCGGTTCAGGAGGTCGCAGGTTTTCTTCTCCATCAGCTCATAGATCTTCTTCACCCGCTTGTCGTTGGCCGCCCGGACGTAGCTGCTGGGGTCCAGCGTGGCCATGCCATCGTGCACCTCGCCCATGATGATAAGTGGCCCGTCCTCCGCCGTCATGTTGGGGCAGGGGCAGCTCCAGTCCATGTCAGTCAAGGTCACCTCCAGGTACTTGATGTTGAAGAACTTAAGGCCCATCTTCTCATCCTTGAGGACATCCTCGAGGGCGAAGCGGGCGATGCCGGAGTCCTGGTCCTCCACGATCTCCATCAGCCGGCCCACGATGGCGAAGTCGCTGCGGCAGAGGCTCAGCACCATCTTGCTCTTCAGGCGGCAGGCCTTGCACTGCAGGCTCTTGGGGAAGGGGCAGACGTCCTCACAGGTCTCCTTGCTCTCAAAGTTGTTGGTGTTGCCCTCGCAGCCGCCGTAGATGAAGGAGTGGCACTGCTTCAGCAGGTGGTTGTACGCCCAGCGGGGCTCCCAGTTCTGGCAGGGACCCTGCACCATGGGCAGCAGGCAGGTGGGACGGGCGCTGCCCAAGCAGGCAGCCCGGCACTCCTCGTAGGTCTCAAAATGGTTTCTGTTGGCCCCGCAGCCCCCGTAGCGGAAGGTGAGGCAGGAGCCCTGCTTGGCATCGAAGTGCCAGCGCACCTCCAGGGCCTCGCACCGCCGCCGGTCCGGCTCCTTCAGGCACTCGGCGCTGGGGAAGGGCTGGGGGCTGCCGGCCCGCGGGGTCCCCCCGGGCTCCCGCCTGACCACCGACAGCGGGAAGTCGGCGCGGAGCAGCCCAGCGGCGTTCCTGGCCGTGCAGGTGTAGATGCCGGCGTCCTCGTGGCGGGCATTGTAGATGACCAGCTGGCCGATGTTGGTGACCACCACGTTGCCATACATCTGGTCTGGCCGCATGATGAAGTTCTCCTCCCGCTCGCTCTGCTTCTCCCAGGTGATGTCCGGCCGCGGGCGGCCGCTGACGTCGCAGCGGAAGCTGACGGTGCCACCGGCACGCACCGACTGGTGGAAGGGGTTGCTGTAGAGGGCGGGGGGCACCGGCACCTCGGGGCCGGCTCCCGGTGTGGGGCGCGCCGTCGTCTCCTGCGGCACGGGGCTGGTGTCGGGCCAGGTGAAGATGTGCTTGCAGGGGACGGTGGTGAGGCGGGTGCCGCGCAGGCACGCCTCGGCATCCATGTAGCACTTGTTGTAGTAGGTGAGGCCGTCGGAGGCACAGGTGAAGTTGGGCTCCTTCTCACAGCGGTCCTTGCACTTGCAGACGGGCTGCCCGTCCCAGATGTCGCAGTCGGAGCCCTGCTGCGCGCACACAAAGCTCTCGCACGAGGCTGCTGGTGCCAGCGCCAGTGCTGGCAGGCTCCCGTCAGCAAAGCGGGCAGCCACGCAGCTCCGCAGCCCGCACACGTTGGTGCAGCATTTCTCGAAGCCTTCACAGTCCTGGCCGGGGTAGGGGGGAGGAGAAGAGATTGGAGGGGGGGGGAACGTGGCAGTCACACCCGTGCCGTGGCTGTGGGTGCTGCTCTCATCCCCTCTGGGGCTCTCGGGTGGGCAGTGCCGCCCATGCAGCCCTGTGCAACCTCAGCATCGCTGGGCTCTGGGTAAGAGCCCAACCTCCCTGCCACAGCCCCAGCCCACCCTCAGCCCCCTCCCCAGACCCTCCCCCAGGATGCTTAGGGGTGCACTGCAGCAATGATGGCCCCTTCTCCCCCCAGCAGATAGCACGTCACCCCTCTCAGCTTTTGCTGGCTGAGGGGAGGCAGAACTCATTGCATGGATGAATCGCGCAGCCCCGGGTGCAGGCAGCCCCAGCCGGGGTGGGTGGAGGTGCTGCTGCTGCACTCAGCGCTGCCTGGAGCCGGGGCTCTCTGGGATGGGCAGCCCGGTCCGTGGGTGGGCTCCTGCCCTCAGAGAAAAGTGAGGGGGGCCCGGGGGAGGCAGCCCACTGCCTGATGGGGTCCCTGACCCGGCACAGCCATTCCCTTCGTCCCGGCCCCTTGGCTGGGTGGGAGCATCGTGGACGTGGCATCCCGGCCACGGGGCACGGCCCGAGGAGGGGGCGTGGGGGGCAACAAGCAGTTTCTTTGCCTGGTAGGGGGGGGTCGAGGAGTGTCCCTCGGGCACCCCCCATGACAACCGACAGCAGGGGCTCAGGGGGCAAAGCTGCAGCCGGGCTGAACCCGTTGCACCAGAACAACCCGCCGGGCTGTGCCCCTGGAACAGGACCCCGAAGCATCCCCTCGGGGGACCTGGGGCTGCCCCCCAAGCCCGTCGCCAGCCCCCCCGGCCCCCCGCTCACCTGGTCGGCCTGGCACTCCCGCTCGCAGGTGCTCTGCGCGTCCACCCACAGGTTGGGGTTCAGCTGGTTGGGGCAGACCCCCAGGTGCCGCGTCCCGCCCGGCCGCAGGCTCAGTCCGGCCGCCGCCGCCAGCCAGGGCAGCAGCAGCGCGATGCCCACCGGGCCCCGCTGCCGCCCACCCGCCCGCTGGCCCCGGCCCGGGCGGCCGCGGTCCCGGCGAGGCGGCATCTGGCCGCCCCCCGCCGCCGGCCTGGCGCGCTGGCGAGGGCTTGGGATAAATCCCATTCAGGATGGAGGGGACGAGGGAGAAGGCGGGCGAGCGGGGGACAAAGAGGAGGAGGAGGAGGAGAGGACCAGCCCGCTGCCCTCCAGCACGCCCCGCGCCCGCCGGCGATGCCGCCCGCCGCCCCCAGCCATCGCCGCCGCCCGGGGCACGGTGGCAGCGGCGTCCCGGGGGGGGCTCGGCCCCCCCTGGCTGGGCGAGCGGGGTGAGCGGGGTGGAAGGGGAGGCCGGGGAGGTTGTAATCTGAGTCCCTCCCTTCCCAGTGATGTTTCTGGGTGTTTGGAATGGGAAAGGCGCTGACCTCAGCCTCTAACCCCGGCCAGCCTGAGCTGGGCAGGCACGGGGGGGGGATCAAAGCACAATGCAGGAACGCTCCGGAGAGGAGAGTGGAAGGGGGGGGCGGGCGGCGGACACACACAGACACAAAAAAAAAAAAAAAAAAAAAAAAAAGAAAGAAAAAAAAAACCGCCCGGCCCACGGAGCTGAATTCCTGCAGGATGAGAGAACAGCCAGAGCCTCGGTCCCCTCGGGAGACACGTGGAGCCCACGGCGGGGGCTACCGGGGACCCCCCCGCGCCGCTGGGCACCCCGCGGCCCAGGCACCCACCCCACCCCCCTCCCCAGCCAGCACCCCGGGGTGCCGCTGCCCAGCGCAGGCCCCCAGCTGGGCTGGCGGGGTGGGTGCCCCCCAGCAAGGTGGTTTCAGCATCATGCTGGAGAGTAGCCCCCCGGGTCCCGCTGTGGGGACCTGCCTCTCCCGGGGCCGAGCAGGACCAAGCTGGAGCCCAGCGGGGATGGGGACACTGAGACGGAGCTGAGCGGGGGCCACAAATGCGGCCTGGGGGGTGCTGCGGTGGCTGAGAAGTCCCCAAGAAGAGAAGGACCCTGCAAACCCAGCCTGGCCTTCTGGGGACAGGGCACAGGGGTGGGGGAAATCTTGGGGTGTCTTTGTTGTTTCCCAGTGGCAAATGGTTGGGTCGGGGAGCACCCAGAGCTCTGCTCCAGCTGCTCTGCCTATGCTCTCCTCTCTCCCTCCCCTCTCTTTCAGACTTTGTTCCCATTGACCTGGAGGAGTGGTGGGCACAGCAATTTCTAGCCAAAATTGAAAATTGCACATAAAAGGGAAGAAAGGTTTGGGTTTGGGGTTTTTTTTGGTTTTTTTGTTTTTTAAGAGAAACAAATCTGAGACCATCTGGTCAGAGCCCAGAATTGGTGGGATTTTAGAACCACGTTTTTAAAAGATGACCAAAATCAAGTGACCCATGCTGCCAGCCCAGCGAGGCCAGTGGGACCGGACCACAGCCCTGCCCCCCCCCCCCCACTGAGGGCCAGGCTGGCTGGTGCTGAGCTGGGAGGGAGGACAGCAGGGCCATGCCCCCACCTCACCCCACGGCCGCCCCCCCGGCCAGACCCCCAACCCCTGTCGGACACTGACCCGAAGCAGGGACATTTCATGGCATTTCGGGAGCGTTAACTCTTCCAGCACTGGCGCTGGGGGGGCAAGGGGGGCTGCAGGCTCCTGCAGAACAGCAAACCCACCCGTGGGGGTTCTGGCCCGGGGGGCGGTGCAGCACCTCCAGCTTCCCCTCTGCAGGGTCATGAACGGGGCAGGGGAAGAGGCAGATGCTGGAGGGGGCAAAAAAAAAAAAAAAAAAAAAAAAAAAAAAAAAAGCAGGGAGCCTTTTCTTTACATTTTTTGTGGGGGACACCCCCCCCCTCAAACTACCTGCACCCCAGAGGCGTTCCTGCATGCAATGCCTTGGTGCACCCCCTGCCCCAGCCAAGCCGGCCGTTCTGAGGGGCCCTCGGCACCCCCCTGGCCCCCACAGGGGGCTGCGCTGCTGGGGCTCCCCGGGGACCTGACACCCCAAACACGGGGGCCTGGCATCAGCTCGCCATGGCCACACATGCAGGGCTGGAGCGTGTTCCATGGCTGTGGCCAGGGTCCCCTGTCTGGTGGCCAAGGAGCTGCCCAGGGGTCTGGGTGGCCCTGGACACAGAGGGGAGGTCTGGGGGCTGATGTTTTGCAAACAGGGAACTGCATCAGGAGAGCCCGGCCCGGGAGCTGCAGGGGCCCTATCCTGCCTGCCTGGAGCCCCCCAGCCCAGTCCAGCTGCCTGCAGCAGCGTTGTGCACAGAGACCCCTGACCCCCAACCCACCTCGCTCGGCTGGAGGCAGCGTGGCAGGCTGCCATGGCACATCACCCCCCGAGAATGCAGCCCGGGGGCACAGAGCCATTTGGGGGTGCCAGGGTCCCTCCAAGGGTGCTGGTGCAGGAGGGGAGGGAAGGGGGCACGACCCCAGCTTTCCCCGTCCCCACACTGAGGTCCATGTGGTCATACCACCACGGTCCAAGAAGGTGCTGGCGCTGGGATGTGGAGGGGATCCTGCCCCGGCAGCCCCTTTCCGGAGCTGGGGAGCAGGCCCTGAGGGGTGGCCCGTGTTCCAGCCCAAGATGCCTTATCCCCACGTCCCCGAGATCAAAAGCTGAGAGGTGGGGACAAGCACCTGCCAGGACCTTCGCCTCGGCAGCACGAGGCCAGCCAGCGCCATGCTGGGTGCCGCGTGGTTGGAAATGCAGCTCCCAGCGACCCCAGACCCACCCCCCTTCCTGGGGACCCCTGCCCGGCCTCTTCTAATGCTTCTCCAGCAGGAAGGTGAAAGAAAAGCAACTCTCCCCACCCCCGACTTTCACCATGGGAAGGCTTGAGGCAGCCATAACTCCAGTCTCTCCCAAACCATTCACCTCTGCATGTCCAAGCACCCACCGCACCCCGGAACGGGGATTTTTTGGGGTCACTTTCAAAGACCCCAGACAGGGATGTGAGCTTTATGGCCCATCCTCTCCCTTCAAGACAAGGGAGCAGAGGAAGCGGCTCAGCACCCTGTCCTGGAGGGGAGGGCACAGCACCATACAGCCCCCCCGAAAACACCCAGCACCCAGGGAGAGCTCCTGCCCCTCCAATGCACCCCTGGGTAGGCGCATCCTCATTTTCAAGCGCCTTGGGCGCAGAGAGCTGAAGGTCACCATTTCTTCACAGCCTGCATGGAACAACCTCATGCAGGGGCCAGCGGGAGCAACCTAACACCCCCTCGAATCAGGAAGGGTGGCTCAGAGAAACACACTCGACTCTGAAAGACCAGAACCAGCCCCGAGCAACCTGCTCCCTCCTCTTTCTCCCAAGGAACAGGGACCCCTAAAGCTCTTCCATCCCTTCTCCTGATGTTCAGGCTGTGCGGCGTGTTTCCTTGCCCTGCTCTTCCCCAGCAGAGACAGCTGCAGCAAAGGCAGCCCCCGCTGCTCCAGCGTAACGGGCTCCGGCTGTCCATACCCCACCTGAAACCACACACAGCCTTTGTTTCAGCTCTGCTGGCGAGAGGGAACAGACACTTCCAGAACCCTGAACAGGAAAAAAAATAGAAGCGACTCTTCCCTGACCAGGCTTTCACCTTAGCTCCAGGGTTTTCCAGGCTGCAGACACTATCTCATTTCCCCTCTGCGCCCTCCCAGCCCCAGCAATTACTACTTAAGCTGTTAAAACAAGCGTGGCCAGTCTGGTACGAAGTGGAAAATCTGATCCTAGGGAAGTAAGCAGGCAGGGGAAAAGGGAGGTCAAGGGGAGGTGGGCTGGGAGCCAGAGAAAAGAGGATCAGGCCAGAAGTTTCCCTCCACCCCAGGAGCGAAGGCCCCTTCTCTGGGGCTCCCGGTCCCAGCCGATGCCTCT
This sequence comes from Falco rusticolus, assembly GCF_015220075.1. Taxonomy (NCBI): domain Eukaryota; kingdom Metazoa; phylum Chordata; class Aves; order Falconiformes; family Falconidae; genus Falco; species Falco rusticolus. The sequence continues at coordinate 37,262,672 of NC_051190.1, forward strand.
GAACACCAACCCCGGCGACAGCCCAACGTGACACGGCTGCTCCGAGCTCCCTGCAGCACCTTCTCCATTTCAAAGGCACATTTATCCCAGGCTGACTTTCAGCTTGCCGCAGTCTGGGTAAGATGAACAGCACTCGCTCCCCCAGGATCACCTGGACCCAAAGAGACAATTTAAGGCTTTGCCTGTACTTGCAAAACCTGTCCCCATGTGCCGGGGACTGCGCACAACCCCACACAAGCTGCGGGGGAGCCTGCCTTCCTACAGCCACCTACGACATTAAACGTGTTGCAGAGTAGTCTGTGTTTTTCCTAGAGCTCCACTACCCCAAAATCAGCACTTCGGTGAGAATCAAGCCAGATATAGGACAGATTTAGCTTCTGCACATACAGAGAAGGGCAAACCCCCCACAACCAGAGCCAGGAATCACGACATTTAAGACTCCTCAGAAAATGTAACGTGAGTTATTTTGCGGACGATCTGGAAGTGGCAGTACACACCTGCACCACAAGCAGCCCCAAATCCCCAGGTTTTGGGCCAAACTACCACCTTTTCCCTTCAGCCTCTTCCCAGCCCATATGAAAACTGATAGAACTTCTCCACCTGTCAATTGGTAGTTCAAAACAACAAAACCCCCTTTAATTTATACAAAACAAAACCATGTATAATCAGTTGAACAACATTAACTGTACAAAGGAATAAAAAAAATAAAAGGATAGTCCAAAAAAACAACTCAGGAATGGTACAAGTGTTGGAGAGCAGCTACAGACTAGTGTTGACATCAGATGCAAGAATCTTTTCCTTTTAAATTAAAAAAAAAAAAAAAAAAAGTTTTTTTCACTGAGTAATCGCTCCAGGTAAATCTTTCATCCTCACTACAGACAGGATCTGTTGAGACCTTATCGGGTGGGCAAAAAAAAAAAAAAAAAAAAAAAAATCAACTGCAGGGAAAAAGGCATGGGGAGGTGTCACACGTGGCAAAGCCAAACCAAGCAGAGGTACATCAAGTTTTTCTAGACATGCAGCAGCTTTGTGATTTCAGGAAGAAAACCTTCGTCCCTCTTCACCCTACACACTGGTGCCCAGGAGCAGCCTGGCGAAGCGGCCCCAGTGTCTGGATGATGTTTTCCAGGAGAAGCCGCCTTTTGCAGTGCTGATCACCTGTTGGCCGTATATCCCGGGGCTGCTGAGCCAGCGATTGTCTTCTGCTGTGTGTTAAGTGATGGGAAACAGGTGCCAGCCGTTCCAGACAGGTTCTTGAAATCCCCTGGCCTTCGCACCACTGTGCTGAGCTCGGCTGCAGCTTTACTCTTGAGCCAAACCACCACTACAAAGGATTCTTCTCCCCCCTCCATCTGCCGGGGGTTTAATTCTCTCGTCGCTCATTTGAGCTGGGCAATAAAGCACGCTAGAGACGAGCCAAGAGACCTACCCCTGTATTGTATTCTGATCTACAGCGCAGGGAGGGGGAAGGCTCCGTCACCTCCCAGGTCGGCTCAGAAGCAAAGGCAAGGAGATGTCCCCGTGGAGGGACGTGCCCCTGCCTGCTGCCTGAACAAAGCGGGTCTGTCGGCCGCGCAGGAGCTGCTGCGGCTTCATTCTGCCCGTGCAATGCAACAAGCTCTCCTGGGGTGAGCAGAGCAAGCCCAGGCCCTGGGGAGCTGCTAACACCAGGAGGAAGATGGCAGCACTGCAGCGGCTGGCCTCCTGCTGAGGCAGCCCCAGCACAAAAGCAGTTTACTTTCTACCACGCTACTCACAAATCCACACGTCCTGGCCACCTACGAGAATCTGTCAACATAGCTGACTCCCACTGCCAAGCCCCGCTCAGCTTTTGCAATAAGGGGTAGGTGTTATTTCTAAATTTCCAGATGAATTTTCAGCACCATTCAGCACCAGCCATGGGAGGAAGCTGGGGAAGCACATGTGCTTGCCTGACAGAGGAGCCTCTCCCACAGCATGGGCACATCTCAAGCTCCTGCCGCTAAGCACGCATGCCCCTCTAAACTCCAGGAGCGGTCCTACAGAGCAAAGCAGTTTGCTTTCCTGATCTCCTGGGGCTGCCACAGGAGGTGAGCAAATCTGCCACGATGGGACCTGGGGATTGCTGTTTTCCCACACACACCTTTCACCTTCCCAGTCCCTGCTCCTTCACGCTCCAGTGGGAAAAGCTGCTTCTGTCCTTTCCCCACTTTCATCCAGGAGGAGCCGCGGCAACACTAGCTCAGGCAGGGCGTCTTTGGAAAAGCAAAGCAAGAAGCAGCCGGGATTCAGGGGCTGTCGCATGGGGTGGCGTTGTGGATGGAGGGCTCTGGAAGTGACAGCTGAGGTTTTGCAGCAATAAGGGACAAAATTCAGCATTTTTCCTCTGCTTTAGGCATGATGCTTCCACCCTCTGCTCCTTAGTCCCTGATGAGCTGTGCATCAGGAGGCGCAAAGCGAGTGAGGCATCAGTCTGACCTCAGAGCTGCCTCTTCATCCTGCCTGCTGAAAGCAAACCTCAAGACCCTGGCCTCTCCGCTCTGCCCCTCGACCCATTACATCCCACCTAGCCTTCAGCACTCACAAGTTTTAGGGAATGACTGAGAATAAAGCAGCTTGGGGCATGTTACGCACAAATTGTTCTTTCCTTCAGCATATGTCATATTTAAAAAAACCCTAGCACAAGCCCAGGTAGTGATTGAAAGTCCCTTAAAGCATTTTTATATTTTCACCAGAAAATCCTCCACTTCTCCCCTTTTGCTGACACTGGGAAAGTTAATCCAGTGCTTGTATTTACATGGCTGCATAAAATTTTCCCTGACTGCTTCTTAAAAAAACCCTTATAAAACAAGTGATATATATATATGTATAATATTTACATAAATAAACGAAGAAGGCAAGCAGACTGCTTCCTTCTCCTTTCTAGTTGGCCAACTCTTGCCTTGTTTCCTTTTTTTTTCTTTTTTTTTTTTTTTTTTTGGCAACAGCAGGTTAACATCCTGGTGAAAACTGTCATTAGTCCCCTGTCCCCGTTTTTTTTTTTTTTTTTTTCTACATCCAATGATCACTATTGCACCAGCAATCTGTTCAGGAGTCCAAGAGTTAAAGTTGCAGCACAGACTCTCTCCTTGCCTACTCCCTTAAGCCTCTCAATCTTCCATTAAATCCATTTCTCCATTGAGACTGGAGGATGAGCTTTTTTTCCCCCTTCCCCCCTCCCCAACCCAGCAGCTGCTGAATTTTCCACCCCAGGCCGAGAGGCAAAGCCCAAAGCATTCTTGGAGGGTCACTTGGCAGAGTCCTCTCCCCGCCAGCGCTGCGAGATCCAGCCGGCACCATGCTTCCTATGCGAAGACAAAACGTGAGCACATTCCTAACGCTTGTGCGTGCCATCGGAAAAGCAACCGCGGCCCATCCGAAAGGATCCAGTCGAAAAGGGTTAAGTGTGCAAACAGCTGTACATCGGTGGGTGGGTGTGGATACGTTAGAAGCTCACGGCGCGTCCATCCTGCTAAGAGATCTTGCAGTTGTTGCGTGAGCAGTTCTGTGGGGGGCTCTGGGGTGGTCGAATTGATTTGGATCTCTTCAAGCTGTTACCTTTGCTGCTGCTTCCACCCCCACTGCTGGCCAAGGAATACGACCGGCCGTGCATCATCACTGCATTCATCCCGTTGGCCATCGAGAAGGATTTCAGGTGACTCTTGATGGTGACGGGCAATGGCAGCTTGTCGATGAGGTGGACTGGGGTGCAGGAAACAATGGCTCGGCAGCACAGGTCCTGTAAGCTGAACACTGGTGGGAGAAAAGACCAAACAGTCAAGGGCCAAGAGATTTTAAGGACTGCCTTCTCCCCACAGCTACTCCTTATGCTGTGCAGTTCCCAGTCCTTGGGGGAGAGATGCTAATAATGATTGCATAGGAGCCTTGAACAGGGAGCAGATTAGTTAGGACAAAAGCTTGGGAAACCCAAGGTAAGCTCTGCCACTGGTGGTCAGCGCTTTGCAAGACACCAGCTTTAGGTGTCAACACGGGGTTTAGACACTGCCGGCCCTCCTCTCTGCACAGTGCCCGGGGCAGGCAGCGCCTTACTCACAGTCCTGCCAGACACTTGGCTTCTCAGGCCATCATTTGGCAGCCAGAAGGCCATGTCCAGGGCAGGAGGCAGCAGAGTCAACAAGCCCCAAAGCAGGACAGCCTCACTTGGGACCTGCTCGGGGAGCAGCAGCCAAGGGGCTGGTTTTGTGCAGAGCGCCTGCAGCAACAGAGATACCATCAAGCCAGCAGAAGACTGTCCTTTCAGGCTTCCCAGCGTCCTCTTAGTTCAGCATACACCATGGGAGCCTGCTTTGAAGTCTGCTCGGAGGGATGTCCCAGCACGCAGCCACACGAGGGCACGCTTTCACCTCCAGCCTGCTGCGAAAGCCACGATGCTGTTCCCAAGCAGGCAGCCCCAGTTCCCAAGCAGGCAGCCGTTACACGTCCTGCCTCTGGAAGAGATTCAGGAGAGGTCTGTGAACGCAGCCCAGCTCCTGCTTGCCATCCTTCTGCGAGCATGTGGCACGGCACGCAGGTTGGGGCCAGGAACACAGGCAAGTTTGGTGACTAGGGCTGGCAAACAGGATTTTCCCTCCCTTGTGAGCAGGAGCTGAGGATCCATGTGAAGGCAGGTTACCTCATCAGCGCAAATCTGCTGCTCGGACTGCTGGTGGGGCACATTGCTACCTTCATTCAGCCAGGAATGTGGGACCTAAGACTATTCTGCTTCAAATACAGCAGGCTGTTGGAGTTTGCTCACAGTTTGCCACAGGTGTGCCCAGATATATGGCATACCCCAGCCCACAGCTGCATGCCAACAGCAGGGATGTGATTTAGTTTTTTTTCAGCTCCTTGGGCTCACTCTGTTTCCACCTCTCTCCAAAACAGGAGACAGGCTCAGGCAAGGGTAAGGACAGAGGTGCTTATGCTTGGATTCATCCCACACAGTCATCTGATGAAGTACTTTCAAGTTGGGAGCTTAATTGCCCTCAGCCTCATTCAGAATAAGCGGAGAGGTGTAGGATGCCCTGGAGCAATTCAGATCCTAGACATGCCGAACTGCCCTCTGGAGCTGCCTGTCCCTCATCACTGCCTGCCGCGTTCCGCACTAGTACAGGAGTACAGGCAGCTTGTTGTGGCTCAGCTTCAGCTTGTCTGACCCGAGGCGCTTCTCCATGTCAGGCGCTTTCAGATCCCACAGTTCCTAATAAACACACCTCCCACCTAGGCAGTCAGCCCTATCCCTCCAGTTCAGCCCAGCCGGCTCTCAAGCCTTCCCCACATGGAGCATCTTCCTCCCTACTGACCTCTGTTGGGTCTCCAGATCTTCTCCATGCCGTGCCGCATAAGGACGATACGGGACAACTCTGTGAAGGACTCTATGACGTTGAAGTTGCACAGGGGGCTGACTTCAAAAAACGTCATGCAGTTCTTCTCCGCGTAAGCCCGGGCCTGCTCCGTTGGCACCTGCCGCTTGAAGGCAAGGTGAAGCCTGTTTCCCACCAGGATCCGAGGGACGCCTGGGGCATGCTTAGAAAAAGGAAAGAAGTGGGGAAATCACGGCTTGTCCTTAGTAAGGGCAGCCTACACGCAGTATTCTGCTTAGCTGCAACAGCAGTGAAGGGCAAAGAAATAGAAACTGCTCTGTGACCGCGGGGGACTGCCAAGCAGTACTACTGCATGATGGGGGAGGCCAATGTACCCCCCTCCACAGTCCATTTGAGAGGGAACCTTCCTATCTTTCTTGACCATTTCCAAGCCCATTCCTACTACTCTGAATTTATGCAGAGGTGGAGGGCAGACACTTATCCCCTTGCTTTGCTTATTAGTGGACTGCCATTGTCTGCTTTCCATAGCAGAGCCATTCTCGTCCCCGTATCAGAGGTGGCACCCCAGCTGATTCCTCCCCAAATTTTTGCTATATAACACTTCATGTGTTCCTCCATTCAACTTACCTCATCTATTTCCTTTATCCATCGGTCTATCCCATCGAAGGACCAGCGATTAGTGATGTCGTACACCAAGAGAATTCCCTGGTGGAAGAAAATCAGGAAGTTTCATAGTAGGCAAAATGGAAGGGAGACACACCTGAAAGACCCCTACATAGGCAGAAGCCAAAAGGCTAAGGGACAGAACATGGCTCCAGCTGCACTATTTATGTGCTTGCTAGGGCAAAAATTGAGACACAACAGGTTTGTACTCAGTTCCAGCTATTAGGGAAGATTTTACTCCTGTTTTGGCTTGAACATCTCCCAAATAATTTCCAAGGCAGCAGTCTGTACAAAGGAAGAGGAACTTTCTTGGTGACTGTGTATCTGAAGGAGCAAAACTCACCCTCCTCCCGTCACAAACCTGATACAAACTCACTGAGGTGGAAACAGTCTTTTTCTTTTCCTTTCACGCAGAACAGCTGCATTCAGTGGTAGGATGGTGGCAGAACATGACAAAGTTAATAAAGCACACCCATCTTCAGCATGTTTTCCCTCTCCAGAACCTGTCTCATTCTGTTGGCCCATTGCTGGCAAGGAAAAAAACACGTGATGCCAATAAGCCTCACAGCATCCCTGCAGAACTGGGATCTCACGGACGGGATCCACGCCGGGCTTTGCTGAAGGCAGACGGTGTTGCCAATTGTCATTGCTGCGCTGGTGGAGAACAGTACAGCGGCGCTGCCAAACCTCAGAGGGTCAGATCAAAAGTCTCACTGCAGGACCTTCCTCCAGCCTTTCCTTCTGGAAAGAGGTACCTACAGCATCATCATGCCCACATCCTTCTTCCCTGAACACTATCCACATCTGCAATTCACTTCCCAGTTGTCTCTCGAGGTGCAGCACAATCCTGCTGGCAACCAGGACAGGCACAACTCAAGGCAGGGAAGCTTGTGCCTGTGGCTGTGACAACATGGAGCAGCACCTCAAGAGTCCCCACACTCACCGTGACCATGGTTAGCAGGACTTGGGATCACAAGCAGACTGCTGGCCACCACTCATGTCTGCAGCAACTCCTACCAAGTAAGCTTGTTTTGAATCACAGTATTTCTGAGGACAGACACAAGGAAAGTAGGCTATGCGTGGCCCTGCGGGCACACAAGTCAATGCATCAAGAGCTGCCTCTCAGTACTGGTTGGGCACATACAGCATTTAGAGAATTGCCTCAAGCAGCAGCCTTTCTGCAACTCTCCCATTATTTTTCTGGCTTCTTGTCACTTGAAATGTCCTTGATTGCAAAGAGGAAAGTGACAACAGGCATTTCAAGGTTACTTTGCAGAATCACAGTTGAAGATGCCCTGAAATGGGAACTAAGGTGGAACAGATATCTTGCACTGCAAGAGGAGGCAACCCAGCTGGGAACGCAGCGCCGGATGAAAGGTAACCCAGCAGCAGTAAGACTAAGCTAAGGGCAAAACAAACCAGCCCAAGCTAGACTCCAGGATAACAGAGCATTTAGTAGCAAGCTCAGCAGAACCAGTCTTCTCTGAAATCAGGGGTATTCTCCAGGAACAGCCGTCCCTACAGCAAGTCCCCAGTGCAAGCAGAAGAGATCTTAAGTTGGCAAAGGCAAGCCTCAGCTGGCAGCCTAGTCCTCCCTAGGAGATGCCTAGATACAGCACAGTGAAGGAGTGAGCTGACAAACTGCCTAGCGTGTGTCCTAGTACAAGTGAGAGACCATCAAGCTCCCTCACGTACCAGCAGAGCTGCTCCTTTATTCAGTGAAATGGAAGATCCACGACACAGATGGGACACACAAACTACCTACTCCTCCTGGAACACAGCTTTACAATATTTGCTGCTGCCAAAGCCTGTGATGACCCGGGGGAAGCCTGTACAGAAGCCATGTACATGATATACCTCAAGTTTATGAAAAAATAATCATTAGCATGAGATCTGGAGCACATGGGAACAATAAATGCCACGGCATCTGAGCCACAAAGGCACTTGAATCCTCATAATAAAGCCATGTCTTGAGCTGGCACTTGGAAGTGTTCCCCCTACCTGGAAAAGCAGCCTTTCTCAGATTATGCTGGTGTGCCATGACGTTGTTTGCCTTTCTCTCACAGCTCGTTCAGAATAAGCAGCTCTCACAAACCCTGCCCAATTTTACGGTTTTAAAAAGTCTTGGTCAGAACAATTCTGATTCTTGAGCTTTATCCGCAACATCATTGCACAGCTCTTCCACCCCAGGAAGTTGTTCTCCGGGTGAAAATTCGGGTCTGAAGTTGTTCTGAGGGACCTGATCCTGAGACTTCCAACTGCAGAAGTATTTGTGGGGTGAGGGGAACAGAGGCATCTTCAGTTTCCTCCAGCAAAGAGTCTGGAGCTCATGCCTGGAGTCCATATTTTTTTGCAGTGTCATTTACAGAACTTCATGCTCAAAAAGAATTGGAGGTTGGTTTTGTTTTGGAGGAGAAAAGAATCAGTTTCTTCTAGGTTTAGATAGGAAAAAATAAGGAGGAAGTAATGATTTTCCATAATCAAAAAATTCCACAAAACCAAAGGTACTGCTTTTCAAGAACCCTATCAAGAAATATCTACTGCCAGGATACATCACATTTTAAGTGCAGTTGGCGGGGGGTGGTGGGGGTGGGTGGTAGACACTGAGCTTTCTTTTCATTTTTGTTGTATCCGTTTTGACTTCTGGCTTCCAAGGCTGCACATGTGGATGAATGAGTCAGGAAATAAAGCAAAAAGTTTGACGACCTCCTTCCAAGACAAACGGCCGGCAAGTTAAATAAAGTCTACTTATTTTACTTCTGGATTGACAAGTTCCTTTAGCCAAGAGAAACAGACCCAAGACCTAGTTTGTGAAGGCTGCTCCTGCCAAAAATATGCTCTAGGAGGAGTTTTTTAAGCTTGCTGGCAGCTGCTGCCTGATTCTTCTTTAAATAGGAGTAAGGATAAAACATCAGCAAAAACACATCCCAAGCTCTCAGGAGCAGGGTGGAAGGTCAAGACCATGATTTCTAAATGGAAGAGACTACCTGCCAGCTTACCCTCCGAGCCATAACACAGCTCCATGCACGCAAATTTAGAGTTATGATTGTCAAGGACAGTTTCCCAAAGGTCAGAAGAGGCCAAGGCCAAACTGTCCAATGCCTTGCTTCCGTCCTCATCCTCACCAGCTGTACTGTAATTCAGCAGAAGATGGAGGAAGCAGTCTTAAAAACCTCTGGCCAGCTCACAGTGCTGCCAGATAACCTCACACTTCTTCCAAGTAGCGCTGGCATGCTCCAGACACCACGTTTCTAGAGCACACATCCCAAATACACTTTGTCATTACCATTTTCTCCCCTAGAGAGAATTTAACACAGACATGCATGCAGAGAGGGAGCTGGCTCTGTCTCTCAGACAGTTCCAAGTAAGATCTGTCGGGTTTCTTCAGGTTTTTTTTTTAAAAGCAGTCTCCTTCGGAGTAATGTGCATAGAATTTTAATTTACTCAATTAGACAAATGAACACTTTCCCATTTGCAGCCTAAATTGTTCTCTAAGTGCCTAGATGGCTGTCATCATCATGGTATCTCTGTACCTCTTGATTTTTAGTTTCACAAAGCACCTTTGTAAGCATCATATACCCCAGGCTCCCACAGCACAAAGTGAAAATCTGTACACTCAGGTTCTCAGATCAAGGGCATTCTGGTCACCTGACCAACCCTCCAACAGCCTTCTTTCTTTTTCTCCTCAACCTGCCTACAGGCTGCTGTGTGAGGTGGAAGACAACTGGACTCATCCCCAGACCTCTCTCGGGTCTTTTCACAATTGAGTTTCAAAGTTCATTTCCACTGTTTTTTGTTCCACGCTACTGGGATTGGCATGACCCTGAGCATATCAGCGACAGAAACTTCCACATGAGTACGTCATGTCGTGAACAAGGAACACAGAGACATCACCCGTTATTGTATCCAGCAGCACACGGGGACTCTGCCAAAAACCAGACTTGTTTTCAGCAGGAGCTTATGCAAAGATCTGTCTGTCCACATAACCAAGGCCGGGGAGGGGGAAGTATCATCTCTACCTACTTGCTGCAGGTTTAGACCAGGCTTATAACCAATAAGCTTTTAAAGGTGAAGAAGCTGCATGCTCACCCCGCAGTGCAAAGCGGACTTCTCCAAAAAGGCTTCTCAGATGCTTTAGCAGCTGGATCTCCAGCCACTTGCACAAGCACACAAGAACACTGCTGGGAGGAAGCAAGTGCTTGCACAACTGCCAAAGACCATGGCTCAGTGCAGGCAGATGACAGGGTGGCCAGGAAAGCATTACTCGCTGGTATTCTCTACCAGTAGAAAAAAGCTGTGCTGAAGAAGCCTGGAAGACCCCTTAAACTGGATTTCTCTGGCCCACAGGACAAAGTAACCCAGAAACAAAGGATCCAGCGCTGATGGCAACTACAACACTTTGTCTCTCCTGCCCGCTCTTTCAGAGTTAACTTTGGCCATGGCTCTCCAGCTGGCACCTCAGACCTTGGCTCATGGGCAATTAGATCCTGCTGCCAAACCATTTCCCAACAGTGTAACACATGAGGGGGGTTATTTATTACTGAGCTTTTGATAAAACATTTTAGCAGGCAGGGCAAACCCCTCCAGCAGCTGGATAACCCCACCAAAATGACCTGAGGCAGGTAAGGTATTTGCAGCAATCAAGAAAGTCACAAGATAGAGCAAAGACCACAACTCAAGAGTCTGATGAGCTGCCAAAACAGCCACCACCTTTCTGCCTACTAAGAAGCCCTGAAAAGGATAAACAGCAGCTACTCAAATCACCTGCCTAAGCAGGACTCAACAACATTCATTATTCTGTTAGGCTGCAGCTTTGCTGTAAGACAGCAGCATTTTTCGGTAATTCCTGTAGATGATCTCAAACTATTCACGAAGCACCTGCTGTATCACACTGTCTCGGAAGAGTTGGCAAGCCAAATTTTCAGAAACTGTTCAAATCACTGGCACATGAGGACATCAGGAACGATACTAGCACTGCTTCTTCCTTGCTAGGTCAGAAAGTACCACCACAACTCTTTCTCTCCTCTGTGATTACTCTGGGAAATAGCTTGCACTTGCTCACAGCAGCCAGAAGAGCCACAGCTGCACGCAACATTTGGGATCAGTGTGCCAGCTCTGCTGTTGGTATGACCGAGACCTTAAAGCCAAGCAGGAAAAAACCACAAAGAGCAGAAGTCCAAGAGCAAAACAGAAGATTTCTGAAACACCTTTAAGCATCACTAAATACCTTTCACCATACCCTAAACTGTGACAATTAAAATAAAAATCCCTCTGCAACACAGCAAGCTCCAGACTCCCCGAGTTTGTTCTGCAGGCTGCAGCACTACTGGGTTTCCATCTCTAGCCTCCCCTGCCATCTCCCCCAGTGCCTAGAGGCCAGAGCTCTGCCATCCCAGACACAATTGCTCCTCTTCTGCCCCAAAGCAAGACCCTGAAGTGATGCAGTCAGGACCTGGTGGCCCAGCAGATGCTAAGGATGATGAAAGCAGCTGTGATAAAGTGGAAACTCAAAGTCCAGGGAAGCAAGAGAAAAGGAAGGGGGTGTCCCAGGCACAGCAGTGCGCCACAAGCCCCCCCCTTGAGCCAAAGAGCTCACTGTACCCCTAATGAGATCAGATCAGCTAGGCAGGGCAGGGAGCGAAGGCAAGACAGATCCATGATCCTCACAGCAACCCAAGGCAAACACAGCTGGTCTGCCTTAGCTGAAGGAAGGGACTGGTCTTCATTTGAGCCAGCTCATCAAGGACAGCAAAGCTGTTTTACTTTAGATGTTTTCAAAAGGAAGAAGTTCCTGTTGAACATGAAAGCCACATGGCTATTTACCCAGGGAAGTGGTGTGGAGCCTAAATTAGGGAAGGCATCAATATGCTCAAGGAGAGTCCTTTCACGGGGCAGGGACTAGCCTGACATCCAGACTGAGCAATGCACGAGGCTGTGCTGTGGGGGAATGGAAAACTGAGAAGGTCTGCTTCCTGATTGGAGACTCTTTCCACTTTGCAACCTCTCCAGGGTTTACTTCAGAAGATTCAATTCTTATTACTACACTTGAGAAACAATAAGGTGTGTTGTGTGCGGGCAGCCACACATGCTTCCCTCACTTGAAGACATTTTTCATACAAAGTATTCTCATAAGGGCTGGCTATTCAGACAGACTCACCCTGTTCTCAGTCAGCCCTGCCAGGTTGCTGAGGCCAGCCTCCTGCTTTCACAGCTAACCTGTCAAAGTCCTCTTTGGAAACTCATTCTTCAGGCTTCCCTTGTGCTCCTTACGAGAAGCTCGGTCAGAGTCTCTGTGCTCTCTCAGTGAGAGCCTTCTGCCAATTTTCAGTGTGAAGGTGCTTGTGGCCAGTTTATAGCAAGCCATTCTTGTACAAATACCACACTGCACTTTGAACAGAGCTTTTCCCACTCTGGCATCTCTCTTCTCTGCTGTATTTGTTCTTCCTGAGCTTTTGGCTTGTTAGGTTAAAAAAGCTGTTTCTCTTGCCTCCAACTGGATTTGCATCAGGCTCCCTACAGCAGAAGTCTTGAAGTCTGATGTACCAAGAGAGCAGAGAGGAAAGCAGACAGCTGAAGCAGATAAGTCAGTATAGCACACAGCATTAAATAGATCTTAAAGAAACAGGAGAACTCCAGAGCATTTTATCTCGTTTCCCCCAAGACCACGCTGGGTTAAGTTGTCTTTATGCTAATGCTATGCCAGAAGAAGTTAGCTTCTGCATACTGAAAATAACCGGAGGTGCAGAAGTCCATTCCCGCAGTCACACAGACATTTGTTATTTAGAACAAACAGTCCTCTTGCTTTGGTTAACCATTAAGAGTTTAAATTAAGACACTTTCCTCTTCCACTGAAAGATGATGTGAGTTATTTAAGAGAGATAGTATCTGTGTTCCTGCTAATGCAAGAATATCGCTGTATTGCACATGGGAGCCAATCACTTCACATCAAAAACAATCTAAGTTTTACTACAAGCCACCTGGAGAAGACTATACAAAGACTCTTGTCATTAGTCTTCAAGAGGCGCTCACTTTTCACCATGCTCACCTCAGGAACACTTCCAGAGGGCAGTGGAGGTATTTCATTGGGAACCACCCCTCCTTCTACTGGGCAGGCTTGCTGTTGAGAGCTATTTTGTTGTTTTTAAGGGTAAGAGTTGACTATTTTGGCAGACCAGAATTAAGACATCACAACAGTACTTTGAAAGAGGCATTTGTTGCACAAGCAGGCTTTGAGGAAAAGGTGTAAGCTACACCTTGGTGCGCAAGTGCACACATACACAAGATGTGTACCTTGTTGCTCCATCCAGTTCAAGTATTCTCACCACTACTTATTTCACCTCTCCTGTCTGCCCCAGTTTGCTCTATGGCGGCAGCAGCTACAAGTTCTGGCATGTGGGTGCAGCCCTGTGGAGACACAGCACTGGCTCTGAGGAGCTCACAGTCTACAAGAAGGGGAGAAAGCCTTCTGTACAGCAGCCTCAAAGAGTAGGTCATGCTGCAGACAGGGGTAAAAGCTCTGAAATTATATTTCTGGACACATTACTTGGGGTGCCTGCCACTTTCTATTCCCAGTTTAATCTGGGCATCTGACACAGCAAGGTCTCAGAAAAAGGCTGACCAAAGCTAAGTTATGTGGTCATCAGAAAATCACACTGACCAATTTGGTTCATTTATAACTGGTAAGCGAAGTGACATGGTCTCAAGTCCACATGTTTGTTAGGATTGTAGCTTTAGATTTCTCTGAAACATAGTAAGGGCAGAGGGAAGCTTAAAGATAAGCTCACACATGGGACTGAACATGCGACGGGGAGATCCCATACTGTGCCACTGCAGAAGGCACGCTCCAACACTCCTTGCCTTGCACTTCTGCAAGTACCAGGAAATTGGCCCCCGCTTCAAAGGAGCTGCCTCAAAGCATCCACACCACCAGAGATGTGCACGAGCAAGAACAGATGAGGCACCGGGGGAGGTATCAACAGTACATCCCAGGTGAGTGCTCTCACATCTACAGCACAAGTGAATTTGCAGGAAGTCTTTCTTTAAGAGAGCATGATGGATTTTGCCAGTTAGCAAAGGTCTACTTTAAGGAGCAAAAAGCCAAGTGGCAAGAGCTTGAATAAAAGTGGCAAAGTTTCCTAAAGGTTGGTAACCTGCCAGGACACTGGCACAATCAGGAGGCTGACATATAGCTTCCGACTCTTAGTGTCTAAGAGAGGAGGAATGTTCTCCAAAGTTTTCTGGTTTGGAAACAAAAGGGAAAAGACAGTAGTTCATTTAACTTAGGGAGACGTTATCCTGGAGTGACCCTGTCATGTTACTGAAAGGATGACAGTAAAACTGTATAAACCACTATGGCCCAACAGCAATTCTTCAGAGGACCACAAGATTTTTCTGCTGTTTATAATCTAGATGCTATTCTGGAGCAGGGCCCAAAGGAGAAACTCAAGATTTAATGCTCTCTCTCATGTTTTAAGGAACATATTTTACGATCCAATTGAGATGCTCTAGTTTCAAGTCTGCATCAAACATGCAAGTAGGAGCCACCCTATTTTTGGAACTGACTTGAAGGCAACACAGACCGAAGAACTCCATTGGGAAAGCCAGTGTCATATTTAAACAAATTTGACAAACCTCAGAAAGTACGAACTCCCACATTAAAGCTAAGGCAGATCTAGAGCAAGAATTGTCTTGTCCTCTATAACCCCTTCTTCTCAGCCCTCCTCTAGAAACTAATACTGAATATAGTCTGTAGCAGACCTTTTCAGTAGGGAAGTCTGTCACCTACTCCCCTCTCTCCCATCATTTCGTAAGAATACCAGGCAGCAAGTCTACATGCAGTGCCTCCTGGCATTTACACAGACCCCATCCTTTTGATGCTCAGTGTGTTCCTTTTCAGAGCTCTTTGCTATGGCATGAAAGATTTTTACAGCCTAAAGGAAAAGCAAGTGTGTCCCATCAAAGCAGTGAGAGCAGCACTCACCTGGGCTCCTCTAGAGTAGGATCTGAAAATGGTGCAAAATCTTCCTTGCCCTGATGTGTCCCTGCAACAAAGAAAAGTTACAGCTATGAAACGTGGAGAATCAAATCCTATACTGCACACCTCCTACCAGACCTAACAAAAAATAAAATAAAAATTCAGTGTTGATCTTGTCAGAGCTTTAGAACATGTATGGTACCCAAACTGCTCTGCATGGTGTTTCCTGGTAGGTGCATCACCACCTTTGGTGACAGTCAGATGTGCTTCAGAGGTCCTTGCTGTCATTGTGCTTTCCACAGAGAAGGTACAAACAAAAACCACTGAACTTCACTACTACCTTAAGATGTATGAGGATGCAAGTCTTTTACTCCCTCGGGCAAAGGACTTTTTCTCTAGTTCCCTACAGTCCATGGGAGTTTGGGAGTCAGAGTAAGATTGCAGACCTCTCCTAGTCATGGAAAATAGCTGACCTATTGTAAAATGAACGTAACCACTCAAGATAGGAGAAATTGTCTTGCACTGCCTAGTTTTACTTATTTTTCTAAATACGTTTTAACCACAAATGAAAGGAAGTATCTTTATATCCAGATCTCTGACAGACCTGGCCAACCATACCCTACAGACAGCTCAGGAACAGGACGAGGGAACAGCGTTTCTAGCCTGCTTGACAATAAGGGGCTATTCAGTCACTATCATTTGTCTTGACTGCAACTCTTGATGTGGATTAAGTAAGTTTGACTACATTAGCAGCACCTCTCAGTGCCTGCGGGAACATCTGGAACAGCGAGCCAGAGCCCAGCATACTGATTTAACCAGTGTACACTGAAATGCATCAGGGTAATCAAAGACATGTTATGATGTTTGTCATATCTATTCACTGGGCCAGGATAAAAGACAGATTAATGACCACTGAGAAGCCTGATGAATCCTTCAGTCCCAGATTTGCACCAGCTATATGAAAAAAGCACTGACCTCAAGTTCAGGACAGTCATTCTTTCAAATTAATATTAAATTTAAATTCTTTCAGTCTGAAGCTTTAAAGGATCATATTATTGGCCCTGGACATCAATTTCACAGTCTGTGTGTGCTTACATATCCTTCTCCCCCAACAATCAAATATTGGGTTGCACAAGGAAAGTAATGGTAAAAGATTACACTACGGCAATGTAAACCAATGTTACCATCTTTTCAGGCCCTGTGCTGGCTCTCCAGCTCAAGAATTACAGTATAATAAGAAGAGGGTTTCAAGCAGGAAGCGGGAAGTAACTACACACTTGGGGCTGAAATGTTAAAATTGACATCTTACAAGAGACACAAAAGAATCTAAGTGGCACATATAAGCACACCAGCTAGAAGAGATAAATTAGCTGCTTCTGTTCTTTTGTAAGAAAAATGAGGACATTCAGCCGCAGAGAGCAGGGGTATAATTAAACCACAGAACTATATGCTGCTGGAGTCAGTCACTGAGGCTCAGAACATGGTGTTCATTCCTATTTAACAATTCACACAGATTACTAATACTTCTGTTACTTGATACAAGCGCTGGTGAAGGGGCTATTTAACTTCATGTTTTAGGGCCTGTGTCATCCCCTACTAGATCTGGGTGAAATCCAGAATCGGAGCAGGCTACCTATCTTTCCTCTTTCATCTACTGGATTGCTGTGTCAGCTCGTCAGCAGGTTAAACCTCAGACAGAGCTTGGCCAGAAGGACTCCAGATCTCCCTCCACTGCTGACAGATAAGGCAGGGCCACCCCACCCTTGCAGCGTTCTCCCATCTCCATCCCACTGTCAGGTCACTCCAGTAAGTCCTGCTCTCCAGTGGTTTACCGTACTCTGACACTAACTGGGAGGTCTATTCACTGCTCTTGTTCTAATTTTCTACTCAAGTCACTGAGAAATATCCAGCTTCTGTGCCTACTAAGGGCTTCACCCATTTTTTTCCTCCACTTCTCCTATTCTCTTGTCTACATTTCTCATCCTAGGATTTAAAGAAAACACGGTATTGCTTCCAAAATAGTATGGTTCTCAATCACTGAGGGAACAGTATGGGAACATAGTCAGGTATGACTAAGGAAGACTGAAATTGAACTGTATCAATAATGAACAGCATGCTGTTTGTGCTACTTGATCAATGGAAAGAAGTGTGGTTTGCTAGAGTATCTCACTGGTAAGAACAGCTAGCAAGCCTCGCCACACCCCTGGGGATGCTCTGCACTCTGCGCAGCTCAGTACAGCATCCCACTAGCAGCACCACGGCCCCCGCTCACCGGTCCTGTGCTCGCAGCCAAAGCAGCTCAGAAACACTCACCAGAGTTCCAGCTTGACCCTTCTGCCATCCAACAAGATAGTAGTGGTCTTGTAGTCAATTCCTGAAAGGAAACCAATAAAAAGCTGAGTAAACACTGAGCAGGTCTTCAGAGATGGACAAGAAAGCTGCTCTGCCCACACAACTCTATCGTTTCATGTTTACGGAAAGTGATGTTTTCTCCCCCTCGCTCTATTGCGTGTTTGTGGTGAGCCTACAGCGACTTGATAGAAATAGACCTCTGCTTCAAGGCAAAGATACTCTTGCGGAGATCTATCCCTCCCTAAAAATATAAATAAACCCTAGATTGCTTCTTACTTCTCCACTGTTGAATAAAACCTGTTAGGACTCAAGCTGTAGGAGATTCAGTGGTCTGAAGCATTATCCCAAGTGACAGTGTTAAAATACAGACTTTTGTGGGGGTGAGGCAGAGAAACAAACAATTTAGAAGCATCTCCGCTAAGTCAGCCTGTAGACTCACCATCTCTCAACAAACATCACTGCCTGAAACAGTCAAAGGACTTTTCCAGAGGCGGGCGATACTGAAAGCCTGTCCAGAGAATCCTGCTGCTGCTTCTGAGCAGCTCTCTGTTGTGTAATCACTCAGGGTCAGGTAAGGCAGAAAGTACTCCGTCTTTATTACAAGCTGAGAAGGCAGCACGGACAACTGCTTTCCCTAGAGCCGTTGTACCAGAGCAGCAGCAGACCCTCCAAACCACCCCACCAGGCTGTGCTGACAAGTGACTCGTTGGCA
Organism: Falco rusticolus; assembly: GCF_015220075.1. Taxonomy (NCBI): domain Eukaryota; kingdom Metazoa; phylum Chordata; class Aves; order Falconiformes; family Falconidae; genus Falco; species Falco rusticolus. Next base: position 37,280,715 of record NC_051190.1, read on the forward strand.
CAAGGGGTGCCCACCATCTTCAGATACACAAAGGGTTTATTAAAAATTGGGAGCCTGTCTCACATTCAGACAGAGATGTTTAAAAAAGGGGCAACTCCACTTGCAAGCAACGTGTCCAAACCGAGCCGAACACACTGCTCCCGTGGCCCCAGGCACAGGAGGGAAGAGGCACAACAGCATCTGCCAGCTCCTTCCCCAAAGCCTGCGCTCGGGAACGGCCAACGGGCACCAGGTGCCCAGGAAAAGCAGCTTCTTCACAAGCTCCAGTTAATAACCTTCAAGTGTATTGAAGTTGCTTAAACAAAGCACCATGCACCTTTACTACACACCCACTAAAGCATAAACTAATTTACAGTCATCTTTAATAAAGCAGAGTCACTTCACTCAGATTAGATCAACTTTATTTTTTCCTCTTGCCAATAGATAGCAAACTTTGAATCTATATTAAAAACCCACCGTTGTGTTACGACAGGTATCTCCCTTTTCCTGCAAGAGGAATACTGCCCCGATAACCAAACAGACAAGTTTGTCAATAAAGCAAATGGATTTTTCTGAGTCATCAGCAGGAGCTCCCTCTTAGTGAAAAACAAATTAGATTTCAGCCTTCACAGGGTGCTATAAAAAGCAATAAAGATAATTATCTTAAATTCTAACTATTTCCAGTGCTTTATCACAGAAAATAGACAGTTTACATTTTATCTTCCTCCAGAGACAAGCGAATGATCTGTATTTATTTTCAGGCTGATATACATCTCCCTCATCCCCAGGGATGGCAAGCAGTAGTGGGAGCAAGCCTGCTCTGCAGCCAGGAGGGAACATCCAGACATTTGCCCACCAGTTCCTGAGCCAGGATCAGCCCCTGCCACAGGCTGACAGGCTGGGCTGTTAGGGAAAGGGCTAATTATGCCCACCGCACTGTTTCAGATGCAAAATCACAAGAGACTGCTCCACGCAGACTGCCCCATTTCTCGTTAGGCACAAGAGCTCCCTGCAAGCAGTATGTCCTCAGCATCCTCCATGCCAGCAGTCCAGGCACACAGATGGAGCAGTTGCATGAAAGCACCAAGGAGGAGGAACAGGTTTTCAGGGCACAGCAGCCACGTGCTTCCAAAACCACGACCATCGAGGTGAAACAAATCACTCTAGGATCAGCTTTTAAAGTGAAAGAGGTTCGGCTTGACCAGAAAGAGAAGAAAACTCATTAAAGGAAAACGCCACACAAACCCAGAAATGCCTGTGTTAGGCTCCACACTCACAAACTGCCAAGCCTACAGCCCCAACAAGGGGAACATAATTTCCTTGTTGCAAATATATACAACTTCATCACTACAGCAATGCTTTAAATACCCATTCCCTCCATGCCCATGTGAAACTATACTACATACTTCAAACCAGAGCAACACCAGTCTTTGGGCAGAACAATACAGCCATGACCAAAGCAGGCAACCAGCAGAAAACAGCACTGGAAAACTTCCTGAGCTCCTGCTGCAACTGCTCCTTGCTCCAAAGACGCTCAGGGAAATTAAATAGGCAAACCCAGAAGTCCTTTATGTCCTTCATGTCCTTCACAGTGATGTCTCTGCTCAGAAGAAAACGTGAGATGGAGGGAGGAAGCCCAAGGTGTGAGGTTGTACTCGCCCTTGCAGATATCCCTTCCCAGGAGACAGGCAGGGATGGCAGCTCGTCACTCGTGCAGGAAATTGTAAGAGAGCTCACCACGACGGAGTGGTTCTGGCAGACTCTCCAGGCACCTGCTGCCCCACCACACTTGACGTCAAATGCTGAATGCAAAAAGCAAAAAAAAAAAAAAAAAAAAAAAGGGAAAGTACCAAATCTCTCTCTTCATTTCCAGACAGCTGCCAGTCAACTGCTTTTGCTGCCTGGCCTCGGGGCAGCCTGTGTCTTTGTGCAGAACTTCTCTCCTTGGCATATGAGTGCTGGAGGTGAAGGGAAAAGCCCTTTGCGGATCACACCCCTGCAGTACTACCACAAAACCTGCCTGAGGAATTCACATAGACTCGAGTTAAAAGCAAAGCTGTTTTGATTCTAGGCTACAGTCAGCATTTAAGCAGGACCTGGTAACATGGGTTGGAGGAAAGTGCTGCACTTTTTAACTCACATACACCAAAACTGCGACTAGGGACTGTATCTACAAAAGGTTCTTGAGCAAACTCTACCTACAAGCCCGCTGATAAGGACAAATACTATGTAACTGCAAAATTTTGGAGAAAATTTCAGCTTCCTCTCTTCCACAAACACTCAGTACATCAGGACAGCTCATAGGGACTTGCATTAAAGCTTGCACCAACTTTTTTTTTTTTTTTTTTTTTAGCTGGTTAGCCCTCTGAGCAGGACACAGCTCTCCTGTAGCTGTGCAGGACAGCCACGGCTCACTGGTGCTAGAAAATTGCTGTAGCCCAATACATACTCCCCCCATTTTACAGCTGACAAGGAGGCTGAGCAGCCCAGCTCACTTTCCTAAGCCCAGCCTACAGCCCAAGCTCAGTCTTGGCTTCACCCCTGTCCCAGGGACATGGGGACAGAGGGCCACAGTCCCACTGGTTGGCCATGCTACATCAGGGCTACCAGTCTGCCTTTTCATTCCAGGCAGCTCAGACACCAATAAGGTAAGGGAAGTTTTTAAAGTTTAATTTCTGCAGTTGACAGGGTTTCCCCCACCTGAGCATCACCTCTGCTCGCAGCAAGTACAGCTCATTTTGAGACTGACATTTATTCTCTGCCAGAACGTGCTTTGATCCCCCGGAAGGGATGCGCTGCTACAAACCCCACGCGATGCTCCTGCAGCACACAGCACCAGCAAGCCGCCAGCTGCTGCCTCCGCAACCCTGCCTGGCCCTTGGGGCATGCAGCACTGGGGGAAAAGAAAACAGTCTTGTTTAAAGCTTATTTTATATCAACTGATCTCTTTCTTGACCAATATCTAGCATGATGCAACAAAATGAATGAGGCTTGGAAAACAAGTCTGGGCTGTTCTCTCTAATTTAGCATTCAGGCCAACTCCTCTGCTATTTTTCCAGTGCTGCTTTAGTCTTCTATTTATGCTGACACCATCTCAAGCTCACTCCTCGAAAAGCGAGCCGACCTGGCACAGGGCACTCTGCAAAGTGATCTGGTGTCACCGAGCCTGATGTCAGACACCCAATTCCCCTCTGCAGAGCTGGGTTTCAAGCTCCCAGGCAAGACTCCAGGGAATTCCAAACCTTTATTCCTTTTACCAACTGGTATAAGGAAAACCTAAGAAAGCAAGCCATTTTCCCATGGGAATACACAAGATGTGTTATAGGAAACTCTGACCTCTCCCGAATTACTGATGCGGAGCACAGCACACTTTGCATCAATATGACCTGAAAAACCCCACACCCTACCTTAGCTTAGTTAAAACTTTCACCCAAAAGATTACACCCAATGCGAGCAGGAAAAGTAAAACCCCTCCAAGAGACATTACAATCCTCCAGCATTTGATACTACTTTGTATGAGGCTGTCAGTCACCCTTCCTCTTGGGAATTCATGGCTTGGAGAAAGGCGTCCCGCTGCTCTGCCAAGCCCCTGAACTGCATCTGCACGAGCAGCAGCACACCAAAACCACAACAGAGGAGGAGCAGGCAAGCAGATACGTGGAACTGGAAGCAACATTGGAAAAACGCAGAAAGACAAGGGAGCTAAGTATTTCATGCTGCTCTTGGGTTCTCCCTTTAAACAGATTATCATCTCTGGAAAATGGGTTTAAATGGCTCAAGTGAAGACTCTATAAATGTTTACTACTGTAAGCACAGCCGCTTCTTGGCTTTGTGTATGTCTTTGTTTTAGAGAAAAGGAGACAATTTTGCAGTTGCAGACTCTCTAGATGACTGCCCTAGCGCCTGGGCAGGGGACCAGAAGGATCACCTACCCTTAAAAAGGCAGATTTGAGCAAAACCTTACCGCAGTAAGAGCAGCACGTGCCTTTTTCCTCCTTTAGCTTTCCAAGGCGATCCTCACTTAGTGCTAGGGTGAGAGTGATCCCAGCTCTCAGCATGACGCTAGAGCCAGTACTGCATTTCAGGTTATTGGTCCAAACCAAGCGTCCTCCTCCAGAGATGCTCTAATGATTCAACTCCTAACTAACAGCTTCACTGCACTTATACAAATATCAAAAAGGTACAATCAGGACTCACCCCATGACAGAGGGATAAAGGGACTCGCTCCACATTACAGAAAGCCATCAGCAGCTTTTCCTGCAACCTTCCTTGAAGGCTGGGCTGCTGCAGGCTGGCAGCAACATCTCTAGTCTGCGCCTGTAGTGTCTTCAAGAAGAACGTAATTTATTCACAAATCTGGGGCACAAGACATTCCAGGTGATGCTCAAAAATCTCTTACCAAAGGAGAAAAATTTTTTTTAAATCCATGCACTCCAGTAAAACAGTGATAGTTTTAAGACAAGCTTGCTTTCCTTCCCAGAGACACTCTACTTATCACTTAAAAGTCATTTGCAGTTTGTGAGAATCAGACTGACCAAAGATACTTTTGCCACCTCATTTCTTAAATGTATTGTTTTCTGCTTGTGGAAGCTCGGAATCCACCACCTCACTTTCTGTTAGTCCACCCACAACAAAAAACAATGTATGTTATTTGAACTTCATTAAAAATATTGTCAGTTCCCCCAGCTTACAGACATGCACTGCACAATGCCAACTCAGCTTTTTTCTTTTTTTTTAATATAATAAATAAACGAAACCCAGTTTAATTTAATAATTCAAAAGAAGTCAACCACCCCATTTACAAAGTGATATATACAAGGTCAACAGGCAAAACCTGAGGTATAGAGTGATGATAAGTTAAGGCCAATCCTTCACTTAATGCATTATATAAATCAGAAAATAAGATAAATTGAGTAGAATTTTGTTATCTATCTGACTAATGCTGCTTTTTGGCAGATTGTTATTTCAGCTGTAGAAAAAAATTGAGCCAGAGTGGCTCCATTCTGCAATTCTTCGAATAACGGTGGCTTTTGAGTCCTCAGAGGAGGACTGATGTATGAGATGGGCCTGATCTCTCAGCATCCCTAGAGAAACACTCTGCTCTACTGCAAAATTTTAACACCGGCTCACAAGCCACCAGAAACACTCATCATGCCACCACAGCACCTCACCCAGCAAGCCTGGTGATGGATTTTCATTTGTCACTGCCATTAGTACAGCCAAAGCTACCATGCCACAAGCGTCCAACTGAAAATGCTGGATTTTTCCCCAAAGCATTCCCAGCCATTTCTGTTTTCCTACAGGTCATCAGCTCTGCTGAGTCCAGAAAAACACCTAGGACTTCTTAAAAGGTCTTCTTAAAGGTTTCCAGGTTTAATGCCACACTGACCAGTGACTACTAGGAAGAGGGAAGAGCACGGGGTGGAATAAAAAAAAAAAAAAAAAAAAAAATCGAGAACACAAGACAAATATTTAACTTGCTGAGATTTTGCAGTAACCCGAGTAACCAGCTGTGAAGGGCTGGTCGTGCTGCATGGCATTTGAGGATCCTCGGGAGAAAGTGATGTAGGTCTCAGTGAGCAGCTAGCAAATAAGTAACTGAAAGAATTAAAGGCATACTATGATTATAAAACAGGCAAACACTGTCAAGAGTATCAGGCAAACTCTGTTTCTCCTGGGGCAGCACTGAGAATACCTCCCAATCAGCGTGGCAGACTTCACAGACAAACCGCAATGAATTTGCAACTCAAGTGTTGTGGCAATCCTTACTTAATACACAACGAAGGATCAGAAGCCATAATCATCCAGGATGCAGCTGGTCTTCAATGATTGTTTTCACTGCCACAAAAGTAGATAAACACCAAGAAACACTTTAGAGTGGGTCAATGGATTGTAAATAATTTTTTTCTTCCCTTTTGCAAAAAGGAAAACATTAAGAATGAATCTCCAGTGAAGCTTCTCAGCAGCAAGTATTTCAAGAGTTGTGGCTAAGCAGAGATGGATGAATTTAGTTTAAAACCTTTATCACCAGTTCAGAAAACGCTGTGGATGCCAGCAAGGACACCACATCCAACTGAATCTTTGGGAGAACGTAAACTACGTAAGAGAGCCCTGTCCCCTCACTGGCCATCCCTTACTGGCCATACTCAGTGGCAGCTGGGCCAGGCTCCCTGGGATAGCCCTGGCAGGGGCCTGGGGTATGGTGTCCCCTCCTCTGAGACCCTCTTGCAGGGCTGGCAGAGCCTGGCTGGGCATTGTCAGGCCCCCCAGCACACCTCTGGGGATGTGCAGGCAAGTTTATCACCACGTGAGCTAGCAGTGGTCCTACTGTGTGCGCAAGGTGGAGCTGCTAAGAGGTCCCTGCCTCTCCCTCCAAAGGGCTCATGCAAACCTTCCAGCTGGATCAAAGGAGGAGAAGCCAACCAGTTCATCTGTGCAAAACTCAGTACAGCGAGCGTGCCCCTGCCTGTACAGACCTCATAACTGGAGCTTTTCTGTGCTCTGGAAGTTCAGCCTAAATCCATTAGTCCAGAAATGAATTCATCCAAAATGCCAGCAATAATCGGGCAGTGTCTAAAGACAATTGTTTATTCTACCAAGTCCCTGGGTGTCACAGATGTTAAGTAGACCTTTCTAAGCCATGACTGACATGGTTGTGTTTTAAAATGGAAAGCTTTGCCCCTGTGTGTGCAGGCACCTGCGTGAGGCTGCTCACCTCCTTCAGAAAGTCAGAGTGGCTGTAGTGTGCCACACACCCAGGGAGAGCTGCCAGCAACAGCAATGGCCAGCAAACTGACCCTGGCCAACCTTTTCACAGGGGCAAGTTAATGATGAGAAGCAATAATTGCACCTGACAGCTGAGAGCCGGAGGGCTGACGTGCTAGTTTTCCCAAAAGCAAACGAGTGGGGATGCCCCCATACCTGCCAAGTGTGGAGAAAAAGCAGAAGCAGCAACAACCAGCTAAGTTCCGTCCTCACCAACAAGCTGAAGAAAACAAACAAGGCAAGAGAAGTTCTGGGACATCACAAAATTGAGGCCAAAAGGTGGGTACAGTATCTCCAGGTCTGCAGTGGGACACGACAGCAGACCAGCTCCAGAATAAGAGCATCATTCCCACCTCCAGGCCCCAGCATGCAAAAACCCCACCCCAAACCCAAGGCAAACCCCCACAGACCACTCCCACCCACCCCACACAACCAAACCACACTCGCTTGTGGGGCTGACAGCAGGAATTCAGACAGCAAGGACACTGGCACTGCAGCTCGTAACACTGCCCCAACCAACACCCTCCCTCTCTGGTTATTTCAGGGTGAAAGACCCCCCTGACCCGCAGGGTGTCATCCACAAGCAGTGTTCCCAGCAGCAGCCCTCTCCAGCGCCCAGCTTTGGGGACATACCAGGAGCTTACACAAGGTCAGGCCAAGAGGGACAGAGCTACTCCACAACGGCTTCACAGCACTTTCCTGCAACACAGCCAGCACCATACAAACTCATCAGCTTTACCACAGATGCTGCTGAGACCAAAGTGGGCACTGGCCTCCTGAGACTCGTCTCCTGGCAGAACCGTATTCCACAAGATGACAACAGCTATTACACTCCCATTGCTGTGTTCATACGCTCCCTCCCACTGCATCTCACATGCTGCACCTTTGCATTTAAGAACAGTTTATGGTGAGATGGTCATTAAATGTCAACCTACAGCAACCGAGGCCAGCAGCCGAGCTGCTCCAAAAAGCAGAACACGAAGCCAGGATGCATTATGAGTGTAGTTCAAAATGCCTTATTTTGGGGTTGGTTTTTTTTAGGCCTTCACCAGCCTATGAGCAAAAGGGCAGCCAGGGTTCAAGATTCATATCAGAATTGTTCGCTTGTGGGCTAAAATTGATACAGAAAGACTTGTCATTTCATTTCTAGTCAAACAAGGCAGATGGGTACAGAAATTACAGCTGGCCAGGAGATGCTAGCTGCTGAACGCACGTTCAAAGCAAACAGGTTTTGCATTGCCATGTGCGGCAACTGAATGTATTAGTCCAACACTGAAACCCACCCCTAGGCAGAAGGCAGCTGCTGGGACCAGCACCCACCCAAAGAAGCAGGTATCGAGATCCTCTGATTCAAGTAATTTAAAAAACAGGCAGTAGCATCTGTACGTAGAAGACACCACCAGTGCACTGCCTTCCACTGCAGCGCCTACTTTTAACTTAGAGCAGTAGTTATTTTCTCCATCATCTGTAAGTGATACCAAATTGTTCAGAAAAGATGTGGTATGAGCACATAAACACTAGCTGATGAAAAAAGTTAATTCAAGCTATTCAAATAACAACTGATGAAGTCATCCGACCTTAAAAAGTGTGTACAACAGCACATTAACAGCAGCAATTTAGCTAGTCAGCTCAGAGCTGTAAGCCACAGAAAAAATCCCTTCCAAACAACACATGAGCTCATCAGTTTGAGTCATGCATTCAATTACCTACTCTCTAGATAGACAAACAACAAATTATCTCCATAAACAACAGGGGTCAACAAAACAAAGGTAGATTCATCCCAGGTCTGTGTCTTTTGATGTTAGCATTTACCTCGGCAGTATTACTTCTTTGTTTTAAGCAGGGTGGTAACAAGTTCCCAAACAGCATCAGTGCAAAACACCCCCAGCTCCTGCCCGCAGAACTGGAGCTGAGGACCAGAAAGCATGCGCTTTTACCACTGCGCTCCTGTCCTGCGTTGGAGCTGAGCAGCCGCCTTGGGAACAGGATCAAGAGGTCTCAGCTCTTACAGGGCACGCAGGAGACCAGTGCTGCTCCCACATGGTGCTGGCTGGGTAACGGGTAGATGGAAGCCATCTGCTTAAGCCTTCATCATATCCTGCTCACAGCCACAGAGACAAAATCCACTCACCGCACAACTCAGTGGGAGGTAACAAGGAGCTTCTGATTATTTAACTGTGCAGCAGATGAGTTTGAGCTGTTGTGAGCTGAGGAGTTCAGCCCCACGCACAGGTCGGGTCCATATCCCCGAACGAAGCTCGGCACACCATGCGAGCTCCTGCCATCTCAAGGGAGCTGCTGCAGCTCTGTGATACATCCAACAAGCTGCCAAGTACCTCGTACAGAGTCACATGTAGAAACGGAGAGAACAAACACCTTTCCATTATTTGAAGTTACCCAAATTTGTAGATTTTCTCTCGAAAAACATACTCCATTCCACTCATACCTGCCTCATTTCAGATAAGAGCGCTCTCAATTTAAACTGGAAGCCTTTCACAAGGCGGCTGTTCGGATCGGTTTGTTCCCCAGCATCTTTCATCTACAGCTGAAGGCGGAGATCTCGGAAAAATAATTGTTTGTTTGGTTTTGTAACCAGGCAAAAGCAAATCACCTACTTGGAAACCTTCAGGAAGCCCAGATTTGCAGAAGACTTCACTTGGCTACTGCCTGCTCCACAGCCCAGCAGTGTTTCAGCAGCTACGTGGTCCTCACACAGAGGAACTCTGTTCCAGGCTCATTTAAGGATGACAACTGTATCTGAAAACAGCATTTGAAGCCAGTAGCAAATCTGTTCCTAAAGCTCAAACAATTTCAGCGGATACCCAGGAAGCCAGAGAAACAGTCAAAAGTCAGTCCAGAATTGGGGTTGTTAAGTGGATTTGTGCTTTAGAAGAAAATCAAGAATGACTTCATGCACAGAAGTGACAACAAACAAAAGAGTTTCTTCATGCTTTGCAGTTCATATCTCCATAAAAACTATACAGCTGCACGCAGAAACAAAGACAGCCTATGAGAAAAATCAGAGGGCACCATAACAATCTTCATTGTTGCTGGATTACCATACAAACACAAAGATACGCTTGGAGACAAAAAAAACCCCAACAACCCACATTCAGAAAACTCCCAAGTATTTCTTAAAAATACCTTCAATATCCTGGCCTTCTAGAGGTTGACCCTCCGTATTTATCCTTCTGAACACCGTGCAGGTTAGTATGTGGGGATTGTTGCTCCACAGCATCAGATCCTCGTGGCATCACCACCAGGACAGGCACACTGCTGTGTGCAGGAAGCCTGCTCCTGGTGCACGCCCGGCTCACAGATATGGCTGCACGCCTGCTCAGGGATCTGGCAGAGGCTCAGGACGCGCACGGCAGCAGTGTCCGATTGATGGGACACCCACCCACAGCCCCTCCTGCCATTCACACCCTGCTGCTCAATGCCTGTTTGCCAAACTCCAGGTTTTGCCATTTAAAAGGTCACGTTGCAACACGGCCATGCAGAGGCAGCCGGCAATGACGTGGCTGACTCCACACTGACACTATACACCTGAACACCCAGAAAGAAGGCTACAGTGTTTCAGCTGGGCATAGATGAGATAAGCACCAGGTGCCTGCAGAGCACAAGCACCTGCAGAGCTACCGCAGCAACTATGGCAAGACCACTCACCATGAATTTCACTGGCTCTTGAATTTGGTCTCGCTGCACCGACCGCAAGCCCCATGCTGGAAAGGAACCAACCGCTCCACACTGGAAGCATCAGAATGGCAGCTAACACTGGCTTCACATTTTGGTGTGCTGTTTCTAGCAATAAAAACAAATTTCCAGGGTCCTGACCTACAATACATTGCTGTGTGCGCTCAGCAGTCCCTCCTTGACCTTCAAGGATGGGCTGGCAGCGCGAGCACCCCTCTGCACGCCCGTATGAAGTGTGCTGCCTGGCTGTGGCTCCACAGCAGCTCTCAACAGCCCGAAATCACGTTTTCAGACTCTCCACTCAGCCCAAATTGGCACCTCCCGGGTCTCAGCCCAGTGACCCCGGCAGCAACGCTGAAACACGCCTTTTGCTGCTACCAGGACCAAGCCAGCATTTTGCACTTTTAAAACAAAAAGAAAGCACTGAATTTTAACCTTGTCATACAGATGACATCCACAAGCGTGTCTCAACCCAAGGAGGCTTGCTAGCATGACGAGCAGCACAGACAAGGCTCTCAGGTTAGGCAAGATCAACCCTGTAGTTTCATCTCCTTGTGCTGTAGCACAGACCTGCACACTGTCTCCTGTATGGATTTTACCATCAAGTTACTTAAGCAGTTTAAGAACATAAGAAAAATAACAACTCTTGTGACAAGAGATGATTTAAGATTAAGTTAAACATGACAGGCAAAATAGTGGGGTTTATTTGTTGGGTTTTTTTGGTTCAAGGTTGTTTTTTTATGTTTGGTTGTTTTTTTTTGGTTAGTTGGCTTTTTTCACCTAGTTAGGTCTCCTGGCTGCTCAGGCTCCAGAGCCACAGGCAAAAGGCACTACTGCTGTTAGAACTGGTACAGAAGGAAACAGAAGACAGGGTTAATTTCTGTGTACATGACTGGGGTGTGTGTGCAAAGAGCAATCATTTGCAAAGACAGGGAAGTGGTATGACAAAACCCCCAAATGGGCCAGGGATGTCAGAAGCTGGGCTGGAAAATATGTTAAAATGGCATCTCTAAAAATAAAAAAATAAAAAGCCATCTTAATTTTCTTTAAAAGGAGATTATTCCAGAGATGCACAGCACCTTCCATTAAACTACCAGTTAAGTACAGCCCTTCACTGTCCCCTTCTGCCTGTCTCCTCCTTAACCACTAACAGTTTAAACAGCAAATATTTTGTTTAAATTGCATAAGGGTTTTTGACCAAATTCAATGCCTGCTATTGAAATGACTGCAGCACTGCGCAGCAATACAGGACATTAATCACTTCAGGGGTTACTTTTATAGAACAGGTGTCAAAGTTTTAAAATTATATAATATTGTCTAGTTTCCCAATGGGGTAATGGAAATAAGACTAAGAGGAGGTAGAAAAAGAGGAAGAACGTTTGAAAAGCTATGGCTACGTAAAAACGCTCTCAGCAAACAGAAGCCCCATAGGAAGAGTCTCTCAGCTGATGTTGCAACCTTACTATCACTACAACTTCTGCAGTAACAAACAGACCTCTTGGACGGCAGGCCTAGCCCTGAGCCATGACCCTCGACGCCCCAGGGGAATTTTCCTTCAGGTGAGTCCCAACTCACAGCAAAGCACTTGGCAAAACAGAGCCCAAGATTTCCACATTGGAGCTTCCTTCCTCCTCCTCTGCCTGCAATCAAATAGAAACCGGTATGACATAATGCTTCTGTGTCTGCTTGTTTCGTGCCGAGCCTGGGCTGCCATTGGAAGGTAAGGGGTAAAGGGAAAGCAAACGAGATTTTAAAAAGCAAGATTATAAAACCTCAGCTCCACAACCTAAGCTCACCGTGTAGCTATTTCAAGCACAAGGGAAAGATGCTCTGCTCTTCCGAGAGAGGGAGGCCACGGGAGGAAAACATGCCAGGGAACAGCTGGAAACAAAAGCTGAAGGAGACTGGGGCGGAGGAGGAGGAGACATTTTCCATGGGCTTTCCTATGCAGCTTATATTCTGATACAAGCAAACAAAAAAACCCACACACACCCACCCCAAGAGAAGTGCACGACGCCATCACAGGCTCTGGAGAGAGCAAAAACTACTTGCTTTTTAGAAATAAAAAAAAATACAGAGAAACTTTTAATCCCAGTTACTAGAAGAGCCTTTCACCCTTTTCAGATTTACACTGCTCAGCTCACATCATCTTTGTGCACTTAAGGCTCAGAAACACATTAGTAGCCACATCTATAAAAGCAAAGCTTTTATACAGGGGATTAGAGGTGGCAGGAACTGCCCTGTGCAATCAAGAACTTTGCAGAATAAGTCCCCAGCTTTATAAAAACACAACAAAACCACAACCCTCCTGAAAAATTATGCATGCACAACAACCTACAGTGCTGTGCATCCTTAATCCTGACTTGAGAGCTGAAGACATCAAAACCTGCTAGGCACTCAGTCAGGGGGTTGGTTTTTGTTTTGATGGGATTTTTTTTGTTTGTTTGCTTTGTTTTGGGGTTTGTTCTGTTTAAGGTTTAAACCACTGCTAGTTATTCCCACATCAAGCAGAGATGGAGGTTCAACCAATGCTGTACATTTGGAAATATTTTTCACACAAAGGATAAGTAGTAAACAGTGGAGAAATAAGAGATGCTGGAGTTGTTTCCGAGCCAAAGCCTGCTCTGATGAGATCAGTTTTGCATCCCTGATGACAGGGAAGCAAACATCCCTGAAGGACACTGATGCAAGTGCTGGCAGACACGGGGAATTGCTGCACCAACCACTCTCCACTCCGCAAGCAATCAAAAGAGATTTCTAGCAGCATGACCAGCATGGTCCTGCTGAAGCATTCCCTGCAGATCAATTCTGCAGCCACTACAGGGACACGATGGCAAGGCTGCACTTAGAACATTTTGCCCCAGTCCCCCTTGCATCAGAGTGCTGAAACCTCACAATAAAACATTATTCCAATTAATACAGTCATGCCAGAAAACAAACAGCAGTTTCCACTGGCACACAGCACCTGAACCAGCAGGCCAGCCCAGCTGGATGCTTGTGTCTACCACTGATGGGGACAATGCTGCTCCGGCAGACAGCAGGAATGCACACAGCAGCATGTGGCCAGGCGAGGAGCAGAAGGCAGCAGCAAAGCAGCACCTAGATCAATGTTTTCTTCCCCACTGATGCCAAAGACAGCCCAGACACATTGCAGCGCTCAGCTGCAATCTCAAGCCCACGCTCAACATCTCAGGCTCTCGTGCCCGTGTCCAGAAGGCACCACCGCATCAGTGCTGTCCCTGCCTGAGGTGCGCCCAGCAACTGTTTCTTGTACGCTCCAGAAGGGAAGGTTAGAAGCTGGCAGGTATTGGGAGAGGTCCTGTCCTTACAGAAGCTGCAGAAGTTTAAAGCAGAACTGCTTGGCTGCACTTCATTAAGGCCTGGGAAAAGCAAACGGGCGGTGGCAAACTTTGCAGCAGTGCAGCAGGACCTCCAGGCACACATGGCCACAACCAGAGACTGTGGATGAGAAGCAAGAGACTACCACCTCCCTGGTCAGTCTTGGAAACTGGACAGGCAAGGAGCAGAAGTATTGAGAAGCATCCCCTTGCACTCCCTCCATGGCAGTGAGGAAGACGAGACAAGGTGTCCACTTTCTTCCATCCCTGCGTATGCCGGCTGTGGTACAGATGATTTCCTGGTTGGCAAGTAACTAACTCGAAGACTGCTACAAAGCAAAGCAGAGCAGTTGTACAGGTGATGTTTCTAGATGCACGCTGGTTACTGAGGAGTCACAGGACATACCAAGAGAGTAACTGCTGTAAAGAAAGACTTGAAAGGGACACCTTAGGGACCTCCAAATTTAGACAGCTGCACAAAAACAACCAGAGGGGAAAGACATCCGAAGATGTGGGTCACTCACATAAACAACCTGGTAATTAAACAGCAGTCATCTGATCCCCAGGCAAACAGCACTGGCTGGGAGGGTGCTCGCCTCCAAGGGCTGAGCAGTGTCTTCAGCCGCTCTTTGTTAATGCTGCCTCTCCCTGACATCCCTAACAGGGAAAGGGCATGAAGCTACAGGGCTGCAAACCTCGTTCGTTGCACAGACATGGAACCATGGTGGGCTCACAGCCCCTGCCCAGAAGCTGAACTCCTTGCACTTGCTATGGGGGAAAAGCTCTTGGGAAAAATGCAGTTTTTAATCTGAACCATAAAGCCTGTTGGTAAGTATTGCAACTGAGCACTTAAGTTGCCTTTTCCCTAACATTTCCTTGGGTCTTTGGATAGCAGTGGGGCAACAGAGCACACCTGAGGACAGTGCTTGAATAAAGGCACTAAGCCCCAGTTAAAGGATGGGGTTAAAACAAGGCACTGGGGCTCACTGCATCAGGGCTGGTCACAGCACCAACCCTGCAGCAAGGCACTGCTTTCTTTGAAAGAAGATCAGAGCGTAGACACAAGGCTTCATTCTCATCACTTCCTTAACACAAGCTGATGATGGGGGGGGGGGGGGGGGGGGATAAAAATTCATCTCCCTTCCAATCAAAGCCATCTGCTCAGAAAGATGCTCTGCTCTTTCCCTAACACACGTTTCTCCTTTCCTACGGGAACAGCAGCAGGTGAGGGGGCAGGCTGCCGCAGAAAAGGCCCTCCATCACGTGAGGATGAAGCACATCACATTCATGTCTGCGCGGTGAGACCAGCCCCAGCCCTATTTCTGGTGCAGGCAGGGCACAGTCTCATACAGCAGCAATGGCACTTGTGCCTGCAGAGCGCTCCCGTGCAAGGAGTCCTCCCCTGACTCACCTGGTTTTGATGCAGCTCGAGCAGGGCTGGCTTCTCAAGCAAGCCAACAAACCAGCTAGGCAAGATCATTTCAGCAGGAGCACATGAACAACTAGATATTCAAGCGTGGATGTATGACACAGTAGTGACAAAGCCCCTCAGGTGAGGAACAGCCTTGTCTTCCTATTGCAGGACACATATACCACCCCTACTTTCACAGGCAGCTCCACCACATCTCGTTGTGCAAAACCACCCCGCAAGTAGAAACACTTCTGTCCTGCTTTGGTACTTGGGGAAGGATAAGAACAGACCCCAAGCAGGCAATTTAAGCACCAAAGTGAAAAGTGATCTGTGTAGCTGACTCGTACCCCCTGAGTAAGGCACGCAATTTCACTCTGAGTCAGCTGTAACACCGTGGCTCACAGCATGGGGGCTAGAGCATCCCTCCCCTGTACCTCAGGAGAGAAGGAGCAAGTGCCAAGAGAAGAGGGGCACTCAGGGGAAAGGCAGGCTTTTCAGTTCCTAGGTGATGTCCTCCAGCTGTCAAGAGCAGTGGTAGGGCTCCAAGAACAGCACCTGTCTCCACAACTGTAGATATGGGGAGCTGAGGGATGAAACCTGGGAAGAAGGACAACACTGGAAGCCCAGAAGAACATTAACGTTTTCCCAAAAGCCCACATTTTTGCACTAGTGAGGTGGCTTAATTCAGGACCTTTTGTGGATGGCTGAGAAAAAGCAAGATGTAAGTGAACCTTAGTTACAAACTCTCCTGGGGTGCAAGGTGACAATATCCAGCCAGGGGACACAAACAACACTCCCTGCAGGGAGCCCACCTGGCCTGGTGCTCCTGGAGACTGATACACTCAGTAACTTGAGCATGAACCCAGAAACACACAGGTGATAAATGGACCTCAAATTCCTTCTCAAAATGCTGGTTTTATGTCACTAGAAGCTCTGTATTCAGTGCCCTTGGAGCTCAGGTGCAAGCATGGTCAGGAGCATCATTGACACCTCTCATTGCAAAGGTCAGCAGCACCCAGGGAGTAACCTCTACTTATATAGACCAGATTTATTTCTAACAGCAGTTTAAATAAAGGACATTACTAAGGTCTTGCTATACACAATAGGAACTGAGGTGTCTAATTTAAGATGTGCCCAATTTAGAACGAGGTGCCAAGCTGTAAGGCTGTGCTGAGAAGCGATGCTTCTGCTCAGGGACGCTGAATGAGGATGGACAGACGCAACTACAACGCTTTAGGAAAGACTCAGCTCATACTGCGTCCAAGGCTTTCAGATACTGGATGCAAGCAAGCAGAGGCTGCCTGCTGCTTACAGCTCCCCAAAGCAATGCTGACAGAAAAAGGGCTTTCTCATCTCTTGATTGACTGCTGTTCCAACACCCAGATGCCACGGAGAAGAAAACCCTCTTCCAGAGGCCAGGTGTACAGCAGAAGCGCAGCAGCAGGAATGAGCTTCATTTAGACAGCTTCACTTTTAAAGGTATGCCTTCGCAGAGCCAAAAGGACAATCCATTTCACACTGCATTTCAAAAAAACCTGCGTGGAGACAGTTGTAATTGGCCAACACAGTAAAAGCAGCAGACCCTAATGAGACAGTGGGCGCAACAGCTCTACCTCTCCCCGGCAGAGGTCAGGGACCTGAGCTCGACATGAGATGCCCCAATCACAAGATCAACCTAAAACACATTGCATTTCACAGCGGTACTGGCAAGTTCCGTTTTCTGAACAGATCGAACAAGTAGTAGATGATACAATAATTGTTTCAAATTGGGATGTAGAGTCTGGGAGGGGACAAGGATGATACATTTATAAGTAAAAGACCTACAGAAAGAACCTCTACATAACATTCCACCGCTGCAGTTTTGGGACAGCGTTAGGCACATGTCAAAAAGGAGGCTGGGCACTAGCTGCTCACAAAATCTTCATGACAGGGGACGGTCTCTGTCAGGGCAGAGTGAAAGCATGCTGGCAGAGAAGCCCCATGAGTACACAGGTCCCAACTGCACCAGAGACAGAGGGAGTTGGATTGCCAAGGCTGTCAGAATTAGCAGCAGCACCAAACTCACTCAGATTTCAAAGCTACTCTGTCTGATTATCCAAAAGGCGTGTAGCTTTGCAGAAGCAATGGAAGCAGGGACTATCACAGCATACATTGCTGTGAAAACACAGTATGTGACCTAATTCTCTAATTAGGAATGGATTCAACTGCTCACAGAAGATGAGGGAAGGTTCTGAAAATATCATTCGCTGAGATTTCTTTTTCTGGAAGAAAGGTGGTGGTATTTTGTTGTTATAAAACCTGCAAGGTACAGAGACAACACTTTCACAGCAATAGCCAAAGTCACTGTTCTTTGGGTTTTGTGTATATATCAACTCACTCAGCAGTTGTAGTTATTACTCCTCCACTGCCTGCTTCAAAGAACAGTCAAAACCATTTCTATTAGAAGACAATTCCGACTTGAACACTTCATTTAAAACAACCCTGTTACGCTCATCATCCCTTCCTGCTTAGTAAATGCTAACCCCAAGGAGCAGCTCTACAGCTCCCAGATGAGGCGGGTTCTTCAGAGACACAAACTCTCTTCAGGGAAGCTTAAAAGTGCCAAGCATCTCCTCGAAGGCAAACCGCACCACCTCAGCCAGACACCCAAAGAGATGAATGATACCACAACCTTCTAGTTCCAGAATTTGCTGCTCTCATTTCACAAGCAGCCCGACTTCTGAGTCACCACCTCCCCGTAAATCTCTGCGGAGCAGGTGCGCGCTTGCATCAGCTCCTACAAGCTGGTAGTAGCTCCAAGGACCGAGCACGCAGCCAGGAGCCGCGCCGCTCCTTTATGCTCTGAATTCAGCCAGTTTTGACACAGAGCGTCGAGAAGCACCCGATTCCCTCCATCTCCTGCTTACGGGCAAAACCAAGCACCACCTGCTCCAACCCTGGGGTGGGCTGCAGTGGCGACACGGGGCCTGGACTGGATCGCTTCTGTCGAGCCCCGGGGGATGTTATTCTGCACGGAGGCTGGGGGAAGGATGACAGATTGAAAACCACCCCAGGACCTGCCCCCCGCCAGGCTGTGTTACGCTTTAACTGCAGCGAGGGGATGCAGGAAATAGCACAGCGGCACTCCTTGGCTCTTAATTACGGTCTTGTGACACCATAGTTAATGGTCTGTCATGGGCTCCGTGAGAAACCTCGATGTTTGTTTGCAGGAGGAGGCCCAGTCGAGCTGCAGGCTGCCGCCGAGCGAGCGCGGCGCTGGCCTGGAACCAGGCTCCCGGTCTTTTGTTACAGGCGCTGCTCCCCTGGGGCCCGGCCCGGCCCTGGGGGTGCGGGGCGGGCTCCGCTCGGGCAGGGCCCCGCTCCCCTCCGCGCTCCCCGGCCCGGCCCCGCCGCCCCCTGCTGCGGGACCCGCGCCCCCCGGGCGCCCCCCGGCCCGGCCCCGCCGCCCCCCGCTGCTGAGGTGCAGCCGCGGCCTCTCGCTGCTGGGCAGCCGCGCTGCGCTCCCAGGTAATTAACCCACACACACACACAAAGAGAAAAAGAAAAAGGCAAACCAGGGCGGCCCGCCCTCCCGGGGGTGGCCGGGGGGCAGCGGCCCCTGCCCCGGCCCGGCCGCTCACCGTTGCTGTAGGCGTAGGGGGACTCGGAGGCGCCGTCCTGCAGGCTCTCCAGGATCTCGCCCTTGCCCACGTCGCTGTCCCCCACCAGCAGGAACTTGAGGAGGTAATCGTAGCTCTTCACCGGGCTGCCCTGCGTGCCCATCCTCCCTCTCATCGGCGAGCAGGCCCGATCCGCATGCCCCGCCGCCGGCCTGAGGGGGGCTGGGGCTGGGCCCGGGCCCGGCCCCGCTCCGCGGGCACCGCCGGGGCGCTCCCCCTGCCGCAGCTCACAGCCGGCCCTCCGCCGCGCCTCGCATCTTCCGCCCAGCGCCGCGCCGCGGACCTGCGGCGGCGGCAGGAGGAGGAGGAGGAGGAGGAGGACGAGAAGGAGGCGGAGGAGGAGGCGGAGGCGGTGGCAAACAGCCCGGCCCGGCCCCGCCGGCTCCTCAGCGCCCCCCGTCGCTGACAAAGCCCCCGCCCGCGCCAGGCCCCGCCAGGCCCCGCCGCCCGATCGGCCCCGCCAGGCCCGGCCCCACCGCCCACCTCAGGGCCGCCGCCCCGCGCCCGCCCGCTGCCCGGCGGCGCCGCCAGGGCCCGCCCTGCCCGCCGCCATTGGTCCAGCCGCGCGTCCGTCAGGCGGGGCTCGCCCCGGGGCCAGGGGCGGGGCGGCGGGCGTGGGCGGGGCGGGCGTAGACTACAGGTCCCGGCGTGCCTTGCGGGGCCGGGCGGCGCAGCGGAGCATCATGGGACAGCGAGGCAGGGGGCACCCAGGCGGGTGGGCGCACAGGCAGGGGATATCCATTTATAAGGGTCACGCAGGTGTGGGGGGCATCCAGGGGTGCATGGGGGTCACCCTAGGGTGGGGTGGGCATCCAGGGGTGGGGGTCACCCCGGCTTGGGGGGGCACCCACCTGTGGTGGTAGCTGCTGCCCAGGCAGCCACACAGGTGCTCTGTGTCAAGTTAAACAAGAGGGAAAAGCTCAATTTTTCTCCCCAACATCTTTATTCTAGTGTAATCAAAATGCATTTAAGTTCTGATTAAAAGGTTTAATTAACCAAAAAATCCACACCTGTCAGCAGAACAAAGCTCTCCATCCCACAAGTCTCAGGCTGGAGCACCTGCAACCAGTACAGGCGGAGCCTCTCTGGTCCCAGCCGCGCACAGCCCTGCCACAGGCTGGCATCGCCATCGCTCTGCCCGGTCCTTCTGTCCGCACAACCGGCACCGTGGTGAACACGGAGCAAGGCTGTCTCCTAAGCCAAGCATTGTTTCCTGGACTGCTAAGCTGGACTGCTGCGTTTTACATCAGGGCTGTGGTGGGGAAGGAAGTCACCTTCAAATGGTGTTAATGGTGACATTTTAAAATGACCACAGTGTTGCTGCTATGTGAGCACCTTGCCCCTGCTTAACACTTGGTAGTTTATGTGAATGCAAAGAGAAAACGTACCAGTGCTTTTTAACCAGCGCATCAAACTTCCTCGTCAAACTTTGCAGGCAAATGACCACACACACACACTTCATTAAACCAGACGTTCAATATTCTTTTATAATACTTTATTTAAAAACAGAAAACATTATAAATAAGAGGATTGATTACAACAATTGTGAAGTTCTCATGAATTTCCCCAATGCCAGATGCTTAAATAACACTGCGGACAGGAGCTGAGCAGGCAGCCTCTCCCTGCAAGGAGAGCAGGGCAGGGCCCTGGCTCTGCTTCACCCGGGCAAGCAGCACACCCAGCACTGCCCCCTGCTCCTGAGCCTCATCGCTTGCCTGGAAATGAAGGGTTTACTTTCTGTCACCTGCAGCATTCATCATCGCCAGTATCCTCCTCCTATTTAGCTTGCTGAGACAATGAAGTCTGAGCATTCTCGGTCTGAGGTCCAGACCCAGATGCGGATGAGTAGTGGATGTGGGGCTGCCAGCTGAGAGTTGAAGGGGACGGACTCTCGCAAGCAGCAAGCTGTTCTGGTCCCAACGCAAAATGGTGGGCCAGATGCAAAGTGATGAGCACGCTCTTCTCATCCAGGAAGGCAGATCAGCTGCCCGTGTAAGGTTTGGATTGCTCGGAACATGTTTATCCTGCACAGAGGAATACACTCCAAAAGCTCCTGAACTAGCTTGGTAAGCCCCGTGGCCTCATGTCATGTGGATGGATCAGCTGAGGTCCAGACACGTCCCATCTGTATTCACAGGGTGCTGCCACCCATCAGCCACGCAGAGCCTCAGAGCCACCGCACAAAGGCGGCTCCCCAAGCCAGGTGGCCTTGCACTGCCAGCTTGGGGGTGTCTGCTCTGCCTCCCCCGCAGCTTCCACTCTGTGCGGGCAGTGAGTCTGGCTGGAGAGCAAGTGCTCTCTGCCACCAGGTCCAGAAAAGCTGGCACACAGCAGGTCAGGTGTCTGACTCCATGAGCAGGCAACCATCTGTAACCACAGAGGGCTCAGGCACCCCCAAAAAAGCAAAGGGACTGCTGAACAGTCCCTGAATAGGGTTGCTCCAGAACAGAGACAATGTGGGACTGCAAATCTCCAAATTCACTGATGAGATTTGAGTTATGGTGTCTCTAGCTCAGCGTAACAGGATGATAGGACAAGAGACAATGGGCATGAACTGAAACACTTGAAATTCTGTCTGAAGAGCAGGGAACACTTTTTTACTGTGAGGGCAGCCAAGCACTGGCACAGGTTGTCCAAGATGGTGGAGTCTCCATCCCTAGAGATATTAAAAAACCATCTGGACATAGTTCTGGGCAACCAGCTTTGGGTGGCCCTGCTTGAGCAGAAGGCTGGACCAGATGAGCTTAGAGAGGCCCCTTCAAACCTCCACCAGTTTGTGATTCTGTGATGGTGTGATCACCAGGTCCAAGCACAAGGAGTAAATCACTAAGGGCTTGAGTTCAGCAGGAAGATGGTGTTGTGGAAGCAGGATCAGGCAGCACAGAGCAGAAGGAAAGCAACTCATTATCTGCATGATGACAAAGCAGGAGATTTTCCTGCCTTACGCTCCCAAGAGTGTAAGTCAACATATGGATTATACATATGGGCAACACTCTTTCTGTGGGCCTGACGGTATATTCACATGTGCCAGCAGAACAAGGCACAATCCAGCTGCAGGATCAGGGAAAACTCCCAAAACCATAACCAGAGCCTTCAGTGCAGCATAATTACTGAGATTTCCTTTCAGCATTGTCACATGCTATTCTGGTTAGGAAAGGAAAGTATTTCTCAAAGGCAGAATTTCTATCTAGGATGGGTTTTGCATATAGTGAATCACATTTTCCTTTACACAACCCATGCCTATGTAAAGAGGCATATTGAGTGTTGTGCCAGCACTGGGAACCATAAGGTGGAAGAAATAATAATAAGGAAATGCAGCATTAAAAAAAAAGTCTGCAAGATTACAGTCTTTGAATGATGGCTGCCAAAGACTGCTTGCTAACTGCCATAAGGGATGTGTGGTAGGAATCAGAGAAGATCTGAAATCTTTAACTACTTCTCATCCAAGGACTGATATGGATAATACGGATCTGAGGATAAAGCAGAGCCATAGCTTCACCAGCAGCCTCTCCCCTGAGGAAATGCCTGGGCTAGGACAGTCTGCACTGCTGTGGAAGATGATGCTGATCCCAACTTCTAATTAGAGAGATGACATAAGGTCAAATGTTCCTGAGCAGGATGTCTGCAAAGTTGTTGTACTGTCTCTGCGCAGAATCGGAAAAGGGTGGGGGAAGACTATTTCACAGCAGTGACTGGAAAGGAAGAGGAGAGACATGGCAGATATCCAGCAGAAGAAACTCATAGGCTCAGATACCATCATGGGCCAGGAGAATGCCGAGTATGAGAAACAGTAAGACAGCTCAGGCACCAGTTCTGCGTGGCACAGGAGAACTACAGCCAGAAGAGTCTGTCATTTCCCAGCTGGGCTACTCAAGGTCCTCTGTGTTGCAGATGAATCAGGCTCTTGGGTTTGAAGAGAAGCTTTTTCTCAGTTTGACATTTCACCATCCCTGGAGTCAGTATCAGCCTTTAGTAAACAGACCCTAGACTGGAACATCTAATATGTTTGGCAGGTTCCCAATAGGAAGGCCACATTTGCTGGTTTTTATGGCTCTGTGCTGTCTCTGGGGCTTTCGGGTCACTTGATCCCAAAGGACAGCCACGATTAGGACCATCGTGAGCTGTCTGGTCTCACAGAAAGATTTTAAAAGCCAGGATATTAGGAACATTATTTTCACAAGACCAAAAATAATAAAGTTTCTCAGAGCATTTAGTAAACCAAACTATGCAGGCGTGGGAGGAAGCAGGGGGAATATCATTTAGTAGCTGCAGTGGAAACATGAGAGGGAGGTAAAGTGTAAATCTGCTCTGCTGAGTGCCAGGTAAGGATGGGTCTCCACGACTCTGACTTAAGCTGAAGTCACAAATTTTATTTAGACCATTCATCCACTAAACGGATCACAACCTGGATTGTTCACAGCTGGAGTGGACAGAAACACTTGGGCGCTGATATTCCAAGAGAGGAAATACTGTATTTGTACCTGAGTTTTAAATACTGACTATTAAAGAAGAATGAAGATCTCTCCAGTTCCAGCAGCCAGTGATGTCCTACCCAGAGCCTGCAGTGGCAGATGGCAGAGCAGGGCTTTTGCCATGCTGGCTTTCTTCAGCGATGTGCCCTTCTTCCCTGGATCGAGGTCATAGGACATAGTCTTTGGGTAGCAGTGCCCATGTAATACTGCCTCCCTTCCTGAAGTCCTTAAGAAAACTGTAAGACCTTGGCAGCTCCTGTGTTTGCCTGCTCAGGAATTATCTGGAACAAGCACCTGCCTACAGAGCTTCATTTCCTCCTGATCAAGCTATCACTGAAGGGGCAGTGGCTGCACCATGAGAGGCTTTTAGCAGCTACAAAACCCCCAAATATAGCTGGCAGGGATGTCTTAAATCAGTGGGGCCATATCCCCTTCTCTTCTATGACAGCTTCAAGTACACGGATGAGACGTAGGGCTGGGGTAGGAAACTCTTATCCTGCCAGTGGAAGTGCTGACTGAAGGCTACTAAAGCCCAGGGCACCCGGCCACGGCTCCTTGCCTTGCCTCCACCTGCTCCCACTGGAATACACAGGCAGCCCTCCAGAGAAGGGCCGAGCACTGCAGCCACAACACCTCCTCCTCTTCCTCCTCCATCCTCGCTTCCTTGGACAGGCAGAGGAAGAGGGGCCCGGATCCAGCACACCTCTCACCTGCCAGTTACTGCAGTCACTTTGGGCGCGCAACACAGCAGCAGGGTACAATGACACGACATCATTGTTTCAGCTGGGGCAAGAGGAGCTAGCAGGCCTGGAGAAAGCGTACTTCGGAGTAACAACTGTATGTAAATGTCTACACAACAACAAAGCACCCAGTGGGACATCACACTCCTGTGCACTGTCCCCAGGACAGGGAATAGAAGACTCACACCAGTATGAGCACACCCTCAGACCAGGACACTGACACGCTGAGCACTGCTGCACTGTGGAGGTAGTATCCAAAGCAAGAAAACTCTCCTAAGGGAAACATGTCTATAGTTTCAGGGACAGAATTGGCTTTAAATGCCTCATATCTGAGATATGAGATTTTAAAGCTCCTTGACTATCAGAAAGTGCAAAAGATGAGGCCCCACATGAGGAGGCTCCCACCTGGGCCCTGAGACCAGGGCGATGTACTGACCCTGTAAGGGAGCGCGGCACACGCTTCCCTGAGCTGGCTGAGCTGCGTAGCAAGCTGGGCTGCTGCAGCACTTTGGCAGACCCAGCAGCCAGAGCTGGGCTCAGCAAAGGTGCGTTTGCCTTACACTGCGACTAAGCAAGGAGCCCTGAGCCCTGGCACAGCCCAGAGCTCTCAGCTGCCACTGGGCAGCTGAGCAGTCTGGGGTCTGAGGCTTATGCGCTCTGCACTTCAGTTTTCGTGTCAGCTCTGGGCTCAGCCCTCCCCAAAACAATATTTGCTTTTGAAAAAATGTAGATGAGACCCTATATGCACGAATGTACAACAGTCTGTGTTTCTGGGCCTCCAGCCCTGCTGTTTGTACGCTTAACACCTCCTCTGGTGCTACAGCGGCAGTGAATCCAAGCCCACCCAAAAGGAAAAGAATAAACATCCTATGATCCCAGATAACCCCGCTGTACAGTTTTTTCAGTGTATGACTCTACAAGCTGATCCTCCACCTTGGTTTTGATCAGCTGCTTTGAAGGCTGAAGCATAAAAGGTCCAAAATACCCTTTGGCAGAACGCACCTCAGCACTGTGGCTTTGAACCACCTGAAGGGCTGTTTTAATACAGCCCTCTGAGCTTACATGCAAGGAGATAATATTTCATCAAACCATTCAGGAGGTTCTTCCTCGATTACACTAAATGCTGGTTTCATGAGGCACTGATGGATTTAACCTTTTGCTTCAAAAACAATCATTTGCATATTACACAAACACAGTGTAGGGGAAAAGGAAAGTTGAAAAATAATGTTTAAAAATACTTGCCTTTAAAAATTCAGCTGCTCCCATGTTACCAAAATCTAATTAAAGGGATCTAGCAGCTGCTGGCTCTAAGATGCCTTTGGTCCGAAAGCATCAGGATTCAATATGTTCTCCTGACCGTCTCTCAAGCTCTTTTGCCGTCTTTAGTCCTGCTTCTCTCCTTTGTGTTTCCAAGGGTAGATTAGCTCTCCAAGGAACAGCTTCTTGCAGAGAGATGTCCAGGAATCCTTAGGGTAACAGCTGTAGGTTGGCAGCCTGTATGTCTGTACCACACTGCTATATGACAGAGGGTTGATCTATGAGAAAAAAGAGGGATAGCAACAATTAAAATGTGTTGTAGTAAGAAACACAGGCAGCTGAGGAGGGCAAGTGCAACTTTTGCATAGCACTGGCCTCTGTTAAAACATCAATACTGCTACTCACAGGGTGTAAGAATCCCTCTCTGGCTAGCTAAAGCTGTGTAGCCTTCTACAACATCCTGAAACATTAACAAATCAAGCTTGGCAGGGAGTATTATTAGAATCGTTTTCAAGCAGAGATGCAGACGCAAGCACCACTAGGATTTGAGAGTGATGCTCATTACACAAGGGTGTAGAACTGTTGCCTCATTGCGTTAGGAGGTTGCAGTGGCTGGAGGGATGGGAGGCTCTCGCTGCAGACAGCAATACTCTGTTGGGGGTGCACTGCAACTCTCAGGAACTCCTCTACAATGTGCCAGTCAAGCTGTATATTTTAGGACCCTACTGCTTTAATGTGCTAAGCCCTCAGCCCACAGCTATAGTTTAAGCTACACCCGATATCACCTGATACCTACCCAGTGGAACAAAGTCCTAGCAGAATGGGATGCATAGCACACAATGCCACGCAGAGCTGCTCATCACCATTTTAAGTCTCCTTGGCTGAGTTCACCTTTTAAAATTTTGTTTCAATCACCATCCCAAGAATGACCATGTCTGGAGTCTCTGCCTGCAGAAGCTCGTGGCCTCTCATTATGGTCACAAAGTTGCTGTACTGACCTTCTGAAGATGGGGGAGGCAGACAGACATGTTAACTGGACGAGCAGAGACAGAAGGATTTTAGACCTTGGAAAAAATCTCATTCCAGGGTAGAGAGATAGGTGAAGTCCGGAGGATTGATCCCGTCTGGCCAAGATCTGATGCATGAAAAGGATGCAGAGCAATAGATTGTCTCCAAAAGAGTAAAGAGATGACACAGAAATGGTGGGTCTCAGAAAACAGACAAGAAATGTCGAGGTGAGACTTACAGAGCTAGAGGAAGCTTGGACAGTGGGGAGAAATGGAAGGATATCCTTCTCTAGTGAAAGGGTCCAGCTATGCTGGAATCAACCAAGCAGCTGCATGAAAGGAGACTATAATTCACAGTAGAAAATCCAGCCACCGAAAGGAGAGAGACAGCAAAACCCATGCAGACAGTCACTACTTTGTCAAAAGCTGAATATTTCTTTTGTCCACTGAAGAACAACCAGTTTTCTGGGAGTTTGCCTGTACCACCAGTTTGCTTCAGCTGTCTGGTGCTCATGCAGTAGTGGGGGATGAACTCAGAGTGCCTGCAAAGATGGAGCTCTTGGAAAGGGTGATTAACCAATGAGTTCATTACAATTAATCCTGGAGACCTTTGTCAAATTCCTTTCAAAGCACAACATTGTTGAGGCAGAAGGATAAAACGCCTGTACACAGAAGCATCCCTGTGAAGTTCAGGAAAAAGGCCAGGGCAGCAGTCGCACGGGCTGAGGGAAGCCAAAGAACCGCCAGCCCCAGAGTGGTCCAGCTGTGGGACGCTGACTCGTTAGCAGATATAAATGCATCCCAAACAGAGTCACAGGAAGCTAGTTCTTAACACAATCAAAATTAGTACCAGAAACAGAAGAGCGGTGCTCGTACCACCTGAGGTATGTCTAACCCAAATTCATGCAGCTCATATTTCAAACACATTCTACAGCCTAAAGGCCAAGGATTGACCACAGCATTTATGGGATGTTCTGCATGACTATAACCAATCTCATCGCATTGCAGTCATAGAGAGTTAGCTAAAGAAAAAAGAAAAAATAGGGGGGGAAAAAAAAAGACCAAAGAGCCCTGCCCCCAAAACAAACAACAGTAAAACCTGAGTAACTATTTCTGCCTATTTCCTCAGCTGTAGGCAAACCAGTATGTTTTAAGTGAAAATATGCTGGGGGAGGATAGGAACTGCTGCTATACCAGGGAGATACACAGTGTATGTTCCTTTGACTATTAGCTATGTGGGCTGGAAGGTTTGGACACAACATTTCTCGTTGAAAATCAAGCCAAGGCAGAGTGGTGATACCGAGCGGTAACACTTGCCTACTGAAAAATAACAAGAGATGGTTTTACGTCCAGAACAAGACATGTATCTGCCTCTCCTATTATAAATGGAAACAAACAAGCAAAACAAAAGCAAACGTTTATTAGTGAAGTGGCAATACGAGTTCCTTTTATGCAATTTCTGTAGTCCAAAGCTATAATATACCCTGATATAATAGACATCCTTTGTTTCATAATGGAGCGGTTCCCTTTTCCCTTCCTCTTTTGCTTAACCCTTTTCTCAAAGCAATTGCTGTGAAAGATGACATTTCTAGCAGAAGTTACACAGATGAATCAAACGCACCCTGTCTTCTCACTGGGCTATCAGCTATCATTGAGCCACAATGTCAGAAATATTTCTTCTTGTGCACCAAAGTAAATGATTTTAAACAGTAATGAAAACACTGAACTATGTATTTTTTAGTAGAAAGAAGAAAATTAAGTAACAAATGGAATGGAAATATCATCCCCCACCCTCTGCTTGCCTGAGTCTGGAATTTGCATTCCAGTGACACTATCTTAAAAATAAAAAATAATCACTTGGCTGAACCACAAGCTGAACGCGAATGCTCAAAACCAGCATTACTGGTTTCTAATCCATTACCAGTGTCCCAAAGGACAGCTGTGAATGTATCAGTCACCTATAGCTTAAATTATTTTGGGCATAGTTATATGCATACAGCTTTACTTCCATCAAGTGTGGCTCCAGGGGGCTACCATACGGTGAGGGGTCAAAGCCGCTGCCAAATTTCTAGAAAAGAATATCATCACCGACCATAAATAAGAATTCTAGCACGTCACTTAAAAATAGGCTTTTTAGATTGTCCTCTCAAAAGGCCTATCAGAAAGTGGTATATTCAGCAGGATTTCTGACACGAGCCCATTTTCCATTTCCACCAGCACAAAGAGCAAAGAAGTGCCTTTACTGACTCTCTGCTCATTATTATTTGAACAGAAGGTCAAAAGAGATATCCGCTAAAGCACTTCCACCTCTTGATATGATGACTTATGCTATATTCTAGATAGCAAAAGGATCTTTCTGCAGTGGTCCAAGGAAAATCCATCATATCCATATGACCCAGTGACTCTGCTCTCTAAGGCGTGATCTTTCTCCTCTGGAGAAGCAATCTACCATCTCATAAACACACTGATGACGAATTCTCCACCCAGCAGCACCTGTGCCCCATCTCTGCTGTCTGGTTTCCTTTTTATGGAGTCCTCTGGTCACAGAAAATGACAGATTTTGGTCCTTATACCACTGCCCTACCAAAAGACAGGAACTGGGAACAGTATGCTTAGGAAATGCTAGTTTTGCCCTAGAAGACATCTGTTTAAGGGATTCTCTTATGAATTGCTGCTAGCTGGTGTGCTGATTCTGTGCTAATTTGAACTCTGCTGAAATAGGGCTGGGGCTGGACCGGTGATGGAAAAAGCAAAAGAACTGGAAAGCCACAGTCAATTCCTTCCCACACACTCTCTTAGCATCCAAGTGTTTTTCATAAATTCTGTACGCTACTTGCAGACTCTCCTCCTAGGATGCAAAGAGCAAGAAAAGCGACCCTGTGATATGGCAGTACTTGCACAAAGTCATGGAAATGGAAATTTCACAATCATTCCTGAACGCATAACAGAGAACTTCACTGCTACCATTACATCATTTCTTTCCAGAAAAAAATGTTCCTTTAGTATCTCTGACAACAGAGCATAGAAATGCAAGGTTACAAAAGCACAGGTAAGCTTTTCCTATACACCTTGCCAGAGCAACTCAGGAGAATAACAGGAGGCCCTTCCTTCTTGTCTCACCCACACAATCACCTTGCCGGCATCACGGAGCAGCTAAGGCTTTTCAACACATCTGACAGGGAAGACCTTTTACTAGTCCTTCATTCTGGATGGTTTAACTGCCTTCTTTTGCTTCTCTCAGTGTCCCCCAGTTATTAAGGTGAGGTTGCACAGAGCCAGGAAGTGAGGTGATAATGACACGAAGCCTTAATTCCACAAGTAACAGAGCTCCATGTTTCACCTGTCTTTCCCATTTCAGTTCACACCATACAGGACACTGTATTTTCTCTAAACTGAGGACTCAAGCAGGATATTAGAAAGAACAGAAGCAGCAGCCACTCATTGCAACGTGAAAGGTATTTCCCTTGTTTCAGCCTTTTACAGCTGAAATTTAAGTGGGGCCTTTTGGTGGGACCAGTTTGAGAATTGCTACAGAAAACAGAAGGACCCTGGGGTCAGTCCGAAGGGAAGCCTGCAGCTGAAAACATCATGCAGGGCACACGTGCCTACCTGCATGAGGAGTCGAAGAGGTTTTCCATCCTGCTGCTCAAGGACTCTGAACTTCACACCAGCTGAAAAGAAACAAAACAAGGAAATCAGATCCACGCTTGGAGAAAAGACCGTGCCACGTGCTGCTCAGCTCTGTTGGCTGAGCACCGATTTCCTAGAAACGGAGTCTTCAACCTTTTGTGATTTATGAACCCTTACACATTTTCAACAGGAAGCACAGATTCTCTCTATAGTGGTTTTAAGCACGATGACAATGTGTTTCTCTTAGCTCCACTAAAAGCAGCCAGCCCTCTGACTTCCAGCTTGAAAACACAGTCCTAAAGCAAGCACTAAGCCTAGAAATCAGACAGACTGACCCAATAATGACAAAAGGATTGGAAGAATCTTTCTCTTTTCCCAAACTTCCATCAGAATGGGAACTCCATGTTAACAGCAGGCAGAACTCACCTTTAATTTGTGCTCATGTGGATACAGCACACGTGCAAACCTCTCCCCCTTTCAGAATAAGGGAGGAAAGTGGCTGGCCTAGAGGCATTAAAGTATTTTAAAGCAATCGCTGCCTATTAATCCCAGCATTCATATGTTTTCAACATACTACAAACCCCATCAAACCTGCCACTTTTATATTTCCTCTTGGATTTGCTACATTCCCAACACTGTAAAGAAAGATGCTGGATTCCAACGGTGACATAGTGCACATAAAGACCTAATGCAATGTTTCCAACAAAGGTAACAACTAGGACTAGAGAGGCATTTTACTTTGAAAGACCTCGAATCACCTCAAATCACAGAAATAAAACCAGCCAAGTGTGCCCCCATTATTCCTTTCTACAGGTAAGAAGATGAGGCAAGAGTAATGAAGTAATCTGCCACAGATCAAAGAGTGGCTCAGAAGTACAAATAGAAATAAAACTCTTCACCTGCTTAAGCCCATCACTACAGTATTTATGTGACCCGAGCACATTTAAAAGCCAAAACATTTGGTCTTTTTGTTCAAGCTTTGAATTAATTAGAATTATACAGTTTACTCCTGGGAGAGCACACTCTTGTCTAGCAGAGACCTCTGGTTTAAACTCTCTCCCCAAATCATAAAGCCTTTTCTGTACAGGACAAGGAGGGATTAATCTACATTTTGTTGATTAAACATGGGCTTCCCCAATGGCTTCAAAAAGATGTTTGAGTCTTCTGGGCCTCAATAAGCAAATGTGCTGGATGACAAAAAGTGTTTAACATGATTCATTGAGTTTTGGCTAAGAAGAAGCAGTCTAAGTCATTCCAGGAACTACTTTTCAGGCAGGCAATTTGTCAGAGAGAAACAGGAACAAGCAGGCACTGAAGTTTCAGATACATGGTCAAGCACTCTTGAGTCTTATCCTAGGAACAGTCCATTAGATCAGAAAATGCTGCTTCTGTAGGTCGTGGCCGCACACTTCTCTTCTATAGCTGCAAGCCAACAATCTTTTAATTAGATTATTTAACTGTTCAAGAGTCTTAAACTTCTAAGAAAACTTACGCACAAAAGGACTACAAATTTATTTTAGAATGATCTATAGATTACTACAGTGCTCAGGAGTCTGAGCAATTCACTTCACAGAAAAAGCTGGAAGGCTTGGTCTACTGCAGATCACTCTAGCAGAAAAGAGCCCCAAAAAAATCCGTGATTCAGCTCTGGAGTTGGCTAGTAGGGTTCTGCTTTTTCTGTACACAGGCACCATCGATGGCACAAGAGAGGTCAGGACATGAACCCATTTGCTTTCTTTCACATGACAGCACACTAAAGCAAGCTCACTGCTTGTCTGTATTCCAGTACTCATGGAGACACCACCATGACAGGTCTTACAGAACCATGACAAAACTTGCCCCAAAGTTTGTGCTGTGAGTATCAAGCAAAGGGGAAAGAAGTACAGAGAAAATGAACTGACCTGTTCATGATCAAACAGCATGCTGGTAACTTGTGTGTGGGCAGAGTCTGAGACCCCTGAACCTCGCTGCTATACCTTACTTCACACTACAAATCAACATCACAGTGTACCCATCCCAGCCAAGGTGGCATCCCTCGACCCAGCACTGGGTGGACAGAAGTTCTGCACACAGGACATCAACTTTGATATACGTGCGAAAGGCTTTTTAAAGTCTGAAGTATTTCACTCCAGATGTGTGAAAAGAAAATACAGACTTTGTTTTGGGTGTGTGGGTGGATCATTCACCTATCCTGGCCCAGGCTTCATCAGTGTAATGTTGTGTCAATTCAGAAACTGCGTCAAAGAACTTGGAGGCCAGATGCCACAACTGAACTGAATTGAACTTAAACACTACACTAACCCCTTGCTGACAGGAAAAGCTATCCATTCATGTTGGTAGAACTATCTTGATGGTGCCTGTAAGATCAGCTGCCGTAACATATGCCAGAGGATGTCTTATCCAAGTTCTGAGTCTGAAAAGGGAGGCAAAACCTAAGCAGTGAGGACATCAAGTGATGTGTACTCTCCAAAGTCCTTTGAATTTGATTCAACTGCTCCATCTGTTACCACTGCAATGACATTTTTTTGCATTGGGACGGGAACACGGGCTGCAGAAATTCTCCGAGATGCCTCTTCATCTAGCAAGCAGCATGGCATTGCAGCGTTCTCTTTCTTAAAATGTTTAAGAGAAGCAAACAAACAAACAAAGTCAGGTAACAAACTCAATTGAGAAAACAGTCCTCTGCCTGGGTGAAGGCTTATTTACCCTGCAGTAGGTAGCTGGCTGAACAAAACTGAGAAGAAGTAATCTAAGAGTGATGGGAATATATGGCTTTACATCTCTCAGCAGCAACAAGATTTTCTTCTGCCCTATGACCTGCTGTTTCCTCAGTCAGTTTTCTTCAGCAGCATCTCCTGCTCTCCAAAGACAGCCCTGAGAGTTTAAGAAGTTTCTGCCAGGAAATTCATAGGAACCTGCTGAAGGCACACACGGAAAAGCAAGAGTTGGTAACGTGGCTTAGCTATACCTCCCCAAAATTGAGCCTGGCACCGCTCCACCAGACAAAGGTGTTATGGGTTGCCTCAAGCTTCCTTTGCATTTGATGACTAGCCTGGGTTTAGTGACGATCAAACTCTTTATTAAATTTTAAATTCCTGCTGCATTCCCTTTAAATGGATGGGAGATAATAACTTAGACATGCTTGATTTTAACTAGATTAACCATAGGTGTTGACAGTTAGACCCATTCCAAAATGACCCTTTACTCTGGTGCCAACCATGGTTGATGGTTACCAAAACTGGAAAAACAATGACTTGTTTCAAAACGGTGACAGATTAGTTGCAAAAAGAGAACAATTATCTGAAATCTGCCCAGAGCTCAGAAAT
This sequence comes from Falco rusticolus, assembly GCF_015220075.1. Lineage (NCBI taxonomy): Eukaryota > Metazoa > Chordata > Aves > Falconiformes > Falconidae > Falco > Falco rusticolus. The sequence continues at coordinate 37,313,992 of NC_051190.1, forward strand.
GAATCCAAACACCTCAGGTCAAGAGTTTGCTTAGTCAAGTCAGCACAGGACTGAAGCAGTTCCATTGATTCACAGCCACTGTGGATCCAGCCCTTTGAAACAGCAGATTTTCTAACTAGTTTTGTAATTTTTGTCATTTGGCTTGTTTCAGAGCCCAAACCCCCAAGGTTAAGAGCTTGTTTAACTCTCAGAAGTTTTACCTGACTTGGTACTCTAGAGCTGGAATCAAAAGATGAACTCATTATACAGTGCTTGTTTGGATGGCACTTTTAGTTGCCATTTTTTTGCACTCCTGATTCTGTTTCAGCATCACATTTCTTTCCATTGACATCCTCATCCTGCTCCTTGCAGGAACTGGTTAACAGTACGGACAACTGCATGACTTGAGCCTTGGGTTCTTTCCTGCCTGCCCCTGCCCCCATCATCTTTCCATTCAGACGTTACCCATTGCATCAATATTAAGTGCATAATGCAAAATCCTTGAACTTCTGCATGTGCAGCGCTGAAGTTCTTACCTGCGAGCCTGTAGGATCTGCAGAGCCGAAGGATGATTGAATAAAGAGGCAGAGAGTCAATCAGGTCAACTAGCAAGTGTATCAGGCCTTGCACAATCACCACCAGCAAACGGAGCTACAAAGAAACGGTTTAATAAGAAAATCTTGAACAGGAAATGCAACATTTGCAAATTCAGGTGCTGACCTCCAATCTGACATTGTCGTGTGCTAAGCTAAAGCCTCCCAAAGTGCTTTTGATGTCTAGAAGTGCTGAGCATCCAGACCCTGCGTGACATTCCCTGACAATCTTAGCTTAAGGGTGTAACTGAAATAAACCTCCTACGGTTGCAGAGGCTGTGACCCACAAAGATGTGAGAGCTATTTTGTTTTCAGTGGTCGCAGTCTAAAAAGGAGAAGTCAGGCTTCCACTTCCACTAAACTCTATCACGGCGTATCAGTGAATGTAAATTTTTCTCTCTCCAACAGTGAGCTGAAGTCTCTTATTTCTGCCTGAAGAAATCCCATGCAGAGCACCTAAGCAAGAGCAAAGCAGTCAGAAATGAGCTTCCTGCTCAGTGTTTTCTGTCCCCTGATCAAAGCACCTCCTTTTGTCAGACTGCATTTATTTTTGCTGCCAAGCTCATCTGAGAAGAGAGGGCTCAAAAAAAGAGATGCTGAAACCATGCGATGGCCACTCTCTGTGGAAAATTTTGTTCCAGGCAGGCCCCAAAGAGGACTGGTCATATTGGGGGAAGAAAAGAAAAATAAAAAAAGTCAAACCCTCTGACAAAGTCCGGCTGAAAGCATTTAACACAGTAAGTTAATTTCCTGGAGAAAAAAAAAAAGTTCTGGATCTAACCAGAAGGGCCATCACCCCAGACATGGGATGGAATGATAAAAAAAAAAAAAGAGTTCTGAGTGAAAGAGAGGGGAACAGCTTGTCCCGCTGACCAAGATTTTCTGGAAATTCCCTTTGGAGAAACACAAACACATATCCTGAATTCCGCTTGCTTGGCCTACATGGGCTGTGTGAGAACCCTTCCTGGGACACCCAGACAAATATTATATTGTGGATGACAGTAAATGCCTTGGAAACCTTTTTTTATTATCTCAGAAGACAGTATACGACTAGCTTCAAGGGTTAAACCTTACCAGGGTAAACACCAAATAATACAGCGCAGTTGTAGGCAGGAGGAACAGCAGGATTGTAAACAGCAAAGTGCCAATAAATAACTAGGGGAAAAAAGAAACAAAAAACAATCGTTAGCAGAGCAATGGTAAAACAAAACAAAATAAAATAATAGGATACTGTGAGACAATGGAAGTTTGCAAGACTCCTTAATGTGGTGGGGTTTTTTTTATTCCCTATGTGAATGATGCTGTTGCCTTGAATATTTTCAGTACTACTTCTCTCACTGGGCCTTTTTAGAAGGCTCCCTATTATAGGAGTATGTTTGGAAAGATAAATAAGCTGGATCCTGACAGCATTTTTTCCTTTCTAGACAATATTCAAGATTTCCTATTTTAGGCCAGCTTCCTTAGGAAACAAGACTTACATGATCATGCCACTTGTCCACTCCCTATTACCATAAGTTTTAGAGCTATTGGTCAGTTTTTACCATAAAAATGTGGAAGGGTACAAAGCAGCAGAAATTTGGTAGGGAATTTTGTAGAGAAGTATTCCTGTTGCTTCTTCTTTTAGCAAACAGGCACCTGGTGAAAAGCTGACAAAATTTGTTTAATAAACATTCCCAGCGGTAGCAGCTGGCTGGTCGGTCCAGCCACAGGACTTCTGCCTCTTGCTCAGTGGGAAACCAGGAGAGAGAAAGAAGCTGGAGTCACTGGTGTGGGGGGAGCAATATTCAGAGGATGAAGGAGAAAAATCCATAGGAAAGCAGGTGTCATTAGCTCCACTGCCCACAGAAAAAGTTATTTTTATTCTGGGCCGGCCCAGCTGGCCTGACTAATTCCAACTGGGAGAAATGCAGATTTATGACAAACAGGGACCTGACTCTACAATTTTCAGTCACTGCTTCCAAAACAGAGAGGCCACAGGAACACAGGGCACTGCCATTTCTGCAAAAAAGAGATCATGGCCACGGTATATTATGAAAGAAAATAATGCAGACAGCCATGTCACAGAGGTGGATCAACATCCCAGTTTTATGTATGTAACCTGAAATAGATCATAACCCAATCCATTCTCTTCACAGCAGTTGTTTCTTCCCTCCTCTGTCACTCCACTGCAGTTGCTTAACATCTCCAAAAGTCTTTTAAGGTCTGCTTTGAATGTCTATTCCCTCCCAGGCCAACAACCAAATTCCCACTGGCCTCCAGAGCAGCAGGATGAAGCCTGAAGTGCCAAACCAATTCTCCTCAATGTACACAGGGACCAAGCCCTGATGCAAACCCTCTTCCTGGCACAGAGGCTTTTAATCACTAAAGAAACAGAAAAATAGCTCCTCCACTGTGGTGTAAGAAGCTCAAGGTTATCTGCTGTAATGGAGAGAGAGAGGCACTGGCCCTGGAAGTTACCAAATATTGTCATATTATTTTAGTCATGTTTGCTACCACCAGCATGGAGCAGTTCAGGCTCTGCCGAACTTTTCGCTTGGCATTTCAGAAATTAAAAAGAGCTTACAGCATCTGACAAAAAACCTGCCTCTGCTGCTTGAGTGAGAATGTGTGGGCCAGGCTCCAGCAGAACCTGAATGAAACAGGGCCTTTTAATAGAAACGCTGGCACGTCTGTTACTGTGGCAACACTGCTGGGCACCACTCTTTAAACTGCCTTCCTCCCCCCATACCCACTCCCATGCTCCAGGAGCTGCGAGAACCTGCAGCACCCACTGCAGTTCACCAGGGCGCCTTGCAGGTGCTCAGCAGAGCATGCAGAGAAGTGAAGGGGTGCCGCAGAGCAGCAGAGTCCAAGCATTCGGTTCTAAGAGCCACAGACACAGAGTGCTGGAGCATGCGTTTGTTCTGGGTACTGCAAAGCCTCCCGTGGCTTCTCTCTTAGTCTTGGCTAAAGCAGAGTAGGATTGTAGTGCCCATGGGCAGCGTCCTGTGGCAAGCCCCTGGCATACAGTACTACCTGGTCCAAGTCATAGGAGCAGGAATCCACCCGCTGCCGGAGGACGTTCCACTTCTTCCCACGGAACAAGCGCCAGAGAGATGACAGGCCATAAATCTTCAGGCAGTAGAGCCTGAGTGAAGAGAAGATGCTGTGCGTCAGAGCTGCGAGCTCCCAAGCTTTAACACAAAACAGCTGTCAGCATTACACCCCTGCACCCACTCGCTCAGAGTGACAAAAGAAATCAACTTGAGAATGATGCAGAAAAAATACCAATTGCTCAGTCTTGTATTTGGGCTGGCCCCTGGCACGGGCAAAGGAGGCTACCGCAGACAGCTCTGGGCCACTGGTGGGCAGTGGCCATGCCGTGGGCCAGGGCTGCGGCAAGGCTCTTGATAGGGTGTCCCCTATGAGCAGCACCAATTGCCAGCTCCACGCCACCACCTTCCCTACAGCAAAAGCAGCAGCAAGCTTATTGCCCCGAGCTCGGCTCTGCCTCTTCAGTTCAGACCTGCCCTGTTCCCCTGACCACACAGCCCTTCCACGCAGCAGCGGCCAAGGTCTTACCCCTCACACCTGAGGCAATGCAATTCAGCTTTGCCTCCTCAGCACAGAGAAACAAGGGGGGGGGACTGGAGCCCCTGCACCTTCGTTAGTAGGCCACAGCTTCCAACATCCTGAAGAGTGGGGGAAGAGATCAACGAAATGGCTGGTCGCCCCTACTGCATCCTTTCCTTGGACTTTCATAACTTGATGCAATGACACTTGGAGCTACTTCCCTCCCAGAAAAATGGCAATGGTGAAAGAAGCTTGGGGTGATAAGGGGTGGGGAACAGACACAGCTGTAGAATAAGGATGAGGAAGTAGAGCCCCTGGGATGGAGGCACAATGAGCCCTGGGCAGCAGTGTCCAGCATACAGGGATGTAAAGAAAGGGGACACAAGCAATTTGTGGCGCAGAACAGAGCCTGAGAAAGCCTGATCTACAAAAGCCAGACGGGTTAACCAGCCTAGTTAGGGTGTGGAGACTGCTCAGATTTCAAGGCAGTGTTGTGAAAACAGAGGCGAGGAGTCTTATCCAAAAGAATAATGTGGTTTGAGGAAGAGCAACTGCTTCAAAAAACTGGCAGGGTGTCCCCAGACTGGCAGGCACAGCTCAGTGCACTAACTCCTAGGTAGGAGGGTGCCCTGGACAACTCGTCCAGGTTGCTGGTACACACTTGCCCCATGGTTCTGACTAAGACCACACACTCCCACACACACCCTGACATGACACCAAGCGATGGTGTTCCTGATGTAGCACCTGCCCCACCTTCCCCGGCTGCCTGCACACACATGCCCGCTCTCGTTTCACTGTGTGGTTTGTTTCAGAAGGGGATCTCAGGCTTCAACAGCACCTGAACCAGCAAATTCTTCCCCCAGCTGCAGGAACGCAAGGTGTTGTGGTGGCTATGTTGATGTGGGTGACAGCTATCCCTTCCTGACTCTCCACAGGGGGATTCTGGCACAGCAGGGGCACTTTGGTGCCAGTGGCAAGATAACACTATAGCTGCTCTGTACTTCTAACCACCAGCTGAGACAGGTAGACTGACTCCCTGCAGCTCACAAGGGAAAAGCAATCAGCTGAGAAAATGTTTTTCCTATTTCCAGTCTCTGCACAATTAGAAGGAGCAAGGCCATTCCCCACAGACCAGAACAGAAATTCCAGTAATTAGGTGTTGGGAAAAGACTCCCCATTACTGATTTTGGGTACAAGGCCTATGCTCACAACAGACCGAATTCATAGATTTATCTCAATATTTCTAACCGTTCCCTAAACTACCCATAACTAAAGTTCTACTGTTCTGTTGTTTGCAATGTAAAGCCCTCTGCTCACAGCCTGGGGAGGAACGATGACCATTCTGTACTTTATAAGCCAAAAGTTCCTTCATTTGTTAGGTTGTCTCTCATCTCCTTGCAAGAGCAGATATTCTCCAGTGGCCTGTGTGACTCCTTGCTGCAGCATGTGTTAGTGGAGGGCAGGAACAGAACACATTGGTGGGCATCATTTGCACAGCAACTCTGACATGCCCCGGACATGTGCCAAAGCCCCCTGCACGCCCACACACTCCCTCAGAGCCTCTGCCCAGCTCTCAGGCAATGGGGCTCTCCACTAGGTCCAGACAATGGCACCAGGATGGTGTCAGAGCCATGCGGTAACCCCAAACCTGCACCTGCACTCCACGATGCAGACAAGAACCTCTGAAGCAGGGCAGAGGCAGGGGCTTTGGGGCTTCTCCAGAAGTACAAGGGCTCCCCTTTCCTCCACTTCCCCTCAAAACTACAGGACAGAGGGCAACTGAAAAGAGTACTATAAGGTTGAAACAAAGGGATGGGGTGAACTGCTTTCTCATCCCCTGCCTGTCATGTAGTTTTATTTTTCCAGGTCACTACCACAATAAATAAATATTTTAATGCAGGAGAACTGAAAGATAGGTTGCTTGTACTGCTGTGGCCATCATTTCTACATCCATGAAAGAATGCAATAAATTAATTGCTGGCTAAACTGTGAATTCAAGAGAACTACACCAGGATGGAATGCTCCACGAATTAAAGACATGGCCTGAGTGTTCAGTGGCCCTTCCCCCCAAACATACCCAAGACACAGCCTAGAAAGCTAAACCCACCTGGCTCCGTAGACATAGAAGCAGTAGATGTGGAAGGTCAGAAGTGCAATGATGTCAGAGAGGATGCAGAGAGCCATGGTCAGGCCCAGACAAGCTGACAGACCGACATACCAAAGGATCATCTCAATGAAAGGGGACATCAGGTGAATGTAGCCTAGTGGACGTTGCAGAGTGTCAGTATTTGACCGAGGCACCTTCCCCTTAACACTTTCAAAAGACCGATTCGCCCCACCCTAGAACATTGCTCCAGAAATCATAGCCCCCAAAACATGGAAGTAAAACTGGAAAATTCCTTTAGATGCCATCTTCTGTTTAGGAGGGCAAAAATTCTCTTTCACCCCAGGTTTCTGTGCAGGTGTAGCAGCTCTGGGAGGAAGCGGGGGACATGCTTAGTTTGAACAGAGCAGTCATCTCGCTTCGCATGTGATTTGCTTTTCTAGATTTGTGCCCAAGTTCCTAATTACACTTTTAGCTGCACACCTCAACCTTTACTGCAACTTTTTTCTTTTTCTTTTCTTGCTGTTCCCACAAAAGCCACCCCTCATGGCTTTTGTAAAATAAAAAGTGTCGAGGCAAACAGCCTCTTTCATCACTACAGCGGAGCAAAGTCACAGAAACAAGACCAAACTTAATTGGTGAGCAAAGTAAATCAGTATAATAACTAAGGATGTCCATCATGACTGTACTCCTTCATCAAGACACTTATCAAGGATAGCAGGGGTGTGTTATTTCAAGGAGGGACTTGAAGTAAAAAATTGCACTGAACTGAAGTCAGCAATAGGACAGGGTTGGGATTTGCATCCTGAGAGCATGCTTCTCATCGCTATCCTGTCAGCTGCCTCTTACATGGAAAGACTACGAAACCCTATGTAAGACCTAAAGCCTTCCCTTGGACACCCACCACTAATGGCATCAAGCAAGTAAGCTCCGCTGTGATTTGCACTTCTTGCAAAGCATCAATACTTTATTTAATATGCATGACTTCCTCATGTGGGAATCCAACTTTGGCTTGAGTTCCCACAGCAGGAAGACTCACAGACAAGTTTGTACTTGTAGTAATGCATTTTGATTCATTATTCACCTCTAGGCAAACATTAAACACTCAGGAGGGAAGAAATGAAAAGGGAGGCTGAGAAATTAAACAATTGCACTTACTAATCCAAAGATGGATGTGGTAAAGGAAGAAGCGGCCCAAAACCTGATCCAAAGCTCGGTTCATTTTCAGTCCAGCTGGCGCTCCCATTAGCCACTGGAGCAGGTCCTGGAGCTCTTCAGCTACATTCTACAAACACACGGAAGCAAGACACCTGAGTTAAAAGACTGCGACTGCACAGAATGGGTCCTGTGCACTGTACGTGCTGTCCCCCCAAAGTATTCTTAACTCACCCTTCAATCTAATGGGGAAAAAAAAAAAAGTCCAAACAACTACTTTACAGACACCTAGCTAAATTTTATTGACTCTTTAGTGAATCCAAAGCTGAGGAAGCTGAACTGCTTAAGTGGTCTCAGTGCTGGGAACAGAACCCTAGTGTTTGATCGTGGCCAGCCCTGGCAGACTTGCACCGTATGACCTCTTGGTGCAATGAGAGCCCTTGAAATAAATGGCGAATGCTGGTGCACAAATCAACTTCTTTAGACAGTTGACTGAAAAGCCAAAACTGAGCAAGTAATCTAACTATGGGGAAGGCTGCCAGGATTTTGAAAGGGGGAAGATGGCAGTGCACTCATGGGCACAAAAAGTGAATTTTTACAAACAAATAACCTGTATGTGTTTACAGCAGAGTGGAAAACACCATTATATAAATAACACAATTATAAAAATGTAGTTCATACATGAACAAACTTTCTTGATATGCTGTGGTGTACTTGGCAAGGTAACCGTGCTGTGTAGCACTGACCTTGCCTACCACCATTGTGTCTCTCTGCAGGCTTTGTGGAGTCAAAAAGTCAAAAAGAAGCCATCTGAATTATTGAGAGAAAAGACTAATGGAGCTCATCCCCAAATCATTAAGGGCTTTGACTCACAATTTCTGGTGATTTAATCCCAGGCTGACATTATTTACTGACTTTCTGTCTCTACCCCACTACTCTGCCAGAGGTCCCCCTTGCAGCCGACAAGGGCAAAAGATGGGGTGGCTTTGCTCCTCAGTAGTTTGCACCTGACCTACTCACCCAAGCTGAAACCAGCAGTGAAGTCCATTTACCAGACTGAACTGAGGCAGCTGAGAATGGTAACCTCCAACAAAGAGGTGGGGAACATACATGGAAGAAGTGACCTCTCACACTGTCCTACACGAACAGAGATTGTGAGTAAAAGCCTTCTGCCTCTGAAAATCCCTCTTGGCCAGGTCCATGCAAGCAAACTGCACTGCAAATTCTGCCCACGTAGAAGAATGAAGAGCTGATGCACTGTAGCCTACTTTCCCCCTCACTCATATGGATAATCTCCCTAAGGGGAAATTATTTCCAAGGAACGAATCCATTTTATTTATTAACCAAGAGGATCCTTGCAAGATGAGTTTGTAAACATTTACTTTTAGTGTAGTGGCAAAATTAATGGCTCCATCTTCAACTTATCCAAAAGGATTGCTCTTTCATTTCCTTCATTTTCCCTCTGTCTCACTGCAAGTCAGAACCGATTTGAAGCCATGGATCTTACCTCTGTGGCTGAGAAGTGTTAGCTCCTTTATAAATAGACCGGTTTTAATATTTAAAGTGTTGGACTGGTACCTTAGAAAAAGCATTTGGGGATTTTAATGAAATATTTAAATGCTTGAAAGCAGTCCTTCAGCAAGGCTGTTTTTCAGCACTGAATACTTCTGGAGGCTGCCAGTCCCAGAGCTGCTACTGAATTCTGACAGGGACACGCAGCTCTGGGAAGGTGCCCTAGCTTGCTGTTATTTAGCTGGGCAAGGCATTTCAAAATATAGTTCTAAGGCATAACCTTGCAGGTTGTTTTCCAGCCAGATATTTTAGGACTGTTCAATAGCAAGGTGACTGGGAGTCCAATTCTCCTGTTGCAGTCATGAATACCGAATGTGGCCAGTATTAATAAATAAGATAAAAGTGAAATTAAAGTGTTTCATAAAGGGTTGTGAGGACACGGCCAAACTGGAGACTAAAGCTAGCATGGTTTAGATGAGATCGCTGTGGAAATATTTTCCTTACTGGTTTCTTTCTAGTCTCCATATGCAGAGGGTCTAATGGTGATGTGGCATTGATGGAGGAGGACACACAGCACACTGCAGGTGGGCACCGGGAAGCTCACTGCAAACGTCCTGAGCGGAGCATCTAGTGCAAGTCAGCAAGCAGAGTCAAAGCACTCCCTGCCAGACACATCTGCCCTGTGTCTGGTGCAGGCGTTTGGGGCTATAAGTTATACTATTTTACAAAATGTCATCTAAGAATATTTTCCAGGAAGTGACCTCTCTGCTTGTTGTGCTTATGGATTAGCAGAATGTGACTGAATAGGAATTTACGTCCAATTATCTCCAAGTCCCAGTAACATTTTTGGAGGCACGATCTATGATAAATATTTAACTGTTTCAGAGAGATTACAGCTTAAGAAAAAGAGACATCAGCAAGGATGAAAGAGGTGAAAGACAAAAAAAAAAAGATGGTTTACAAGCAGTTCTTTTTAAAACAGACAAACGTAGCACCTTGAATCAGGTATTTCTGAAAGAAGGCTGTCTTGTGGAAGGCAAACTAAAGGACAACCATTGGGAAGCCTAGTGGGATTGAAAGGAAAGAGGAGGATAGGAGCTGTGAGGGCACCTACGGAGAGATTATTCATATTTTCCATTTCTTGGATTCGAAAGCCTGCTCCAGAAATCAGTCCTTCATACTGCACATAGCTACTCGCCAGTTACTCCCTAGGTGTCTCTGAATCACATCTGCCTCATTTACTGACAAAAGCAACTTGTTATTACAGTCAGCACAGTGCAGCTCATAAAGCTGTGAAAGTGGGAGCTGCAGTCAATGGTGTCTTGTGCATCATCAACAATTGCTAGCTAAGTGCTGATTTGAGAACCATTATATCAGGGGATGACGAATGATGGCTAGGGAACATGGCTCGATCCTCACGTCAGCAGCCTGAGCTAGTGACCCTGGCAGTTGCTGAGAGCCCAAACAAGCTACCTGCATCTGCTTATTTCCAGAGAGATATTTGCTAGGAAAAAAGATGAGCACTGTATCCAGTCCCCACACAGCTACCATTTTGTCATTACTAAAATCAATCAAACCAATAAAGTTATACATTATATAAGGCTAGTCTGTCGATACTAAAATAAATCAAATCAATAAGGTTAAAATAAGGTTATGTATATAACCCTACAATATATAATAAACTTATTGTAATACATATCATGTTCTATTTACTAACAGACACAGAGAAGTAAGGTCAATGCCATCATCAGATCTGGGGCACATATATAAAAAGCAGAACAGCAAGGAGCATCGGGAAAGGAAAAGTAACTCATTCTGCACATGGGAAAGTTTGTGTTACTGAACTTGGCAACACAAATGCACTTGAGAAAGCCCAAGTGATGGGAATAATGCATACCAGATGGACACTCAGCAGCAAAGAGGAAACCTACTGCTGAATGGCTAAGGGGAGCTTTTGCTGTCATACTGGAAAAGAAGTGGCGCTGGCTTGCACGCCACATGCTGAAGTCATTGGTATATTTTGGGATCACTCAGATCTGCATTTTTTAAGGCCTGCACATAATGCATATAAATCAATGACCACCGAAGGCAGTAAAAGGACAACTCCAAATGATTTTATGTCCACAATCTAATATGCTTGAAAGAAGAAAGTAAGGCTGGAAAGTAAGATGTCAATGTGGCCTGAACTGATAAGCTTGGAGAAGCAGAGAAGAAAGGCACCGACTGACTGCCAGGCCACCCACATACGGAGGAGTTAGCACTTCCAGGAAAGTAAGTAAACAGTTCTTGGAGATAGCAAGGTAATGAAGTCTGCACATGTAGGAGACATGGTGAAAATAACTGACACTATGACCTAAGTTGAGTGACAGATGAGCTAACTTACTGAAAGAGGAATGAACAACCAAGTCTCAGGAGCAAGCCTATCCAGGACAGGTGCTGGGATTGGATACACCTTGAGCACGGAGAGCGTCCATCTGCCAAAGACACTGGGCAGATGGAACCCCTCCTGGAGCCACCTGTGCAAACAGGAACGCAGCCAAAAGCCACTTCCTTGCAGACTTGTTAAGAAATCAGATTTCTAAGAGCTGGACACTTAAGTAATCCCATAGGGAGAGCTCTAGAGAACTTAAACTTCTCCAGCTAAAATATCTGTAAGAGAGAATACGACTTAGAAAAAAAAAAATTAGTGTATAGCTCAAATACAAGAGCAAATGTATTGCAAGAATTGTGGTCCTTTCTACCCCACTGCTGTCTGCACCAATCCTTAAAAGTTTTACTATGAAAAATAACAAAAATAGCCGTGGATCATGATTATTGCTGTGCTGGGCACTCCATATGCTTTCTGAAAGTGCAGCATACAAGAATGATCAGAGACCTATAGCTTCTAACAGTTAAAAGATTAGATATGGACCAAGCAGATGACCATCAAGGGAAATGTGAGCTCTTCCCAAGAAAGACAGCATAAGTAGGAGAAGTAAACTCCTGCTGGAATTCTCTAATCAGAATAAAATTCCTCCCAACCAAGAAGCTGGAGAAAGAGCAAAGACAGGATGTTCTCCAGCTGCTAGAAACCAAGGGAAAGATCCACCTTCCCTCCTAGAAATGAAAGGAAAGTGGGCAGAGAAAGGATTAGGCTGTGCAGCTGCATGGCAGCGCTCAGCGTCGGCTGCACATTTCTTTCCAGGACACAGAAACTCTTAAAACCAAGCTAACTTCAGATTAGCGGTCTGGTCTCCAGCCTGTAAAGTACATTACATGTTCCTTACTGCCACTAAACAGATATATTGGAGCACTGCGCCTAAAATGAACCACCAGAAAAGCAGGACAGTATAAGTCATACTTGTTCTTCATGAATTTAAGTTGATGTCAAGAGATCTTAGTGGGCAAGTGGAGTTATGTTTGAGAAAATCACAGGAGGCAGCAAGTTTTCCTAGTTTACCATCTGTACGGCAGAGCTCTTGGAGAGGATTTCAGGTGTTTACATCCTGACTAGCTAATGCCTTTGGATTTCCCCACAAACTTCCTTTTCACAAACACAGCTGCACTGCTTATCAAGTTTGACTTTCAGCAATTTATCAGATTCAACCCAGGTTACAGCTTTTCCCCCCACACCCCAAATGCCCCATATAGCAACAACTTGAGAATATTTCCTGTTGACTCCAGAATAAAAGTATTCTGGCTTCATAACCACTCAATCTGCAGCTGCAGAGCTCTGTCCAAGCCATAATTGTTACTCTAGGACTGGAGCAGCCCTCCGGTAAACGTCTAATTACTATTCACTGCACATGCAAAGCAGAGCCGTGTTCCTTTTGAGCAGCCTCAGCAGGCTCGATTTGAAGATTTCACTGTTCTTGAGGAGACCTCATTTGCATGACTTCAGACAGGACTCTCTCTGAACACCTTGTGCATAAGGCATTGCCTCCTTACAACCCACGGCACCAAGAGCTGGTCAGTACCCACAGCAGGTGAAAGAGAAATGGCTTTGGCCAGACTTACATCGGCCACGGGGATGAGAGTGTCAGCAAGGTGACCAATTCGGTTCTTTCTGTACAGCCAGGACATCAGCAGTATCCCCAGAGCCACATCAATCAGCAGAGAGACAAAGATGTTGGCTTTCCTACATGCAGGATAAAGAGAAACAGTGTTAGACAAAAAGGAAGGACATTGTTTAATGTTTCAATGGCAATTGTTGACTTCATTTACATAGCATCTTTAATGTCCCAGGGAACCAGGACAATTTACTGAAGAGGCACAGTACAGAGATCTTTTGACTTTCACTGGTGTGCTGCTACTTCTGTGGCCAAACACGGAGCCACTCAGCGCCTGCCACACCACAAAACCTTTTTTAGTAAGGGGAGTGAACAGCGGGACTGAAGCTACAAAGAGGAATGTTAGACAAAGTCTGTAGTACACATATAATTGGGGGGGATTTACCAATACTAAGGGCACCAGCACTTGGAGCATCCACACTGAGATCAGTTGGCTTTCCAAGAGGTATACTTTAGTTGAACCACTAGTCAACGTAATTTAAAATAAGTGTTTCTGGGTACATACACACACCCAGAAGGGCTGATGAACTGCCCCTTCACTGCTAGAGTTTCTGAATGAAATTCCATGACGTGAGTTATTCGGGAAATCAGATTAAACAATCACAGTTACTTCTGGCCTTCAAATCTGCTAATCTATTTTAAGTGTTCACTGGGAGTCTATTACTGCAGGATCAGAGAACCACACAGAACAAGACTCGCTGTGTAATGGCCGTAGGGCATTCAATATCTGTCTCAGATCTCTGCCTCTCCCTGTTCCACTCACTGTGCTGCATGTTTGCTTTTTCTGCTACACTGACTCGTTACTGCTGCTGGAGTTTCGTCTGCCGTTACTGCAAGAAAGAGTCCCCAAATAAGTGGGTGAAAGAGGGGATTATTAAACTTTTCTGCTCTTACGGAAAGTGCACTGAATACTGATTGTAGAATTTGGTTAACAGCAGCATGTGTGAAAGCAATGAGCTTGTGGGAGTAACGATAGCAAAGCACTACACACACGGGTGCAGCACAAGCTTTCTGTGGGCAATATCCTGGTCACTTTTCCCAAGCTAGGGAAAAAGGCATCTATCTGGCAAAAGGCATAATTAATAAAAACAAAGTGCACAGCAAAGATCTGCAAACTAGCAGGGAGTAGAACGAGGAAGGCAACATGACATGGTGCAGTGAGGATGGACCCCACAGTACTGTGCGGGCAGAAGATCTGTGGTTTGGGTTCCCCAGAGGAGACAGGGCTAGAGCAGAGCTATGCATGGCTTTATATGTACTCCATACCTCATTAGCTGAGACTCATTTTGAGCCTTCTTGTTGCTGCTGATGACCTGGAGGTGCTGCAGGCGATATCCCAGCTGCTCACAAGTTGAGAGTTTGCTCCATAAGAAAGACAAAGGCCAAAACTTCAGCACCCTGCAAAAACACGAAGGGATTTACTTTTGCCGTATAACTGGCTGTCCAGCGTACAAACTCCACATAAAACATTCAGTGGAAAGTTAAGGTTGTGCAACCAGAGACGGTGTCAACATATTGTCATTAAAGAATATTAGATGTTAACTACTCTCATAAAGTTTAAGAGAATTAAGGCAGCCTTTCCAGACCGAGACATTTAAAGCAGACAACCCAACCTATCATTTCCATTCTGTAAAACCACATGCCTCACTTGCTCTTTCAAGGAAGCCAGAAGGCAATCCTGATTCCACCCTCCGCTTTGGGATACATCACTGGGATTGCACACTGCTCTGAGTCTCCAAAGGACTGGAGTCAAGGCAGTTGGATTCCTAGCAGGAACTAAAAACATCAGTGTGTCAGCAACGTTGTTCTCACACCAAATCCAAAACACAACACTACACCAACTACTACAAAGAAAATTAACTCTATCCCAGCCGAAACCAGGATGGTATCCACCCCTTATTCCATACCGTTTACGTCATGCTATACTTTCCAATACATCATCACCTTTTCTGTCTTTTAATATACACACACAGATAGCACTCCCTTAGTCTACGGGCATCCCCCTGAAAATCCATTGAGTTCATTTGGTCCATGACATTGGGCTCCATCTGTCACAACAGTCTTTCAAGGCAGGAAAGATGGTATGAGGTGTTGGATGGTTGAATCTTGAAGCCATTTTGGATTCTATCACCACTGCGCTGGTCTGGTTCCACCAAAGTTCATTCTTTGTAGTACGGCAATCGGAAGAGAGTTGCGTTCAGATCTCCAAATCCAGAGTGGCAGAGCTTGCTGCAACAAACAGCTGCATTTCTCCTTGCAGTTTCTGTCCCATTTCCCACCTCTTTTCTTTTTCTTCCACTTGATCCTTTTCTTCTTTATTAATTCCAAATTTCTTTCTTAGGGTCTTCATTTCCACCGTCTGTCAACTGCCTTGCCAAGGGTGACCAGCATTATGAAGATAATAGAACATTTAGCATTTAATTTGGTTTCAAAGTTAACATCCACATTAGGCTTGCAGAGGAGGAAATATTCACACTGTTCTTTTTTTATGACTCAAAGAAAAGCACTAAGTGACGCTCAATTATTTTTGGGAGTTACTTTTATTACCACACAACCTATAAAGATGGGAACAATGGTGATTTGTGTAGTCTAAAATGATACCATGGGATGCAGGCTGCTCAGAGAATGCACATTAACAGTACAGCAACACGGAGCACCATGTTTGTTGTGGGGAATAAAATCTGAGGCAGACATAATTTGGATCATTTCTTTCCTGTATGCAATGGTTGTTTCACTCTTTTTACAGTGTTTCACTGTAAAAATAAGTAAAACTTCTTATTAAGGGTCCAGGAATCTATGTTCACTTTCAGTCACTTCCTTCACCTACTCTTGCTTACTGCTTTGGCATGTTCCTTCAGTTTACATTCATTCCAAATGCTAAAATTATTCCTTGTATCCTGCTTCGCTTTTGAAATTGTACAGTTCTTTGGATCGTTAGTGAACATGGCCTGGAGATGTCCCTGCAAAGTGTGCATGCCTTCCTCAGATTTCATGGCCCCCATTTAATTTCCCCATGCCCCCCAGATTTCATCTGGGGGACTTCAGCCTGTTGGCCAGCAGCAGAGTGCCTTCAGGTCTGGCCTGGATAAAACACAGGATGGGCAGACTGGGGCTCCAGCTGCAATTTCTACATTTTAGACAAATTGCAAGTGTATGGCTCATTCAGAAACCCTGCTCGGTTCACTGTGGTTGCTACCCCCTTCCTCCTCCCTTCCTCCTGAGCCCTTTCAACCATCCTTTGTGTAAGGTTTCTCAGCTTAAAAAACAGAGTGCTGAAGTCCCCCCTTCCCCCTCCCCATACAGATTTCAGACACATTGGTTTTGAAATACACAGTGTACTGTGAATCATTCTTAATTTGAGGCCTCCAAATTACTCAGCTCTTTGTTACAGCCTCCCACCTTAGAGACAAATGAATGCACTGTTCCTCAGCTGACTTGTCAGGAGGTGATATCTAAAGTGGCGGAGGAAAGAGCACTGTGCAGGGGAGGGAGACACAGGGGGCACCAGCACTGGCCACTGATCTCGATGACCTGGGTTCACAGATGCACCGAGGCACAAGTGCAGATGAGTTTTCTCTTCCAATTATATCCTAGCCCCGTGCTTACAAATTCTGGTGTGGCAAACCTTTGCTAAAGCGGAGAACTGCACTTGAAATGCAAAGCAGGGGGAAGAAGAAACACTACCTGTGTGATTATGTACAGACGGCTGAAGGTGAAAAATTACTGGTCAAACCAATAGCTGCCCAGTTCAAGCAGAAAGCAGCGGCTCTGGGCCCTGTGCTGAACACTCCCTGGGCTGACAGCCTCCCCACCCTCTCCCAGCCACGTGTGCCTCTTGCCATCCATTGCTGCTCCACGGCTCCCCAAGCTACAGGCAGCTACCCTGTGGGTCACCCACCGACCAGACACCCTGGGCAAAGGAAAGGACAGGCTGCTGCTCTCTTCTGCCCCATCCCCAGGAGCACCCCAACGCGTGCACCCACGGCAGCCTGCAATGGCTAAACGCATCGCCTTGATTGAACAGGATGGGCCCAAAGACACCTCAGAGGTCCGTGCTTGTCTGTGCTACAGCTGACTCTCTTCTCTTTTCACTTAACACCAAGACGACAACCTCTATTCCACTTACACGCTTTCTCTGGAAAGTAAATACATACACATACTTATTTAAATAAAAATACAAACATACTGCAAAAAGCTCAATATAATAGTTGCAAGATGTACTATGGGAGCTCTCATCTCCAGGAGTTACTGCGGAGGAAAGCCAAAAATACTTCTTGCGTGGTCTCCTACCCCTATGCATATTGACTATGCATTGCCATAAATGCTCCCACTTGTTTACCACACAGTATATAGGATGATTTTCAGAAGTGCAATGGAAAACCAACCACGTAAAAAAACCCCAACCAACAACAAAAAACCCAGTGATATTGTGTCATTGCATTATTTAAGCAGCAGGAGATCTTTGGGGTGTTTCCAAATACAAATAATTTTAGCAATACATTAAAATAGCCTGCATGAGTAAAACTTGATTTTTCAATTCAGGTTTTTTTTCTAAGAGTGAGAGTGGATTTTTCAGATATCAGATGAAAAGCAGTCTTTCTGAGTCAGGATCACATGCAAATATTAAAGCTCCATTAACCAGAACCCCTGGCTGTCTTTTTGCTCCAAGCCAGAACCTGAAGGAAGAGTGCCTCCCTCCTTGATGAGGAATCAGAGGTCACAGTGTTTGTAAATAGACATTTTTAGAGTTTCTTGCCTCAGTACTTAACCACCCTGATGTCCCCAACAGCACACTTGAGACCTTCAGCAGTAACGGCAATCCCGCAGCCCAGTCCCTCTGCAGAGAGGATTGCAATGGCCACCCCTTAGCACAAGGTGGTGCTGAAGAAATGCCTTAATTTAAGATGTACAGGACTTGAGAGCTCGCGGTAAACTGGATGTCAGCGTTCACCTTCTGAGATTTCTAAGGCTGCTGCCCGGCTTCCCCAGCACAAATACACAACAGTGGCATATCTAAAAAGCCCCGAGCCTCTGCAGCCTGAGGGGACATCACTGACCTCTTTCTTTGGCTTTT
Organism: Falco rusticolus; assembly: GCF_015220075.1. NCBI lineage: Eukaryota > Metazoa > Chordata > Aves > Falconiformes > Falconidae > Falco > Falco rusticolus. The sequence continues at coordinate 37,332,010 of NC_051190.1, forward strand.
GAAAGCTGACCATCCCTTAACATCACAAAGACCTGGGAAAGAATCAGGTCCTGTGACTAGAAGGAACAAAAACCTGGCAGATCTTTATTTTATGGGACATCCTGTCCCATTCCAGCACTGGGAGGAGGGGACTGGAAGGACACCTGCATGTACCATCTTGAACCCTCCCTGCCTTGTGTATGTTGGCACAAAGGAGGTTGTACCACACATCATGCTAGATTGAAACAAATTAAATTAAATGACTTAGGTCAAGCAGGAGGTTTGTTATAAAGCCAGATACTAATCTCTGTTCGCCAAGATTGACCTTTTAAAACACCTGTAAGACAGGCAAATATAATGCTGATACTATGGGTGAATAAAACAAAGCAGAAAAAAATCTGTACCTCCCAAGGTTATGGACAAGTTCAACCTAGGTTTACGTGCAGCAAGTCTCGCATTCTGCCTGCTGGTGCGTAGCTGGCTGCTAGCCTGGCCGCTGCTCTGGCTCAAAATGTCGGTAATGGGCTTAGGAAAAGCTGAAATCAGAAAAGCTCCTGATAAGCTGGGTACCAGATACCTGTGCCCAACCTGCCACACTAAGCTTGAACTCCCAAGTTATGCTTAGACTGTGGCCTTCTGGAGACCTGCGAGGCTTGGGCTTAACCTGATGCTAAACCTGGTCCAAGTCCTAGCACTGACGAAGGTGGTCACATCTGACCTTGAGACCAAGTGCCTATGCAGAAAAGGATCATCCTGTTTGTTGGTAGTCGCACACAGGCCACGGACAGCCAGACAAAGGACCTTCAGAGCTGACTCCCAGTCTTCCACCAAGCTACAAAGTTCTGACTTAGTTACCACTAACAACCATTAATGCAGAGTCAGCATCTACAGAGCAGTCCCAGGAACCAGTGGTCCCTGATTATATCAGGATTGAGGCTGACCCTAAATCTCTCCCAATAGAGTAATCCAAAACCAGACAGTGTTCCCTTTGTGCATCAAAATGCCTAATCCAGCTGTTCAGAAAATCTTTGCATATGAAGAGTTTCACTGTAATTTTTTTATGACAATATCATACAACTGGAAACCTGTTAGAAGACTCCATTCCCCATACCCTTAGGCTGTACTTGAGAAGATTTATCCATGAATACAATAGTAGCTGTTATCCAAATTTCATCAATTAAAGTGTCCCCTTGCAGCTTGGAACCTGAACTGCACTCCCTTCTCCGGCACAACCTCTTCAGGCAGGCTGACCACATGTGTTATTAAGCTTTATACACAGAAGCTTCTCCCCTTCAAATCTGCTCAGAATTCCTCTTTAGTGCAAGCACTTGCCACTCATTACATTTGAAGCATCCTATTCAGTGTCATGGTTGTGACAATGGGATTTCTCCAAGGATTAACATAGACCAGCATTCCCTGTAACCTGCTGTAAGGTGCCAAGGTTGCAACACCAGCACCTGTTAGAGACACGATGGATTTAGACACATATTTGCTGAAGTTTCACAACTGGGATTCATAGCAAACAGGGAGTAGGGAGTCCTAGTTATCGAGCCATTAAGGAGATCCTCATGTCATTCTGTCAGCCATGGAATAGCTGGAAACCCAGTATTTCAGCTGTGATGAAACTGAAGTGGGGCTGAGCTCCCCCTGCTGCAAATGGGGAGGAGGTAAGTGCCTCCCCAGAAAATGTCCCAGCCCCGTGAAGAGCTCTATCCTATCTGAGGGAGTCTTTAGCTTTGCGTTTTCAACAGAGCTCCTCAAACTCTAATAGCAGCTCGGCAGCAGCCTGTTTCCAACAGAAAGATTTTGGGTCAACTGTGTTTCTCACTGGGGTTGAGCAGGAACCCTGCAAATGCCTAAACATGAATTACATTTCCAGGCAAAATGTAAGCTGGCCAGTGTCACGTTACTTACCTGCTCCTGCAGATCCCAGAGATAACTGAAAGCAGGAATGTCAGCAGCATGCACGCAGGCACAGAGGCCTGCTTCAACAGCTCCACGATGATACTAGCTTCAACGCCATCTGACTGCCAGTGGGTCAGCTTAATGGGCCCATCATCGTACCTGTCCGTCATGAACAGCATCTTACTCTTTGCAACTGTGTCAAAGATGGCAGAGAGCTTTGAAGCATCATCTGCCTTGCGCTCAGTGGAGGCAGCTGTGTCCAAAGGGGGATGCAGATGGGAAAGCATGACTTTGCGCTGGTCATAGTACACTAAGATGATTTCTTCCTCCTTAGGGTTGTTAGAGTGTTTCTGAAGAGTAGAACAGCTCCAGAATTTGCTGTTCCCCTCTTTGCTTATCTGAATCCACGGCTCATGGGAGAATATTGTCCCAAGGTCTTCCAAGAACTCACTCAGACTCTCTTCTTTCTCCTGTTTGCTGTTGCTCCATGAGCCAAGCACAGAAACATTGACTTTAGTCACTCGTTGGACTTCACTGACATACTGCTTCACCTGGACAGGAATAAAAGGGAAATGGACCACAGCAAGGATAACAGCAGAGTTCTGTTCCGAGATCCACCGGCCGATCAAAATGCCACTCTCTGCTGAGGAGCAGCATGATGGAAAGAAGACTTTAAGTACCATGGCAGCAACCCTGGAACAATGGTACACCTGTGAACAAATGCAGAAATAAAACTTGAGAATGGCAATTAAATGCAAGGAAAATCTGAGCTGACCAAAGGCACTGGGGATGAGGACCAACCAAGTTTTAAAACAGTAAGTTCAACCACTTGCCGAACGACATTAGTGACAGCCAACAGACATACACACGTCAGAGAAGTATTTAGGAGGTTCCTGACAGTCAGCAGTTTTTGAAGTGAGGGGTGGCAAGACTGGACTTTCTCAGCAAAGCCCTTCTCCAAGTCCTGGTGCAATCTTTCATGACAGCACACTGATAAGCACAGCCCGCTGGACCAGCCAAGATTAGGAATCCATCCAGCCTCAGCTCTGACACTGGATGTGCTTGAGCACTTCCTAGAGAAGGGACATCATAGCACACCGTGATGTCTCTGGGGAACACCACCTCCTGTACTGACAATGAGATATAAGTTTATGCTATAAAGCCAGATAATGTCAGCGCCTCCTTCATCACCCACGACCCCAGAGCTGTGAGCTGTGCTCTGCAACAAACTCACTGAACAACCTTGGTCAGATCACTCATCTCCTCTTGTCTCACTCCCCTCATCTGGAAACAGAGATGGTAACTTTGTCAAAAGGGACCATAGTGATTAACTGATTGAAGTTTATGTAGTAGTTTTAATTCATTAGATACAAGATCCTAAAGAATGAAGAAGCACCTGTGCTTTATCAGTGTTCTTTACAATGTTTTTCTTCATATCATTTAAGAACACATCTCAATGGCTTTGTAAGACTTTACAAAAAGGAGCTTTGAGGCAGTTGACAATGTCTCTTTAAATAAGGTGGAGGTTTCGAACAGAAATATAATTGCAGTAAGGAAGGCGCTGACACAGAACAGTCGGCATCCGGCACCCGTTGTCCTTTCCTGTCCTTCAGTGCTTTGTTAGAGATGTGAAAACTCTGCAGGCCCCCGAGGCTGGCTCCTCTGTGAGGGACCCAGTCAGTCGGAAAGAGGAACACAGAATGTATTTATAACACGTAGAAAGGATGTGCAAGGTGAAGGTCCCTCGTGGTTTTGGTTTTCTCTTTTTAATACAGGACAATTGATCTAGTAAATCTCAGCACCTGGCAATTTGCTATGGCATGAGGCAGCGATGGGGAAGCAGCAAAGGCGAACAATTAACCTACTCCCAGCCCCACAGCTCCGCCAAGTACAGCGGTAGGAAATATCGGCTCACCTCACGGATGAGTTGTCAGCCCCTCGAGGCAGCAAGGTGAAGTTTCCTTGTTGAACAGCTCGCTCCTCTGATGGGCAAAGCACCACAGTTGCTGCGTTTGCAAGGATTAATGTTTTTTTTCCCTGGAACTGAATTTTCCCTTTTACTGCAAAACTGCAAAGCACACCCCAAGACCTCCCCTCAGACAGGCATACGGGTGCTCCTGAGGGATTCTGCTCACAGCATGCTGCTGGAAGCAGAGTCTTCACAGGTGCCGAGGGCACCGAGCACTGTCCCTCGCTGTCCCACAGACCCTCCAGCCCATGGCAAGATTTGGAGGCTACAGAGGGACTTCCATCCCTCTCTCTTTGACCAGAGGGATAAGCTTGGAGCTGTGAAGCCTATAAGGAAGCAGGATCTCAGAAGAACCTCAAATACTATGTGTTTTTCCAAAGGACTACAAGCCTCTAGCAGAAGGAGAACGGAAGTGGAAAGGCATACCAAAGGAAGGGTAGGAAAATGGCAGATGTGACAGCCTGGGACTGTAAGGGTGCAGGACACCAGGCATGGGAAAGTCCGAAGACATGCAGTACAACTGGGAAACGTCATCTTTCACTAGACAGTTTAATGACTATTAGACCCAAATGGACTGAAAAAGCAAGACATCGAAGCTCATCTTTCACTTCTATTGAATTAGCTACTTAATTAATGATTCATGTATTTTTTGATGTTTTTTTCCTCTGGAAGACCACAAAGACATCGAAGGACACATCCTATCTAGAAGAGTTGCTCCTGACACACATAGGAAACTTTGGTGAAAATCTGCTGACAGACACAATTAATTACACTGATCCTTAAAAAAGTTTGATATAAAACATGTCATTTTGCTTTTCCTTCTTTTAGAAAGACTGCGGTCTGTCCAAGGGTACTGACCAAGATATTCTTCCCTTCACTACCTCTCCTACCTCCTTGCCTAACCCATTGTTAATGAAACATTATCAGGTGAGATGACATTTGCTTCATGATTTAGCTTTAGGTTTGAAAAAGGATTTTCATTTTTTTGCCCTAAGACCTACAGACATATTCCTAGGAAAAAGGAAATAAATTATATAAATACAGGGGCTATGAAAGGCAAAATAACGGATTGAACATGTTGGGAATGTACATAAACACATATGCTCAGGAATTATTTAAAATAATATAAATTTAGCTAGAGTGATAACATTCTAGCTACAGTGCAATACCAAAATATTACAAGTGAAGTTCACCAATAACTGCATACTCTAAAAAAGTGAAATTGAGCTTGGTATTTTAAAGAACCCAGAGATAAATGAGGAAGGTAAGTACCTGAGTGGGGTTTCTCAGTATTTCTGTTTTGATTCCCAAAGCTACCACCAGTAATACTGGACAGATAACCTTTTAAAGTTGATTTTTCTATTCTTCTTTTTCCTCAAGAGATGCCACAATTGTTTCAGAGTATTGCTACAAGAGACTTCCAGTGTCTCTGCACAGCTGTCCTTCTTAAAGGTTTGTTCATCCATTGGACATTTTGAAGAATTATCAACTGACTCTTAATCCAAACATTTATTTCTCACCAAGATTTTTTTAAAGATAGCCACAGTCATCTGAGAATACTTCTTATGGAGGAGAAACACTTCTCATGTTCATGTGAGTTTTCTCTCTTACACCCTTCCCAACCTTTTAAATGAATTAAGTTTTATGCAGCTAACTACACTGGCTATAGCTCAGGTTCAATGGTACCCAAGCACATGATCTCTCCTTTGGCTGCTGCAGATATGGCAGTGAAGGCTCCGATACAATTTTCAGGCTGTACAAAATACCTTGACAGTTGAAAACCAGCCCATCAACTATTTGTACAGTGACAGGGCAGATGGTGAGTGGGGAGCTGGCCTGGGCGCTCAGGCAGCAGGGCTGGTGTTCCCAAACCCACAACCAGCCGTGCGTCCTACCTTACTCATTTCAATCGACTGTCTGAAATCTAAAGTTGACATTTTAAATGTCATCACAGTCAACAGTTTCATTGCTGCTAACTTTAATAGAAATATCCTACCAATATACTTAGTCCGTGCTCGTGAAGTGCCTAAAGCCTTGCCGACCACTCATTTCTGCTGGAAATCCCCAGCTCTTCCCCCACTCCCCGAGATGCCACACAGCATCAACGCAACCATCTCGCCCGCAGCAAAACCAACAGCGGACAGCGCCTAAAATGCATTAACGCAACCAGCAAACGAAGAAAGGGCCCCAGGGCTGATTCATTTCAGATCTTTAGACAGAAAAGTCGAGGTGAACAGCGGGACGCAGCCCCAGCCTCACCACGCCGGCTGCCCCACGCCAAGGGGCGCCCACCCCGTGACAGGGCCGCCACGCCAAGGGGCGCCCACCCCCCGGCAGCCCCCCCCCAGCAGCCCCAGGGCCCTCGGCGGGGCTCGGGGCCGCGGGCCCGCAGCAGGCCAGCCAGGCCATCCCGGGGCAACGGGGCCGCCTCCCTACAAAGCCCACCAACTTGTTGCTCAGCCAGTTTTTTTGTGGTTTTTAAATGTGATCTCTGGGCATGGGTGGGCTGAGAGGCAGCAGCAGTGCGGTACTTCACCCGCCCCCCGCCACCCCTCGTTCAAGCCCAAGGCAGAGGTAAGCCCCCCACCCCGGCCCTCGGGCCGCCCCTAAAACGCCCGCAGGGCCCGGGCCGCGCCGCCCCCGGGCTGATGCAGCCGGTACGGGCTCCTGGCCCCGGCGGGGGGAGCCCCGGGCCGCTGAGGGCAGGCCTGCCGCCCCGCGCCCCCCGCCACCGCTCGGACCGGCCCGCCGCCGCCTACCGCCCGCTCCGCCAGGCCGGCCGCTTCCGGGGGCTGTGCACCGCGCCGGGCCCGGCCGGCGCCGGGAACCGGGCTCCCGCGTTCCGCCCGCGCCGCTCTCCCCGTTCCCCCGGTGTTTAGGGCCGCGCCGCCCTGGAGAGGGCCCGGAACCGCGGCGAGGGCTGCCCCGGCTCACCCAGCAGCGCTGCTCACCGGCGGCTCGGCCCGCGCCTTCCGCCGGGCCCGGGGATGGGCGGCGGGGCCCGGCGGGGCCGGCCGATAGGGAGCGGCGCGCCCAGCCGCCAGGCGGGCCGTGCCCCCGCCCTGCTCGCCGTTCCCTACGGGATCCCCTTGTCCTCACGGGACCCTGCCGTCCCCTGTCCCAAAGGCCAGGGGCTCACCTTGCCCCACAGGACCCCGCAGTCCCCGTCCATGCCACCTCAGCGTGGCAGCAGCCTGTGGGTGCCGGTGCCCAGGACCCCCCCATCCAGGAGTTCCCCACCTGTGTCCCAGCAGCAGGCTGGGGAGGACACTGAGGGGGTCCCACGTGGAGAGGGAGAGTGGGTCAGGGGCGCAGGCCCCACGGGGTGGCCCAGAGGGAAGGGTTTGGGCTGTTTTATGTTGGGTGCCACAGAACAGGAGGTAAGGTGGCAGGAGATGTTTTTTTATGGGAGGTCCTGTGACAGGAGGGGATGGGACAGGCTCACCCCACTCGTGCAGACCCCATGGACCCCTCTGTGCTGCAGGGCTGCTCCGCTCTGCAGGGACAGGGTGGCTGTGAGGGCCCTTTAGGGCCGGGAAGGAGAGAGGGTCCTCTCGGGGCTCGACTGGCCCAGGTAGTGGTGACTGGACTCAGGTCTCAGACACCGGCAGAGGAGCCATGGAGCACCATGCCCGTGCCAAGGACTTGGGGCGGGGGGGGGGGGCGACACGAGAACGCCCTCCCTCTGCCACCCCACCTTGCATGCTCTCCCTGGCGTCTGCTGATAAAGGCACCGTGTGCGGGACAGCAGCACAGCAGGGCACGCTCAGCGCCAGGCTGAGGGTTGGCGTGAGCAATTCTTAGGTGCCCACATGCAATTTACTCCATGCAGTAGTTGTTGCTTCCCTGCAGAGGTCAGGAATGCAGCACAGAAGGAGTTACCTTCATTTTACCATTCTACTGAATCTCCTGCAAGCCCAGCGTGCCAGGGAGAGCATGGCTGCCAGCTCCACCTGCCCTCACCGCTTCCCGTTGCGCTCTGGCGTCAGGAGCAGAACCGCGGCCACATGAAAACGGTGTGCAGGGAGGAGAAATATTTATATTATCTTTGCAAAAACACACAAGATCTCAAGGGCGGGGTGGTGAGTTTGCTGAGGCACCAACGTGTGGCCAATTCTGAGTATCTCAGTCCTCCTTCAGCTACTCTGGCGGGTCCAAGAAACTCCGAGCTGGTCTAGTCCTTGCTTCTGCCATCTGGAGAAGCTGGAGGGCGATAAGGCAGTCAAGTATGGGGACAATGCCTGGCTGTGGGAGCAGTGGAGCTCACAGCCCACCAGCAGACCCACAGCTCAGCGGGGCTGCGGTGGAATGAACCCCAGTCCCTGCCTGGCTGTGAGGCTGGGGTCACTGCGTCATGCCCTGGGGCTGGCAGGGCCTTAAGGGGACCTCACACAGTACTTAAAGGCTTTGATGCAGTTCTCCCCTGTGTCTGCCACAAAGAGGTGCCCAAAGGAGGAGCAAGCCACACCGGCAGGCCTCCGCAGCCCTGTGGACACCAGGCAGATGGGAGCCCCATGCTCTGGGAACAAGTGGACTGTACGGCGCTGCTCGTCTGCCACCAGGATGCTGCCGTCCACGTCAACACAGACCCCGGCTGGGTTGCCAAACTGGTGTCCGTATTTTCTGCTGAGGGAGCAGAGGAGCTTACGGCTGCTTGTGAAGACCTTGACATCTCCGCACTCCTCGCTTACCACAAAGCCTCCACTGGGTGCTGGGCTGACATAGCGAGGTCCCTGCAGGTCAGGGACTGAGTGGATATTGAGCATCTTGAAGGCATGGTCCAGAGCAAAGCTGTGGACTTGGCCTTGTGCATAGTCTGCTACCAAGATCTTGCCCATGGAGTCTACTCCAATACCCCTGGGGGAACCAACCTTTCTGATCTGTATCCATTCCCCCTTGGAAGGGCTGGTGTGAGGGTTGAACACCCAGATGGCTCCATTCATCATATCGGCTACAGCCACCATTCCCATCCGAGTTACAGTCACACCTTCTGGCAAAAAAGTGCTGCTTTTCTTCCCCGTTTGCCAGCAGGGCAGGGACCGCAGCGTTTGGCCTGTGCTGCTGAGGACATGGACCCAGGGAGCACTCTCAGCTGTCACATAGATGGAGCCATCCAGGGAGCAGTGGATTCCACTTACTCCCCCATAGCGGCTGCCAGTGGGATTGGGGATCCGCTGGACCAGGTTGTCCTGGCAATAGTGGAGGAGGTTCTTAATATTGTCCAGATCTCTACACAGGCTTTTGGCCTTATCTGCTAGCTGGTGGACTTGGTGCTCTGTCACCATGCCCATGCCACGCTGGCTGCTCAGCAGCGGGCTGGCTGTCTGGAGCGTGGCCGTTGACTTCAGCTGGAGGGTGTATATGGTTTTCAGAAGCTTCTCCTTTTGCTGGCTGGTCTCCAGAGCGTAGTCCATGACGAATCTCTTGTCCCTGTTTGGGGGAAGCAGTAGGACTGTTACCATCCCTGCCTGCTTCTGTGTCTGGGGACATGATCTGAGCGCAGGTGCTTGCTGTCTACCCAGGGCCAAGGTGTTGGTACTAGTCTGGATTCACACCGATGCAACAGAGACCAGATCTCAGCCCTGCTGGCTAATTACGTGCTCAGGATATAAAGACAAACAGGGACCATGGCACAAAAATGAGTCAGCAAGCTGGTTCTGCAGCTGGAGGAACCAGCCAAAAAGGTCCATCAGCTTTGACAGCGTGGCTGGTGCCAGATCTGGCCTGAGGATTTCTGCATGAAGGAGAGCTCTGTGTGTAAGCACACTGACTGGCAACTCCACCTCTCCAGTTCCCAAGATCAGTGGCTTCTCTCAGGCCTTTAATGCTTCCTAACCCTATTTTCTGTAAGCCTCATCTCTCCAAACCATGCTCAGTCCATGCTAACACCTGAGACACTGAGGATGACTATTCCTCTGCTCCCACATGGCTCAGATGTCACACTTGGCCAGGGTCTTTACTAAGGACAGCCCCCTCCCCATCCAAATAGGTTATTCCTGAAACAACCAGTAACTTGTCAGGAAGAAACAGCCAGTAACTTGTCAGGAAGAAAGGAGGTACTGCTCTGAAGGACACATTCAACTTACATGATTTTTTCAGACACAAGAGCCACAATAACTACAAATTTTTTTGTCCTCCTGTTTTAAAACCATAAGGAATGAACGAGCCCCCCAAAAGGCAGAGCTAACAGCCCAGCTTTGCTGTGTGCTCCCTGGGGGCTGGCTGGACCACAGCACGTAGCACACAGCCAGGAGCTGGTAAGAGAAGTGTGGCCTCATGTAAGTTCCTGGAGAGGCAGAAGTTAACTCCGCTTTAAATGTGATTATAATTAGTATTATAATGGACACACTTGGCTGTTCAGAGTTGTTTGCAAGCCACCGCTCCACCTTTGTCACCTTGTGTCCCATTATTGCCTGGTGTCATGTGCTCTATACTGCCTGCAAAGGTAACGCTTCCCCAAAGCACAGCTGAAGGGAACTGTGCTGGGCTAAGGCATAAGAGCGCACATTGTCCTTCCCCTGTCAAATACCGCAACTGTCTGAAAAACACCCCCCGAATACCTGCAGAGCTATCAAATGCAAATACATGATGGTGGGGATGAGTGTGAATACGGCAGGAATCCAGTTTCTGCTGGTTTTGGGGCCTGGGAACAACTTTGCCACCTTCCCCAAAGTGGCTGTGCTTTGTGTTTGGCAGCAGACACCTGCTCGGTGGAAGCAAGCCCTCCGCTGCCCCCCGTGATTGCTTGTTGGGGTGCTCCTTCAGAGCTGGACAGAATTCAAAATCCAAGAAATTGGATTTTACAGGTGAGGAAACTGAGTCACCGCCAGGGAGCCAGTGTGGCAGCCACCACACACTCAGCACCAGAGTGCCCACCGTGCTTCCTGGGTGCTGAGCACCCACAGCTGCCATCAGACCCACGGTGGTGTGTCCTGAGCCTTGGATCATTCATGGGTCTAAGCCCAGAAAGAGGGCCCTGACACTGTCCCCAGCACAGCTCAGGCCAACGACTGATGTGTGACCACGAGCCCAGCCCAACAGATCTGGTACCTCTGTTCTGATGCCTTGGGGGCTGCCTGTCCTTCCCTGGCGGTGCTGCCCTCCCACCGGCTCCGTCCTGCTCCCTTGCTGGGCTCAGGGCAGCAGGGCTGAGCGATGTTGTGTTGTTAGTGACGGGCAATTGCCCTTGAGTCTGGGTAAACACAAAAGCTCCTTCTGCTGACAACCAGAAGCAGCGAGACCAGGGCTGATATGCTCGGTTTTTATTCCCTGCTGGTCTCATGCCCAGAGAGAAGGTGCCTTTCGTCCAGGATCTATGGCCCATCTACCCACCCCTGCCAGAGGGAGGAGAAGCCCTCTGAGGAGAAGAAGGGACCATGTGGGGCTTTTATGTAGAGGTAATGAGGCTGATTTGCTGAACCTAACCCTGAGTGTGAGACACAGCTGCTGGGGTGGGACGGGGACACTTTCACATCTTGAATCAGGGCTCCTGCCTTGTCTCACCTCTGCTTCACTGTCTCAGCGTGTGCTCCCAGCCTGGGCACTGTGCGGCTGTGTGCCTCAGTCCCCCTGCTTGCGAGAAGGGGACGGGTGATTTTTGCCATGTCAGGCTTTGAGGTCCAGCGATGGAGAAGCTCCAGGAAGAGGCAGATCCGCCGGGACTCCTGGGACAGCCCCCTCACCATCTCTATGCTGCTCAACCCTGGCCATGTGTGGAGTTGGCGGTGACATTTATCAGTCCAGCTGAAACAAAGAGGGTCAGGAGCAAAAGCAGAGTCAGCCGGGACCAGCCTGCCCCCCCTCCCTGGCAGTGCCTGCTGGCAGTGCTCAGCCCACCCTTGCCCGCAGAGAGCTCAAAGCACCCACCTCAAACCTGGCCAAGGAATGAAAAAGCTTGTGTCTGTTCTGTACCCAGATGGGCCAGAGGTAAATGAAGTTTGGATCAGACTTCCCCCACCTTTTGGCGTGCTTGGAGGGGCTGCGTGTGCCTGGCCCTTTGGACGAAGGAAGCGAGCTGGGGTCTGGCTGGCTGCAGGAGCTGCGGGATGGGGATCTGCCTCCGGAGCACCAGGGCTGGGCGCTCCTCTCTTGGTGTTTAGGGCCCTTCTGGTCCTGTATCAGCGTATCCCCAAAGCGCAGTCTGGGAGGCTGCTTTCAGACCTATTACAAGCCAAAATTACAAAAATAACTTGACATGACAAGCGGCGGGGCCACTCCATCCGAGCCCCAGCAGGACAGTAGGCAGCTTCAAAAACCATCTCCCAGGGCAACAGGGTCTGACCTTTTGTTTTGCTGTTGTGTGCTCCATCACCAGGATAAACAAACACAGCCTGGCCCTGGGGCTCCCGTTCACCTTTCCAGGACTGTGGCTCTGTCACAACCTGTTTGAAAGCCATCCCCGGACCCCAGGAGATGCCTGTGTCATGGCAGGGCCCTGGCACAGCCCATGCCCACACCGACACTGGGAGCTGCTGGGTTCAAGGACGAGGGCATGGTCAGGCTGCCGGCACTGGGGTGGACCAAAGGGAAGAGAGTTTGGGTCCAGTTCAGGCTTTCCTGGAGCACATAACTTGCAGGTATTAGTGGTGAACTTCTCCCCTTGCAGCTTTTCCTCCCCTGGCTCAGGGACAGCAGCTCTTGCTTGAGTGTCCAGAAGGAACGTGCAAGCCGTAGGTCTCTGCCAGTCCCCGTGCCCAGGGAGACAGGCACGACACCTACCTGGCACTGTGCATGTGTGCAGGGAGCCAGCGGGAGATCCCATTGGACAAACCAATGTCATTGCCTACCTAATCACAGACTTGTGGAAAAAAACTTGAACCCATCCATCAAGAATATTTCCCTATCTAGAGCACGCTGCCACGGCTGGGGAGAGGGTTGGGGGGACACAGATGGCCACATTGTCAATGGAGTGTTAATTGTCATGGTGCAAAGAAACCCTCATGTAGCTCAGGTCCATGCTGGACACTGGAGCAGCCCAGCCCTGAGGGTCCCAGCAGCCCCCAGCCTGCCCCAGACCACCGTCAGCACAGGGACATTTAGGCCAAGGCTCTGATTTTTTGCTGGGAGCAGAAGTGGGTGGCTGTGGGGACGAAGCAGGGCGGTGGGCGGGTGTCCGGCTGGCTGGGGCTGGACGTGGGCTTGTGGTTGCAGATGCCAGGCAGCTCTGTCTGTCCGAATAACCAGGGTGGTGATTGGCACTAATCAAAAAGATGCAAAGCACCGCGTGTGCATGTGTGTGAGTGTGCAACAGAAACTGTTGTGAGAGATTTTGGTGGGAAGCTGGAAAATCTGCTGCACAGCCACATACAGAGAACACGATCACCAGCCTGAGCCGAGCCCCCATCCTGGCTGCACTCCCCCACTGTGCCCAGCTGGGGACACACAGGGGGCTGGGGGCGACACTGGGGGACAGTGCTCTTGGAGCCTGATCCCCCATGCAGGCTGGGGCTGGGGCTCCCTAAACCCTGTTACATGGAGATGAGAGTGGGAACTCAACTCTTCTTCAGGCATCACAGAAATCCCTCCAGGAAGGAAAGTTGTAACTAATCTGGTCCCTAAAACTGCCCTGGCACTGTCCCTAAAACTGCCCTGGCACTGTCCTCTGGCCAGCACGGACACCTTGGCATCCCCACTGCTGGTTAGCTAACCCATGGAGAAGATTCTCCAGGGTCTGATAAGGGCTCAGCTGATGCCTTGGCTTCTCCCTTGCTCTGTTCCTCCTCCACAGCCTCCCACTCTCACCAGGCTCACAAGAGGATTAGGAAGTTAATCCTCTTTGAGACATCAAGCTCCCTGTTGAGCCTGACTGAAAGGGCCAAAAGCTGCTAAGCACAGCGGGGTGCTGACACAAAGCCCCTATTCTGCCAGCAGCAGTCCCCTGGGCGAGTCCCAGCTGGCCTCGGTGGCAGCATCTCTATTGCCACCCCCTTCGCCACCCACCCCAGGCATCCACCTGTCCCCAGAGCCGTGGGAGCCAGGCAGTGGTCCCACCAGGCTGGCTCCCTCCATCTCGCCCTGGCCTGGCTCCTGCAGCCTCTCCATGCTGGCTCCAGGGCTGTGGTGGGAGGGAAGTGAAGCATTGCCCTGTCCTGGCAGGGGACAGCATCCCAAAGCCGGATGGGAATGGAGAGGTGAACAGGAGCTTTCTGCAAACACAGTCCCATGCTCAGCCTGGTGGGGAGGGGTCTGGGGGTCCAGGGGTACTGCTGAACCCCAGGGGCATGGGTATTACTGGAGCAAAGCTATGTGCCAGCAACATCCCGTTACGGACAGTACTGGGCGTTTTGGTCTTCCAGGAAGGGTTGCTCCAGCCCTTGGCAAGGAAGCGTGCAGGCTGGTGTGCTGGCGTGCTGCAGGCTGGTGGGCACCGGCTGCAAACAGGCAAGGAAGCAACTGCACTTTCTGCTCCCCCTTCCTACCCAAACCACGAACTGCCTGCATCCTTCGGTACCCCACACCTAAAATTAGGGAGGAACTAACAGTGGCTGTGGGGGGTTGACCCCCTGCAGCTCCAGAGCTGGGAAGATGATGTGGGCATTTTGGCTTTGCAGCGGCTGCTGCCTGGGCTGGGGCAACCAGGGCTGCCCAGGCACCGTATCTGCCAGTGCTGGCACTCCAGGGTGTTCAGGCAGCTTCCTTTCTGCCTTGCAGGAACGCTTTGACCCTCAGCATCTTCCCCTGCCCCCCATGGGTGCAGCAGTGGGGAGCACCCAGCCCTGGTGCCTCGGCACTGCTCAGCATCTCCCACATTGCCCCGGCCTCAGCCAGCGCGGGCCCCTCGCCTGCATCCTCCAGGCAGGGAGTGGGCAGGCAAGGCAGGAGCTGATCCAACATCACTGCCAGCCGGGATCTCCCCCCGCCTCAGCCTGCTGTGCCTAAGGGAAACCCTCTCCTCCTTCAGGGAGCATCAGCCCTGGTGAAAGCCAGAGGGATTTTCTCGCCAGCCCCAGCTCTTTTAAGTACTTAAACCCTCAGTGCTTCCCTCCATGGGCCTTTGATCCAACTCCAAAGCTAGAACGGTTCTGCCCTGGGCAAACACCCAGGGAAAGGATCCATTTGGAGGCATCCAGGAGCAGGGCAAGGAAACCTCCAATTGCAATAACAGATGGGCAGGGGGAAAATGCAGCAGGGAAATTTTGTAGCTTTTTGTACTCTTTTTCCTCACTTAAAGCTGAGGAGATGGGATAGGTGCTCCTCCGCACTCATCTGCACCGGCTGCACACCACGGGGGGATGGAGAATGCAGCCTCTACCTGAGCAGCTCCAGAGCTGCAGCCCCTGGCACTGCCCTGCAGGTCAATGTTCATGGCTGCTGGGGGCTGGAGCATTCACAGCAAGTCACACTGCGGCAGTGTCCCGGCAGAGCCAGGGGACAGTCACCAGGGCATGGCAACATGGCTGGAAGCAGTGATGCCACCGCGGTGGTGTGACGAGAGCGGTGAGGAGCAGTAGTGCTGCTGCCACAAACAGCTGGGACCGGAGGATCCAAGGTGAGCCACAGGCAATGCGTGGAGTGATGTCTTCTGGGCTGCCTGAGCTCCGCTCCTCTTCCTCCCACAGGGAGGATCCCAGGAGGATGAGGAGGACTTGTGATTCCTCCAGAAGAGCTGCAGTTTGGGGGAGAGCAGGCGGCGGTGTGGGCTGGGCTGTCTGTCCATGCGGCTGCATTGCCCTTGCAGATCAGCCCCCTGCCAGGTCTCAGCACATCTGTGCTGCTCCCCTGGTGTGCCACCAGCCCTGAGGGTGACATCTCTGCCTCGAGGGCACTCAGCACCCTCCCCTGCTCCCTCTTAGTGCGCAGATGGGGCCAAGCAAAGGGAGGGACAAGGCCGGGAAGAGGACTGAGGAAGAGACAAAGAGAATGGTGTTCCTCATGGCACTGCTAGCTTCTTCTAGGACACTTTGCCTGGAGCTTCTGAAAACAACACTGCTCCTTACTTATGGTCATGGGGCAACTCCTGCCGGCATGCAGGCGTTTGGCAGAAATTAAACCTTGCATGCCTTTCCCTAGGTGGGCAGTGCAAGGTGGGCTGGGACAGGCTCCCTGGGATGATGGTGACCCTTTTGGGACAATTCCTGATTTGTCTTCCCAGCTCCAGAGTCCTCCCAACCTGGTCTCTCTGCCTGCCCTTGGCTCACAGGTGGAGAGCACATGTTGCGCTCAGCCCTGCCACCGCTGCAAAGCCGGTTCATTACCTCTCCCCTGCCTGAGACAGCACAATTCTGCTCCAGGTTGTCTTTGCAGCTTCACACATCTACTCAGAAATCTCCTGGCCGACCTTGGCCCTTCTTTAGTCCACGTTTGGTAACTTTCCACTGCTTCAAGCTCTGGCTTGCCTGCATTGGGGTAAGAGAAAACTGGTTGTGCTGGGCAGGAACCACTTCTCCTCCCCAGCTGGTTCCACCTGGTAGCCCACCGTTACGAGTGAGTGCCCAGCTCCCCAGCCCTGCTGCAGGTGGGTTGCAGGATGCACCAGCGCAGCCGGCCAGGCAAGAGGCAGCAGGCAGGGCATCTCAGTGCTTGCCTTCCCCCTGTCATTTCAGCCACAGCCTCTGCAATCCATGTGGTCCCAAATCTCTCGGATATACCCCACTCAGCTGTGGGTTGCTGTGTGCAAAGGGTTAACTTGCCCTGGCATCAAGCATGTCCCGGTTTCTTGGTGCCCCAGCAAGCACCCTGCCACTTCATGGCAACACTCTCTTCCCTTGAACATGGGGTGGGGTCTACCCCATCTTTTACTTGTGGGCAAACCCAAGGCTGTTGCAGCTCTGTCCCTTGGACCCTGATTTCCCCTGCCAGGCGATGCCCACCGCAGCCCCTGCCACCCTCTATGCAGCCTGGGGACTGTGCCTCTGCAGCGACTGTCCTGTGTCAGGACAGGATCTATCCCCAAAATTTGCTGATGGCCTTTTGCCACCAAGCTGGGGAAACTGGGAAGATGCGACATTTTCGTGGGGTCTTGTGGGATGTTCTCACCTAGTTCTCAGGGCTGCCCTGCTCACGAGAAGCACCCTGGTGTGACGTCCTGCCACCTTCCCCACAAACTGTGGCCGTGTCCCTGTGTCCTGGGGTGCCTGCCTTGCCCCCGTGCTGTATCCCCTTGCTGTTGGCCCTGGCAGTACATCAAGCCGGAGCTCACAGCCACACCAATGTGGCTGGAAAACTGGTTGGGGATGCAGCAAAACCACCTTCGGTGTCCTCCACTCTCAGCTTATCTGGGGCCACGTCCTTGTGCTGATGGGATGAGGAGAGCAACAACCTCCCCTGTTACAAGGAACCTTGAAATCTTGTTCCTTCCACTGCCTTCCCAAGATAAGCCTTCCCCGAGGGTTTGTTTATTAGGAAACTTCCCCCCCCCCCTCAATCCCAGAGCTCTCCTTTGCTCTTGAACCCGGAGGAGAAGGAATACTTGAGCAGGAGCAGCTGTACCCACCTGGGGTTAGAAACCCATAAAAGTTGTGCAGGTCCATTGACCAGGAGCTGCTGGGCTCCGAGCTGTGCTGGGGACCTGCTGTGACCCCATGTCCCCCCAGCCCTGGGAGCAGGGGGGCTTGCTGGCCTCGGCAGGCAGGGGAGGGATTTGGCTGGGTCCTCCAGCTGTCGATTGGTACTGGTCTTGGCTTGGCAGAAAAGTGGGGGGACATGCAAGTAGGGGGACTTTGGTCAACCATGACCAAGGAAGATGGCTATCGGGTGGTTCTACCATAAAGGGCAGGTAATGGCTCGCCATCAGATGCCTTTAGGGTGACCAAATAGCCGTGTAATGGGCCCTGTGCTGGAGTGGGCTGAGGGCCCCCGAGGGTGCAGATTGCAGACTGGATAAGCCACCCAGGTAGTTCAACTCCCATCCATTATTTAAATGCAAAGGTAAATGCTTTCATCTTTTCAACTGGAATGGTGCCACCAGCTCAGCCACCTCCTGAAGGTCCCATCCTGCTGGCCTTCAGACAGGAGTCCCTGGGCAGGAGACTGCCCTGGACAGCCATGGCAGGGCAGAGAGGGGAGCCGTGCCCTCTGTGGGGTGCCACCAGCACACCTGGGGACAGGGTGCAAAGGCTGAGGAGTGGCAGGGTGGCCCTGGTGATGATGGATTTGGCCAGAGCAGGCAGGGCTTCCCGGAGAGGACAATAAAGCAGAGAGCAGCACCTCCCGCTTGGAGGTTTTTCCTTTAATGGTTTGGTTTTGTTTTGTACATTCGTAAAACTGTGAACAATAAATACTGTGTGGTCAGCCTCCACCTTCCACTTGCCCCCTGGCTTTCTACGGAGGTGAGGGAGACCGTGAGCAACGTGGCGAGGGCTGCTGGCGCTGGCTCGGCTCGTGGGAGAGGTGCCTGGCTCACAGCGTGGGCACCATGGAGCAGGGCAGCATCCCGGCTTGGGGTGGCAGGAGGGAGTCAGCGGCTGGGGAGGGAAAGGTGGCTGGTGTGCAGGCAATATATCAGCTAAAAGGGGGTGAAAGGCAGCACTGCCTGGTGGTCTGGGCACAGCTCTCCTACTGAAGCCCAGGGCTGCTGGTCACAGAGCTCAGCTGCCCCTCTGGTGTCTTGGGCCTCCAAGGTGCCCGGGTTCAGATGGGGATCACCTAAGAAAAGCAGTGCGATGCTCGGGGCTGGGAGGAGGTAGGGCTCCCTGGTGGGTGGTGGGACCTACATGCCTTTTTGTTCCTCAGAGGAGGTAACAGCCAGGTGGGCAGGGAAGGATGTTATGGGAAAACAGGGCTCCAGCTTCTTGGCTGTGCCTGTGGGTGTCCTGCTGTGCGCTGGGTGAGGGTCCCAGCATGGAAAATGCACAGAGAAGCTGGTGTGGGGGAGAGTGGGGAGCCCTGAGGTACAGGGATGGGGAGGTGCTGGCAGGGGGGGGTGGCGGCTGCCAGGGCTGTGTGAGCTGGGGAGGGTAGGGTGGCAGAGGGGCATGGGGTGGCAGAGCAGAAAAGGTTGGCAGAGCGGTATGGGGTGGCAGAGAGGAAAAGGGTAGCAGAGAGGCACAGGGTGGCAGAAGAGGCTGGAGAGAGACTGGCAGGCTGTTGGGGGTGGGTAGAGCAAGCAAGGTGCTTGGTCTGGAGGGGGCTGCTGTGCTGATGGTGTTATGGCATCCCAAGGCCACAGCATTTATTCAAACCCAGGAAGAAGGGCCCAGTGCCACCTCCCCTGGGCTCTGGGATCGAGGGTTCTGCACCCAGACTCTGGGGTCTGTTCTGGCTGCGTCTCATGAACTTCACTTGGGTCTTGTGGGGCCAGGGCTGTGCTGGGAAGCAGCAGGACATGGCCCATCAGGAAGATTGGGAGCTGGCTCAGGAGGGTTATGGTGCTGAGCTGAGCATCTCTCTGTCCCTCCCCACACTTTTCTCTAAAAAGACCAATAACTGTGCATGCCTGTGTACCCTAAGCAAAGTCCTTGAGTGAGAAATAAACCCCTTTGATGATGTGGAAGCTTTGTCCAGCAAGCAATCATGTGGGAAGAGCCAACTCTTCCTGTTGTCTGGGCCCATCGAAGTACTTGGGAGTGCCGGGTCCCACGTGCTGGCTTGTCACTCGCCATAGGATTGTCCGCTTTGTGCCCAGTGAAGAGCCAGCATCTAAAGCTCCCTGGCTGTGCTGTGTAGGTCCCTGATTTGTGGCTTTTCTTGATGTTGTCTTTGTCCTGCCCTCCTGCCCCCATGACCCCCATCTCAGCTCTTCTCATTGTGAAGAACAAGCCACCAGCAAGTTGGTGAAGGCCCTGGGTGCTAACAGGAGAGCCCACCATGTCCCAGGCAGGGAGTGTGGCTGGGAGAGGAAAAGCTGCCTGGCTTTTCCAGGCTGAGGAGAGCACATTATACCCGCACAGTGGGAGGGAGTCCAAGAAATCCTGGCCCAGGCATGGGGAGATCCTGAGCCAGAGCAAATGCTGCTCAGCAGGGCGGTGGGGGACAGGGAGGTGTGACTGCCCTGCGGTGGGTACCAGCCTGCCCGGCAGAGGCCAGAGCCCCCACCGAGCATGGGGACAAGGTGACATTTTGGGAAGGCCAGTGCTCATCCTGCAAGCAGCAGGCTTGCCTGGGTGGTTGGCTTTCTGATGCTCTGGCTGAGGGGGGACCACTCAGCATCGTTCCAGCTTGGGACAGGCCAAGTTTGTCCCTTCACAGTTGTTTTTAGGGTCTTTGCCCCTTCAGCAGTGGGGCTTGTGGCAGCATCGTCTCACCCATTTTGTTGTCTCATGTGTCATAATTTGGGGGATTAGGACCAGTGGGCAGGAGCTCATGGGAGCTGTACTCTGCAGGATCGGGACCTTTGTGAAGAATGTGCATCATGTCTGCATGGGGAGAGGCCATCGGGGCAGCGGGAGGGAAGGTCTTTCTGTATAAAGGCAAAAGGAGGAGCCGGACGCTGGGGGACCTATGGGCAGGAACAAGTCCCCACACGTGGCAAATGCCCTTGGTGGGAGAGCTCAGGACCCAGATGTGTCACTGTGGCAAGGTGGCTCCTGTGTCATCTTGTCATTGTGGCTGGGGGGATGTCTCCACAGTGCAGAAAGTGCTCGGCCTCCGGGTCAGTCCAGCTGAGCATCCGCTTCTCTTCTGTGACCCTCAAGCCACCACGTCTTTGCTTTGTACAAGGTGACAGCCACAGCCTGTTTGAGCACAGCCGAGACTGGACTGAGGCTTGGCCCTGCAGATACCCTCTCTGTGGTCCCCCCACAGCCCACAGACTGTGGGAGCTGGGCTGCTGAAGTCCCTGAGTGTCTCTGGTTAGAGGGCTGGCTGAGCCTCCTGTGGAAAGCTTGGAGGTTTTTGCAGTTTCTTTTTTTGCCTCCTAGTGACTTCCCTTTCAAAGGGAGTTCCAGGACTAGGGAGCTGAGGCTGTGGAGCATGCAGAGCCCAGGAGCACTGTCCTTGGCGCTGGGGTGGGACAGGGACCGTTTTTTTACACCTTGTGGAGTCAGCTGGGGGAGCTAGCTGGGACCCCACGCAACATGGCCCGAGCCAGGCAGTGGTTAGGCTTTCATCCATGGGGAAGAGGGGGAGCGGAGAGGTGGAACACAAGGAAGGTGAAGAATGAGGTGGTCAGTGAGATCCAGGAGCTTTTGAGCAAGGTGGACTTAGGGGTCGGCATGCAGAGGGCTGTGGACACACACAGTGTCTGTCTCGCTGGGAAGGCTGCAGGACAGGGAGCGCTGCATGGCTCGGCAGCCCAGAGGTCCATCCTCGGTGGTGACTGGGAGCTGAGGGCCCTGGGTGGTGCTGGATCTGCCATCGGAGCAGAGCAGGACACTGGAGTCTGCCTCGCACTTGGTGGTGCGGCTGTAGTAGGGCTCCATCACGTGCCGCATCTCCAGGGGCATGGTGAGCGGCAGGACCTCAGCCTTGATTACAGCACCCAGGTGAGCTTCGGAGGAGGACGCCCGGAGGCTCTCAGAACGGCTCATCTTGATCAGCAGGTCGATGGTTTTATTCTCGGCCTCAAGGAGGCAGTTTGGCAGTCCCTCCCCATCTCCAGCCTCCCCGGTGGCCGCACATTTGTTGAGGGCCCCTTGGTCTTTGCCATGGAGCTTCTCACTGCCCAGGCTCATGTTGCAGGCCTCCTTCTTGGCCAGCTGGACCTTCTCCAGACCTTCAGAGGATCTCTTCACTGAGAGGTCCAGAGGCCCTTCGTGGGGTTTGTTGGCTTTCTCCAGTGCCTGGTGGATGTGGTAGAGCTCCTTTCGGATTTTGACCAGCTGGTCCCTCAGCTCTTTTTGCCCGGGGGTGTCCTCCTTTGCCAGATCAGACAGTTTCTTCTCCACCTCTTGGTACTCCTCTAAGGTTTTGGACAGGTCCCCAATAAGCATGGTTGTGGCCTCAGAGTCTGTCATGGTGGCAGAAGTCTCCTGGGGTCTGCTCTGCTTGCAGAGGCCATGGTCCAGGCCAGAACCCACAGAGTGAAGAGCTTCAGTGTCATTGCCCCTCTCCGGTTCCTCAGGCTGGCCAGTGAGAACTTCCATGTGCCAGTGGTCCAGGGCCTTGGGGATGTGGCCAGGGTTGGCCCTTGAACCACTGCAGAGAAGTGGATACAATCAGTAGGGAAAGAGATAGGAAAATCCTTGGGCATATGTCCAGGGACAGCACTGCCAGAGTCAGCCAGGGCTCCTGCCAGCGGGAGGTCCTTCCAGGAAGGGCTTTGGTCTGAGCGTGCAGAGCCCTGCTGGACCTGCCCTGGCATTGCTCTCCCAGGAGGGGGATGGACCTTGACACGGCCTATTTCATGACACCCACTAACACAGGGAGAGACCAGTCTGGGGAGGTGGTCTTGATAAGTGATCCCACCTCAGCTAGCCAAACATGGGTTCTCTTTCCTCTTGGAGCACTGGAGAATGTTGATGGAAATGACCATCCCACACTCCTGAAAGCTCGGTTGCAGGGGATCTCTGCAGCCAGCCTGAGAGCAGGGAAGAGGCAGGTGGAGATGGAAAACCATGGAGAGCTTCTCCAGAGAAAGCTCCTTTGGGTGCCAAAAGTGATGGATTTCACGGTGACATTTTCTTGGAGCTACAGCTGGACTTGTACAACCAGGAGAGGGACTGAAATGTTGTTGAAAGGAGCTGTGCACATTTCTAGCCCCAGGTAAAAGGAAATGTTTGGAAATGGGGGCCTCCCTCTGGGCTTTGAAACCAGAAGGCAAATCAGAGGAATGCAAATGTGTGTTTAAAAATAGGCAATGATTGTTCCAACAACCCTGGGATGTGGGAGGTTTCCTGGTGCCTGGGGAGCACAGGTCCACACCGCACAGACACCACACTGCTTCTCGCTCTGTATAAAACAGAGGAAAACGAGGGACGGCAAGTGGTCCCACCATAGTCCGTGGGCTTGGACACACCTGAAGGCTATGTAGGTAGGTCCTTTGTTCCTGGAGGGCAGAAAGCCCTGCCCTGTGCGGGTGTTGGTATGAACCACCAGCCCCGAGTGTGCCCAGCCCCTGGAGACTCATCTCATGGTTTAGGGGCAAGTGGAGGGATCAGTAATACGAGGGGGTGTGAAGGTGATGGTTGGGGCCAACCAGATGTGAGGAAGAGGCAGAGAGACCACCGGCACCTTACCTGCTCTGGTAGCTGAGTTTTCCAGGCATCAGCCTTTCGGGTCCTATCAAATCCAGCCCATTGGCAGTGAACTTCCTCTTCAGGGAGCTGCCTGGAGGACTGCTGGTCTCCAGACAGGTCACCACCGGTAGCTCTGTCTTCCGGACACCACTGGGGGCAAAAGCGCCATCCTTCACCCCCACTATGTTTTGGTAGATGTCGGTGGCTGTTTTTTTGCGTAGGTTGTTGAGGCCCAAAGCTGGGTTGCTCTCCTTCTCTTGGGACAGCCATTTCTCCTCTTCCTCCTGCCCCAGCATGGCAGGGTGGTTGAGCTCGGCAGCGGGCTCCTCTCTGACACCTTTGGACCAAGGAAAACCTGTCTTCAGAACGGGCACCTTCAGCAGCCCTGGTTTGGTTGGCTCACTGGGAGGTTTGGCTTGGGGTGGCGTGGGCATGACAGAGCCCACCAGCTGCTGGGCTTCTGGCTTGCTGGAGGACATCTTACCTTCAGTGGAGCCGAAGGTGTGCTCAAAGAGCAAGGGGTAGTAGAAGCGGGGAAGGAAGGCTGAGCGGTCGGGGCTCTGCAGAGGCTGGAAGTGGGAGGTATGTGGGTGCATCAGCTGGGCTGTGGAGGCCAGGAAGGGCAGCTGAGCCAAGTGCGTGTGTGTCGTAGCACTGTTGGTCATGGTGGGGCTCAGGTAGGAGAAGAGACCGGGGTTTAACGGGTAGTTAATACCCAGCAGTGAGAGATTGAGGCCCTGAGGTTCGTGGTAGTCACTGTAGGCAGGAGGGGGGTAGCATGGGATGATGTTGCTGTCGGTACAAGGTGGGGAGACCTCAGGTGTGTTCCTCCTTTGCCCATTTGCCACCAGCTTCCACTGCTCCATGAGGATCCCGCTGCTGGCCAGGCATTTCTTTGGCACTTTGCAATGCTTTGGCTTAGCATCTAGGTCTGGGGAGGCCATTTCCCTGCTTTTCATGACGTGGTTCTTGAGGGAGAAGACATCCGTGATGATGAAGTCAGGCTCCACCTCCTTGCAAGGCTTGTCCCTCTTGTTCTTGAAACCGAAGACCAAAGCGTTCACTTCTGGTTCAGCTGGGTCACCTTGGCAACCTGCCTCTTCGTTTTTCTCTTTCTTCTCCCCCGCATCCATCTCCCTCAACAGGCCAGAGACATCCTCCTCCTCCTCTTGGAACTGGCTACCTTCTTCACCAGCCCCTTCACCAGGCAGGATCTCCACCCCTGCCATCGGCTTGTCCTCGTGGCTGTCCCTGTTGGAGGCCTGCCTGGTCCTAACCGACCCTCCCAACGTGGCCGAGGAGTCACAAGTCTCCTGCTCGTCCCGCCGCCCACGCAGGCGGGGGGTCTCCGTTGCGTGCAGGAGCCGCAGCTCCGGGTGGAGCAGGTTGCCCTTCTTGTAGGGCCAGTCAGACTCGATGAGGAGGGAGAGGGAGTTCTTGCACAGGCTGTACTTCATGTGGTTGTAGAGGTGGGACTTCTCCATGCAGGTGAAGGGGCACTGGAAACATTTGTAGTTGTATGGCTTGCCCCATGGCCTTGGGATGTAGTGAGGCTTTTTTGGCTTCCTCTCCTTGTGCTTGTAGACCGAGGTTAGCTTGCAGCTGACATCGTCCTTGGACATGGTGGCAGGTGCCTGGAGGTGACTCCTTGTGGGAATGGAAGGGCACGGCACGTGAATCTTCCCACAGCTCTCCAGGAACCAGTGTGTGCCCTGAAAGAAGGACATCATGGAGCTGGTGAGCTGTGCCTGCAGCTGCCTGAGATGGCTCTGCTCCACGGGCACCTCCTGGTCCCAGGGAGCAGAGCTGCTGGGACCTCCATCTGAGCTCCAGTGTTTGGGATTTAAACCGATCCCAGTGATGGAATTTTTACCCGAACGCTATTGGTGTGCCCATATGTGCTGTCCCTGTTATTAACCCTCTTCTCTCAAATCACCCCAGAGCAAGAGGAAAACAAACATGGTAAAGGCGTTGAAGCTAAACCACCTCGAGCTGACATTGAAGCACCCTGGTGATCTCCCTGCCCAGCTGGAGACTCCCTCGGGGTAGTCCCAGCCCATCCAGCACCACTTTCCCTCTGAGGGCAGGGAACAAAAGGGAAACCCACCAGCAGCCCCAGACGCTGCGCTGGGCACTGACCTGTGCAGCTTTGCCAGCTCCTGGGCTGCCACAGTGCCAGAGCCGACTGAGATGCTCCAAAGCTCAAGCACCAAAGCTGGTGCCAGATGTAGATGCCTGAACCCCGCATGTGAATGTGCAGTCATGGTGCACAGAGGACCATCGGGTGGACAGACTGGATGGGGAGAGGTTGTGGACCAACTGCCCTGAACTTGACGTTCCTGCTGGAAAGGCAGTCCTGCCTCCCCAGCTGCCTGGGGCTGACCCTGTCCCATGTCAGGACACAGGTAATCCAACTTGGAAAACCATTCTCGGCTAAAACACACCTCCCCACTTCCAGGTGTCTGCCCCAAGATTGAAACGTCTGGGAAATGTCCCCCACAGTCCCCCGACGCAGGGCTGGCCTTGGATGCTTCCTACTGCAGCCTCCCTGAGGATGGCGGCAAGGTCGTGCCCGTCCCCCCACCTGCTGTGGGAGCAGGTAGGGGAGCCCAGCACCCCAACTCCTCGCCTCCCAGAGGAGCCAGTTCTGCACAGGATCCACACTTACGAAACTGGACTCCCCCACAGATGGCCAAGCAGCAATCTCCTGCAGTCGCAGGGCAACCAACACTGATGCACGCGCCTGCGCCAGCCCTCCAGACTCTGCTTTGCCCTGGAGGGACTTGCTGGCTTCTTCCCCATTAGAAAACACCCTGCATTTCTCCTGGGAAGGGCAGCAGATTTGAGGGCTTGTTCTGCATGGGTCAGGTTCATTTCTCAAGGGCTAAATCCTTCCCCCATGCAGCAGGTCCCAAGGCAGAGCTCCACCCCAGGAGAGCCTGCAGCCAGGCTGCTGTGGGGATACACAGCCTGGGAAGGAGAAGTGGGCAGAAGCATCTCCAGATTGCCACCAATGTGGCAGCTGAAGCCATTCAGGGAAACAATCTGCTCCCCATCTTTTGGGGAGATGAGTTTTGCAGGATGGGAAGGGAGAGTCCGTCTCTGTGCTCTGGGGTATGCTGCGGCTTTGGGCAGCCAGGACCAGCAGCTGCCCGGGGCAGGTCCAGGCAGCAGCTCCAGGAGCTGACAGCCTGCAATGGGCATTGCTCCCCACCTGCCTGGGGTGTGCCCAGCCCAGAAGTAGCCGGCATCCTTCTGCACATGGCCTGGAGGGCTTCCCCAGGGGGCTGGGTGGGGGCATTGCAGCTCCCGGGGGTGTCTGGCATAGCAGGGATGAAAAGCTGGGATGAGAGTGGGATGGGCAGGGAAGGGGCTCGTGTGGCAGCAGCACTGCACTGGGAGGAGGTTGCCGTGTGGCCCCATGATGCTCCCCACCTGCTGGGGCTGGGCTGCATGCTCGCTGCAGGCAGCTCCCCTCGGTCAGCCCAGGCCCTTGGGGCTGGCTGCTCACCCCACAGGTCCACGGCCCTGTGCCTCCTCCCCTGAGCATCCCCCTCTGGGTACACGTCCCTGCTCTGGCTGCAGCCTGGAATTCTGTGTGCCCTGCAGGGACGGTGGCCCCGGGGACAGTCCCACCAGCGCTATGCCAGGTGGTGGCTGTGCTGGGCTGAAGGATGCTCTGTGCTGTGCTACCCGCCCTCCCCACCGCTGGCACCAAGGGGCATCACCTTCCCCTGGGAGCATGGTGAGAGCATTTGCATGACAGGAGAGGGAATTGCCTGTGTAGGACCCTTCCCACTTTCCTCCTGAGGTTTGTCTTCAAACAGCAGAGTGTCTCCTGCCTGCGGTGGGGACAGGGAACAAGCCATGCTGTGGCTTCCCCAGTGCAGCACAGGAGCCTGCAGGGCAGGCTGAGCTGCAGGAAGGGTTTGGGGACAGGTGTCTGCTTGCCCACACGTCGACATAGCTGGAAGCTGACCCTACCACTAAGATCCGGTCTTGCAGAAAATAGGCAAAAATGTCCCCTTGTAATGTGTCCCTGTCCGCTGGGATTCTGAGGGAGCTCCAGGGGTGCAGACCCGACCTGCAGCAGCCAAGGCTGATTTGCCCCATTGCAGTGGGATGCGCAGGCAGAGCTCGGGGCCTCCTGCCTGCAGGTTCACCGCGGTGAGTGACAGCCTGACCAGCTGCCCGGAGGGACATGCTTGTCCTTGAGCCCTCAGACACTTTCTGCATGCGTCACGCCTGTGAGCCGTGAGAGCTCTGCACACACGCTGCGATGCTCAGGGGAGCAGAAGGGATGCAGCAGCAGCTGTGCAGGATGGGGTCCCTCTGAGCATCGCTCTCTGGCTCCAGCCACCAAGTCTGGGGTGCCCCGAGCATCCTGGATGTGGCTGTGCCCTGGTCCCCTGCCCCATCTCCCCACAAGCCCACCCTGCTAGAGGGGAAAAAACAAAGAGCGGCTGAGTGGGGAGCCGGGTGCCTTGGCCCCACTGCAATGCACACCGCCTGTTTGCAGGTCAGTTGAACAAACATTTGCTGTTTATATGCCAGAGGCAGATTAAATCTTTGCTGGGAGACTGGAACTGGTTGTTCCATTCCTGCACACCTGATCCTCCTCCAACACTGCTGCAAATGCCGTTTGTTCCCCTCCTGTGCCCGGTGGTGCGGGCAACGGCAGGGAGCCGTCCAACGTGGGGACAGGCAGCTTGGCTGCTTCCACCTCCCTATTGATGCAGAGAGGAACAGCAAGGGAGAAGAGGAAAGAGCAAAGAAAAAGAAGGGTAGAGGGTGGGAAAGTGCCCAGCGTGTGAGCTAGGCAGGCTCCGGCAGAGGGGAGGCATCCCCAGAGCCGGATCAGGCCCTGCGGAGCCGGGAGACAGGCGTTGCAGCTCCTGGTTGCTGAGCAGTTCCCGCACCAGCAGATCTTCGTGGTCTGCTGAGTCTCTCTCTGCCACAACACATTATTTCCAGTGGGCTGTCAGCTGCGGCGGTGGGGGCCGTGCCTGGGGGCAGCGCGCGGCGGGGACCGCGCACCTGTGCTTGGGAATTGCAGCATCCCTGCTCTCCTCCCCGGGACTGCCAAGGGGAGGGGGGCATTGTCAGATGGAGGGAGCGGAGTGGCAAGGGGAGAAGAAAGGGCGAGACAAAGGGAAGGAAGAAGGGAGAGATACCCAGGAGAAAGATCTGCAGTCCCCAGTGCTCCAGTACTTAAAAAATCCCAGTCCCAGCCTGTGCTCTGGACACAGGGATGCAGGGAAGCACATAAAACCATTGGGGCAGCTGAACTGCATCGTCTTAAATGTCCATCTAGCTCATGTCTCTAATAGTCAAAAGTAGGACATAGGGCAAGCATCTATATTACTGCTCCAGTTTTCCTAACCCCTCAGCCATTGCAGTGCATCCCTACAATGGACCAGGTGCCGCTGCATGCAGCACCCAGCAGTGGCCCTCCCCGCTGCGAATCCGCACGGGCTGCTCCTGAAGCTGTGGAAATGTTCAGCCCCCAAAGCATCCTGCAGCAGAGCATTCCCAGTACACCACACAGCTTCATCCTTCAGCTTCCCAGGCTTGTTGGTACCCACATGTTTTGTTTGATGCCCCCCCAACTCTTGGGCTGAAGGAAGCAGCAACCACGGTCCCTGTCCACCCTCCAGCCACATGGTTCACCATCACACCCCTGCTTCACTGTCTACTTTCCAGGCTGAAGCTGAAACCCTCCCAGACCTCTTCCCCTTCCCTGAGCCTCCTCCTGGTCCATGGCAGCCGCTTGGAGGAAGGGGCTGGGTCCGGTGGGTTTCCCATATGGACACAAGCCAGTGCCATAGCCTCCCCCCTGCAGGGAGGCATACCCATGCCCACTGCCCCAGGGAAGGAGAGACAAAAAAGCTCTGCTGAAGTACAGCAGTCTGGTTCAAAGATGTGTCTTCTGCACCGTGTGTGTCCATCGGAGAAGCTCTGCCACTGTGAGCTTGTTCTGATCTGCTTTTGCAGACCCCCAAGAGTTTTTCTGGCTGGAACAAAGACCCTGTCTCTCAAACTGATGTCCTCTCTTCTTTGCTGCTGTCCTCCGAGTCCTCCAACGCTGCGTGTAGGCTGCCAGGGAGCTGCAACGCTCCCATGGAAATTGGCTGCCCTCAACCTTTCCCAGATGGCTGTAGGACATGGCATGGAGGAAGGGGCTCAAGAAAGGCACTGCAGTTTTTCTCCACTCAGGAGGGATGAACCTCCTGCCTTGCACCTTGTCCTGCAGCTGAGGGCTCCAGTGGTCTCTCATGAGCTCGTCCTACCCTGCACAGGTGGGAATTCATTTTTGGTCCCCTGCATGTCCAGCACCAACTGCAGGGACAATTCTTCCCTGCACCTACATCCACCCAGCTGCTTCCTTCTGGGCTGTCCAGGTTGCTCATGCTCCCGGTACCCAGCATCATGCCAGTCTCTGTGATGCCGCTGTTGGTATTCATTGGCAGCAATTGCCACCCCAGGGAGCACGGTGCCCTGATGGCCATGCTAGCCATGACAGTACAATGGGGAGCAGGGGGAGGGCAGCTTTTCTATGGGCTTTCACACTAACCCCACAGACCGTCCCTTTCCTCCCATTACCCGGACTCTCCCATTCTTTCTGGTGCTTCCCCATTGGGGTTTTGTCCCTTTTTCACCAGCACCGAGGCTGGAGCAGCCAGCCAGGCATGGCAGGGAGGGGAGCGGGTGGCAGCGGGGAGCTGCTGATCAATTCAAACCACTTTCCCTACGCTACATGCTTTTGCCGCAGGGGCTGCTTGGCTATTAGCGGGTATCGGGTCCCTTTTTGTTTTCATAGCCTGGGGTTGTGTGATTTGAGCTTTTAAGCGCTTATTGGAGGCTGGGATGAGAGCAATTGGCCATGGCAAAGCAGCAGGCACTCGGCAAGAGGAGGGGAGCCCGGCTGGTGGGGCCTGGGAGCTCTGCACCCCCCAAACCTCACCCCATGTAGCAGCTGTGTGCTGAACTGCTCCTGTAAGTGACTGTGGGGGGCCACCCTGCCACCTCTGCCTTTGGGGGTCCGCACATCAGCAGCTTTGAAATTATTCCCACCTCAAGGTGTGCCTTCCTCTGGCTTGGTCTCAATTGTTGCACCAAGTTCTCTTTTCCCAGAGCCACATAATATCTTCAGAAAAGTGGGGAGTTCCCACCCACCCCAAACTGCCAGTCCTTCCACCTCTGCCCACCCGCCACTTCTTTGCGTGTGAGGCCCAGAGGCTGCAACCCACATCCCATAGCTCAGCACAGCTCTGCTGCTCAGAGGGTTCTTCATCACTGGTTGCACGTCTCCATGTGCTTCACATCCCGGGGGCAAGCCGAAGTCAGGGTCATGGTCTAAAAATTTGGTAGCATTTGGATTCCCAGCCTTTAGTTTTCCAGTGTTTGGAGGGATCTGGGTTTTCTGGTTGGGAAAGCTTACGTTCCCTTCACAGGCAGCTTTTGGTGAGGGCTCCTGTGGTCTGCAGACTCAAAGCCAGGCTGTAGCCCATCCCAAACCAGCCCAGACATAAGGTGGCTCCATCTCCAGGAGCACTGCTGCCTTTCGAAGCGCAGGCTGCCCGGGGTCACCTGCCCAGCCTTGGAGTGTCCTTCAGGCCAGGTGATGGACTTAGTCCCTGCTGCGTGTTGGAGCCACAGCACCTTCACGCATACAAGTCTTCCTTCATTTGGGGTCAAAATCTTCTCCCTTTTGTGCACATGTTCAAGAGCTGTTTCTACGTCTCTCGCCTCTGCTGAGCTCCTCTGCCTCTCGCCTCCATCCCCAGAAAGCAGCTGTCTGTCCCTGGATCTCAGTTAGCCTGAAGACTCCCCGGGGCAAGCCCAGCATCCTATGAAAAGCACACGTGGCGGCAAGCGTTCAACCAAGTGACTGGATTGGAGTCATTGTCTTCTGCCTGTGACACACACAACACCACTCACAGGCTCCTTGAGAGATGAGATCAGGCCGCCACAGCCTCCAGGCTACTCTCCAGAGGTGTGAGGGTCCTCCACCGCAAAAGCTTTTCCTCCCACAGCCTTTCCTGCCACAAGCCCTTCAGGGCAAGAGACAGGTCCTGGTGAGGAGATGTAAGATTGTCTCTCCACATTATATCAACCACCCACACAAGCTTGTGCCTAGGTCCCACTACAGGAGCTTCCTATGTCTTCCTCCACCTCCACTTCTACCTGCTAATGGAGCCCCAGGAGACCACAGGCTCCCAGGTGTGGAGTCAGTGGCTCCATGGCAAACAGACCTCCAAACCTGTGGAGACAACATCAGTCTCCATGTGAAAATGCGCAGCTGGATAGAGGGGAAAGTGGCTGTGTGCAAGCCAGGAGGGTCAGCAGCATGGCTGGACCCAAAGGTACACAGGGGAGATGATGTCCAAGGCTGGCATAGTGAGCAGGGGAAGAGGATGAACATCTGAAGAGAATTGGAGGGGCTTAAGAAGTGCAGGCAGCTGGAATAGGTAGGTATGGTCCAGCCCTCCTATGCAGTAAAGTCTGTGTCACACCAGTGATGTGCAGGGCTCCTGGAGGTCCAAAGAGTTATTTCTCTTGTTCCCAGGAGCTGGAAGGGTGTTTGGTGTAGTCACCTTTGTGCTGGACATGATATGCTGCACACAAAAAATTTCCCTAACTTCTTCCCGTTTCTATGACCTCCAAAGTTTCTTTCCTCACTTACAGGTTTCTCCTTCTCTTGCTGGTCTGACAGCCCAGGATGGCATCCCACTGCCTCTGACCGCCTGCCCTGGGAGATGCCCTCTCAGCCTTCCACCTGTGGCAGACCTTTGGGGATAGTGGCACATCTCCAGAAGCTCCTTCCTTCCTTGTCATCCGGGCCCGTCCCCTTCCCATGTGCTGCGGCACACAGACAGCACTCTGAGCAAGGCAGTGTGGGGCTCAGCTCTCTGCTGATTCCCCAAATCCACCTTTTCCTCCCATCACCAAACAAGCCGTGTGAGCAAGGGTCCTCAGCGTGGACTCAGATGACACAGATCACCTCTTCTGCCCCATCACCACCACAGGTCCCCAGCCTGGTATGGACACAATGCACCCTGCCAGTTCCCCTGCAAAGCTATAAGCTCTGTCGCACAATGAGGTGCTTTTTGTCACCCCTTGTCCCATCAGAAGGCTCCACAACCTTCTGAATCCACTGCAGTCAAGTTCCTCCATGTCACTACTTAAATGTTCTCCTCCTTTTCGCTTTCCATTTATCCTTGTACAGTTCACACTCCATAAATGCACTGGGGATGGGAATGATAAGAAAGGAAGGAGATCTCCTCTGCTTTGCTTTTGCTGGTCTAACAGACCCCAGCTCTTACTGTGTCTCCTAAGACACACCAAAGGTTGCCAAAGGTTCCCATCTTGATATAACCTTTCTCACATCCTGAGTTCTCTCCCATGATGTATGTGCTGTGCCTTTACTGGCTGCTCAGGTGTTCTGCCCCACCAAATCAGTCTCCATCTTGCAACTAGAAAATTCACCTTATTCCAGTTCAAATCCACCCAAAATCCTTTGAGGACAAGGGCAGAGAGTCTTCACTCCTGCTCTGCCTGCCCACCTCCTCCCTTGCAGTCCAACCCTCTTCTGCTCCTGTATGTGTCTATTGCTGCATCCTCACTTACCTTGTTGCCTTTGCTGCAGGAGAGCAGCTGTGCATATGGCCATCACAGGCACTTCCCTCAGCCTTCCCCATCTGTGTCTTCACATCCCCATTTGAAGTTTCCTGCTTTCTTCAGGGTCTTTCCAATCCTCTCCTCTCTTGGGTCAGCCCCTAGCAGACAACATTCTGGCTCTGCTCACATGATGGATGCGGCTCCTTTCCTGCAAAGCTGCTTTTTAGCCAGTTGGCCCCAGACATGCCCTGCTGCATGGGGTTGCTCCATCCCAGATGCAGAACTTTGTGCTCCGCTGAGCTCTGGCAGGTGACCACTAGCCCATTTCTCCAGCCAGGAGCTGCACCTTGCATTGCTCAGCACGACCCACTGAGCCTGGCAGTCCAGCCAGTTTTTGACCCATCTTGTCCTTATGTTTCCAATTTGACCATGAGGATACTGCAGGAGACCATGTCACGGGCTCTGCTAAGGTCATAAAAGCAACATCCCTTCCTCTCCACTTGTCCAGGCAGCCAGTTGTCTCCTGTCAGGAGGCAGTCATGTTGCTAAGGCATGATTTGCCCCTGGTAAATTCACCCTGGCTCCTTCTTGCCATTCATGAGGCTGGAAAGGTCTTTAAGGAGGACTTGGTTCACAGCCTCCCCAGAGACTGAGATGAGGCTGGCCCACCCTGGGTGCTCCCTGATGCATCTGAGCTGCTTCTGCCACAAGGCATCTTGAGCCAGGGACCATTGTGTCCCTGCAGGAACCTCTGCACATCTCAGCAGAGCATGGGATGGAGTGAGCAACGCCTGGGGGATTGCTTGGCTGTCCCACAACCAAGTCCCACTCTTGGGACATTCTGAGATGGGTCAGCGTCCCTGGGGACTTCCTAAGCAGAGCCCTGCCGGTGGCAGCCACCCAGCCCTCATCTGGGATTGCCCCATGCAGCCAAAGAACCTTCCTCAGCCCACCCTGGGGACACAGACCCGCTCGCAGACTCACTCATTCACTCCCTCCCCTCTGCTGGTCCCTCCTGCCAGCCCAGGGGGAGCAGGGGTGGGCAGGGGTGGGGACCGCAGGTCGAAGGGGACAGACATTGGCACAAGCACTGTACACCTCTCCTTCTTGGCTGGGATCCTGGCTCTCCCAGGGCAACCTCCAAAAGATGCCCCCTCCCCTAGGTTAGAGGACAGGTCTCCTTTTAGCCACAACACAGCCAAGACGGGGCAGTGATTTCAACCACCCCTAGAAAAGGGGGGCTGTTGCAACGCTGTGCCCACACCTGGGGTGACTGGGATCATCCCCGCTCCCACCTGCCAGCTCCTGGCACTGACTCCAACCAGCGATTTTAGGATGCAGCTACATGGGAGAATTTTTAATCAGGGCAAGGTCTAACCAGCCACCAAGAAACTGCCAGCTGCAAAGGACTGGGTGTATTTAAGGTAAAATTAAATAAATTAAACTGGAGGGTGTTGATGTGTCAATTCGGCAGTGGTGCGTGCAGAACTGCGGCACCACAGTTTGGCAGCTGCATCCATGAAATCCATCCCATTTCGAAACCCGTTGCAAAACGGCCCCGATTAGGAACGGCCCCAATTAGGAACAACCCCTGCTTCTCCCTCCCCATCCTTAGGCAGGCACAAGCAACTCCACCTGCTAAATAAAAAAACTAAAGGGGAAATGGTTTGCTGCTGGTTGGGAGAGCCTGGGAACAGTGGGGAAACTGCGGAGTGGGAGAGACGGCTGGGATCGACTCCAGTGAAGGTGCAGGAGCTGAACCAGCCAGAAGGCCCTGCCAGGGATGGGGCTGCCCTAGCCCCGGGCCGGCAGGCAGGGACACCCACAGGAGAGAAACTGATATTTTCTGGGGAAGAAACCGATCTTTTCTGGGGGAGAACCAGCTCCCTGCAGAGAGGAGGGAAGCAGGAGGGACATGGCCCTGGGAGGAGGCTGGCCAGCGGAACCCTGAGCCAGGCAGCACTCCTCTTTGCAGCTGCTTTGCAGGCAGGTTTCCCTCCCAAACACGTTTTTAGTCTCGGGCAGGAACATTTGCGATGCTGCGGGCTCACCTGCAGGCAGCAGATGCGCTTCTGCCTTCTGCCTGTTTCTTGATAAGGGTGTTTGGTTGGTGGGTTGTTTTTTTTAAAAATGCAGTTCAAGGTGGCTCTCAGGGTGATGCTGCCTGGTGGTCTTGCTCCCTGTCTTTCCAGCTCCTTTGCTCCCCCAAAAAAGGCAGAGTGGCTCAGCCCCCGGCCCCGCTCCGTGGGCACTGTTGGGGCTGCAGGGAGCCCAGGGGTGTTGCCGACGGTGGGGGCTGAGATGCCGAGTGGGCAGGTAGCGCTCGGCCGCGAAATCACCCGGCAAGGTCTGTAGTGGCCAAGGAATGACCAGGAGGAGTAATGACGGCCGGAGGCAAAGCCACCGGGACTTTGCGCAGGGATGTTATTAGCTGGTGCATAAAGCGGGGAAGGCAGCTTGTTAACCTGTGCCGTGCCGCGGGACCACACGAAATGGCCGGGCAGCCACGCTTGTGCGTGACCCTGCAGCGGAGCGTGCCGGGCAGCAGTGCCGGAGCAGCCGCTGTGGTGGTCCCGGGGCTGCCTGCGCTCGCTGCCTCCCCCACCTCAAACCCAGAGCCCCCCAACCACCCCTGGGTCAAGAAGGGCTCTGACGTGCCTGGGGGGCTCCAGGAAAGGGTGAAAAGACCCAAGGGGATGAGGAGGTGACACATCCACAACCTCCTGTCCGGGATTGTCACAGAGGGGAGCCCAAACCGTCCCTGTGGGGGTGGGCGAGCAGGACCCCGTGCAGGCAGCACCCGAGAGATGCCCAAAACCTCTCCCCATCCGTGTCCCAGGATTTGCCACCACCATGATCCACATCTGGGACTTACTGACATGATTTCCTTGCCTTTTTTTTTTCATAAGACAGCTCTGACTGCTGTGAACTACTCCTCATTACATGGCCTCTTGAGTTAATTCCTGAAATTACTGTAAACATGCATTCTCTGGTGTGAGGATGTGTGAGTTGACACCATTACACATTTTAGTAACTAATCTCCTCCAACAATTCATCAGCTCAGTTTAATTTTCATTTCCATTAAGAAGGATTTAGAGGGAAAAAAATTACCGGTAATATGGATAATATTGTCTTACTGCTAAATTTCACCCTTCCCCTCCTTTTGTATTTCTTTTTCACAATTGTAAATACTTATCACATCTCCAAGCCTGCAGAAAACCATTGCTCTTCTTGATTATTATACAAACAGGGAGAGGTAAATACGATAAAATTAATCTGCGCTCTGTGCCTGCCCAGGCTGCTTCCTAACACATTGCTTCATTTTTAGTGGGAAGAAAAGTCAGACCTCTGCAACCCACCACACGGTCACGGGGAAACCATCCAAAATCCACCACAAACTTTCTATTGTCAGAGACTCGCGTGAGCAAATTCCCAGCGAAGGCAATCGGACATGTCATTAGGAGAGCAACCCAAGCAGAAAGGCCCCATATGACCTCCTTGGTGCCGAGCGCCTTTAATAAGAAGGAGTTACAAGGCTTGCAAAGAGACTGGCGAGTTGGACCAAAGAGCATCACTTGGAAACGATCGCGTCCCTGCACCCAGTGGTTCCTCTGCCCCTTCCCACAGTTTGCACATCCCCTGCCCGGGTACCGGCTCCTGCCCCTGGTTGAGCTCCTGGCTGCAGCATGGCACCGGGCTTCCCCGGGCATTGCGGGACGGCTGGGCTTTTATTTGGGGGGAGTGCAAGACTGACAGGAGAAGGTAGCTTTTAACCAGGGGAATGTTTTCCCCTCCAGCTCCTTGGTGGGATTTTGCTCCCCCGCCCAGACATGCAGTGAGACCCTCAGCCTCCCCCAGCGCCTTCCACCCCCTGCCCACCCCATCCAGCCCCAAAACAGATTGAAATGTCAGGACTTACAGCTCGGCCCCCTTTCCTGTCCCAGCTCCGTCCCTGCTCGGGGATGGCAGGCTGCGGGGAGGCTG
The DNA here is from genome assembly GCF_015220075.1 of Falco rusticolus. Lineage (NCBI taxonomy): Eukaryota > Metazoa > Chordata > Aves > Falconiformes > Falconidae > Falco > Falco rusticolus. Next base: position 37,368,520 of record NC_051190.1, read on the forward strand.
GGGGAGCAGGGTGAGGGCTGTCCCCCCCAGCCGAGACCCAGCGTTCCCTAACCCCACTGAGGTGGGGGGCAGGTGACATCCAAAGCTGCTCCCGAGCATTTACAGGGTTGTTTGCAGGAAACATCAAACTCAGGAACAGAAGCGCCAACCCAGGAGTCATTCCCCCCCCCTCGCCGTCCCTCCCCACCCTCTTGCTTGGTCTCATTTGTACCGATTTGCCCCGCAGGCTTCTCGCTGATTTGCCATGTCCCTGGCAGGGCTTCGACCGGGGAGGGGGAGCGGGAGCCAGACGGGAGCGGGTGGGGGGGAGCCAGCCATGGGGAGGGTGGTGGGGAGAAGGATAGGCCAACAGGAGGAGCCTGGCTTGCCAAAAGCAGTTCAGACCTAGAAAAAGCTTTAATGTGCACAGACGGAGCAGGCTGGGAGCAAAACCAGCTGGGCTGGAGGAGAACATGCTCGGCAAGAGGCTGGTTTGGGGCTGGGTGCGTGCGTGGCTCGGGGCTGGCTCCTTGCTCCAGCCCTCTGAAAATTCCCCTCCCAACATCAACTTTTCCTATCGAGGAGTGATGGGCAGGATGCCAGCCTGGTTTTTCTCCGGCATTAATCATTTACCTGCTCCAGCCACCACCCTTGCCCTGACAGCTCCCGAACCACATCTCCAGTGCAAGAAGGGTCACCTCGAGCTGGGACAGCCCCACCATCATCCCCACCCCATGCCCTGGAGCTCGTACCATCATCCCCACCCTGTGCTTGTGCTATGGAATCTCTCACTCGTGGAGAGAGACAGAAGCCCCTGTGGGGGTGACTCAGACCCCGGGTGCCCCCTTCTCCCCTTGCAGGTCCCTTTCTCCTACAACAGCGAGCCCCAGGGCACCTAGTTTTGGTGTCTGGCACCACCTGAGCACTGGCCCAGGCTGGAAGGACCAGGGGCAGCTGCAGCCTGAGAACCCCCTTGTGAGATGCTGGATTCGGCCCAGACAGCCACGTCGGGATGACCCTGCATGGCATTGTTTAATGCAATTCCTTAAAATTGGACCCTCCCCAAACTGCCTGATGCTCTGGCCCGGCTCACCTCTTTGGAGCCAAATGCGGGGGACCCTGTGTCCCCTCTCGCTGTTGACCCACCAGCTCGCTGTTACCTGGCAGCATCCTCTGTTCACAGGGCGCTGGTGCCAGCGCCAAAGAGCCAGATCTGGCACTGGGCACAGCAGCAGAGCAACCTGAAGACCTGTCTTCGGTGTCCCCCTTGGCTCTGCACCCCCTGTGCCATGGCGGGGGGGCCTGGCTTTGCTCCTGTCCTCGAGCCGTAGCAGGGACACAGCCCTTCCTGGGCGCTTTGCAGGCAGCCGTCTCCAATCTGCCAAGGCGCAGGGCCACCTGTGCTGGCTGCCCATGCCATCTGCGAGGGGGGGGCTGAGGGGAGCTGGCTGCTGTCCCCCCACCCGGGTCAGCGAGCAGGGAGACAACTTGGGGAGGGGGGACCATGGCTGACCCGCTCCATCCGAGGGTGCTGGCACTGCCACCTGCACCCAGCGGGAGGAAGAGGAGGGAATGGGGGCAGCCCTCCTGTAGGTGTCTCCTGCTGTGGGGCTGGGGGAGACATTTCTGAGCCCTTTGGTGGAGTGCCCAGGTGGGGACAGGCTGCACCCTGTACCCTGGATGGCTGCAGTGCCACACTCCCTGCTGCCTCTGGATGTCCCCCTGTGCACAGGGGCGGAAGCAGGCCCTGGCTGATACGTCTTTGGGGGTCTCTCAGATCCAGACCCCCCAGTGCTGTGCACACAGCTGAGCATGAGGGGTCCCATCCCCTCCTGCCCAGGACCGCCCCGGCACTGGCACAGGAATGTCCCAAGAGGAGCAGCCCCTGGAGCCTGTTAGCAGGCGGGGAACCTGGAGGTGGCTTTGATCTGCCCTCCTGCTCATGCTGGTGGCAGCCACCATCCCCTCCTCCCTCCCTGCTCAGCTCCACAGGCATCCTGAGAGCTCCTGGCCGTGGCTGGAGCCCACTGTGTATCCGGAGCTGCACAACCGCCAGAGCCAGGCACTGGCAGGTTCATTCCAGGAATCCCCACAGCAGTCACCATCCTGCTGGTCCTTTGATGAGTTGATAATGAAGCTCCCCTTGCCTTCCTACAGGTAGCCAGAAAGTTTTATTCATCATCGGCTGCTGGAAAGGTCACAGCATCCTCCTCCCCCTTCTATTTCTGGCCTGTGCCCTTTCGCCATCAGAGCGGGGAGCGCTGCCGTCGCTGGACCCTGGACACAGCGTCTCGGTGTGACCACATCCCCGATGCCTCGGCCGCGGAGGTGCGTGGGAGGGCTGCAGGGAGGATGCTTTCCAGCTGCCCGCACACTGCCCACGCCAGCTGGGCTCTTTACGGACCAGAAAAACTGCTGCAGGGCGATGAGAGCTGTGTGCGGGCTAAGTGCCCTCAGCTTCAGCCCTGGCACAACAAAATAATGGGAATTTTGGGATGCAGACAGCACGTGTGATGCTGCTGGAGTCTCCTTGCTGCAAAACCCCTGGAGAGGGGCCTGGCTCCGGGTGTCACAGGCACAGACATGCTCCCAAGGTAATGGGGCTGAAGCAGCTCATGCTGCGTCTGGTGTGGGGTGATCGGGGTGCAGTGGTGAGTGTGGGTCTGGAGGGACCCCAAGAAACACCGAGCCCTCACCCAGGGGAGGCTGGCAGGCAGGCAGCGGCCATGGGGCTCTCAGCATCCCTGTATGGGCTGGGCTGGCACCAGTGGTGGCAGTCATGGGAGCGCTGGTGGAGCATGGGCTGCGGGATGCTCCAGGTGCCACTCAAAAATGGGCAGCAACATGGAATATCCTTCACAGACAACAGGAGACAGAAAAAGAGGTTTGCTCTGAAAATTGACCTTTGCCCAAACCCTGCAGGTTTTTTCCTAATTCTGGGAAATACCCAAACCTTCACCTGAGCTCTGCTCTCCTGGGGGGCCAGGCAGGACCAGCCCAGGGGTCCTCTGGGCTTCCCAGCAGCAAGGGCCTGGGATCACAGACTCAGCTCTGCACATGTAGGTCGACTTGCAGCCATACGAGGAGCCCCAGAGACCCTTTGCACACCGGGGAGGGTAGCTGTGGGCCCCCATTGCTATCCACTTCATGGCAGCATGTCTTGGGAGGGTTGTGAACCCAAGAAGAGCTGCAGGGGAGCCTAGCTCCCTTTCCCAGCCTCTCCAGCTTGCCCAGACGGTGTTGTACCATTAGACCCAGCTTCGTTGTACAGAGCCCAGCCTTTTCCAGCTCTGGGCCAACCTGAAGAGGCTTAAGAAAAGCCCCGGTGAGCTTTTTCATGCTTCTTTGTTAGTGGAGCAAAGATATTCCCAGCCCTGAATCTATAGATTGGCCCTTAAACTAAAACAAGCTCTGGGGACCAGAGAAACAACAGTAGATTTTGGTTGTAGTTTGTTGTGTTTTGTATTTTTTTCTTTCTTTTTCCTGCGTAGACAGCCTTTGCCCAGGAGGGGTTAGCATGAAAAATGCATGTGGGGATTGGGGGAATGGGGGAGTGTTAGGAAGAAGCTATCGATCAAGTATCTCTGAAAGCCACACAGCTGTGCCAGCCCGCTGCCTCTGCCAGCCCTTCCCGGCGCTCCCAGGGCTCGGTGCTTGCCCCGGGTTCGGGATGGGGTGGCTGATGCAGCCAGGAAGCTGCCTGCATCCCGGAGAGGAGCCCACGCTGGACAGCGAGAGGATGCCTCTGCAGTCCCTGCCCTGTCTGTGGCTCCCTCCAGCCAGGCTCGCAGCGTGCTCCTTGCGACATGGCATGTCAGAAATGGGGTCAGGCCTTTTTCTCCCCACATCCGAAGGATGCTTCTCCCAAGCTTTGTAGGGCCATGATAAGGATCTGTAGAACAGCAACGGCTCTGCTCTCTGTGCCCATCAACCCACCCACCCGCCCCATAGCTCTGTACCGCTCTGCTCTGGCAGATCAGAAATAATAATAATTGCAAGTAATAACGAGCCAAACGCAGATGACAGCCCAAGCACCAAGGTGGGTGACCAAGCATACCTCCTGGCACAAGAAGAGCAAGCTGAGGGCACCTCTGTGTCCAACAGGCACTGATGCTGGCAGGAGACGGGGGACACGGGTCCTGCTCTCAGCTCTGGTCCCTGCAGGGCTGGTGCCCCTGTACTGGCAGTGCCCTTGCAGCTGTGTGGGGCTGTAGGTGCCACCGAGAAACACAGGATACGATGCCTGAAGTATGGCAAGGCACTGCAGAGATAAAAGCTTCTCCAGATGGTGCTTATCATGAGCGGGAACATGACGGGATGGCGCTGGAGTGGATGCTTTATGCTATTGATGTCCCTGCCACCAAAGGCAGCTCTGCTAGCTGTAACCAGTCTGGGTCTGGGACAAGGGGCAGACCTGACTTTAGGCTTCAGCTTGGCCAAAAGTGCCTTGAAATTTGTCCCAAATTTGACATTTTGGAAGTGTGGGAGAGGAGAAAAGTGGTGAGGAAAAAAGCAGTGGGAGATGGGAATGATCTGATCTCACAAGGGGGAAAAAATCCCTGACATCTTTGCTTCTCCCTCTTGCTGGGCACCAGCTTATGGTGCTGAGCACCTCGGGCTTCGCCAGTGGGCACCGGGATGGGGGCACCCGGCAGTACCTGCTTTGCCACCCTTCTGCCTGATTTTGCTCCACTGCTGTGGTGTGTGCACCTCCTGGCACAGCCCACGCTCTGCTTGCGGCTGGGATGTTGCAGAGGGGGAGCTGAGCACAGCTGTCTCAGCAGGAGAGAAGAGGAGGCTTAGAAAAGCTGGGGGGATATGGGGGGTGGGGGGCTCACACTGCCCTCACTTCAGTGGGGCAAATCTGAGAGTGTTTGCCACAAGGAAAGGTGTTCAAAGGTCCATCAGCCTTCCCTGAGCCGGGGGGGAGGCAACTGCCAGCAGCCACTGGCTGGTGTCCTCTCCTCTCCCAGTGACATGGTCCAAGCCGTGAGCAGGGGACTCCCCGAGCCCCTGCCAGCTCTTCCTCACTGCCTGATCCTGGCGACGGTGAGCTGCTGACAGCAATCAGATTCCCCCCCCCCCCCCCCCCCCGCCTTGCCCAGGAAAAGCTCGTGGCAGCAGAGAGAGTTTGGCCTAAATCACCGACTGCATGGCAGGACACCTGGACAGACCCCCGGCTCCCTGCCCATCACTGCCAGCCCCCCGGGCACTTCTCTGGCTCCGTGTGTCATGGGGGCGTTGGACCCTGGGTCTGTAATCCGATGTGGTCACACACAATTGCCCTCCGGATCGGCCGCTCCAGCCGTGCCCGGAGCCCTGGCACCCACGGGCAAGGTGCAGGGTGCTGCCTGGGTGTCCCCCCATCCAGGTCCCGTGTGGTGGGGACACAGCCCTGCCTCTCCCACCCGCACCTTGCCGCAGAGCTGGCACTGCTCACAGAGGTCCCTCTGACTTAACATTGCAGGTTCTTTGAGTCCCCTCATCTAATTATAATCTTGATTACAATCTGTGGCTGGATTCTGATGCCCCGATGAAAAGCTGCTCCCCTGGGCTGACCCCTCCGTACATGCCCAGGGGGACCGCAGGGAACGCTGCCACTGCATGGGGCTGACAGGCAGGACTGGGGGAGAGTGAAATGCACAGACGGGGAAACTGAGGCACGGAACAGGGGTGCATCCTCAGCCTGGCCTCCCCCTTGCACACACGGAGAAATTTTATCATCTCTGCACTCACCGGGGGTTTATAAGCAGGAATACCCCAAACCATTCATTTTAATGATTTTATCCCTTTTTGATCCATTTACAATTACAGATGCCTGATTTGCCTGGGACCACGGGGGGCTCGCCCAAGTGTCTGGGAGTTCACAGAGGTTCCCAGCCCCACATACAGCTGGGGCTCTTCAGTCTCCACATCACCACCAGACACAATTGATACCCCAAAGAAAACCAGAAAAAACGCCAACTCTTGTAAACTCTGCGTGGCCACAGGGAGCACAGGGCTGTTGCTAGGATTATTTCCCATTCAGCAGGACACAAACTATCTCAGGCACGAAGTCTGTTCCCCACCATGAGGACGAGTATGTGGCACAGGCAAAGCCGCAGCAGGTGGGCTGTAGAGACCCCCCCCTACATACACACAAGCGCACACACAGGCACACGTACAGCCAGGCACTCGCCCAGCACGCTTTGTTTTGCATTTTGCTACCGCGTTGCCTCCAGCCCACGTCCCCCCTTCAGCCCTGGCTGGGAACAGTTTCCTTTGCAAAGGAAATTCCAACACAGGAGGGTGAAGGCAGGCAAGCACTGATGGCAGCAGGCTGAGAAAAGTGTTTTTTAAAGTTGGTTGATAATTCTTTTTGCTCCTCTGTAAAAGGCAAGGGGAGCCCCACTGCTTGGGGCCAGCTGGGACGGGATGGTGCCTGGCTGGGAGATGCCTCAGAGCAGGCAGGCAGGAGCCGTGCACTGCCCGCAGCCCAGGCAGACATCGACAGCAAGAAATAGGAGCGAGGGAACCCGCGGCTGGCTCGGGATGCTCTCAGCTCGTAGCATCGATGTCTGCAAGGAGGCTGAGGCTGGGCTTTGCTAGACCCAATCTCCCAAGCACCCGGCCACTGTCCTGAACTCCGACTTGCACAGGTACCACTGGCACCAAAAAGGGTTAAAAAATCCCCAGGAATAACACTAATAACTGCCCCATCCCACCTGCCTGCACAACTGCTGCTGGCTGGTGGGAGCGGAGCGGGTCCCTCACACCTTCCCCCTCCCCGGGACAGCCTCCTGGGAAGGAGGTGGCCAGGACTTACCTGCACGCAGGACTCCTCTTCCCTCGCCGCCGCTCTGCTCTGCCTGATGTTCACTCTGTGAAAGTGGGAAGCGTTTTAGATCATGCAGTAGGTTATATATTGTCTGCAAGTCTGGCCCTAGGGCGTCCATCAGTTGGTCTTGCTTTGCTCCTGCCCCTATATGGAAGATGCATCACATGCTCCGCAGCTCCCAGCTATCAGCCTGGCGAAAGGGGAAAAGAAGAAGGAGAGGAGAAAGGGGGAAGAAAAAAATTAAAAGGATCTTCATCATCATGAAAGAGGCAGAGAGAATTTCTCGGTGGAAAACACACCAGCCAGAAATCCCTGCCTGACCCGAACTTTCCCCGCTCTCTGTTTTTGTTCTCCCCGGCTCCCAGTGGCCCCTTTCATCTGCTGTTCAAGGCCAGCGAGATGTGAAGGCGACTTCGCCTTGATCCCGTGCCTGCCTCACCACCCAGCAGGTGAGGGGCTACGGCTTCGCTTCCAAACGCCGCTGTTCATCCGCAGCGCTCTCAGTGCAAAATATTTCTCCCTCCCCAGTAATGCCCCTGGTGCTGCCAGGCTGGGCAGGCACGGGGTGCTCCCAGGGCTTCCCAGTCAACCCTCTGGATCCATGCCCAGAGACTGGGTCCTGGGGCCTCAGGGCCACCACACTGGTGCAAAGCTGCTGAGATGGCATCTCCTGGAGCGGGGTGCTGGCCAGGAGCTGCTCTGCACAGTGCTCGGGATGTGCGCAGCCCCTTTCACCCGTCCAAGGGAAAGGGGATGGCACGGTCAGGCATGCGCGGGTGTCCCAGCCACTGCCGTGGTGGAGACAGTAAGGACAGGCAGGAGGCTGCTGCAACTATGGTCCTTGCCAGATGTGCCTGATGGTTTGAGGACATTTTTCCAGTGGGAACAGAGAAGTTTCCTCCCTTTTCTCCATCTCCATCCTCCCCAGCAGCCAGGCATACACCCGGGTGTGTGGAGCAGGGGCTGCAGATTGTGGGCAGAAATCTCCGTTTCACCACCTTTTCTACCAAATTTTACTCGGTGGTTTCTCAGCCCCTGGTACCGCTGCCACCATCCCATGGCAAAGCGCCAAGTCCTGCTTCTCTGCTCACCTTCCGTGCCTCTCGGCTGGGAGCCAGGGGGGCACAGCAGGGTCCTGTTTTGGATAGGGCATTCCCAGTGGAGCTCCTTGGGGAAAGCACACCCCAGGCACTGTCTCTGGGTCAGCACAGGAGACCTCGCCCCGGCACGGTGGCTTGGCACTCCCAGCAGCTATGTGGGTGACTTGGCCTCCCTGCCGAACAAGCCTGTCCTCAGAAAGGGGACACCAAGGTAACGATGTCCCCCCCAGACCTAGAGTCTTCCTTGGGGCATGCTGACTTCTGGGGGGCTTGGTCATGTGCAGCACCAATGAATAGTGTCCCTGTCCATAATTATGGGTTCTTGTTCTTATGAATATGGTGTTTCCTTTTTTAAAAGTTTTTCTTTTTATTTGTATTTTGTTGAAGTTCAAAAACTAAGAATTTTTCATTATAAACTTGGTTTGCTCTCTTCCCTGGATTGGCTGGGCTGGCAATGTGCTCACAAGGTCCAAGACCCTGCCCGCAAACCTGTACCTTTCTCTGACCTGCATTTCTACCTCCTTAAAAAATATTTGGGGAAAAAAATTATCATTGTGCTACACTACTAAATCAAAACAATTCTGGAACCTTGGGTATGCTCGCAGCCTAACATGGGAAAGGGACCCTCCACCTCCAGATAACACAGGCATGGGGAATTGGACTCTGAGGTGGCATCCAATAGGACCACCTAATTACATGGCATCTGGAACTGAGCCCCATGAGGTCATGAGCAAAGCTTTCCTTATAACCATCTTAGGAGCTGAAGGGCCAAGGCTCAGGCTGGTAAAATGTCTGCACAGAAGGGTCTGCTTGGGCAGAAGGCATCTAGCAGGGGTTGTGTCCACTGGCTTTGGTCCATCAGAGCTGGTCTGAGTTGAGGTGTCTCACCTTGGAACTCATGTATCCATGCTGCTGAAGCTCAGAGTGCGCTTTCTTAGGCAGCCCAGCCTCACCAGTTCCCATCTTTCCGAGGATCTCAGAGGAAAAGTCCTGGAGGCATCAGTGTCTGGTCTGACCATGCTTTGTACAGATGGACCATGATTTTCCCAGGGAGCCACATTCTTACAACATAACTGCTTCTCGTATCTCTGCACATTCTGGACCCTTGGAGTGCCACTGTGGAGAGGCCCACAGCAATGCCAAGATCTCTGGTCTTCCCAGCCTCATTTAAAATAACTGTGTCAGAACAAAGGATGTGACCCTGGACCACCAGTCTCCAAGGTCTCACTGCCGTGCGGCAGGCCAGGCTGAGGGTACCAGCTAAGGCCAGAACCTGCTGAGACTTTGTAAGAGCCCATAGTTCCTTCTCTCCAGCACAGTTCCTTCTCGGGACCCTTCCTCACAGCCACTGCTACTAGCCTGTGAGCTGGGAGGTCCCGTCCTCTAGGTCCAGACAGCTCTATTTAGAGATGGCATGATGGAAAAGTCCAGGTGAATGATGCCAGAGCTGGAGTCTTTCTGGGGCACTCTCATCAAGAGGGAAATGGCACTGCTCTTTTCTCCTTAGTTTCAACTGCACTCGGGTCCATTTCAGCCTCTCCTTAAGGTTTTCAGTGACTCTTTCAGCAATCTTGAACTTGCAGTTACGATTGAGTTTCTCGCTGGATCCCTACTTCTCCTAATATTTTGCTACAGATAGAGATGCTCTGCCAGCTTTCACACTGGGTAGGTGCCCCATATTCCCCCCCAGCAACACCACCCCATCTGAATGGAAACCTTCCCCTCACGCCGATGCCAGCTTGGCACGACCTCAGATCAAGCCGCACAAACCCTCTGTGCCTGCAACCTGTTGAGCACGGAACCACATTACAGCCTTCAAGACTAGCCTCGTGGCAGGCACTCCTTGCTGCTGAAGGACCGGGAGAGCTGAGTCCTGGTGCAACTCACACTTTGTGTCTTGCTGAGCAGGCTCCTGCTCAACAGTCAGCCTGCTCCAAGGGGTTGGGAGCAGGGGTCAGGGGATCAAAGCAACCAGGGTAACTAACTTCTGTAAAGCCTCCTGTGTTTACAAGTGGCTCCTAAAGCCTTTGGCAGGGGGTGGGTGAGCAGACCTATCCAGGTACTGCTGGGATGGGAACTCCAGCAGGAGCTACTGAATACAGAGAAGTCATACCTTGTTCATAAGGTCTTTCACCTGTGACTGGTTGAAAGCTTGGAAGAGCATCCAAGAGACACCTCATATCAGTTTGCTCTGCTTTTGTCCTCTCCCCTGCGTTTCTGCTGTTGAACACCACCTGGAGACCTTACTGGAAGGACTTTTTCCATGACCTTGTGCAGCCACCGGGTACTTGTGTAATGTGGGATAGGGCCCAGACATGGGAAAAAGTGGGGAAGTTTCAGGTCAGTTCGGGAGGGATGATATTCTCTAGACCTAGTTCAAACTTTCTGTTTCCTTTTCAGGAAGACCTGTTCCCAAGATCACAACCTTCTGCAAGTCAGAGGGACAACTAACAGCTGTGCATGTCTTTTTTGGAAGGATTCTTTTTTCCTCTGAGGTCCAAAGGCAGGACCAGTTCCCATTCCTATGGAGTTGAGCATCAGGAAGGTTTTATTCTTCTCCCCAGAGGTGGAAACTGTTTCCTCTGCCTTGCTTTGTCTGTCCAACTGAAAGTCCCACCAGAAGAGTTTCATTGAAGGCCTCAGAGTTGAATACATTGGTGTCTGCGTGCATAAGACAAGTATGGGTGGTTGGGACCTGAAACAAGGACCTTCAGCCAGGCTAAGGGCTTTGTTCTCAAAGGAGCCAGCCTTACCTTTGCAGCTGGCCTCAAGCTGGTGAAAGGAACCTCCATAGGAAATGTGAGGGTCCTCCCAGGGCAGCTTGCCCCACTGCAGTGTGCAATGCTGGGGCCGTGATGGAATTTCCATGTTGCTGTGTGGGTCATCGGGGATGGAGACCATCACAGGGGATGGAGAAGACAGGGAGGCTTGAAGAGGCTGCTGCTGCAAAGTCTGTCAGCTTTTGCTGTGACAGAGGAACTCAAGAGGCTGGAGGCAGCTGCTCTGACAGAATGAAACTGGAGCCCATATCCTTCCCTCCTGCAATTAAAAAGGCAGAAAAGGGGAAAAGAGCAGCTTCGCTGGTGACCTTTCCCTCTTGCAAATCTCAACCTGCCTCACTTCATACACCAGCATCAGGAGCAAACAGCCGGGCTGGGACCTGGCAGACCAGTAGTGGCACAGAACTACCCAAGGAGGTTGGCCGTGCGTGTGTGTGTGCGCGCACACCAGAGTGCTTGCTTTCTTCCAGCCTGCAGGCTGCTTCGGGGAGGGGGAGCGGGAAGGGTTAGCTTGCCAGCTTCTCCTGAGGTCCACTGAGAGGTGTCTGTAGGGCTCATCTCGAAGAATGTCAGAGTGCATGTGCTCCGCGAGACGGCCTTTCAGAAGGCATCAGTCCCGCTGTCACGCAGTGGACCACAAATCGGGAGTGACAGCTGTCTCTGTGTGCACCATCCATCTGTGGCAAATGTGTCAGCTAGCTGAACACTCCCGAGGAAACTGCTACAGAGCCGGGAGAGGAGGAGAAGAGAGAAAGGGGGGGTGAGAGCAAGAGAGAGAGGGGGAAAGCAGCAGCAACAGGGGCAAAAACCAGCGACACGTTATCTCAGCAAGGCCAAGGGTCCTAAATGGTCTTGGAAGAGAGAGGCAAAGGGCTGTTGTGTGGTGGGCACCTCCACTGCTCCATGGAGATGCCCACTAAATAACAGCCCTTTGCCCTCCCCATGCCAGAACCTCAAAGCTCTCCATAAATGTTAATGATGCCATAAAGCTGTCCCAAAAGGTGCTGGCATCAGTAACTGTATACCAACGGAGGGACAAGGACAAATGAACCTGCCCAAGACCACAGCTGGAAGTGCTGCAGATGTGGGAAGAGGATGCAGCGGTCCCAGTGCCACCCCAGCTGCTCCGAGCCAAGGAACGGGTCAGGCGCTGAGGACACAGTGAGACAGCAGAGCTGTTCCCTCTTCTCCTCCCATGGATAACATCTCCTTTTCTCCTCTCCCCTCTTGTCCCTCCTGTCACACCAAATTCTTCATCCTGGGTGAATTTGGTGCTGACAGGGATTTGCAGCAATGGGAACTGCTATTGTTTTACCCTTCCGAAGCAGGTACCGTGTGGTTCACAGCAAGAAGTCACCGCTTCCCTTGAATTCCTCCGCTCATCCCATTCAGTTGTGCTCTAAGAGGTGATTTCTTGGGCTGGAAGAAACTTGGTAGTTATAGACCACTCACTCACTCTATGTATGATACTAGGAATGTCAGTTCACCTCACTTGGTGTGGGCTTTTGAAGCTTTTCCACTAATAATACCTATTGAGATAATTTATCACAAGTTTACCAGGGGCACAAAACAACCTTGAGATTGTTGCACCACATTTGGAGAGCTACCTACGGAATTATGCATGAACTGGAGTCTTCCTAATGGAAAGCTCCTTGGAGTATTATCCATGTAATCCCAGAAACCAAGGAACTAGAAACCCCAGGCCACCAGCCGTAGCTACCATGGCAGAGACATACATCTCACCAGCTTGGCATTGAGAATCAGCAACAGCTTGAGTCTTTCTGCAGTTGAAAGCTCAGTCTTGGTTTTGAACAAGAACTATGTGTGGGCACCTTCAGGGCTGTTTGGAGGGAGGCAGAAGACTTACCCCTTTCCAGTGGAGGTAGGAGGACAGAATTAGAAGGGTGCATAGGAGATCAAGCTATGGGTAGCTCTGTAGATCAAGCTCTGTAGATACCTCTATGTCACAGTCTCAGCTATGGACTCCAAACTTTAGCAGTGTCAAGCTTCAGTTGACAATGGTAGCTGGGTCATTTCTGGTCATGAATGACAGCACAGAAACAATTTAATGTCCAGCCTTAAATTTTCCAACATAACATGCACGCTGCAGAGTGGAAACTTCGCTAATACCAGGCCATGGGTCAAGTAATGATAAAAATACCAGTTTCCCACCCCAGGTCCCAAACTTGGGTGATACATCTCCTCGAACCTGGGGGGATTTCCTGGCTCTGAGTGCTGTTGCAATGACTGTAAAGCACTTTGTCCATTCTCCAGTATAGAATTTAATCAAAATTAATTGAATTTAATAGATTAGAAGTAGAATAGAATAGTGCAGTTGAAGGGACCGACAATGACTAACTAGTCCAGCTGCAGTCCTTTCAAACATTCAACAGGAGCTGGGAATTACAGCAAGCCAAAGCTCCTGCTTCCTCTGAATTCACTGGAGCTTTGAGGAAAACTATCCAACAAAGGAGGCATGAAATCCCTGGCACTGGTGAAGACAAGCTGGACATCTCCCTCACCCCTACAGTACCAGTAAGGCAGCCCCCAGAGCGCAGGCAGTGACATTTCTGTGCTGGCAGTCCCATATAGTGGGCTGGGGATGCTCACAGGAGCAGAGGTGGGCAGTGAGGAGGCCACCAGACTTCCTGGGGAGGGGACCCCACCAACTGGGGAAAGGGACCACCATGATGCAGACTGGTGATCTCAACACTTTATGCAAAGTCGTACGAGATGCTGAAAGCTCAGTGTAATCAGAGCTAATCACAGCTAGCTATGGTTCAATTTAAATGCCAGAATAAGCAACATAACGCTCCTCCTATAGGATTTGAGCAATAATCCCTCTAGTAATGCTTATTTATAACATTGCTTAACACTAAACCAAGCAGTAAATGTAGCTGTAACCACTTGTCCAGGAGACAAGAACCTGTCAGCAACAAAGCTAGTGAAAGACATTTCCATACACAGCAAAGACACTCAGGCAATTCCCAGCTGGATTCCAGCACCCAGGGTGGTTGGAGGGAGAGCTGCATACAAAGATAAATCAGTAAGTTCAGTGACTGAGCTACCAAAAGCCACATTTGTCTGGCAGGGGTGAACGTCTACTTTAGAACAGAGGGGACAAAAGCATTGAAAAAGCAAAACAATTTATAGAAAGGTTAATTCTGTATTTCTCAGCCAAGTAAGGACAATTGGAAATCAGGGCAGATGAGTTAAAGAAAGCTATGGAATAAAAATTGTCCAAGAAAATGTGGGAAGGTGAGAACAGAAGCAAATATAGTCCTAGCATAAGCTGTCATGGGTAACAGAGCATCACGAATCAAGCTCTAAACAAGTGACTTCTCCCATATCATTAAAATTGCAGCTTCTCCGATTGCCTTGCTGACATTCGGATGGTGGAGTGTTTCATCTTATCCAGGATTTGTTTTGAACATGTACAAATGATCACGTTAGGGACAAAACACAGGAAAGTCAGGCTGGATCAGATCACTGGGATGCTGCTCACTCTCAGCTCCCAAAGATGTTTCAAAGAAGGGATGTGTGTCAGCACTCTCAAAACTGTCAAGCTGCAACAAGGCTTTTACCACCCCGTACCAGGCTAACTTCAATAAGTAGTTTCTGCACCTTGCCCCAGCACAGCCAACAATCCCCCACAGGGTTTCAACAGTTCATCTACTGTTTGTGCTGTTTCATCATCCTCTTCAAGACAGTCCATCCTGCTTCTTGCCTCTGCTGCATCCTTCTCCTTGTCTCTCATACATCCAGGGCACTCTCTCACCTCCCTCTGCTTCTTCCAGGTCTCTCTTCAGTCACCACTCCTCTCCCCTACCCTTTACAGCTATTTAACTACTTAGCAGGAACCAGCCACAGCTGCACCTTATCCACACCAGCCAACCCACCACCCCAAGCCAGCCCACAGCTGTATGTTATCAATGTTAATTAACCCAGCTTCATTCCTCTACAAATCCTCTACGGATAGGCAGATTTTGGAGGGATTTCCAAAACAGTGGTGAGTGTCATCTTAATCTGGGCATGGAAACCTGAGGAACAGAGTGGAAGAATGAGGACAGTGTAGTACATCCAAGAAAGCATGTCATTAATTCCATAAAGAACTGCTCTAATCAAAGATGTCTGGAACATGAAATTGAGCAAAAGTGGTATAGCTAATGATCTGAGTAGTAAAAAATTGAAGGCTGAAGTCTTCATTCTGTCTGTGTGAAGCTGCTCTATCTTGTACCTATATCACACATGTGGCCAGAGTTAGTTCATAAAAAATTCTGGGCAACAAAGACCACCGGAGAACATGTACTTGCCCAGAAAGCACATTAGCAGCATGGATGCAGACATGCTCAGTGACTTGGAGAGAACTGCTGACTTTTCTTTTTGGTTCAGGGGTTGGTCTCTTCAAACCCCTCCAGGAGCACAGGAGCTGCAAGAGGCTCTGCACAAGACCCATCCTGTGCTTCCCAGTTCAGCTCACCTGGCTGCATCATCACTTGCACCACATCTTCCAAAAGATGAGGCTGGACTGAGACATCCAAAGCATTTTTACTCATCTGATCTTCTGCTTCATTGCTGTTAAATGCTTTCACAGATGTCCTGGTTGCCACAGGTCTTTGGTTGGCAGGGTTTTACGGGGGCATGTGACTTGCATATCAATAACGCTGCTTTCGGCAGGCCTTTTAACTGCTTACTCTTCCTTTCTCCTCGGAACTCTCATGGGATGGAGCTTTTGTCTGTGTTTGGTGGCCTGGCCATTTTCTTGGCAGCTGGGAGAGCTGGAGCCATCAGTCTTCAGGACCCTTGTTGCAGACAGAGCTGATCCTGCCGTCTGCCTGCTGGGATGCTTCCACCACCTGCACTGAAGCCCAGCCTTCACAGCCACACTTCTGCCTTCTGCATCGTGCCACATGCTGTTTGGGAAGGTGTTTGTCATTAGCCCAGGAAATACCCAGGCTCCTTTC
Source organism: Falco rusticolus (assembly GCF_015220075.1). NCBI lineage: Eukaryota > Metazoa > Chordata > Aves > Falconiformes > Falconidae > Falco > Falco rusticolus. The sequence continues at coordinate 37,384,160 of NC_051190.1, forward strand.
AAGACTGAGCATGTGGTAGGGCAGTCTCCTTCACCCTGCCGTCCCTCTCTGAATGTATGGATCTCACAGAGCTTGCTTTTCTAACGAGGGACCAAGCCAGGGTCTCACCTCCCTTCCTTGCAAAGAAGTGTCCTTGCTGGGGGACATCCCTGGCTGGATCCTGGAGTTGCACAGCAGGCACCTATCCCACGTCCTCATTTCCAGCCCCTTCTTCCAGGGTCTCCTTGTCAGTCCCAAAGCCACACGAGGAGTAAAGTTAGGGCTTGCACTGCCACATCCCTTTCCAGAGCTGCTTCCCTCCAGCCTAGTCAGGAAGCTCTGCAACGCCTCCATCAGCAGCGGGCTCAGGTGTGTGCCCCTTGCTCCTGTCTTCTCCCCCACATCCACCTTTCTGGGGGTGACCGGCACATGCTGAATGCAGGATCTCCAGCCAAAACTCAACAACCCAACCAAAGGCAGAGTAGACGGGTCCCTGGCCAACAGCAAGGCAGAAACAAAGCTCTGGGCCCTGCATGCCCACCACAGACCCCATCCTCCCCAGCTTACCTGCTGCCACGGACAGCCTCGCTCACCGGGACAGACCCTTGCGATGCCTCACAGTGACAGCAGCAAAGCTGACCCTGCAGCAGGCGGGTCCTGCCCAGGGGCGAGGGTGTCCGCTCGATGCACAGGTTACTCTGCGCTGCCTTATGGAGTCAGGCTGCCTTCAAGAGCCATTAACACCAAGGCAAGCAGAAAGCGACAACAAAAGGCTCCGAAGCCGTCCCTTTTGTGTCTGGGAAAGTCCTCCCTGGGCTGGGATGCCAAAGCTCGCAGAGGTGAGGCTCTGGACAAAAGTGAGACTCTCACAGCTGAAAAAAAAGAACAAAAAAACCCAACACCCAACCACCCACCCAGAAGCAGAAAAGTGGGAAGAGCTCCTACAGCCTTCCTGGGATGGTTTTACCACCCAGGTAAGAACAAGAAGAAACCAGGCTCAGAGGCCAGTGAAGGTGGTTGTAAAAGATGGAACAAGCTGTGGTGTGAGCAGCTGCAGCTGCCCAGCTTCTCTCCTGGGTTCGCATGCCACACTCTTTTCACCTCACTTTTGCTCCCAGGCCTCTGTCCCCCAGCCTTGTTGTTCATCACACCTCCCCCAGCTCTCAGCGGCACCTTCCCATCCCTCTGCCCTGTGGTACCCTCTGCCCTGGGAGCTGAGGCAGCATCTCCTGGGGCATCAGTGCTGGCTGGCCATGCACACACTGGTTGGCTGGTGGGGGTTCTAGAAGATACTGGTGACTTCATGCAGCAGCACTTTGGAAATATGGGGCAGCACTTTGGGGCTTTCTCTCAGACTAAGCCAAGAAGCTTCACAAAACCTCTTATCACTTTGGAGATTTTGACTGGTTTGTCCGATGCGGTTGAAATGGGACCAAGCACTGGGGAGGCTGAAGGCTGGGACAGCCAGCATGACCGTGCGAACTTTGCTCTTTTATGGCAGCGAACTAAACCCATGGAACTACCTCTGAACTGGAAGAGGGGCCAGTGAATAAGCAGGAGCTGGGAGCAGGGAACAGGGATGAACTGGCAGGAACTGCCGGGTTGCTCATTGGACATCAGCACCTGGTCAAGTCAAAGGCTGCTGGAGCTGTACAGCGAGGAATTAGAGACAAGCCCATGCCAGTTGACACGATCTGGGCAGAACAAGCTTCCTTCAGCTCTCCTGACACATTTTTGGAGACACCGAAGCTTGGCCGGTGATGAGAAAAGCTGTGGCAAACTGCTTTGGAAGTGCCCAGCTTGGCACCATGCAACGTATTGATTCAGGAAAGAGGGAACGATAAGAATATCCTGCTGCACGTTGAACAAGCCAAACCCTGGCTTGGGAACATCTCCCAAGCAGTGAGGCAGCTCTGGAAAGTAGTGTCTGAGTCGTCATCATCTCCTGCTCCACCACCCACCTGCTTTTTAAACTGAACATGGAAATGAACTGAAAAAGGGCAGAGCTGGAGGCAAATGTGAAGATGTAAGAGCAGCAGTGAGGGAAGAGGGCAGGATGAAGTGTGTCCACGGTGGGCAGCAGGGAAGGGGGTCCCCTGGGAGAGGAAGGGTGAGGAAGGTCCGGGTGAGGGTCCAGAGGAGCCCACACCAGCTCACCCAGACTGCACACAGCAGGGCCAATGGAGGCACCGATGGCATCTGCAGGGTCCTGGGAGCAAAGGGGAGAGCTGTCATCCTTCACTGTGACCCACTGCAGGGGAGAACATGCTGCACCACACAGAGCTCACCTCAAGTGCTGAAGGCAGAGCCCTGGTGACTTCAAAGCAGCAACCATGTACAAGATAACGGTAAGAGCAGCAGACCAGAGAGGAATGGGAGAGCATCCCTTCCAAACAGCCAGAGAAGAAAAAAAATAATCAAAAAAAGCACATTGGCTAGAAGGTGCTTTACAAAGTATTTATGAGGTGTGCTCTTTAAAAATGGATAAGCTGTGCAGTGAGACTGCAGAACTACTGCAAGCGCCAGGGATGGGGAGCTTTGCTGTGCAAGGAAGGCCAAGATGAGTGAGCCCTGTGCTTGAGGAAGCAGTGTGCACCTCGTGTCATCGCTTCCGTGCAGCTGCACCCGTTGCACTGGTTTACTCCCGCTCAGGATACGGATTGAATGGGAAACCATCTTCCAGCTCCTTGCTCCAGGAGCCAGAGTAACTCCAGACACCAGGCTCATGTCCCGCACATCTTGAGGGGCTACTGCATCCAGGCGAGCCTGGTGCTGGCTCTGCAAAGCTGCCAGCTCCCTGCAGGGGAGGGCTGGTGTGCAAAACAAGGAGTAGGCTTGGACGCAAAGTGGAGGAGCACTGGACACCCTCCATCTTTGGCAGCAAGATGCTGCAGGGCAGAACTGGCCGTGGGCTGGGTGAGCCAAGAATAGCAAAGAGAAGGTACAGTGCGCTTGGATGCAGCTTTGGAGGTGGAGGATGAAGAGGAGGGAGGCAGAGTTTTGCAAGGCACAGAGGAGGGCTGGCAAGCAAGCTGGGACCAGTGTGTTGAGCCAACAGAGTAAGGGTGATGGCTGCTGTGCCATGCGGAGACCTCCCTGCTCCTTTCACCCCTTCAGCAGCACTTTCATGCCCTAGGTCTCCAGCAGCCAGATCGTCCCCGTGCTGGCCGTCCTCCCTGGGCACAGCCCCATCGCACCAGGCTCCGTGCCTCCTGGTGCCGCATCGGCAGGGTGAGTGCCGCGGCCCATCGGCATGGGCAGGGAGACACGATGTGATGTGGAACAGCTGCTCGGTGCAACGCAACCTCCCGCAGGGGTGGCGGGGGGGCATTGGCCCCGCGTGCGCTGGGTCCCCCCGCTCGCAGCCAGCCAACGGGTCGTGAGAAAAAGAGCAGCGCTGTCAGGGTCCATCAGCTGTCCCGGCACTGACGGCACAAGGAGGTGGCAGCGCGGGAAGCAGGGACAGCGGGGGGAGGCAGGACTGGAGGGGGTGGCCATGGCTTCTCACCACGCGTGGGGACAGACAGGGCCCTGAGGGCAGGGGACATGCCCCGGGTGTGTTCCCCGCAGCATGCCACACCAGTGGCTCTTCTTGCACTTGGATGAATGAAGACCGTAAGAGGTAAGACAAGAGTGGCTTTGGGGAGGAGGAGGAGGAGGCAAAGCTAGCAGTGCCTCCCTGGACACCCCATGTCTGAGGGGGTGTGTGGGGGGGCAGCAGCTTTGCCCAGCTGGATGCTCCCATCCTGTTGCCAACCACAGGACAACATAGCCTGGGTCTCTCCCGGAGAGCTGGACTCCTTGGAAGGCTTTGGGTCAAAACCCACACGGTGTCCCACTGCAGTGAGGCACAAACACACCATTTCTCTCTGCTCCTCATTCAAGCAACCTGCTTTGTATGGGGCAAGTGCTCCAGAAAAGAATATGCTTCCAGCTGTAGGAAGATATGTATGCTGGTCAACAAATTAGCCAAAGGCATGGCTCAGCCTCCAAGCAATCCAAGGAAAGAAAAGAAGAAAAAAAAAATCATATACTAGTGGGTGAGATCCGTCCCTCTTACCCTCAGCTCAGTGACAATGTCATGACAGCGTGGAGGAGTTTGTTTCAGTAGCTGCTGTAGCCAATGTCTGGAGAAAGCAACAGATGGGAACGCCTTTCTGAAGCTGTGAACTGGAGCTGGTTTTCTGCAACTGGAGCTGAACTAGGTCTTCAAATCTTGTCTGAGGACCCTGGAGTCTTTATCGTGTCTTCACCAGGGTAAACATTCAATCCTTGCTGGCACCGGAGGAAATTTTGACTCCAAACGATGCACCATGAATGTCACCTCCATAAGAACAAAATAAATGGCATGCTGACTCCTGCTGCTTGCCTTCCTCAGCCAAATAGTCCTGGTAATCCAGGGAAGGAACAAGGTCCTGCTCCGTGGAGGGAGAGCAGTCCGAGGACTTGGGCTCTGAGCTCCCTACCAGGGAAGCTCAGCACCTTGGGGAAACCAGCTCAGAATAGGAATGTCCCCATTTATTTTGGTGAATCACCATTGCTGTGGCTGCTGGATGGGCTGCGGGGTCTGGCTGTGTCTGCCCAAGCCTGAATAAAGACTATTTGTAGAGACCCTGCAACCAAGCCCATGAGCAGCCTCGTACCGTCTCATCTTGGACCACAGTTTCCTTGGGAAGGTTGAACGGTGAGGCATCTCCATACCTTTGTCTACCTGCTCCATCTTTATCATGAATCTTTTCACTGGCTTAAAGGTGAAACCCAGTTGAGCTGGCCCATGAGACCCCACCTTGCAGAGATGGGTTTGATAACCCAGAGACCTGAGCGACACAGAGACCCTGGCCCTTTTCCCACAGGCCGCTGAAGTGCCTTCAGGCAAGCAAGAACCTTCAGTCATTAGAAAGGTTGGATTGAAACTAATTGCCCCAGAAGAGAAAGGCTCCACATCCCATCCCCAGACCCCCAAGGCCTTTAGGATTTTGATGAGCAGCATGAAATTAGTAAATTGCTGTTTGTGTGATTTCCTAGACCCTTGCCCATAGGACAATTTTGTTCTGTCATATAATGTAAACTCCAGGCTTTGGATGCTCAGAGAATCATAAGTAACTGGAAGAAGAAAAGCAAAATGTAACGTGGTCCCTCAGAGAGCTGCAGGCTCCTCCACACAGAGCAGACAATCACCCTGCTGCAGCCCTGACCCTTCTTTATCTGCTCCTCCTGACCGCATCAGGTTTTGCTAGTGTTTGCTCAGATGGTCTAGCCATGGCAGAAGGCACAAGAAGCACCTCTTTCTCTCTTTGATGTGGTGCTGTCAGAGAAAAAGGAATGACAGACTGAACGCACGTGCTGTAGAGATGTCCAGCAGGCACATGTCTCCAGTGAGTCAATGGAGGTGGAATAATTAATGTCTCCTAGGGTGTACTTCATGAACTCTCAGGTGTTTCCCCACAGGGAAACCAGTACAAGCTCAGCACTCAGCAGCAGGGTCCTATCCCTCTCCTGGAGGCTGAAGAGCTGGCAGCCGGTCATGGACCATGCTTTTGGGGACAAGGCTGTGGGTAGGTGCTGCTGGGAAGGGAGTTCGAGGTGTCTGGCTCTCTGATGGGTGCTGGTATGGGCGGCTGCTCTGCTGGGGCTGGGGTTAGAGGATGCGTGTCATTGAAGGCCAGCCTGGGGGGATGGGGGCTCTGAGGGTTTGGGGTGGGGTGACAGTGGTTGTCCCAGGCCTTGATGAGGAGCAGTCCTGGTGTTAGTGCGTGTGCTTCAATGTCCCTGGGCATCACTTGCCTTCTTCCTTCCCAATGGCCAGGAGGCTCCAGCAATGTGGCCTTTGTGGAGAGCAGCTGATGCTCTCATGCGTGTCCCCCCACACTGAAGAGGTGCAGAGGCTACTCTTGAGGGCTTACAAAGAGTGCAGGGTGAGGGAGGTGGCAGTGGGCTCAGCGATGCTACAGGTGTTTCTTCTCAGAAGGTAAAAGCAGGTAAAAACAGAGGGTGGAGAGCAGCAGGAGGAGATACTCAAGGAGGGGCAGGAAGGAGATGTTCTTTCACAAACTGTTCTTCTAGGTCCAGCCTTGCATATGTGCGTGCTAGATATGTACCTTGTGCCCTGGCTCCTGGGTCTTGAAGGCAGATAGAAAGGGATTGCCAGAGTCACATCCCAGGCAGCTGGTGAGTGGGACAGTTCTCTAGCCAAGCCAGGGAGATGCTGCTATGTTTTCCCAGCAAGCATGAAAACAACCTGGTAAGAGACTCATCTCTTGACCTCCATGCAGCAGACTCCATCCCCAGTGCCCTCCCACTGCCACCCCCACCCTCCACCCCATTTAGCCTGGAGGTGCCTGGAAAAAGGTGAGGAGCAGGGAGGAAGCTCTCTGGTTCATTGATCCCATCTCTCCAAGGCACGGTAGGCGCCTCGGCACCATTAGAGTGGCTGGTTGTTATTGTCGTTGCTGATTTCTGTACTCTTCTGCCTCTTTCTCCCTGACTGGTTTGGTGGCCCTGTCATTACCAGGTTTCTCCAGCTGCCTGTCAGGGTCCTACTGGCCTCAGCGTTGCCTCAGGCTCTCAGATAACAAACAAGGCACAGAAGAGTTCTTGGGCTTCCACCGCCTTAATTAGCCGGTGTCATTTTAGGGACGTGTGTCCTGCTGGCTGCAAGGAGACAAAGATAGCTCGGGAGGCATCTTTAAATGCATCCAATTAGAGGGGCTTCAGAGGCCAGCAGCCAGCTCCCCAACGCTCGGGGTCCCTGCCATAAACCCTCGTGTCCCGGCTGGAGGCCGATGGCGAGCTCTTCTTGCCCCGGTGAACACGACCCTCCCTTCAGCATCAGCTGTCACTGCCGCTGCTCCGCCGGCGTTCACGGCGTTGCTCCTGATTTTACACCAGCACAACTGATGGCAGAACCAGGAAAGTTGCAAGCGAATCTTAGCGTACTCAAAGCTTGGACGGATGTTGGTATAAAATGAGTCTGTGTTTTCTCTGGCCCGTTTACACCAGTCCTGGATCTCCAAAGGAGCTGCCGTAACTCCTGCCTGGTGGCTCTGGGCACAGTACAACCCTCCTGAAGAAGCTGTCCCTTCTTCACCAGTGGGATTAGCCTGTGTGATGACAGGCTGATGCCCCAGCTTCTCAGCTGGTTTCTTCATGGCCACAATCACCTGTTGCTGAGATGCAGTCCAAGGAGGTAACTTTTTTCCTAAGAAGCCATCACACGTGAGTGTCCTCCGCAGGCTGTGCACTGCAGGGTGCCTACGACAAGCACCCCCTCACCACTGCAGCAAGCCCCTGCCCAACAGGATCAACCACTCGAAGGCACCCTGGGGTCCCAGAGAGCTGGTGGCTGGCTGGTGTCACATGGGTGACTCCATTGGCACTGAAGTGACCTAAGTGATCTTGAAACCAAAGGAGATGCCAATGGTGGAGCCAGGGAGGTGAAAACCGCAGGTGTTGCAGGATGGACTCTGAGACATGCCTGTTCTTCAGCAGCCACACACAGGTGTTTGCAAAGTCCCCGTGGGGAACTCCGTGTCCCAGTCAACCATGAACATCTCCAGCCAAACAGACATGCTCAGACTGCCGGAGCCTTCCTGGTCACAAGATGAGTTTGTCCCTTCTCCCTGCCCACGTCCTGGCTATCCCAGGTCACCTCTGGCACCTGCCTTTCCCCCAGGTCCCCGAGGAGGCCCCTTGGAGGCCCCCAACCACCCCATCTGCCCCAAGCCCCCTCCTCGCCGCTGCACCGGCCAGCAGCACCCATCACCCGTGCAGCCTCCACCTCCCTGCCTCCCCAGCCTTCTCAGGAGGAGGCAGCTGGATCAATAGCCTCCCTGGGGGTGAAAACAGGCAATTAAAACCTCCTGGAAACAGGGTCACCATCCCACCCACCCCATCCCGGACACAACACTGGGGAGACCAGGTTCCAGCGCTGCAGAGGCAGCCCAGCGCTGGCCTCTGGCTGGCCTCTTAAAGAGTTAACGCCAAGCACCAGCCATTAATATTCTCAGTGATAACCCCAAATACCAGCCCTGCAGGGCTGTCGCTTTCATTAGCGCTGAGAAAATGAGCCCTTCAAAATAGGACAGGCGGCTGGGGGGGGCGTGGGGAGGAGGGCTCTGGGGCCAAACATGCGGTTTTCCATGTGATTGATGGATATTAAACCGCCTTCCAGTGACGTCAGGGGTCACTTGGGTGATGGCAAAGGATTCCCCAGCCCCTCTCAGCCCCCAGCCCCCCAGCCCTCCCCGGGTGGGTGCCCCCCACCCCAGTGCTGCCGAAAGCCCTGCTGCCACGGGTGCCCCGGCACTGAGGTGCCCGGCACTGGGGTGCTGCGCTGGCCATCGCCCCGAGCGGCCGTGTTCGGGGAGGTGTGCGGGGCAGCTGTCACATCGCATCAGCATCCCAGCCCCGGCGCGGTGACTCGATTAAGGTCCTTCGCCGCAGAACCGGTTAAAGAGTCAGCGATTCACTCAACCGGCTGGGCAGAGCCAGGGGTGGCACGGGGGACCTCCCAGGGATGGGGCGGAGGAGGGAAGATGAGGTGTGGGGTTTTTTCCTTTTGAAATGTGGAATGGAAAGAGAGATCCCGCTCAGTGTGTGGGAAAGTTCATCTTCCAAATAGCCCCTCGAGGTGGTGCTGAGCCTGCGGCACCTCAGATCTCCTAAATCTTGCTTTACCACGTGTATGCCCTGCAAAGCTGAGCCCTCGGGGCAGGGCTGGGGAAGGATGGCTCAGCCAGGGGCTGGATCCATCCCTCTCTCCATCACAGCCTCTGACAGGATTCGGGGGAAGTCGCCAGAGTCTGGATTATTTTTTCAGTTGTTGCACCTCCCAGTGTTTCAGCTGCGGTCTGCAGGATGCTGCTGAGGCTAGGGAAAGTGAGCTGATGTGATGGGGAAACTGAGGCAGGAGCCAGGTGTTTGTGCACACGTGCCATCCAAAGACATGACGGATGGATTTTAGGACTGTCATGAAGCTGTTGGCATTTTTTGTACCAGAGGAGCCACAGAAGGAGCTGCTATAGCAATGGGGAGACAGGCCGTGGCTGGACACACACTGCTGTGACAGGCTAGAAGGACTATACCAGTTTGTGACACTGTGTCCCCATCCCACTCCCATGGTCCATGGTGAGGAGCAAGTAGTGCAAGATGCAGAGTGTGCGCCATGACCCTTCTCCCACATTGCACCTGGGAGGCTCAGCTGGTGAAGACTGGGGAAAGAGGGACTGTTCTGGTGACAAAGCAGCCTCCTCACAGACATGGTCTGGTGTATCACCCTGTTGAGCCTACCCCCTCCCTGGTCCTTAGGGTGTTCTCCAGAGCTTGTCCCCTACTGCCCATGCAGTAGCTGAGCCCTGGCAGCCCGGGGGCTAACGCGGGACCTCCCTGGCAGCAGTGTGCTGAGGGCGACAGAGATGTTCACACCAGGCTGCAACGCAGCGGCAGGATGGCTAGTGGAGAAGTGGCACCCAGACCAAAGTGAATAGCAAGGTGACATGTGTCCCCCCAGAAGACACTGCCAGGGGAAGAGGGAGTCTGCAGCTCGCTCCCTGCCTCTAATTCTTTCAGGCTGATGTCCCTAGTGCCAGGAATGACCAAACCTGGGGACCAGGAACCCAGATCCCGCTCTCCAGCATGCGTGGGGCTGGGGCAAGCTCTGCCCGTGGATCCAGCACTGTGCTCAGCCCTCGCTGCGGAGCAGCCGGCAGCCTGTGTGACAAGCCAGACCAGCATGGTGGATGGCAGTAATTATCGTGCCGCCCACAGCTGAAGGGAAGCATATGGTAAGGAAAAGGAAACTAACTTGTATTTTTCCGCACCCCCAGGCTCAGCCTTTCTGGGGCTGTCACAGTCGATTTGTGCTGCCTGAGCTGTTTCGCCCCAGCCGCCTCTGCATCCGGCAGCTCCCTCCCAGGCAGCGGCGAGGCTAGGCTGGCACTCGGCACTCGCTGCTCCCACAGCCCCTCGTGCCGGGGAACCGGGGTGTGACCAGCCACAGTCCTGCTCCCTGTCCCTGGTGGGACACGGCCAGCATGGTGCTGGGGCGGTGGGTGGGGAGCTGGGCCACACATGAGGCAGGTGCCTGGGGTGGTGGGATGGATGCGTTTGGAGCCACCTGGTTAAAAGGGCACCTTGGGGTGTAGAGGACCCCTGGCTGGAGCGTGACACCCACCCTGGCAGATGGCTGGGTGGGTGCAGGATCTCTCCTGCAGACCCTGGGGTACCCGTCAGCTCTGAGCTGTCTCTGCCTTCCAGCCACGCCAGACCCTCCAGCAGGTGGGCTGCCCCCCACTGGAGCTCCCCTGCAGCCCCTAAAAGCCACCACCAGCCCCGGGCAGAGCCTTCCCTGCACAGCTGCGCCGTGCCATGGGCAGTGATCCGTCAGGGTCCCTCCACTGCACTGACACCCCGCTGTGATGGGGCACCTCAGGTGGCCCCAAGGAGGCCTGGATCTGGCTGAGAGGGAAGGCTGCCGTCTTAATCCAGAGCTCTCCTCAGTCATCTGTCCAAATACTCTTGCCAAAAGCAAGCTAGAAAGCGGTAGATGTAGCAGGCAGCTTTCCTTGTTATAAGCACGGTGTTTTTCATGCCAGCTTGCTACCAGTGGGGACTTTTCAGGTATGGGGAGAAGTGCGGTACCTCTCTGAAGCTTGGGGTGGCTGCCGTGGCTCCTGGCGAGGGCAAGTTCATGGTGAGGTTGGCTATGTCGGGGACCGATGCTGTGGCAGAGTTGCTTCAAGGGTCATGAGCCGTTGCGTGTCGTGGTGCGGGGAGTCACCTGGGCATCCTTGCCAGCATAACCAGAGACTGGTTGTGTCTGCCAGCTGGGCACAGATTCATCCCTGGAAAGCAAACTTACATTAGAAAGGGGAATCGGGAGTTCCCAGTCTCTTTCCAGACTTGGTGCTACTGCCAAGGGGCTCCTGGAAGAGGCTGGACCGAGCCACTGTTTCTCTGCAGCATGATATAAAACGGGTTTTCTCGACTATTGCTTTCAGAGCCTGGTGCCTCACCTTTACAGGGCAGCATCTCGGGGGTCCAGTTTGGGAACAGAATGTCTGAAAATGGAGCTGAATCTTGGGGGAAGTCAGGGCCACACAGTCTGGCTGGGTTAAGACCTTTGCAGGATACAACAGCCCAGAACTCTTCAGGGCGCTGCCTGATGCGAAATACCAGACCTGGTCACCCAGGCACCCTGTCTGGCCCCAGAAGGGAGGGTTTTGGGGGTGCCTGATACAGGAGGGTGGGTGCTGGCCACAGGGTGCAACACCAGTGGCTGGGTGGGGTTATGTCTTTAGGTGTAAACCCAATGAGCAGGGAGAGCTCAACCCCCAATGAAACCCTCAGCAAACGTCAGTAGAAAGAGGGGAAATGTGTGCTGTGGAGTTGCCCTTCCCAAAGTGCTGGTCACCTTCCTGGCTTCATTTCCAGCCCCTGGCAGCCGTTCAGTCAGAAGACCATGGCTGGAGAGAGCAGCCACCAAGCTTCTTCCCGTCCTCCCAGGAGTGTGGTCAGGAGATGCCCATGTTTGTCCGGCTCCGTCATGGGCTAACTCGCTGCAGTCCCCATAGTCCCTGGACATCAGAGGGTGGCACAAGCAGAGGCTGCTGGTTTTTAGCACGCACCCCTCCACCGCCTGAGAGCTGCTGACCTGGGCACGGCGCGAGGTCCATCTGGCACGTGAGCCTCTAGCCCAGGGACAGATTGCACGACATGGTCCTGAGCATTGCTCAACGCTGGGGCCATGTCTCACGGGCCCTGCCTGCTACGGACGCTCCCTGCTGCTGCCACGATGCCCAGCCGGTGCCTCCAGCCCCCCAGGCAGCGGTGTGCCCCCCCAACCCCTGCAGATTAACATCCCAATTATGCAGATCGAGAAATAAAAGGGGGCCATGGAGCCCCTTGGCTCATCAATAACCTGGGGTGGAGGGACGGTGTGCGCAGATAACGTGAGCATCAATTAGTTTCTCTCTAATGGCAGGGGGAGGATGGGGGCAATTTGGAGCGGGTGTCATCCTGCAAAAGTAGATCTGGAGTCCCAGGAGTGACCTGGCTCGGGAGAGGATGCGGCCATGGTGCGGAGAGCGCTCTCCATGCCCATGTCCCCTCCTTGTGCTGGCCCCCTGCAGCTGTGCACCTCGGGTTTGCCTGCAGGACCCCAAAAGTGTAACCCCCACCCCCAAGTTCCCATTTTCTTACCTAGAACAGGAGCCTTTTTTGGGGAAAAAAATTGATTCAGGGAAAAAAAACCCAAACCCAAGCTCAACTCCTCCAGCCAGGGATGAGCAGGCAGGAGCGGTGGGGTGGGCTAGGACGGAGAAGACCCCCGGGAAGCTGCGGCTCGGTGCCTCCTCCCCCTGCGGGTCCCTGACCTCCCGTTTGCCTGTCAAGAGCGAGCTCCGCCACCGAAACACCCCCTGTCAAATTAGTGAGTCAGAAGACGTAAGAGAGACCACCGCTGCTAATTTGTACATTAACTGGTTCTGACAGAAATATTTCACAAGTGAAAAAACAGAAAATGTGCCTCAAGACAATGTGCAACTTCCGTACCAGCAAACTTCTGCTTAACTGTGCGGTGCCCGAGGAGGGGGGACCCCTGGCCCCGATGCGCCCCGGCGGGAGCACCACGATGGTTTTAGCCTCAGGACCTCCCGGAGCAGCTGGACGAAGCCTTGAACTGGGGGGCTGTGGGCAGGCAGCCGCAGCCCCACCGAAATGGGGGGGTGTGGGGCTGGCAGGTCCCAGCACCGCTCCCCGTCAGCGGGAAAGGGGCTGTCACGGTGGAAGGGGCTTGGTGACAGCCCCCTCCTTGCCGCGGGGGCTGGACCCTTTGCAGCACCCCTCCATCGCCCACCCTGCCTGCGGTGGCTCCCCAGGCTGGGGTCTGCTCCTTCTTGCCCCCCACCCCAGGATATGACCTGCTGGGGCTGTCACCATTGTCACCACATGGGACAAGCAATGGGCCATGGGCTTCAACCACCCTGTCGGGAAAAGCCACCAGTGCAGGCAGCTCCCATGCCCCACTGTGCCCCAAGGGAGAGCACCAGGGTGCTGAGCCCTCCCCAGGACCCATGGAAACACTGCTGAGCCATCCCATCCTGCTGCGTGGCGCTGCCACTGCCTCGTCACAACAAGCATGTGGCGATCACGACAGTGGCCAAAGCTGGTGGCCAAAGCTGGTGGTCAAATCCCTCTGTGGAGCCCCCTGGGCAGCAGGACCCCATCCAAGATGCACTAAGAGCAAGCAGCTGCCTCTGGGGCTGCCGTGTGCCCCTCACCATGGCCTCTTGCCTGCCCTGCGTGGGTGCTGGCCGGGGCTGGCACCGGTGCGTGTCGGGGCATGGGTGGGAGCAGGCGCGGGGCTGAGCCGGGTCCTCGGGCCAGCAGCATCGAGCACATGATCTGTTGTGGCAGCTTCCCTGCAGCCTGGAGCCAGCCCCGAGCGAGCGCTGATGATGGCTTTAATTGCTTTCAGATTCAATAGCCCAGCCCGTGACAGCCTGGCCGAGGCAGCCCCAGCTGTGCCAGCCGGCCCCGGACCCCGGCGCAGCCCCTCGCCCAGCCGCCTTCACATGGAGAGGGCGGGCAGGAGGAGGAGAGGAGCTGCCCTGGCTTGGGGCTTTCCTTTTCATCCCGGCAAAGTCTTCTCCATTGCAGCCCTGCTGTGAAGCCGCCCGGCCATGTGCCACCATGACCCCCAGGTGAGGACCCCACAGCAGCTCCCTCCCACCCAGGGTGCAGCTGTGCCGTATCCCCTTTCAGGATGGGGGGAGATGTCAGAGGGCTGCGGTCACCCATCAGTGATGGGTACAGGGCAGAGCTGGGGACACAGGCCCAGGCTGGCCCATGCTGGTGGCTGCGTGCGTGTCTTCTGCTGCCTGCATGGTCATGCTGGGGGGCTGGGGGCTGCCCCTGGTGCAGTGTGGGGTGCCCAGGGTTGACCTAGACCTCGGGGGGGTTCTTCCCCATCTGAAGGTCCAACTGTCCCCAACCATCAGGTCCTTATCCTGTTGGGTTGTGGCTGTGTGGGGAGCTGGGGGGCTGTGGGGTGGAGGGGGCAAAGGGCTGCCAGCACCCACAGTGGCACCTGTGGGCTGGCCCTGACCCACTGCTGCCTGCGCCTACATTGTCCTCCTCATCATCCCCCTCATCCTCCTCCTCCCCGCTGCCGCTGGGCTCCCAACTGCCTCCCCCGGCTCCAGCCCAGCTCGAGTCGGTGCAGGCAGCTGCCGGCAATCCCCGTAATGGCTCCCTGCCCGCCAGGCAGTGCGGCACGCTCGAGGGGAGCTGGGCAAGCACCCCGATGCCCAGAGCTCGCCCGTGCAGACACGGCACTGGCGTCCCAGCCCTAGCCACCGTCCTGCCGCGTGGTGCCGGTGCCCGCCAGGCCATGTGCCCTTGCTGAGCGGGACCAGGCAGGAGCCCTGGCCCCAGCAGCACCTGCTCCCCCTGGGGGTGCCGGGGTAGGCATGGGGTCTCCATGCAGACAGCCCCCTGCAACCCCCATCCTGGTGTCTGCAAGGTGGGCAGCAGCAGGCAGCGCCTGCCGCATGCAGAGGTGAAGGCTCCTCCATCGCTCGCCGGGAGCACCAGCCTCAGCCGAGCATGAGGAGGGGGCCGGGGGTGGGTGGGAGGGTGCAGAGCCTCCCGTTGGGCTGGGCAGGGGTGGTTGCTCGCATCCCCGATGCATTATCGTGGGCAGCGCCAGCGGGCAGTCCCGGGCACTGGCTGCATTATTGACGAAGAGGAGCCGGGTGCAGGCAGCGGCGGGCGGGCAGGGCCCCCTCCCGCAGCGTCAGCCCCGGGCAAAGCACTTTGCGGGCTCCACAGAGCCGCAGAGCAGGCAGGCCTGGCCCGGGGCAGCCAGCCCCGCCGCCGCAGCCACCGCGAGCGCTGGGGCAGCGGCCCGATCCTGCGCCTGCTGAGCACCCTGCCTGCCCGAGGTGCTGCTGGGCGCAGGGCACCTGGGGGAGAGTGGCACGGGTGGGCAGCGTTGCAAACCCCGCTCTGGCACCAGCACTGCGGCTCTGCCCCCTTCCAGCCCGGCACAGCGCTGGTGCTGCTCTTTTTTAAGCCTCCTTCTTGTCTCTAGGCGGAGATTTGTGGCGTAAAATGCACAATATGTTCTATCTACCCTGTGGGAGCCATAAAATATTCACCAGCAGCTCCCATTATAGTCAGAGTGAATCATGGAGAGCGCTCGAGCCCTCGCTCCCCAACGTGCCCCCTCCCCATGCAGCCCCGGCGCAGCCCCGGCGGTGCCGGTGCTGTCTGCCAGCGCCTGACGAGCGGCCAGCGCCTGCCTGGATCCCGCAGCAAGGACCCACTTTTCCACCTCCCAGCCCTGGGGGAGACACCCCTGGGCTCGGCAGGCCGAGGGGGGTGACCGCACCAATGGGCTGGCAAAGGCCTTCGGCTGCTCGAGCATCTTCATGCCCACCCAGGGAGCATCAGCACGCACTGTGATGCCTGAGCACCGACCCTGGGTGTGGAGGGGACCAGTGCGATGGGCAGCAGGAGCAGCGGGCAGCGTGGTGGGCTCACGCTCCCACAGCAGCCTGCCCCGCTTGTCTTGTCACACCAAGCATGACCCAGCATTCCTGGGGTGACTTGTGCCAGCACTTGGCTTTTTGTAGCCACAGCCCCTGCCTGCTGCTTTCGTTATCCCACATGCGCTTCAGCCTCTGATGCTCCTGAGGGTCAGTACCACAGCAGTCATCCTCCATCTCCCCCTATGTCCTGCTGTCCATCCCCTGTCTGTCCTTCCCCCAGACCCACCGTGACTGCTGCCTATCCCTCCTCCCACCCCAGACCTCAGGCTTCAGACACGCCAGAGTCAAGGGGTGACAAATTTACTGATGAAGCAACACCACTCTGAAGCTGAGGTGTCAAACACAATTTCATCTTTTGACACACAATTATATGTAATTATAAAGCTGTTAATGCTGGCTCAACCCTGGTGAATCATGCACAATTACGGTTTAATTTCACCTCCAGCCCTGCCACGACCACACGGCTGCTCTCAGCCCAGTCGGCGACCCTGGGGGTGTCCTAAGGGCTCCTCACAGTGTCCCAGGGCCACAGGCAGCATTGCTGCCATCCACTGCCATCCATGCACCTGCTCCCAGAGATGCTGACCCTTCCACACCCCGGCCCAGCTGGTGCATGGTGCCTGAGCCCCCAGCGGGGCAGGATTTGACCCCAGCATGCTGGCTGGCATGGGGCCCACCAGGACATGGCCCCAGGGAACTATGACCCGTGGGGAAAGTGGAGCGGTTGCCCAGCTGGGCTGGCCGTGTGGCCACCATTGCGGCAAGGGCCACTGCCGGGTCACTGGGCTGAGATGTCTGAGCGTGTCCTTGGCTTGGAGCAGCACAGAGCCAGGTGGGGGGACCCCGCTCACGTTTAGTGGTGGTCGGCAGCAGGTTTAGCCACACAGCCCAGCCGGCACCCCGGGAGGGAGCGGGCAGGGGGCAGGGGCGAGGGGCTGCGCGGGTTAAAGCCGGCTCTGCCAGCAGGGCTGGAGGAGGCCGAGGGAAAGGAGGGAGGCTGCGGTGCCCTCCCCGCCAAAATTAACTCTCCATCTGTTTCTCCCCGGCTGAGGCTGATGGCTTGTGACAGGGCCTCCTGAATGCAAAGATGTTTCGCCCGAAAAAATCTATTACAAGTTGCTGTAAGAAAAACCGAAATCCTCTCCTTCTGTCTCCCCGTGCTGGTCTCAAGGTGCCCACCGCGGGCGAGAGCGGGCTGGCAGCCGGCCGCCTCCGCTCAGCCGGAAAGCTCCGCAGCGCCAGCCTGCCTCGCCGCCGGCCCCACGGGGGGGGCAGGACGGGTGCTGCCCTGGGTGATGGGGAGGATGGTGGAGCTGCTCCTTCATCCCCAGCCTGGGCACGGTGCGGGTGATGCGGCGGGCATGGTCCCGGCCCCGTCAGAGCCCGCAGCCCGCAGGTGGGGAAACTGAGGCAGGAGGGGCCCTACGCGCGGCCGATGCTCAGCCCGGGGTGGGAGCCCCACAGCGGCCCCGGTTGCGGCGCGCCCGGGGGCCGGGGCCGCGCAGTGGCCGCGCAGGTGTCGCGCAGTGGCCGCGCTATGGGCGCGCAGCGGCTGCCCTCTCCCGGCTGCAGCGCAGCCCTGCTCGGCCCCGGGACGGGGCGGCTGCCGCCCGGTCTGCGGGACTCGCCGCATTTCGCGTCCTTCTCGCCCCCTGCCGCTCCCCCGCGCCCCGAACCGCGGCTAAAGGCTCGCGAAGCCTCAGCTCACCCTCCTGCCGTTTTCGGGGCGCCGGCGGGTGCCACCGCTCCGCAGAAACACCTTCAGCGCTCTTGGCTTGGACCCCCAAAGCCCAGAGCCCGGCAGCAGCCGCCCCTGCTTCCCCGCTGTCCCGCAGCCCAGCACGGCGAAACCAGGCAGCTTCAGTAAAAAACAAAACTTTATTTGGTCCGTCAGAACCTGAGTTTGAAAACCACCCATGGATAATTCATATCATACAGGGATTACTGATCTGATTTACAATTGATAAAATATCCTATGTTTCTTAAGAGCTGGCCAGTATTTACAGGGTTAAAAATATTCACAGCTCAGAAAGACAGAAAGTGGGGGGGGGGGAAGTAAGGAAGAAAAAAGGAGGAAGGAGCAGGGAAGAGAGAAAACAGAACAACAAAAACAAGGACAGAGCTTGGCTCAGCAGCCCCGGCCAGGGGGGCTGGCAAGGTGCCAGGGCAGCCCACCCCCCTGGGACACACAGAGGGCCATGCAGGCCAAAGCCCCCAGCCCACACATCCCCCTGCCCAGCCCCACAGCAGGGATCGGGGCACAGGCTGCCCGCTGGCACAGTCCCAACCAGAACAGGGCCCAGCATGTCCCACTGCTCCCCCAGAGCTGCAGGTCCCACAGCTTAGGAAGGAGAGGGTGACACCGGGGGACCCCTGAAACACCCCCACACACACA
Source organism: Falco rusticolus (assembly GCF_015220075.1). Lineage (NCBI taxonomy): Eukaryota > Metazoa > Chordata > Aves > Falconiformes > Falconidae > Falco > Falco rusticolus. Next base: position 37,402,085 of record NC_051190.1, read on the forward strand.
CCAAGCCAGAGAGCCACAATGCCCTGAAACGGTGGGGGTCAGCCCCCAGCACCTGCCGGGGCCAGCGGCACCCCGGGGCCCTCACAAGCCTTCGCCTCATGCTCACTACCTTCCGCAGGACTCGGCTCATGGAGGATGGGGCTCTGTGGTCCCCCACAACGAAATCATACACCCCCCCACCCCTCCCCGGCACATGGCAACACAGTAAAGCCATGAAAAAACACAGACACTGCTCCCCAAAGCCCACGTCTGTACCTGCTGCCCTTCACCCCTCGCCTCCGCAGGGCATGGGGAGGGGAGCGGCCCCCACAGCGGGGGCTGAGCCCAGCTCAGGACCCATGGCTTCTCTCCAGGCACTGCTTCCACCGCCTGCCTTTGCATAGTAACACTTGTGTGACGAGTTGAGGGGGTTCCCTGCTGCCACAGCCCTCCCGAGCATCACCCCATGGCCTCGCTCCCCAGCCTGCGGTGGCGGCGCTGGGCACCTCTGGTTTCATTCCCAGGTGCGGTGAAAACCCCTCAGCAGCAGCTTTCTAAAACAGCCCAGCACCCCCTCCTCCCCAGCCCCGGCACCAGTGAGGTGGATGGGGGTGGTCCAGGCACCATGCTAGACCCCCACCATGAGCAGCCAGGACAGGTGGCACCACGGCGGGGTGACCCCAGCACCCCCTGGCCCAGCTGTGGGACGTCGGTCCCGGCAGCGGACAAAGGGGGGAACAAGACAGCAGGAAGGGCCCAGGGACAGACGGAGGGTCACACAGACGGACAGACATCAGAGGTATATTCTTTTTTTCGCAGCGCCAGGGCCCTGGCGCTGCGGGAGGGGGCAGAGTCCTGAGCGTGGTGCCGAGGAAGGGCCTTGACAGCAACCTCCAGCCCCCCCCCTCTCCCGCAGCCCCCCCGCTGCATGCCAGGGCAGGGCAAGGGCACCGGGCCCCAGCGCAGGTACAGGGCAGGTGGGATCCTGAGATGGCCCCGTGCCCCCAGCCGCTCCTCATAAAGTGCATGGGGGGACGGCAGTGCCAGGGCGGGGGGCAGCAGGCAGAGCTGGTCCTGGCCCTGAGAGCTCGCCCCGGCCCCACGGCGTGGGGCAAAGTGCTGGGTGTCACGCTCTGGTTCTGCCCCACGGCTCAGCGCTGACAGCTCGGGGGGCGACCCCAGGCCAGAGGCTCGGTGAAAATAAGGGGGGAGAAGAGCGGGGAGGGGGAGGCGCTTCGTCATAGGGGCCGTGGGCCGTGGAGCCCGGCGACCTCAGGCGTGAGCAGCGGGTTATGGGTGCCCTTTGTTGACATCCAGTCATTGAGGAAGGCCTGGGTGGCTTTGCGGTGCGCCAGACGGTGGGTGATGGAGAAGCCGGCGTTACCCTCCAGTTGGGAAAGGATCACCAACACCTGCCTGTGAAGAGAGCGACGGGCTCAGGGCCAGGCAGCTGCCTCTGCCCCTGCGATGCCACCCCTCCCTGTCACCCACCCTCTGCCCACCCCTCCCTGCCAACCCCAGGCCCTGCCTTGCTCCAGGCCTCCTGCCTGCCCTGGCTGGGCAGCCCCCCAGTGACCCACCCCTGCCTACCCCGGACCTGTGCAGGGGGGGGGACGCTGTCCTGCGTTTTGAGGCTGCCGCGCGTGGAGACGACGTTGAAGCTGTCGGTGCAGTCGCACTGGACATGCAGGTAGGACTTGGGGTGCCGGTTCTCCACCACCACAATGAGCCCTGCCCAGCCGTGCGTCAAGTAGTAGCATGTCATCCCCTCTCGGCCCTGGAGCAAACAGCAGGGTCAGGGGTGTGAAGCCTCTGGGCACCTCTGCCCCCGAATCTCAGCCCCCGGACCAGCATCCCCCACCTCCAGCCAAGGGCCGCCCATCCGCCGGGGTACCCCACGCTCCCCCAGGGAGCAAAGAGGGTGGGCATCCATGGGGTAGGAGGGGATGAGGTGGCAGCCAGAGCTGGCACAGTCCCGCCCGACTCAGGACACAGCAGAGACAGGGTCCAGGCTCCTGCCGGCAGCATCATCCCCTCCCCATGGCAGCGACCGGGAGGCCAGCCCCTGCCCTGCGCCATCTGCACCCACCTCATGGCGCTCGCCCTTGTTCTCGGTCAGCAGGATGATGGCGTCCGCCAGCGTGGTGGGCTGCGCCTCCACCTGCTCCACCATCACCAGGCGGGAGCTGTAGATGGCCAGGATATAGCTGGAATAGTCAGTGGCTGGTCGGCTGCTGGTGGGACTGGATGCTGCGGAGACACATGAGGAGGACCAGTGAGACTTCCTACCACCCCCACAGTCCCTGGAGCAGGGTGCTGCTGGGCTGCAGCTCATGCAGGCAACCTCCACCCCGAGGAAGGTCCCCACGGTGCAGATCACGGGCTCTGCCACCTCTGCCTCCCCCACGGTCTCCGCCAGCACCGCAGTGGGGAGGGTGGCCCAGCCCCTTACCCTGGGCGGCAGCGGGGCCTGCCAGGGCAGCGCTCCAGTGGTTGAAGGCACAGCACACGACGGCGTACTCGCCCGGCTCCAGCATGACGTCGCAGTTGACGAACTTCTTGACAGCTCGTTTGCTGTGAGCCATCAGCCGGCCCAGGCTCAGCTTGTTCCCGCTGGTGAAGGTGGCCCGGAAAACCATGATGCACAGATCCAGCAAGTGGCTGTCCACCGTGTCTGACCGCCTGTGCCGGGAGGGGGAGAAGGGTCACGCGTCACCCGAGCGCTGCCCCGCAGAGCACGTGGAGGCCGCGGCAGATCCAGGGGATGAGTCCTCCCGCTGCCCCAAGCATCCAGCCCCAGGAGCCAGCCTGCGATCAGGGACTGGGTTTGGCTGAAACTTGAGCAGCCCCTGAGAACTGGAGAAATGGTGATGGGGGCCCATCCCTCAGCTCTGCAACCCGTCGGGATGGCACGGGGCAAGAGGGCAATGGGTTTGGGATTTCTCCTGGGTCCAGGTCACAGCTTGCAGCCCAAGCACTGCCCAGCTCACCTGCTGCCCTCCTGGAAGAGCGCAAACTCCAGGGCAGCACGCTCCAACACCGTCAGCGATGTCACCGTCACCGGCCCGTTGGCCTTGTTGGGGAACATGCCCTGCACACGCACCTCGTGCCAGTCTGAATGGAGTTTGCAGATATCCACGGAGTCAAAATACCTGTGGGGAAGCTGGGCTCAGCCCCGGCAGGCTCCTCCGCAGGTACACTGCTCTGCCCCCACACCCCAGCATGCTGCAGCTCACGCAGTCAGGAGCAGCAGGCACCTGCAGGTCACCTGCACCCCCCTGGGGAGGCCCAGTCCTGCCTACCCCATCCTGACCCCCACGTCCCATTTTCTGTCCCCTGTCTGGCTCCCTGCCCCATAGCCTCTGCCTTCTGGGTGCTACCGTACTTAATGAAATCGCTGTACTCCATCCAGAAGACGCCCTCGCTGCTGCCATGGGGCATTAGGTCATGACGCAAGGGAGCCGGCCAGTGCGGCCACTCGTCAGACCAGCTGCCGTTCCAGGAAAAGCGGCCCCAGGGGTTTCGGAGCCGCAGTAACCTGGCACAAGGGGAGAAACAGTGTCAGAATCCCAGGAGGATGGAGAGTGCAAGGAAGATCACCTCGAGATACTCTCCCAGGTCTGCAGACCCAGCCAGCCCCCGGCAGAGAGCATCACGCTACTTCTGCCCCTGCCTTTCAAAGCCCTCAGAGCATCCTCCATGTAACTTGCCATCCCCCCCATGGACCCAGATGCTCTTGTCTGGCAGCTCCGGACCTGCTGCAGCTCCCTTTGCCCTTCCATGCCGAGAGGGCCTCCGGCTAGGTGCTGCGGGGATGAGGCTCAGCCGGGGAGAGGCTGCCGAGCATGACACGGCTGAAAACGGGGCTTTGTACAGCGGGCAGGCTGTCGGAGGCAGCACCCGCTTCTGTGCCCCCACCCTCCAAAAGTGAGAAGGATGCCCTGACTGCCTCATTGAGTGGGAAGAGCTCAACTCAGTCCTCTGCATCTTGTGAGACCAGGTGAACCATTCCGCACCACAGGGCGCTCTGGACAGCTCACATGACAACAGCGTTTATGTGACACCTTGGGACGGAGAAACAGCCCTTGCTGGCCATGATGGGATGCCGAAGAGCCCCTGAGGTTTTGTGTAGCAGGTACCCAATTACCCACCCCCCAGGTTTCTGCTGGGGCTGTTGGCAGGAACATCAGCTGTACCACACCAGCCTCCACCCCGAACTCACCTGAAGCCTTGGACGTCCCGCACATCCAGGATGGAGTAGGCGTGCCGTGGACGGAGACCCATACTCTCGTAGGCCACATCGTCCACCTTCATGTTGCCTCCTCCACAGGACGCACCCATGAGGAACCTGCACAGGGGACAGTAAAACCTTCAGTGTCCTGCCGGGCCTGATACAGGGGGGAAGCTCAACCCTGCTGCTCGAGGCACGGGACAGGCTCCCTCCAGGAGGTTCCTGGATATTCCCTCTCTGCAACCACACTGTAAACCTCCCCAGTGCAGTGCCCCAGCACCACTGGCCAGAGCTCTGGGCAGCAGCGAGCTCCCTCCACCCGCTCACATGCATGCTTGAGCCCCGGCTCCGTGGCAAGCTTCTCTGAGCAGTGCCTTCACCTGCAGGGCTGAAAGCTCCTTCCGCGCACAGCAGAGCTTTACCCAGACCTCACCCGTTCTCCGCCAGGCCCTGGGATCCTGCCTGTCTCTGACGGCTGGCAGGGCTCAGCCACACAGAAAGGTGAGCGGTACCTTCACGGGCAGGTGGCCCGTTCCGTGGGGCTGAGGACAGGCTATTCGGGGTGGGAGGTCTGCACCAGCCAGCCCTGGGGGCACACCATGGGATGGGACCCATCAGCCTCCCATGTGGTCCTGTACTGTAGGCTGGCAGGGGCAACCCTGCCTTCAGCCAACCTAACTGTGCTCCTGCTCCTCCTGCCACAGCGATGAACAAGAGGTCTTTGCTTTCATTTTGTTGCCTATAGACTGCCTATAGTCATGCCCAGCTATGGCCAGCAAAGATGCCACATATGGGTGGGAAAGACGTGCAGGGTCAGGTACTTAATACAAAAAATCAAAAGCAAAGCAAGCAGGCTCAACGCCGGCCACTTCAAAACTCCTGCCAGTCAGCAGTAAACATGCACAGGTAAGTTCACCAGGATTTTAATCTCACGTGAAAACGAAATAAAGGAGAAATAGTTTCTCAGAGCTTAGAGGGGGAGCTCCACCAATGCTCCAGACGAGTACCATGGGTGGTGAACTCCCCGCTAGGTAATGCACTAGCCCCTCTCCTCAGAGCCTCTACAAACAAGAGTGGGCCCCCCTCACCCCCCTCTCCAAGTGTCCATGCTCCTGCCGCGGCACCCTCCTGCCTCGTCTTACCCAGCCTCCTTAGAACTCAGCATTTTGGCCCAGATGAGGTCAGTGTCAATGGGCTCCTCGCGAGGGTTAGTGGAGCTGACCTGCAGCATCAGGCTCTCGCAGGGGGCACCCGTTAGTGTAGCCAGGCCTTCAATAGCACGCCCCGCCTGGAGGGCAAAGTACGAACCATGCAGCTTGGCCAGGGCCTTCTCAATGAGGGCGACCCACAACTGCTTCCTCTGGGCCTGCAGAAAGAGGAAAAAACGCATCATGAGATGGGAAAGCAAAGGCAGCATGTGTGGACAATGCAAAGCCCCTCTCACCCACGCCTGCCAGCCCTTCTGCTGTGATGGGAGACGCAGAGGCAGGAGCAGCAAGGCCAAGTCATCAGGAGCTAGTCCGGATGGGGACAAGGGTGAGCCTGTTCGCCACCTGCTCGGTGTTTTGTTTGCACCGTTTAATTCCCCTTGGAAAAACATCCTGGAGTGAATGTCCAAGAGGCCCTGGTGCTGACAGAGCTGCACCCTGGGGTGCCCCGGCAGTCAGGCTGGCAGGGGTGGGTGTCCACCTTGCAAGCTAACAGTCTCTTACTCCTGCTTCAACCTGGACTTGAAAAGGTTTAACAATGGAAGAGGATATTGAGCACATCTGGAACAGCTGCCTTTCACCCACACACTGTTGCAAACCAAAGCCAACACACCTTTGGCGAAGGAGGCTGCCTAGAGCACACACAGCCAGGGGACTGACTAGATTTCATCCACGGAACAGAAACACAGTTTCAAGGACAAGCTCCACAAACTCCCTGGCAGACTGGCAAAGTCCTCTACTCCAGCACAGGGACAGTGGCAAGACGTAATTCCAAGATGCAAGTTTTGCAGGGGGAAAACTCTCCCTGGAGTCACTTTGCTCTGGTGCCAGACTATTGCTCTTGGCATCACTAAGCTGATTACGGATTCAGAAAGAAATGCAGAAGCTGCACTAATGCACCCCGAGGTTTGCAAAGCCTCCATCAGCCACGGCAACGTGGGCTCAAGGCACAGCCTTTACCACTCTGTCCAAGTCATTGTTGCAGGTCCTGAGCGTGCCACAGGTGCAGTCACCAGCTGTGCTTTACCTCTCGTCCTGGGTATGTTGAGGCTGGGGGGAGATGCCTCCGCTCCAGCCCCTGCCTGCAGCGAGGACGCAAAGAGGAAGATGTATGAGGACTGAAGACAAGGAGACATTTGCTGGCTTCTGTGTCCCCAGCAAGTCGGGTTCGGTACCCAGTGCTTGGAGGGCAGCAAGGGAAAAGCACTGGTACGCTGTGACTGTGTGCGACTCACAGGTGGCAGCCAAGAGCTGGGAGAGGAAAGGAGGGCATGAAGATTTCTTTCTGATGGATAAAGAAAGCTTACAAGTGCTTTCCACCGGTTTTTGAGCCCACAAATCCATTTTGTTTATTTTTGCCTGAGATGCAGCCACAGAGCTCAGATAAGAGCCTGATTTTCCTTCCTTTGGAAAACTCTCTGCTCTCTCCCTCATCTATCTCACACAGCTAAACACTCAGCGGAAAAATGTCATCATGATTCAGATGACCCTGGAAACAAAGGTAAGGCAAGCCCAGCCCACGCGACAGCCTTCAATCTTAAAAAAACCAAACTTGAAATGTGTACGAGAGGAAAGATGGATGGATAAGAAAAAACCAAGACGGGCAAATCTTATACTGAAAATAAATGCACGCATCTGGACCCTCTCTGTCTACTGAAAGGCAAAATGTAGACATAGACTCCTTCTTCTTCCCCTCTCCAAAGTTTCTCCTTAACAGGACCGGCTTCCAGCAGCACTGGCAATCACTGTGCCCCACTCAGTGTCCCTGGTGGGATCACCCGCTCCGCTATGACAGTGGCCAGGCAGCCCAGGCTTGGCAGCGCTGTGCCTGAGCCTGCACGGCGTGAAGACCCTGCCACTCTGCCCAGGGCTGGGGTAAAGGCTCAGGAGCCAGAGCTGCCAGCCGTGCCAGGACCACTGCCTCACAAGGCCCATTAGCTCCAGTGCAATTAGCAGTTGGCCCAGGACTGGGCCATATCCATGCTGCAGAGGGCACGGGCTACCGAGTCTGCTCAAGCTGTGCCAACATTAAGGTTCCCCAAATACAGAATTCTCTTCAGGCCTCATTTCCCCAGCTGAAGCCCTGTCCCGACACCTACACATGATGCCGCCTCGGGCTGTGTGTATTTTAAAACAGGGATTTGCAGAATAAAGTCCAACCCAACAGTCCTGGGTCCCTGCCTCCTCTTGACAGCGGCACTTTGTTTTGTTTGGCAGTTTTTGCCGCCTGAGTTTCAATAAAGACATTCTCAGTCTCCTTCATGGCCATGATCCCAGCAAGCATCCCTGGGCCTGGCAGGCAGGGCAGGACATAATGCGCAGGGATGTCCTGAAGTGGCTGAGGGAGCTCGTTAATCCTACAGATCCCACTGAGTGTGCTCAAAGCAACCGGGCACCGGCTGGAAACAGGCTGATTTGTCGAGCGATCCCCTCCCTCTCCACGGTCCCTCGGTGGCAAAGCCAAGCTGCCAGACCTCCCCGCAGAGGGAAGAAACAGCTTTCCCTCAGCCCCTTACCGTGCAAAACACACGGGTTAAAATATTTTCCTTTTGCTGTGAAGAGTAAGGATGGTTTCCCCCACAAGTGAAGTGGCTGTGCTACAGGGAGGAGCAAGGGAAAAGCAACTGCAACTTCTCCATTGCAGCCTGGAAAATGCCAAAAGGGGCCTAAACAGATTTATATTATGGTCTCAAAGAATTCAGCTGACTTGAGGATGCAGCAAAAAGCAGGGTCGCGAGCTGCAAATTCCCCATGCAGCACCGAGTAGGGGCCTCACTTGAGCCACAGCAGTATTTCTTTTCCACCTCCTCCATCAGTCCTCTCACAAGCCTCCTCCTGCCCCTGGAGCACTGCCCACCCCCTCCCAGCACCCCTTTTCCCCCCAGGGCTGCTCACCTGCGAGAAGAGAAGGTATCCGCACTCATCGCACGGCAGCATGTCATCCACCAGCACCGTGGTCCATGTGCCATCCTTGCACAGCCGCACCTGGTAGGCACCCTCGGGGCACAACGTCCTTGTGATCATCACCCTCTCCACCAGCTCCGGCCGCTCAGCCAGCACGGCCAGGGCGCTCAGGAACCTGCCGGTGGGACGGGACGTGGGACGGTCTCAGCGGTGCACAGGCAGGCAGCATGCAGCTGCCCAGCCACGCAGCGCCGGGGACTGCGGTCTGCAGCCACTTGGTAAGGGGTGAGGCAGAGGATGGGGTACACGCCTGGGGGTTATAAATGGGTGTGAGTAGGGCTGAGGGGTCTGATCTGGAGCTGGATGAAGGGGGGGGCAAGGAGGAAGGGGCAGGAGGGTATCAGCCCGGCTCACTTCCCCTTACCAGCAGTTCCCCAGCAGTCCCTGCAGGATATCCGAGGGCCTGGGTGTCCGAAACACCGACCACTTCACTGATCGGTCCTTGAAGATGCTACAGTTGATTTCATGGGGTCGCAGCCACTGTTTCACCCTCTGCTGCACGCTGTCACCTTCTGGGAATCCCACAGACTTAGGCCCAGGGTGGAAACTGTCATCTACAAAATTGACTTTGTTCTGCGAGAGCAAAAGGCAAGGAGAGCATCAGTGCGCAGCTGTGCGGCGCACAGCTCCCCGGGGCCTCCTGGGACAGGGGGCTGGCCTGGAAAGCTTCCCACTGCACCCCCAGGAGTGAGCACAGCCCCCAGCCCTCCTGCCTGGCCCGGGCAGCCCCTTCGGATGCCGGGCAGGGGAGCATGCCCGGGGCCGGGTGTCTGCTGGCAATGGCATAGACGCATTTTACACATCGAGCCCAGTGTTCAGCCCCACCACGAGTCAGCTCTCCTCTCCGGCCCCCAGGCTCTGGGCTGTGACTCCAATTTGCCTTTCCTTATTTCACAGGAACCTCCCTGGGCAGCGACTGTCTCTCGCTTTGTGCTGGTGCTAAAAGCTGGACCGTGGGGGACCTTGGCTGACTCTAAAAGTGGCAAAGCACACAAACAGCAAGCCTGCGAGGAGCCACTTGGCAAGCAAACCGTTCTCAGCCTGAGCCCTGTGCTAAGGGCTGAGCTGCCCCAGCCCCAGAGGGGAGGTGCTGGGCTTGGCAGTCCTGTGCCACCCCCAAGGTGGATGTTAGGGGCAGCTTTCGCAATTGGATTCAGCCAGACCACAAACAGGCAAGCAATTCCGGAAGGAGGGTGTCCCATGTCCGAACCCACCTGCAATAGCTGTTGCGTATTAAATAAAATAGGATGGACTGAAGGGCAGATAATCCCTCAGGCACTAGCCACAGAGGCAGGACGGAAGCACAGAACTTCACCAAGTGGGGAACAGCGGCTTTTTCAGACAGCTTAACACAGGGTGAAATAAGAACCAGGATTTCTTTATTGTTGTTAATTAAATTATTTCAGCAAAAGCCGGCTCTCATTTAAATTAGCTTTTATGCACACCAAACTAGTAGTTGTCCTTCCTCTTTTGTTGCAATCCTACACGAACGCTTTATACGTGGTGCCTCAATTAGCACTTGCAGCTCCTCTTTTGCAGAAAGGTGTTTTTCAGCTAATAGATTTCACTGTTCAAACACTGATGTGGGCCAAAAAGGACACGTCCCAGGGCTTGCTGGCTTTCTCAAAGGAAGCCTCTACCCTGTGCAGCTGACAAGCAGCCACCCATCTCATCTTGCCACACTCTGGCCTCGCACACTCACCTCTCAGGGTGCAGCCGGGGCTCCTCAGGAGCCCACTGTGCAAGGCAGCAGTCCTGGAGTCACAGCCTGTGGGCATCGCAAGCTTTCTGTCCCCTGTGGAGTCACTGCGGTACTTTTCCAAGCAGCAGAGGTGGAAGAAGCCTTCAGCCTCCCCAGTACCACGGCCAGGGTCTCATCAGGGCCAGGACAGCATGCAACAGGGCTGCAGGAGCCTGGACATGAGCCCACAGAGCTCACCAGCATCGTGACGGAGGCAATGCGAGAGCTGCAGCAGTGCAGTGCCCTAGCAGCATCAGGAAAGCCTGCCTAACAAGCTAATTACCTTTATATCATGATGTCTCCCTTCACATACTTGTAAATGCTTTAGAGAAGTTTTCACTACCAATATCCCTGTGAGACGGAGGGAAAGAGAGGCACAAGAGCTGCAGGAGCAGCATCAGAGCAGAGGGGAGAGGAGCAGGTAACTCCTCTCACGCCCAAGCAGCGACAAGCCTGCTCACAGATGGTACCAGATGAGTAGCCCTGCTCATTTCTCCTGCAAGGTGATCAAACTGGGCATCGGATCTCCTTCACTCCTCCTGCTCTGCCAACAACCCCCTTCACACCGTTCTGGACCAGAAACATGACCTCTGCTGCCACCCCTCTGGGACTTCACAGGCCAAGGAAGGCTGCTGCCTTGCCCCGCACGGCCTTGCTGCCAGTAGCGAGTGGAGAGCAGAGATGGATGGACAAAAACAGAAAACAGAGATGGAGCCTCCCCTGGCACACAGAAAGGCTCCGCAGGCGGAGGTGCCAGAGCATGGCACAGACAGCAAGAGTCCGGGGCTGTCCTTCTAGCTCTGCAGGACACACCGATGTGTGTTGTTACTGGGAAAGGGGGAAGGATGGTTAATCAGAGGAGCAAGTAAGCGTGATACAGTGGGATAAGCAAGAGTGGGGGCAGCACGAGACAGGGAAGCAGATGTGTGGTGCAGAGGCAGCTAGTGGAGAGGTCAGCTCTGCTCTCCTCCCAGACGGAAGAGAAAGGGTAAAGCTAGAAGCAGGGGCCACGTACCAGAGAGTGTTGGAAAAGGCCCCCCTGGAATAGCAGAAGAGGGAGCACCCACAGCAGGAGCAGCGCTGCAAGGCAGGCAGCTCCACGCGACTTGGAGCAGGGGGGACAACAGGCGGAGGGGAACTTGGCCAGCCTGGCACTCTCCTCCAGGGGAAGGCTAAACAGCCTGTGAAACACCACGGACAGAAGGAAAGCTTGGAGGCTGCCTTACGTGCCAGCCCAACCAGGAGCAGGGGTGGGAGGCTGCAGGCACGCTGAGAGCAGAGAGCATGAGTATGGGAGCAGCACTGCCCCACACCGCAACCAGTCCTTCCCTCGGACCTGCAGAGCCCTTGACCTACCACAAACACTATCAGAACATAGCAGTGGTTTAGGTTTAGGGGGATTTTCAGGAGATGGCCCACGCTGATCTAATAGCCCGTTACTGCCAGCTTAGCGAGCTGAATGGGCTCAGCCAAAGCTCTGACCAAGAGCTGTGCTGGATCAGGCAAGGCAGACTCCCCTCCTCAGCAGCAGCAAGCTGCTAATTCAACTTGGCTGTCTCACAATTCATCCTTCAGGCCTGATTCTACTGGATATAAGATACTCCCTGCCTACAAGAAAAGCTACTCACTTGCTTTAAAGAGGGGGATAAGGAGAATCAGGGTGTGTCTGCTATAAAGGCACCCACATCTGTTAGGATGGACATGTAGCAATTGAAAAAAAAACAACCCACAACCCCAAACCAGGATCATTCTCAACAGCTTCTCTTCCAAACCAAACATCTCTGTGGTCCCCAGTCTGTGCAGCGGAGGCCCAGGCATGGATGCACTCCTCAGACCAGGCAGAGAAAGCCTTCTCTGTATGTCAAAATGGGACTGCAACTCCCTTTCCATCTGGTCCCAAAGAGCTGGAGGCTTCCCCCAGAAGGAAAGCAGGGAAAGAGCAGTGTTCACAGGAGCGTCTTATGCCACTCAGGGCAAAAAATGTGGCCATCAGAGCGGTGTTTGAGACTGAAACCCGATAGATTGAGCCAGATACTTCACAGTGGGAATGGAAGGCACTAGCATGCACTCCTGAGACACTCACGTGGAGCCAGGGTACAGCTAAACCTCAGCTGTCTTTCCCAGACCAGGGGTGAGCCATTTGCAGCTGCAGCTGTGCATTCACAAGCACCAAACCCAAAAGCTCGCCTTGAACACTTGCAGTTGCTAGCAGTGGCAGCAGTTCCTCTGCCTGCACCCCTGCCAGTGCTTTGAGCCTCTGCCTGCTGCATCCCCAGACTTCCCGCACCCATGCACGTCGCAGCTGCTGCCCACAGACAGCAGTGCCACCAGCAAACCTGGACACACTCTTTCCCAGCCTTCCCGACCCTTGGACAGGGAAGGAGCTGTATTGACCACCTAAGAACGTCCCCTTCAAGCCAGATTTTCTCTCTTACTGATTTAAATGATCACTCAGTTTCAGAGTTAACACTCGGGCTACCTCACTTCAGACCAGGAGTGAACTGTATGGGTTGCCTTCAGCCCAGAGACTATCTTGCACCAATTTAAAATATTAAATTTCAGTGTTAACAACCAGCATCCCGCTGTTATGTGAAGATCTTCTCTGGGCCCTAAGACACAGAAGGCAGCCTGCCTGTGCCAAGCAACGCCCCAGACCCACGGGGGAGGCAGGAAGGGGTCCCCCTCCAAGTGAAGCCAGGAACAAGCCCAGTTCAGCAAGCACTCACCTCCCGGCAGAAGGTCACGATGTTTTCCCACAGGGCTTTGGCCTCTCCCTCATCTGTCTGCCGCCTCTTCTCCACGTGCATGCTCTCCCGTCTCTTCAGGGGCTTGAGGCCCTTGCGCTGGGCCACGTACTGCTGTGGGGTATGGCAGGCAACGCAGTGCTTGGCCTTGAGCTCGTTGAGTAAGGTGCAAGCAGGACAAGCCCACTGGCCTGGCCTCTCCTGGCTGGTGGGTAGCTGGGATGGGAAGAGGCGGGCGACCTTGCGGGCGGACGGGGCCCTGCCACCACAGGAGGAGCAGCCGCCCTTGTCGCAAGCCCCGCAGTCGGGGCAGCGAGGGGACGGCTCGCCCTGTGTCCCATGCTCCTGGAAGCCGTGCAGCTTGGAGGAGCCGCAGGCTTTGCACTTCTGGGCCAGGGTGGGGTTCTTCAGGGTGCACTTGGAACAGGACCAGGTGGTGAAGTCAGGGCTGGAGGGGCTGCACGGGGTAAATCTCACCGAGTCTCCCACCAGATTGATGGTGTCACTGCCTTTCTGGGCACTGCAAGCCTCGCATTTGCCAGCCCCAGCCGAGTTAAGCAGGGAGCAGGAGCTGCACTTCCAGTGGGATGGACTGACCTCCATCTCCTCCTCCAGCACGCTCAGCCGCTTGTTGGACAGCAGCTCCTGGAAGCGGGCAGCCGGGGCAGCCCTGGCCTGACCCTGCGGAGAGCCCTTCTGCCCTGCTGCACTCTGAGCCGCAGGCTGGGAGGCTTCGGGGCCCGGCATCTGCAGCTGGGGGGGCACCTCCCGGCGGCTTCGGGGCACAGGGTTGTTTTGGAGCCCCGGGGAGAAGGGACTGAAGGCTGGTAGCTTCTGGGCCTCTTGTTCCATAGCCACTGGGCCCTGGGTGGCCACGGTGTCACCATCAGAGATGTCTGCGGAGACTAAAGGCTGTGGGGTAGAGGGGGCCATGTGAAATCCGGCAGGGGTGATGACTTCAGGGACGACCAGCGCCTCTGGTGGGATCTTGGGCAGGGAGAGCTTGCGTGGGCCGCCGCAAGCAGAGCAGGAATTGGCCATCGGCGTGTTGTGCAGTGTGCAGCGCTGGCAAGCCCAGCCACTCTCCAGCTCTGCTTCATCGGGGCTCTTCCCCTCCGAGTCCTCACTGCTGCTTTCTGCCTTGGCAGCCTCCTCCTTGGACGTGCCCTTGGGCTCCGCAAGCACAGTGGGCTTAGGCAAGATGCCGTTGATGACGGGCAAGGGGGAGCTGCTGGGCCCTGGCTCTGGGGTGAAGCCACAAACCTCACAGGTTTCCTTGCCCAGAAAGTTCCTGAAGGTGCAGCGGGCACAAGCCCATTTCTGTTCCTCCACGCTGAGCCGCAGGATGTGGTTGAGGTCGGGCTTCTGGCGGGGGGCTTCGCATATGGAGCACTGCCGCTGGCCGACAGGGTTCAGAAAGGTGCAGCGGGTGCAGGACCACTCGCGGACGGCAGCCATGGAGCCAGGAGAGTGGGAGTGGCTGCAAGAAAAAAAGACAATAGCGTGAGGGCAAGGCCACCTGGTGCACGGGGGTGCCATGTGTTTCCCTGAGCTGGCATGGTCAGGACCTTGCTTCCAGGAAGGGCACAACCATCAATCCAGTCATTTCTCTGCAGACACTTGTTCCTCTGGCACTGACAATTTCTCCAAGAGCATGGCAATGCACTGGCTTCCACCCAAAACACTTTGGAAAGGGCACAAGAAACAGCCCCACAACGCTACCAACCCCGCTCTCACAGTAGGGATGCACGCCGGTGAGCAAGCACACCGCCTCGGTGCCCAACCTTGACAATTCTGTATGTCTGCAACTTGTTTGTACTCTCTGGAGGAGACCTCTGCCTTCCGGCTGCCTCTAGGGTCAATTCTTTCCTCCTTTGTCATCACTTGAGCCCACCTCTATTTCACTTTCTGTTTCTGTCTCTCTCCTCTCCTTTTGGCTCACCACCAGGGCTACACCACAGCTGTGTTATCCCACACCAGACACCAGCCAAGCAAAGAAAAGCAGGTTGTGGTGTGTGGTGGTGCTTTTACCTGGCTATAGGCTTCGGGGCCAGAAGCCTGGCCCAGCCAGCCTGTGAGCAGCAGCTCCGGCAGAAACAGGTCATGATGCAAAGCCATCAGGACAGCTCCCAGCATGTTCTGAGCTCAGGAGAGGGGAACACAGCGCCCCAGCTCCAGCTCCTGTCCCTCTTACCTGGGAAGCAGAGAGGCCACAGAGCCCTGCCGTCAGCACCAGCCCTCGGCTTCAACCTCCAGTGTTGCCCAGGAATGCCTGAAACCCTGATGGGGGAAACAGGTCCAACGCACACCAGAGCCACCTTGTTCAAGGGCAGAAAGTCGTAATGATGTTTTCTAGGCAGGTTCAACTTTCAGAAAGCGAAATGCAGCAGCACCACCAGCTCCACAGGTCACGACAACCTCTGGGCTCGCACAGGGAGCAGCTCTCCCTCACTGCAGCCCTCCTGGTGCTTTCAGGAAGGTGATGCTGTGCTTGCACGCATGCTGACAAACAGCAGAAGGAATCCCAGCCCTGCACGGTGCTCTTTGTCCCCTGCTCGGGGTCATTTCCTGGAGCTTCGAGCGAAGGTGGGGCTGAAACAGAGCTTTCTGCTTCCTTCTCCTTCACACAAGGACAAAACAGTTCTCCTTCAGGTAAACGTGCAGCACGAGCCCAGAGCCCTCCCCCTGCACCCTCCTGTTCCCAGATAATGCGGCCAAGTCTGAAGCCCCAACCTTGAACCCAAGCTCCAGGCCAGCTGCGCTTCTCTCTGCCTGAACTGGTCCCCTTCCAAACCCTTCCACTCTGCCCTGCTTGCCCAAGACCAGGCAGGGCCAACTCTGCAGGTGAAGCCTCTGCGCCCGTCCCATGCCCTCAGCACTTCTTGGGAACAGCAAATTCCGGACGCTGCAGACCAAGGAACATGGCAGGCTAAATCATGGGAGTTGCACCTCAGTGGGCTCACCACTGGCTCCCTCTCTAGAGTCTCCTCAACAACCAGGTTCAACCACAACACCAGCTGGGACAGAGAAGGGAAGGAAGACATTTTATGCCACAGAGGGCAGGTGCAGAAAGCTATGAGACAGTGGTGCAGTCCACAGAGGGAACCGCGTCCTGGCTGGTCTCCAGAATCCCAAGCAGCAGCACCTGCACAACCAGCTTCCCAAGGCAGCCGAGCAGACTGCATTGCAGCAGCAGGGTCTTGAGGAGACAGAAGATGCAGCAAGAACCACCCTGGGGAGGAGAAGAGTGACCCTCCGTTTGGCTGGGTACGTGAGAAACTCTCCTGGGAATACTCCAGCAGCAGCAGCAATCCAACATTTCCAGACCATGCTCCACAGCCACTGGAAGCAGCAGCTCACCCCCACAAAGGGATCAGATACAACCTTCAACTCCCTTCTTCAATCAAATGTTTCTCTAAATAAAGCCTGAACTCAAGAAATCCATTTTATTGCAAGAGAGAGCTTGAAAATTCATTCTGGTTCATATACCATGCCTTCATGGTTTGAACTTTACAAGGTATTTATTTACTGGAGTTATTTAAGGAATCTTTCTCAGCTAAGAGAAATATAAACATTGATTTTTCTGCCTGAAGTCCTACAGCTGTGAGCCACTGTACAGTCCTCTCCCCTGCGGCAGCACCAGGTCCACAGCCGTCTGAAAGGGAGATCATTCCTCAAACAGAGAAAGGCAAGGAGCTGCGTGCCCGGCTCCATTAGAGGCAGGGAAGCAAATGGGGCCATGAAGGGCACCGTGATCCTGTCACATCCATTTGTCTTACTGGATGAGGTTCATCAAACCACAGGCATCAGCAGAAGGGAAGCAAAGGCTGTCAGCAACCTGTGCCATCCACATCCGTCCTGCAGCGTCCCATGCTGTTACCCACCGTACACTGTGCTGGAGAGCACTGGCTCCAAAAAAATCCACCCCCAAATGCAGATGCCACACTGCTTACTGCAGATTCAGGACCCTCCAGCCACCAGTCTTCCTGCTGCACACATCACTCTCACACCCATGGTCCCATCCAGCAGGCAAAGGCTTCTAGCCATGCAACCACACAAAAAGAAATCACCTTGCCCTTTCCCAAACCGAACAGACAGAAGTACCACATGAGGGGATAGTGGGGTGAGCCCCATCACCAGACCTGCTTGATGCTGCATCAGTGATGAGCTGTGGGCTCAGGGAAGGCAGCACCATTTCACTGGGCCAGGCAGGAGATCCAGGCTCCAGGAAGCAAGAGAGGAGAAGGAAGGCAGGACACCGCAGTGCTCTACTCCAAGCTCTGATACCGACCCTGGGGAGGTGATGCTCCCTGGTGGCAATGTCCCCCTCCTGGTCCCTGCGTCTCCCCCATGCCAGAGTCGGCTCCCAACACCATCTGTTTGAGGGACACCATCCTGCCTGCTGCTGGGATTTTCACCTACTTAACTTTCTCCACTGACAGGCTCTCAGGAGAACCAAAAAGCCTCCCAGAACGGTCATCAGCTCTTCCCTCACAGGTCTGTGGCTCCCCTTGCTGTGGCAGGGCCACCAGCATGGCAAGCTCTGGCAGGAGACTTCCCTGCCTGGTTCTCCCCGGGACAGCCGTCGTACCATGTCGTGGTGCCCAGCAGCCACACAACTTCCCCTGCAAGTTAGTGGGAGACACGGAAATGGGAGAGGACACGGGACACACATCTTTGGCTGTCCCACACATGCCACTGGCTCCCCAGCCTTGACAACTGGCAGCGCAGCAGACTGCTCCCACCAGACTCCTGCTGAGGACTGATGGACAATTCACGTCCCTGCCCGGAGCACCAGACTTAATTTAAGGGTCCAAAGATCACCGAGGGCACAAGGCTGGAACCTGTCTCTGCATGGTTCAAACGCTACCAGCACATGGTGGATCATAGCAGCAGCCTCTGCCCCACAGCAACACGTACCTCTCAAAAATGAACCGGCTGAAGGAAAAGCCCAACCGCAGCCTGTCCAAGCTTTATACTTCTCCCTACAAAGCCTCACTGGCTCCTTTCCCGGCAGGCAACAAGCCTGTGTAAGGAAATACAGTTGTCTCCACCACCTATTCACCAGGCCATCTGCTGTATGATAACACACATGCTCTCCAGCCCCAAAAAACGCAACTGAGATAAACATCGCCTGCCGCCTTCCCAGACGCCTGCGCAGGAGAGGAGCTCCTCTCAAAACCAGCTGCTCCACAGTGACCTGGCAAAGTCACCCACCCACAGAAGGGCTTTTCTTGGGAAAGGGACACTTTACAGGGATCATGATGACGCAAGCTCTCAGCAGCCCAGCAGGCTGGCAGCAGGGTTCTGCTGCAGGCTCTCTTTGGGTACACAGAGCAAGGGACGGGCAACAGCCGTACAGCCCCTGCCTCCAGCAGCACAGCCCGGGCTGGCCATGCTTCCCCCTGCAGCAGCTCTAGCCAACCAAGACAGGGTGCACATCAGCTGGCAGGAGACACCACGTTGGCAGGACTGCCAAGTCCCTTGGCAATCACAACGGTGTAATTAGAATACTTTAAAAAGAATATAGAAGGTACTGAACCAAGTAGGCAGCTTTCAGCATGCTGATCAGGTCCCAGGGAAGCTCACTGCTCGCCCTGCCTTGCAAAGTGAGGAGTGCCAAAGGCAGCCCGCTGCCGAGGTGACAGCCTCTGGAGAGGGATGCTAGCTGGTATGCCCAGGCAGCCTTCGCAGGCAAGATCCAGCAGCAGAGCTGCCTGAAAGGCCGTCGCTGTTTCCCTCTGGACACCGTTTCAGAGTGCCTGGAGGTGGCAGGAGAAGGCTGTCACTAGAAAGGAAAGGGGAGTCACTGAAGGGATATCACTGGCCCTTTGCTTCCTTCCGGTGTGCAGGAACTTTTAACCAAAGCAGGGCAGAATTGTTAGGACAAGATGGGGAAGGGATGAAGGTGGCACCAGCTGGTCACCTTCCAAACCCACTGCAGGACAGTGATATCCCCCTCCTCGGGCTCTGCTGAGCATGCTTGTCCCGTTGCTACAGAGCCCTAGCTCCTACACAGCTGTCAAAAAAACCTGGGGTCTCCACCACCTTTGGGTGTCATCTGGGACCAAAGGCTTTTCTGGAGCCTCACCAGAGCTGGGCAAGACAAGAAGGAACAGGGCAGGATGAGAGACTGGGAAGTGCCCAAAACCCGGCAGTTTGTGTCTTTCCTCCTGGCAGGAGCTGGTCATGTGCCAAGCCTGTGTGATGTGCCGCCGAGCTCCAGGGCAAAAGATGGCAACCAGCCCTGGACAGAAGCATCTTGGACTGCCAGAGCGAACGGCTTGAGGTGACCTGGGCACCGGAGCGAGAGATCCCAGGGCTCCTCTGCAGAGCCCACACTGGCACCAGCATTACATGAGCTTTTGTCAATTGCACACAGCAACAGAATCAGGCTGTTTCTCTAAATTAAACTGCTCCAGAACAGCTAAAGCCTGAAAACTTATTGCTTCAGTTCTCTCCTGCAGTAAATAAATAAATAAAAATCAATTGTTCTAGTCAGCAACGTACAAATCCCCAAGTCCTCCGAAAATAAACACATTGTAGCAAAATCCTCATTTGATAAATACAAGAACAAGCAATAGAACTTTGTGAAAGAAAAACAAAAAACACAAAAAACCCGAACAAAATCCTGCCTCAACTGTCTGTAAGCTGCAAATCACTTCCCCTCCTCCCCATCCAGCTGTTTCCTATTTAACTCCTTCTTTCCATGGCACTGAGTGCTCTGACCTAAGAGGAGTGCTGAGCCATCTCCCGTGTGGACCTACCACATCTCCAGAGCCAGCCAGAGCAGAAGATATCTGTGCCTGTGCAAGAAGCAGGTGCAGGAGGTCAGGAACCACGCAGCATCGCTCTAGCAGCTGAACTCTTAGAAGGGCACGTGGGCTGGGATCATGGCCTGCACATTATGAAGCCGGGGCGAGGAGATGCTGTTGGCTGAGCTGACTCACTCTTGCAGAGCCAGGCAAGGGCTGGGAGGCTGGACCAGGGGAAGGTTGCAGCAGATATACTGGCAGAGCAACACAGGAACGTTACAAATGGGACTTTCCACTTTCTACAAATTTCTATAGGAGCATCAGTGGAGAAAAACAGTCTCTGATTCACACTTCTCAACCCCCAAGGCTACAGAAGTAAGTGTCACCAGCTGTGTGCTAGCATCATACAAGCAGGGCAAGTTGCATAAGTATTTCCAAATCCTGCCTCTCCCACTCCTCCAGAGGGAGACAAGAAAATAAAACAGGCTTCAATACCAGTGACCTTCACCCAGTCTCAGAGGGGCTCGGGCAAAAACAAAGCACCAGAAGGGTTCTGTCCCTTTGCCCTCTTCTCCCACTTTGCACCAGTACAGATCTGCTGAGCCTGGGCAGACAGAGCAAAGAACCGCCCCCCCGATGTCCACCCATGGTCTCTTGGAGGATCATAACAAAGCAAGTCAGTCAGGCAGTCCCAGGCAGGCCTGCTGCAATGGCATACACGTGCCCACGAAACAGGCCCCCCACTGGACCCCTCTGTGAGCAAAAGCAGCACCCCACTTCCACAAGAGCAAGCAGGGAGGATCCCAGGGTAACTCTGTGGGAAGGGACCTCGGGGGTCTCCAGACCAAACTCCTGCTCCAAGCTGCATCTCTTAGGTCACAGCAGGTTGTTCAGGTTTATAGTCTGGTCTTGAAAACCTCCAAGCACAGAGACTACATAACCTCTCTGGGCAGTGAACTCTGCTGACTGTCCGTCCTTGGGGCAAAAATGTCTGATCTTCTCCTTGTCTCACCCGACACTTCTTGTTTTCTGTCCTCCCACCACACGCTGCCTGGCTCCATCTTCTGGATGATGCCCCTGTGGGTATTGGCAGACCTACTCGAGAGCCTTCTCCAGCCTGAACGAGCTCAGCTCCCTCACCCTCTCCTTGCAGGACACATGCTCCAGCACCATGACCATCTTTCTGCCCCTCCAGTGGAGACTATTGCTACTAGTAGTCTCACAACTACACCTTTCTGGGTTGTGCTCCCGCTCCCCTTGCACAGCACTGGGGAAACGTTTGGTACCGTAGGGGTCTGAGCAACCCTGCCGAACAGGGCTGGTGGCTCACACCCTCCCCAGGGGAGCTGCGAAAGCGCTATGGGAGCCCTGGTTGAAAAGCTGCTACAAAACACAGCTTCACCCTAGCAGGAACCTGCTAACTTCAAAAGCACCAACAGTTCAGCCTTCTGAAGACTACAAAGAGACCAAACTGATTTAAGAAACTCTCGCTAGAATAGCTTGGCTTTATCACCACATCTGCCACCTCATGCTGTACCAGGCACCACCAGTGCAAGTGGCTGTCCAGCCCAGGACAGAGATCGGCATCCCAGCAGACCTGGTCTATAACATGCAGGACCTGCAGCCCCCTGTATGACACAGCACTGGGATCTAATCACCTCGAGATCAGAGGAGGAAAGAAAAAACAACTCCAAAAAGGACACCACCTTCTTCATGCAACCTCTGTTTCACACCAGGCAATTCCTTCAGCCAGGACTGGAGCTGGGGTCTGGCACTGAGCCCCCTGCTGCATGGCACTTTTTGGTCCTTCAGGATGGTGGAAGGGAACCACAATGGCTACGAACTACACAAATTCCTCCTTTTATTGAAGCAGGTAATAAAATAAAGACGTCTTGATCATGAAATATTAATTTTTGAGTGCTCCAGAGCTGTATCACATATTTATATCAGCTCTTACTCTTTAGAGTCAGTCCAGGACAAACTGTCAACTGGTTCTGAGAAACACAGCTTAGGGGAAGAAAAAACAGCCGAGGGACCAGCCCGCTCCATGTCTGCTTCCATGCCAAACTCACTTCTGGCCAGGACAACCCTTCTTTCTGGAGGTTACCTCCTCCCAGCACAGCGTGCGTGCTCCAGACCATTCATTCACTGGGGCAGGACAATTACATTTATGCAGAAAATAACATTTTCCACTGGTAATAACTTGTAATGAATTGAAGCACGACAACTGCATTTGTTCTGTTTAATAAAGCAATGGAGGCAGAGGAAAATCACTCATCCAGGGGAGGGGGGGGAAGTCTAATTCTGCAGCAGGAGACTACGTAAGGGTGATGGTGAACGGGACCATTAAAGACCCATCGACACCCGATAACCCTCCCCCAGAAGCTGCCAAAAGGCTCAGATAGACACTACAAGCCTTCCAAGCTGAAGACGCACTCCAGTTCCTGGGAATTTCTTGATCCCATTGCACCACAACTCAAGAGGGTTCTTGCACAGTTTCCACTTTTCCCAAACTGGACACAGCATACCAGCCAGGGAGAGAAGAGGCTGTGAGTTCTAATGAGAAGATCCTAGGGGAAAACTGAACTCTGCTAATGAGAAATCTGAGAGAAAACACACTGGCCCCAGAAGTATGGGGTTCATTTTGCAGTATGTTTTTCCCCAGAGCCAACAAAACCACAGAACATGCTGGAAAACTGCAGCTTTCCCTACAATTTACTTTGTTGTCACCTCCCCAAAAAGAGGGCTTGCCTGTCTTAAGACAGACAGATGTTAAGGGTGGGAGGAGACATTTTGACGTAGGATAGGGAAGAAAAGACTTCCAAGGCTCTGTAACTACAACAGCCTGCAAAGTATGCAAATGGGACAAAAAGCATGCTCCTCTACCCTTTGCCAGCCATGAACAGGCCCAGAGGAGCTTGTCAAGAGTGAGGTGGGAAACGGGAGGAAGGCAGTGGCACAGCTGGGACAGGAGCAGATGAAAGCTCCTGTAACATGCACCAAAGTCTGGCTCTGATGAAGGAAGTAAGCAGAGGAGACTGTCACCACTTGGAGAATTCTCTTCACGGCTGAAATCCCTGGCTGGCTTTAGCCCAGGAAAAAGCAGAGAAGGTGCAGAGTCTTTTTGAAGGGATATGCCCATCTGAAGATGTGGTCACCGGACTTGCAAGCCCAATGCTGCTGCAAGAATGCAAAGTGACACACGTCTGGAAGGAGCATTCTTCACACTGGCTTTTCTCCAAGGCTAAGGATATACAGGCAGCATTATTCTAAACTGATGGACTGGAGACAAGACTTTTATCATTCCTCATGCAAAATCCTCAAAGCATATTCAGAATTTGGAAGGCTTGCCTTGTGAGAAAAACAGGACGTGCATCATTAGCCTTTAATATACTTTAATAATATACCTTAATTGCTTCAGTGTTGTAAGATACTAGCTTTCAGAAGAAAACCAGTTTGGCTAGCAGAGCACTGTGCAGTACAGGCACGCCGAGACAAGACCATTCTCAAAGGCTCTTTTGCTAATGAACAGGTTACCCAAACCTCTGCCAGGGCAACAAGAAGAATCCCTGGGGATATGAAAGGAAGAGGCAGACCCAGTATTTCAAGGAGGCCAGTGAAGTCCTAGTTCTAGCATTACTCAAATATTGTGCGGTTTCACAAGCTCTGGATGCACAAAGTTTTGATGAGGGACCAGAGGTATCACCCTATAGAACCACCTCCTGCACCTGTCCAGGGTTATTGGGATGCAGGGCCCAGACAAGATGGCCAACAGTAACGTGACCTCTTCAAAACTCAGGCTAGAAGTACAGGAAATGTGCTACACCGGCACTCGGTCACCCAGGAACCTCATGGGACAGGCTTTGCCTCAGCAAGGCTGGCAGGAGAACAGACCACAAAGGTCTCACTGGAGCCCCAGCCCTGGGGACAGCTACCAGCACAGCCTCAGCTTCTCTCAAGCTATGCTGTTTCTCATTAAGATAAATTCCAGCCTGTTGTTATAATTAATAACCTCATCTTGCCTCCCTGCATGCAAGCATGGGATATTTCTGCAGTTGCAATCACAGTTCAAAGAAACCAATTTAGCACAGCGCTACTGCTGCCATCATTCCTGTGCTCAACTACTTTATTTACCTTCCCTGTTCCTAGTTTCCCTGGTCTTTTGGGTATCTGGGGAAATTAAGAGCAAACAATACCAATGTCCAATTACACCCAAGTATTATACTGGGTGAGGAAAATTTGTGTCATTAACTCAGGCCAGCACCATACTATGTATATGCTTAAACAGGTTCGATAATGTCTTAATACTTTGATTTGGCTCAAGGTGGTAATGAACTGAGTGGCCTCAATCCATATCTCGCCTTACTTTGACTACACAACACTGACTTTGACTAAAATACAGTGGATATTTGAACCCATTTAAGAGCAAATACACAAAGGAGGTACACCAGTTTTGCAAGTTTCTGTCACAGTTGCGTGAAATTGGTGTAATCTGGGTGTAAAAAGCACCAAGGATCTCTGCAGGTACCCTGGTTCTGCTGAAACATTTGGGAGCGCCTCAGCATGCCTGCAGCTCCCTCAAAAGCTGCTGTTTCAGGGGAAAAATCCCACCATCCTCCAACAAATACAACATAAGCATTCAAGAATTTAATTTTTTTTGTTAAAAGCCAACAGACCAGAAAAGGCTTGAACCCTGAAAGACTGACAGACCCAAGTTACATTGGATACTTGTAGCTTCAGCGTCTGACACACTTGGAGCAAGAAAGCACTTACAGAACAGTAGTTCTGTTCTTCAGAGCGCCTGGCAAAAATTGGTTTTACTACCTTGTATGGTTTTTTGATAATTACACTCCATCTGAATAGCGTTTCCCACTTTCCCAGAAAGTTTCCCAATAAAGTTGTCCAGCAAAATTAATGAGTACCTAAAACTGAGGAAGATTCAGACTCCATTGAAATCAATGCCACAGACCAGGATGACAGATCTCACAGATCTCCTGCTGAATAAAACCTGTTTGCAAGATGGCTCGTACAGGAATGCTCAAAACCCCCCAAGACTTTCACACCCAGCCATCAGAGGCCCCTGCACTGAAAAACTCAAAGACAATGAGATCCGCAACCCAAACAGGGTAAGAGTCTTGCCAACGTTACGTGGAAACACAAGGATTATGAGAGGTGCCGGAACTCAGCTTTTGGCCCTTCAGACTCACACTTTAAGCAATGCCAGGGGAAAGTTTTTCTGGAAGCAGTAAAAGGGAATTTGGGAATTATATTTTCTTGAGAGGTTTTCATGAGAACGACCTGCTGCCAACCCAAGCCCCACAGCGATCTCCAGCCAGCATCCAGCGGGTGGCAATGCCCACAAACACCAAACAAACCTCCTGGACGTTTCACTCTCCATGCTGAGATGACAGGACAAAACCCCAACCTCAACCACCAAGGAAAAGGGCTGATCCCACACCCCGGCAGTCAGGGACAAGCGCCAGGGTTGTTCCTCACTGCGCGAGGCACTCGCTGCATACACACGCCAGTGGGTGCCCCGGAGCCCCGCTCGCCTGCGGATGCTGAGAACAGGTTTAGTACAAACGTCCACTGCGGTTTCACTTCAACGGCCCCAGCAGGAGGGAGCTGGCAATTATTCAGACATTGAGAAGCCTGAATGCTTCTGTGGAAAAGAATGAAACATTTCAAACTCTGAAAACATCCCCATGGTTAGGGAAAACGACTTGGAAGGAAGGGCAGGGGCTCCAAAACTTAGGCAATCATTCCCTGCCAGGCCCATAAACCTTCCCTGCCTTGAGGCAGCTCAGAAAACTCCTCAAAAGCCTATAAAGGGTCAGTCTTGGCAGACACCTTCCCTCGTCAATATTACAGGTGAAGTGAGAAAAGGTGAATCAGGGTGCGGGACGAGAGGTTCAGCTGCCAGGCAGCGAGGCAGGCTATAGTCAACAGCCAAACAGCTTCAGATCTGGCAGAAGTGATGCCTGCTGACCTGGCTGCAGCGTTCAGCCTCCAGTCTCAGCACAAAAAACTCTGGCCCTTTGGACACAGCAGGAGAAGAGATTATTACAGAGCGAACACAGCCCTGGCAACATCAGCACATCAAGGACTGATGGGGTACCATCGATCCGACCACATACCCAGCACCAAATCCTCTGGGGTGAGCTGTAGCACAACCCCTCCATGAAGCAAAGTCCTTTAAACCTCAAGGTGTGCCAGGAAGAGGATGGGAGATATCAGGAGCACCTTATGGCCTCCTGTGCCTGCAGAAGCCCAGGGAAAAACACACCTGGAGCAATACGAAACCAAATCAGACCCCAGAGGCAGCCTCTCCTCTTGTAGTCAGGAGCCTCCCTGCTGATCTGGACAAACTGGTGAGCAGTTTAACCCTGAGTGTGTGAGCGCAACACATCACGCGGTGCCACTCCCATCAGGGGTGCAGACTTCCAAGCCTCCACTGAAGTTTGCCTAGCACAAGATGTATAGAAAATCAGGGCACATCAAGAACAACAGGGAGAGGATTTATGACCAATATGCCAGATCCAGGAGGGCTGGCAAGATGCTGGGGAGAAACAGCTGGGAAGATTATATTCTTTACTACTACTATTACACCAATTCATTTCAAATCATGGCAGGTTTTAATTTAAAACGCCAACAGAAATCGTGCTCTTTGAAAAGGGCACAGAAGTCGGTAATAGCAACGAACCAGAAGATCGCAGGGAAGAGCAGCACAGGGTTAATGCCTCCCTCCAAGCATTAACGGTAGCCAATAAACACAGCCAGGGAGGCCACGAACAGCCCCTTCACTGCCCCTTCACCGAGTCTTTTGCCGAGAGCAGAAGCAGCCCAAGATTTTGCTGTCTTCAATGCATTACTAAGACCTAAATGAGGCTGACATACCAAGGACAGATGTCCTTTTTTGCTCCACCAAGAAGGTGGGCCACTCCCTCAGATCCAGCGTCAAGGGGGTCTTCTTCCAAGTGACCTCCCCTGTTACTGC
Source organism: Falco rusticolus (assembly GCF_015220075.1). Lineage (NCBI taxonomy): Eukaryota > Metazoa > Chordata > Aves > Falconiformes > Falconidae > Falco > Falco rusticolus. Next base: position 37,428,704 of record NC_051190.1, read on the forward strand.
CTCTTAATCATCCCCATTGCAGAACTGCTGGGCTGGCTCTACCACCGACCCTCCTCACCAGGTCCGGGGGGGCATGTCTGCTACCCACACCTGGAGAGTGGCCACAGGACCACCTGCCTACCCACATGGTGCCTGCCTAGAGACAATGGGATGGGGACAGCTTCATATCAATGATCATCTGTGATGCCTGTGTCAGGAAAAGTGGGAGGGATATCCAAGAAGAGCTCAAAGTGGAAGGATTTCAGATGAAATGTGGGAGGGAATGGATTAGAGCACATCTCTTAAGATGTCTGATATCTAGAAAGCATGGCATGGGACAGGATTGAGGATCTGCGGGTGATGCTATGTGAGCAACTCCACACCCCCACCTCACTCACACAGCCAGCGCCACCTGCTCAGCTCCAAAACACCACCCTGTACTTTCAGAGAATAAATTAAATCCCTTCTTCCCAGGATGAAAAGGAAATTCAAAGCTATTTGCTGCCTTTGAGGCCTGAAAGGCAAAATAATGCTGTTGGAGAACACCATGCAAGTGTGGAGAGGGCTGGCTGCCCACTCACATGGCCCTGCAGGGGTTGTGGGGCACTGAGAGCTATCACAACGCAGGCACAACTGGGGGGAAGGAGGTGGGAGGACCCTGCCGAGCCCCTCTCTACTTTTGTCTCACCAGTTCTCAACCCTGCACATAATCAGCTGCGTGGGGCAGACTGCTATTTGCTTGAGAAACAACCATCTTTTTCCCTAAATTCCCCCTGAAAAAATAAATCAAGACATAGCTCCAAGGTGGAATTAAGACAAAAACCAACAGGGATCAAGAGCTCTGTACAATTTGGGGTACAGGGAGTGCGAAAGACTCGTGTTTTCTTGAGGACTGAGACTAAGGAGAATGGGGCTGCAGCCTGGCAGGGGTGAGAAGCAGAGCCCCCAGCCTCCTCCTCTCCCGGGGCTTTAACTTGGCCATCATCCCAGCTCCTGGCGGAGCTGCTGCAGAGCACCCTTCCTGCAAATGAGGAAATTTCCTGGGGCCCAAGGCCACGCTGCCACACTGTCCCATGCCAGACCACGCAGCGCCCTTCCCACCGCTGCCAGCCACACTCGGGGCACGGTAAGCGGGACCGCACAGCTCCTGGCGAGACGGAAGGCAGCAGAGCACTGTGGTCCATCGCCAGCGGCTGTCAGGCTCTCTTCAGGATGATTAACAGGCCTTAATGAAAAGCTAAGCCAGTCCTGTGCCTCAGGAAAGCAGCTCACGCTTAATAACCAAGCCAACAAGCTTTGCACTGATCTGAAGAAAGAAAGGAAGATTGCCAAGGGACAGAGGAAGAGAGAGGAACTCTGGCAACTCCCGGCATCCCTGGAGTTCAGCCTGTGGTCAGATCAGGGCATGGTAATCAAGCCACCACAGCTACACTATTAATGTCACCTGGCAGCAAGGGGAAAGGCAAGGATGGAGGTTCCTCCCAGAGCCAATGCCACCAACTAGCTAGCCCTGCTATCTCTCTGCATGCTTGAGCAGCTCCTTTGGCAACAGGAGATCAGAAGACAGAGGGCAAACCTGAATGTCCTCTCTTCTGCCTCAGGTACCACATCTGCAACCCCTCCAACGAACACTGATCCCAGAGGAGGATCTCAATGCACAGAGCAGAAGCCCAGGGCAATGTCTCAGATGAACCGGGCATTCGAATTTGCACACACATGCACACACTCTTTCCACTGAGTCCATGGCTCCACAGGCAACTTTCAAGCACACTCACATTCATTGTCAGGTGCTGGAAAAAAACATGCACAAAGGCTTAGTGCAGCCTGCTGCACTGCAGCCACGTCCCTCCATGCTTTACTGACCTGGGGTGAAGCAGGGCCAAGGGCTTGCTTGGTCAGCTTGGCCAGTCCATGGTCCAGCATGGAGAGCAGAGGCTTCGGACAGCAAACTCCACCAATCTCACAGATGGCTCCAGCCTTCCCTGCTCCTAGATCATCCACACCTTCTCCAGCTCTGTTCCCCTTCCTAGGTTATGCCAGGTCAAGCACATGAATGCAACACTGCACAAAATTTGCTGCTGCATCAGCTGTGGTTTTGGAAGCCTGTTGCCATGCTGCAGCCAGCAGGCTCTGCTCTCCTTGCAGGCTCAGGGGGAGGAAGAACAAGCAGGGAGAAGCCGCCTCAGGTGCTGTTCAGACTCAGGGCAAATGAACCAGCATCTCCTCCACGCCACAGGAGGAAGCAATTTATTCTGACAAACAGTGAAAGCCTGCAGCGGGGTTGGCCCTTTCTGTCAAAGCTGGTGTACCATACAGAGGCTTACGTGCTGGAGCAGGGAGGGGAGGGTACTGGCAGTCAAGTGATATACGCATCACTCACGGAGAGAGATGATCAGTAACTCAGAAGAACCAGGCTGCAAAAGATAACTGCCTACCCACCAGGGATCCCAGTGCAGGCAAGCACTGTGCCTGCTAGCCAGCCATCACTGCTTGTCCTCCACACCTGGGGCTGCCAGCAAGCAGCAGGAGCTCAGCACAGCCCTTGGACACACACCACAGCACCTCTCAGTGCACCCCTCTCTAGAGGGTTCATGTCGCAAGTCTTCAGCCTTGAAAGGGGTTGAACGCTTGGGCACAAGTACCTCTGGGATCAGACACAGTGTTAAGGAGCACCCAGCAATGTGGCACAGGTGGGATGTTCATATTTGCATCTTGAGCTTGTAAGTGAAGTTCAAGTTGGCCAGGGAGAGCTCACAGGCAGGGAGGCCAGGAAATATAAGCTCTTAACTTGTAGAGAACCTGTAACACGAAGGATCTGAGATGCCAGGTATCTGCATAAGCCAAGAGAGAACAGGCAGCAGCACAGAAACTCCCTCTTGAAGCAAAGTAATTCCAGTGTCCATTTGGTCTCCAGCAAATGCACAGATATGGCTGTATCCTCTTTAACTTGCAACACCTGCCTGGCTGCCAGATCCCCTCCTTCCACAAAGCAACTGGAGAGGTTCTGGACAGAACTGGGAATGACTTCCCCACTGCAGCCTCAGAAACACCATCAGTGCCTGAAAAAACTAAGAGTTCACACCTGTACACACTTCTCTGTATGTATCTGTGCAGCCCTGTGCCTGCAGTAGGCAGCAGTATCTCAGAGAGCCTTGGATTCTCCTTCCATGGGGCCTGTTGCCTAGATATCTAGACACCTGTTAGCTAGACATCTAGACAGCAACCAAGGCACTGACAGACCACTAAGTCTAAGATAAGTCCAGAAACCAAATGTGAATTTCTCAAGTCCTGGCAACGCTCCTTTACCATACTCTGTACTTGATAGCATAATGATTTCCAAACATTTGGGTCAACCCAGACCTCCTCTTGGCGAGCAGCGATAACCACGTGTGGGAGCACACACTTGCTTGCATCCCACAATAGGAAGCAGCTGGAGTCACGTCTGAGCACTGCCAATGGCAAGATGAAAGACTTTCAGACACTTCTCTTTTTCTGCTGACAACATCTTCATGGGCTCTTCTCCCCACTCTCCACTACAGATATGGCTCCTTTAACTGCTGATTTCCCACAGGTGAAGTTCCAGATGTCCCTGGGAGGCTTTTCCAACTTTATTTATTCTATTTAAATAACGAGGGCATATGGTTTATTACAGCTATTCAGGGGTTTGTCTATGTATATGGGGGTAAACTTAAGAGAACAAAACATGAATCTGAGCCTGGAATTTGCAGAGCTACCAGGACCTCTGAGCACCTAGACACCAGCACCTGGCCACAGAAGAGCAGAGAACCACCTCTGTCTGCAAACAACAGACCAAGGGCTGTGAATGAGTTTCTAGCTCCTCACCTACATCACACCAGGTCCTTCAGTGCTAGCAAGGAGATTTATACCAGCCCAGGAGACCATCAGGACTCCTGTTCCCCTTCTAGAACAGCTGCCACCCCCTGAGCAGGATGAAGGTCCAATCTCCGGGACAAGGCCAGAGCCAGAGGATCTAACGAGGAGCAGAGGCAGCTATACAAAGCCCTTGGAAGCAGGGAATTCATGCTGAATCAAGCTGTGCCTGCTCGCTCTACAACCAGGGGAGCTCTGGCTAAGACAGACTCAGCACGCCCAGCACTGCCAGCATGCAAGCACAGAGGCAGGCGGGCAGCGAGCTCCGTGCCCCAGGATACCTAGGAAGCCCCTCAGGGGTTTGTGCAACAGCGTTTATAGAAAGGGGCTCTGTTACCCCCCACACTAACACGTCATGGCAGGCTCTGGGCATGAGCTGGGCTAGCCCAACTGAAAAAAGATATCCTGCAACACATCAGCCCAGCTTCTCTTGGGGGAGGAAAGGATCCCAACAGGGAAAGCTGTCCCAGAAGCCTGCTGGCATGTCCTTCACCCCAGCTACAGAAGCAGCAGCTGTGGTACCGCTGGAGGACCTCAGAGACCTGGGAGATCCTTCAGTAAGTCTTGGTCACCTCTCTCCAGGTCCCATTTGAAACAGGCCCTGGAGAAGGGGAGCACGGGCTGCTCTTTGAAGGAGGATCTAAGCATGGAGACACAGCAAGATAAGGAGCCTTTCAGCACTACGAACCTGAGACAGCGGGAAGGAAAGAAAGCACTGATGGGGCTGATTTCTACAGTTACATTTGACAATAAAGACTTACCTGCTCTCAGCAGGGAGGGGAGGAGGCCAGGCAAGGAACAAGAAACAGAACTCATTAAGCTGCTCTCTCATCTGAGAAGCAGGGACAGCTTCAGCAAGGAGGGTGGACTCTTGGGAGCAAAGGACACTTGATTCCCCTCCATTTAGCTACCCACGTCTGAGGTATGCTTGAACAATCACTTCAAAAGCAACGCTTGCAGAGGAAAGCAAGCTGGATGAAGAGGAAGCTCTACTTGGTTTTGTTTCTCTGTCTTTAAGCCAATTAAGGAATTTGTTTTTAAGTGAGGGTCTGTAGTCTGCCTCAAAAGAGCCTGCGCTCCCTGGAGAACACAGCAGGGCAAGGGCGAGGCGGCCATCTGGAGTCAGAGCCCTGCATTCCCTAGACGCCACAGGCACCGCTGGTCTCGCTCTTCTCCTCTGCAAAAATCCCAGCTACTCCAACCCCCCAGAACCTCCCTGCTTCTAACACACCTCTGCAGCAGATGCCTTTCCCCTTTGCACCTTGGTTTTCTCACTAGTACGTCACACACGAAGCCAGTCTTGTTGACATCAGGCAGCCCTATCCTTGCATCTCTCAACACTTGTCCAGTGTTTCAGGAGCCCAGCACGGAAAATGCCTTTGAAGCTCTACAGCCGGCCAAGAAGAGGCTAAGACAAAGACATGGTCTGTACTTTTAGTCTGGTCTCATAGTACCTGGCCTCGGCGCAGGGTGGTCAAGCTCCAGCATGGTGGGGAGGGGGCTACAAACACAGGTGGAGCACACATCCAAGGGGACAGTACAGGCAGCTGGGAGACATGTTTGCCGGGACAAACGGCTCCTGGTGTGGGACTGTGTAGATAGATCCCTTGCACGAACTACATGGCAAAGGTTTTGCCCTGTACATACCAAAGGCTATTTTCTGCCATTCTTCCCAGCACAGCCAGTACAGGATACATGCATCCTGCATCAGAAAACAAAAGCACCTCGTGTGCAGGGTAGTTTGGAAGTACAGGTACATTTGCCTGGATGAAGACCACCCTCCACTACCTTTAAGAACAGGGAACAACTTTAGATGTCACACACCCAAACGATGGCAGTTGCAATTTATGCTAGCATCGCCCCTATCCCATGCGTGAGGCTGTCTCACACCACTTTCCAACGCACCGGGTGTTAGTACTGGAGGCTGGGGTGAGAGAAATCCTGTTTCCCAGGACCAGAGAGATGTGGGACTAAGGCCTAACATGCTATGGGCTGGAAAGAGCCAGGAAAACCCAATGGGACTATATACCAGGCACACTTTGGATTCACCCATAGCCCCTTACTCCCAGTGCAACTCCCCTCTCACGTGGGGAGGCTGGAAGAGGAGACTTACTGGTGGCTGCCAACCCGAATTGCTGCTCAGCTAAGTTTTATGTTGCAATTTGTAGTGCTGTTAAAATAAAATTGGTAGAGTAGTGGGGGAGGAGAAAGAGAGAACAAAAAAGAGGGGAAGGAGGGAGAATGGATCAGGAGCAACAGCACAGCTCCAAAGTGGTCTGCTCCCATCTCTCACATCTCCACTGAACAAATCACCCTGCATTTCCAGCTGCTGTGCTCCAGCCTTCAGCTCTTGCAATGCTAATGCCTGGGCTCAGTTCACTGGGGGGCACACGCAGGATACAGTTAATAGCAATCTGTCCATCTCCACAGCAGCTGAAGTGTCAGACTCAAATACAGCAGGCAGAGAATACCAAGAGAGGTCCAGGGCATCTACAGGCTGGTGGCTGCTTGTAGCACTTCCACACTGCAGCCACCAAGGCTCCAGAGGCCAGAAGGGATACCCCCACCCCAAATTCACCCCCTGCCTTCTATCTTCTCATTCCAGCACTGGTTAAATACCATTCCTACCCACTGAGGTCACAGGTGAGCTAAATTACCCCCTGTACCTCCAGAGGCTTGCCAGCTCTGCACACTAGATCTGCAGGACAAAGGCTGAAGTCATGGATCGATATCCCTGCATGTGCCAAGAGCCACAGGATTCCCCCACTGAGACCCACGCTGACGCCTCCTCTGAGGAGAAGGCGAGGAAAGGTCAGAGCGCCTTACAGCTCTCAAGGAATCCTGGCTCTGCTCTGCAAGGCTGGATACTGACACATGACCTTCAAAAAATCAAAAGCAAAATCTCTTCAGTGAACTTTAACAGAACAGTTTCCTCTTGACATCACGGAAACTCACCCCACCCTAAGCCAGTCCCGTACTGCTGAAACCATGGAGGAAACTCAGAATTACATCCAAGGAGACTTTGGCCTTTCACCACGTCAGCATTCCTGCTCTTCACAGAAAGAGCCAGGCCAGTCTCGAGAATTCACACCTCATTGCAGAAACCACCACAAGCCAATTTAACAAGAGGCCAAAATATCAATCCTACACTGACCAGACAGGCATCGGTGAGCTCTTGAGCCCCGTTACTGAAGCACCTTTTTGTGGTGCTCCAGCCAGCAACTGAGTGCAGGTCCTTCTTGCAAGGGAGATGGGAGTAGATGGGATCCTGTGCACAGGCTGAGGCCCACCAACAACGATGGACATGTCTGCACATGTGCAGCTCACCTATAAAGGCCACTTGCTTCTCTTTCTCATGTGCCTGAACTTTAGAGTAGGCAATTATCAGCAGTTACCAAGAAGCTCAGTGGGATAAAACACGCTGATCTTACTGTGGCTTGGCTGTGAATGCTTCCTCTTGCACAGCCTACTTGTCATTTTCATTTCCTTGCGTTGATGGCTTCTAGGACAGTCCCGGGCCAACCTTCAGTACCAGCGCGCACAAACAAAATACCCCTGGATGGGCAGCACAGACCCGCACCTGTGCCCTCTGTGGCACAGCACCCAGTGCAGACGGTAAGATGGGCTCCTTCAGCACGTTGTGACCCCCACCAGCCCACAGCCCTCCCCTGCACCTTCCTGCCCACCGGCACAGAGGGAAATGTGGCAGCCAACAGTGCCTTCAGGTCACCTAGGGCAGTTGCCATGTCACAGGAGATCACCCACCAGGATACCATCAACAAACCAAGGAGCTCCAGAAGGACCCAAGAGCATTGCACCACATCAGAAGCCCACCACCCCATCAAAAAATGGATCAACGCAGGAACCCACACTTGGCCTCAGATTCATTTTGGCATCGCTGTGCACTTTGAAAACAGTGGCCGTTTGGTTTCTCTGGCTTCTCAGAGACAGCAAGGAGGGTTGGGTGGGTTATGTGGAGCTGGAAGGGCCAGGAGTAGAGCAGAATGCTGTGCTGGGGCAGGCTGAGCCACACGACCACCCAGCACCCCAACCTGCTCCTTCTGTTCATGCCCCATGCTCTAGAGCTACTGCCACCTTAAGTGAGCCAGCAACACATCTGGCCAACTCCTCAAGCAGTCAGGCAAGCAGTAATTACCAGGGAAGCCCTTAGAAGTTATACTGTACCCTGGAGGCCTCAGGACTCGGTAATTCAGACTGTGGTACTGTTTACTGCCTTGTAAAAATGACACATACTTAAGTTAGTGCTTTGACAGCTGGAATCTAGAAGATGCTCCTGAGTGGAGCACGTGCAATTAACTGTCGCGTGTCCATGCCACAGAGAAGCACAGTGCCATCACAGCAGTCCAGCAGAGACCATGCTGAGGCTCCTGTAACAGCTCAGCATCCCTTCCCTGCAGCAGCACACAGCGCTTCCTACCACGGAGGCAACTCCCGCTCTCATTTAAAGCTCCTGACCATCTTCAAGTCACACACACACTCACAAACAGCTCTTGGGTAACCTCAGCACACACGTTCCTCAAGGACAACCTGAAGGACATCACTGTCATCCTACAGACATGGGACAGAAAGGAGAGAAAGAGCGCGCGTGCCCTGCCTGCGGCAGACAAATGCTGCACAAGACAGATGGGCCTTGTCAGCTGCTGTGCCCTCCCCACCACGTCACCACCAACAGCAGTCCCTCCAACAGCCATCACACACACACCCCCCGATCCAGCCAGGGGCTGCAGTGCCCACACCAGCATGCCCAGAAGACACAAAGCATATAAACATTTGCTGTAGGAAAACATAACCCAAGGAAAATAGGCCATTGTGCCAAGCTTTGCTGGGAGATTCTCTAGAGGATCTGTAAAGCAATGATGTGCCTGACACACGTCACTGTGCGTGCCGTGGAGGCTGCTGGGCAGGACAGCAGCAGCATCAGTGATCAGTCCATTCTGTGCCACAGCCTGCAACCAGGCAGCTCCTGCAAAAATTTTTTTCCCACATTTCAGAAGCACCAAGTTCCCATTTGTCCCTCCCCACAGACAGACACAACTGCTGTGGGGTAAGGCGGCAGAAGCCTCAGCTCCTCAGCAGGGAAGGTTAAAGAGGAACCATTTGCTGCAGTTGGTGGCACAGGTCTGCTGGGATGTCCCAGTGCTGCATGGGGCACATGCCAGCCAGCACCAGGGCTCCAAACAAAAGGAGGAGACCCTTCCTGGTGTAGCCAAGGAATCAGGGGGAAAAATACATATACATAGTTAAAATCAGGTTTTCAAGAAGACAAAAGATCCTGCTTGTGCCAACCTTCTCTCCAAGTCACAGCTGGGAACGCTACTGAAAAAGCCAGGGATACGGACACCCTGTCCTCTCCCTGCCAAAAGGTGGCAAGAGCCAGCGTCCCAGCACCTCCTTCTGCTCTAGAGAATCTGCCACGCTCCAAATGCAGGAGCCCAGTTCCACGTAACTACAAGCCCCAGCATGCAATACCACCCTGAGCACTGGGAGCGGCAGGGCTTGAACCCAGGTGTCTGGAGACAAAGCTGAGCTCTGTACTGCTCTGGGCAAGGGCAGGCGAGGCCCCTCCAGCTCCCAGCAAGCTGCCAACTTGGCAGCCTTCAAGCACCTGCAGCCCAAACTCTCATCCTCACCCCATGCACCGCCCTGACTCTCCTGCTGATTGTCCCACTGCCATCCAGAAGGGCTGCGGGCTGCCTTCACACTTCACTTCAAGTTTCCTTCTGGTTTGAATGTCCTGCTGCAGCCTCATAAATGCCATCTGTAACACAGAAGCAGCTTCTTTCTCTTCAGATCAGTTCTTCACACCTCCTCACAGTGACCTTCAGCACCTACCCCTCGCAGGGATTCAGTGATGCTTGTGGGCATGGATGCTGTGAGATGCTCTGGCTGGCACAGGCTGTCGGCTGCAATACTGGTGCCTTGCCAGCACCAGGCAGAGCGAGACGCATGGGAAGGGACCCAATTCAAATAAAAGCCCAGGGCACTTCGTTAAGGAGTGCAGCTGATAAGGCACAGCTACCTGGGCGGGTTGTGGATCCCTGGGCAGGAACAGGCAGATGCAGCCCCAGCTTGCCAAAAGCAAACAGCATCCAACCACAGCTTATCTTTCCTCTCCGTGTGCCCTGAACAACTGCCCTTGTTTGCTGTAGCCCCGCACCGGGGAGGGGGGGGCCTGTTTCATCCGAGGGAACAAAGGCCTGCAGAGAGTTTGCTCTGTACACACTCCCCTCCATCTCCTCCACGCACAAGCATCAGTCTCCAGCCAAGATGGGATCAACGCAGCCTTTCAGTGCCAGGGCCAGCCTGAGGCCAGACGCTTGTGCTGGGGGGTGGAGGTGGGTGAAGGGAGGCTACAGCTCTGTGTGTCTTTCCATTTCTGAATCACATTAGCCAAGAGACCTGAGCCCAGAGCCACCGGTGTCAAAACTGATTAAGTTACTAGTTTGAGAAATCTAGCATGTGCCTTTTGCAGCAACAAGTACCTGCTTTTTGGATAATTTTGGAGGAAAGCAATGAGCTCTGGAATGAACCCAGGGAAGAGCTGGCCGCTTGGCAGCACTAAACAGCTCAGAGGGGAAGGGAGCTCCCTGTCCACCCCACAGGCAGGAAGCAGGAGGCTGCTCTTCCCTTCACGCCCCCTCTCACAAGCCCAAGACAGCAGGAACATGAAGTTAATGCAGGCCCATCTCCCACCAGGACAGATGCCACAGCATTAGGTGGATGTGGTTTCCACCCTAGCTCTTTTGCATGACTTTGGGAGAAGAATAAATAACCTTCCCACATACCCTTTCCTACATTTTCTCCTTCCTCGCAGCAGCTCAGCCAGGCTCCTGAGCTTCCTGCTGTCATTGCATCCATCCATCAGCTCCTTCTGGAAGACTGAGACTGCTTCACGGCTCTGGGCTACATGCGTGACACCTCTCAGGGGGGCAAACAATTTGCCATGAAACACTAGACCAAGCTCCTGCCTCTGCAGCCAAAAAAAGCCAAGTGAGCAATGCAGCAAGGTTATTCTGGAAAAAAAAAATAATCCCTGCTCTGGCTCCTTTTACTATTCCCTATTCTTAAAAAATAAGACACCTCAAAAAAGTCACTACCTACCAATCCCTCTCCCACCCTAACCCCAACATACCTGCATATGGAAACACACCTGCTCCAAACAGATTACCAAAGGGCTCTTCCAGGCCCTCTGACCACACACTGCCGCAGCACAGAGTACAAGAAGCCACTTCCTTCACAGCACAATCGACAACCGCACCTCCAGGATCTCTTCCCAAAAGAGATGAAGAGGGCAGGACAGTACATCTACGCACAACCAAAGCTGGCTGCTAACCTCCTTCCTGCAGTGCAGGATCCTGACTGTGCCAAGGCAAAATTACTCCAACACCTGCACTTGGAAAAGGACCTGAACCTACTTCCCTGGAGCATGAGTGCTCAGCTACCACAGTCTGGAGCGCCCCAAAACCAGATAAAGGTGCTGCTTCCCCTTCTTAAGGTTGGCACTATCAAAGGGACAGGTCCACTGTGCTCATCATGCTGTGACAGCAACACTCAGGCAAGGGGTTCAGGCATTCCTGCTCAGATTTTAACCAACCCTGCTGCCTAAGATGAGGACATGTGCCCCAAATGACCCTCTGCCCCAGCTTTTGCCCTCTCTGCAGAGAGGGTAAGCGGGCAGGATAGCTCTCATACCTGCACTTGTGGGAAATGGAGATGGGGAAGGTTGGGAGGCAGATGGGGAGCAAAGGGAGAGTTTGTTTTTTTATTAAGAACTTCGGTCTCCGCAATTCTGCGCCATCCTCCAAGTTCTTTATGGCTCCAGAGCTATAAATAACCTCATTTTAAACAACTAAGAGGCGCTGTGAGTGAGCAGACTGCTGGAGCAGCCAGCATGGAAAGCGGATCGGCAGGACTGGAAGCCTCAGGCAGATGAAACAGCATATCACAAAGCCAACTCCTTGGCACTGCACACTTTCTTGAGCAAGACACTATTCCAGCTGCCACGTGGTGCTTTGGTGAGAACTGGCAAGCAAACAGTTACAAGCCCAATGTTCCCAACAAGCAGGTACCCACAACAACCTGCAGCATCATTACTCTACCAAATCCCAGCTAAGCTTCGATGCCACAACTTCCAGAGGGAGCACAGCAGCACAGGGATGCACCCACCTCACTGCAACACCTGGGGAACACAAGCTCCACTCAAGTGTGATGAACAGGCATCTCCTGAATATCAAAGCTGATGTTAGTACCCTTGCGGTTTGGGAGAGTGGTCTCTTTTTCCCTCCTCATCCCTCCTCTGTGGCTATAGTCAGAGCAGATTTTGGTTATCCCCAGCTACACATGTCTCTTGTCCTTTGCACAGAGGCTTGGCAGAGGAGTTGGACCAGGTGGACTCCAGAGGTACCTTCCAGTCTCAACCAGTCTGTGATTCTTGCAAGGTGCAAAACTAACTCTCCAAGCACACCCGAATCCAAAAAGGTTGCTGATAAATATCAGGGACTTGTGCCTGCCCCAGCCCTGTTGGGGTAACTGTACTCCAAAGAGCACGGACGCTGGCCTGCTGAAGCTGACAGACCTCCTGAGGCTGCTGCCTGACCTGAAGTCCAATGACAGAGAACAAAATCAGGGAAAACCTGCAGAGTCACCTTTATCAGTAGCTTTACCAGTACTTTTCTTCCCAGACATCTCACCTCTCCTCTGGGCCTTGGTTTCCCCAACAAGAAACACATCCTCCAGACGCTGGTTCTGTTTATGCTGCACTGGGAGGTGAGGTGCCACCACACAGGAGGGTGGGAAGGAGCTGCACACAACCGCATTCCCCCGCCATAAGGCTCCCTGCCACTTGTCAGTATGCCAGTGACCCTTTATTCATCTCCAGCAGCCTCAAGATGGCTCAGAGCCTCCGAAACAGGACTGTGTGATGCTATCCCAGCAGTTCTGACTTGCTGATTTTCATGTATTTAAGCCACGGGGTTCACAAACACCAAGGTCACAGATGCCTTGCTCTGGGTTCCTCTCCAGAAGTAAGTAGTGCTTCTGGGGAGCAGGGAGGGTGGTACAGGGAGAGTGGTACAGCAAGTGCCCTCCCACTAGCTGCCAACAACATAAGCAGGTCTTCTCACTTCCCTCTAAAAGCAGAGGAATTCATATATTTTTAGCAATTACAAAATAAATAAATAAATAAATAAAAGTCTGTTCCTCCCTCCACAGTCACTGAGGCCCAGAGGTATTCCATTCTGAAGAGGCTTTTATAGACAAATACAAAGCCTTTGCAGAATGCTGGGGGAACCCCCAGAAAATGCATATGGTCTGGAAAATGAAGGAGCTCAGAGAGCTTCAGCCAAACCAAGTGGTGGGCAGAGACACTTAGATTCAACTGCACAGATCCTGCAACACTTTTCCCAAATGCCCCTCCTGGGCAGAGCAAACTTGAGCAGTTCTCAGTTCTCAACAGGACACTGTTGTCCCTCTTTACGAATCCTGGGGAACAATGACTAGGTGAACAGAAACACTCTTTTAAATCTCATCTGGGAGACAGTTCATGCCCTAATTCCCTCTCAATACCTTACAGATGTGGAAGGATGCACGGTGGCGAGGTGCCACCAGCAGCAGCAGAAGCCACCACAAGCCCGTGGCTCCCAAACCGTTCAACAGTAGGCACAGTAACGGAGCTATGTCCCACTGCCAGCACCCAGCCTTGTGGCACTGCACCACGCTGCTCCCAGCTTCATGAAGCGTTTGGCCATGATGGGTCTGCAGGTTCAGCTGAACGCCCTCGCCCAACAACAGCCCAGGCCAAACACCTTTAAGTATATGAGCAGGGGGAAACCCCAAGGGGACTTTTAACTAAGCCAGAATTTGCCTGGCTACACACAGCTACCACGGATGTATTTAAAAACATCATCTTTGCCCTAAGCAGAGATTTCAGCAATAAGACTCCTCTAACTAACACGTATATAACACTTGGCACCTCTAGTCTTTAAGTAATTATGTCCCCCTGGCATGCTGGTGAAGGCAGGGACATGCCCCCTGTTTACAAGGTGGGAAGTTGACACATAGAAAGAGACTGCACAGTCTGGTCCAGAAGAGACCAGGGACTCAAATTTGGATGTCACAAGTCTATTCTTTCTACCATTAAGGCACTTTTTTCCTCCCTCCTGTCTTCAGCAGACAGGGAACTCCCGACCACCAGCCTCATTCAGCCAACAGGAGACAACACAGACTCCTCCCAGCTTCTAAAATCTTGAAAGCCAAACAGCACTGATTTATTCCCTTATTTCCACCCCACCATGACAGAAGCCTCCCCTAACTCCCCCACCAAGTACCAACCAAAGTCACTCATGAAGTACTTGTTTTCCTGCCAAGGAAGGTCTGCGTTCATCCCAGAGACAGACCCGAGCAGGTTTGGCTTGGCTCTGTGCTGCTCTACAGCAGCCAAAGCATTATCAGCTCTGAAGGTGGCCACAGGCCCGGACAGAACATCAGCAGGAAAAGCGAAGTCTATCCCAGAACTCCTGTCCAGCCTCAAATTGACTCCCCAGTACTCCACCTCCTTCCTGTGCTAGAGGTCTCCAGGGATGCAGACACACAGAGGCAGGTCTACCTACCCTGACTGGTTCTATTGACTGACTTATTTCTTTAAAAAATTGTATTTATCTGTTCCTCTCTGGAAAACAATCATCCACTGCTGCTTCACCCTGTTGTCGCACCCGTCTCGCCATGGGAACTGCGGGCACTTTGATGCCTGACAGCCCGGCTGAACTCAGCAGGTCTTTTGAACCCACTTCCATAATCACTGCCTACAGCAAGTTCTTCCCACGCAATTCACTGCTCAGTGGATCACGGCCAGTGATTTTCCTGTCTCCAGGAACCGTGCGGCACTTAACCGGGATGAGTTCTCTTCCCCCTTTAGCAGCGGAAATACATAATTATCAGAAGAACCACTCCTGTCCTAACAGGACACTGGCCTTCTCTGCACCCAGACCGGCAGTTCCTGTTCTTGCCAACATCCGTTCCACCATGAAGGTTGGTTGTTCAGGAAATTTATTTCCACGTGTCAAGATTCCACTTCGTTTCTCGAGCTCCTCCAAGCTACAGGCTTTGAATCATGAGCAGTCTCAGCTGGCACACACAAGGCCACAGCAACACCACCTCTTCAGTGCCCAGTGCCAGCTTTGCAATGAAAGCTCCTCAATCTCGGTGCTGGCTGT
The DNA here is from genome assembly GCF_015220075.1 of Falco rusticolus. Taxonomy (NCBI): domain Eukaryota; kingdom Metazoa; phylum Chordata; class Aves; order Falconiformes; family Falconidae; genus Falco; species Falco rusticolus. The sequence continues at coordinate 37,443,805 of NC_051190.1, forward strand.
GCATGGGCATACTGGCGCAATTCATCTGTGAGCTGTCGACACCTTCCCCAGCGCTTCAAGGCAACAGAGGAAAAAGAAAAAACAGCAGTCCTGAAGGAATAATCCTGCCGGAGGGACCCAGCTCTGTTTGCAGGATTGCTCTAAATTAGAGGGAACAAACCTACACAGCACAGATCGCCGAGCAGAACTGTGGGCCAGCCACAAAGGTTGGTGTGCACAGCAATAGGTGCTGGGAACCACACAAAACAGCCTTTTTAAAGGCCTCTTGGGCATTTCTAGGAACTCAAGTCCATGATTGAGAGCAAAGACAAGAGCTAATTGGTTTCACGCTGTTACCAGCTCAACAAGGAAACCCAAGACAGGGCTACAAAGGAGCAAAGCATGATGTCGCTTGCCTCGGAGCCTCCTGGAGTCATGCACCAGACCCCAGGAAGCACATTCCAGGACTGGCAGCAGAAGAAAGGCAAGAAAACCAGGGCTACACAACAGATACTACATGACCATCACAGCACACGCCTCCAGTGGAAAGCCACAACAGCTTGGGGACACTCAGAAGCAAGCAGCTATTCCTAAAAGACTGGCAGCTCCAGACAGACTCAAGCAAGTACGAACACCCAACCAGGCTGGAGTCTACGCAAAGCAGGCATTAGGCAAAGGCTCAAATGCTATTAGCACAAAACACGGCAGCCTCTGCAGCCAAGCCCCCAGGCAGAGGATTTTTAGATGCTTTTGACATACCTCTCAACCTGTCAAGAGACTGAATGCAGGACACCAGCCTTCCAACGTAAAGAAAAATTCCTCACTGCAAGTGGCTGACAGGGAAGGGGCAGAGGCAAGGACTCTGCTACACATTTGAGGTGCTGATTTCATCGAGGAGGGGCAGAAATTGAGGGTCAGAAACATGAGCTCTTTTTTAGAGTAATCTTGTTCTGGAATGGTTTGTTACCCTGGATCTGGTATTCAAAAGCATTTCACTGCTTTTGCAGGAAAACAGCTTCTCTTGCTCTTTTGAGCTCAAACTCTTGCTCCTTATTGCCACTCAGTCACAATCCTCCCTCTGTGATACCTACAGTGTAGTTGAGAGGTCAAAACAGAAGAGAGGCCACATGAACATGGCAAACTTGTTAAAGGAACTGAGATCCCATTCCCAGGCAGCCACCTTCACAATTTAGGTGAGTGACGGAGAGCTGGGACAAGTCCTGCAGTCTATTCTGCAGGAGACATCAGCAGCTCTGTAGAAAGGACATGGCTTGGCATCGCTCAAATCTGTGGAAATTTGGCTCTTGCTTTCACAAGGAATCAAACTGAGCCTCCGAATGAGAGGACCAGACACCCAACAGGATGCAAAGCAACTTATCTCCCAAATGCACCACCCCAGATTCAAGCTGAGAGGTAAGCAGGTAAGCAGGCTCCTTCCCCTCCTCCTTACCTTCGCACCCGGTGGTGTAAATGCTGGTGCTGCCGCGTTATAAGGGCACTTTCCCAAACAGGGCCATTGTGACTACTCCTATACCAGCTCACGGCTGGGTGCCCCGGGTAGGGTGCACTAGTGAAGCCATGGTCCGACTCCGTCTCTGCAGCCAGCGATGAGGCAGAGCTCCCCATGGTTCCCCCCTACCCAGGCCACGCCGAGATTTATCCTAGGTTAGGTCCAAGCCAGTGGCGTGGGCAGTTCGGGTGGAATAGGCGAGGCGCTGTGGCATGGGCTGCTGCAAAGATCCCAACACACTGGAGAAAGGAAGGTCGCTTCTGATCAAGAGTTGGGAGGAAAAAAAAAAAAAAAAAAAAAAAAAAGAGAAAGGAGAAAAAAAGAGGAAAGAAAAAGAGAGAAAGATAAGGTATGATTTGAGCAACAACCCTTCAGTTTTAGAAGCCTTAGAAGCCTATTAATGCATGCCCTGCCCAGGCTCCCCATCCCAGCACTCACTGGGATTGGAAGGGCTGTTTCACTGAATCCCCCTTTTGCAGCCTGGGAGTGGGGAGTACAGGGGCTCTAAAATAGGCTGCCCCCAGTTAAGTGCCAGGAGTTCCCAGGCACAGGGAAGCAGCCCGACTAGCAGAGGAAAGCACACTAGAGCCCTTGCCACCACGGTAAAGCAGCAGAAAAGGGAACAAGCAAGCCTCACTTAGAGCCCTTGGGATTCACAGGCACAAAAAAGGTTATTTGCAAAGCTCTGGGCTCTAGCTGGCACGCAAGGTTTGTAGTTACCTCAGCTACAAGGAGTACAACTTGACAGCTCATACGCAGTGAAGATATTTTATTTTTCTTGCATGTAAAATAAAACATCCTGCTTTTCCTGTTGCCCACTAACACCACAGTAAGGCTGAAAACAGACTTGGGTATCTGCACAAGCATGTCTTCTGTGACTATTTCACACACTGCAATGAAATACTTCCAGCTCAAGCCAATTTTTAGCTGATACTGAGCATGCCCCTACCCACAGAAGCAGACTGGGGGCTTTGACTGGTTTTCCTTTTCTCACCCTCCCTTTCCTACTTTTTCAAATGTGGATGCTCAAAGAATAAAAATAGGGAAACATTTTGTGTCCTCTAGTATTCAAAGAATTTTAAACGTACACATCTCTCCTTAAAGGAAAAAGGCACGGCAATCTGGATGCGTGTCAGGAGCAACAGATCAAGGGAACATTTAACAGAGCAAAATAGAAGAAACGAGGAAGAAGAAAAAATTAGCACAGCTGAGCTTATTCAATTACCCACCAGAATTTATAGAGATGAATGAACTATAGAAAGACCTTTGCGAAGAAACTACTCTGTGACATAAAAAGGCCAAAATGAAGACTCCTAAAATACAGTTTTTCAATCCCAGAATTGATCTAAAGGATCAAGAAAGGCCTTGATACAGACTCTCAAATGTGGCAACTCAAGGAGCAGGTGCAGTTTTGCTACAAGCTTAATACCAGAACGTGCCTGCGTTAGACCATTAGCTGGAGAACGTTAACTGCTCTGCCACGGTCTCTTCTCTGTAACCTGCAAAGTCTGGACTAACAAAATAAAACTGAAATAACCTGCAAGAACCCAGCTTTCCCTATCTCAATTTCCTTGTTTTAATTGGTCTGCCTAACTGTTAAGCATCAGCCAACACATCTCCATGCTTTGCTTCTCGCTACTACCTGCCTAACAGCAAGATTTCACTGATTTTTGCAGATCCAGCCAAAGTGGATCCCTGGCGCTTCCCCTCTCATTTCCTGCTATTCAAGCAGTTAATTTGTAACAAATCTGATTTTCTGGCTAAATGAAAGCCATGTGATGTGAGGGGAAGAGTATTTCCAAGTATCATCAGCTGAAGTGTAGCTGGAGACATCCGTTGTCCCACACCTGCAGCGTCTCCGGCTTTTCTGCCGCAGTCCTCAGCGGCTGCCCCATCCCAAGCACCCTACGTGCTCCGGCAGCAGCACAGGCGCAGGGGATGACACTAAGAGACGTGCTAGAAGAACAAACTGTCACTCACCTCAAGACATGGGTTCTACCACAACAAAGTAAATAAATAAAGGCAGGATGGGTAGAAACACAGCCCTACACAGTTCACCGCAGGCTGAGCAAAACAGAAGGCAGGATGCTCAGTCAATTGATAGCCTTTCCCCCTGCCTCAAACAGAGCTAAACTGCCAAATAAAGCAAATCCACAGGCTAGTTTGAGACCACTTCCTTAGCTGACTCTCAAGCTTGAAAAGCAGAACCCTTTGCTTCTTCCTCCTACACACAGAAACACCAGTTTTGGCTCACCACAACAGGCGAGAGACATGCCTGCTGCCCGCATCGCTGCTGCCTCCCAACGTGTTGCTGGTGTCTTGGCCCATCCTCCTCTGCCAGGTCTGCACCGGGGAGCGGGAGCAGGCAGCTCAACACAAGCGTTCCGCACGGAGAGGAGAGGCTGGGAGTCCTGCTTTAAAGTGGTGTGGTAAAAACCCATGGAGGGTGGAGCTGGGGAGAAGAAGGGATCTATAAATAGGTGGAGGATAACCTAGCTAAGTCGTGGTGATCTCCAAGACTGTCTGGTCTAAGTGGGCTGCTAGGCTGCAAGTGCTGCATGAAATCGGATTTCTCCAGGCAAAGCAGTAAATCCTTTTCTTCAGGGTCACCCCTCAGGCCAGGTAAGAGCAGCCAATGAAGAACATTTAGGGGGGAACATCAGCCCAAGGAGGGGAGAGGGCAAACCTGTTCAAAACCAGGAGTGGCAGCATTACAGCGCAATGCAAAGCATGTACGTGCTCGCCACACTGAGCCAGAAAACGCCTTTGGCCAACACTAAGCAAATGAAGAGCCTGCAAGAAGTACAGGTGAGAATGAAAACTACACTCTAGCAAGGGAAAGGGTCAATTAAAGAAGCCTACAAAGAAGAAAGCCTCTCTGGAAGCACTCACATTATTTTTGAGGAACTTCTCCCACTGGGCAGGGAGATGCCCCAAGAGATGCCCTGCAGGCACACTGAACAGGGAGTCTTCAGCCATGGAAGGGAAGCAAACTGCCAAGAGCTCCTCTGCCTTGGCAGGAGGGAGTAGGATTTTCCTTCTAATTAATAAAGCACTGCTTCCACCTATCTAATCAGGAGAGGAAGCAACAATGTGAACAGATTGAAGTGTCCTGGGAAGAGTGGGTCTCACCCATGAAAATTAACAGTTAAGCACCTTAACAAGATGCTGAGTTTGGATTTTGGGGTTTTGTCCCTTGCAGCTGCAATAATTGCCAGGTTTCAACTGATGCTGTTTAACTACTCCCAAAATACTGCTTCCAAAATAGAACTAGATTTGATCTTCCCACCCTCAAGCCACTCGCTCCCACTTACCCTGATCTGTTGCACGTGGTGCAGACCCTTTATCAAATTGCCCCACCAGCACCCAGAAGCAGCAGGCACTTACAGTGAATTCAGGACAGCAAAGCTTTCCCATGGAGGTTCCTCCTGCTGCCGGGACAGCAGAGCAGTCGCCTGGATGCTTCCAGATAAATCCTATTCCTCAACACCAGTCAGCGGTGCTGACCCTTTGGGCCCCAGCTCTTCTGTCACACCACCCAAAGCAAAGCAGGCAGGAAGGGTGGGGATCTGGGTCTGCCCAACCCCCTTTCCTTCCCTCCAGCTTCAAAGTAGGTTTTGGCTCTGAAGAGAGCAAAAAAAAAAAAAAAAAAAAATAGAAAAAGGGAACTAGCTCACGTGTTTTAACGTATCTGGGAAGTTGCAGGATCAGCTTTTCCTAGGATCTTCCTAGGATCAGCCCCAGGCTCTTCCCTTTGGCACGCAGCAGGAAGAAGAGACAGAGGCCCCCGGAGCTGCTGCAGCCCACTGGGGAACAAGTGAGGCAGACACATCCCGGTTGGTCCCATGTGCAGAAGCCCCCTAATTGTGACAGGATACCCCACACACTCCTTTTCTTATTTATTCACCCACAGAGCACAAGCCAGCTCAGCTCCTGCCTGAATTCCCCAACCTCTCTTGGTTCTCAGCCTCCCAGCCTCACGGATAAGACTTTGTCACTTCATTAATTCCTCTGCTCCCCCACTCTGTAAGTAAAGTCACCTCTCAGCTACTCCCTTGCTCCAGAGAAGATCCAGCAGTGAAAACACAGCCACCCTGCACACCAGACAGCTTGTCCGAGGCGGTGGGCCAGCAGCTGGCCCAGGAGAAGGCAGACTATGTACCTGGAGGAAAAACATCCCTCAGAGCTGTGCCCAGAGGAAGCAGCAGAGCAGGAAGCTTTCTTCTAGGACTGAAGCTGTGTGAACCTTCTCCTTCTGCTGCATGAACTCTCCTGTCTAGGGGCTGACTAAGACGGTCTGGGACCTGGTACCACCCTCAAAAGCAAAGGAGGAGCTCTCTGCTGTCACATGCAACCTGCTGCTTGCAAGGAGAAATAAGGGTTCCTGAAGAGATTTGAATGCCAGTCCCCACACACAGCCCTGGCAGAAGCAGCCTTTTCGCTGGGGTCTGCAGGATCTGACTCACACATCCTTAAACACAAAGTAGTTCAGGGGCAGATGAGTGCCGCTGGAGGAGCTGTGGCTGACTTGGGCATCAAGCTGGAGGAGACTACTTCATATACATCATGAAGACATGGCCAACCCTTGGCCCTCTACCAATCTTTGCCACCATGCACAGCAGATCTCCCCACCAACCACCAAAGGAGGTACATGCTTATGGGGTCTGGGGTAAGCAGGGAACAGTGTGCAGGGATGGGTAAGGTGCACAGCAGAAGATATGTCAGTGTAAGGAGGTTATAAAGTCATACAGGAGGTCAGGCATGGGATAACTGAAGAAGGATGCAGAGTGGAGATCTGATGGCATGTCATGCCAACCAAGCAAGGAAAAGAAGCCCAAGCATTTGTGCGCATAGCAAGTGATGCACAGCTGGGCTCCCAGCCCCACAAGGCGGGGTGGCAGAACATGAGGACATGCAAAATGAGGTACCAGCACCAAGCAGAGTATGGCTTGTATTCACCAAGCTGAGACGACCCTGATAAAAGAAGTGAACCCAGGGGAGGAAGGGTGAACAGTCTCTTCTTCCACAAGGCTGGGGGGGAATGAGCAGGCAAGCAACTAGACACCCACCTCAGACAGATGCAGTATGGACTGAAATCCAAGATGCTAAACATGAACCCAATGAGAACTATACAGCTCAAGTCCAACAAGAGCTCCCGTGATCACCTACGGGACCCCTGTTGCAAAGCAGCCAAGCAAGCTGGAATGCTCCAAGCTGAACAGGTGTCTTGCTGACGAGAAACAAAGTTTTGGTGCTCCTTCTTCCGGCTCCCACCTGCCAAACCAGCACTACAATGCAAACCTGAGTGCTGCAGTCTTGGCAGGAAATTAAGGTGTCAGCCAGTTCCAGTTCCTTGCAAATCTTCTGGCAGGGAGGGGTGGGAAGGTACCTCCAAGGACAGACTGAAGCATAGGTATAACAGGAAGGACAGGCCAGCAGTTGGCATGCTTGACTAGGACGTGGGAGGCTTTTTCAGCCCTCATGCTCTACCACAGAGCCTCCTGTGTGACTCGGGGCATAGTCCTGTGACTCAGAGAGCACTGCCTTACCTCCCAGGGCCAAGAAGTCTTCAGGTTCGCAGGCACTACGATGACAGGCAGTACACAAGCACTGCAAATGGGAGGCGGGGGAAACTGGAGAGAGGGTGAAACTTACCCACCCAAATGTTTGTTACAGGGCAGCAGGGCTGAGAGAAGAGAGGAGAGTCAGATGTTCTGACCTTAGAGGAAGTCTAGGGGACTGGAAACTGCAAATAAGCTATTTTCCAGATCATGGTGAGAAACAAGACTGGTATGCTACTTGCGGAGATATCATTAGATGAAATTAGCTGCCTGCAAACAGATTTCCAGATGGACCATTCATGTCTAGTTAAGATAATTTAACCTGGAGTCCTAGATCAGAACAGGATCTCACACTTCATGCTACGCTTTAGCAAAGTCCAGAACAGCAGCATATCTTTCTGGCCACAGACATTAACATGCAAAGGCAAGCTCGAGGATCTTTACCTTCTTTCAGCTGCCTTGAAACTGGTTCTGGCCCAGCTTTAACACAGAAGAAACTCATGCACAGCAGCCGAGTTGGGCTGAGCTGCATTTAACACCCAGCACTGACTCTTCACAAGCATGCAGGCAGAGGAAGAGGTGTCCAAAGCCTGAAGTGAGAGATTGATAGGAAAAGCAGATTTATTGTAGAGCCAGCTTAGCCACAAAGCAACTAGCATCAAAGTCTGAAAAATGTTTCCTCTTTTCCCTTGCATGGGACACTGTAAACCAGTGACAGATCATCCAGTGAGCTACTGGAAATCTATCACGGTCACTCTGAGAGAGGGGATTATACAGATTTGAAAGGGCTATCAACATCTTAATTACAAGTTATAGGGAGAAAAAGAGGGAGAAGCATTGGGTAGGAAGGTTTCTTCAAAGTAAGGGTTAACTTCAAAACCCATTTCCATTGACAACTGAAGAGCAGGAAGGTCCTTTTCTGAATAAGTATGAAAATGGCAACAAAGGCACTGCTGAAGAGTCTGAATGTACATACATGTTAAAAAAAACCCAAACAAACAACCCACAACCAAATCTCTAAAACCCTAGTACTCCATTAAGTCAATTAACATTGCTTCAATGAAGTGGAACTAGACGCTTGTATCCTCCGGTTTACTCGCCAATTGTGGCTGACTTTTGAGTGCAGTGTTAACAAAAGCATGTGTGGGCTGGCATGGTTTGTCTCATTAGCAACATCGTGGTAATGCCACAGAAAGAAAGACAAGGGGAAGAAACAACAACAAGACAAGCCACAGCATCTAATCTTGGGAAGCTTTACCAGCAGATCTGATTTCCAGATCTTTTCCTCCCCGTATTTATAATCCTTGTAGCAGAGTTCTGTCATCTTACTCAGCCCACAGCCTGCCCCAACTACAAAACACACCAGGCTGAAAAATCACCTCGACAGACTGCCTGCTGAGACCAGTTGCATTATAAAAACAGGAAGCTTTTACTTGTCTGCTACCAATATGCTATAGATTTAATGGGAAGTAGCATAAGCAGGGATGCTTTGCAGGAAGAACACACACGGGACTCTTGCCAGCAAAAATGCATCTTGAGTAACACATGTGCTTTTAGTTTCCTCTTTTTTTCAGAAAGGTTTAACTACACTCTGGGTTACCCAGCAGCAATAAAACATTTTTCTTCCCCCTTTCTCACTTACAGCAGAGTGTTGATTGGTAAACAGCAGATCTTCCTGTCTGAGGCTGTGCCAGCCTGTGCAGAACAGAACTGTTGTTATTGCACATTCACAGCTAGAGATAAACATGAATAAGAGCCACAAGTAAGAGCCAGGCACTGGCTTTTCAATATATTGCTTTATCAGATTCACCTTGATTCAACTGTTTCTGACAACATCTCTCCCTCCTGAAGGGGCAAGACGGCACAAGTAGCAAGGACAAACATTAAAAAAAGAAGACAGAAGTGACAGTAGCGCAAAAAGTGCTCTTCTGTACTAACATTCACCAACTGTGCAGCTCTGAACTCCACCTGCACTTAGAATGCTCAAAAGCACAACGTGGAAATAAATGTGCTCAGCAAAACCAACCTCTCAAAAAGAAGCAATGGAAAAACAAAGTAGCTTTCAACACATTTCTCAGGACAAATCTGCATCAAGAGCCATGAATGCTGCAGGACATAAAGGTTACAGCAAACCAGGGAAGGAAAAAAATTTGCAAGTCATCTCTCATCTGCAAGATGACACTCTGCAATGGCACAAGTACCAGCCCAGGAAAACTGGATACTGGAAGTCAGAGGAGGGTTTCTAACCTTTCAAAGAGCAGAATCTCTGGACCAGCTGCTCCAGAAGCACTGGGGAAAAAAGCACAGAGTGAGTTCCAACAATTAGTTCCTGGACAAGTTCATAACCTGTACAAGATGACTGTCTTCACCAGTATGGAACTGGAGTCTACGACCCATGAAGTTCCTCCCAGTCACTCAGCAAGCTGAATCCATAGATGGCCATAGGTGCCCAGCCACAGGACAAACATGAGGTCACACTCAAAAGGACATCAGGGATTGTATCTTCAGATCATGCTAAGCTGACAGATAAGCAGGTGAAGAGCTGGCCACTGCAGAAGGGAGGGGAAGAGAGTTGCACAAGAAGTGGAGTCTCACAGCCAGTGAAAACCCAGGGCAGGGACTTGGAAAGCACAGTCCCAGAGACAGGAGGTAGAGGAGATGTCCCCTGAGCACACTGTCCCCAGACACTCCATCCACAGTTTTAATTCTAACACAGATTAGACAGACAGCAAATATGTAATTTGTCCAGTCCACATCCAGCTGCATCCCTTGCTACAGACAGCTCCCAGTCTTCACTGCACTGCACTGTCTGGAGCCGCCCAGGCTCTTCACTCAAGGGCAGCGGTACCTGAGTGTCTCATTCTGCCATTTTTATGTAATTTGGCCTTTCCTGGCTTTAATCAAGCACCACGTCCCAGTTTTCAACCAGCTGGCCTAGATTTAAACCACCACATCTCTGGCTGCGCCTCAGGCAAACACAGAGGTAGGATAAGCCTGACAGACAACAGTGGCATTTGGTATTTCCATCACAAACAACCAGGGGATAAAAATCACTGCACAAGAACTGCACAAGAGGCTGCCGCCTTCCCTGTGAGTACAGGGAACCAGGAGAGCACAGGGGAGGTGGGACAGCGAGAGTGAAACCCAGAGAGAGCAAGAAAATAGCTCCTCTTCTGACACAGCTCAGTGTGATAACCTAATGGAGAAGCATCACATTACTGCTTACCCCTCTCCACCTCCAGATTACACCTGCACTTTGTCCTGGGCCATCCTCAGAAACACACAAATCTTTCTGCACACCAATGTCATAGCCATGCCATTATTTCTGTTAGGAGATGATACTGTAACTGAAATTATATGACTGGAATAAATCTATATCACTTCAGTTGTACCAGGTGTTAACAGTGCCTGACACCACTACACTGCTCCCCTTTCCTCACCAGAGTAGCTATACTGGCTTACTGTCTCCGTCACAAATAGCTCCTCTTCAGCTACACCAATACAGCTGAAACTGTAGGATGTATATTCTGTTACACAACGCCTTAAGCAATATTTGCCCATGAGAGCAGTTATTTGAACAAATATAATGATCACATAAGGAAAATGCTGTACTCTCAGATGAGAGGGCTGAAACATAATGCAGATGCTCCGAGTAAGAAGCTGCCTTTGCTACAGCAAAGCCAGCCCTACCAGGCCATCCAGCATACCTCCCAGCACAGTGACGGAGCTGGCCTCTTAACCAAGACCAGCTGGCTGCCTTTGAACCCATGCTAACCCAAACAGGCAGATGGAGAAGAGATCATGTTACAAGAGTCACTATCAAATGCCTTGCAAGACATATCCAGCTGCCTTATCTCATGTGGTGCTACAGACCCCCAACCTTCCCTCCACCAAGCTCTGCTTGCTAAAGCACCTTGCATGGCAAGGCCAGGCAATGGGAACGAGGGCTCTGCACACCTGCAGTAGCATTCACAAGACACTCCAAGGTTGCATCAAAACTGATCCAAGAGCAGGACATCCCCCCTCCAGTTAAGAACTAGCCATGTCACAGATCTCGGCCAACACCGGCCTGGTGACAGTCACCACTCAAAGACCAGAGTGCTCATGCACTTCATTGTTTCTCAAACCGTAGGAGATTCCTGCAGACCTTCTGCTGAGGCCGGACACTAAAGTCACATGCAGACTCCAGCTAGCCCATAAGCATCCAGGCAGACCAGACTGGCCAACACACAGCACACTGGTGTCCATTCGATTGATCCAAAGCCTTGGTCTGGATGAGGCCACATCAGCCTGGCTCATCTGAACGCAAAGGCAACACCATCGGACGCTCTCCTGCAGCAGACACTGCAAGTGTATCCTGAAGGTACAAGCTCAGACTGGCTTCCCACCACCCTGTCCTGTCTGCAGAGCAGGCTCTGAACCAGCAGGCTGAAAGCAGCCCAACCATGTAAAGTACAACACAGTCATCTCTCTGTCCCAGTCCTGGGCTGGGAACTGCCAGGGCACTGCACTTACTGCAGGCAAAGCAATGCAGAGTTTCTTAAATTAATTTAATTCCCTGCCTTTGTACTGCCTCAAACACACCCTGCGACAGTCACGCAGTTTCTATGGCTTAAGATTGCAAGGTCCTAGAAGACTCCACAATTTCTCTTCCACTCTTACGGCCTCTCCTTTCCCACGAGAAAACCTGGGGACGCCAGTATCCCCAGCCATAAGAGCACCTGGCCTTCGCACAGACAGGAAGGAGAGGGGAACACTCGAAGAAGGCATCAAAGCAAGGAAGACAGACAAGAACGAGAGGAGCAGGAGACAAGAAGCGGGGTAACCGTGCTTACAAACCAGAGGAGAAAAGGTCTTTTTCCCTTGAGCCCCTCCCAGCCCAGCACAACAGAAAAGCCTCTCACCCAACACGGTTTCTGCTCTGCAGGTCCGATGCCCAGCTGGTGTGAAGTCAGCCTGGTGTCCCTGGAATCAAACGGCTGCTGTTGGCACCAGCTGAGCGGCCCAGTTGGAGGAGCATGCTAGATGGTCTCTGCACAGAGCTGCTGGTACCTCACCAAGCCTGCTAGGAGCAGCTGCTGCACCAAGCTGGCGAACAGAGAGGAAAGGCATGCACGTAAGAATAAATGGCTGCCGAGACTCCAGGCTGATCAGCATCACACCAGCACGTGTAACCAACCTCACATTTTAGGTCACTCGGTCAGCATCCACTCAAACTGTAGCTCTTGGAAGGCTATGTGCTTCCCACACCATTCGGCTGGTGACGGGCTGGAGCTGGGTCCTGCCTGGAGACTGGAACTAGTCTGCTTGTGCGTCGACTCAGATTCTTCACTCGTGGTTTCAAAACTTTTTGTGGTGACTGTATAGTTCTGTGCCCACTGCTGGCCTTACTCTCCCTGACGGTGGCTGCTGCTTAGCATTCTGGTGAGAGCTGTTGTTGTACCAGGTAACACAACACCTCAGGAGCACAGCAGGATCTTAACAATAAGGATTCTGGACAGCTCTTGACAATTAGCAGCAGGGCAGGATCTCCCAAGGGGTCTGGATGTGAACGCAGGGATGTCTGGAGGGCCACACCGCCTGAATGTTCAAACACAGAAACAGATGTTAATTACTCTGCATGGCCAGGACATCGTTAGCAGTTACATCCACTGAAAATTCAAAAGTACAAATTCCTCTGATTATGTCAAACGTGACCATCCCACCCCAGAAGGCATGATGTTTGAATACCTGCCTCAGCAAACCTCCCTCCCCCAAGACATCTCCCTTTCCCCCTTCATATTCTCTGCTCTCGAAACAAACTGTTTTAATGAATTTCATACTTTGTGAAAGTGCTGTCTCCTTTGGGATGGACTTTTATCAGCTGGAGGCAACAAGAACCCTTGTCCATAACTGTTTGGCTCACCAGCACACTCTCAGACTGGGGAAGGAGTGAAAAAGCAAACAAGGATTCAGCCAGAATAATGTGATCACTGAGCCTCTTCGGGGGCACGACAGAAGCACACAAGAGCAACAGACCCAGCTGTGCCCCCACCACCTTGCCCACTCTCCCCACAGCCGCACTGTCAGGTGCAGCATGATGTCCCTGGGGTACATTAGCGTGAATTCACAAAGAGCTTTTCTCTTCCAGTGCTCTGCACCACTGAGGCCTCCAGGCAGCGAGGAAAAGACAACCTGTGGTGAAACACCTGGACACGCACTGCCAAAGGAATCAAACCAGCAAATGGAGAACGTTACAGAGCGGGCAAGTGACACCACTCAGGGATTACTAAAAAGTAAATAAGGAACTGATTAAGGTTTAAAAGGACCAGCCTGATCCTTTTAGGAGAAGGGTCTGTACGTCACTGGCTACATAAGGAACTCCAGGCCCACAGCATCCCCAAGGCACTCAGACAGCTGAGCCGCTCCTGCTCACTGGAAAGGCTTAAGGCTTATGAGAGCTACAGAGCGAGCAAGACAAACACCAGAGGATGGAGTACCCCACAAATGCCTACATCAGTCTGCGTGACACCATGTCATTTTTCTTGCAGGAGACGTGTTTGCATACGCATGGGCTAGGAAGAGAAACCGCTTAACACCCAGCAGCTTAAAATAAAGCCTTTTGGCTATGCTGAAATTCCAAAGACTGCCCAAGCCCTGCCCGCTGGCCTGAGTCTTGCAGGCAGGTGACAGATACGGACAAGCTGGAGAGCAAGACCTTGACCACACCAGTGCTGCAACCTCTCCAGAGAGCAGAGCTGCCATGGCAGGGAGGACACAGCCCAGCACACAAGGACGCCTGCGCCATGTTCCCACTTCCACAGACCAGCACAAATACAGGGGAGTTAACTTCTTACTTAGCCAAGCTGTCTGAGAGCTAGCTTCTCTGCAAACCTTTTTATTACAGGAGCAGAAGGACCTTTTGCTGCCAGAGGAACACAACACAAGTTGGGAAGCTGCCAGAGATACCCTCAGTCAAGCAAAATCATCTGGGCTGGGGCTGGGAACAAGACGCTGGAGGGGAAACTTTGATGCCACAGGAAGCACCAAGTTAGAAGCGCAGCTGGGTGGTATCACCGGAGGGGGGTGACAGCTTTTTGTAAGGTCTCAGTCTCTATTTTACTCAAGTGAATGTGCATTGATAACACTGCAGCTTCCGTAAGGACTGCTAATCCCAGGACTGGGGTGAGACGCCAGCTTAGCCTCCCTGACACGGTGCAATCGCCACCCTCCTCTAATGCTGACGCTGTTCAGGCCCAGAGCATTTAGTTAGCGCCCTGGCTTGCTACAAAAGGGGCTGCATTGCAGGAACAGAAGAGCTATTTCTGGTTTTTAAGAACACACATTAGAGTCTACACCACTGGCAAAGTGCAGAGGCATGCATTTGTAGGGGAACAGAGATATGGTTCCAATACCGTTTTTAATGTGCAAGCCTAAAGACTCAGCTTCAGTTTTTAGAAATCAGACTTGATCATCTCAAGCCGGCAAAAATAGCCCCGTGTTCCCTCAAGTTATTTTCTTTTCAACTAGGCAGGGTACAGCACAATAGGAAATATCAGCAGTTATGTACTCAACCTCCAGAAACCCAAAGGGCCAATTCTAGCAACCCACGGCAGCTTTCCAATCCTCCCTGATCTATTTGCCGGAGTTAGCCTGAAAAGCATGCTGCCCCCAAGCCATTCAGCAAACTCCACGTCCCACTAATTACATCAATATAAACGTATTATCTTGGCTGTCAAACATCGGCTGCTTGAACAGGACGTCGCTCTGCAATGTAAATGCAGGAAAACAATTGCTCTTTCTGCTGGTGACACATTTCTTTGGATCTTATTTCCTTTCCAGGCCTCCCCCTTCTCCCTCCTGCCCAGGCACCAAGGCAGCAGCCGATTTTTTCAGAGCAAGAGGAAATGGCACACAAAACCCCTCAGCATCTTTCAAGCAATGGAACACGAGCAAATTTTGGGAACATCGTTGGTATTTCCTATCAGCTAACCTGAGAGCTGCCAACGCACAGGGAAGGGAGCTGTGAAGGCAAGAGTTAAATGAGTTAAATGTTTCTTGGCTGCAGGCAACAGCCCTTCTGCCTCTCTTGCCTTCTTCAGCTGCCATTACTAAATACAAGGCAAGCATCAACACTCCAAAGAGCAATAAGAGCATGACAAAAACTTGGTAGCAGCCTGCTCCTCTCTGCCCAGCTCAGTGACAGCAGCCTGGAAAGGGCTGCATACTCAGGCAGGGTCCAACAGCAACCAGCAAGGTGGAGGCAAATGCAGGCAGGTCCAGGAGGCTCGTGAGGAGACAGCAGACAGCACTTCTCGCTCTGAGGAGTGGGATTATGATGGAAAATGAGGAGGAAGCCACTGACTCACCTGTCCCACCTGCATAAGCGGCTTTCCCAAGGCTGCACTGGATATGACCTTTCTCAGAGCCCCAAGTTCCACAAATCGGTTTCCTCCCAGCATTGCATGCTAGGAGAAAGCCATCATGACAGGACACCGGGCTCCAACACACGTTTTCCAAACCAGCCTCCTCTTTCCCTTCCCCTGGGTCTGACCGCAGGCAGCCACAGCCCTTCACTCCAGCCTCCCCGGCATTAAAAAGACCCTCACTTGCGGAAATGCCACAGGATCCGTTTCTTTCTAGGCCCTTCTGCTCGCAGAAAGGGCCAGGACAAACCCAGACACAGGGAGGGGGGGAAAAAAAAAAAAAAAAAAAAAAAAAAAAAAAGCCTGGCTTTAGACAAAGCGGGAAAGTGGGAGGAAAAAAGCATTTCTCCTACTTGCATCTCACCTGTGAGCAGATGACATCCCCACCAGCGGAGATCAGCACAGCCACGTCCGCACACACCAGCCTGGAAACTGGCTGGGTCTCTCTCTAGGTCTCACGTGCAACCACTGCAAACTTGGCAAGCTCCCACAAAACCTCCAGGACGGATGAAAGCAGCATATTTTCCACAAGATAAAGCCAATCATGCTCAGCTGGCTGAGGGAACACTAGGGCCCAGGTCATTCCCCTCCGCAAAGCCAGCGGTATTTAGAGAAAAGGTAAAGAAAGGGTGCCCAGAAGAAAGGTAAAGGTACCCTGCAGGCAGCCCCTGAGAGCGCAGGGGTAATCGGTGCATCTCATGGGGGCATCCAGGGCCCTCCACAGGGCCACCCAGCCCTTCCACTACTATGAGACAGCTCCAAGTCTGGGCAGGACACTTGACCTTTTTCATGTGCAACTTTAGCAGTTTCAGTTTGGTTTTCAGTATTTATTCTGATTCAAAAGACACCCATGCCTCAGGTTCCCTCACGACCAAGTCATCAGGCTCAAGGAAGCCGTTTTCTTTCCTGCCAAAGCAATATGGCTTAGCAAACACAGCAAGTCACATCAAACCTTCAAAGGCCTCTCCAGCCCTCCAACTCCACCCGGGGAAGGGAGCAATGTTGGGTCTTGCCTTCTGCCTTCAACTGTTAAAGCCTTGGACACAAACAGAAGCTGATGCAACTTTAAACTAGTTCATATGCCCACATACATAAAATCACAGTAATTTGAATCATGCCTCTCTGACACATGTTCTGCTACTGCAACTCGTTCCTCAGGCAGAGCTCAGTCCTGCCCTGTTCACTCACGGGCACAAGCCAGTCTGTTCAGCAGTGGGTCTCGAGAAATGGCCAGGGAAAAGCCACCAGCAAACTCGCAGGAGGCCAGTCTGCCATGGGGCCGTTCTACCACTATGGGTCTGCTCCAGTTTAGGAAAGGTGGCACCTCACACAGAGTACTGCCCCGAAGGTCAAGTCCCTACGGACAATGCACAAAGTATGGCAAGAGCTCTGTGTTGAGATCACAAGGGCTACAGTCCGGGACCTGCAGCCTATTTCCGTGAGCCAGCGGCTGGGATCTGCGCTGCCCGTCTCCACCTTGGCTCCCTCTAAACGCATCTCCTGGCTTCCATTACCTCCCAACTGACCCGCAGCTGTGCACCACTGTCCATGCACGATCGCCCCAAGCCATGTACAGTAAGCACTTCTCACATAACCTTCTGTCTGACCATGAAAAACCACCCATCCGCATCCCAGGCCCGAAGGCCTACAGAGTGCTGAGCACCAGCTGAGATTTTGATCTGAAAAAACACTTGGAGGAAACAACATGACATTTCAAACACAACGTACACATTCTTCGATCTCTCCCAACAGTTCACCAGGCGACCACTCTAAAGCATTTGTTCCTCGATGCTTGGGAGGGATGTACCCAGAAAGAAGCACAGGGAAGGGAAAGAAGAGCTGCTCAGAAAATGGAGAGGCTGGCCAGCAGACAGAGCCTTTCCATCCGTTTTAAGAGACTTCTGCATCCAGGGTCTGGAGGCTGACGTGCTTACAACTGCAGCTGAGCCGACACGAGTAAAATCCAGGAGTCTGAATGAGGCATCGCGGCCCGAACAGCCTTAGGATGCTTGAGACCCAAGCAGAAGAGCCAGCCGGCCGATTCTAAAGACCAAACTCACAAATGCTTTGGGAACTCTGCACAAAACCCTGCTCAGCCCCCCGCAGGCGGGTTTCTAACCTGGAGGGTAGCGTGGCAGACCTGAAGGACAGGGGTCCCCGGCCATCTCGGGGGCTGCGCCGTGGTCCAGCCCAGCAGCCGACGCTCAGCAGCACCGTGCCCGTTACCGGCCGTACACGAGGCTCCCGAGAGGGGAACCGGGCGGGCTGACCCCCCGGCACCCAGCGGAGCGGGGGCGCGGCGCAGGCAGGGAAGGGGGCGCAGCGCGGGGGTGCACGAAGCCCCCCCACCCCCCCAGTCTCCCCACGACTCTCAAGTTCATCAAAACCCCGTCTGGGCGTGCAGCCGGACTGAGGTACGACGCGAGGAACCGCAACCCTCGGGCCACCCCCAACCCCCGGGCGAGGCCCCCTCAGGAGCCGCACAGCCCCCGGGGGGCTCCCGGTTGCCCCCAGCCGCGGGACCCCCTCCGCCCCGGCCTCCAGGCCCGGCTCCCAGCCCGCCGGGCTCGGGCCCACCGGCAACAGGTGGTGCGGGGCGGCCCCGGGCCCAGCCGGGGGCTCCGGCCGGGAGAGCTCCGACCCACCGGCGCTGGCGGGAGCCGCGGCCCGCGGTGCTGCGGCGGGAGGCCCCAGGCGGCCCGTGCCCGCCTCCCCCGCGCTCCCGCCGCCGCTTACCTGGGGATGGAGGCGGCCGCGCTGCTGCTCGCGTCCCCCCCGGCTCCGCACTTTCCCCCGGGCAGAGCAACTTCCACCCCCTCCCGCCCGCCCGCCGCGGCGCCCGGCCGCTCTGCCGGCGCCTTCCTCCCGCTCCGCCGCCGGCCCGGCCTGCCCCGGAGTCCCCGAGCCCGCCCTTACGCCGCCGCCGTGGCGTAGCGCCCCATCCCGGCCCCCGGGCGCTACGGCGCGGAAAGAGCGCAGGGGCCGTCGTGAATCGCGCGGGGGGACTACAAGCCCCGGGGGGCGCGGCGCGGAGGAAGCGGAAGGCGGCGGCCGAGCGGGGCGCACCGGGAGCGGTGGTTCGGGGCCGCCGGCGGCGGGCGCGGCGCGGCCTTCAGGGGCAGGACTACAACTCCCAGCGTGCCTTGCGGCCGCAGCGCACAGCGCCGCCCCAGGCCGGGAGGTCTGTGGCCCCGCGGGCCCCGGCCGCACGGCGCTCTGGGACCCCCATTGCCCGCGGGCCCGGGCAGGGCCCCGGCGTGAGGAGGCGGCGGGCCGGGCCCCGGGCGTGTCCCGGCCTTCCCGCTGCGCGGCCGGCCCAGCCGCCCGGGAGGCGAACGCTGGCTAATTACAGATCTTAATGACCTGGCGGCACATGAAGCGAAGCCGCGAGCGGCACGGAGTTGCCTCAGCCCTCCGGGCGGCGTGCAGCCCTGCTTCAGCCCCGCAGCGCAGGAGCCGTGCCGGGGCCATGCGTGGCCAGGTGGGTGCAGCTGGGGCCAGGGCTGCCACCACCCCCACACCTACACACCCCGCTGCCAGCCCCGGCCACCCCAAGCCAGCCCAGGTTGCCCCGGCCCAGCCCCAGCCCAGCCCGGCCACCCCAAGCCAGCCCCCTGCCCCGCTCGCCCGCTCCAGAAGACCCTGGGAGCCTCCCGCTGCAGGGAGAGGAGCGGGAGCACCTGCCGAGGCCGGGGTGCGGGGGTGCCCCCTCTCAGAGTCACAAGTGCCAACGGGGAGGGGGGTCCCAGACGCGAACTGGCCCAGCCGGCCTGGCACACACAGTGTGCAATAAAGGGCCGTTGTTCCAGCAAAAGCAGTGTCGTGCATGCCACCGCACTCGAAGGGGGGATTAATGGTTGCTCAGTGAAGGACAGCTGCTCAACAGGGGACACGTTATCATCCGGCTGTTGGACCCTCCCCAGCGGGGACCCGAGGTGTTCTGTGCGGGCAGCTGAGGGGAGCCGGTGGCAACGCATCGGGGAGACCTGTCAGCCTTCTGTAAGGCAACACAGAGAGCAAAACCCAAGTCGGTAGCTTCTGCTTCTGCTCACCTCTGTAAGATGTAACTGCTAGTCATATCGATGCGTTTATTTGGAGCCAGATCTTTTCTAGGGGAGGCAGTAGCAGCCCTGCCTTTGTTCTTCAGGGTGGACCCAGGGAAGTGCAGCCCCCACTGCCGTCACCCACAGGCAGGTCTCCCAGACTGGGGAAATGGCAGGACACGGTGGTGCCCGGCCTGTGCCCAAGGAAAGCACAGGGCGGGTATCCCAGCACACAGCCCTGCATGGGCCTGTGTGGTCAGCACCCCAGAATGGCCAGTGGGGTTCCCCTGCCCATCGTAGGGCAAAACCTGTTGGGATCACCTGAGGAAAAGGTGAAGTTGGGCTTAGAAAGAAACTGCTGGCTACACCATGACGGCCATTTCAAGTAAGACCTATCACCATCTACACTACTGAGTGTTAACTCTAATGAGAACTCAGCTCATGGCGACACATTTGGACGCCATTCAGTGCCTGCACATTGGCATCTGGGGCCACATGAGGTACCCTGGGGTGTCTGAGATGTCCACACAAGTCTGTCACATGAGACCTATCGGATGGATGTCTTCATCCTTGCTCTCTTCAGCTTTACAGAATAGCAGCTGGAGACAAGGAAGAATCCTCAAAGCACCTAAAATGTCTGTGCATGCTTATGTGTGGGCAATTAATTAAGCCACTTTTGTTATGCATATGGTTATTAATTGAGACACGAGAACTATAACTGCATAGTACTGAGTGAAGAAAGCAGGGGCAGAATCACTCCATACTCGGTGTGGGTTTCAACATCATACCTACCCAGCATGAAAAAAACAGCTGCTGACACCCAGCTCTTCTGGTGTGATGGGGGAGTTCCTGGCTGAAATTACATTATCTGTTTGGCTCTCTGTACTTGGAGAATAAATGTATAAAACTGACTTTGCCGAGTTACAAAGCAATTTTAGGTAGTGGATGAACATCAGCATGTTCTGTTAGGAAGTCACACGAACTGGGATTTGCATCGCCTAATTTTAGATGTATAAACCAATGCATGTAAATTGTACTGGCCATCACATCTTCATCTATGAGCAACAGAGAAAGACGGAGGGTTCCAATTATTCCAGGTAAGTTCCTATTTCTGTCATTGATTGTAAACAGAATCAAACATCAGCTGACACAGAAAAGGCATCAGTATTTTGGTGAACTGCGTTTCTGGAGGAAAGCGAATGCCTTGGTCACACTGAAAGCCTTGCTGTGGGCAAGGGGAATGTTATCCACTGCTCTGCCCTGATCAAACCTCATCATCTTATCACAGAAAGCAATCACATTTTTCAGGCACTGTAACTGCATGCTAACTGTTCCCCATCTTCTCCTCCACCTGCCATGCCTTCTGAAAGGACTCATTCAGTGTTTTTTCCTGGGGACTGAAGCAAAGCTGGGTGGCCTGCAGCTGCCCAGGTCATCCCGAGCCTTTTTTGACAATGGTGCCAAACTTGCTTTCCTCCAGTTGCAAAGGCTCTTCCCCAGCCACCACGACTTTGCAATGCTGACAGAAAGCATCTCTGCAAAAGCACCAGCCAGCACTCCCAGCGCCCCAGGCTGCAGCCTGTCCAGCCCCACAGACTTCCACAGTAGAGATCCAACAAGCAAATGCTGTACAAATCCTCATGGATTCCACCATTTGTCAGTGCAGACGCAGGTTCTGATGAGATGGCTCCGTATCCTCGGTGCCTCCTCCAGTAGATGAGTTTGCCTGGTGCTGCCCGTGAGCTAGCGCACAATGGGGTGCTCTAGGGGGTGTGAGAAATCGGGAGCTAACCCAGAGCAGACCCAGCTAGGCAGGCACGAAGGATGGCATGCTCGGGGTTGGCAAGGAGCAGAGGCTGCACAGGGAGGCTTCCTGGCCAAGTTCCTGCAGCCAGTGCTGGAACCAGCAGCTCCTATTTGAGGTGCATAAGGTAAGAGGGAGAGCTAATGTGTTCAGCCACACAAGGATCTTCCAGTCCTTGTTTCCCAAGACACCAAGCTTTCACTGAGCGCTTCCCTCCATCCTTGCCTCCTCTCTGCCTCCAGTCTACCCTAGCTCGGGACTGTCCAGGAGCTCTTTTCTGGTACCTGCCCTCAACCCTCTCATTTACAGCCTAAGGAACAAGGAGGTCCTGATGGCTCTCTGAAGGGCTGGATGGAAGGTCATGCTCAGAGCATGTGGTCCATCACCTCTTGGAGAGGAAGTCTTCCTCTGCATGTCCTTGAGTTGTTGTAACAGAAGGCTTTTTGCAACAGGACAGGTGCAAAGAACTGTAACTGTTGACTAAATATATATATTTATTATGTATGTGTATCTGTCACTGATCAGAGTGAGATTTTTTTACCTAGTAGGGATCACAAAAGAAAGTTTTGTAGATGGTACTCCTGCTTGTCCACGTGTGTATGGTGTATGCATGCGTGTAAGAGCAGGACATTTAAGGGAACAATATTGTACAAACCCAGAAGAGTTTTGATTTGTCGAGATAACACATCACCCACGTGTAGCGCAAGGAGGAAATAAGACTCAAAGAACGTGAGAGGTATTGCTGAGGCCCAGAGTCCCCAGGGGAAGAGCCACACTGTATTTGTTGAAAGGCACGGGTCCAACATGCTGTTGGCAGTACGGTGCCTTACAGCGGGTGGGTAGCCCTCCTGCCTGCCAAGTGCCACGTGCTGTGTTCTTCAGTGGACAGATGAGGCGGTGGTGATGAATGCTTCTGCCATAACTGCGCCAGGATGTGTTCCATGCCCTGTATTGTCTTTTTCAGTGGGGTTGTGACACTCAAACCCCTCCCTGTTTGAGAAAAAGGTATTCATTCCCTCTACTCGGGGAGGGTTGTCTGTTCTGAAGTGCCCAGATGATCCCAGGACCCCACATTGGGGCTCTGTAAGCTGACCCACACCAGCCTCTGAGACCTGGGACTGAGTCTGTGGCCTAGAACAGCCACCTGGGCCCCACATCCCAGGGACTTGTGGCACAGGGCGAGGCTCTAGAGCTGTGGGGATGTCCACGGGACTCTGGAGTACTATGAATTCCCTGCAGTCCTTTCTCACTAGAGAAGAAGAGGCATCGGGGCTTCCTCAAGGGAATGTGGGAGCCCTGGGGAAATTGGGCATCCCCGTGGGTGTGGTGTGTCCTCAGGAGACATCACAGTCCCCAGTTCCTCACAAGCATTGCAGAAGCGTGCAGGGGCACCTTGGAGATGTGAGGCATCCCAACCAGGCTCTCATTAGTGAGGTGGGGGTGTCAGGGGACCCCAGGGAGGTGGGGCACCTGCAGCGGTTACTCACCAGTGGGACAGTGGGCTCTGTTATCCTTGGGGCACAGCGTGCGTTGACAGGGGCCAGGGGAAGCCTCCCCATCTGTGGCGTCATCAGGGTCAGCCAGGCTGAGCAGCACCAAGTTGGTGCAGGCATAGGTTCGCTTCAGGCTGCAGCAGTTTGGGGGAGAAGCACTCCTGGGGGGCTCTGTGCTGCGAGGGCAGAGGTAGTGATGGGGACCCCCATGGCCACAGGGCAGCAACCTCTGTGGCCACAGGAAGGAAGCACAGGCCCCAACCCCCCTGCAGCCCCCACAACCCTTCTGTTAACCCCAGTGCCCCCCTATTGCCAGATAACCCTCAATAGCCCCCACCAACTCCCCAGTCTCCCCCTTGACTCTCCACCTGCCCCAGTGCCTGCCAACAACTCCCGCTGATTCTCCAGCTCCGCCAGGGACCCTCGAGCTTCCCCAGCACCGCACCTCCCTCTAGAGCCCCCCAGTGACAACCCGCAGGATCCTACTGCCCTCTCACAACCCATGACTGCCCCTCCACTTGATTCCCTACTTGCTGTCCCACCCTGAGCTGCCTTTTACCGGAGGAAAGAGACCGCTGTGGGCTTTGTGAGGGCCTGGGGGACACCCAGGCCCAGCAGGGGCCTGGGGGCTGCAGGCTGAGCATAGATGCCTGATGTGGAATGCATGGCCTCTCTGATCTCCTTTGACTGCAGGAGAGTTTTCAGCCCTGCGCTGGCCATGTCCCTGTTGGTGCGATGGTTAGGAGGGGTCTGAGGGGTCTGGCTTCCCCCACCCCTGGCACAGCAGGGGGCTCCTGCCTGTCACTCTGACCTCACAAAGACTGGCAATACAGGTCACAGGCTTCTGTCCCAGCCCCTCCCCTTACTACCTCAGTTACCCTTTGGATTGCTGGTTTAACCATTTCTATCCCCAAAGGACTTAGAACCACAGAGTTGGAAGGGATCCATAAGGATCATCAACTCCCTGCACATCATGAAGTTGGTGCTACCCAGTACAAAGTGCCCCGTAAGTGGGGCCAACATGGGCAGGGAGACTCCAACTCAGGAAGGGCTGAAGACAGAGAAGGAAGTGCTAAAGGGTAAAGAATTTTTGGCAGCAGTGCCACTTCTGCTGTCCCCTCTTGGCAGAGAAGCGGGTGACAGGTGGAAGCTTAATTTTCACTGGAAGTCTCTGTCAGAACAGGTTGGTAGAAATGGGCTGGCAAGACTGGAAGTGGATGGCTGCTGTGTGTGCGCGCGTGCGCAGGAGCTCACCATAACACACTTCCCTTCACCAGACTACTCCACATTTCCCTGGGACCTACAGCATCCCTCCTGTTACTGTTAGGCCCACATCCCCCTGCTGCCAGATCTTGTCAGGTGACATAAAAAGTGGAGGAAGGTGGGGGGCAGAGATCACCAGGGCTTAACAATAAAACTCACCGAAGGCAAAAGAAACTGCCGTATGAGTAGCACCTGGAATAATGTGGACTAGGGAGAAAGTAAATGACAGAAAAACTGAGGCAATGCAGAATAAAGACTCTTTTATAGAAGAGATAATGCAGTTGCAGTTCTCATGTTGTTCACTGAAGGAGGAAATCAGCTTTTTGCCATCAGTGGTGCTCACTGGGTTCTTCTTTCAGGGGTGGAATAATTTCTCCCGTCTCTAAAATTCTGTCCCCCTAATGGAGTGAGAGAGCACAGTGAGCATTTCCTCCTGCACCCAGTCTCTCCCTTCACACAGTGCAGCCTTTCAATTAAGCTACAGTCATCCCCACTTCCAGACAAAAAAAATCTTACCGCAGCTTACTCAGAACACTCTCATTCACTCAACATTTCCCAGGATGCTGAAATATCACCGTAGCCAAACGATATGAAATCTGTACTTCACCCCTTCTTTTCAGCTACAGAACAGCAGCCAAAACATTTTGAGATTACCTTGTTTTAAAAATGAGTATTGGACTTACAGCACTGCATAACCGCCTTCAACACAGCACAGCTTTAAAGGTTCAGTCTCCAAGCCCAAGGCCTGTAGCCCACGAAGAGCTACGTAATCCCTCAAAAATCAATCTGGTGCCCAACTGCTGTTTGTTACAGCTCCAGGTGCTATCTTGGCTGACTGAGCTGACCTAACTCGAGTGGGTAATCAGGCTGAAGTCAGAGGCCCACAGCTTGACCTTCAGTATGTTGCTATGTCGTTGTTAGGGATGGAACTTTTTATAATTTTATTTTAGATAAAGCACAATTAGGAGGCTGTTATGCAAAAAAAATGCAACTGTTAAGAAACATGGACTGTCTGCTCTGAGGACAAGATGAAAACTTTTCAAAAATACAGTAACTGTGCTGCTCCTGCGCAGCCTGCCCACAGCATCAAGCACATCCCTCTAGAAATTCTCCCTGCACAAACCTGCACTTGTCCCCAAGTCACCCCCTTCCTGCTCGGAAAGTTAAAGAAGTATTAACAGACTTACTGGGAATATCCGTGGATTTGACACAACAACACCATGCGGCACTTTCTGAAAGCAGGAGGGAGAGGGAAGGAGTAAAGAAAAAAGGAGCGTTACCCAGAGAGAGTACACAGGATTTCCAAACTAGGGAAAACAACGCTTCTTAAACACAGGCTTTACTGAGTACAAGGCTCATCAAGCCAGGTTCTTTCCGCTAGTCAGAGAAACACCCGAGGCTAATAAAGTTACACCTCCCAAGCAAGACGAGATGGCATTAGTGGAAGGTCTGTCCCATGGTCAGTGTCGGCCACCCCCCTCACCACAGCAGCGCCAGCTATCCCCAGGCTCGCAGATCCTCCAGGAAAGCCACGACTAAGGCACAGCTCCCTGGCTCGCGGGGGGCAGCGCGACCACTGCTGCCCAGGGCCGCAGCAGGCCACAAACCTGCATTCGTACCACCCAGCGCCGAAAGGCAAGCGGCGAAGAGCCGGCGGGGCTGCCGTGA
The DNA here is from genome assembly GCF_015220075.1 of Falco rusticolus. Taxonomy (NCBI): domain Eukaryota; kingdom Metazoa; phylum Chordata; class Aves; order Falconiformes; family Falconidae; genus Falco; species Falco rusticolus. The sequence continues at coordinate 37,469,531 of NC_051190.1, forward strand.
GCTGCAGCAGGCACTCTGCCCGGCCGTCCCGCAGCGCCCCCCGCGGCCACTTCTGCTTCTGCCCCGCCGTGAGGGGGCTCCTCCCAGGGCCTGGCCCCGGCCCCCCCCGCCCCGCTCCCCTCGGGCAGGGACGCACCATGACGTGGTACTTCAAGCAGTAGAGGATGATCCAGGCGGGGACGAGGACCCGCGTCAGGACGAAGGTGCCGCTCTCGAAGGCCTTGAACACCTGCGGGGCAGCGGGAGGCGCGTCAGGCCCGGTCCGGTGGGGCCCGGCCGGGTGGGCCCCGCTCCCCCGCCGCGCTCACCTGGTGCCGCCAGAACCCGCCGGGCTGCAGGAACCGCTCCCAGAAGGCGGCCACCGGCCCCAGCTGCCGCCGCGGCAGGACGGGCTCCCGCTCGCTCAGCTCCTGGTCCCGCAGCCAGCGGCGCCGCAGGGCGCGCAGCTGCTGCAGCCGCAGCTTCTCGTCCCCGGTGTAGCCGCTCATGGCGCCGCCGGCCCCGGTCTCGGCCCCGGTGCGGCAGGCGGGCACCGTGTCCTTCCCCACGACGCGCGGCGATGACGCCCTCCGGCCGCAGTGCAAGACGTCATCAGGGTGCGCGGGGGTGGGGCGGGGCGGCTGGAGGCGAGCTGGCGCGGGCCTGGATAGCTCAGCCGGGAGAGCATCAGACTTTTAATCTGAGGGTGTAGGGTTCGAGCCCCTGTTCAGGCGGGAGGCCCCACTCCCTTTCTTAGCGCCGCCTCTGCCGGGGAGGCGCTCGGGCGAGCCTGGGGTCCCAGGGCCCGCAGGCCATGGCTGGGCCGCGTCTGGGCCCCCGCTTCCAGCGGCCTTTCCTGGCGGCCCGGCAGCTCTGCACCTTCCCCTGGCCGGTACGGCGGGCGCGGGCGGCCGGCCCCGGGCGCGGGCGGTCCCAGGCCTCGGCTTTATTTTTTTATCCTGTTCTAGGAACTTGAGCAGAACCTACGGACCTCGGCGGATTCCTCCCTGCTCCGGGACATCCTGCACGCGGTAAGGTGCGGGAGCTGGGCGGCCCCGCCCCCAAAGCGATCGCGGACGCTGCGCTGGTTTTTGCCCGTAATCACAGAAATAAGCGCCCTGGGCCCGGCAGAGGCGCGGGCTCCTACTCCGGCCAGCGACCTGCGCTCGGCACCGCCGCTGCCGCCCGTGTGCCCGGGCACCGGCACCACCCGGCGCCGACCCAGCCCACGGGGGTCCCGTCCCGTCCCGTTCCCCCCCGGCGCCAGCCCCAGCGATCTCCGTTCCCCCAGCCCGCGGGGTCCCCATCCCCCCAGCACCAGCCTCACACCACTCGGCCATGGCGCCCGGGTGGGCAATCACAAACGAGGCAGCAAACCAAAACAGGAGAGAGAAGAGGAAAGCGAAAGATGGAGGAGAGCACGCAGGACTTTCTTTGCACTCAGTTTTGCTATTTATTTTTTGGCAAACACATTTGCTGCCACGCTAACACACCCATCAGAGATCATCAAATCTCGCTTTCTGCCTCAGCATTGCTTCTTCCAGCTACACCCCAAACCGCAGCTCACTTTGTGACACACAGCACCGATTGAGAGCTCCCCGGCCCCTGCCACCGCTCATAAAATCTTCACCTGGTACCCGGTTTCAATGGCTGTTCTCGTTTTAGACCGTTCTCCACCCTTTGTGTGTGAAATATCCTCCTTCAGCTAAGTACAGAAGATGCTTCCTAACTGAACTCATCAAAAAGGTAGGGCTTACTTTTCATGCTGCTTGTAACTTTTTTTTTTTTTCCCCCCCCCCAGTTTTACACTATGTAATAACAAAACATAGCACTCTGTGTAAAGTATTTTGGCCAATGGTATATTAAAATGGGACTGAACCTGTGGACGTTTTCTGATCCATGACAACTTGACACCCAAAACCACCCTGTTCTCTTCCGTGCAGCACGAATCCACGGCAGCTGAGCCCCTGGATGAATTATACGATACACTAGCAGATGTTTTAAATGAGGAAGAATCTACTCACTGTTACAAAAACTACTTACTGGTAAGAACTAATGCTGCATTGTTATCGATCACTTTTAATCACCTGAACTGAACAGTAATTGGCTTTAAAAAGAACCCCCCAAGAAATCCATAGTGCTTCCTACCTTTTTCCAGGCACTAATACTGATTGTAAACTGTAAAACCTGTTATCTGCTGATCCACCTTTGCCTTCTTGTGTGTCCTCCAGCCCACAGGAGATTGCGTTACCCTTTCTGAGAGTGTGGCAATTATCTCTGGAGGGACCACAGGGCTCGTCACGTGGGATGCCGCTCTTTATCTTGCTGAATGGGCAATAGAGAACTCTGCAGTTTTTAGTAACAGGTAACAACAGCAGACTGAAAGATGGGGAAAGATACTCGCATTGTGAGCTATACAGCTGTAATTCAATAATATACAGTATTTACCCCCAAAATAACAGAAATGACTACACCCTTTGGCTACTGGGTAACTGCTGCTCTCATCTGTTCTGCAACAGTCAAACTTTAATCCAGGAGAGTAGTTCTTTTCAGACAGGTTTTAAAAGCAAAACCATCACACCATGCAGTCTGGCCAGCTCTGTAAAGCAGGCTGTTAAACTGCAGCTACCGCACTGCCTAGCCAGGAACTTTAACTAGGGCACTTCACTCCGTGATGGGATTCATCTCATCTAACTTCAGATGGTCGATGTGCAGGCGTGCGCGTCTGATCGCATCGTCTTGACTTTGTTTATAAGCAGTTGAGAGGAACAAGCACTTCTGAGGAAAGAGTCAGATAAGTTAATATAAAGTATTGACCTCACAAGGAAAGGAACAGTGCTACTAAAGCATCTCTTTCTCTCGACTGACTATGAAAAGAACTGGACAACCCATTCATATGAGATGACCATGCTGCAGAAGTCTAAAAACAGGTGGGACTGGATCTCATCCACACGGTGGAAATGTTTTGTAGCATACACAGAAGCGGTATTTCAAGTAACTAATTTCTATGCTTACGACTGCATCTTCAGCGTTTACCAGTTCCCCCAGTTATCTGAGACACAGACTGGATTGCAGGTGATTTACTTAAAAATTAGTGAAAAAAATCTGGAACTGATTTTACCTTTAGAGGTACTTAGAATATTTTGATGTCCTAAAATTTGGAGTCCTAATAAGTAATTTTGCTCCATTACCTTTCAGGACAGTCTTGGAATTAGGAAGTGGGATTGGCTTCACTGGAATTGCCATCTGTAAAACCTGCAATCCCAAGACATACATATTTAGTGACTACCACCACTGTGTTCTCAAACAGCTGACAGAAAATATCCTTTTGAATGGCTTTGTCTTGGAGCCTGAAACTACCCAGCACGTCCAAACACAGACCCGAGGCCAGGAGGCAGAAGCAACAAATTCCCAAAAACCCAAATTAATTGTTGCAGAACTTGACTGGGGCTCAGTTACAGAAAAGCAGCTGTTGGACCTTCAACCCGACGTCATCATTGCAGCAGGTACTTCACGCTTCTGGCTGTGCCTTGCTGCGTGCTATCGTGCGGGAACAAGCAGGTTAGAGAGAGAAACACAAAGATATTTGTGTCCAGGACTGACTTAGCCCTTTCTGGAAGTGTGTGACAGATCTGTTCCCAGCTCCTTTCACCATTTTTTCTTCTTCAGATATTCAGCAGTTGCATACTTAATGCCAAAAAGCAAATTATTTTTCCCTTCTGTATTTTTTTTTTTAAACTAGAAACAGATGATAAATCTGTCACTCTTAAGAGCCTCATCAATAATAACAACAGGCAATCTTGACATTCTCTTGAGGGATAACATGTTAAAAAAAAGAAAAAAACCCTTTTTTTAACTCTGCTATGTATAAATCTGGAGGGAGTTTATAAAAAAAATAATCTAATAACAGAAAATCTAGCAGTAGTGAAATTTCCTAGCTGTAGCTACAGGATTTTACTCCCTGCAAAGCAAAAACTACCTAAGAATTCAGGTGAAAAAATGACAGAATATAGTGCCTTCGTCATCCAAGGTATCACATGGTGCATTGAACATGTGAATTCTATAAAAGGAAGTGACTTTACATACGTTACCTAATGGCAACTATAGTGTTCAGAGAATGTACAAACCAGCCCAGGCTGGGCTCATGAAGGCAACACAGAACTGAAGGTGATTTATATGTATCTACTACTTGCTGTTACACAGTCACGTGCCTCAACATTTCTGTGTAGTCAACAACCACCTCTTGAACATCAGTCTTGCACATAACACTGACACATTTCAGAGCCACAGTGCTAACTGGTATGGCTGACATTTTGTACCCCTTAGCGATCAGTCTTACCTTTCATCACTCTTTCTGCTCTCAAGGAAGTTATTCAAGATTAAAACTGCTGCAGCTCAGAGTCCTTTGCAATCAGCCTCTAAAATACCAATTTTTAACAATGCAGTTTTGTTCTGCTACAGACAGTCGCAACAGAACACCAACACTCACATGTTTTTGCTGTCTCCCTTAAGATGGGCTGAAATGCAGTATCTGACAATCCGTTCACAAAAGGGAGCACCGATTTTTAGTGATTTAGAGATGAGGGCAGCTTGACATAGCATGTAATACAGAGGCATTTTCTAAGATCTCTTGGGGATTTTTAACCCCTGAATACAAAAATCCTGTTCTGCAAGGCGAGTATTTTATATTTTTGTTTTGTAGCTTTCATTCTGCTTTTTCCTCAAGTCTTAATAAATACTGAATGTTTTCCTTCTTGTGCAGATGTGGTATATGATCCAGAGATAATTTTAGCCCTTATTGGTATGCTACAAAAACTCTCCACTTTGAGAGCAGATAGAAAACCTCCCGAGGTCTACGTTGCTTTCACAATTCGTAATCCAGACACGTATCACCTGTTCCAGGCTGAACTTGGTAGGTGCCTTTTTCATGAAGTGTATCGATAATTTTGGCTTCTTTCCCCGTTATTTACCCTGTAGCAGAGACAAACAGGAGCGTTTTTAGGTGAGGGGTATTGTCTGATAGTGAGATTCTTATCTTAGAGCTCGAATTAAGAGCAGTCTGCCTACGAGCAGTAACTTCTCCAGATGGATTTGATCAGGAGATTGGAGCTTAGCTTTTTGCTGTATCCTGTCTGTCACAGCTCACATCTGTTAGTGACAACTTGAGATTAATTGCAAGCATGGTGGCAACAGGAAACTAAAAAAGGGTTAAGCTTAGAGGAGGAAAGCCATCTGTGCTGCACTGTCACACTGATAACAGATAAGATAAAGGTTTTAGGCTGCATCTCAACTTGTTCTTTAAGGGTTAAAAAAACAACTAGAGATTAAATCAAATAGGGAGAGATTTGGGATTTTTCATTCATATACTCTTCAAAACCCTGTCTTTTGCAGTCTACTAGCTGTACAGCTGGTCTACAGCAATCTGTTAATTCACAAAATTATGCTGTGCATGGCAGAAGCATTACTGTGAATTTTTTAAAATACATACTCATAAGCATTTGCCTGTAGCTTGCTTTAACAGCACACTGAAGAGCTTTTCTTACATGACTTGACATGCAACTTTTGCTCTTCGTTTTATTAAACAGAAATATGATTCCCAGTGTTTCTCTTTACAGCTAAAGTTGGCATTGGATGGCAGATTATTCCAGCCCACAGCAACAGTATTTTTCTCTGTGATGTGCAGCCAAACGTAACTATTCTACAGCTATTTATATAGACTTGGAAAATACGACATAACTAAATTTTCAGACCAACAGGAGCCATCCCATCCTTGTAACAAGATTATCTTGAAGTCTGGAAACGTACGTGAGAGGCACTGAGGATGTAACTATGAACAGACTGTTGTCAAAGTGAGTTATGTTTCTTCCTGTAATTGTCAGCATGTGTGCAAGCAAGCTGCCACCGCTGAAAAGTATCTGTGAACCTTAACACAAGAGAAAAAAACCCAACCCTAATCATACTGCACTTTGATTCTGTAGAAGACAACAGAATTGAACTATTTTTTTAAAATGGTTTGATTTGTAAATAACAGAGGCACATCTGCAGGACCACAGGATGTATATCTTACACCAACAAGGGAGGAAAACAATGTTTCATAGTAATAAATATTTTTTAATATTAAAACCAGCTTTAATTGTCTACTTTTTTATATTTATCTACTCACAGTATGGGTCATCTTAAAAATAAGTAATACCTACAGTGAATGTAGTAGGTGCTGCCCCAAGCTTACATGATGCTGTAAGAGGAGACAGATAGTAAGACTACTGTAAATCAGGTGCATCTTTACTCTGCAGTGATGACAAAAATCAGAGCTTGATTTACATTTCTCTCACAGAAGGACTGTCACTTTCACAACTAGCTATTGGGAAGCCATCCTCAGAACAGCCAGAAAATAAAAAGAACCCTACTCTGTAGCAATGCTCCACATATACTGCAAGAAGGAAGAATTGAGCTCACCTTCTTTGAAGGTTTCCATAATTCATTAATCACTGTTGGGACAGTATTGGTCCTCAAGCAGAAAATCACATCTGCTCCCCTTTCTCCTCTTTGGACTTTTCTGTACTTTGTTTTAAAAGCTGCTTCAAAGGAAATGGACAAATACTTTAGCCTCCTCCTTCTGTAATCATGGAGGGAAAATGGACAATAGGTAACTTGAAGAATCATCTTATTCCATGACTGCTAGTATGAAGTTGGATATGCAGAAGTAACCTCATCCCAAATTTTAGCTACCTCCCCCTCCAAAAGGAAGAATTCAAAGGTACGACTTACAGACTAAACGCATGCTAGTGACCCAGACAGGTGCCCCTTTATCTCCCCTTACACAAAATTCTTCAAGTCACTCAGAAGTTCTGTACATACGGCTCGTTTTGGATCTACAGTTTTATTATAGGAAGATGAAACCTCTAAAGCTTTCGGTATTACTGTTTAATTAGAGAAGTGCCTAATTTACCTCCATATGCACATCAATAGCTAAAGGGGAATGGCCAAACCACCCAACAGGATTTTGCTTGAAAGCAGCAGAAAGAAAAAATAGAAAAAAACCCCAGAAATCTGCTATAAATTCTTTATGGAGCATTCTTCAATCAATAAACTAATTAAATTGCCAAAATCCTTCAGTAAGCAACTTGGACTCTCTTATTTTCACCTTCTCACCAGTGGGACCAAATCACTGTCTACAATCTTTTTTCACGAGACAGTGGCTACTGTAACCATGGTGCAGAAGAGGCAAGGCAAGGTGAGGAAGTGGCTGCCTAGCTTGACAAAAGTAGATATGAAATGATTACTCAGTAAGCACGTTTAAAACTGCTGGTGCAGAACCCACTGTGATCATCTGCCACCACTGAAGGAAGAACTCTGAAAAGCAGTAACCACATAATAAAGCCAAGCAGATTTATTCCTTAGATGACTGACACCTATTTTACAATCAAAAAGGTGATGAAAAACCTCTTGTAAGCAATTAGGTCTGCATATGAACACTGCTATCAACAATAAAAAGATGAATGGTCTACCTGAGGGAGCACTCAAAATGAAGTGCCCTTTTATTAAGTTACACATACTTTAATAATATGTTTTGCTTTCATTTTTTTTTTTTTTCTATTCATCTGTTCAACAAAGAATGCACTTGATGTTCTTTCTCAGGGCAAATGGGCACATTCACTTCAGTGTACAAGGACAACACTCACTGAAATGTCTGTTTCACCCTGAGCGTTCAGTAAAGCCGTCACATACCATTGGCTGTGCTTTCACATTCTTGCACACACTGTAAAGAGGAAAACGAACTTTGAAATAAAATGGTTCTGTCTCATTGAAATCATACAAGAGGATATTCAGCACTTGTCTAGGGAAGACTAGCCAAGAATATTCTACTGGTTGAAAAAATACCCCCTCCCCCCACTACCCTGAAGTTCCAATAAGACAATTAAAATAAAAGGCATCTGCACTCACAAGAAAACACACCCAAATCATCTGCTACAGCACTTACTGTACACTAGGTAAAACTGGTAATGGTTTATCTATGTATTCAAACATCTTCACCAAAAAGTGACCTTTAAGCAGCACAGGTAACAGATTTTGCACATAGGAGCTCCTAGAGTAACTAAACCTCCCTCCCACTTTCTGAAGATTCATCCCAAGTGGTAAGGAACAGCAGTCCAGATGGCAAGGCTCAAGCTCTTCAGCACGGGAACCATGTTTTCCCTCAACATTTAGACAGCACGTAAGAAATCACCTCAGCTGCACCTTCAGCACTATACTTACTCACATGAGAAGCTCAAATTTTAAAGAAGTTTGTCCAAACCCTTGTTCCAAGATGAATTAATTAAAAACTGAACTATAGACAATACAAAGTGTTTATTAACAATTTATCAAACCTATACAGCTCCAGGAATGTATTAGCTTTTTTGACACCCTCCCCCCCCACAAACAGTCATTCATTCTGCCCAAGCAAAGGAAGAACAGTCTGGTCCCAGCTCTCATCCCAGCGCAGCTGCTTGGATGCACGGAGGTTTTTTCTGAAGTTGTGAAGTTTGCCTTCCAGTGTAGGAAATTCCAAGAAAAGCATCTGTAAGTCAAAAACGGAAAACCACAGAAAAATACCATCACATTACATCTGAGGCTCATTCTAGATGAGCTAACCCTCAACCACAATGCTGCAGTAAAAGAGCGCTCTTAGGTCTGGCCCTATAAATGGTGACCAATGACAATATTTAACACGTTCTTGCCAGCTTCAGATTCATTCACCAGGCAAAGCAGTTTCTTCTGAGAATGCAAAATGCACAGATAGTCAGATATGGAAGGCGGCTCACATGGTAGCACCTTTGCAGTTATAGCTAGTTGGAAAGAAAAATCAGCCAAGTCTTTACCTTTAGCTGTTCTGCAAGTTCACTCGAGTCCCTGAATATCAGACCATTTTCATTGTGTTTCACAAGTTCATGTAAACTGTGAACAAAAGTCATAGAAGAAAACATGAGGCAAAAAGCAGCAAGTGGAACATACAGATTTTTTAAAAGTCGCAGTCACAGATACCCTAGCACAGTCTCTTCAGATGTGACATTATGATCCTGCACGTTTAGATACAAGCTTCCTACCCAACAAAATGGAATGAAGGTGGCAGTTTTAAACTTCCAGATTTAAAGACTGTTTCTCCCTTCTATGTCAGACTATTTAAATCTGTGATTACAGTACAAAAGGGCCCTCACTCTGTCTTTTTGTCACACATCTGGACATACATTAAAAATCAGGGCAATAATCTAAAATCAACCCACAACGAAAACCTGTTCCAGTTCATAAGATCTTCCCAGAGAATTTCTCTTTCTTTATAAAAGCTGCCGTTTCCCCAAAGGACCATAAATTCTGACTAGGCATAAACTCACCCCTTCACAGAACAGACATATTATGCAAAGGAAGTTTTTTTTTTTTTACATTAAGTATACGGAACCAAAGGATTAAAGGGTAGTTACTTCTTAAGGCAAGTGGTTGCATTAAACGCTCCCAACTTCATAGAAGCTACTGTTAATTTTTTGAACTGAAAATAAAACCACCTTGATTTCTAACTTAGCTTATCGAATGAAAAAAATTACAGCATAATACTGGAATCTCATTTGATACATGCAGTAGCTGCTGAACTCTTGCTTCGTAAGAATACTGTTTTATAGGATCCACTTAAACTGTATCAGAATGAGCAAGCTCTTACCATTCAAAATGTATTGCACACACAGGTAAACAACAGCCAAACATATCTACCACCTTCATGGGTAAATCCAAACCACTAGATGATTTATGGAGACACACCCCCAGGTCTGCTGAGCCTGAAAAGCAAACAAACCAGACAGGAGTCTGAATTCTCTGAAAGCAGCTCTTCTAGTCTTACTCCAAACCTTTCTGTTTATGTACTACTTCGGGTGATGCAAGCTAAACATGAGCTACCTTCAACACCACCCAGACTGACTCAATTTCCAACACTCAGGGGGAAAAAAAAGCACACAATGTACTTTGTGACTAAAATCAGTCAGACTTTAGAAACAAACCAGGCAAGTGCATATTAAATTAAAGGGAATTTTAACATTTCACCCATCTTGTAACAGCTTTTCTGCCTCTAAATCTGCTAAAAATGGGTAAGCACAGAGGAAAACCCCATGAGTATTAGACAGGATAAGCTGCACGGCTCACTAGCGACCTCTTCCAGTTGATGTGATTTCAAAATAGAGAAATTACAGTGTGATTTTGTAGACATTATATTCATTACTTAAGAAGAACCCAATAAACACAGTCTTTTACAGCCATATAAATTGGCAGGCTCTAACCCTGAAGAATGCAGATCAAGCTGAATATGTATTTTACTACTTTATTAAGCTTACTCACACTTCATGCTAATATAATGAAAGCGCTAAGGGAATACTATTCCAAGGACATGTTAATTTAGAATTTCAGCTACTTTTGGTTGCTCAGACAAACACTTTATGATTTCATTTACTGAAGTGACCCTGAAAGTGAACTGGAACGTGCACAGGCATGCTGTATTTCAGCACAGTTAGAAGAAACAAAGACTACAAAGAACAGGCTAAAATGGCCACACTGGCACTCCATCCACTTCTTAGGGTAACACTGGAAAACTGTAGTTGAGACAGATTCAGCAATTTTGCTGGTTAGTGACGGTAAATTTCTGGTTTTGACTCGTGCCACCAACTTCATTCGCTTACTGTGTTCTACCAGCATCTGTGCAAAATCTCTATCAGCTCTCTGCAACTGTGCTAAGTTGTTTTTCACACATTCTCAAGCGTATTTCAAAATCCACTATTTACCAAGCAAGAGAGGGTAGTCCTCAGCTTCAAGCCATGGCGTACAGATCTGGATATGTTTAAAGTGCAGTTTATTTATCAGTCCATTGTAGTAGTCTTTTAGAGGTCCTTTACCTGTTTAAAACAGAAAAAACCCCATTGTTTTTTTATCAAGACGACTGAAAATAGTGTGGTCTGTGCATCCTACTGTATAGCAGACAACCTCCCGTTTTATTGAGTACATCAAAAAGGATACCACACACAATCCCCAGAAAGACATGTAAAAGACTAAGTCCCCTTGAAAACAATGTGAACTTAAGACTTCTCCCGTACTCACTATTTAGAAGAGTCTGCCATCAATATATAATCACAGAATCATTTAGGTTGGAAAAGACCTTTAAGATCACCAAGTCCAACCATTAACCCAGCACTGCCAAGCCCACCGCTAAACTGTGTCCCTGAGCGCCACATCTACACGTCTTTTAAAAACCTCCAGGTTTTTAACTCCACCACCTCCCTGGGCAGCCTGTTCCAGTGCAATCAGGTCCTGCCTAAGTCTCCTTATCTCCAGGCTAAACACCCCCAGTTCCCTCAGCCACTCCCCATCAGACTTGTGCTCCAGCCCCTTCCCCAGCTCTGTTGCCCATCTCTGGACACGCTCCAGCACCTCGATGTCCCTCTTGTAGTGAGGGGCCCAAAACTGTGCACAGGATTCAGGCTGCGGCCTCAACAGGGCGGAGCACAGGGGGACAATCACTGCGCTGGTCCTGCTGGCCACACTGTTTTGGATACAAGCCAGGATGCTGCTGGCTGCCTTGGCCACCTGAACACTCTGCTGGCTGATATTCAGCCGGCTGCTGACCAGCACCCCCAGGCCCTTTCCCACAACGTTACCCCAAGCTGCAGAGTTATGTAGGGTTGTTGTGTCTCCAGTGCAGGACCCGGCACTGAGCCTTGTGGACCCTCACACACTTGGCCTCAGCCCATGGATATCCCCTAGCCTTGACCTGCATTTTGCCTACAGCCTTAAGATAACCAAGTAAGTAATAACAAATTTCATCAGCATAACTGGCCCTTCGAAATCACACTAAGTTTTACTTGGCTGTGAATGAGAAGGTTAATCAAACAGCGTTCATTCTGTCTATACAGCTTTTTGGCAAAATCTCATTTGATGTTTCTCTTTTCGAGCATTAAATAGAAATCTTTCTGCCTAACACTTCAAACATCAGATTTTACAGTTCTTTTGCAGCAGTATCCCTATGTTGACTTAATTTTATTTGAACATGGAATAATGCGCAGCTGTACTAGATAGGGAGGCAGACAGCTTCTCTTCTTTAAAGATGTTCCATGATTATGTGGCTGTAACAGTCCAACTATAAATCACTACTCTTTGAATCAGACATAAAAGACAACAGTCCCTCCTCTCTCCAACATCAACAGAAGAGTCAGCATAGAACATAAGAAGAAAGATTATTTCTTCTGTATTAGCACTGAAAGAATTGTAACACAAATAAACTACTACCTGTTATCACACATACTAAAGACGGAAGCTTGACTCCCTCGTTGATATACTGCTCATAATCTGGAAAAGATAAAAGAAACTGTTTATAGTCAAAAACCCATGGATGCTTGGTTTAAAAATGGTCAGAGCATATTAATTGTTTAACTTTCTACTTCAAGTAATTTCTTTACAAGCATATACCTAGTAAAACAGCAGTAAATTTAGCCATATTAAAACTGAAGAGCTTCAAGTGAAATCAACTATAGATTGTTTAAAATGCACTATTCATAAAGCATTGTTCCACTACAAGGTATCAGCTGTTTCAATGTATTATCAATTAGAAAATGCAGCTGCAAAGTCTACAGAATAAACCAATGTGTATTCCCTTCTCTCCTTTTGACAGATTCCTATTGAAAGTACACAAAAAATCTTAGGAAACAAAACTGCTATTTACAAGCTAGTAAGAAGCAGAATGGCAGACTGCAGCCTGTACTGGGCCCTGGTGAGGCCGCACCTCAAACCCTGTGTGAAGTTTTGGGCCTCTTGCTACAAGAGGGACATTAAGATGCCAGAGCGTGTCCAGAGATGGGCAACGGAGCCAGGGAAGGGGCTGGAGTGCCAGTCTGATGAGGAGCAGCTGAGGGAACTGGGGGGGTTCAGCCTGGAGAAAAGGACGCTCAGGGGGGACCTGATTGCTCTTTACAGCTGCCTGAAAGGAGGCTGTAGGCAAGTGCATGTTGGTCTCCTCTCCCAGATAACAAGCAACAGGATGAGAGGAAATGGCCTCAAGTTGCACCAGGGAAGGTTTAGATTGGGTATTAGGAAACATTTGTTCACAGAAAGGGTGGTCAAGCACTGAACAGGCTGCCCAGGGAGGTGGTGGAGTCACCATCCCTGGAGGTTTTTAAAAGACGTGTAGATGTGGTGCTCAGGGACACGGTTTAGTGGTGGGCTTGGCAGTGCTAGGTTAATGGTTGGACTTGGTCATCTTAAAGGTTTTTCCAGCCTAAACGATTCTACGAGAATTCTCCCTGACAACTACTCTAATTAAATCCAGATGTTGCATTTCTGTATTTCAACTACTACTCTTAACCACTGCTAATTAAAATACATCTGCATTGTCACTTGAGTATGGAAGCATTGTTCTTTAGCAAAACCCTTCACAACCGTCCGGAATACAAGCACTCCTCTTTGAATAGGTAAGATTAATTCCTTCATACCTACCTTCTAAGGCTTTTAAAAGGACTGAAAAGTCTTCATCCTCTGAAAGAGAAGCCTTTATTAGTAATAGTCATATTTCTCTCATTTACAATTATTGTCTTTAAATAACAACCATCAAGATTTTCCACACCTTTACGTAAGAATGGACCATGCTTTTCCTATTAAAAATCTGTTGTAACTATTTTCATAAATAAAAGTCTGTATTTGCTCCCCTTACTGGCAACACGGCAGACAAGCCACAAATACGGCACATCCTCAAAGCTACCAAGTTGGAATTTTCTACTTGCTAAAGCTAGAAAATTAGGAGTAGAAATTGCCCTGTTAATTCAAAGGTATAAACAATTCTGCCCATGGTTACTAGCGATGGATATGTTTCCACTCTGCTCCCCTTTTTCATGCAGAGTAAAAAAAAAAAAAAAAAAAGGGCAAAAAGCAAGACAATTATGTAATACCACCATCAGAAATAAGAGTACATATTTTAGTTTCTTTATCTGTTCTACACCACCATGCAAGATAGTATGCCTAGAATGAAAGTTAAAAAAAGAAGTAGGAAATGTCTTTTAACCATTCTTGAAGCCGAGCCTCTAGACTGTAGCTCTAGAATTAAAATACAACTTTAAACAAATCACTGATTTTTGGCCACCAAGGTGTATCATATACAACATGTCTTCAAATTCTTCCAGCCAAATGAAGGAAAAACCTAACTTTGCCACTGATGATGTCAATGTGCCTCTATAGCGTGTCAAGCGTGAGGAAGTGAAGCAGCCCTAGTTTTACCTTTTGTTAAACAGTGGAATAAAACTATGTGTTTCCAAACCTGTCCAGCTTGTGCTGCTGATTAGAAGAGCTGGCCGTCCTCTGGTTTTCATCACATGTCCATTTCCTTCATCCATTTCTGTAAAGGCAGATCTCTCAGCACTCAAACTGACAGACTCTGTACTACAGAAATAGAATTTTCTGAGTATGGACTACACAAACATCGCCAACAAACGCAGAAGGAAAGACTATGCTTAACTTGCATGAATTTCCAAACAGTCTGTTTCGGATTTGCTGCTCAGCTTCTCTAGAAACACAGTCATCACAGTACTGAGCTGCAGAGAGGTACCTGATCACAAAGGGGACCGTTTTTTCATCTTTTCTATTGCTGCCAAGAGCCTAGTGACACTACGGCTATAGGCACGACTCCATCTTCTAACGAAGTGTTTTCCTTAACAAGCTGAGGAAACAGTCAGCCTCTCTCTCCAGCTCTGTCTCAAACAATCACAAGTTAAGTAAAACCATGGATGTAACAAATCATAGAGCACTGAGGCCAACATTACAGTTACTCAATTAAACTCAGAACCTATACATTCTGTGATGGACATTTCCAAAAAGAAAGCACTATACGCTACAGCTTTCACTTCTTTTTCAAACATTAGTTTGGTAAAGTAACTCCATGTTAAATGTCTCTAGGAGACATCCGGCACATAGCCAGAGAGTTCAACACTTAGACCAAGAGCCTGGGGGCTCTCTAAAGTGAAAGGGAGGGATGCTATGAACAAAGCACACAATCAGTGTCATCTAGTTTAATGGGAACTAGACAACTGCTGAGTTCCACCCTAGAGATATTTGATTACAGATTGCCTCAGTACTCATGCCAACTTCTTTAAAAATAAAACACTATTATTTCACACACCAAGCACTGTGGTATCACAGTTCAATGATTTCACTTATTCTGGCCTCTCCTAGTGACAATTACACTAACTTGCAAGGCATCAGCTGCTGGCTAAGAGCACACAGAGAGCACTCTGCCTGCTGACATGTTCAGTAACTTGTGACCTCACACAAAAGTATTTTTGGTATCTAAGTGCAATAACTTTACGTCATTTGGTTAAGGACTGTAACAGCATGCCTTACTTACACACACCGTGGTTTAAAAGGCTCATAGTCTTTGGCAAGTTTCATGTACAAATGATGCTGAATTTCTAATGGTGTTTCCTTAAAGTAAGAAGCTGGCTTGTCATAGAGCGTTACTGCCCTGTAATGAAATAAATTCACATGTTAAATAAAAAAACAGATGTCACAAAACATACATGCTACAGTGGCAGGCTACAGCAATGTTAGGTAAATCAATACAGCAAAGTAATTAATTTTTTGACTCTTACAAGTTTCTGTATTCCTGAAGTTAGCTGGAACACACCAAGGTGGACACATTAATCCTGTAACAAAGGATTGTGTGCATATTGTGTGCATATTCAAGGGGTGTAATGCAGACATCATTGTCCTGATTTTTAATCTTACTTCATAACTGTTCTTGAGCAACTTTGATCCTAAAGACCTCTGACTGCAAAAGAAAAATGTGCAAGACAGACTAACTATTAAAAACCGCAGTGATGTCTGCCTCATTCTGATTCCGTAGGCAGCTTGGCAGCAAACCTCTTTAACATCTGGACTGCCACCTTCTAGTCAAATTGTAATGAAGGCTCCTGAATGTCCACACTCCACTAGCTCGTTACAAAACTGAGCTAACATGCTTCAGGGGTGATGGATGGGCTCAGGAAACCTGTTTTTTCTTAAGATTCCCCTGAATCCAAAATCATTAGGGATACATTCCTTTGACTTCACATAAGCACACACTAGTTAGAGGTATGAGACTTACTTTATATTGCAATTCACCCACAGATCTTCTTTCATTGCATTAGTGACACACAAGTTATAGTCAGACAAACGCCCAAAGAGCTTTTCATACCTGACAAAAATTAAATCTTAGTTAGAAACCACAGGAAGGCAATCGCATTAGCCAAATAATAACCACCCATGAGTGCCCATGCTAATTAAAAGCCAAACAAAACCAAAAGAAACCCAACTGCCCCCAGTAACTAAAATTTAATTACCAATTATTGACTCGCTCCTTATACCGAAGCAGCATCAGTTTGAGAGGGGATACAGTATGACTCCCTTATCCTCTAAGCCCTAAGAACACTGCACTCAAAAGCCTTTAAAGCCTTTATCTGCATGCAACCAATTTGATTCAGCAAGAAACAGAGCTTTAAAGATGAGATGGAGTATAAGGCATCATTAGAGATTAACACACACTCAGTATATAAAGAAATTCTAATAACAAGATCAAAGCTTGCACATGCACGTAAAAGCAACCTGCCTTCAAAAGCAACCCGATTCATCAAATTGCCTTCCTACATGTTTAACAAAGGTGTTTTAGACCATGCTTTCTGAAATAGAAAGCAATTTAACATAGCAAAATCCAGAAACCCTTCACAGAAACAGCCCTTCACTAATTATATTCCCCCCATTGGTTTCCATTCTTCTGAATTCTGCAAAGGCATATAATTTATAGAGGAGAAGAAATTACTGTACAAACCATTTTGCAATTTGTACTAATGGGTGATTCCTTCCATGACTCAGGCTCATTATAGTATATCCATAGTTGTGCCAATCAATTATCAGTTTGCTTCTCCAGAAAAGGCATGCTACCCAGGCAACAGCTATA
Source organism: Falco rusticolus (assembly GCF_015220075.1). Taxonomy (NCBI): domain Eukaryota; kingdom Metazoa; phylum Chordata; class Aves; order Falconiformes; family Falconidae; genus Falco; species Falco rusticolus. Next base: position 37,486,494 of record NC_051190.1, read on the forward strand.
GCAGGTAAGCCTGGAGGATTCTGTTTAATAAAATATGTAAAATGTAAAATTTAATAATAGCATGTAAAAATAGCATAAGACTGTGGTCAAGTGACAAACACTAAGCAACTACCAGAAAAATAAAATTAAATCATCAAAATCACATCACTTTAAAGGGTATTAATGAACAGAGACAATTTTGTATTCACCAAATATAGAACTGCCAGTTTCTCCCATGAAGATTGGTAGGCACTTCAAATTTTATCATTGGATCAGGATCAAAATTCCCCTCCAAAACACATACAAACATTTCTATTAAGATTTATTCTTTCTACTATCCATGCCAATGAAGTTTGGAAGCTCAACAATTAACAGGAAGAACAGTTGTTGGAGTTGTTAACTAAGTATCAAAGTTTAGAGCCAAAAATGTAGTTTGATACAGGTTTACACCATTGATTGGGCCAGTTTCAGCTCTCGAATAGAACAATGGCTAAGACCACTAAAAATGTCCTGTAACACAGTACTATTTATTTATATTAGAATTAGTGCCAACACAAAACATACCTGAAGAAGAATATAGGCCGGCCGATCTATCGTTAGCATCGTGTACAGTAGCTGCGCTGCCTGCACAATGACCTTTATGCCATACTGGAAAAGCTTCGGACCAACTGCAAAAGGACAGAAAAAGGTGGTAAGAACATTACAGCTCTCCAGGCAGGAATGAGCACATCAGAGAGAGGTTTAAAATAAGGGTATGTGACAGTGGAAACGGGTTCGGACAAAAAACTCACAGATCCTATAAATGACTGTTCTGTGTTCTGTATAGGCAGTTAAGGTATGTATGGATAAAGAAACACATGAGGTAAAACAACAAAGAGAAAAAGGGAAAATAAAAAGGGAAAATAAACAAAGAGAAAAAGGGAAAATAAAAAAAAACGAGAAAAGGAGAAAAAAGAAAAAAAAGAAAGCAAAGAAGCGAAACAGAAAAAAGAAAAAGAGGAAAAAAAAATAATACGAAAAAGAGAACGAGCGATGTTTCCCTGTGCGTGTGACTGCCGCGACGCGCCCCAGGCCCGCCGGGGCTCAGCACGGACGGGCTCCCCCGGCCCCCCGCGCGGTTCGACCCGCCCCTGCAGCTCCCGGCCCCGCCGCCTGCCCGCACCCCGGGCCGGGGGCACCCACCTCGCAGCCCCCGCAGCTCCCGCACGGGCACCAGCCGGATCCTGTCGCTGCGCAGCACGTCGCCGTGCGGCACGCTCTCTGCCGGGGGAGAGGCCGGTCAGAGCCGCGGCCCCGCGCACCGCCCGCCGCGGCCGCCTCAGCCGGGCTCAGCCCGGGCCCGCGGCCGCCGGCCCCTGAGGGGATGGGGGGGAGGGGGGGCAGGCCGCGGCCCGCCCGCACTCACGGAGGTAGCCCAGCAGCGAAACGTCGCGTCCGTGCCGGGCCAGCGACAGCGCGTGGTACTGCATCCGCGGGCTGCGGCCCAGGTCGCCCAGCACCGCCACGCACACCCACCCCGCCACCGCCACCGCCCGCCGCCGCCACAGCAGCACCGCCACCAGCGCCGCCAGCCCTAGGGCCAGCCCGAGCGCCACGCCGCCCACCGCCATCTTGGCGTGCCGGTGGCTGGAAGGGCGGGCGGCGGCGCCACCTGGTGGCGCAGCGCTCTGAGGGGACCGGCCCCAGCGGCGGCGCAGCGGGCGGCTGCCGCGTTACACCTCGGTTTTAAAAGAAAAAAAATGGTTGTGGAGGGGAATAGCGGTTACTAGAGGCGGCTCCAAAACTCTATGGTTTAAAATGAGTTTACGGTACGATGCAAAATGACTTTTCTTTCTGCGGGATACTTGAAAGGAGCCCCGGAAGAGCGGCCCTCACAACGTGAGTCACTGGCTCAGCGCGCCCCCGAGGTAAAGGCTTGGTGAAGGAATTGTCGTCTCTGACTGAAAAAAGTGGCACGTTTGTTTCAAAGAACGTCTTCAGAATTTCTTAGTGATTAATTATTCTTTATTGTCGGCGCCGGGTGTACGGGGGATCCTTCCACCAATCGTACCCACCCAGAGGGGCAGATTATCTTATATTTATATAATGAAACAATGAATATTCCATTAACGCCTATACATATTCATCACCTGAACCCGCCTACCCTCGCTTCGTATGTTAATTAGCTTATCAGTCCTTCACGCTTGCGCAGATTCTTCCAAAAATTGTGGGCCGGGGTCTTTAGAATGTGGGCAGTGGTCTATGGGAGGAAGGCCGTAGGTCTTCCTCACGGTGTACTTTTCACCTTAGGTCTCAAAAGTGATGAGTTGGCAGACTTGTAGAAATCTTTCCCGGGGTTTTTACAATACTCCTTGTTAATTTGACTCAAGGCCATCCTGCTGTCCCGTTATCTCCTTGGTAGGGCAGCTTGCTTTGCAGATAGGGAGGACAGCTCCCCTTTCAGAGATTTGCAACTTTCTTGCCAGAACAGTCTATATGATCTTTCAGACATTTTAACCCCTTTGTTGCTATACAATTACAAGCTTATTTATGCATTAAAATGAATATTGATTTATGAGTACAAACTTGACCATATTATTTACAACTTATTCACATCATTCCCCCCTTTTTCTCGATACAAGCAAATTCTTTTGCATTATATATATTTTCTCATGTTTATGCACCAGAACATGCACCTAAACACTACGCATGCATATACACCAAACACTGTAAAAACTACTAACATAGTAAAAATCTGTTTTATCCATCGTAGGTCAGGCAGCCAGGAGGTTAACTTGTTCCATATTCCCTCAAAGCTCCAAGAGAGATCATCCTTTGTAATCTCATGTAATATTCTGGTTTGTTCCCAAATCTTTTCTAAATCCAAAGTTACTCTCTTGTCGTTGTTTATGTATGTGCAACAACTTGTATTTATTAGTGTGCACACTCCTCCTTCTTTGCTAAGTAGCATATCAAGTGCCAGTCTATTTTGTAAGGTCATTCTTGAAATGCTTTTAATTTCCTCTTGTTGTGCCTGTATGGCATCAGTAGTAAAGTTCATGGCAATTTCCATAGTAGCAGAGAGGTTTACTAAAGCTTTTTCTAATTCACTTACTCCCAACCATGGAAAAAACCAACGAGCAAAACTATGAAAGGCAGTAGGTCTCTGTATAAGAGGATTTGTACTTTCTCGTCTAATCCTTTTAATATATGATCTAATTAGTCCTTGTGTCAGATTATGAACTATGAAGATGTGCGGAACAACAGGCCCTACAGCACATTCACCCTGCCAGCCCAAGGGTAAAACCTTTCGGGCTTTGTCTCCGCATATCCAGTACCATCCAGTCCCTGAGGGAGTGGGCCATCCCTTAGGAGTAGTATTGTTTTTCCTCCTGGTCTGGTTTTTATTCCAAAGATTTGCCCCTCCATATTTCCAATAGGATGTACAATTGGGGTACCTGCCTATGAAGACTGTTTTCCCGCATCTTTTATCGGTCGAATTGCCTCCTGTTTCAGGTTCGGTCTTATTCAAGGAGCACCTTTGGACACACGGGACACCTCTACTAGAGTTCAAAGGAGCATTGATATCCAGTGACCAAGACAATTCCTTAACTTCTAATTGGGTGTACTCTGAAATAGTCATTTTTGAAAAAGCCGCATGTATTTCGGAATCATTCGGAAATGCACTACCTATCAGGGGAAATCCCCGACCTGCATTTTCAGGCATTTGAGTACAAATCCAGCAAGAGGTTAGGTTGAAATTCTGAACAATATTCCTTAGTAATTGTAAATACATATTCTGGTCCCATGCATTGACATTCCCTATCCACAACCCGGATATCAAGGTAATTATTGTCCATCCTTTCGACACAACCGTAACTTTAGAGGTTCCATTTGCGTAGCTTCCCATCGTGAACCTGGAGCTTTTTTACTCTCGAGTAGTGGATCCAAGCGACTTGTTCCTTAATCTTGATAGCAGTATGAGTTGTCAACAGTACTTGATGCGGTCCACTCCATTTTTCCTCCAAAGGTTGCCCTGAAAAAGTCTTTATATATACATAGTCACCTGGTTTGAAAGAATGAACTGGTTGATCTAATCCTCTGGCCCTGGTTCCTAGAACGTGCTTTTGTACCTTACTCAGTTGTTTCTGTAGTTCAGATACATAATTATATAAGTATTCTGATCCTAGCTGTGTTAAGTTTTCTCCGCTAAACAAAAATTGATAAGGCCTTCCATACAAAATCTCAAAGGGGCTTAAATTTTCTCTCACTCTTGGTTTAACTCTGATTCTTAATAATGCTAACGGGAGAGATTGTGGCCATGTCAGATTAGCTTCTTGTCCTATTTTAGCTATTTGTTGTTTAATTAAATGATTCATTTTTTCTACCTGTCCACTTGCCTGTGGCCTATAAGGAGTATGTAATTGCCAGTCTATCCTGAGAATTCTGCTTATTTGCCGTACTATTTGTGCACAGAAATGAGAACCCCTGTCAGAAGACATTGCGGCTGGGATCCCAAAACGTGGGATTATCTCGTTTGTCAGAACCTTAACCACCTCTCTTGCTTTATTCGTTCGACAGGGAAAGGCCTCGGGCCATCCTGAGAAGGTATCAGTTAATACTAATAAATACCGATACCCCCCTTTTCTAGGAAGTTCTGAGAAATCAATTTGCCATTGTTCTCCGGGATAGTTTCCTTTACCAATTATCCCAAACCTCACTTTATTTTGAGTATTGGGGTTATTGTGTAGACAAACGCTGCATTGTTGAGTTACCTGTTTTACGGTAGTATACAAATTTCGCCCTACCATTATCCGACTCAAACTCTGATATAGAGTATCAGCACCCCAGTGCGTCCTATTGTGTTCTGTAAAAACTATAGACCAAATTAAGTTGGAGGGTATTATTACACGGTTGTCTTTCAGATATACCCATCCATTTACCCCTTTTTTACCTTTCAGATCCTCAATTAATTTTAAATCTTCCTTCGTATAACTCGGCTTTTGACTTACATCTATAGTTTGGATTTTACTGTCTGGTATTAAGGACAACGCTTTTGTGTCAGCTGAGTCAGCCACTCGTTTGGCCTCTTGGTCTGCTAATCGGTTTCCTATTTCAAATTCAGCATTCCCTCTCTGGTGTCCCCGACAATGCATAATAGCCACTTTTTCTGGTTGCTTTACAGCTTCTAATAATTGTAAAATTTCTTCTGCATGCTTTATCTGTCTTCCTTGAGCAGTTAACAGTCCTCGTTCCTTCCAGATTGCTCCATGAGCATGCACCACACCGAATGCATATTTGGAATCTGTCCAAATATTTATCTTCTTTCCCGCCGCTAGCTCTAATGCTCGTGTCAGAGCAATTATCTCTGCTTTCTGGGCAGACGTCCCAGGGGGCAATGGTTTAGACTCAATTACCTGTTTGGTGGTGGTAACGGCATACCCTGCTTTACGTTGTCCTTGCTTCACGAAGCTGCTTCCATCAGTGTACCAAGATTCGTCGGCATCCTCTAAAGGTTCTTCTTTAAGATCTGGTCGGCTCGAATACACAGTTTCCATTGTCTCTATACAGTCATGGACCACCGGTTCATCCAGAGTTCCGCTGAGAAAAGAAGCTGGATTCACAACATTAGTGACAACAATCTCCACGTCATCTTGTTCCACTAATATTGCCTGGTACTTTAAGAATCTCTGCGGTGAAAGCCAGTGGTTTCCTTTCTGTTCCAAAACTGCTGAGACTGTATGGGAGACTAGCACTGTCATCTTCTGTCCCATCGTAAACTTTCGGGCCTCCTGTATGTTAATAACTACTGCAGCAACAGCCCGTAGACATCCAGGCCATCCTTTGCTTACTTCATCTAATTGTTTGGAGAAGTAAGCTACTGCCCGCTTATAGGGACCCAATTTCTGTGCTAGTACTCCTAAGGCTATCCCTTGTCTTTCATAGGAAAACAGGAAAAAAGGTTTCGAAAGATCCGGTAACCCCAAGGCTGGAGCTTTCATTAATTCCTGCTTTAACTGCCTAAAAGCCTTCTGTGCTTCTCCAGTCCAAACCAATTTGGATTGATCCTTCTTAACCATCTCATACAGAGGCTTCACTATCAGTCCATAATTATAGATCCAAAGACGACACCAACCTGTCATTCCCAGAAAAGTCCGCAGTTCCTTTACCGTTCGCGGTTCCGGTGTCCGACAAATGGTTTCTTTACGTTCTGTTCCCAGCTCTCGTTGTCCTCCCGAGACCTCGAATCCCAGATAAATCACTCGTTGCTGGACCAGTTGGGCTTTCTGTTGAGAAACTCGATATCCATTTAGTCCCAGAAAATTAAGCAGGCTTATCGTCCATTGGACACAGCCCTCTCTTGTCTCAGTAGCTATTAAGAGATCGTCTACGTATTGTAATAAGGTTCCTTCAGAGTCTGGGGTCGACCAGGACTCAAGCTCCTTAGCTAATTGATTCCCAAAGATAGTCGGGCTATTTTTAAATCCCTGGGGTAAAACTGTCCAGGTAAGCTGCGTTTTTCTCCCCGAATCAGGGTTTTCCCATTCAAAGGCAAATAACTTCTGACTTTCCTTGGCTAGGGCCAGACAGAAAAAGGCGTCCTTCAAATCCAGTACAGTAAACCAAACTTGACTGCTTTTTAGTTTAGTCAATAGAGTGTATGGATTGGCCACTACTGGATGTATATCCTCAGTGATTTTATTTATGGCCCTTAAATCCTGAACTAGCCTATAACTCTTTCCATCTGCCTTTTTGATTGGTAATATGGGCGTGTTATATTCTGATTCACACTCAATTAGTAGCCCATATTGTAAAAATCTGTCAATTATTTCTTTAATTCCCCTCCTATCCTCTATCCTTAGAGGATATTGTTTAACCTTCACAGGCTCTTTCCCCAATTTCAACCTTACAGTTATTGGAGTCACATTCTTGGCTTTTCCAGGAATTTCGGTAGCCCAGACTCCTGGGTACACTTGATCTGCAATTTCCGGAGGCACTTCACTTCTAAGATTAGTTTGTATCAATGCTAAGCTTAGTACATTTATTAACTGTTCTTCCCTTATTCTTAGCCTCATTTTTCCTTTCTCAAAAACTATTTCTGCTTCTAATTGTTCTAATAAATCCCGACCCAATAGTGATTTTGGTGACCCCGGTAAGTACAAGAACTTATGTATTCCCACCTGTTTCCCTAATTTATACTTTAGCGGTTTTAGGAAAAAGGCTTTTTGTTGTTGGCCCGTAGCCCCCACTACAGTCACAAAGTCTTTATCTTCTGGCATTAGCTTTTGATTTAACACCGAATAGGAAGCACCTGTGTCTATTAAAAATTCCATTTCTTGTCCCGAGTTCCCTAGCTCTATTTTAACCAGAGGATCTGCTAGGGTAGATTCTCCTGGTCGACTTCATTGATCCGATGAAACATTTGCTATCATGTTTCGAGCTCCCCCTCGCTTTGGACACTCCCCTTTCCAATGGCCTACCTCTTTACAATAGGCACACTGATCTGATCTTAGAGGTGGTTGCTGGGTCCTTATTCGTTTCCCATCTCCCCTATTTTTAACTCGAAAAGTTGGTCCCTGATTATTTAATGCAGCTACTGTTGCTGCTGCAATAGTCTGTCCCAGTTTCTGTCTTTCCTCCCCTTCCCGGTTTCTAAACACTCTCCATGCTTCCTCTACCAGTTTTTCTAAGTCTCTCATGTCTGCCCCTTGTAATTTTTGGAGTTTTTTCCTTATGTCTTCTGTTGATTGTCCCAGAAACAATGAAATCAATTGTAATTTACCCCCTTCTGAGGACGGATCTATCGTTGTAAATTTTTGCATAGCTGTTCTTAAACGTTCCAAAAATTCTGTGGGGGTTTCAGACGGTCCTTGTTTTATAGTGTACAACCTGGACCAATTTACAGATTTGGGAATAGCATTTTCCAGGGCAATTCTTATCCATTCCTGATACCTTTTTAGTAATCTATAATCGTTACCATCATTATAGTCCCAATCGGGGTCTGCTCTCGGGACATGTACTTCCACAGTTCCGGGCAGAACCCCTGAAGCTATTTGCACTTGCACATGCGTCCGGGCTGTTTTTATTACCAATTGCTTCTCTGTTTCCGGCAGAGCTGCTAACATTATTTCTATGTCTTTCCAATCCGGATCTAAATTTTTCATAATTAATTCGAACCTGTTAGCCACCTCCTCCGGGTCATCCCTATAACCTTTTACAGCTTCCTTCCACGAATCTAATTCACTAGTGGTAAAAGGAATTTTAATTCTAACCGGTCCATTAGTCCCCACAGCTTGTCGCAGAGGGGCTTGCATCACCGGTCCCGACTGGTTACTTATTCCTGCCTTACTCCTTGTACGTGCAGTAATCGGGGTAAACCCTTTTGAATTCTTACAGTCCTCGCCCCCCTCATCCACAGACTTCTCCGTCCGGATACTTTCCATATTCGATAGGGGTGGAACATAATCCTCCATCCTACTTTCTCCCTCCTCTGGCTCCCCTAACTTTAGACATCTCTGACCAATACTACATGCAGAGCAACACCTCTTCAACTTTCCTTTCCCATCTTTTCTCATGTCCCTTTCCATTGCTAATATTAAGGGATCCTGTGGAGCTAGATTAATTCCACACCCTTTTTGCCACTCTGGATGATTTCTCAGGGTAAAAAACATATCTGCATACATTACTTCATCCCATTTTCCTTCTCTTCGCAAAAATAGCATTAACTGCAACAAGGTATTATAATTTATAGTTCCGTTAAGTGGCCATTTCTCACCATCTTCCAGCTTATACAACGGCCACCACTGATTGCAGTACTTTATCAATGTTTTCTTATTCACACTTCCACCAGCAGACCCTCCAATAACCCTCCAGTGACTCAGAACACATCCTAACGGGCTTTTCTTTAAAATCCCACCACTCTGCTTTCCTCCCATTTTTCCAGCTTACACTCACAGAACACACTTATCACTTACAGAATTACTACTTACAAAATGCAACACGCAGGTATCTTTCTACAGCAACACCAAGAGCTCACTATTATTATCAAAATATAGCCGAAATCACAGTAACAATTATCAAAGTCAAATTCCACATTCCATAAATCCGGTAACCAAAATAAGCAACACTGCAGCAAATAAGCTTTATAAGCAAACTTGCCAGATTCCAGATGGCAATTAAATGTTGATAAAACCCAAACAAAACCAGAAGTATACTTAGGGTGCCAGCCACAGAAGTATACCTGAGTTTTCCAGACCAGATGTATACCCGAGAAACTAGTTCCCAAGCATACCCAGATGTATACCTGAGAAACTAGTTCCCAAGCATACCCAGATGTATACCTGAGAAACTAGTTCCCAAGCATACCCAGATGTATACCTGAGAAACTAGTTCCCAAGCATACCCAGCAGTTACCCTGCGGAAATCAATTTTCTCGTCTTACGGGTAACCCCAGATTACCGGTAATACCAGAATACAGCAATAAAGAATATTATCACTTACAGAAGATGGGATTCTTGTCTGCCTCCGCAGTGATCCGATGAGTTGGGGAGTCCCTCCGGGAAAATCCCCGGGGGTACCCAAGGGAGTCCACTTCCCAGCGGGTCCTACGGTCAGGCAGAGAGCCGTCCCATCTGGGGTGCCAGATTGTTTCAAAGAACGTCTTCAGAATTTCTTAGTGATTAATTATTCTTTATTGTCGGCGCCGGGTGTACGGGGGATCCTTCCACCAATCGTACCCACCCAGAGGGGCAGATTATCTTATATTTATATAATGAAACAATGAATATTCCATTAACGCCTATACATATTCATCACCTGAACCCGCCTACCCTCGCTTCGTATGTTAATTAGCTTATCAGTCCTTCACGCTTGCGCAGATTCTTCCAAAAATTGTGGGCCGGGGTCTTTAGAATGTGGGCAGTGGTCTATGGGAGGAAGGCCGTAGGTCTTCCTCACGGTGTACTTTTCACCTTAGGTCTCAAAAGTGATGAGTTGGCAGACTTGTAGAAATCTTTCCCGGGGTTTTTACAATACTCCTTGTTAATTTGACTCAAGGCCATCCTGCTGTCCCGTTATCTCCTTGGTAGGGCAGCTTGCTTTGCAGATAGGGAGGACAGCTCCCCTTTCAGAGATTTGCAACTTTCTTGCCAGAACAGTCTATATGATCTTTCAGACATTTTAACCCCTTTGTTGCTATACAATTACAAGCTTATTTATGCATTAAAATGAATATTGATTTATGAGTACAAACTTGACCATATTATTTACAACTTATTCACATCACGTTCTCTAGTGCAGAATGGCCCTAAGTGCTTCAAAGGTAGAAAATAACTGGTACCTGCGGTGCTGAAAAATAGTTCTTGTTCAAGCTCAAGGTGTTTGTATTGCAGTGTTCTGCCGTTATGTTTTTGACCTCTGAAACAACAAAACTGCTAAAAGTAACGAGAACAGTTTACTTGAGAGCGAGGGCAACATCTGGCATGTGTCCTGAGTGAGCTTAGGCAGTAAGGGCTCTTCGGAGATAAAAATCTGCTGCTGATTGCTTGGATGGACTGGAGAAAGGCTCTGAGGGCAGATCAAAGGGCTATTTTATAGCATTTCTGTCAAATCTGACTGAAAATTGTGATTCAAAGGGTGCCTTTATATCTCCACTAGAAGAAGAGCAATCATTAGTGGTTTTCATATCCAAAATCCTTCACAAATACCACACCATCTTCAGCACAAAGAATGTGGCTGGCTATATAGATGGCAAGTTTCCTCACCTGAAGTCTGTTTCATTAGCTGTGAGCTAAGGCCATCTCCTCTGCTTCAAGGAAGCCGAAACCTCTGAGACAGAGAGGTATTAATGGGAGTTTTGACTGGGAACGAAAGTCCCTCAGCACTGTGGAGCAATAATCCATTTCCCCTTATTTCTTCTTCTTGTGCTCCAGATAAAAATTTTGAACACACCTCTGGACTAGCAGACCAAAAGCAGCTGTGGAGGAGAGGGAAGGGAAGGGAAAAGTTGTTTGCAGGAAAAATAATTTATGTATTTGAAGGAAGGCATATCTTTTAGAAAGCTTTGTTCCAGTTACTGCTGAACAACTGTGCACAAATTATTCAATAATATAAATCAAGACAGTTGTTTCCAAGGTAATCCTAACTTCCCTTTCTTACATGTAGGAGTAGTTTGCTTGTCTCCCTACGAATGTTTGCAGAAAGAAAGCACCACAAATGCTTGCATGAATAAGAGAAGTTATCCTGATAAAATAAAATGATCAGCGATGGATCATTTTATTAAATGACAGTTTGGAGCCAGTTCTCACAGCATGAATGCAGAATGAGAACTCCAATCTGTACCTGTACCAAGCTAGTAACTATAATCAAGCCTGAAACAGGTTTGGAAAAAATACTCTGTAAAACAAAGGGAGCAGCAAGAGCCAGCTGTGTACTAAGAGAAGACAAGCCACGGCACGGGCCAGGCAGCAATGTCACCAGCAGGGCACAGTCCCACAGCAACCCCAGCAGGTGGTGACAGCAGCAGGTCCCATGGCCAGTCCATCGATTATCAGGCAAAAGCAAGGTAACAAGGCGAAGGTCAAGCTACTAAATTGAAACAGTTCAGGAACAGGACTAGCAAGAGGTACATTTGCAACATAGCTCAGGGAAGAATTATAGGCCAGGCCTGAGCTTAAATGAGGCTTCCAGGCCCATGGCAGAGGGTGTGGATGGAGGCCCAAGGTGAGTTTGGTCAGGGCCATTAGTGCCTGCTGCTGTACTCAGGGCCCTGTTGTAACTAGCACTTGGAAACACCACATCCATTTGCAGGTGGTGTGTGAGCAAAGGTGGTTAAATTTCATGTTCATCAGCCATATTCTCATATGTATCAATATAGGTAAAAAAAAAAAAAAATGCTCCTGAAAGACATGATAGATACAGCATTTATAAAATAAAACACTTGAACAAATGCTACATGTTATCTAAGGCAAGCTATTTAAAGTAGTCAGAGGGCTAATGTTTATTATCCATAAAATGAGTTAAATATCTTCCTCCCCAAGTTATGCTGCAGGTTGCCTAGCACTTGGAAATTCAGGAATCTTAAAATTTGTGCATTTTCATCTCAGGTAGAAACTCCAGTATTAATCTACCTGCCTGTCTGATCTTTGGAACTGTGGAAGTCCTGCACATACAGATATCAACTAAAGCTATTCATATGGAGATACAAATTTGTATCATGACATAAAATGTTTTCCATTATAAAAAGGACGGGTTTTTTGCCTTCAGTGGCTATCATAGTAAAGACTGGTAATATCCCCATTAGGTAAAAAAATAGGATTACACTTATTTCAGCAGCTGGGTATGGTAGAGCACATAGAGTATTTTATCCAAGCTCAAATGCTGAACCCAATGTCCCGCACAGACTGTGGAGCAGAGGTGGCTACAGAGTCCTACCGAAGTTCTAACTTGCAGTTCAGTTTTACCATTTGATCTTCCTGACTACTGTAGGCTTCCAAATGCACATGGTTTTAAAATCAGTACAGATCATCACCTATCCAAATCTTGTAACCTCGTTCCGTAACCAGGACAGTTGACAGTTGCAGACTATTGACAGGGAAAGCCACTTGCACAGAGAGGTGACTGGTCCTTGAGCAATACCAGCGCTCATTGCATAGTGAAATAGGATTAGACCTTTTAAATCACAATCTTGTCTTGCAAATCAAAAAGGAGCTCCACCTTGGGAGCTAGTTTTTAATTGTAGCAATACTGGACGGTCATTCACAATGTGGGTTTTCCCAGTAAGTTTTAGAGTATCCCAGAGAATCAGATGATTGCAGTGCAGCCCCATTACTATTGAATGCGTATGTTTTTCTTTAGCTAGATTCTACTAAATTCTAAAGAGACCTTCAGCTTCCCTGAATCTGAATTAATATCCTGGATATTTCTGTGATATCTCTCTGTTTGCTGCCTCAGGTCTTGATCCTACCAGGTACTAAATGGCTTCAACATCTGCATTCCACTGGGTACTAAATACATGTGTGTAATAAAGAATTTTCAGCTGTTTTCACTTTGCTGAACCCTGTTTTCTGGTGGAAATGGAGATGCCAAGAGCAAATAGAAGCCTCCTGACAGAAACATTTGCCACATTTTCTTGCCAAGGCTCTGTGGAAGTAATTGAACCCCATGGTGAAAAATCATTAAGTTAGAGCCTTGTACAAGAGTTTAAAACTAGGTTAGATGTCCTGACTAGGAATCAAATGTGTCACACAATGGAGAGAACAAATGGTCTTTCTTCACTACAAATAGGAATAAAGACACAGATAAAGGGTGCTCTTCTGCAGACCCTAATGGCCATCCAGTCTGAATGCTATGTTGATATCGTGGTTATGTTTCTTTTGTCCCTATGACAAAAACAGATGTTAGCTGTTATATTTCCATTGTAATTCTCCATATTGCCTACCAGCAAGTATGTGGTGACAATGAAACCATTGTTCCCTCTTAAAGAATATTGCTAATTACAACTGTGGGCAGTCTGTTTCAACAAGATAATAAAGCCTGGAATATTTGCTCAAAGAGCCTGTTCAGAATGGATCTTTTTCTGTGAAAGCAGTCAAGGTCACTTTGAGAAAAGCCTCGCTATCCCATGTCCCTCCCCTACTTTTACATGTAAACCCCTGGCATTGCAGTCACACATCTGTACCAACCTAGGAGATCTTTCGGGAATCTCACATTTCATTCTTGCCTAACTTGCCTGAGAGCTCCTTGCGGTGTATCACTTCAGTGTGAAACGCAAATTGCTTTTCATATTTACGTCCCTGAATAAAGTATAAATACCACGTCCTGTGATGAATGACTGACTGATTCCTGCAGGCTGTCAGGCATAACACCACAAATTCTGTATAGCTGTATTTTCTGGCAGGTTATCAAACTACTTAAAATTACTTACAAGTGTATTAGCTTTATAGGCACAGAGACTTGAGTTTATGAAGGTAGAGTTGCAATACATGTTCTTTTGGCCTATCTAATCTTCAGAGCACTTTGTCAGAGAATGATAAATATGGTGTAGTCATCACGTATCTGAGGTTCTGAAAATAGGAACAGAGATTAAGACATTTATGAGAAGTGCATTCTGAGAGAGAGCTGATTTCTGCTTGTAAAATTTTGCATGTTTATTGCATAGCAATTATATTTTAAAAAGGCTTTTTCCCTCTTCCTGTGATATTTCAGAAACTATGGAAATGCTGTTAGCAGTTTATTCTAGAAATGGTCTGCTTAAGCTCAGTGAGTCAAAAATCTAGACCCAGCACCAGTTTCTTAAGACTGTTTGGCTTAAATTTGCTCTCAGGAGCAGTGCTGAGTTAGCAGATTTTTGTTCCAAGTCACTTTTGGTTTTAATTCCTTTGTCATCCATACTAATATCTCAGGATGTTTGCCAAAACAGAATAACCAGTTAGTCACTATGTTATTTGTTGGGTTATGCCGCAGACCACTTATAAAATGAAAGCTGCTACAAAGCTTTTGAGTCATGTCTGTTCCTGTGAACATCACCTAACTTGTTCTCCCTGACAGATACACACTACATACACGTGTAAGCACTTAGGATCCATCTCCAGTCAGACTGCTGCAAGTGCAGTTAAAGTAGAGACAGAAGCCTAAATCCTTCAGACTAGTGGAACTTCACTAATCCCAGAAGTCACCAACTCAAATGTCTCAAACTAACCTCACAAAAACCTGCTGCTACCTTGGCTACTTTTATTGCCACATAATACATGTAGCACAAACTTCTTTAAAATTGCATTGTGGACTTTTTTTGTTTGCACTGAAAAAATTAACACAGAATACCTTGGTAATACTTTTTGCACCAATCACGCCTGCACCGTGGGAGTACGGATTAACCGTGGTCATAAACCCAACATGACTTCAAAGGGTTCAGACTACTGAAGCTGTGCTATATTGTCATATGGTAAATTATTGCCATTTTTAACAGCAAAGTTATTTGCTTCTTGTGTTTATTCTCCTGTTTGCTCAATTTCTACAGTAAAACCCCTGCTACAGTAGAGATGAAAGGATTTGGTCACAGAATAAGCTCAATTTGGAAGCAATTCTAGAGGTAGCCTGACACGCTACCACAGGTAGCCTTGTGCTGAGCCCACAGTCTGTTTTGATGCTGCTGAGAATCTCCTGTGCTTTGCTTGCTGCACTGAAGATGAGAAGACTATGGTGTTTCAAAGGTAGGACTTCCTGGCCCCAAGCTAAACGTTTCTCTAAAGACCACTGTGCTCTAAATTATGAAATTAATTTTATTCTGTTTAGTATGTGCTGTGATGTGAACTGTATGCCTGCCTAACCTCACCTAATGTGAGCTGTTATCCCATTTATGCTAAGACCACAGCTAGCACTAGATAGAGCCATAGCATGTAATTTTTTCACCAAGCGTTCCAACTTCAACCTTCCTTCCTGAAGGGAAAATGGTGTGGAAAGATCCTTTAAAAAATGCTCCTTTCTCCACCCATAGCACTCTCTGCCACTCCAGACTCTGTACCCTTCTTTCAGTTGCTGCCTTTTCATCTCACCAACTCCTTTTTATCTGCTTTAGTCATTTTCTTCCCACCCAAAAAGTCCCTAAGGAAAGTGTGAAGGTAAAAAGAAGTCACCTAGTTAAAGGAAATTTTTACACAACTTCCCAAAGACAGTTTCTCCTGACCGATTAAGTGTTGGCTTAGACATATTTTCAGACAGGTACAGGTATTTATTATAGAAATAAATTTTTTACTTCCACTCAGTTCTACAGATACAAGCATAGAAGAGGAAGAAGGGGGATAAGTGAATCAGAAAGAGAAGAACCAGTATATATGGCTTGTAAGATTCTCGGTAAGTTCCCATAAGAAAATTCAAATTAGCAATTATTAGACATACTTTTGCACAACTGAAAAATTTCAAATTACAGGAAAAGGGTCAAATACTTTTTAATTGTGTTCATGCCCTATTTTTCAGGGCTGGGCTGAGCTTCAGGTTCAAGGCAGAGGTGGAACTCATGTTAGATCTACACATCAGCATGCACGTTCCTTTCATGATATTCACTGTGATAACAGGGGGGAAAAAAAAAAAAAGGCAAGCTTGGCTGACCTCCACTGTGTGGGGAGAAAACAGAGGTATTCTGTTTAGAACCTGGCTTAGACTAAAACCTAATTTAGGTTTGGAGCTGCGGCTTTGTACCAAAGCCCAGGACAGCTTAGCTTCTGAGATTCATTTGGTCCAGTGCGGTCATAAGGTGTTTTGCCAGCACCTGCACATACATATACTATAGAACCTTTATTTTGGGGAAGTAGGTGTGTTTGTGACATGCTTGAAATTGAGACGTTATCTTTCACAACAGGTAATCATCTCTATTAATGAGGAAATCTTGTGTCACTGCAAACAAACACTGAAATTCTGACAACACCCACCCTTCCCTCTTCAAAATGTAGAAAAACAAGTTACTTATACTTCATGTGGTACTTAACGTTACTGCAGTGGGAGGGGCTGCTTTAACGAGGACAGTAAATTGCAAAGTAAATGCACTGTATGGAGAGGAAAGACTAATCAGTGTTCATATACTGGTTTGGTTTGTTTTTTTCATTCCAGTTTGCATAAGGTTTCTGTTCTCCATGGATTACCAGAGGCAGCTTTTAGCCTGTGGATTCTATACCCCACATTGTGACCCTGGCCTCTCTTATAAGCTGCGGAAAAGACAGGGTGAGTTTGGGAATTGGGTGGAAGCCTTCTAACAAAACCCTTAGTACAGGATGTTCCCCACAAAAAGTTTAAGATGTTTGAGTGAAAGACAAAGCCTGATCCTGAATGAATACCCAGAGTACGCTACTCGCTGCTTTAGGAAGAGCTGAGTTTAGGCCATTAAACCCATGTTAGTCCAGCCTGGAGTTTCAGCCAGACAGCCCTGTTTCCAGCTTGAAACACAAGCAGAACAAAAGCAGAGCACACCAGGCAAATGTAATGAACCTTCACAGTGAGAATGGGGCCTACCCAGTGCTTCCTCCTTGAATTCCCCTCTCCCTCACTCACCGAGGTGCTCAAGGAGGCTGTGTGTGCAATTCAGTTCAGCAGTAGGCTTGATTTTTTTGCAATAAAAATATAAACCTTATCTATCAAGCTACATTTGTGCACAGGGAAAGAAAGGAAAGAGCTTGACTGCACCCCGCATCCTAAGATGACAGGAGCATCTGCTGCCAGACGGCTGTAGGAGGCCTGCCCTCTGCATGCACAGATGTCAGGGTCCCTGCCCCAGCCGTGCCTCCAGGCGTGATTTGAAGGCTTGGATTTGAAACCTGGGAGCAGGCTGCATGCCTAAAAGATGTATTTTATTCCCAATATAAATATTTTGAAATGTCATTTCCGACATAATGACAGACGGGCAGTATTTCCTTCCATGATGGGTATGGCTCCGAACAGAGCAATGAAATGCTGCAACAGTGCCCTGAAGTTAGCCTTTGCATCCCCCCAGCAACTAGCCCCTAAACCTTGGCGAAATCCCTCCAATTAATTCTTCCTGCTATTGAAACTGTTAGAATTTAGTAGAAACCTGAAGGGTGCCTGCTTTTATTGTTGCTCTTTGGGTGGTTATAGCTGTGCAGTCTCTTTTGGTTGGTCAGTGTGAGAGTGGAGATGCCAAGAAGACACCACTGAGCTCAAGAGAAAGAGATGAAAATCAACGAGTGTTCAGAGCAGTTGGCACGGCTGGAGGAGGCGGTTGGACTAAGCACCTGGTAAGGATGAAACACGGTGAGTAAAGTAGGTGCCTTTATCACGGTTAACAAAGTAGTTCTTTTATTCAAAATAGAGCTATGGAGAGTAAAACCATTTTTACTGAAAATGAGGGGTCTGGCATGTGGTTCCTGGTCAGAAAAAAGTGTTGCCTTTATAGGCAGATACAGGAGTGGGGGATTTGCTTTTTTAATCATGTATTTGAGTTGGCTATTTCTTGAATGAGAAAATTCCCAGACTTCTAAACTAAGGATCTCTGAGAGTTGTTGTCCTACCAGTTAGCCCAGGTGTACCACGGAACCCGAGCCACTGAGGGTACAGGTAGGAGAACCTAGAGCTGACTGAATCACCCCTCATCCCTCCAGTTTTGTTATTTTTCCCTTCTGGGAACTGGACAAACCCCCGATCCCCCAGAGGAGGAGGCTGGGGCTGTCGGTGGTTTGCGTGAGGCGGTGCCGGCCGCTGCGGGGAGACGGACACTCCCCGAGGCCGGAGCCAGCTCGGGCACTCCTGCATCCACCGCGCGGAGGCAGCCCACGGCTCTTTATTACAACAACAGGCTTTAAAAATATTTTATTTCCATCGTAAACCCGCCGTTCGCAGCCCAGCCCGGACGCACGGCATAGCCCGCGCCCCTCACAGCGGGACACGCGGGGGTGCTGCCGCCGCCCGGCAGGGGGCGCTACCGCCGCCCGCCCGCTGCCCGCCCGGCAAGATGGCGGCCTCCAGGGCGGCGGGGGCCGCGGGGTGGGGGCGGCCGGAGCCAGCGGTGGTGGTCGCCGCCGTGCTGGCGGCGCTCGGCTGGCTGCAGGCGACGTGCGGCGCCGGGTAAGTGTCCCTGTGGGTGTCCGGGGGAGTGGTAGCCCTGCCGTCCCGGTACGGGAGGGCCCCGGGGGGTCTCTTCCCGGCCGGTAGCGCCCGTTTTCGTCTGGGGGTCTGGCCGGTTGCCGCCGAGCCGGCGCCCCGTGGTCGGCTTGGTGGTGCGAGTACTGAGCGGGACAGCCCCCCCTTCAGCCGGGGTGGGTTACAGCGGTACCGGGGACTCTGTACTGCTGTAACCCACCCCTGCTCGGTGAGGCCACCCCGAGCCGCACAGCGCTTGTCCCACCACATAGGTTTGCAGGCGCACTCGGGCTGGGTAGCCTCGGGGCAACCAAATCTTCTCATTGCAGGACCCCCCCCAGCGACCTGCTGCTGCAACCCTATTTCCCCTCCCCGCACGGCCCTCGCCACAACCACAGGCACGTGAGAGACTGTCAGCCCCTCAAGTATGGCAACATAACACATGAAGCTTGGCCCAGTGACAACAGGACGGGTGGCCCTGTGGCTACCACCAGAACGTTTGTTTCTTACATCCCCTCTGAGGGCAAGGACCGCAAGGTGGTCTATGGCCACTTCACTTTCGTGAAGAACCCCCTGAAGACCTTCTCTGTGCTAGAGCCGGGCGGCACAGGAGGCTGCCAAGCTCACCGCAGAGCTCCTGTGGAAGAGACTGCAAGGCTTGGGAAGTGTCTGGTGGCCCAGAACGGTGGGTACTTTGACATGGGAACTGGAGAGTGTTTTGGAAACGTTGTGAGTGATGGAAAGCTGGTGAGAAACTCTGGAGGGCTGCAAAATGCTCAGTTTGGCATCCGGAAAGATGGCACCATGGTGTTTGGGTAAGAATCTGGGGGTTGTTTGGTGTGGGCTCTTTCCTCCCTGAAGACCAGTAGGCCTCATTGAGGCAGGAAGCAGTGCCCCAGCACTGCCTCTTTGGCCTCTCCCAGTTCAAGAAGAAGCATGCTTTGAATGGTGAAGTTAGGGATGTCCTAACTGTACCCCACTGAGCTATCTGGCCATTGGTTTTTCTTTCCTAGGTTGAGGAGAAGGTTGATGTTAGTCTGATGATCTTTAGCTGCTTAGCTTCCTGTGTCTGCTCACCCAACATGGGACAGTTACACTTGATTATGGTAGAAGGGGGAAGAGGTCTCTGTCCTCCCCACAGGGAAGAGGCAGAGTGGACTATGTAGCTGCTCTGGCTGCAGTACAGAAATGTTGGGTTTGGAAGAAACCTTTGGAGGTGCCTCATCCAGCACCCTTCTCTCACAGAGTTAGCTTGAGCAGGTTGCTCAGGGCCATGTCCAGTCAAATTTTGAGTATCTCTTGAGTATGGAGACTGTGAGGAAGTGAAGAAATTTTTCCTAATACTCAATCCAGACTTCCCCTGGTGCAGCTTGAGGCCGTTTGCTCTTGTCCTGTGTTTGTTACTTGGGGGAGGAGGCTGACCCTGCCTCACTACAGCCTCCTTTCAGGCAGCTGTAAAGAGCAATCAGGTCCCCCCCGAGCCTCCTTTTCTCCAGGCTAAACACCCCCAGTTCCCTTAGGTGCTCCTCACCAGACTTGTGCTCCAGCCCCTTCCCCAGCTCTGTTGCCCATCTCTGGACACGCTCCAGCATCTCGATGTCCCTCTTGTAGTGAGGGGCCCAAAACTATGCACAGGATTCAGGCTGCGGCCTCAACAGGGCGGAGCACAGGGGGACAAATCACTACCCTGGTCCTGCTGGCCAGACTGTTTTGGATGCAAGCCAGGATGCTGTTGGCCTTCATGGCCACCTGAGCACTCTGCTGGCTGATATTCAGCCGGCTGCTGACCAGCACCCCCAGGCCCTTTTCCAGCTGCTCTGCCCCAAGCTGCAGCGTTATGTGGGGTTGTTGTGACCCCAGTGCAGAACCCAGTGCTGAGCCTTGTGGAACCTCATACGCCTGGCCTCGGCCCATTGGTCCGACCTGTCCAGATCCCTCTGTAGAACCTTCCTACCCTCAAGTAGATCAACATTCCTGCCTGGCTTGGTGCTGTTGGCAAACTTACTAAGGGTGCACTTGATCCCCTCATCCAGATCATTCATAAAGCTATTAAACAGAACTGGCCCCAATACTGAGCCCTGGGGAACACCACTTGTGACTGGCTGCCAGCTAGGTGTAACTCCATTCACGGCAGCTCTTTGGGCCCAGCCATCCAGCCAGCTTTTTACCCAGTGTCCAGTTTTTTAGACCTGTCCAAGCCATGAGCAGCCAGTTTCTCCAGGAGAATGCTGTGGGAAACAGTGTCAAAGGCTTTACTAAGGTCCAGGTAGACACCATCCACAGCCTTTCCCTGCTGCTGCTGGGTTCAGGCTCAGCTGCACAGATCTTTTGTTTCACATAGCTCCCAGCCCCTTGCCCCATGCCAAGGCACTGAACCTGGGTGGAAGAAGAGCTCCCTTCTGGTGCCAGAGCTCACAGTCTTCCAGCCTTCATCATCAGGATTTGCCACCCCAGTCAGGAGATCCTGGGTGCTTCTTCTGGGCATTGTGGGGTTCAGGGTTTTGTTTCCACAGGCTATTAGGCAAGATCTGTCCATCTCTTTCTCATCGTCCCTGCTGCTGTGCAGTGTGCAGACTTCCTCCTGTTGCTGGTTGTCCCAGCAGCATAGCTCCTCAGCCAGCATGCACCAGGACACCATTTCCTTGGCCCCAGCTTCAGCAAGGCGCAGGTATCCCTGCAGCGTGAGAGCTGGAGCACTGCCTTCTCCCGCCACAGTTTCAGCTGAATCAAGGTGGCTGCACTCTGTGGTGTGTCACTCTGGCTGACCACAGACACTGTCTTCTGCAGAATTTCCAGCTCCCCACCCTGAGCTGCAGCATCTCTTGTCTCCTAAGAGCTGTGGTCTCAGCCTGGCACTTACACAGCCCTCTTCCTGGCACCAGCTGAAAAGGAGTGTGACACTCCCTAGTCAGCTGGAGACAAAAGCTCAAAGCACCCTTTGATGAGGTACAGCTGACAGAGGGTCTGTTTGTGCTCACTGTAAGTAAAAATCCCCAGTAGCTACCTTCCCCAGCAGCAGCAGCAGGCACTCTAAAAGTTCTAGAAGCATTCCCAGAGGTTCTTCTGATGGTCTCAGATGTTTGGGAAGCAGTCTGGAAGCTGCTGTATTCTCCACACTTCTGTTAGCCTGCTCCCACGTGCCCTCAGACCTCAGCAAGGGTCTCTGCAAAGGCAAACTGACTGTACCGAGCTGGGGCTTTAGCGTGCAGCTGTTCTCTGTCAGCCCTAAGAACCATGGCCTTAAATTACTTGGTGATGGGGTTGGTGACATGTCCCTTTTAGTGAGGGGGCTTCTGCTGAGGGGACCAACTGCAACTGCAGAATCGCTGTTGAGTCCTTAATCTCAGGTCTGCCCTGCCTCTCCCCTACTCTGGCAGGATTTCCTGCATTAAATGAAGCTGTGGCACTGTGTGTGAGTTATCTGCTCTGTGTCTTTGCAGCTTCTGAAATGTGACACTGGAAATAGTTTTGGTGTAAATCATTTGGTCTGTCAGGGCAGTGGGGAAAGTAATTTGCACTTGACTCTTTCACACCATGATTGTGATCAGCAGGATGGGGACGTTGTTACCCTGCACCCAACAAAGATGTTGCCTCTGCCACCTGGACTGATGGTGGATAATTATTTGCAGGCTTTAAAAGCTGACAGTTGGTTGATTAGTCTGTGCTCAAGCTGTTGTGTAGTTCGATCCATTTACAGCTGTGTTCATTTTGTCATCCTGTTCCCTTCCCATGGGTAAAGGGATTTCTTTTTGCATGTTTTTCATTCAGGTATTTTCAATTACATTTTTCTACAAAGCATGAACCTTTGTTCAGCTGCAGTCGGGGATAATAAAAAACTAGAAGCTGAGCATCCAGCTCCCACAAGACGTGCCTGGAGCATGCAGAGCAGTTTTAAACGAAAAATCCCTGGCAGAACCTAACGGCAAAAGCACGGCTGTTCAGCCCCAACCTTTGCTGCTGCCCTCTCCTGTCACTTGCAAGCATGACCTAGCATCAGGTTCTGAGAAGACAGATGTTACTCAGCACCTTAATTCTTGAGAGAGGAATATCCCTTGGGAAGCACTGCACAGTGACACACAACGCCCAATCATGGAAAAGGTAGCTGGACAGTCTTTTTGCTGCCTGACTGTTCAGTGAAAGGTTTTGCTGTCTGGAAAAGTAGAGGAAGCTCTTTCCCAGATGGAGGGGAGCAGGTAGCTTCCAGCAGTGCCTTCCCCTCAGTGCAGCTGTTGGAAGACTGGATGCTGTTCCTTAAAACCCTCTCAAAAGCTGTTTGGTGTCACTGTTTTGCAGAATGGAAAGTGACAGACAGTAAGATGTTACAGCTGCTTCCACAGATCTCTTAAGTATTTGGCAATGGCTCTGCCCTCATGTTCTGCCAGATGTTTTCTGCCCTTATTATCCTGGCTCGGGTCCACTGACCACGTTGTTGGCAGGAGTTGTTCCATGCACAGTGGCCTGGGACCATCATTAACAGTGGCTTTGTGCAGAATAGCAGGGAACAGGGTCCACTGGCTGCTAAAGTGATGTCTCACACTGCTTGGCCTCTAGGTTTGGATGGAGCTAGCCTTCACTCAGCCACCTTCTCCCTACTTCTTTTACATGAGGCTTTTACATGACGCTGCTGTGACTGTGGGTAACGTCTCCTGCTCTCTCTTTCCTAGTTACCTGTCTGAGGAAGATGTCTTGGATCAAGCAAACGCTTTTGTGCAGCTTGTGAGTGGGGTAGTTTGGCTCCTAAGAAATGGAGAAGTGTACGTCAGTCAGAGTCAGATGGCTGAGTGTGGTGAAACTCAAACCACAGGTAAATGCTGTAAAGCCTAGGTATAGATTGTCCTTCTGATGAGGCTCTTGGAAGGAGGGGGTAGCAGTGGAAACTATGTTGTCTAGTTGCAGTTTGCTACTCACTTAAGAGGTCCAAATTCCTTCTGTGCTACTTTACGCTGAGTCTGCAGCAAGTGCAGCGCAAGAAATAGGCTGCCTGCAAGATAAAGCTGCACTCGCCTGTTCAGGGTTGTGGAGCAGAATTTGCTGAGGACTGTAAATAGTGGTGGCATGACTGATAATAATACTTGTCCAGAGAAACTCAAAGCATGTGCCTCTTAACAGGATTTTAAAACTGAGAGCTTGTGAATCCCCTTTTTGGTCCCCATGCCAGACAAAAACTTAACAAGAGTGCTTCTGGAAATGTTATTTGTAGGTGGGCTTGGATGAACAAGCGGAACCTGGGCTGTTCTTGTGGTGTTACAGTTTAGATGAGCTCCTTGCTGGGAGCTGTTTTGCAGACAGATATTTCTGTAAACAGCCAGTTCGGTCACCCAGCTGGTGTGTGAATTAGTCCTTCTCCTGCACAGGAACCTTCGAGAAGTTCATCAACGTGATATCGGCCAGGACTGCGGTTGGACACGACAGTCAGGGGCACCTGGTCTTGGTTCATGTGGATGGACAGACGGAATCCAGAGGGTAAGGCGGGGTTGTGGTAAGGTGCAAGTCTCTTATCTTTTTAGATAGAAGTCTCTAATCGGTCTCTATTATATATAAGAACATTATATATATATATATATATATATAAAAGAACAATCTGTCTCTAAGTTCTGTCACTGCGGCAACTCTGCAGCTGCCAGTGATGTGTTTTAAGGCAGAGACCTGCAGAGCTCGGGGTCATCTGAAGACACTGCTGTTGGGTGTCTTTCTGAGAAAAGGCTAATGCAGCCCCTAGGCAGTGAGTCAGCACACCTGGGGTGGGAGAACTTCCCTGCTTCTGCTGAGGAGAGGGACAAAGCTTCTAGCATAGCAGTTTTGTTGAAGTCAAATAGCATGTATGAGCAACAAACAACTGCGTTATTTTGCAGGGTCAACCTCTGGGAAATGGCTGAATTTCTGAAGCAGCAGGGAATCATCAATGCTATCAACCTGGATGGTGGGGGGTCTGCCACACTGGTCTTAAATGGGACCCTCGCAAGCTACCCGTCTGAGCACTGGTAGGTGCTGGCGGCACGTGCCCAGGGCTGCACCGGTAACCGGGCAGCTCCCGTTAGTGTGCAGAGCTCCGTCCTACCCCACTCCGCAAGGGAGTCAGCTGGCATTGCTGGGAGATCACAATGTAAAGGCAAGTGACAGGTTTTGAGGGAGAGAATGGCTGTAAAATTTAAAGCGATTTAGTGACTATGTATTTTTTCCACTTAGTCATCCAGGATTAAAGTTTAGCTGTTTTCAGACATGCAGCGAAGCTGTTGCCTAGACTGAGTGGCCTGATGTGGGAATCAGATAAGGAAGCAGTTCTCAGACTGGGACATTCAGAGCTGTACATTCACAGGAATTAGCAGAGATCTGTCAGCAGCTTATTATTATGGAAGAAAACACTGACTTGAAGGCCCTGTCCTGCCTCATGTGAGGCAACCTAAAGAATATTTTACTTCAAATTTAGCTTTTTAGTTATTTCTGACTGTAAACACAAAGGGGTTTAAAATTCAGTTTGCAATCTGACAGTTGAAACCCAAGTTGCTATAACTGCAATGATGTCACTTATATCAAAGTAAATAATATTCAAGAAAAGGTGTGTTGAACGCTGAAGTTTAGGGAAGCTGGGAATGCTTAAAGGGAGGCTTTGCATGTTGCTTTCTGTAAATCCGTGTTTGAAATTACTCCTGTCCACTAGGATTAAACACTTAGTTAAAATATTGACTCAAATCTAGTTTTATGTTTTTGTTTGCCAGTGTGAGTCAGGATGAAAATCTGTGGGTTATATCAACTGGTTTCACCTAGGGCTGGGAGCAGCACAGTGCTTGCCTGCCTTATGGGACCTGTCTTCTGTCCCCAGCTCCTTTGACAACATGTGGCGTTGCCCTCGGAGCATCTCGACCATCATGTGCATCCATGAGCCTGCCTGCGAGCCTGCTGACTGCAGCGGTCATGGGGACTGTGTGGAAGGGGAGTGCCACTGCACTGGGGACTTCTGGAGAGGTCCAGCCTGTGACATCTTAGACTGTGGCCCTTCCAACTGCAGCCTGCATGGCACCTGCACCGACTGTGAGTCACTGTGGTGTGCAAAGGCTTCTAACGTGGAGATTTTGGTGGGTGCTGGTGGGTAGCTCCAGGGGAAGCATGGACCTGGGCAGTGTGTACGTGGGGAATATCGCAGACTTGCCTGTGAGGTCCCACGGCGAGGCCCAGTGCACCACTGTGTGCAGTCCTGGCTGGTTCACAGAGTCCTTTCCCGCTCTGGTGGGAAGGTGCACAGCGCGTGTGACCTGGCACCGGCAGTAGCCGCTTCCGTCAGTGCGGAGCAACACCCTGGAAAGGCTTCCCAGCCTTTTGGGGCCACAGGTGCTGGCTGGCTGGCCAGCCCATGCCCTGAGTCCGGGAGCCAGCTGGTGCCGTGTGCCTCAGCGCTCGTCTTACCTTCTGGGTGTACGAGCTGCTCTCCCCCTCCCCTCCTGCAGCTGAAGCAGCAGTAGAGGCAGTCAGAACCCTCTGCCTTTAGGAGATAGCAGCAGGGCTAGGCTGGGCTTCCCACCTGGGAACTGGACCTGTGGCAGGGCTTGACTGCAGACTCTGTGTCTCAAGTTTCCCTTTCTGTCACTGGCGTTGTGCTTCTGGTTTGTAAATCCATTGATGGAAAGGGCAGCGTATTATGCTGTATGACAGAGCAGCTGAGTTCTGCCCCCTCCCCTTGTTGTTCCTTCTTTACTTGAATCCCCTGCTCCATGATTTTTACAAGTGTGCAGTTGCTACTCTTCCATAAACTCCTTGGAATCTCGGGACTGCTGTAGCGTACACCCCCCAGCTCCTGCTCTTCCATGCCTGCTCAGTCCTGTTTTCCTGTTTCTGTGCTGCCTCCCTGATTCAATTCACAGCCACATTTGCACTGGTGAAGTGGCTGGGCAGAGCTCAGTGGGTGCAGTTGTTGCTAGTAGCTGACCCAGAGTTAATCTCTCAAAATCCAATCAGTGAGAGTTCTGCTGTGTTTGGCAGCTCTAGTTGGGTGCCTGTTCGAACCCCACCTGTGCGAGTGACTCCAGGATTCCTCTTCTGTGGGTTGCCTGGCAGGGAGAGTTAAGGGGGCACCCCAAGAAGCAGAGTGGCTCCTAATTTTGAGTTCCTGCTATTTCTCAGACTTTCCCTGTTGTCATTAATGCCTGTTTGTGTGTGTTTGCACAGCTGGATGCCTGTGTGATGCCGGCTGGACTGGCAGCAACTGCAGCGAAGGTAATGCTGACTTCCACTCTGCTCCACTTCTTCAATAGCCAGCAAGGGGACAGTGAGAACCCGTCCCTCCAGGCGGTGGTGGGCGGCTCCCCGGGAGGGAGCTGGCAAAGGAAAGGAAACACAGCATGCTGCTCTGTTTTTTTGTCGCTGTGAGTTTAATTGCTGAGGTGAACTCCTTAAGATCAGCGTGCTGCAAAGCACTTTAAGCCCTTGCTCCTTGTTCAAGGCACAGACTTGGCTTCTGTTCTCTGAGCAGCCATCAGTGCCCTGTGTCAGCGGCTGCTCCGTGGGTGGGACCACGGGGGTGGGGTCGCCTTCCTTGTAGCGAGGCCCCTGATGAGATCTCTGCTTGTCTCCTGCAGCTTGTGCTAGCGGTTTTTATGGGGATGCTTGCACCCAGAAATGCCAGTGCTACAACGGTGGCTCGTGTGACCCCCTGCATGGAGCCTGTTCCTGCCTGGCTGGGTACTATGGCACCAGCTGTGAGCGAGGTAAGGGCTGCAGCCTGGGCTAGGGGGAGGATTTGTGTCACCTTTGAGCCGCCTCTCATAAGTTAGCAAGCACAAGGTCTGCCCAGCAGGCTCAGGCTTGAACTTTACGGCTAGAGCATAACCTGCCAGCTTCCAGCTCTTAAGGGCTTGCCTGTCCTACCCAAACTGGCTAAAAAGAAAAGGAGGGAGCAGAGAGGAAAGAGGAATTTTCTTCATCACTAGAAAATTACAGATTCCTGTTTAGTCTGTGCCCCAAAGAACTGCGTTGCATTCCCAGAGCTTGTGAATGTAGCATGTGCAGACTTGAACATCCGTCGCTCGAGGGTGTCACACCAGGCCCTGCCTGTAGCCTGGGCTTCAGGTGAGGCAGGTCAGTGAGTGGGAAGCGCTCCAGGGGGCCGTTCCGGCTTATAACCTTCAGATTCTGGCTGTACAGATGGAGCTAGTGCTGTGCACAATTGTGTAACCACTCCGGCTTTTCCGAGGGACTCGAGGCCCCCTGGTATCTGACTGAACAGCCTGCTCTGTTGACAGGACAAGTTAATTACAGCGTGGGTGTAAACTTCTTGTGTGCATGGTGACGTTAGCGATGCTTTGTTCCCAGCCTAGGAACGCTTAGCCAGCCCGATCCCTGTTTTACAAAAACTTCTCCTTGACATAAAATAACAGCAGTTAACTCACAGCGTGGTGCTTTCAGGCTGCCAGAGGAAGCAGGGTGGGCAGGCAGAACGGCTTTGTCAGGCTGCAGGAAACCTGGGGCTCTGACAGCTCGGCACAACGGCAGAGCCCACTGCGCGCTTGTTCTCAAACTCAAGTGCTTTGCAGTGGCACCGATGCCCGCCTCTGCTTGCGAGCCAAACAGCAGGGCCATAGTGCAGATCCGGCAGGGAGAAAAACATTGGAAGCAGCAAAGCCAGAGCCTGCTGTGATGACAGAAGCAACACTGATATCTCAGTGGGGTGTAGGTGAGGGCTGAGCCTCCTAAAGCTCTTAAGTGTCCCATCCGTCCTGGCACTGAGCCGGTGCAGCTGGGGAAGGGGCACAGCCGAGCTGGGGGGCTGCAGTGGCAGACAGGATGGCTGCACAGCAGGGGGGGCTTGGACAGTGACCGACTGCCTTGTCATCACCTCCCCAGAGTGTCCCATGGGCTGGTACGGGCCAAACTGCCAGCAGCAGTGTGCATGTGAGCACATGTGTCCCTGCGACCGGGAGACGGGCAGCTGCAACATCACCTATGCAGTGGCAGTGCAGGACCAGTTGAACAAAGGTACCTCTGGCTGCAGGGGTTGGCTTGTGCTCTTTTGTTTTTTTAAAAAAAAAGTTGGGAGAGCAGCTTTAGAGCATTATGTTCTGCTTGCTTCGCTGCTGGCTTTGACTGGCTGGCATCTTAAGCTTGCTCTTTTTTAGTGGAATTTTACACCCTCTCTCCAACGCTGCATTTCTTCCCTCTATTCTGTTTTCCAGCTGGGCAGTGTTTGGCTTTCCAGAATAAGGGAAGGAGCCAAGAAAAATTCTCTCTGTCAGAGTAAGTGTGTGATACTTATCATATACGTGTATACATACACAGCGAGTCTGTGCCATCAGTGCTCCCTGCAAGATGAGTAGTTCATGCCACCTCCCGGGTGCCAGTGTGTCAGTCACTGCCCAAACCATCTGTGTTCTGATCTCGTTGTATCTCCTGCAGCTCTCAGTGGGGAAGGTGAGGAGGGGGACCACAAGGTGCTAAAAACTTAATTGTAAGACAAAGTGCTGAGCTGGAGCCCCCCTCAGTGACAGTCAATGCTCCGAGCGTGGTGTTCTGTAGCTTATGGTTAGCCAAAAGCCACCTTTCCTCTCCCGCTGTATGTGCAGCAGGGACAAGGACAGCTGTGACACCGGAGCACAGCTGCTGCAGTGCGGGGGAAGCTGCAGTGGCTCTGCGGGCACAGCTGGGCACGTGTTAACAGAGCAGAACGCTAAAAACATCCATTTGCTCTGGCCACCAGAGCAGCCTTTCAAAGGCTTTTGCAGAGCACGTTCGTGCCCGCCCGAGAGCAGAACCACAACCTTGGGGTGCCGGGGAAGTGGGGACCAGCCTTGAGAGATCATTTACACAGTGGGAACATGTGGGAGATGTGGGTTACATGGATTTTTCTCATCTGACAGAAAAACCTGGATCTCCATGACCTCTGTCTTGACTCTGCTTCTCGTGATTAGCACCGTGGGAAACATAGGGCTTTTCCTCAAGAGCAGGCCGGAGCGGCAGGGTGAAAGCAGTGACTATCTCTACCACCGCCTGAGGGAGGTGAACGGGGAAGCCAGTCACAGCCCCACAGCTGCTGCCTGGGAGACAGAAGACAGCCAGGACCAGAGCCAAGCGCTCCTTTAGAGCCCTGGCTGAGAGCAGGTAGGGTACTGGCTACCCTGCCCCTTGCCGTGCCGCTTGGCGCTCAGGCCTCGAGTGTGGAGCTGCTGACTGACCCGCATGCGGCAGTGAGGGACCAGTCCCAGCCTGGGAGGCACAGCCGGCTCCCCCTCTTCCTCCGCTGCTCTGCCTGCCCGAGCAAGCAGGACTGTGCCTTTAGTGGCCATGAGGGGATACAGGGCACAAGCCACCAGGCTGGCTTCTGCACACAGAATTCCACAGCTGCAGCAGGAAAGGGAACATGCTGGTTCCCCCCAGAGGGAAGCAGGTGAGGAATGTGAGCCATGGGCAGTTCAGCGAGGCCTTTTCTCACCTGAGCCGTGGCTAGTATTTGTGAGATGCAAGATAAATTGCCTCTAGCACAAAGCCAGGCTTAAGGTTGTTGTAGTCTGTAACTGTCTGCCCTTCCCTGGTAAGCTCAGATTTTTATCAAAAAACTGGGGGAAAAAAAGTTGTTTTAAAATGCTGCAGGAGGTGCAGCACATAGTAAAGCCACAACGTTCCTCCTGCTGGCTGCAGAGGCGGGCTTGCAGGCTGGCACACAGCATCGGGGCGTTCTTGCACCCCACTTCCTTCACCTGGCTGCGCTGACTTCAGGGCCAGTGTTTTCTTATCAGATCCTTAGTCCTAGAAGTAGCCATTTTCAGTAGGTTTTTGTAGTACAGCAACATGAAAAGGCCTGTCAGCTCAAACACGCTGCTCTTGCATTCTCTCGTAGCTCCCCGAAGCCGGCGCACGCTGCCCAGCTGCACGGGCTGCTGCTGAGGGACCCCAGCGTGGAGCTCTGCCACTGGGGAAGAGTGGCAGCCGCCCAGCCTGGTGGGCACAGCCCAGCAGAGCTGCAGGCCAGGGCCCACATGCCCTTGCCCACTGCTGCCAGCTCTGCCCTCTTCCCTCTGAGGGAGCCGCCACCAGCTGGGACTGGGATCAGCAGGTACCCCAAGTGACCCGAGATCCTGAACATCTCCAGTGGAAATCAGACATTTTACTAAATACATCATTGCACAATGCATTTTAAAAAAATAATAATTTTTGAGTTTGCTTCCATGTGAGGAAAAACTAGCCTTTAATGTGCTACTTTAATGCTGCAAAGGGGCGGGGCGGGGCGTTACAGCCTCTCTGAGCCTAAATATTAACATTTTTATGCACTGTTTTTAAGTCTCCAAGTAAAGGTATGGAATTTTGTGCTGCCGTTGGCATCAAATCAGCCTGTAAACAGGAGATTCTATTTTTCTATTATTTACATAAGTCTATTTGAAACTTGAATAAATTCTATTAGTGGTAAGTGCCTGAAACTCAGCTTCTTCCTGCTTGGTTGCAGCAGGCAGGCGTGATCCCTTCCCCCTTCAGCTCAGCTGGCCGTTCGAACCCAGCAGACCCTTTTTATTTTAAAAACCCAACTAACACTGCAGGACGTGATGTGAAAAACAAAAAATGCTGGTTCTACAGGAAAAAATTAAAGAACATTTTAGTTACTAAGCAGGAGTAGCTGAATACAAGCTTTACCTCTGTTACTCTGTGGGTAAAGGGCACAGCATGTAGTTACATTTGCAGAGTTTACCACAGTTTGAACAGTTGTGTCAGACGTGTTTAGAGATGCTTTTTTATTTCCAACATACAGAGGTGTACAGCTCCTAGCAGAACCTACAGATACTGGAACTAAATACAGTTGTTGCCAAGTAACATGTTACAAAGCACTCCGTGTTCTGCTAGTGTGCTCTTAAAGAACACCAGGGATCTTTTGGCTGAGAAAATTCAGAATTTCAATTTATAAAAATGAAAACAGCTGCAAGGGAGAGAAAGTGCTTGCTAAAAAAAAATTAAATAAATTAATGCCCATTTAACTTATCTTTGTAACCAAGAGCTTGGAAGTGGATGCTGATGTCGTTAAAAGCCAATGCTTGCCGTGTGATTCCAGTTTAGCCTTCCAAGAGAGAAATAATCCAGTATAAGAATCATCACAAACATGCTGGCAGATTATTAAAGCCAACAGCATGCAGGAATTTTTGACAAGTGCTTGTCGATGTTGTCCTTAAGAGTCCAAGAGCTGTTTCTTGCATTATTTCCTCACAGTATAAGCATTTCCGATATTACAGGCATTTTGAACTAAGGGATTCCCATGGCTGGCCCTCACTGCTGCGCCAGCGCACGGCAGCCTTGTGCCCGAGCTGAGCAGACAGTTGGGCTCAGCGCTTCCTGCCAGGATTGCCAAGCTACAGTTAAGCGTTACAGATTCAGGATTATACATTTTTTATTAATAGTTCTTCTTTTCCTGTTACTGAAGGGGAATCGATGCAGCCAACTGGGCAGCCATAAGACTGAAGCGAACGAGCCAAGGGACTGCAGTCACCCAGAGCTGCCTCCCGTAATGAGTCGGGATTGCTCTTGCCCTGGCAGCAAGTACTGGCGGCCAGGAAACCCCCAGGCCAGGCTCGGTGCCTCCCTGCTGGCAGCGCAGCCATGCCCGAGTGCTACCTTACAGCTCGGCACGCGGCAGCAATAAAGCCCCCGGCGCTGCTGCTGTGGGCACCTTCCTGGGCCGGAGCCTCCCTCGGTCAGGTCTCGCCGTTCTGCCTACAGCAGTTAAAAAAGCCCCTTTCGAACCTGAAGGACAAAACACACAGCCAAAGCAGCTCAGTGCTGCCTTCCAGCTTTGCCCTGAATGACAAGACGAGTGTGACACCCCCTCCCCAGCACATGCCCACCAGTGATGCGCAAATGGCAGGATGGGGCAAACCCATAGAAAGTTACTAAGAACAAAGGTTTCACATACGGCCGTACTTCAGTGTAAACAGCAGCACTTTGTACCTGCAGCGCAGTGTCCCTCCTCGCGTTAAACATGGCAGTGGCTCTTTGAGGTAGCGGTTGTGTTTTGCATATGAAATATCTGACACAGGGGAAAGCCCCAAATCACTGAGGAGCTACTTTTTAAGTACCCAGCTCGTTACCTGAACACAGCCAAGCTCACCGGCTTCACTGAGGAGCAGCTGCCACTGCACAGGAGGGCCTCGCTGCATCGCAAGCTCTGCACCCGGAACCACAGCCCGGTTTTAAAGGTTCTGGCTTACAAGATCTTTGAGAGATGAGTGGCTCCCAGGGAACCAGGATCCAGAACACCTCCCAGCCTCAACTGACAAGAGGCTGCTGTTAAGAAAACAGCACGTTTTATTTTCTAAAGCACACAGATGTCATTTTATGGGGAGAAAGGTGCTTTAGAAGAATTCTGCTTCTCTTGTATCTACAGTTCACAAAGTCAGGTTTAAAAAGCACAGCACAGCACAGCACCGCACCAGCCACAACAGCCAGGCTGCTGCCCCCTTTCTCATTGTAACATTCAGGAAAAAAAGGCAGAAAAAGATCTATACTGAATTACTTAAATTGGTAGGTGGAATAACCCCGGCAGTTTTGCTTACAATCAACATGGGAGAGTTCACAAGCTGCTTCCCACACGCATGTGTGCAGCAGTCTCTCGTGGGGCCGGAGCGCGGTGCCACCGAGGAACAAGAAAAGCCACAGTGCGCCATCCCCGGCACGCTGTAGGACCAGCCCCTCATCTCTTCCCTGCTTGTTCAGAGACCTGCCAGAGGCTGCCAAGATCCCCACTGACAAGAGTCAAACACCCAAACCTTTTCCTGCTGGCAGGACAGCAGCACATGCCACATTTGACAATAATAATAAAAAAAATAAATTAAAAAAATCCAGTGCAATGGAGGAAATTCTTAACCAGAGCAAACCAAGGGAAACGGGAATGTTACCACCATGGGACATGACTGACCAAGCCACAGGAAACCGAAACCCTGAAACAGCGTGGGGAGGACAAGGCTGGGTTTGCTCCTGATGCTTTGGGAATCAGCTTGACTCTATTTCTAGCATCAGAATTAATTACAGGTAAAGGATTTTACATGAGGGATACACACATGCACTTTTAATTCCAGAACTCTTGATTTTCCGGAGCAAAGGCGGTACTTTTCCGTCTCTATCAGACTGCGATTACACTAACATGCCAGAGACAGAGAAATGGTGAAGTCACTGAACAACGGGGGAATCTGCTGAACTCGCAGCTTCCCCAAAGCCGGCACAACTAAGTCACCTGTTCCACTCTTACACCAGAGACATAAAGAGGGAGAGTAACTTCCTTGGCTCCAATCCTTTAAAAAAACAAATGACTTCTATAAACACATCTAGTTCTTCATCCTCCATAGTTCCAAACGTTGGGGCTCTTTTTTTCCGTTGGCAAAGCCTGGTACTTCAAAACCAGTAGCTACAAAGCAGGGTTAGAAGGAGCTACTTTATGTGTATGTTGTTCTTAGCTGCACAGATCCCATCAACCTTAACAAAAACCTGGTGAGAGGAAAAGGAAGCCCCCAAGTCTTTACCGAGAAAGATGGCCGTGGATTGCTGTGCTGGAGGAAGAAACCACCCCTCCACCCTCACCTGTGCCATGGCCAGAACGGCCTGTGCTGTTCCTCAGCTGGGGAACTGGAAACTCATCCATCTTAGACCATGTTTATGCATGGGACACAAACCACTTGGCTGGGGCAGCCTAAACAATCACAGGGGCAGTACACTGACAGTCATTCCGTGGGCAGCGGATCAGTGTGGAGGCAGCCTCCGTACGGCAGGGGTGAGGTCTTCACCCAGCACAGCTGGATCCAAAAGCAGACATCTGTCCACAAGTCCCACGTGCGTGCCAGCTGCAAATACCACCTAAGGGCAACTGAGTATTTGATGCACATTCTCATTTCCTTGCCACCTAGACAAGAACAGGCACAACCTTGCTGCCCAACCTGATAAATGGATCACTGGCACCTTTGCTACACATCCACTCTAGAGTCATCGATGGAGATTATGGACAAACATGGTATTTTTGGTGTGTCATGAAGATGCACTGTCTTCTTACAAATCCTGAACTCAATTCTTAATCCTAAAAAAACATCCCCTAAGTCCAAAAAGCGCTGGACTCTAAGCTTACCCTGTGGGAAAAGACGCCGCACAGCGCTTACCCCAAGTGCTATGTACGATACAGCCCTTAATGCAGAAACATCCAGCGATCGTGGAGATTAGAACCTGTGTAGAAAGTTCTCTTGGGATTGAAGACAATCAGTTATTCCCTGCTAAAACAAAGTTCATCCCATTAAAAAAAAGGTGACTGGGTTTAATAAATAGTCATTTCTGAAATTATAAATAAGTTAAAAATTAATTTAAAATAAGCTAGTATTTGAATAGATACATTTCAGTAGTGCTTAAATACATACATGCCTTTTTCTATTTTAAAAAGTTTTCAAGTTGGCTCATGTTTTAAAGAAGCAAGTTCTATAATACTGCCATAAAATTTTGTGCCTTCAGGAAATAAAATATTGCTTTTCTTAGCCCTTTATAATTTGATTCAGTTCCCATCCACTTTGATGAGATGGGTCAGATCTACTCATTATTGCTCGTAAACCTGAGGAAAAAGGAACAATAGTCTGTCCTTCAGAAAGATGCTGCTTTCTGGAGGCAGGTTCTCTGCCTGTACTTTCTAGAAAACTGTTTTGACTTTTGTGTCTCAGTGGGTTAAAAAAAATCCAACACATTTCCTAATAGCATCCCGTCAGATCAGAAGAGGTTTTAGGTTTGACCTGGAACTGATTTCTGAAACATCCTACCTCTATCAAGGTATTTACAGTTTGCTTCAAGTCCCTGCACCTGAAATGCCCACTTTACTTTCTCATGTGTAATTGGTACCCTGGGCACCCCAAAAACTAGATTAGTTTTGCTACTCGTCAACAATCTAGTCCTACAGATCAAACAGGTAAGGCATCATCAGTCTCCTCTACCACACGTAGGAAAAGGACTGATTGGAAAGAGCCCTTTAAAGTCGAGTAATACATGGATTCATGCAAATTGACATTCATCCAAAACCCACAATTTGTGAAAAAGACTACTGAGGAGTAGGCATCTGATATAAAATGTCTAAATCTGCCATTTGAATTCTAAGTTTTTATCGTTAAAGCAGCTCCCAGAAGCCTCTCTGTGCCCAAAGGGCTGCCACCTGCGGTCACACGAGCGATGGCCTCCAGGCTCGGCCCCTGCAGGCTCTTTGGTTTGGTGCACAGAGCAGCGCGGGGGGCAGCAGGAAGCCCCAAGTGATTTTTCCTCGCCGCTGTGGCCTTGGCCCTGCTATCTAGAAAGATGGGAGCTGCTCTGGGACTGGCTGGAAGATGTCGTGGCTCCACTCAGCTGCGAAAAGCCGCTGTTGCAAGATTCCAGGCTTGACATGGATCCCCTAGGATGGGACAAACCAGAGAGATTTGTTAGGAAGGCAGCTATTAATAGATAACTCCATACATCTGACACATCAACTTACACTCTACAATGCTTGCAAAAGTATTTATTTTTTTTTGTGCCATCATTTTCAACTTGGTCTCTTAAGAATCTCTGTGTCACGACTAAAAATTAATTTGTCAGAGACATCTTTTCTCCTAGCTACAGGTATTATACCTTGTCTCTTGCAGCTGTTCTGGGAGCGGGACACAGCTGGAGCCTCCCTGGGGCTGCAGCCACTGCCCCAAGCGTCCCAAACGCAGCGCAGCTCAGCAAATACAGCTGCCACTGCTCACCCGAGAACTCCAGCCTGCTAAGCATAACAGCCCCAGTTTCAACATGTCCAGCCACAGCCTTCAGCACCTTCTGCCAAGAGCAGATGGGGTTCCCTATAGGTGCGAGTGCCGACTGTTCCCGACACATTTTATACAGGCAGAGCAACAGGGAACAGTCTGAGTGACGGGGGTGAGGAATCTGCTGCTGCTCCAATGCCACAGGATCTGGCCAGATCACACTCCCCAAGTCACCACCTGCAGGTCTGTTCTACCCAACGCTTCCTCCAGCTCCCAGTGAAAGGTCAAGTACTTGCAAAGAATTCAAGTTACTGGGTGATATGAAAAGTACTTTTAGCATGAAAGGAGGCTAGGCAAATCCTGCCAAGCGTGGTGTATTCAGGTATTCAGGAAGCGCTCTCCAAGCCACGACCGACATCCTTCTCGAGTGCCAAACGAACCATGTATGAAACAACCCATCTGATATTTGTTGTTACTCAAAAAAACTTCTCAAAATGCTCCCAACTAAGATAAAACTCCTCAGCCAAAAACCTCCCCCTCTTCAGTAAGCAAGAACTGAGGCACAAATTCCACTGGTGGACATACAGCCAAGGGGCCCCCTTACTACCTACAGCACTAAAGGAGACTGTGCAAAACTCCACCAAGCTTGTGTCCATCTAACTTGCCATCAATGAAACACACACACTGTGGAGGTCACTGCTATCTGAATGTTTAACTTGCACTCTACCCTCTCATTTGGCTTCTCTGTTGCAAGCCATAGAGTAAATCCCTCAGGAAGCCTCCTACCTGAAGTCCTTGGATGCAAGCACCTCGTAGTAGTATATAAGCTTGCACTTGTGACTGGAAACTTGCAGAGAGGCGAGAACATCATCCACCCGAGGGAGACTAGTGCCAGAACAGGGCAGAGGGCCATGCATTTTCCACTGGAGAATGTAAAAGCCAGGCCAGCGAGTCACGTGAGATCCCTGGGAGAGAAAGAGAGTGCCATCAAGTGACAACCAGGTGTCTTAAGAAATAGCTGAAGGACTTGGCAAAATCAAAAGAAACTATCGAGCTGACTACTTATAGGAGCATACATCATTCACTTATTTTATGTGCCTGAGCAACACCCCTGTAATGCTAGTGAAGAAAGGTTATTTTCAATTAGCTTTTTATCGTGGATTAAGGAGTCTCCTTCCAATGTCTCACTCTAAATTAGGACTGCAATAGCAGCCACTTTCACGGGGAGTCCAGAGAATGAGCACCACCACAACTATTTGTAAGCAATACGGGATTTCCCATCCATCAATTCCTTCCCCTCCCCACCACCAGTCCATTTTGGAGCTTGCTAGGACTGTACGATCCATGCCAGGACCCAAACACATCTGACCTGGATGCTCTCTCCTTCCCGGCAAACCAGTGGAGATTCCATACGGCTGTAATCTACCCCAAGGACCCATGTCTTATCAATTAGCTGCACATTGTCCCCAGCAGCAGAGGTACTTGGTAATGTGGCTTCTTTATGACTTGTTTCAGGAGCTCGTTTGGAGTGGAAGAGGCTGAACACCACATCTCCCTTCAGGATATCAAAGTCCCAGGTGATGACAGATTCCCCTTCCAGAATCTCCACGACTATCTGAGAACAGAACACACACATCGTAAGGAGGCAGGTCCTCAGGTGGCAGCCAGCGTATTCCTCCTTACCCTGAAAACATGCTTTTCTCTACAGCCTTCAGTTAAGCTATTGGTCTTGATTCCTAAGGAGGATACAGACCAGTTCCCATTGCCAGTCTTCTGCCAGGGTGCAACTGCTCGGGCATTTTTGCCCCATCTCTCCCCTGTATCAGAGTTGTTTGTAAATCATTTATTAGTTCTAGGAAAAACTCAACAGAACTGAAGCAAAGTGGTTGGGACACAAAGAGCACCTTCCGAGCAGCTGTGCACTCCAAAAGGCTCTGTTGCTTGTTAAGGAATCGAAACAGGCCAAATCAGAGTCACTCATCATCAGTGAAGCTAGTGGACAAGTGATCTTTTTTTGGACATTCTTTTTTCTGATAAGCCCCAGCAGGATGTTTCCAGCACACACCTTCTCATGTTACCACCATTACTGTCCTAGCTATGCCACTGAGAAGGGAAGCTGTACTATCAGAAGGGAAACTGAGGGAGCTTTGTTTCCATGAGGAGGAGGAGGAAGAAACTGTATCTTACAAAAAATTACACCACAGTAGAGTTAAGAGACACTGCTGCTCAAATTACTGTTCTTCCACACTTTCAGCTGTTAGCTACCATTAGCCTTCCCAAGAAAGGCACGCTGCTGCTGAACCACCTGGTGCTCACACTTCGGGAGCCCTTCGTTATTCCAGTCAGCCTTCACAAAAGGAACACATCACTGGCAGCAGTTCGGCACCACCCTTCAGCCTTACGAAGCTCTGGTGTGTACCTCATGTGGAGCTCCTCTGAGGACACTTGCAGAGTGATAAATAGTTTCTGTCCATAACCGGATGTGATCAGAGTTCTCTGGCTCTTCTTCTGTCTGATAAAGTGACTTGGGAACAAGCCCACCTTCTGGGACAGTACACTGGAAGAATCAGACAAACAAACAGAAGGGTTCAAACTAGTGTAAAGTGTCAAGTCAGTTGTACCATCAACACCTGCCAGCTGTCAGGCAGGATGACACCTTCAGCTGCTATAAGATTTCACAGCAGGACTAAGTTTACCTGAACTATAATGGTTTATCTAAGCTCCCTTCAGAGAGCTAACCTCCAACCCCCTTCTCCAGGGCAGCATCACCACTTCAGGTGAAGTCTCCCGCACACAAATCAGCCGCACCCCATGCGCAGGGTAGGGGCACCCCAGCCAGAACAGAGGTTTAACCACCTTTCAGAAGGGAGTGGAAGGCCAGGGAGTTGAGGAGGGAATCAAGGGAGCTTGCACATTGCAGATTCCACCTGCAAAACAGGAAAGTGAACTCACCATGCAGTCTCCTCCCAGGAAGTCTGGGATCACGTCTTTGTCCACGTAGTCTACCAACCCTCCTGGACCCTGATAGTTATTCCCACTGTAAATGAGGAACTTCTGCCTTGTGTTTTCATTGATAAAGGGACTGACCTGAAATAAAGTGAACAGAAGACATCACCGTCACTGAGTGACATTAGAGACAATTTTTATACCATCCTACATGGATGCTTTAGGCTCTAGACTGGAAGGTCTCAGCTGCAGGAACGCAGACAAGCAGTAGTGCAGAGCTTCCCAACCCTGAAGCAAATGGAAAGCGCACTATATCGTTGTCTCACAACATTTTCTACTTCATATAGAATAAGTCTGCAGTCACTGCACCACATATAAACCTCACTAGAAATTTAACAAGCATGTTCTTATATTGCCAGAACAGTCAGCAGGCACTAGGCAGAACCGTATCGGTTATTTATTATTACTCTTCTCTTCAGCATCATCCAACATGAGATAAAAAAATAGATATTTGTCTTTTCCCATCAATACAAAAACCCACCAAGTGTTGGCTACCACTGCTGCACGGGGAATTGCAATTTAGGTTTGACACCCTGTCCTGCCCTGGTTGACAACCACCACTAGAATCACATGAGCTACAGGCACACTATGACTTGCTCTGTAGCAATGCTGTGGCCTCTTCAGGGACTCAGCCACAAGTTACCTGGAAGCTTTCTCCTCCCTATCTCTTCAGACAAGCACAATTTACACTGACTGAATGATTTAGCTATTTGTACATGCACGAGTACTTATGATCCTGCAGTCCAGATTTCACCCACCAGCGTCCAGAGCACAGGAAAAACCCTGGGTGCTCGCACTATCAGTAGTCTCCCCAGAGTTTCAGGGTAGTTGTCCTCTACGACTTCAATTATCCGAAGCAGGGCCTTAACTCCAGGCCGCCAGAGATGCCGCATATTTAGCCCTTCCAAGTCCACGAGACATGTCCAGGATCTAAAATAAACACACAGAAAAAGACCTGTCAGAACTTCATTGCACGGTGGCTGCTCAGTTTATGATCCACAAAATATTTCAGTAACACTGTAGCCCCTACAGGATCTAGTGTAGCCAAAAAGGGACACCGGCAGTTCCAATAAAAAGCAGATCTCCACTCAGGCAGCAGACAGCCTGAACCCAGTTGAGCTTTCAGGTAAAACAGACACCCACCCCCGAAGACAAAAATATATGCTGTCAGTGTGGGAGAGGGTGAAGGTATGCAGGCCTGTTGCTAAAAATATTTCAAAAATGCATTTTAAATGAAAGTGGAATCTGGCAGTTTCCTGTATGAAAAAAAATATGTATTTTCAAGGATCTGGATTAAAATCACTAAGATAGCAAGATTAAATTCATCTGAAATGGGACATAAAAAGATGTAATGAAGGACCAATACTTGCTTTCATATGAGGCTGTAGAATTTATGTGCATTTAAGTCCACTATATATGGTACCCCAAGCCCAGAAACGTCCCGTAACAGAGACATACTGCTGTCTGCATTTTAAGCCTAAGGACATCATCTAAAACCTTCACAGAAGCATTCTTGTCACCGTGTCAGCTCAAACTCCATAAGAATACAAGAAGAACTAACTGTACTAACGTGATGGGGCGGCCAAAGACATTGGTATTTTCCTCACATCTCTTTTGTCCTTCCTCGTTAATTGACAGAACCTGAAATCAAAGACAGTACAGACTAGTATTAGCCTGAGGAACTAGGAGAGCCCAGAGATCTCATTTCAAAAAATACAGAACCCAAAAGTATACCAGTTTGAGAACTTGCAGTGTGCAAAACAGAGAATAAGAGTCTATGTTAAAAAAGGAAAAAAAAAAAAGGCTTCTCTACTGAAAAGTTCTGCTGAGCATACAAGGTACAGATACAGAAAACCTAAGATGAAAGTATCAAGATCACACGTTTTTAGCTGAGCCTGAAAGAGCCATGGAAAGCTTACAGCTAAACTGCAAATTATCAGAAAACATCTTTCTGGCCCACTCATACCATTGCAAAAGCTTCACTTCTGTCTCTGCAGGAAGACAGAGAAGCTGTGCCATGCTAAAGTCACTAAGCCAACTTTGAGTTGCCACCACAAAACACGGGAATTATTTGGGTCAGGCAGGTAGATTCCTGCTGCACTATAATAAGACTTTGAAACACCCCGAGGGAAAGAGAGTTCCTCAGGTGAGAAAGGAAAGTACAACTTACATGTCGCAGCAGTGATTCCTCTCCCAGAGCTTTCACCAAACCTTTCGTGTCCATCTGGCCAAGACGAAGAATGTAGAGTGGTCGCCCATCTTCAAAAACAAACAGAGGTTTAAAGAGGTCAGTACTCCAGTCTCCCAGTCTATCACTCTAGCACCTTTTATAAAAGCCACATAAAATATTTGAAAAGGATAACATTCGTATCCAAACATAACCTTATCAAAAAGAGGCTGCTTCGCACTTACTTTAGCCTGCCTCATCTGCAGAGAAAGTAACAAAATCGCATCAGAACAGAGCAGCTATTTATAGACATTGAACTGCTTTGTTAATATTTAAAGTGTCAGTACCACTTTCTCCAAAAATCCCAGGTTACTGATGAGGTCCAATAACACAAACTGTGCTGTAGTGTCAGTGTAAGGGGGCAGCTTCTAACCTTTGTCTTGATAATGCCATCCTCCAGTGTAATATTCATCTAAGAGGGCTGGGGGTCTCCATGACTGCAGGATGTAATCCACCTGGTACTGCTTTCGCCAAGACAGCGACTGACAAAGCATTTCTCGAGCTTTGTCAATGTTGAAGTCACGAGCCCGCAGAAACCGAAGGATATGCTCATCTTTGGGGATCTGAGAGAAAAAAAAGTCAGACATTCACGACTGTTACATTACCTGTACCTCCATTCCACGAAGCCTGCAGAGCAGGCACCATTTTTTAACCTCTTAAAACTAAGATAACCAAT
This sequence comes from Falco rusticolus, assembly GCF_015220075.1. Classification (NCBI taxonomy): domain Eukaryota; kingdom Metazoa; phylum Chordata; class Aves; order Falconiformes; family Falconidae; genus Falco; species Falco rusticolus. Next base: position 37,528,642 of record NC_051190.1, read on the forward strand.
ATTAAACCTACATTCCTTCTCCCTTCCTCCTTAACTAATCCAGCTGAATGCAGCAGATGGTGCAAAGAGCACAAAAGAAGGGACCAGTTCACAGCCTGTGAGAAGCCTTTCACTGATCCAACTGCCAGAAGCCTCAGCAAACTCTGGGCTGGCTGAAGCTTCCCTCAGCTAGTTATCCACAAGGACAAACAAAATACTATGTGGAACTATGAGCTGCAAGCTCACCTCCCTGTAGGGCAAGCTAACAAAGGATGGAAACCATCTATAGGTAACACGTTAACCCAGTAAAGCACACACTGTTTGGAGGGGGATCACGACTGTACAGTCTTCCATGGTTACCCACTAGCGCCAGTTCCAGCTCTTGTGCAGGCCCCTCTTCTGCTTTGCTGTTGGCCGTGAACAGTAAAGCTTTTGAGTTCTTCCACAGGCTTCCTGCCCCATCATATCATACTAACTCTTGCCAACACAAGCAAATCAACCAAAACTACTATACCCTCTTCTCTGTCACTCAGCCCAACACTTTCTATCAGTAATTCTAGCATCACAGGCACAAAAGCTTTCCCACACCACGTCTGTAGAATGGCCTATTTCAACCTCCTTCCAAACCTCTCATATTTGCTTTAGCTGAGAAATCAAAGAAAATTTCCCAGAATACTAAGCAGCGGGAATGAACAATAAACGTGACGGATTCCACAGCAGTGCCAAATTTGACTAACAGCCTGTCAGTTGCAGAAACAACTGGATTATAGCTGCACATGCTGCCGATTTCTCTTCTCGGTCTCTTCACCCCAACTCCCCCAGAAGCCTTTGGCCTCATTCGCTACATCAAGCTTCCATTAAGAATTCAAGTTCTGTTGAGCAGGGATAGTCTCCTTCGGAGTATCTGTACTGCACTTAGCACAATGCAAGCAATCTGAGCTCTGCTGTAAGAAAAAAACCCACGCATTCAGGAGTCAAAGCTCTTTTGTTTGTTCACTGACATGCTCACGAAAACAGAAAGCAGGGAAGAAAGCAAAGCTGCCAGCAGTGTCAGGCTGGGAACAATCTCAATTTCACAAGCTGGTATGAAGCTGCAAGACAGATTAAGAATTGATTCCACCTAGAGAAAGGGGTAGAGTTCAGGCAGCCTAAAGCCAAGCCTAGAAGCACCTAGAGAGGAGGTGGGAGATTGATGCTGTTCAGCACATTCTAACACTGCAAACACTGCATTTGTATGTCATGGAAAGAAAGGAAAAGGGCAGCCTTCCCAAATAGGATCTCGGATGTACTTAGAAGAATGCCACCAAAATTTTCTACATCATAGCAAGATTAAAGGCAGTAGAATTTTCCTCAGATGATTTACATTTGCATTTCTGCTGATCAGAGGAAGCGGTTATTCACAAGACAACAGACAAAAAAACCCCAAACATCTACAACAGCCCCTGGAACTCCTGTGGGGCCCAGGAGAGGGGATGGCTGTTAGAAGGGTTTATTACTTTCCATGGTTCAAACATACACCGTACATAGCTTCAGGTAAGAGGCAAATTCAGTGCTTCTGTCTGGACCAAAGGCAGGAAGCTCTGAGGGGACTTACTCCATAGTGGAATTAGTCTCTTATCTTTGTCCAACCAAAGCAGTAACTCCCATATGCAGGAAAATGAAGTACCTGCAATTTTAACACCATTTGAAGTTGTTTATTCAACTACTCAGATTTTTAAAGCAACGATAAATCTGATTCTAAAAGATAAGGTCTGCTTTAGAAGGAACAAGGAATGGATAGTGAAATAGGATGAAGACAACAAAAATAAGAAGGGACATTTTCCAAGAAACAGGAGATGCACAAATATTTTTTTTACGGAGGAATAATAAGGACATCCCTGCTCTGAATTAAAAGAACAGATTGTCACAGCAAGGTAGCAGCCTCTCCAGAGAAAACTCGAGTCATGTAGGGTAAGTTCCTGATTTTGTATTATTCTGATAGGCAATCAAGAGAAGCAAACGGGTCAGAAGTAAGGTGGTTTAGGATGAAGTTTCAATAGCCAGCACCATCCTTCCTACTTGTTCAACACCACACAGGGAACAGAGCTCACAGAGCCTACACAAAGGGTACAAGGCAGCTCCCAGGTGTCACTAAGAGTACTCAGCAATTAGCTGTACCTTCCCAAGGTACCTAACACAACAAGCAGCTGTCAGGAAGAACAAGGGCTTGCACACACTCGTAGAGCTCCAAGCACCTCAAGAGGCAGTTGTTTCACTTTTTGCTCATGTGCTGTCACTTTGAGCTTCTCCAGCTTCCATTCCCCAGCCTCTGACTAGGATGGGGGAAAAAATACAGCAACCCACAGAATAAAACAGGCAAACATTTAGATTGTGCTTCTTCCACCTGAAACCAAGATCCTTGCAGGTCACATACATGGATAAAGTCTCACTGTCTTATTCTCATCTAGGGCTCGTTTTCAGCTGGATACCCAATAGCTGAGATATCTCCTACCACACAGAAGTTCACACCGTTCTACAGGACAGGTCACTGTAGACCTGAAAAGCCTTATGCCCTGTATTTCAGAGGATAACTGTACCTGGGGATTGATCCTTGCCCTTTGTTTTGTGTCTGCTTGTTGTTGAGCACCTTTTATCCGACAGGAGGTTGAATCAGGGAAGACAGATCACAACCAGTATTTAATAGAGCCCGTTTTATTAGCTAAGCTGTTATTATTAGCAGTTATTCACATAGTTCACTCACAATCACCTAGTTAGTTGGGAGACCAACCCCAGCTGTGTACTCAGAGGCAGAGCATCATAGTGACATGACAGCAGCTTGCAGGTAGTGTTCAGACAGTCCTTCAATGATCTTTTGCCCCACTGGGTGTAGATATATTCCCGTAGTCTCTACCTGTATCTAGCAGCTACCACGCTCTTGGACATGATCCAAGTTATACTACCTGTTGTTGATGCTACTGTATATCAGTGTCCTTGGACAGATTTGACAGATGCTTGGTGTTCTGAATTTATCAGCTCTTACACATTCAACAGCATTGCTAGTCTCTGGAGCTTATCGGCTGCTGGGAGATTTTCACACACACATCAACACATTCTGTTCTTCTCTGCAGCCTGTGGTTTTCTGGTAACTTTTCCCATCCACCTTCATACGTACCAACAAAACCCATGCATACATTCACACAGAAGGGGACTTCTTCATGAGCTCAATACAGAACTACAGCACTAAATCTTTGTTACACTTCAGTTCTGCATGGGTGACAGACTAGTTCTCCCAAGAAAAAACAGGGTTTTATAAATCATGTTTAAACCCTTTATATTCAGATGAGGCATGCTCTCCCTCAGCTCTGAGAAAAACACAGCAAGGCGTGCAGAAAGCTCTGGCAAAACTCCTTGCAAACAGCAGCCTCTTTTAGAAAGGCCATTTAAAAGAAAAAAAAAATATCTTCCAAAGCCCATGAATGCAGAGTACCTCCTAACCCATTCTGTGTGACTGACTGAGCAGTTACCTTCTAAGTCAGGAAGCTGTTAATATTGAATCCTTACATAGCTCTACTCTGTTTTCAAGGGGGATCACTTGCTCCATCTTTCTCCTGTTTTCCCCTCTTCCTAAGCTCTATTTATCTACTCAGCCGACCCAGCTGCTGCTATCTGTTGCTATCCTTGGTCCTTCCTTCCCACCCAATCTCTCTCCACCAATAAGTCTTGAGTTAGAACCCTCCTGGGGCATTCAAGCTGCCCTATATCTTTTATCAGCCACATACCAGTTACCCTCTTGGCCTGATACACAGACTCCCCTTCAGCCAGAAGAAGCCCAGGCAGCTGCTGAACATGACAGCAGAGCAGAGCTACATCTAGCCCACCGTACTCTTGCTGCTTTTCAGGGAAAAGTATTTCTATCTATACTATCTGGCCAACTCCAGCTGTACTTGCCCCAATCTAGTGCCGTCAGCACCTCTATTTTAGACGCTTACACAATGTAGCTCACACCATAAGGTGAGACTGTCTCTACTTCCTGAATCTTGTGTAGTTTTGAAATAGTACATTTTGATAAAGGAGATTAAACCAAGAACAGAATGAATTCTCCTCAGAAGAACTCAGCCCTTGGCTGTACAAGCTTACACAACCTGCCTGGCGCACACAGCATCCTGCTGACGCACAGCAGCCGAGAGCTCGGAGCTACCGACTGCCTCTCTGCTGAGCAGCACGGCCCGGAGACAGGCAATGCACCACCAGCATGGCTAACCACTTCTCCCACCCCATCCCGCATCTCTTGGGAAACAGCCCATCCAGACAGGCCGGTCTGGGCAACCAAGCCCTGGTCAACGCCTACTCTAAATACACAGCAACAGCCCCACGCTTGGGACCACAGAGTGGCCTTTTCAATACCGACAGCACTGCCCTGGGCAATGCAGGTGCAGCCTGTGACACTGCTGGGTCCCACCACAAGGTCACACAGCCCTTTCCCCATTCCATAGCCTTTTACCTAAACTTGCCAAAACAGATGATTCGAGATACAAATTGTCTGCGACTCTTGAGTTTTATTGGAGCATTGAAGGCACACAGGCTAGGAGAACAGCTGTGTTCAGCCCTGCAGATGGGCGGCCTCTGCCTCATCCACCCACCTTGCCTTTGTGCGTCTCTTGAAGCCACTGGCGAAGGCGGATCAGGCAGCTCTCCTGCATCGGAGTCAGCTGGCCCAGATAGCGCTCAATGTAATCAGCATCCAATTTGTCAGCTGGAGGGAAAAAAAAGAACAATTCAGAGGAGACTTGACATAGCCAGAAAGGACATGTGCAGTTATTTCTACGCATCAGGTTACTTACGATTTACACTGGAAGAGCTGAGAAGCCCTCATTTTAGCTGCCTGAGGGAAGCAAGTGAGTGATATTCTCATGGCGATCAGGGCATGAGGACACAGACAGCACTTAAGGCATCAAAGCCAGATCGCTCCGCCTGTCTCTTAGAACACTAATATTACATTCAACCCTGAACTGCTCCAGCAGAAGCTTTAAAAGAAATATCATAAGCTCTGGCACTCATCTCATTAACAACTCCAAGACCTGGGCACTTAAATCCCCTGGTGTCCTAAAGATCTCATGCACAACACCAATGAGGAGAGAGTAAAAAGCAGCTAGCTGAAAACTGAAAATATTATTATGCTTAGGGACACCAGAAAAAAAGGGAGAATAACATTACCGTTTCTGACAGCAAGGGAGATTTTTTGGTATGAAAAGTCCCGTGCATACAGCAGCTCAAAGTCGCTCCAGATCAGAGACAAAGGACAAGGGGTATAAGACTGCCAGCATTCAGAGATGGGAGCAGATGTGCCATCCGAGGCTTGCGTGTACAGATGCCAGCACGGAGAATGTGGCACCCAAAGGGGAGCAGCACAGGCCAGTAGCTGTGCTGGGGGCATGTAGGCACACGAGGAGTGCTGGGACCAGTTCTGAGCTAGCTCTTCATCAGGCAGGATTTTTTTTTTTCAGCAGATACCATTAACTACAGAACAAGGCCTGGACACCCACAGGATATGCTGTCACTGACTGATAATACAGAAATTCTATTTGATAAGTATTACGCCCCCACCAAATCCACAGAGCTAGCACAGGAGCAGTCCCAGGGAAGCTAATCACTTCCTAAACATGAATATAAGCAGAAAAATAAGAGCTATGCTCTTCTGCTAGATGGGATCTGCCACTCTTAAATGAACTTTAATCTCAAAGCACACAAACTTTTCTTAAAGTCAGCTCCTCTGTGGATTTTGAAGTTTGTTCCAGATGGATTCCAACAAAGCAAAGCTACCAGAGAAGGTTTGGTGAGACCAGAACCATTGATAGTTCCGAATTCCAAGCTTTTTCCCTAGTTACAGCCAGCAAAACAAGTGCTGCCTTTCCTTCTGAGGAATGACAACTCCTATTTCTAATACCACAGCTCTAAATTAAAAAGCCTCTTCTATTCCTTTTTGTCAGAGAAGGATTTCATTTAGTCTAGAAGGTATCATCAGGTCAATACACAGAAAGATAAAATCCAATTCAGGCACTTTGTGTGAGAGATGCATCAGGCAATGTTCTGCAAGTTTGTCTTGGCCTGATGCAGGGGCAAAAAACATCCAACTCAATTCCCAAGAACATTAATTTTGTAACAGCCAAAATATTTCATTATAATCCAATAGCATATTCAAGACAACTTTAAGTTTCTTCAATTTAAGGTATAAAATACCTTAAAGGTCAGATCAAAACCAAGAGCTTTTTTTAAGCTCAAACCAAAACATACTGCCTGCACAGTTTTTCTTGGCTTTTCAGTTTTGGGGGAAAAAAGTTCCATTGTTTGTGTTTTTCTTGAAGAGACAAAATAACTTTCCCTTCTCTCCACCCACAATCCAGAAGAAAAACTTCATGCCAAAAAAATAAAAATAAACTCATTAGTCAGTGCTACTCAAGGCATTTAGATTGCCAGCAGCTGCTACTGCCTGGACATTGCATACCATCAGGGCTGACAGCTTCTGCTGGAGGGCAGGAGCTGCCGGTTTGCTCTTTGGTAGTTCCACGAGCCCCAGACTCAGGTGGTGCATCATCAGCATCCTGTCCAACAGCGGGGGTTTGCTCATCCTTCTGTCCACACACTGGGGGAGGTGTCCAGCGGGGGATGAATGTGACCCCTTGGGAGATCAACTCCTTCAGATAGTGCTCAATCACTTCCTTGCCCTGAAGGGGAAAACTCTCATTAGGACAGAATCCCATCTCCCCGGAACCAGCGAGGTGCAGAAGAGTTTTCCTCAGGACAGATGACTAAAGCTATTAAAGATAAACAGAAGGGAAATAGTTGTCTCCTATCTGCATGACCCTGTTGGAAAAACTGCAGTATGGAAACATCATACAAATGGTGAATTACAACGATGGCCAGGCAAATTCCAATGTTATGGATGCAGCTACCTTTATAACACTTTTATCCCTTTCCTGTGCTCCAAAACCATCAATTAGCTGCCCTGTTCCTCTGCAGCCCAGGAGAAAAGGCTACCAAAAGGAAGTGCCTCTGCCCAAGCTACTGGAGAGACAGGGTGCTGATTTTTACCCAGAACTTTCTCCTCCCGCATAAGAACAGTGTCCTCAGTGTCTGAGGAGCCTGGCACCCGCAGCATCCACTGCAATCCTCCTCTGGCACAGCCTGCTCCCTCCCCTGCACAGACACATTCCAGCAAGCAGATTGTATTTTTGATCATTGCACACTGGCTTTTTCTCCATTGGCTTTACTGAGTGGTTTCAGAGACATAAGCAAGGGTATAAAACTATACTGTATCTGTTTTACAGAAAAGAAAATAGCACACAGAGAGCAGGCATTTGATTTTAAGGCACAAAGGCAAGCCCCTCTTACCCGCTTGATGTTGGAAGTGTACTGCTTCATGGCAATTTTTTCCACTGTGCTTTCAAAGCCAAAAAATGACTTGATGTCGAGAGATGCAGACTGTTCAAAGCACGTCCACTCTTCGTTCTCAGGGTGAACCTAAGCCCAAAGATATACGTAGGGTCGAATGGTAGCAGACAACTCACGATATAGCAGGGCCCTTGGCCCTGATACCAAACTGGCTATTTGATCTCCAGAGCTACAGTGAAGGGGCAGAAGAAGCTTCCTATGAGGCACTGACAGACCCATATTTAACAGTCAGATTAATTCTCCCAGTGTAATAGAAAAAGATCACGAACTGGACATACGGACATTTGTGGCTTACGCAGCATTCTTCACATGCACAAGGAAATCACGATTAAACCCCATCTCTGCCCTGGCAGACCTGAACAGTAATATTGATAGGAAAAGTCGCACTAAAATAGTAGTGAGTCTGCCCACTGGAAACCATCGCGTCAAGATCTTCTTATGGAAAGACACAGATGGCCTCTCAGAACATGCAATTAAAAACCCCTACATCTGCAAAGGAAGAAAAAAGCAAAACACATTTGTGGGGGTTTTTTTTCTAGTTTTGGATGGGAAACGCAGCCACTATTGTCAGTCTTCCCCGCAAAACATGAGACATGGCAGAGTGGGGAGTTTTCCCACTGACAGTTTAATATACACCTTTCCTTTCTAGCCATTTCCCCTCACTTACTCTATGCATGGTAAAAACCCTATATAATCTCTTCCTCTTTTAACTTAACCCTTTTCTGAAGGCTCAGCCTTTTCTCTGTAGGTGCTGCTGTTCACAAGCTGACATGAAAGAAAAAAAATTCCAGCCCCCACACAAAGCTACCAGCTCTATAAAGGACACAAATTCCCCCAGGGGAGATATTAAGTAACTGCAAGAGCAGGATCGCATTTCTCCAAGTTGCTTCAGAGAACACTGCAGAAAAGGAAAGATGAGAATAAACCCGTTTCCGGTGCACTCTGGCAGGGAAAAGGGAACTGGTAAAAATAGAGCAGGGAACCATCTTGAGGATGCAGACAGCTAGCTCCCACCCTGTTCCAGGAAGAGCGCTCCCCTCAAAGCCCAGCTGCTGACATTTCCTTCCGAAGGACATGAGCAGGAGGCAACACAGTGAAAATCAGCAAGTGCAACAACATCTGAGTGATTCCAGAGTTGGCCTGGGAGCGTTTCACAACTGTCAGCACCTTTCACAATGATGCAGGTTTGATTTACTGAAGTTTTTAGGAAGCCCCACGTAGCCACCAAGTGATCTCTGGCTCAGGAAACCCCCCTCACCATCCAAAATATTAATAGCTTTTCAACTCTGTCTTGCTTGAACCAGAAGCTACTTACAGTTTGCTTACTCCCAAGAAGCTGAGTTGTTGTCCAGTTCCCAAAAGGGCAGGTAAGTAACAGGATCTGGACGTTTGTTCAGGGAACAAAAAGCGGTATCTGATTGCTTTCAGAAACAGATGAAGCTATTTAATGGTGACTGAGCCCTAATAGCACAATTACAATGAAACACACACTGCTGCTGAAGGTACAGACACAAAGTGCAACACCCCAGGCCACAAATAAGGCTCAAGACCTTTCTCCAAATATTTAGAGCATGAATATCATGGCAAGGTGCTAAAACTTTCACTTATTTGTGGGCAAAATTAATGGCCAGACTTTCCTCTGGCCCTCATCATAATAAGGGTTTCCTCCTAAATATCCAGGTCTAAATACATGCCCAAGCTCCAGACATTTTCCTTGACTTGAATTTCAACCACAAAGAAACTCAGGGAACACCAGCAGCACTGGAGCACCTTCCGTGTTTTCTGCTCTCACCCTAGGGCCTAACACTCCAACCAGAGAATCATAACCAACCTAAAAAAGTTTCTCGAGCCCTACAGAAGCACTGGAAAAAGCATGCACCCTAAGACCCATGGCCTTTCCAGTACAAGAATATCTAATCATTCATTCAAGCAAATTCACCCTATATATTAGTGCATGACTTTCAGCACTTCTTTCACAGACAAACAGAAACAAAGCACTTACTGAGTAGCTACATGTCTCAAGGACGACAACACGGTTGGCAAAAGTCTCATTGTGGGCTTCAATGCGGAGAGTTCGCTCTCTCCAGTTCACTGTGTTTTTCTGGATGAAGAAAACATACTCTACCCCTGCAATCTGAGAAGAATGAAGAACCAAAAGGAGGGGGAAGGGAGAAAGAAAGAGTAACTTTAGGAGCATTTATCTGAGTCAGCCAACAAAATCAGGACTTTTTGTCACCTAGGTTCCACTTGCCTTCTTTAGCAGCCTAGGAGCATCTACATTCAGTTTGCAGCTCCGTTCAATGATATGTATCGCTCCATCATCACTCCTGGATTCATGCAGAATTTCACTCCCCAAGAAGACTGGGATCTCTGGACATGTAGGAAAGCGCTTCTCATATGCCTGGAAGTAAAAACAAAGCAAGTTTCAGCTTCTGGCTAGATCAACTTCAACTTTCTGAATTAATTAATTCCCCTTACAGTAAAAGTCCAACAAAACAGAGGCCCTTCACCTCTCAGAAAAGGGGAACCAACACAGGGGTTGAAGTTAAAGCAAAACAGTTATGAACAGAGCCAGCACCCACTTCATGTCAAGCAGCTCATACTTAGCCATCAAGCTAAGTATGTCTTAACGTAACTTTTCTTTCACACATGAAGTAGAAACTAGGAAAGGACTCATAACAACTTGAGCATCAGGAACCCAATCTGTCTTTAGGGAGCAAAAGCAAGCACAGCTTCACTGATTTCTGCTAGCTAAAGACTTGACCCAGAGATAATAAAATTCAAGTCAAACATATTGCCTGTACGAAGAAGCTATTTAAAAATATTTAATACTCCTGTGCCTTAAAATGTGATGTGTCAAACAGTTCTAGTTGCCCTATATTACCATGGGTAAGTCCACCAGTTATTGGCTACTCACTTTGCCTTGATTTATCCACTTCCAAAACAACTCTGTCCTCATTCTGAAATCTTCCTTAATTAAACCACATCCCTCTGAAAAAACTTTTATCCAAAGCTTCTTTATCAGCTCTAGCAAAAATCCTGCTTTCCACAGCACTTGCAGTGAACAAAGTTAACTTGCATAGGGGGTACCTGCTGTTTCTCTTTCCCTGCCTTCACCATCTCTCCTTACATTGCAAGACCTTTGCAGGATGGAATGTTCTCCTTGGATTTCTGAAAAATGTCTTGCATGTTGTGATGCTATTGTAAATATGTAACTGAAGCAACAGTAGCACAAGATGCACAAGCCCAGGATTAAACTATAGCTGTGGCAGGAGGAGAACCCGTGCTCTCTTTCCATTGCACTCAGAGAGCTACACCATTTTGGGTCATAAGATTGTTTTGTTATCATTCCACAGCCCAGTCTGACCTCTAGGAACTGCTGCCATCTTCCCGTCTTCTGTAAGACACAACCATTTTTATACAGTACATAATTCTCACATGAGTATTTCTGTTTTTATCTACCACAAAATAAGATATTAGTGTGATAATGACAGAGATCAGCTTAGTTGTCAGCAGATGCACAGCACTATGGGCGTACTCAGGGTGGCTGTGTTCTCCGTTACCACGGCAGTTCGAAGGCTGGCTGCCCCTGTACGTGTTCCTGTACCCTGGTGCTGTGAATAATACCTGCTCTTAAAATAGCTCAGGCACTTAAGGACACATTCCACATCCCCTGCTTCTAGACCTCTAAACAGAACATAAGTTATTTCAGATTATCATATTGCTCTAATATCAGGAGGAAAGTGCAAGCGGACTACCAGTTGGAGTTCTGTCCATACACAAAGTGCACAAGTCTTTAAATCATCCTCTCCAAGTCACTGAATAAAGTTCTCCTTGCTTTGCCACATTTCTTGGAGAATTTCCCCCATACCTGTGAGGCCTCTACCTGTGCTTTTTACTCCTGATCACAAAAAAACAGTTTAGATGAATATAAATCTTCCCATGGCAAGTGACTGTTCCCAACACCAATCCACCTGGCTCCATACAACAAAAGCACACTCATTGCCTTAAGGAGCTTAATTTGTTATGACGGGAATTCACAGATATATGTCAGACATCGCTGCAGGATGCTTCCAGCTATCTGCTCCTGGTCTACTGCACTGTCCTCAAGGGTCACAGAGCACAAGAGGTACATCCCCTATTACCTGCCCTCTGGTACCTGCAGTTGCCAGCACATTAATCTTTTCAGGCAAAGTTAATCCTTCCTACTTGTGCCTTTACCTGCCCTCTCCCAACCCTCCAGACTCCGCACCACCGCCTAGTGCTATCTGGAGGTCAAAGCCTTTACTTTGCTAATCTTTTCTATTCTAGCCCATACAAGCAAGAGTCTCTCCAGGCCACCCAGACAACCCATTCTTAGTTATGAGAGTTTTAGCATGCAGACAGGGAAAGCTGTAAACACCTCTGTAGGCCACTGGAATACCAGACTGTTTAGCAACTATTTTCCGACTGTTTGTCCCACTCTACTCCTTACACGTGTTCTTAATGCACTTGCAAAAAGCGTAAGTGAAAACCCTACCCTAAAAGAAGGCTGCTCCAGTTAATCTCTTGACTTTGGAAAACATCAGCTAGTGCAGAGGCTGGACAACACCTTGAGGGCCAGAAGATCACATAAGAATGGTGCTAGGATTGCTCATATGCTTCACAGCAAATCACAAGTCTGCCTAAATACCCATAAAATCCCGCTCCTCTGCCTGCATGGCCAGTCCCCCCTCGCTCTCAGCTACGCAGCACCATACACCTTGCTGCCTGAACTCAGGCACGCTCTCCACCGCCTCAGCTCACAGCTCCAGGCAAGCAGGTATCATGGCATGTTCCTCCACATTCAACGAGCAAGGACTGACTGTAGGAAGCAAAAGCAGAACCACACCATCTATTTCTCTGGGTCAGGGTTAGGGCTGGCCAAGGATTTCTTGCCCCAAGTACTCATGAGTGTAAGTATGTTACCCACAAATGTAAGAGGTGCAAAGCAGGTGGACTGGAAGAAAGTCCCAGGTAGAGTGGTCTTAGCTTCTATTCCTCTACTCCTTCAAGGGTGCAGCTGTGCCAGGAACATTTGAGGGAGTTTGCAAAGAAACAGGAGCTGTTCTACTAGGACAACAAACCATCAAAGCACAGATACTCTAAAGGCCTCACTTCAACAGCTTCACCAGGAGTACCAAGCTGTAAATGCCTCCCCACGCTGCAAGAGCACAAAAGCCAATGTGAAGCTCCACACACCACCACTGAATCCAGGTAACCTCTGGCTCTGATTTGAAGGTAAAGCCACTGGATCTCAACACTCTTCACTAAGTATGCACTTGTCCCAGCTGGAGACAAGTTTCCTAACAAACTGTCATTATATCTAGCAATGCCAAGACCAGGACAACTACTAATAAAATGCAGTCACTATTTTGGACTGCCAAACAGCATCTGGAGAATGAAGAAAGGGCAGGGCAGAGACACATATGTCTATAGACTCAGCCCTGGCAATATAACAAAGATAACAGTGGAAACACATCACCTAAATAGTGAAACATTTTCATATGTGAGAAAATATTAACGTGCAAAAGGGATTCTAAGTCCTTTGCTAATCTTCTTTGCACAACAACTCTAAAAAATACAGCAGCTGAAGATGCCTGAGATCATATGAAGGACAGCTGAAGCACCACGCTGCAGTCACAATGCAGTTGTACTGTTAACATGCCATCATCACTGAAGACACTGACCTGTGGATAACTGGCTAGCTGAAAAAGTTCACATAGACATAGTCCAGCTGGCTGGACAAAAATGCACATCGCTCTCAGCTTATCTGAAGTAAAGCAAAATACACTGTCTTTGGCTGTCCTTGTTACACAATAACAGGAAGATTTTGGTGGGAAAAGAATGTTGCAGGTGGGAACAGAAAACTACAGAAGAGAAACTAGGGGTGGGCTTGGTATTTAGGCAACTAACCAATAATGAGCTTAACTTTTGTAATATGTATGAGCTAATTATAACAAGGCATAAAAGGTGACTGTAAGGGACAATAAACGAAGTCTGCTGATCACTCATATTGAGCGACTGTGTCTTCCCTCCGTCGCGACAAATGGCGCCCGAACAGGGACCGAGGACATAGGACCGGCGACCCGATAGCGGAGTCCGGACCCGGCGACCCGATAGCGGAGTCCGGGAGCCACGGTCGGCGGAGAAGTTGAGTGCGGTCCTGTAAGCAGCGCAGGAGGCGAAAGGGATATCTTCCCCGCGCCCGGGAGCACCTATAGAGGCTGGCCCGCCTGCTACGCGTCGCCGAAGTCTCGCAAAGGCTGCAACAGCGCTGACGAAGGTATGGAGAGACAAGCGACGTATGATTTGCTCAAAGGCTTTTTAGAAAAGCGGAGCATTCGGGGCATAGATTGTAAAAAGGAATTACCAGGGTTATTAGCTTATGGGGTAGCGAGGGGTCATTTTGGGAATCCAGATACGGTTTTCGAGCATGCAGAGTGGCGTAATTATGGGGACACGCTGTTTGCCGAAGTAATAGCCGACAATAAAACTGCCAAAAAACTGATGAAACCGTGGCAGGCTGTCACTAATGCCCTTTTGCAACATCGAGCCGAACAGAGAGCGGCTGCTGCTGCCTCTGGGCGGCTGGGAGTTGCAAGCGGGACTGCAGTAGCCGCACGGCAGGGGGAATCGGCTTCCCCCCCCGATTGCCCGCTGCCTCCCTCGGTGCGTACGCTGACGGTTCAGCAGGGGGCTGCGGGAAGCTGGGACCAGTCGCCCTTCCCGTCGCCGCCCTCGTTGAATCCCTCAGCCCCCCCCCCGTCGGGGAATGATGACGTAAGCGAAGAGATAGACCGTAAAAACCCCGTAGAGAGTAGGGAATGTACGAATCCTTCTGCAGAATGCCTTCAGGTTGCCCAAAATAGGCAAAAGGTCTGGAAGCAGATAGCAGACAGTGCTATGCTTGAGGGTGAACGCGATTTTGCCGCGGGAATCGTGCATGAGGCTTTCCCGGTCACGTATTCACAGCCAGATGCGCAGGGGAATATCACGGTTTCTCTCACTAACTTAGATTGGAAATTATTAACTCAGCTACGGGCTACGGTGAGTGAGTCAGGTTTAAAAGGGGAACCCACCAGGCAAATGTTAGATTATCTTTGGGGAACTAATATCTTACTCCCGAGTGACATACGCAGTATAATGAAGTTAATCTTGAGCCAACATCAGCAGCTTCTGTTTAACGCTCATTGGCAGGCTGCTTGTCAGGAATCGGTAGCAGTGGTTAGACAGCCAGGGGACCCACTGCATGGGGTTACTTTACAGGAGCTGATGGGTTTAGGACCCTATTTTAGAACCGAAGCGCAGGCACTGATGGGACCGGATAAGGCAAAGGAAGCGATGAGGCTAGCTAGACTAGCGCTTGACCGTATAAAGGAGCCCGGGGGAATCCCTTCCTATATGGGAATCAAACAGGGAAGAGAGGAGCCATTTGGGTTATTTATTGATCGGGTAGCAAACGCCATACAGGCGGCTGGGGTGCAAGACTATCTCAAAGGCTCCATTTTAAAGCAGTGTGCCATACAGAATTGTAACCCAGCCACACGTAACATCCTAGCTACGCTACCAGGGACATGGACCATAGAAGAAGCTTTGGAAAGAATGGCACAAGTGCCAGTCGGGCCCCAGGCTATGTTAGTCGAGGCAATAAAAGAACTAGGGAGTGCTTTAAAGGAGCAGGCACAGTCTACCCAGAGTCAGGTCTTAGCAGCCCTTGCTCCTTTGCAAGCCTTTGCTGGGCGATCAAATGACCGCGGCCCATCTCGTCTACGGTGCTTCCGTTGCGGTGCCACCGGACACGTGAGACGGGACTGCAATGCCAACTCCGTATGGTGCCGAAACTGCCGCTCGGACACTCACAATGAAGCTGCTTGTCGTCGATCGGGAAACGGGCAACCCAGCGGGAAGAGCCGCCCCGCGCTGACACAAAAAGCGGCTGCCTGCCCAGCAGCACAAAATCCTTTCCTCTCCGACCTGCAACCAGCGGAAGCCTCGGCTTGGACCTGGCAACAACAGTAGATTGTACCCTCTTGGACTCAAAGCCTACAAAACTTGCTACTGGCATACAAGGCCCAGTTTGTATACGCGGACAAGCTGTTGGAGCATTACTCATCGGGCGTTCATCAGCCACCATGTTGGGACTCAATGTTTTGGTGGGACTGATTGATAAGGACTTTCACGGAGAAATTCATATTATGGCTCAGACGCTGTTTCCCCCACTCTTTATACCTAAAGGGACCAAGATAGCCCAGCTGATTCCACTACCGCATCTTGCAGGCACCCTCCAACCACTGCAAGAACAACCTCGAGGACAAGGTAACTTTGGGTCTACAGGGCAAATGGCTTTATTGACTATTGGCTTGCAACAACGACCACGGCGATCGGTCACAGTGCAGTATGGAGACCAGACTCTCTCGATTACTGCGCTGTTGGATACTGGCGCTGATGTCTCTATAATCAGTGCACACAAATGGCCGGCGCATTGGCCAACCTGTACGACCAATGCTACAGTTGCAGGAGTGGGGGGATTGACCCTCGCTCGCAAATCCCCCCTTCTGCGATGGACTATAGCTGACAAAGTTATAAACTGTTGTGTCTCAATTATTCCGTTGCCTGAGGGGGTGCATGCTTTGATTGGCCGCGATATCTTGGCCCAAATGGGGATGGTCCTCACTTCAGACCTCCCTTTCTAGGGGCGGCCATTGCTTGGACTTTCCCGATCCCACTCCGATGGAAGACAGAGGAACCAGTGTGGATAGAGCAGTGGCCGTTAAAAAGGGAAAGTCTAGAACAGGCGCATGAACTGGTTAAAGAGCAGTATCAACAAGGTCATTTGCGTCTGTCAACGAGCCCCTGGAATACCCCCATCTTTGTTATCAAGAAAAAGTCTGGAAAATATCGATTGCTTCATGATCTGCGAGCGGTAAACAAACAGATGCATGATATGGGGGCCTTACAACCCGGATTACCCAACCCAGCTATGATACCGGAAGGGTGGCATTTACTCATTGTAGATTTGAAAGACTGCTTTTTCACAATTGCTTTACATGAAGATGATCAGCGCAGATTTGCCTTTACCTTACCCGCGATCAACCGGGAGGGACCGGACCAACGTTTTGAATGGACGGTCCTCCCGCAAGGAATGAGAAATTCGCCCACCTTGTGTCAACTCTATGTTGCTGCCACACTACAACCTTTGCGACAACGCTGGGCTAAGACTTTAATCTACCATTATATGGATGACATCTTGTTAGCCCAGCCAACACCCTTCTCTTTGCGACAAAAACAGGTTTTAATTGAACAACTCAAGCTTAGGGGATTGGTAGTAGCACCCGAAAAGGTGCAAGAATCAAGCCCCTGGAAGTATCTGGGGTGGCGCATCACTGATACAACAATTCAGCCTCAAAAGTTGTCACTCCACTTGGATATCCAAACCCTTCACGACGCCCAACGACTGCTCGGTGATCTGCAATGGCTCCGGCCTGTAGTGGGCATCCCCAATGAACTGTTAAATCAACTACGCCCCCTGTTGAGAGGGACAGATCCTTCAACCCCAGTACAGCTTACTGAACAGCAAGAACAAACGTTACAACAAATAGCTTCAATGGTGACTGCGCGCTCCACGCATCGGCGTGTTGTAGGGTTACCCATCGATTTGACTATCTTGTGTGGCACTCAGTACCTCATGGGTGCTCTAACACAGCAAAAAATAAAAACGGGGGAGAAAGGGGAGTACTCCACCATCGTATTGGAATGGATAGCTCCCCCACTGCAACCACGACGCACAATACAAGACAAGATCTCGACGCTGACGGAGCTGATCAAGAAAGGTCGCTGTCGTATTTTACAGGTGGATGGCACTCCTCCTGGCACGATATGGGTGCCGATAAGACAGATCGACTTGGAGTGGTACTTGCAGAACTCCGAGGAACTGCAGGCTGCATTACTCCACGATGGAGCAGCAATAATAGTGAAACCACTCCCATCGCCCATCCTGTCGTGGATGGAGAACATGGGCTGGATTGTTAAGCCGAAGCGATCCAGCCAGCCTATCCCACACGCTCTCACGGCCTTTACTGATGCGGGTCGACGCTCTAGGACCGCTGCCATAACATGGAAAGATGAGCAAGGGTGGCAACACCAAATTCTACAAGCGCAGCCAAAGGATTCTCTACAGACGCTAGAACTCTATGCAGTGGTCTGGACATTTATTAGATGGAGAGATGTCCCACTGAATGTAGTCACAGATTCTCTCTATGTTGCTGGCATAGTCAGCCGGATTGAAGATGCAAGCGTGCGTGAATTAAAGAATCAACGCTTGACAGAACTACTTGTGAGCTTGCAGCTTGCAATCGCACAGAGATCGGAATCGTATGCGGTGATCCATATCCGAAGCCACCAGTGGGAAGAAGGCCTCGGAGAGGGCAATGCTCGAGCTGATCGTCTCGTCGCAATCACTACTGAACCCCCATTAGCACCACATTGTCGAGCCCGAGAAGCCCATTCGATCTTCCATCAAAATGCGAAGGGATTGGCACGAGCCTACAAACTGTCTATGGAGGAGGCTCGGGCCATTGTGAAGGCTTGCCCTATATGTAGTCACCATAACTCAGGCTTAGGGCTCGGTTGCGGGGTCAACCCGCGAGGACTACAGTCTAATGATGTTTGGCAGATGGATGTTACTCATGTTCCTGCATTCGGTCGATTGAAATATGTGCATGTTACTATAGACACCTATAGCCATATGTTATGGGCCACACCACAGCCCGGGGAAAAGGTCCGGGACGTGCGCCGGCATTTAACTAGTTGCTTTGCTGTTTTAGGGGTACCTATTACTATTAAAACTGATAACGGTCCTGCATATGGTAGCGGACTACTCAAACGCTTTATGCAAATGTGGAATATTAAACATGTTACTGCAATCCCTCATTCTCCAACTGGACAAGCAATTGTAGAGCGGGCTAACGGGACGCTAAAACGCTATATAGAAAAGTTCAAAGAGATTCAGGATGTAAGAGAAAGGGTGGTGAAAGCCCTTTTTGTGCTTAATCATTTGTGTGTGTTTGGGGACAGTAATGAGCCGCCTATAATAAGGCACCACGCTGGCTCAGAACCCCCCAGGCCACCACACATGAAAGTACTGTATAAGGATGCAAAAACAGGACAATGGGTAGGTCCTGTGGAGGTGATTTATGTGGGGCGTGGTTATGTCTGTATTTCTACCAATTCAGGCACTATTTGGGTTCCCAGCCGTTGGGTGAAACCTGCTATAGAGCACGCTGGAGGAGCTCGATGCGAGAACGCTGCTTTGCCAGCACTTTGCGATGGGCCCTGTTCTGGAATCTATTCGACATCTGTTCCAATCCCACACACAGAGGACCATGCATAAAAAACTCGAACTTTTGACAGCAAAA
Source organism: Falco rusticolus (assembly GCF_015220075.1). NCBI lineage: Eukaryota > Metazoa > Chordata > Aves > Falconiformes > Falconidae > Falco > Falco rusticolus. The sequence goes on from NC_051190.1 coordinate 37,547,484, forward strand.
ATACAATCTCATAGCAAACGGGATTATTATTATTATTCTTTTTTTTTGATCATTATGGTAATAGTTTTAGTAGTGCTTAGATATGTAGTTTTCTTGTGTTAAAACGCTGTTATTGAAGATGGTCAACCAAGCCTATGTCGCCCAAAATAAAAACGGGGGAATTGTGGATAACTGGCTAGCTGAAAAAGTTCACATAGACATAGTCCAGCTGGCTGGACAAAAATGCACATCGCTCTCAGCTTATCTGAAGTAAAGCAAAATACACTGTCTTTGGCTGTCCTTGTTACACAATAACAGGAAGATTTTGGTGGGAAAAGAATGTTGCAGGTGGGAACAGAAAACTACAGAAGAGAAACTAGGGGTGGGCTTGGTATTTAGGCAACTAACCAATAATGAGCTTAACTTTTGTAATATGTATGAGCTAATTATAACAAGGCATAAAAGGTGACTGTAAGGGACAATAAACGAAGTCTGCTGATCACTCATATTGAGCGACTGTGTCTTCCCTCCGTCGCGACACTGACCCATCAGGAGAATAGGGCAGCCCATCTTTTGCACCCAGCATCCTCTTATCAAAATCAGTATCTATACACAACAGCATATTTCTGCTCCAACAGAGAAACTGAGGGAAGTTATAAAGACAGAGAAATATTACAATTTTTTTTCAACCCATAGCCAGAACTAGCTGTTATGTTCTCCTCTGTGATTCTGCAGCAGAGTGCAAGGTGAACATCAGATTATCCCAGTCAAATGAAAGGCACAGAGTACTTAATGTTAGCTTGTTTAATACTTCAGCTCCTAATCTGCCTGCATTTGCTCTTTTATCTCCTTACTGCATTAACTCTGCACTGACTAGTGTATAGGAACTATGAATTGTCTCTCCCTTCTCTGTCACTCCTTCCCCAGAAGGAATAACAGCAGTACTGTGCCACTACTTTCTCTTAAGTGCATACCCACAATATTTCTGTAAGTCATCAAGGTGGTTGTTTTAAGTCTTGAACAGGGTCAAATATAAATTTTATATATATATAAAAAGAATGGCTCCATGAAGCCACTCTCCCTTCTCCTAAACACCACCGGGATTAATATTGACAGGCAGAAGCAGCTCACACTGCCCACCTCCTGCAAATCCTCCAGCCCAAGCAAGCCAGCACATCACACCGAATTGCAGCTTGGGCTCCTCTTCCAGCATAATCAGTCTCTAGTATCGACTTCACACCAGATGGAACTGAAGAAAATCCCCAAGCAGTTACACTGTGGCAGAAGCTGCCTAGGCATGCCAGAGACTGCACACATACACTTCACCAAGGAAACTTCCTCAACAACCCAGTTCACAATAATTTCTTAAAGGTTCAGATCAGTGTGCTTTCTTCATACCCAAAACAACTATTTCAGAAGAGATGGTGGCTCAAGCCCTGCAGTGTCCTTCCTAAACCAAGCTGGTTTTCCCTAGAATGCTGCCAAAATAATTGTTGCAAAAAACAGTGCAAAGTGGTTGGTTTGATTTTTTTTTTTTTTGTAGTGGACTGTATACAATGTAACCAACATACAAATGTCATTTAAATCTTTGCAGTCATCTCCCTCAGATTGACATTACACTTCAAATTTCACAAGAGGGCTGAGTGAAGACAGAGGGATTTGGGATCTTGTTTGAACTCTCCAAGAGATTTTGCTTGGAAATATAACTGATTATTTCAAGGTGCATCTGAACTGTAAAAAAAGAATAAATCATTTAGATATAGCTGACAGCCTGTTGAATTAAAAAAATCAGAAAATAGAAAATAAATGAAAAAAATTAAAAGTGAAACATATTTTCTAGCTAAAAAAAAAAAAGTTAAAACATGCAGGAAAGTCATAACATACTCAGGGTTTCAGTACTGTCAGATCTTCCTTTCACACTGAAGAGATGATGAGGGAAATTTGTGCAAGGTTGCAGCATGTGTTTGTGTGAATGTGCCCCTGGCACAACCTGCCCCGCTATCCCAAAGTGCCTCAGCAAATGCGTTGTGCGAATACGTATGGCCAAGCGGCCACAGGGTCTGCCACCACACGGGGGGCCTCCAGCCTGACCACAGAACCCCAGATTAGCCGTAGCACAGACAAGGCTATTTCAAGCTGTTTACATGGTGACCTCTGCATCCCAGCGCAAGACCCCTTAGTGCCACAGAAGCTGCCAAATAATTAATCACACCTAGCAATGATTAATCAACAGCAATATGGCTGACTACGAAATCAGTAAAGAATGCTTTGACCAAAGTTTTGCCCTGCAGTCTCCTGGGAGATGCGACTGAGTGGTTTTACCTATGCTGGCCAAACAGATCATAGGACCAACCCTGTGACAGATGAAAATTGGCCTGAGAGAAGACAGTCTGAGAACAACAAAAGGAAGACACACTTCTGTTGGTCAAATACACAGTAACCAGTACAAAAAAAATGCATCTGTGAGAAGTTCTTGTTTGGCATCTGGCTGACTGACTTATACAAGCATCAAAAACAAAAAAATGACATTCCAAAGCCTCATAACCACAGAGGAAAGGGGAAACTGCCCTCCTCTACAATCCCCATACTTCACCTGCTTAACCCCTTTTCCCTCCAGAGCACAAAGGTCCTCTCTGAGTCCTTCACCTTCCTAGAACCAAGGTGTTACACATATCAACAGCGCAAGTGTGTCCTTGCTCCCCACTCTACTTTAATCTCCTGTAGACTGACAATAGCCGTATCACTGCTGTTGCCTATCCTATCCAGAGAACATGGCCAGAGGGCAGGATCTTTTATAACAGCTACTCCTGTTTCTCCTCTGCAGGTTTCATCATCCTTTTCTATCGAGTGACCTTGAAATCAATTACACAACAGAGGCCTCAGGAATCCAAAACAACAGGGATATCCAAGTGTCTTGTGCAGGACTTACTGCACAAAACAAAACACCTCAAAACCCAAACTCTCCTGCACACATCAAGGCTCCTGGCAGTTTCTTCCAGCCCAGTGTCTGCTGGGTCCCAAGTGGTTCCTACATGCTCCATCAAGAGGCAGCTTTTGTTAGATGATCTAGTTTCATACCTTAATATTCTAGAGGGAATGTTATCCTCTCAGTCTTGGGGCTGCATACTGACTCCAGGGCAGCAGTTCTGGCTTTGTCCCCACACCAGTCACCCAGGAGAGGTGATTCTTCAAGCCTCTCACTGATACACAGCAAACTATTTTGGATTCTCCCTATCAGCATACAGAGATCTTAGAGCAAAGTAAATATATAGAGCTTGCATGCTAAAAGCTGCTGTCCATGAAATCATGCAGAAACATACAGAGCTATTTTGGAACAGTGGTTGGCAGGAAAACATTCATCTTCTACTTGATAAGTGATGCTCTGAAGTGGCTGCACAGCCATCACGTCTTCAGGGTTTAGTTTGTTGTTGGTTTTGGTTTGGGGTTTTGTTTGTTTGATACTGGTAGAGCTTCCTTAGTGATGGCATCATGGAGAACTGCTGTTTCAGATTCAAGCAAGAGCACAGGAATGGAAAAACTATGGACTGATGCCAAGGTGAACTTGAGAAGGATCTTTAAGAATGTAAAAGCTCAGCTATTAGGGAAAATTACATTGAGTAGAACACATGAAGAAACTAAACTTTTAGGCACTTGATGTAGACAGGAACTGTTATAAGCAATTATATGAATATGTTACAAGGATAAGACTTCATCATTGTGCTAAGAGCTAAACCACTTCAAACTTTCATGACCAAACACAGAGTTTAAGTCTGTATTGAGATTCCTCAAGGTCATGTTACAGTCATGTGCAGTTTGCCAGGATAAAGGAAGAAAAATGTAGATCTGTGTTCAGATGAAACGAAAATGAGAAGATATGATATCAGGTTTTGAGCTAAAGATGTCCAGATCACGATCTCTTTCAAAAGAGACAATGAGAAGCAAGGTAAGACCACTCATCACTTAAGTACCAAGTGGGTGCATTTGGACTAGCTTTTGAGCAGCTCTGATTATACATAAATATCTCTCTCCAGATTCAGGTGTTTTCACATTATGGCCTTCTAGGGAAAAAGTCATCATTTAATCTTGCAGTCCCTACTACTACTAAATCTCCATGCTGAAGGGAACCACAGAGTCTGCATACATATTCACCAGACACAATAATCCAGAACAGATACCAGGCTTCTAGCTGATCACAGTGCTGCAAAATAAAGTACGCATGGAACAACTGGCAGAGGGGAAGGATCAAATGGCTATTTGGGGTACAGAAATGCACTTAAGTCAGGTAAAAGGGAAATTCATTTTAAAGAGGTGCAGAGCATCTGCAGAGTAGCAGAAAGTCTCTGGGGCCTGAGGGGGGGGAAAAACCAAATCACAACACTTTTGCTAGAAAGAAGAAAAAGATTTGCCAGTGAGAAGTCCACTGGACCACAGAACCCAGGCTACAAACATTGACCCAGTGTTCTCTCTCCCTGGACTACAGCCAATAATTTGCCTCAATTCTTCAGATTTTGGTGAAAGAAACAATTCAGGGAGCAGCAGCTGTCTGTTAGAATACAGGCACAACTGAGTGACACAGCAAACCTACTAAAACCAGGACATGCACTGCAGCTGCACAAAGCTAACTCACGACGTGCCTGACCTCCTGTCTGAGAAGAAACAATATCTATTCAAGCTATTCTGCTATTGCATTCTCTGCTTAGAGAGGAGAAACTTGGTGGTAGAGCAATTCAAGTCAGAAACAGCACAGTGCGCTGTTTACAAACAGCTATGGAAGTGGCGCCTTATCCAGGAGCCATTGCTGACTGGTTGGACACATCTGCCACAGCCCATTGTGGAAAGAGACAGGTACACTGAAATGGGAAGGCAAGGAAGCAGCCATCCCGGGTGACTAACACCTTAAAGAGCAAAACACCACAGCAATCAAGCGGCACATCACACACTGCTCAGTGAACCACTCCAAAATCAAAAGGGCTGGCTTACAAAGTAATGCCTAGCTGGAAGGACAGTGTGTTGTAGCCAGAAGCTGCTGTGAGAATTTATACAAATTGGCTGTGACTTCGGGTCAAATTTGGGCAGGTCACTGTGCTTAGCCGTTAAAAAAAACCATCCATGCTGGCTGAGACGTAACAATTGATGATGGTTGTAAATTTTCTCACCTCTTCTGGTCCCTGCTCAAGAGCTTATTACTTGTCTTCTGCACCTACATGTTAAGTAGAAGAGAGAAGGGTCTTCTAGCCATTACTGGAATACAAGATAATGGCGATACCTCCAGCTGTGTGCAGTGCCATTGAACTATAGCTTGCTTCAGAGCTCATCCGTTCCAGCACTAGACTGCACCGATCAGATTAAGCTTAAGACACAACTCACCCTTCAGGGAAGTAAGCCTCCATGTTGCAGCTGGAGAAGGTGACTAAAGAAAACTGGGGCTATCCTGTACAGAATCTGAATTACTGCAAATCTTCTCTCCAATCCACACATGGTACCAGCACCATCCACTCCTAAACCATTCTTGCCCAGCAAATGGAATCTTAGCAGTGGCAATGCAAAGCTATCAGAGGCTTGTGTGATCCCCACACGACACACTAAGCAGGGCAGATCGGCAGATGTTGCCAGCAGTTCTCCAAAACTCTGAATGAATGAGCAGTTCTTCCATCCACTTCCAGCAGATGTGGTACACAGCACTTACCACACATTTTCTACTGGCTTGAGCGGAAATACCCCAAACCATAATCTCAAGATAAATGTCAGCTCTTTGCTCAGCCTGACTATTGCTCACTCTCAACCTGCTTAATACCAGGAGGTGGTGGTGGCAGGGCGCAGGTACTGAACACATGAATACAGCTGTGAAGAATTATCCCAGCTGACACAGAGATCATTACTTTCAGACTTTTCTTGCCACATGCTTCTCAGCAGTAAGATGATGGGATATTTATAGTGTATCTTGACAGCATGATTTCAAACCATCAAGTCACATTGAAGCATCATGTCTTGAGTCAACACTAGATCCTCTCTGTAAGTGCATAAAATGTTAACCCAGTAGCTTCTGCCAGTCACGACAAACTTACCTTCAAATCATGGCAAAAAGAAGAGACAAGGGAAACTGCCTTAAAATAACTGGCACAGACCATGGCTGCAGACAGACCATCCACATCCAAAGATGATTTCCCTGCACTCAAGAGGCAAGTTCTATAGACCTAACAATCCTGCCAGAGAGAGGAGGTTCTGTTTTGTAGGGGAGTATCCATTTCTTAACTATTGCTCAGATTACTATTGGGGCATTTCACATCATATGCAACATGGATTGAACACCTATTTGAAAAAAAAAAAACAAAACTATTTTAAAATGTTTTCTCCCCTTGCACGCTGATTCTCTCTCAGTCTCTAGGGTACTGTCAACCAGAAATACCATTTCAGACAGTATCTGAAAACCGTGTCATTATCTACGTTGCAGCAACTCCAAAGCAGCTTTTGAGCACCGGGCATACGGGCTAAACGCTGCAGAGCTCTACTCTGTGCCATCTGCGGCTATCCAAGGACACAGTGGGTGGCAGGCCACTGCAGGAACCTCTCCTTTGGCACTCCTGCAGCTGCTGCACTTAGAGCTCCACTCCAGTCTCTGTGCTGCTCTGCACAGCCCTCTGCTCAGCTGCACCATCACTGCTGCTTCAGAGGGATTCCAGCTGCCAGAACCCGCTCCGCTCTCCTTACAGCAAGTGCTCTTCTAGTTCCAGAGTTTGCACTTGAAAACAGAGGCTATGAACCAGCGTCAAATATTTTAGTTAAGATTGTACTTTCCTTTAAAACCAGCCTGTGACAATACTAGAATAATGACAACAACTTGGAGCTCCAGATGGGGATATTCCAATCTTTAATTGCAATTAGGTATACAGGAACCCCCAAAATGTATTGTGGTACATCTTATGTAGCAAGACAGCCGCAGCCTTTACAAGACCTGTATAGGCTGTGAACACACATATTAAACTTGTCTAGCAAGGACCACGTTAGTTCTGCGGGTTTGTTTGGAGTGACATCAGTCTGCTTGTACATTATACTGCTTTCACACACCATGTTATCTGTTACCAATATGTACTGCAAGCCATCTGGGGCACATCGTGGTGCCTACCTAGCAAAAGAGGGCTCACAGGTTCTGTTGCAAAAGCATCACTGCATCAGTCAGTGAAATATTGAATCTTTTAAGACACCACAGCATAAGATAGGAGAGCATGCACAATATATCAGTATCTGAGCAGTCTCTGTATACAATCAATGTGCTAAATGCAACAGGAAAAAGTCATCAAATACAGCTACTGAAAGATCTAACATCTTTAACACAATGTGTGTTGATGCTGAAAAGGCACAAATAAAAATAATTTTGAAAAGGAGTATGGAAAGCAATTCTAGCTGTCAGGACCTGAAGTCCAGTATTCAGAGTATCTTCTCCTGCAGCTAAACCTGACAGCTAAAATAGCAAGGAGCTGCTTTCAATTAGACTGCATATACAAGCCTCCCAACACACCAAAAAAAGTTGGAACAATTGCAAAATAAGTGATGCATTTTGATTTTAGTCTTTCTGAATGTTTGACTCCTGCACATAACTGTAGGCCAGATCCTCAACTGCTGTAAACGAGCAAAACTTCAGTGGCTGCAAAGCAGCTTTGCCCGCACGCAAATAGCTGGTGTAGTCAAGGCTGATCTGCTGGTGGATTATTCAGGGGCAAGAGTGAGGACCCCTGCCAAATCAAATGACTATCATCAAGACTGCTTCAGCAGGGTCAGGCATGTGAGAAAGACATCTCACACTGGGACCATGGATGTTTGCTTTTGGTGGGCTACGACCCTGTGTTACAGGATGAGAGAGTAAAATCACTGGAGAAAGAATACCATCTGCTGCTTACTTCATGTGAAGTAACTTCTGACTCTAAATAAACCTGCAACATTTGTAGCCCAAACTAAGTTTTCTAGTCAGCTTGCTAGTGCCCCCGACACTCAAATCGTACTGAGAAGAAACAGAAGTATATACCATTAATTTCCTAGTTTATCTTACCTGAAAAATAAGGAACTCCAGATCAGCTAAAAACAAAGAACACTGAGTTGCCACTAAAACTAGGAAAGAGTCACAGAGCTGCTCGCAAGTACAGGTGGCAGGCCAGGAGCTCAGATGAGCAACCTTTCGCTTGCATACACAGGCAGGGGAGTCATGAGCTGCTACCTAAGAGATCTATTGGGGAGTCCAAGTGATGCTCAAGAAATGCCCATATACCACATGTGCACCCACAGAACAACTGCACCCCATCCCAAACTAATACTGCATTAGCAAAAGCACCCTAGACTGAAGAATACCACTCAGTGCAGTGAGAAACACACAGCACTACTGTCCGTGTGTGCATTTTCAAGAGATGGGGTTCTCAGCTGCTCATATGTGTCAACACATGCCGTGGGCAGCACCAAGAAATGAGGTCAAGCAGAAAGAAGCACCGAGTCACGTCATGCACATGTGGGGCTCAAGAGTAGTTTTGTCTTAATCATAGAGTACAGCTGGTATACGCAATCAGAGCTGATGCTACTGCAAACTTCCAAATGCCTGATTTTTGTGCTGCTTTTTCAAAACCATGACATATTTTTTAGATAACGGTAGTAAACCTCTCAAAGGCTGCCAACACAAAGCTGATATACTGTATGCAGTAAGCTTAAGCATCGTTACACCCATATATTTTCACATGTACATATACCTTTTTAGCTTTTAACTAAACCCAGCCTTTAACCTACTAGTGTTATGTTTTGCAGAGCTTTCATTTCATATAAAAGAATCTCAGATAGCAAAGTAATAAAGGTTTGATTTGGGTCAAGTTATAACTACCTGCAAGCAGAACATTCCCCTTTTGCGGATCTGCATTGTTTACCATTCCCTTGGCATCAGGCTGTGCAGAGAAACCCCTCGCTTGCAGCAGAAACCGTAAATTGCTATTAGCAGCAGTAAGAGCCGAACATTAAGTGCATTGTAAATGTGGCAAGAGGACCAAACAACTGACAGAAGTGCTGTCATGAAGTTTCTCATTTACACCATGTGTAGTTTGAGTTGCTGCAACAGTGAAGTACAGAGGACCACGTAAGAGTCCTTAGGTGGGTTATTGCAGATCTGTAGCTTTAGGAACCATCCTAATCAAACTTAGTTTGTACTATAAAATATGTGAAAATGACAGATGTCAATTGCAAGTGTGAAGGGCTGAATGCACTACAACTAACAGGAACAAAACTCCCTACTACTTTCAAAGCTAAAACTCATCTAACTTAGTCATTCATTGGCCACAAACAATATTAAATATGCAATCTCTCCATTTCCTATACAAATATACATCTTGGACTTGTTCACACAAACCAAATGCTCATCTCTATATGTCGGAGAAGGTTCACAGCAATTTACATTGAAGTTACCACTCATGAGCTATGTGGTAGAATTACCCCTCCTTCTGGATTTTTCCCTCATTATAACATTTCAGTAAAATCAATCTTTTAGCTTTAAAACTACTACACAAAGAAAGCAAAAAGTATGTTTATACTTGAGGATTTTCCTGGCCATAAAATAAAAATCAGGAGACACATGCAATCTCAAACCTGCTGATTTAGTTGAAGAAAAGACAAGATCAGGCCCAGAAAGGCATGGACAGCCCCTTGGAGGGAACAGCTCCATTTAAAAGGAGATACATGAGATAAAATGGAAGGGAAAAACATGACAAGATTACAAAGAATAACATTTTTGATCCTTGAACACAAGTGCAGATTAGGAACAAAGGAGGTGAAAATGTCTATGAATTTGGACAGCTGCAGAAAGGCCATCCTTTTTTTAAATCTTTTTAGAAGGGAAGACTCTTCTAACAAGAAAAAGAAAATTCAGAACTCCTGAATGACCAGAAGAGACTTGATAATTCCTTTTTACTTCCTCAGATGCACAAGATAGGCAAAGAGAGCAAGAAGGGGAATGTGGTCCTCCTTCCAAGGACCTGGAAGATACGTGAAATCTATTGCCTGCAAATGCCTGAACACAAGCTGCAGAAGTATTAGTAAGCAGCAGTCTAGATCTATAGACAATTATCCAGAGACACACAATAACAAAGGTATTAACAGTAAAAGCACTGGCTCATCTGTCAAGCACAGCCCCATGCTGTCTAGACGATGAGCTGCACACACATGCACTCTGCACAAGTCCAAGGAAGATAAATTGTGTTCCTGATGGCAGGGCTCCACACAAGGTATGGGAAACACTGTGTGTTTGAACAAGGCCAGGAAGCAATTAATCATTTGCCTCATTTGGCTATGACAACCCTGTCTCTCAGACCCACATATGTGAATGAAGCACATGCACTGTTTTCTATAGTGGGGTTTCTATAGAACAGCTGAGGTTCTTGGGGGGAACCCCCCCCCCCCCACACACTTTTCCTAACAAACTCTACTAATCTATCTCACGACATAGCCTGGAAGTATGACAGACTGCAGGAAGTATGACTCTCCCCATTATACAGACAAGGAATCAAGCACAAGGGTATCAGGCTGAAGGGCGCATCGAGACCCATAACCTAAGGAGGTGTCTTGAGGTCACCCATATGACCTCTGCTTTCCTACCATTAACCACAGTATAAGACCTCAGCACTTCAAAGGTTCACACAAAGCATTTGAGGGGAGGAGGTGAAAGCAGCTTAGTATCAGGTTCCCAGTGCCGAGGAAACTGCTGTCAGATTTATGCTGAAGCAGATTAACAGCAATGCCACGTGCTGAGGAGCAAAACAGCTTCACTGTACGCCCACTCTCCCTGCAAAACTTCCAGCGACTGACAGCTAGCACCTGACAGCTCTGTGAAATCTGCACTGCCTCCACACAAATGGAAGACTCCATCTGAACACATGAAATGCGATAACAAATCCTACATCCAGCTCGGCCAGCATGGACTGCCACTAGATTGAGACACTACTTTATAACGCCAGTCTTCATAATAAAGCAGATCCTGCTGTGAACACATGATTTTCACAGGATGTTAGAGTGAGACTAAGGGGTCTATATTCAGCTCCCTACTCCACTCCACAGTCCTTTGGATGACCCTGGACAAGTAGCTTGATCTTAACTTGATCTTCATAAGAAAGAGGACCAATAATTTTGCTAAGGTAATGGGAAGTTGAGTTTGCTGAACAACTAGAGGATGACATTTACAATTCCAGCCCTGAAATCCCAGGGAATTTCAAGTCTGGATATGCTGAAAAACTGAAAGCAAATAAAACTAAACCACTTGAAAAATAAATACCATCAAACCCTGGCCTTTAGGCATTCTGCTAACAAGCTTACAAAGGATTTGTCTAGAGGCAGCCCTCCTATATTAGCAGCCAATTTATTGACAGGCATCTGGTCTTAGGTTTATCTGGCTAATAATATAGACTACAGGAATGTGGAGAGGTATGCATTGAGCAAATACTACCAGTACCTTCATAGCAAGTACTGGTGTTTTATTCTAACACAGGATACACTGAGCCAAGAACACAGCCAGAAAAGTTTCACTACCACAAACATCAGTCCCAGACTACTGCTTGGTACACTTCTACAGCATGCTGCTGGCTTAGCTGTTAAAAGACATGGCAAATCTGGATAAGACGGGGGGGGTTGGGGTGGGTGGTGGTGGTGGTGGTGGTGGTGGTGGTGAAGGGAGGGGGGATCAGGGACCGAGACCAGCTGTCAAACAAAAAAAAGTGTTAATTTTGATGATCAGGGTGCAAAGCGAATGGCAACCACTCTCAGCTGAGGAACTGCTGCTATCTTTGGGGTCCGTTATTCACACTTAGGACCCAACGATGATACTCTCCCCCTGTTTTAATTATTGAAATAGAAGCCTGGAGGCAGTTTTGGATAAAACAGATCTTATGGCACTTAATTCCCAGGAACCTAGAAGAGACAACATTGTCAAGAGTAATGCAACATATTACATCAAGCTGTCCCTTGAGCCATGGGAAGGATGTCAGCTACCTGAACTGACTATAGATTTCCATCTTCATTCTTGATCTCTAATAGACTAAGAAAATTGGTGTCCTTGTTCAGCAGGGAAGGGAGACAAGGGAGAAAGCAGCAGACTAAAAGTGGCCAATACTAGTCTCAGGGATCCCTACAGTAAACTGACATGCCCAACAGATTACAAAACAAAGCTTTGCAAGCAGAGTCTATAAGCAAGCATCTCCGATAAATGCCCAAATGCTCAGTGCTACCACCCTTGAAATGCAAACAGCAAACCTTTCAGAAGGATATTTGACTTACACCTTGAAGAGCAGGGACAAAGTCCAGAATATCACAAATGTCTTTAAACTCTACCCAAGGAAGCTGCCATGGTCACATTAGCTTTCTGCATCACCAGCGAAAGAACTTCAATTACAGCCCCCAAGCCCCTTGTTGAAACCACAAAATTTGGCGAGAGCTCTCAACATTTCAATCACAGAGTAAGCAGGGAAGAACTATACGTAAGAATTTTTCTAGCTTTTAACCTAATCAAAAAGCTTGGTGTGATTCAGAATCAAGTTCTAGATACATACACCCTTCAATACTGATTGGGGTCATATCTAGAGAGATTCTAAACTGAATGGCATTTGGTGGTAAGGCAAAGACAGTGTCTGGCCACAAACTGACCCTGCCTACCCGAACATCACAATCTTTTCCTTCCTTGTGAAAGAATAATGATAGAAAGTTGTGTTTTGTTAGGGTTTTTTCCCCTCTAATGACTAAATTGCCTCTCTTAAAATACTGAAACGTTGATTCTTTTTTTTCGTGGAAAATTGAAGAAAGGACAAAAAGATAATAAAAGCTAAACCTCTCTTCCCGCAATGTACCCATAAGGTTGCCATAAAGACACACAAGCCAAAACCGCAGTCCCCCACCCCCACTGGCGTGAGGTCGCAGCCCTTAGCAGCTGGAGAAGTAAAAGTGCTGAGTATTACTTACTGCCATGACGAGCTCAAAAGGATATTTGTAGACTCGAACTGGGGACTGGTATTTCTGCACCATTTTTACTACACACCTGTAATAGAAAGAAATTGGAAAATTTTAGATCCCTTACGCCAAACACTGCAACATATTCTAGCAATTTTCACAAACAGACCTTACTAGAAGCCTTAACTCTCTTACAGAGAGGAGGAGACGTTAGGTAGAGTATCTTGCTTAGCAAGCCAGTGGCAGAGACAGAACATGAGGCAGGTTCTGGCAGTCCCAGTCCAGTGCTGTGTTCAGTACGCAGTAGCGTCCTTTGCTGCTTCCCAATGCTACTGCAGCAAATTCAACTTCGAGCTCCAACAAAACTCACGATAATTAAAGCACAAAACAGAGATGTAAAGCCAGACTCAATTGTACTCTGGAGAAGGAGTCTGTCTTAAGAGCCTTGCAAAGCTTAAATGGCGATTCTTCCCCTTATCCCCCTTTTCTGCATTACATTTGTAATCATTACGCAAAATCCCCCTTGTTGAAAGCTTCCACAGCTTCCCGTATTTTGGCATTTTAAATGCTTTTGTGCACAAAGTAGCATTCAGTTGTTTTAACCCACTAAAAGAAAGGAAAAAGGAAACAGCATGCTTAAAGAACATGCCTGATGCTAAGCTAGCAATCACATCCCACTGACTGGATGCCCACTGCTTCCAGCTGAACTAACGAAATAATTGCATGCAATGGAAACAATTCAGTCCTCAGCATTTCATTTCTCTTAGCCACCTCTCACTGTTCTCATCAGGATTCCTCCCTCAGACTCTCTTGCTGGGGTTTTAACCCTCAAATATGCATCAATAACCAGCATCTCAAGGAAACGCACAAAGCATTAAAAAAGGTTATTAGGCTGCTTTCTGCAATTCCTTTAGGTTCCTTTACATTGCTCCTATTAATACCGTCTATGAACATCAGAAACACAAAAGACTGGATAGCTGGTTTGAGACACTATGCTGATTCCACCCCACTCAAATTCCACTGCTTAAGCAGACACGGCCCTCGGCAACATGACGCAGTGTAGCACGGAACTCAACAATCAGAGCACTAAGACAGCTTATCCCTGACACTTCAAGCCCAAAAACGGAGGTGAAACATGAATTAGAAGGCGAACGGCGATTCTCTCTCAGAAAGACTGCTGCAAAATGCCATCACACAGTAAAATCTAAGCAAAGAAAAGGGGAAAAGAGACATTAAAAAGTTTGAGTACCTGGGAATGGGGAATGTTTGTAGAAGAAGGGTCTCACAATCAGTTATGCTGCAGAGGACCACGTTATCCAAGGAACAATGTTCAGGACTTGCTGGATCTCTATGAGTCTTACAGGTACTAGAAGCCAGTCCATGCAGAACAAGTTTACGCAGAGCAAATGCATCAGCAGAGCATCCAGCTCAACCTGAAGTGAGTGGAGCAGGGACAAGCAAACACCCAGGAAGCCCAGGCTGCTATCACATATCAGATACCCGACCCAAGAGGCACGGGGCACCTTGTAACGTAACGCTGTAATATGATTATGCAAGCGCAATACCTAGGCTGTGCGGGAACCTTCCAAGTAAGTGCAAATATAGCAAGAGAAGCCTCATCAAATGTATTTAACTGCGATCTTGCTCCCCGTTCTGACCCCACCTGCTAAACCAGGAATTCTTGCACCTCCCTAGAAGGGGGTCAGAGATCTCTACAGGAGGAAGTCTCAAGAAAGACCAGTCAGTCTAGAATCACCTGGACTGGAAACAGTGTCACCAGCAACAGAGCAACGGGGCGGCACAAGCTGTAGTTCAACGGCCTTAACCATGCTGCTTGGACAGATCTTTTACTCCCTGGCAGCTGCAATACCCGATTGCCACAGGTTTATTGCCCTGTACTTCTGTAACTGAGAGAAGTTTGAGAAAAAGAGTCCATGACTATTATATCCATGGGAAGCTGCAGAAGAAAGACAGCTGGTAATTCACATGTGCCCTACAAACCTTTCATACCTTGGGGACAGTGTAATGGCAGACCTTCTATACTCTCTCCTCAAAACAGAGCTGCGAGACAGACATTCTGCTTCTCAAAGCAAGAGGGACTCCAGCTATAACTCCTAAAAAAAAAAAAAAAAATCAGAAAAGGTAGTGAAAGGTAGCTACTCAGTACACAAGATACTGATGGGTGAATAGCACTGATAATGATGTAGGATTTTTCAGGTGTTACCACTGGGCAGCTGGGCCATATTAGCTAAAGACATGCAACCTCACAGGGCTTTTGAACCAAGAAGACAGACATGTTTTTAAAGTTATCTCATGTATTCCACCCAAATTATAACCAAATATGTTCAACCACCTCATAAAGAAAACCAGACAGAAACTACAGAATACGTCTGCTCCTTAAACATCCATCCTTCAACGCCAGCCTCTCCAGTGGCCCAGGCTAGCTGCTCTATTTTGTATTTCCATCTGGTTAAAAGCACATATTAGGAAACACAGCTCAGCTGAAGAGCAGTGACTCACTAAACTACAGCTAGATCACTTAGAAACCCCAATCCACAGCCAAACCTGTAGCCATTCACTGGGTAACACCAGGGAAGAGCACGATTTCAGTTGGCAGAGCCCAGTGCAGTTGTAAAAACTCAGAGAGGCTAGAGCTGTCAATGCAACGAAGTGGCATATCTAGTTAACAACCACCTTAACCGTCCCAATTAGACAGTAAAAGTGTTTCAGTTATTGCATACCTGAACACTGAAAACCACAGCAGCTACATTTCACAAAGCATCCCGTGACATGCTGACAGCAGTGCCAACAGCACGGAGACTCAACAGCCTGCAGCTCCCTGCAGAGTCCAGCTGGCCTGCGTACCCCCTTTTGCTACAACCCATACAGCAATTCACAGATGACCCAAACCCTAGAAGGCAGAGAGTTAATTATAAGCTTGAGATACACCAGCTGGCACTGTACCAGGGGAAAGTGGGCACGGAAGAGGGCATGAAATGGAAGGATATGAACCCCGATGACACACGCATTTCCCTGCTGTAACTTCAGTAGCATTTCAGAGAAATGGTGAATCCTTAACAAGAAGTGGCACACATACCGCATGCAAAGCTACCACGACATATTAGCTGAGCTGGAAGACTGTGAGGGCTCCCATGAGGAATACACATTGCTACACACACAGCAAAGGGAAGAGAGGCAGTGATATTAACTATATGTTTCTATTTTATTTAGAATCGTGCACTACATCCCTGAGGGTTTTTCCATATGCTTAACTTTTATTCTACCATTTGTAGGAGAGGCTTACTTAACAGAATACAGGCAAATAGTTGGAAATCAGAAACTGAGTTTATATATTAAATATACATAAAGCCCTGAGTCAAAGCCTCCAAACCCCTGCTTCTCATCCAGGCTAGTATGAAGTCATTCAGCTCTTTCCACATTAGAACTGCCTGTTGGATGGTCAAACTCACCAGCAAGTGACTTTATTACTTCTCCCACCCGTGGTGGTTTCTTTTTGGCTGAAAGAGAACAACCAAGCAATTTTTTTGTTTTGTTTTTGACAAAGAACTGCTGAAAATAGAAGAATTCCAGACTTCCTCAAATACTATTGCAACATGTGAAAGCTGGCTCTGGCACCCAGCTAAGCTGATATTTCCAGTTAGAAAAAGGTGGATTCTGCAGGGCCATAGGCTTTCCTCCCCCCTTCTACAGTAAGGTGGAGAGAAAGTTGTGTGACGTTTCCTCTGCCTGAAATGCCTTTCACTTAAGTAGACAATGACATAGTAGCCAATACTTTACACAATAATAAGATGGTACCAAGCTGTAGGATGTTTATTAGAGCTCTTTCACATAAGAACTTGAGAACAAGTCTCTCATAGCTCGATAGGAGGAAGCCTCAAAGGGGCTCAAAGTGCCAGCATAAGCCTTTTGTATCTTTTAGAAGCAGACATCTTCTTAGGTGGGCCTTCATCTTACACCCACCCCCCCCACGAACCACCTGTGGTGCAGGGGTGAAGCAGCACAGAGGGCTGCAAGCCAGTGGACTGTTGTGGAGCCTGGCCACCACTCTGTACACCTTGCAGAGATGCCCGGAGTCCTGTTGCAGATTATAATCAAAGACAAGCAACACAAACATTCACACAGCAACATTCACACGTTCTTTACAACACAATAAGGAACAGCCTTTTTAGCTAAGATGGGAAGAAGAAAAAGGAACAGCATACAGCATTCTGCTCTCAAAGGCTTGTAAAGCTAGCAGTTTTTTCGATGTATGTATCAAAATAAGCTCCACGGCTAATACTTCCACCCCTTCATCTCGTAAATTAATTTTCTCACCAAAGAGCCACCACTGACCTTTTATGCACAGCCACATGCTAAATCCCTGGTCCTTGCCAACCTGCAGCAGTAGATAAGCTCTCCTGAAGGAAAGCCCCTCATTCCTCACCTTGCTACTCCATAGGAAGTCACACTATGCCATTTTATCCATCAGCTCTAGTGCCAACAGTTCAATATTCAAGTTCAATTTACGCAGGGAGACATGCTTCAGCTTAACACATAAAACAAGAGCAGGTCCAGTCAGCCTGTCACTTGTCAGCGTAACAAAGCACCAACACAAAATTTCAGCTCGCCTGAAGTTTGCAGTCATTTTTCCTTGGGACACAGGTCACTGTACACGGCACACTTATTAGCCCAACGAGACAAGTGGGGCCACCAGCACAACCCTCCTCTCACCATCCGCAAGCCGATTTGACTACTTGGAGGAGTTAAGCCAAGTGACCCAGAGAACAGCACATGCTTGGTTTAACCCTGCCCTAAAGCCAGTGGGGTTTTATACAGAAGCTGACCCAAATACATCAATACATTCAGCAGCACTTTACCAGGGTCAGCCTTTGAGTTTACAAATACTTCAGATTTTGGGCAGATTTTGGGGTCTGGGTGGTTTTGGTTTTTTTTTTTGTGGGTTTGTTTGGAGTTTTTTGTGTGTGTGCGCGGGTTAGGTGGGGTTTGTTGTTTGCGGGTTTTTTTGTGTGTTTGTTTTGTTCGGTTTAGGGGGTTTTTTTGTTTGTTTGTTGGGTTTGTTTTTTTGTTTGCTTTGCTTTTTGGCCTGGTGGGTTTTTGACGCTGTTGTTGGCGGGGGAGGGGTGTTGTTTGGTTTTTGGGTTCTTTTTGATTTGCAGGCCCAGCGAGAGCACAGCCACCACCGGGGTGCCGGGGCAGGGGATGCCGCCCACACACAAAAGGCACCGGGGTCCCACTGGCAGCCCCCTCCCTGCACCCCGCGCGTGGGCTGCTCCGGCCCGCACCACTGCCAGCGAGGGGCCAGCCAGCCCCTACCCAGCTTCCCCTAAACGGGCTGAAACCACCAAACTTTTATTTATTTATTTTTTAAATTAACCTGACCGCCCCCCAGCTGGCCCAGCCTGCCGCTCACCGCCCCCCCCCGGGTTTTTACCCGCTCCCTCCCAGTCCCCGCAGGATGATGACCCCGGCCCCCCGCCGTACAGGTAACGGCCCCCGTGCCCCCGCACGAAGGGCCCGGGCACACGGCGGCCGCCCCTCAGCCCCCCGCGCCGGGACGAACCTGACAGGGCGGCCCGGAGGGACCGCTGAGGGGCGGGCACGGGGGAGAAGGGGGTACAACGGGAGAACGGGGAGCCGAGAGGGGGAGAACGGGGAGCTAAGAGGGACGGCTGAGGGGGGGAGAACGGGGGGCTCGGGGAGGGGTCTAGGAGGGGCAGAGCGGGGGGCTGAGGGAGGGAGGGAGAAGGGGCGACAGCGGGGAGCCGAGAACGGGGGGGGGAGGGTGGGACCTATAGTGCCCGACGCGGCCGCCCCCCGCCCCACACCCCCTCACCGCGGAACCCGGCCGGGCCCATCCCGGGCTGCGCTGCCGCCGCCGCTGCTGCCGGCTCCACGCGCCGCTTCAACCGCCGCGCGCCGGCCCCGCCCCGCCGGCCGCCCCGCCCCGCCCCGCGGCGCCGCAGAGCGCTGTCCATTGTGCTGCGCGGCCCCGCCCCGCGCACGTGCCCCCGCCGCCATGTCGCGGCGCGGCGCTGAGGCGAGGCCCGGGCCTGGGGGTCGGTGCGGCGGGGCCGGGTCCCTCGGCCAGCGCGGCCGGGCCGGGCGGCGGGGCCGGGGCAGAAGGGCCTGGCAGAGCATGGTACGGCCACCGCAGCAGTGTGGCCACAGGCTTTAGCAGGAGGTTTCGCACTGGCTGCCTGCTGGGCTGTAGCCGCGGGCCTGGCGCTGCAGGCCGAGCGGGGTGGCTCACGGGATGTAGTGGGGTTTAACTTAGGACTGTTTTCTGCCTTAGAACAGGAGGTGTGCAGGGAGATGGGCTCAACTTGGCCTACAGGGCAAGCTTCCCGAGCTGTCATCTGTTCGTTGCGGAGGAGGAACCCACTCAGGTCTGGGCTGGAGGAGGCAGAGCCACAGCTTGTCCTGGGGCAGATCAGATCTTTGTGAACCAAGATGCCTGATCACGTCAGTCCTTAAACTCTTGTCATTGCATTGTACGGAGGTTTGCTTTATTATGGGACTCATTGCACAGCTACAAACTCAACACTTCGAGCAAACGTTCCCGTAACTAAATTCTCCCTTAGGTAACAGGTAATCATCCAGCTCTGTGGCGTTGAAAAGGGTGCTGGGGTGTGTTCTGACCTCTCAGCCTTTTTTTCTGTCACCATCTTTGAATAGCTGTACATTGTTTCATGAACGCTGGGGAGATTGCGCTTGTGCTGTGCTTTGGAGTGTATGGTGAGGCTGGACTCTGTTCATCGAACCGTGAGGCTGTAGCAGGTAGTTGTCACCACCTGGTGAGGGTCCTTGAGAACACGGCTTTACTGGAAGAAAGGATGCCTGTGTAGCCACTTTGGGGCAGGAGAGACAGCTGCTGAGCAGGTGCATGGTCCTGGGTGGGAGGAGCACATGCCATCAAGGAGTGATGGAAGAGCAGGATGTGGGAGACCAGCCTGCAAAAACCAGCACCTTCAAAGCCTCCTTCCAAGATCTCCCTAGGGACCAGCTGCCACTTTGCATGATGTTATTGAAAAACATCGCACTCACATTTAGTGCTGCTTTTTCTTTTCCTGTCTCACCAGTTCTAGCTGTAGAGCATCCCCTTATCTGGGCAGGCATTTCAGGAAGCTGCAGTCATATTTCTTATCAGCAATATTTCCTGAAATGCTGTCTCAAACTGAGGAGACCAGCCTGACGCTGCTCTGTAAACAACAATCCCACAGAGCTGTCAAATGTCAAAGCACTCAAGGCTGCAGCCTGCAGAATCAGAGCAGGCAGCTTTTCCTAGAGACCTTCACAGCACAACTGGGCATTGAAAGCCACAAAGTTACCCAAAGCCTGCAACATCTATGTTCACTGTATAAATAAATGCTGTCTTTTCCCATTTGGAATGCAACTTTTTTTCCAGACAAATGGTATTTCTCTCTCATTCCTCAATCACTGTTAAATTTTCACAGAGAAAACAGAAAAAAATAAAATACCATTTCCGTCTTCTTGCTACAAAACTTACACCAGCCCATTACTACTTTGTGACCTAATTGCAGTAGTTTTCCTTTGGTTCTAACCATAAAAGCTGGTCGAGATTCTGGCAAGTAACATCCCATCCTTTCCTCTGCTGGGCAGCCCTGACTGTAACTCCTGTTTTCCAACAGATAATTTCTCCTGTCGCCAAAAGATCACCATGGCATTTTCCGGTGTCAGTAGGCTACATTTTCCCTTGACACAGAGCCAACTCTTCCCTGGCATTCCCAAGGGCCATGAAGACTCTTGCTGTCCTTCCACCTGCTAGGACTGGGTGCTTGCCTCGAGGGCTGGCGTTCAGCCCTCGGTATTTCTCATGGGAGCTGCTCAGAAAGAAGTTCTCACCCCACAGCAGCCCAGCCCAGGAACTCCTGCCAGTCCCTGCAGTTAGGAAGGAGAGCGTCTGCCAGGAAGGACGTCTGGTCTGGAGATACCATTCAGCCTCCACTTCCCCCATTGCAAACTCTCTCTTCCTCCTAACTTTTATGCCTTAACTGTGGGCATAAATTTGAAAACCTCAAGATTCAAGTGAGCTGGTGCATCATGCGCAGAAAAAAAACTTACAGGGTTTGTTCATGGTATTGTAACTCCTATTTACCTCATTACGAAAACAGTTGACCTCTGAAGAAGCTTCAAAGGACATTTCTGGCAATGCTGTAGTCAGCCAGTCCAGAAAATTCTCTGGTCTGTCTTGGAGGTGCTGGGGTACTCAGGCCTGTGCAGAAGAAAGGTCACGGTGTAGCAGAAAGGCAGCATCATGCAGCCAGCCTGGCTCTTTCTGCACTGTCACACTAAGGTGCTTTCCAGCCCTCCTTCACACGTGTTCAACAACCCTTAGAAAATCAGCATTGTTTAAACATTAAAGAGTGTCTTTAAAAATTCAGCAGCAAAGTTCACCTGCTTTTTAAAGCCATATTTAAAGTGGCGTGGAAGTGTATTTCGACTGTCTGGAACTGGGCTTTGGTCCAGCCCATGTCACTGAGTGGAACTGGGAGAAAGAGGAGGCTCTGCAGCCTCCAGCACTGGGAGCAGACACGTTAGTCTACTCCACAGCAGTGTTCAGGGCTAGCTTTCACCTCTGCTACCCCTACATCTCTGTAGAGAAGCTTTTTAGCATTTAACCTAGCTCTGTTTCATGAAAGTTAAGCAAAAGTTGGATCTGTTGTTTTGAGAGCCAATAAAAGTTAAAATGTTGAGGCTTTCTTCACTGAAAAGATGGATCAGCAGTACCTCATACCACACCATTCGCCAGATCCTTTTGTGTCAGAAGGTTGCGCGATGGATCCTGTGGGTCCCTAGGGCTTTGCCTTCCCCACACCACTCAGAGAAGCTGATACTGTCAGTCCCATTTTTTTTCTCATGCAAAACTGAGCTGAAATGTGCTGCCCAAGGTCACACAGTGAGGTGGCAGAGATCACTGGCAGAGACGAAACTGGAGATCAGACGAGCTCTAGTCCAGCACATTTACAGCAGATTCCGTTACGTTACCCATCAGACTGCAGATAAACAGTGTGCTAATGGCTCTCTGCTACATTCACCTTTCAAGATAATACCTAGGTGGCTACCTGCCCAACCTTCCCCTTTTCTGCAGCTGTTAAAATAGCTAGATAGTCAGATCTTGGTTTGGTTTTTTGTGTTAGGGAGAGAGGTCTCCCAACCTCTGACCCACCAACACAGTTAAGAACTGAATTTCTGCTTTGCATAAGAAAAGTACAAAATAAAACCATCACATCAGTGATACTGAAGCCCCAAAGCTTCCAGGTCAACAGCTGACCACGCTGATGCTCTTTAAATGCATCTTTATGAGCTTATACCCATATAATATGTTGAACGTGGTCTATTATGTCCATTTATGGGGTCTGTTTGTGTTTTCTCCGGTGGCTCATAAAATACTTGTCATTGTCCATCTTATCCACTCAGGAAGATGTAATACCATGCAAGACTCATTTTTATCAGAAATACTCTTCCTTCTCTTCCTCATTTCTGTTCAGTCATACTGGGACCCTCTCAGACAGATACAGCACATTGTGACAGCAGCACATCTCCACAAGCTTACAAGCAAGCCATAATACTGCAAATGAAGACAGAATTCAGCTCTCTACTAGACAGGCCCTGCATGAATAAAATGCATCCTGTTTAAATGTCATATTCCCTGACTTCTCTGCACTGTTTGCTCCTTTATGCATTTCCCGTTTTGCCTCTTGGAAGCTCCGTGAGGAGACATCACCCCGTGACTTGCTGAGTTCTGCCCAATTCCACTTGCCTTGGAGTAAAGCATGACACAAGTTTGTTATTCTGGGTCACCGAAATCAACATCACCTCCAGGAGCACAACTCTCATCCTAGCTTAGCTTTCAACATTGCTCTGAAAACGTAGCAGTTAATAACACCACTATTAATAGAGACTGGAAAGGTTTCTGTGCTTGAAGCAGAGGCAAAAGGAACGTGATAAATTCAAAGAAAATAATGGAGACCAGCTAAGAAATCTGACTGCTTTGGAAAGCACACAATGCTTGGTCCTTGCTTGATGCAAGGATCTCCCGTGGCTGATAGGAACCTGGAGGATTTCTCTTCCAAAGAGGTTGCCAGTAAGCTGAGAGTGCAGAACTGTCTGGGCTTTTTAAAAGGTTAATATCTTCACAGCTCTTTTACTAGCAGACAGCTCAGGATACAAAAAATACAGCAGCCCTGGGTCAGCATCTTGTCGTTTCCAGCCTTTGCCATGTGTTAGCATCAACTGCACAATGTTTGTTGTGGTTTGCCAGGCTTGTCTCATCCAAGCCCTCACCTCACCCGCTGCGATACTTTTATACAAAATTTTCTCTCTTGGGACATTAAAATACAAATCACTTGACTATGGAAGCAACATTGAGTATATTCTCTTTCAGACCATGCAGCTGACCCTGCTGGGATGGGACTGGCCTGTACCCTTCCAGCACAGGTGGGGCTCAATACTCGTATTTTGAGAAAATCACATGATCACAAAACTGTTGACTTCCACAAGTTTGGCCTAAATAGTTCTGTTTTCCCCATAACATGTTCCTTTTCTACCAGGTTTCTGAAGCGCCACTGGGTATACGTAATGACACAGTACGGCTGAAGACCTGCTACTTCCCAAAATCTTGTTTGTACTGTTCTCTGGCAAGTGTGGTGAGCAAGGGCTGGAGACATCTCCCTAGGATGCAACCTCCAGCCAAATGTCTTTTGAAGACACCCTGCTAGGAGCAGATTGGTACCTGCCATATAACCCCAGGGAACTGGAGATGTTTTTCCTAGAGACAGGGTACACCAAACTGGTGAGACTGGATTTTGCTCTGTGCACCCGCATCTGTCTTCTTGCAACTTTGCCCTGCCTATATAACATACAAGATGAGAACAAATCCATAGGGCTAGTAACTCCAGTATTTGCTACCACTCCATCAAAACAGAGAACACTGGGGAACAAGATATTAACCATAGGGTATCCCAAGATTAATGTTTTTTTAAAAAGTATCTCCTTCCTGGGAATATTCTTTGTGAGTGGTCCAAAGAATTAAGTTTCCTTTTAGAAGTCTTTTAATATATATTCTGAGGCATGCATTCAAAAGATTTAATTTACCTTGAGCTATGAAATTAAGTTTAACCAAAATTTCAGACTGACTGTTTATGCAGCTGTGAAGTTTCACCACACAGTTACTGTTTTAGCAGTCCAGCAATATCTTTTGAGTGCAGTAGTTACCGGGGAGGGTCATGATTTTTCCTAAGCCTTTATTTTAGGCTATAAAGGAGCACATGCATTGAACTCCCACAAAGGAGATTTGAAGTAATCAAAAATTCTGTGTAAAAGCCAGAATGCACCCCATTTTCATGCAACTTCTCAATGCATCTTGCTAGGAGCTGCCAAAATGAGAGGGAGGAAAAAAAAGGGCTCAGGCAGGGTCTTTGTCCCAGAGATGCTGAACGCAGCAACTGCAATCAGAGCCCAGAAAGCAAACGCCTTGTGAGTAGTGTTTCCATTTTATTTTCCAGACCTTCTGTTCATCTTGGATCTCTACCCCATTCATTGCTATCTTGCAATACAATCTTGCATCACGTGTATCTAATTTCCAAGTGTCACTGCAGGCTTTATTGAGCTACGTTCACTATGTCCTCTCTTGCATTCCAGGGAGTGCCTGGTGCTCAGCAATAGATGGCCACCGGCAGCATACAGCTGGCTATCTCTGCACTCTGTCCAGCCACTCGCTGAGATGGCACTTTCCCTTTCAAGCATTGCAGCTGGGATAAGCTATACAAAAAGAATAAAAAGAGAAATACCTATCCCGAACAGCTAGGACGCTACAGATTAAGCTGCTTTGATTACAGTTGCTAAATATACTTTGGTTTTTCAAATGAAACACCAAAAGGAATCTGTTGGAGACCCCTGAGTCCCTCAGGTACGTTCATGCTCCTCTCACTACCCAGAATACAAGCTCTAAAAGGCTGCCAGTGAAATCCAGGCCCTTGTAGCCTCTTGAGAATATTTTTTCCTATAAAGCTGCAAAACCGTGAGCAAATAGCCTTGTATGATAACTCAGAGGTAGACATGCAGGGGAGGTTGCTGAAAAAGTCTTGGGTAGTCAGGAAGAATTAGTCTCGTGTTAGAAAGCTTGTTGCTCGGTCTGGTTTGCCTGGAGGTGGAAGCACTGGTGGTGTGTCCTTCCCCTCTCCCGGCCCAGGAGCAGCTGTGTTACGGACAGCGCGGCTCAGAGCGTGGGCAAGCCGTGTGAGGTTTATGTAGGCGGCTTAGGCAGTTCGTTGGTTGAGCTTGGTGGCTGCGGTTGATCGCTCTTGGTCTGGCTTGCAGGAGGGGGCCACGTGGTCTTCTGATGAAGATGGCTGAAAACGAGAAAGAGGTTTTACATAGTTTGGGAGAAGGACGCAGAGGATAACATGATGACAACGCCCGTTAGGAAAGACGAGTGGGCCACGGATCTCGTATGGCTAGTGGATAGTGCTGGCCACCTGTTTTGTCTGAGAATGCTCTTCATAACCTTGAACTCGTGGTTTGCAAATGCCTGCTTTTTACCTAACTAAAAACCTGTGCTGTCAGATCTTCAGCTCGAGTTAAGGTGATCAGCTAAGACAGTAGATGTTTAGGTCTCAAATTGCCCTTTCAGCAGATATATTTAGGACATGGCTCGGTTAAATATAAGCCATTTAAGAGGTTTTAGGGAAATTCTTAAGATACTGAAGGTCCAAAATAAAGCTCCCCTTGGCCAGGGCTTCACAGCATCTTGATACCACAACATAAAAGATGACACATTCAGTGATGCTTTTTTCCTTCCTCAGAACTCACAGTGGTCTAAAAAATGCCAGCTAGACAAGCCATAGAACTGCAAATTCCCATCTGGCCTGAAGGAAAAAGAACATTTCAGAGAACAAAAGAGAGATTCAGGAATTCACACTGTACTTCACTGTGCAGGGTGGGAAGTCTCTTGCTGTCTAGGAAGAGACGTATTTCTCTCATATGGCCATCTGGAGGCCTCTACTAGATTATCAGGTTAAAAGTCATCGAGCAAAAAATTTGATTAAAAAGCCCAACAAAACAAACAGGAATTGTTAGTATGTGTGTTGTCAAATTTACAGACCATGGCAGTTTTGACACCTACTCCTTGTAATTTGGGATTCCTTCAGCAGGCAGGCACTGGTCCCTGTCACATGGCAAAGCTGCAAATGTAAGCACACAGCCAAGTATAAGTGAAGGGTTAGCAAATATGCCCAATGCAAGTAGCACATTATGATTATGCACATTTAAATGATGCAGGAACTCTGAAAATGCTGACATGCTCATGTATCAGAGGTACTCCTTAAAGGCTACAATTATTTTCCTTGTGTCTTGTACTTTGAGACAAAGACAACGCTGGACCATGGCCATGTTTAGCTGGCGAATAGCATCAAAGAGTAAGGACGGGGCACCCGTTTGGGGCTGTACGCTCACCTGATCGTAACACGGAGGAGATCAGAAACTCTCCCTTTGCATGGAAGGGGACAAGCGCGGGGTCAAATAACTGCTGCCAAGAAATGTTTGTGGCTCACGGACTAAACTCAAGAGTCCCAGGTCGGGAAAGCTAATTCAGACTCCATGGAGCTAGGTGCTGTTTCTCTGATTTTCTCCCATCCACAAACATGGGAGGGGAAGGGTGTCTAGCCTGATTTGTACACCAAGAAAACAGGGAGATTACTGCTCCCCCCTGCTCGGCATTGTTGGAGTCATAGCTGGGTGGTATAACGAAGGCTTGGATCCCTGGTTCAAAGCTATTGAGAAACTGGACAGGGTCCAGCAAAGGGAGCCTGAGGGCTCCTGACCTGCAAGGAGGGGCTGGGGAGGGCTGAGGGAGCTGGGCTTGTTCACCTGGCAAAGAGAAGGCTGAGAGGCAATCTCACAGCACCCACTCCACTTCAAGGGCAATTAGAAAGGTGTTGCAGCCAAGCTTTTCTTGGCAGTGGCAGACAACATAACTGGAGGCAGTGGCCACGTAGTGCACCTGGAGGAGCTCAGACTAGGTGCTGGGAAAATCTTTTTCATGGAGCATAATACAGCACGGGAACACAGTATCCAGAAAGGCTGTGGATCTCCATCCATGGAGGCTGAAAGCACAGCTGGCTAAACCCACTGCAGACCTCATCCAGTGTGATGGTCCTAACTGGAGTAGAAGAGTTGCCTCCTGATCTCCCAGTCCCTTTCAACCAGCATTTCTACAATTCTGTGAAACCACCCTCCTGCCTGTTAGGTTTTTTGCCCTGGATAAATGCCTTTCCTGTGGCCCTGGGCACAAGTCACACCCTTTGACTCCTTACACTGCAAGTCTGCATTTCAGATTCAAAGATGAGTCACATGGATACACAGAGGGCAATTACATCTCGGTTAGCATCAGAGAATCAGGTACACGTATGGGAGGCTTAACTGGTATGACAAAAAAATATGGAAGGTGGTGGAAACTGTAAATAACACTAACAGACATCCCAGAGACTTGTTTGGATTCAGGTTTCTCCAGGTAATTTAGTACTTACCGTCCTTGTTCGAGAGGATTGGCGCTAACAGTTCTTTAGCTTCTGATAGCAAAAGTTCAACAAGATCTGAAGATGGAAGAGATGTATCTGAGACTGCGTCTGTTTTATCCTCTTCTCTTTCACTGTTGGCTCTTATAAATATGGAAAGTGCCATCAATACTTCTATCACAGAATGGTCATTGAAAATCCTGACCAGCTTCTTGTGAAAGGATATTTTATGTAAATTCTGTGTATTCAGGGGGGATTGTGTCGTGTCTCAATCGCTCAACAGCACAGGAGACTCTTTTAGACATACTTATCAATGGGACAGCGACCTTTCAACGATTTAATCAGTTAAAAACACACAGTGAGTTTGATATACTTTTTTCCAAGTGATAGGAGATAGGCTCAGGTTGAAGGGAGGGAGTCCAGAAGCCTGAAGTCTATTTCTGCACGCATTCATGCAGTTGAGAGCCATGCTGGCTCTTTGCTTACACTCTGTCCATTACTGTAACTGCTAATACAAAAGGACACGGTCCTAAAGCCAAAACCTGACTTATCTTAGGAAAAGCAGGCGGGTCAAAGCCTGCTTCTTTGAAACAACCTGCTTAGGGTCTCTGCTAACAAGAGCAACTTAACCAGGGGAGTGTTTCAGCTACTCATTCCTAAAAAAAACCTGAACAGAGACCAACCCCGCCAAGTACCAATCCATCAGCAGCCTCCAGATGATCTTTCTCCCATGGTTTCACTTCCAAGCAACAATATGTTTAGAAACTCTGGGTAGGTTACATGTGAATCACCTTCCCCAGAGAAAGGTCAGAAAGGACATTTCATGTTGCTGTTCACAATTTCCAGAAGCCATCTCCTACCTTTTCTCATCTGGTAACTGACTGGGGGTGCTCAGGACCTTGTGAACATTCTGCCATGCAACAAAAAAAAGAGAAAAAAAAAAAAGGTTTCAAAGTTGTAGGAATGAATAATTCCTGAGAACAAACCCCATGGGTTTTTCCTGGTGATCAGATTTAATATGACAGTAATCAGCTTCTGCTTATTCATTGCCCTTGAAGCAAGTATCTCAAGGCCTTTTGCAACTTAAGCAACATTCACAGCCTATGCAAATATACAGACACATATAAATTATGCATTTTAATACCAACACTAAAATATACAAAATGCAACATAAAAATACTCTTCCAAAGAACAATTTTGCAGGCTACGTTTCAGCAAGCCTTTATCGTCTCTACTAGCAATCCCCGGTTTCTGGATTGTAGCTGCACGTGTAAGCTCTCATTACCATGCACAGTTAATGAATTCTCAAACACTACTGAGGGATGTATAAAAAAAGGAAGATATTTCGCTCCAGTGGTCCAAATCCTGTGATGTGTGACCCTGGGGCCAAGTCAAATTCATTTCCAAAGTCTGGCCCCAACCCGCAGCAGCACATGGTGCTGCAGGTCTAGAAGCGGTGTAACGCTTCCTCCTCTGAGGCAGAGGATGCAGCACCTACGCTCCTTTCACTCCACCGTTTCCTATTGATTTCAAGAGCTCTTGGGACAGGCTACTAGTAGCTGTAGCAGATATGTTGAATGCTAGTGCTTCCCGTGCTGGCCAGTTTGCTAATTATACAAGTTTGTATTCCCGATACAGGGAGTTAAGTGGAAGAACAGTCAATTAAAAGACTAAAGCAATTACGTGTGAGATTTTGCAGGAAATCGGGGTGGGGGGTGGGAAAGCACTGGAAGAGCAAAGCCACTCTTCAAGTTCACACTTGTTGTATAGAGAAACAACCGTCAGTTGTACAGAGGGAAGGTTAAAACACACGTTTTTGGCAGCAGAGGTCATAGAGCAGCCTCAGCTAGAGCATTACAGGGGGACTGGGGAGCTGGGGACAGCAGAGCCACCAGGCACAACCTGCACCACGGTGTTTATGCAGCTCTCAGGTAGATGAGTGTATGTTATTAGTTCATTCCCTAGTTTCTCCTAAACAACAGACAGTGCCTTTTCAGGATTAATTAAATAAATAAATAAATAAATAAATCTCTTGCTCATGGAGCAGGAAGTTATTTGGACTTGCAAAATCACCCTTAAGGTAAGAGGCCACAGTGATGCCACCAGCACTGGGGGCGGTTCAGCTCTTCACCTGCACAAACAGGAGCAGTTTCCTATTGCAGATCTCCAGGCGCTTCCGTGAGACTTCTGATTTTCGTAACTGGCCATCAGCCAGCGACAACTGTCTTTTCAGTTCCAGGATGTCCTCCTGAGGTGGGGCCAGAGGGAGAAAAGAAAGGTGATGATGATGCTCTAGCCTTAGCTTTTGGAAACACCAAATTATGACATTTGCTACCAACAGAAAACCACTGTCCTTTTGGAATAGACAGTGGGAATTACACAGATTAGAACACAGACCCATGCTGGCCTTGTGGTCATGCATGACAAACGATGTGTGTGCTATGTTCATTTTCTCCTTTACAAACAGAAGGAGGGGGACCCACAGAAGAAGGGCAAGGAGGGATGTGGGTTTTTTCCCAGGCTGAGGGGTTGCATTACCTCTATTTCAGAGACGTGCTTTGCTTTCTTCCCCGCCAACTGCATCTTCAGTTCTGCAATTTCAGCTTCCAGCAAGTGGATCACTTCCTCATAGTCCTGCTCTGCACTGTGAGCCTGTCTCTGCACGACCTCAGCCATCTGCAGCTTGCTGTGCAGTGTCCGGTTCTCCGAGAGGAACCCCAGTGCTTTCTGGAAGCAGTGAGAGGTTGTGGTGAATGCACCACATATCCCTCAGCTGCCAAGCATCAAAACCACCCCAAGGCTCTCAGCAATCTCTTCACTAACCTGGTTCAGTCTCTGAAGCTCATCTTCCATTGACTTCTTGCTCTTCTCCACCTCTTTCAGGAGAGACTATGGAAAATATTGTGGCCGGATTAGAAGCAGCAGGCAATAGGACATTCTCTAGAAGACGCCCTAGTCTTGCAGACCCTAATCACCAGAATAATATTTTACGGAAGCAGTTGTATGCACTCTACCCCACCACAGCGCTTTTTGGGCTGTGACCTGCACACCTGCAGAAATCTGCCTGGACACAGCTGTGGTGCTATGGCCGCACCAGCAGCCTGCACCTGGGTCAGGATGGGAGGGCAGGTGGTGCTTCTCTTATTCATGGACTTGAATTATTTCTGTCGCACGTTTTTGTATTTCTACATATTTACTCACTTCTAAAAAGTGACTGCATACTTTCAGTGCAATAAGTTTTCATTTGAGGTTGAGAGCACGAAAGAGGCAATTAAGGAGAACCAAGGGTGAGAGCCTCCTTTTTCACGAGGAACACACAGAATGCAAACTGGTGACTTTTTAAGAGGGACAGGCTACACCATTACCCTCATGTACAACTACAGCGAGCTACAGCAGAAGGCAGCAGCCAAGAAATCTGCTCAGAGGAGAGGCTCCACCTTTAGCCTTCGGACTTCTTGCCGCAGATCCATCATTTCCAGTTGCAGCTGCTCCAGCTCCTCATTGCCATTACAGCTGAGAGAGTCGAAGGTCTGCAAGGCAGAGGGACAGACAGCATCATGCACCACTTAGGATTTACCAAAAGCAGGGTGCTATA
This sequence comes from Falco rusticolus, assembly GCF_015220075.1. Lineage (NCBI taxonomy): Eukaryota > Metazoa > Chordata > Aves > Falconiformes > Falconidae > Falco > Falco rusticolus. The sequence continues at coordinate 37,578,567 of NC_051190.1, forward strand.
TGGTAGGCATATTGTTTTCCATGCCCAGAATAGCGATGCATCAAAATCACTTTGAAAAGGAGTCAGCATTTTTATGCAACAGATCAAAAGGCACATTAAATACTTCAGCTGCACTTTTGGGTTTTTTTTTCCCCACAGGATTTCATTCTCTGATCCCTGACATAGCTGGAATAGCTGTGCTACAGTGAATTTTCATTATGTGAACCAGGTGAGATTAGTTGGAATTGATTAATTGTAGCTAATTTTCCTTCTGTATCACTGCCAGGCTGCATTTATTATCCCATATATATTGTTATTTCCTTATTAAAAATGAGAAGTCTGAAGTCTTTTGTAGAATTTCCTACAATAAAAATGATTAATGCATAGTCCTGCCTTCTCTTTATAACTCTAGAACAACCAGAAAACAGTAATTTAGCTTTTCCCATCTCAGAAATTCATGGTTTTCATGTAGAAGGTTCATGGATTCAATGTAGGAGAGCGCTGGACTGACTGACCGCAGAGTGGAAAGCTGACGTATCCAGCAAAGTGGCCACCTCATGCTGCGTGAAGAGCAAGGAATTGGAATCCAGACCAGCCTCGTGCAGCTCCTCCTGCATCAGATCCCTGAGTGCTTGGAGAAGATCTATGAAAAAGAATCAGTTTTTACCAAGCTAAAAGAGAAAAGTGCTGTGTGTTAGGAGAAAACACCACTGATGTTGGGGGCACCGACTGACTCCCAAGCAGAGCGGGTTTAGAGACGCCCAGCAGTCTTCTTGAACACCCCTGGGCTCTTTGGCAATCCCACCAAGCTCAAATAAGTTGTTGACAATCTTTGCCAGACTCTGGTTTTCTTACCCAATTGAAAAAAACTAAACTTTTAAAAACAACCCCCACTCCCACCCCCCCGATATTTTCATAGCAGTGTTTTCATTATTGTATTCTCAAATTTTTAAAATTTTAAGCCCAAACCACATTTCTCTGGCAAAAGGCACCTGCCTGCCTCCTGGCACCAGGATGCTGACTTCAACAAAAAACAACTCCATGACTCCAGCACATAGAAAAGGTGTTAAACTGACAAAAGGTGTTAAATCTGAAAATCCAGATTCATTTTGCTTTCAGACACAGAGGAAAGCACAGCGCAAGGGGCTGCATGGGACAGGAGCCGGCACAGTGGTGGGGGTCCCCAGCCCCTCCAGCCCTCAGCCCCCGGGCTGCAGCAGGAGCTGGAGCCTTTCCACAAAAGCAGCATCTTTATTGCCAGCACATTTGCCAGATACCCCTAATCATCCTTATTTCTCTTGCCACAAACTATAAAGCCAGTTGCTCTGAGGAGGGCTCATGGTTCTGTATCCCACCGCTCGCTCTGTGCAAACACACCTGTCCCAGAGGCATTGTGCTTCGTGAGCCCGTTCTGCCTGGTAGGGATGTAGCTGATGTCTTTGAATTTTTGCAAAAAAACCCAAACTTCTGTGGGCCAGATATGCTCTGGCAGGTCACAGAAAGCAGAGCAGGCTTTCATCGCCTGCGTGTCCTCTGGCCAGCTCTTGCTAGGAAAGCTGGGGTTTTAAGGAAAGCAAACCTTCCCACCGACTTTCTTTTATTCTGATTTTACATACACTTCTACCAAGTGCCTTCTTTTGTATTTGTGACTTTTCTTAACTGTTTTGAGGCTACATCAATACCCAGGCAGGTGTCTTACCTGCCACCTTTCAGCAGATGCCTCTCTCCTTTCTCAGCTGCCAGCAAAGCTACACCAAACTCAAAAAGCCGGTCACGCACAGAGCTGCCCGCTCACCTCCGTAGGCCACCGTCCCCTGTGAGTCTGTGGTCAAGTTTTGCCGTAACTGCCTCTTCTTCTCGTCAGTCACATCCAGACCGAGATACTGCAGAACCTTGAGCAGAAACAATGAACCTTTAAAAAGAAAAATACTGGAAAAGCAATGTTTTGAAGTAAGTGCTGGGAAGACACTTGGTGCTGGGTTTCTCCTGGAGGTGGCTCTCCAGGCAGCATCTCCCAAAGGAGCAGGCTTGGGCTGGATTTCCAGCCTCCTCTTTCCTACTTGTGTACAGAAATGTCTGTTCCTGAAGACACATTCACATCCCTCCAAGAACGTTTTACACTGTCTGCAATCAGGTTTGCAGCTATGACAAACTGTCAGGAGCCTTATCAAAAGCTGGTTGAGCTATAGCAGGTCTCGGTTGCCAGGAACTCAGCCTCTTCCTTTTACTGCCCAGGAATTGTGTTTGGGACCAAGGAGATAAAAGCTAGTCACGGAGTATTTCCTGTGGCAACAAGAGACATTAAAACGTTTTGCTTCTCTACTGCACCTTTTGCTCTCTTCATTCCGCCTGATGCCCTGTCTTCTGCTGATATTTATCAGTTCGACCCCAGGGCACCACACAGAAGCAGGTAAGCCTGTGCAAATGCCACTTCACTGCTGGCGGCAGCAAGTAAGTCTTAAAAGACGAAGTCGAGCTCAGCAGACTGTGGGAAAGAGCCCGAGTTAAATGCTTGCCTGTCCCAGGCTGCACACACAGCTCCCGCTCACATGCCTGCAGCACCCCGGCACGGTGCCCTGCAAGGGGGCTGGAGCCAGGTCCTTGATTGCATTCCTATCACCTCCAAGCCCACGGGACCCATCCGCACCCATGCGCTGCCCATTTGAGTCCCACCTTTGCCCACCACCCTGTGCAAGGCAGTGCTACAGGCTCCCGGGCTGTAGGATGCTGATGCTGGCACCTTGCCGACGTGTGGCCACCCCAAAACCATCTCAGGTTGTGCCGGTTGGTGGGCATGTCCTGACCCTGGCACTGCTGCAGCTGCCCGCGCATAACGCTGGCTTTTAAAAGGGGAAGCCAAGCGCTCCCCACTCCCCTCCCACCAGAGAGGAGCTGATTTTATACCCGTGACGAGCAGAGGTCTCTGCGAAAATGCAATCCTAAATCCCGCTTTAGGAGAATTATGCAGGTTTAGAAGAAAAGTTCCTGCTTGCACGCTGCCCTCCGGGGAGGCGAAAGCAGCAGGAGGGCGAGCGCTGCGCCTGCCGTGGGGTGGCAGCAGGTGCTCGCTGCATCGGGCCCTCCCTGGCATCCCCCGGCCCTGCAGAAGAGGCTGCATTCCCACGCTCCCCCCTCAAATGCCCGCGGTACCAGGAGGGGGGGACACGCACCCCAAAGCCAGACTGAGGGCATGGCCCCCCGGGGGGGTCTTGGTGAGCAAACGGGCAGCCCCACTCCCTGCCCTTTGGTGGTGCCCGTGGAATAGATTTTCCGTAAAATTAGGAAAGGAGGCTGGATCCTCGGTGAGATGTCTCGTCCTTCAGCCTTCCCTCGCCCACGCCTGGCTGCCCGAGGTCACCCCCCCGGCGACAGCAGCACCGGAAAGTTTGGAGGGCAGCTGCCTCCACCTGCAGCCCTGAGCTGAATGCATTACATCCCAGGGAGGCGCGACTGCCAGAAGAGACTTCTGGAGCTCCCCGGAGCTTTGAAAAATAGCCAAGATGAGCCAAGGTGTGTTTAAATGCCCCTTCAGTCACAACGAAGATGTTTCTTGATGCTTCCTTCTCCATTTTTACCTTTAGAGGCTGGACCCAACCTCCAGCAAACTCGACTTAAAAGCTGAGACCCGATTTTTTGTGTTCCAGACTCTTGGTAATAAATACAGTTTGGTGGCTGACTCTCATGCCTCTATCTCAAAAAAACAGATTAATTAATTAATTGTAGCATGTGAGCAGCGTGATGCTAATAAGGAAAGCAATTTTCTGAGTACTCTGCGCTCCGCATTGCCCGGGCTACCGCCGTTCCCAGCACAGCCCAGTCGGTATCCTGGGGAGGTGAAGGGGAGTTAGGCTGGAGCAGGCTGTTCGGTGGAGGATGGGCTGCCTGCAGATCAGAGCCCTGATCAAGTGCTACAGCTTCATTCTGTGCAAACAGGCAGGCTCCTTCTCTCCAACTATATCTATTCAGGTTTGCATTTTTTTTAATCCCTCCAAAAAACAAGCAACGCAGTGACGCCCATGCTGGTACCTGGCGTGGTCTGCACATGCCTAAGTGCAACATTGGTGCAAGAATCAAAGCTGGAAGGTCTTGATCTGCTCTTTCACAGCAAAGGAACACAAGGGGAGCATTCAGGTAAGCTCATTGTGTTTGCCAAGGATGTGGCAGCTGTAAGCAAGGAGGTGTGGCACCAGGGACACCTCTGCACAGCACACCTTTGGGGGAGGACTGAGAGGAGACCTGGCTTCGGGGTGAGGGACCAGTTCCACTTACCAGCTCCAGTTTCTCATCCTTGAGCCGGACGTTGGGATCCAGCGCTACTTTTGGTTTGGTGCCTGAAGCTGCTTTATGATTAGATGCTGAAGCAGGTGCTGAAAAAACAAAAAGTAAATGTTAATGGAGGAACACTGCTTTAGCTTCTTTTCTGCTTTAGCAGGGGGTTGGCCTAGGTGATCTCCAGGGGTGCCTTCTAATCCTGACCATTCTGTGAGTCTGTGAACACCTGGGCAGAGGAAAGAGGTGCCCACAAAACAAAATTCAGAACTCCTGTTGAATGAAATACAATGTGTGTGCAGCAGGCCAAAAATCAAAGACCAGGATTTACTAAATCTTGTCCTGGAAGGCTGGACTAGGCCACCGGTGAAAAGAGTGGATACTGGGGCAAACCCGTACTGAAACTGGGCTTCAGCATGATTTGAGATCGGACGTTTCATCCCAGGACCTAGGACTGCAAAAATAGCACTTTGGAAATTTCCAATCATAAATTTTTGTGGAGTCTTGGGGTCTGTAGTTATGGTGATCTGTGGAAAAAAAGCAAAATCTGCCTGGCTCTTGTTTTCTCTAATGGACTAAGCAAACCGAAACACAACATGTTATAAAATGCAGCCCTGGCCTTAATAGCACTCATGGGAAAGGGAACTGATGGATTAAAAGCAATGTGGGAGAACACTGGTGCAAGACTTTTTCCCTCCCCAAGACTGCAAAAAGCCTTGAACCCTTTTCCCTCAGTGGGGTAGGAAGGTTTTTCTGGGTAGAAGGAGCCACGTGCATCGTGAAGCAGACACAGAGGGAGAAAGAGGCAGGAACGGCAGGTGCTTTGCTGGTGAAAAGCTGCCATCAGACCAGAAGAGCCAGCTGCTGGCAGATGGCTCATCCTCACCAGCACCGCCTTCACAGCTGGAAGGGTGCAGAGCGAAAGCCCTGCTGCCATGCCCTGCCACCTGTGCTCCCCCAGCCCTGGAGGCAACCCCACCTTTTCCATTACAATTAAGCCTTGTCCATGAGGAAGTGTGACATTCCCCCGGAAGAGGGGTGCAGAAGGCATTACCCACCGGGAGCTCCCCTGCCGGACTCCAGCAGGGTCAGGGGTGCTGTGCCGGCACCCCCGCTGCCTGCCCACTCGCCGCTTGTCCTGCTTGCCCTCGGGCTGGCAGCCTACACCTGTGACAAAAGCCCTTCTCCTGCCAGTGGCACAGGATTTGCCCAGGTAGCAATTTCTTTCACCTTACTGGGACCCAATTGATATTACAGGAAGCTCTGTCTTGCCAAGCACTACTGCTCCTCCTGAACCCCCGAGCACTTCTCACCGCACGCCCACAGCCTGGGCAGGGACCCGGCGTGAGGAGGAGGCAGCGAGGAGCAGCGGAGGTGCTGCACAAATGTAATCCTCCTAATCCGGGTGTTCATCCACCCTCTAACACCAGCAGCTGGGAAGCAGCAAGAGGTAATAAGTGGGTTTGCTGGATCGGCCACCAACACTTTGCTCTCCAAGTTCAAGGGCAGAGCCATTACCCTTCCACGCATGGCTAATCAGGATTAGCTCCACGTGGCTTTGCTGTCAGCTCTGGCATGGAGATATCCAGGGCATCCACCAGACGCCCAGAGAGAGGCAGTCTCTGGCCCAAGCTCCAAGTCTGGCTGCTGCTCTTTCAGAGCCAGTTGTCTGTTTTCATGGATGACAACACTGACACAAAGCCTCCTCAGCATTTCACATTAAAAAAACTGCGTGAATTAAAATCCCCTAGCTAAATCAGGAAGCGATTAGGTCATTGCTATTTGCTGGATTGCCTACATGACCCAGGGCTTTGCTCCCTGTCACCAGGAGCTCTGGCTGTCGGTGGGGGCCACCTAAGAGCCTACCTGAGATCAAGGCTGCAGGGTGCTTGGGGCAGGGGGACAGAGCGAGGGCAGTCCCTGTCCCAGGGTCCCTGCAAGTGCAGAGCATGACAGGCGAAGGCTGGTGCCCGCTGAGCCTGCCCAAGGTGAGACGGGCACCCCTGGGAGCAGGGCACTGACGCACATCCAGCTCAGCACCGTCTCCTCCCTGTCTCTCCCACTAATCCCAGGTACAGACTAAACACAGTTTACCTCGCAATGCTCACTCTTAGCCTTCCAGATGGAAATTACAATGCAGCACAGGGATTCAGGAGCAGGGCCGGTGCCTCAGCAGCATGTGGGTGAGGAAGGGCTGTCTCGTGGCCGCGAGAATGACGGGCAGCGCTTGCTGGGGGCTCGCTGGGGGAAGCCCAGCTTTTCCTTGGGACAGGAGTAACCGTCACATCTTAGGGACATGGATGGGCTATCTGGCTGGAGGTCATCTCCCTGGACACTGGGTCATGGGGGTTACTGAGGTTTCCTGTGATCCCTAAGGGACCTGTGAAGCTGCAGAGTGGTTTGAGTTCACCCCCCATTGCTGCCATCATACCGAGTGAACAGAGTGGCTCTCTCCCACAAGAGGTGGAGGACTCAGAGCACAGAGAGAAAACACAGCAGGGAAACATATTGCAAAAAGTGAAGCTTGGCTGTAGAGAGAAATCTAACTTAATCACATCTATAAGCAGTTTCCCAGTTTGACCAACTGAGGGCATCCTTAATGCCTGTATAATGCCCAGAGTTGCTGTGTACATTATAATTATCATTATTTGATTTCTTTTATACTGTGTCTCCGAGGACCACCCATTCCCATCAGAAGGGAACGTCATCTGCAGTGAGTGAGCCTTGCAGTCTGACATGATCTTTGCATGTGTGCAAAGACACTGCTGCAAATGAATCACAGGCTGCGAATGGAAGAAGCTGTTTCCCATGGAATACCTTGGTCCTCTGAATGCCTTGGCAAAGAAATTTGCTACTACGGACAAACATGGACATAATTACTATCCATTGAGTAAGCCAAGCTGCTGTCTTCCCTCTCTCCCAGCAGGCTGAGTCTCACTGTCACCCCATTAGATTCCACTACAGCAATATGAACACTGATCAAACTTAATTTCACTGGTCACCCTCAGCACCGAGGAGCCAAGGCTGTGTTTGCCACCCCCCGAAAGAAAAAAAGTTAGCAGGACTCTTACCTGAGACAGTAAGCTCGGGTGGGCAAATGTCCGGTGACAAAGAAAGCACAGGGAAATTATTTTCATGTCTATTCTAGAAAAACAAGACAAAACAGCACAGATGGTTGCTAAGCAGAATCTGTTGGTGTAAATAAAGAGCAGAAGATTTAGGTGTTCAAGAGAGAGTAACCCATCTGGCCCATAAAGAGCAAAGGCACCACGTACACCCCTTGTGCAGATGGGCCAAAAGAGGCTCCAGAAGTTTCTCTGGGAGGACTCGGCACAGGCGCATTCCTGAGCCATCTCAAAATCTCTGGTCACCCATAGAAAAATGAGTTTGTCATTACCGTAATTGTGATTGAGAGCTGGGGATTAATTTGACCTTGTACAGTTTCTCCATAGAGGTTCTCCTAAAGCTCTGCATCCAACCCCCCAGCGAAGTCCTGGGTCTGAGTGCAGCCAGTTGTGTTATTTACCCAAAATACGTAACTATCACAGTGAGCATGGCAGGAAGGTGAGAGCAGTGCATACCCCTTCTTAAGTGCCAGGTCATGGGTGAAAGCACAAGCAAGAGAGAAAAATAGAGTCACAGGGTAGATAGGCTGAGCACCACTGAGACAGCGCTTCCACAGCTGGGAACGTCACTGCAGCGAGGGGCACAGGACTGGTGCTGAGGGCATACAGGCAGGTAGCATGGGCGCCTGAGCAAGCTTTCCCTAGCGTGGATGCCCAGACCTCATTAGAAGTCCCATCTTTTAGCAGCAAAGTGAGGAAAGGAGCAATTTAATTCCAGACGGCAGTGTGATTTTATATAGGTGTGCAACATTACAGGAGCACAGGTTCTGCTGGATGGTGAAGGATTAACTATACTGCTCGGCTCTGCGTATATGGGCTAAGGCTGCCTTTCATAACCACGTCTCCAGCCTGGTACACCCAAAAGCAACATGCATATGACACGCTTGCAAGCCCATCTCTCCACAGGGTCTGGAAACAAAGATGTTTTGTGAATGATGCTCTGTGAAAAGAACATCCATCCAGCCTTCCCTAAAGGAAGTTTACGTAGAAGAGGGCAGGAGATACACCTGGCATTGCACCCGTCCAGGAGAGGAGCAACAAATGCACCGAATCCAACCACAGACCTAAATTATTGCAAGGGTGGTGTGGTTAAATCCTGTCTCACCACACACAGCTCGAGCACTCGTCTCTGCAAACACAACATGGAGCTAGGCTGCACGGGAAGAACGAGCCTGGCTTATCATTAGACTGGTGAAGAACAGAAACAGGCTGCTTAGGAACACTGCAGATTCATCCTCATCAGAGGTCTTTAAGAACAAAGAGTTGTTCCTGCCTTTGAGTAGGAGACTAGATCAAACTGACTCCTGAGATCCCTTCCAGCTCTATGACTGGTATTGAATGAGATGCAGGTTGCTATCCACAGAAGGGTTTTGTTTTTTTAAAACCAGAGACTTCTAAAACAGGTCTGAATGCAGGCCCTGGAGAAGAAACTCCTCTCATTACCTCCACAGATCCTTCGCTGTCTCAAACCCAAGACAGAAGAAACGATATTTCAGATTGAAAATACCTGGCTGCCAAACAGGGCTACATACATCAGCGCTACAGACTTTCCATCATCCAGAAGGACTGCCATGGAGTCCCTAAAGAAGAGTTTTCTGATCAAAGAAAGATTGCAGAACTAATGTTTGTGTTCTTAGATATGAACTTCCACTTACCTCTGGGGACCTCACGTGGACCTTCAGTCTGCAGGAACTCAGACCGTTTCCCACAGCCTTTGGAGGTGGTGATGGGATGTTGTTATGAACTGGCAGTCCGGGATGCAACCGCCCCCTTCCAGGAATAAAGGCCACTTCTGTGTTTCCCTCGTGTCTTAAACAAGAAACACAGAACATTTTATTAACAAAAAAAAAAAAAAAAAAAAAGGCACAAATTTTCAGACCTTCCATGCTTGTGGCTCTTTCTCTAGGATCATCTCACTTGAGTCCATGTGGCCCACACCAGTGTAGCTGGGTTTCCACCAGCTGCGTTGCTTGTTCGAACTCCAGTTCTGTTGCAGAACTCTGCTAGGCAGTGACAGGGGATGTTCACAAGGACCAGAACATTGGGAAGGTCTGGATTACACTTCAGGATGATCCATGCATTCAAGATTTCCTTATATGACCACCTATCAGGACCATCTTGAAGCACCATTTAGGACTGATAAGCCTCATGCTTCTTGAAGCCAAGCATTGGTATGACATGCAGGGTTTCTGCCTAAGACTCAAGAGCACAGTGATGATGACAGGAGAGGTGTTCTATGCCTACCTGAATTTGGCTTTTGCAATTATTTTTCTGGCCTCTTCATGTGTGCTGCCCACCAAAGAATCTTTATTGATAGCGATTAGTTGGTCACCAGGTCGGAGCCGACCATCCTAAACAAAGAAGGAGAAAGTCTCAATGTTGGGAAGGAATCTCTCTCTGCCCAAAGCCTTCTCCTGCAACACTAAATCTCATTAGTCTGTGCAATTTGTTATTAATCTGTTCTTAGAAAAGCTGCTTCAGAACAGCTACAGCCTCTAGGAGGGGTCCCCACAACGAAGTCACTGAGGGTCTCCACGCTGACTTACCTTGTAACAGTCACCATCTGGCATAAGCTCTTGAACATAAATCATGGGGCCGTCAGGCCTGTTGGATCCACCACTGATTGTCAGTCCCAAGCCAGAGGAGTTTGCGATGGAAATGCTCTGGATTCCTGATTCAATGGAGTAGCTGCAAGGGAGAGGTGTTAGCAGGTGACTCAAGGTGATCTGGTTGATTTTCCCATGTCGCTGAACAAACTCTGCCTGGCTTTCTTTCCCTGCACGATCCTTCTAACTTCTCCCAAACTTCTCTGCCTCTGCATCTTTTCTTCCACCCAACCTTGGAAAGAGGAGCTGAGGACCCCCATTCTCAGCAGACACTCTTCAGCATTACAAAGGCGACTGGGCTGAATAATTCCAAATACTGGGGAATACTTGTTTGCACTTAGAAAATAAAGAGAGAAGAAACTAATGGCTTAACCAGAATATATTTGACATTTTCAGGTTTTATAGCCAAAAGCACACAAAGGATCGATGTGGTTATTGTTTTAATCCAGCTAAATCACCAGACAGCAATTTACAGCTTGGCCAGCCTCAGAGCGAAGCTCAGCATACACAGCTGACTATGTCTGAATCGAGGTTTGGACTCAAAATCTTGCAAGATGCCCTAAGAGATGAGCCCTTAAGCACCTTCACAGCAATACCCGCCTCACTGTGATTTGCTTCTGTGCCAGTGCTACAGACAACTTGCCCAGTCAGGGATGGACTGCAACTGGAGCAGTTATAAGGCTGGACCCTACCCTGGAGGAGCTGCCTGCAAGGCAGGGCTCAGCAGGACACCAAGACCAGGCACAGCGGGGGGCTCCACGCTGGGAGGGGGCTGTGCAATTGCAGTGTTTGTGGGAGCAGGGATTTCACTGATCACCCATGGGCTGGGGGGCAGCGCTGCGACAGGGAGGTTTGGGGGAAGGATTCAGTGGGATGTGAGGGTCAGTGAGTCTTTTCCTCCTCATGGGCTGGGTGCAGCTGGATTTTCTCCTTTTCAGTTTTTTTCCATAGCAGCCAGTCACCAAACATTCTGCAATCTCTGGTGCTCATGTTATCTGATAATTTAAGACCCAAGGATAGCTGTGCATCCCATGGCTCATGGTGGCACCAGCACGTAACCGCCCTGTGCTCCCCAGCAGCACCATCCCCAGCAGTCAGACACCCCAGTGACAGTGCAGGGTGCTGCCAGCACCCCCCAGCCTGGCAGGGCCCCCTCAAAGAGCCAGCTGGCCTTGTGGAGGAAAGGGACTGCATTCCTGCAGCATACGTCTTAATCTCATGAAAAAACATCGCTCTGAGAAATACTTCAGGAAAACGATATCAGTGAAGGTAGCATTAAATGCCTCCGTTCAAATCAAAGTCTCAGACACTATCTGTGGTGAGAGTAAATCGTATCTGAGTCCCGTTGCTCAGTGGGATGGCTCAAGTGATGATGAGAGGCCACAACCTGGGGACAACCTGCCATGAGCAGAAGGGACAGCAGCCACACGCATGAAAGGACCCCTGGCCCAAATGACATCTCTGCAGCTGACCACCAAGGCTCAGCTGCGATCAATGGTCCCTGGTTTCAAATGGCTTGTGCTGCTCACAGGAGAAGACCACAGGGGCCTGGCACTAGCACGGGGACAAGTAGAACATGGCACAGCATGGCAGTGCTGAGCCAGGAGGCCACCGGACCAGGTCCCCTCTAGCCTATGTTGCAGCCTGGAGCGGGTTAACAGCAGAGCAAGGGTGTCTAGCTCATCCAAACCAAACCAGCTGCCAAGTAGATGAGCTGGCCTCTCCTCTGTAAGGGTCTCTCACTCCATGCAAGCAGCTTAAAGCTCTGGTGCCAAATATTTGTCCTCTGCAAATCCCTAATAAGCTGGTATTTAGCAAGAGGATTTACTGGTTCTGCAGCGAGGGCTGATTCTCTTACAGGCGACTTGGCTTGTTTATGCTGGCAAAAGAAGGAAAGCTGCAAGCCCCGGGGACAAATGGTCCCAGCTCCATGACTGCTAACACCCTTCGAGCTGTCCCTCTTGAGAAGGGCAACCCCAAGCACCCTGGAGACGAGACTCCGCAGAAAAACAAGCTCTGCCTGTCCAAACCCTGACCCTGTGAAGTATGAAAGGGACAGATGACCACATGAAAACACATGCTCCAGGAGACACTCTGGAGACAAAAGGATGCGGTGTCTGTAGGCAACCGCTGCTGACACCAAAGCAAAAGGCGTCAGGAGCGTTTGCATTGAGAGGGCAGCACCTGTGCTCTTGTTCCACAATGTCACCGTGCCAGGAGCAGGGCAATAGACACCAGACTCCTGAAACACCTTCCAAAAGCAGCGCTGGCCTGAAGCACGCCGCCCATGACGTGGGCTGTAAAGGTGATGTGCAGGATGCTCTCAGCAGGCTGCAAGCCACGGCTTCCCCCCCGGTTTCAGAGGGGAGGAAGAGGGGCAGCTGCGTGGCTGGCTGAGCAGATTGCAGACTGCCTCAGCGGGGGACATTTTCAGTTCTTGGGAACAGGCTTCCCAGGAACAGTCAAGACACCGCTACAATGAGGACTTCTAGAAGACGCTGTGGTCTCTTAGCCATTGTGGTGATAGAACAGTGTAGAGGACATACGGATGGAACAAAGTTCTTCAAGCACTGGAGTTATTTACTGGATGTACCCCTAAGAGTGTTAGATGGTTGGTGGCATCTTCATGACCGACCAAGGGCAGCCCCACGCGACCTCTACGTACTGTGCATGAGGGGGGTGCGCCGGGTTCCCGATGAAGGGGCCGTGGGAATTGGCGGGGCTCAGCAGCAGCGGGCTCTGGGAGCGCGAGGAGGAGCCCGAGGAGGTACTTTCCAGGTATCGACCTGAACAGCAAAGTCAGAGAATGTAAATACTCCAGCATCACCCGCCCCCCAACTCTGCCACTGAGAGCTGGCACTGTTTTCCTAGGTTTTTTGGGAAAACCCCATGGTAGTTAAGGGCATCAGTATATTGCTCGTGGAGAGGAAACATTCAGCCTCCTTGACACAATTCCAGCATGGGACTGTCACCCTTCTGCCAGCCCCACGTAGCTCTGCCATAGGGGAAGGGTTGGCAGCTTTCTGGTGGGATGCCAAGCCAGCGGGACAGCTGCTTTCCCCATGCGTACGTGATTTGATGCACTGGCACCTCACTTAGGTTAACTTTGTTGCATCTCATTAAAAATTTCCCATTTGCAAATGAAAAGTAATGGTCACTGAAACGCTCTGAAATCCATAGCAGAAAGCTGCACCTGCAGAGACGGGTACTGGTGGGTTTACCTGACCAGCACGTCAGCTAAGCAGAGTCTGGGGATCTGGGGTGTGGTTGTGACCCCAACTCAATTCTGCCTTGCTCCCCCTGAGGGGGCTGGCTGGGTGCTTTGCTTTGTGCTTGCTCTGTGCAGGCAGGACTGGCCGTGCCGGCTGCTCTGCACCTGGGGACACGCTGAGTGCTTGCAGTAAGGACAAGCAGGACTTCTCTTCCTTTAAACCTCCACCCAAACACCTACACAAATCCAATCAGAACTCCTTCAAAATAACACTGGGATAAAGAAAACTCTCAGCAGAGAGAGAGGGGCTTTTGGTTCCCCCCCAAGGCATGCTGAGCTACTCACTGCCACCATGCAGGATCGGCGAGCTCCGCGCTGAGCCGGTGTTGCTCTGGGAGCCGAACTTCTCCAGCAGCTCAGAGAACTCTCTCCTGGAAACAAAACATAGCACAGTCAGCTGCTGCTCAAAACTATTCTCCATCCAATCACATGGCAACGGTGCCTCTGATGGCAGTGACTTACTACCAAGTCCATAGGGCCAGTGCCCTCCAGCAATGGGGAGCAGATGGAGCTTCCTCAAGCATGAGGGTAACCCCCCTGGTTTCAACAGGTTATGCAAGGCTTAAGGTCAATAACCAACCTCATGGCAGTGCAGCTTTCCTGCAATGGGCCAGAGCTTCCGTGTGCTTCTTCCCTGCCCTGGAAAGTGTTGAGGGCAAACATGGGCAAGGGGAGCTGGGAGGGGATGCACGGGCAGGCACTAGTGCTGGGGACTGTCCTTCCTGCGAGGGGGCAGACGAGCACAGGAGCCCTGCCTTGCACCCCTGCCGTGTGGGCCCTCCTGGGAATCAGCTGGAATAATTTCAGCTCCAACTATAAAGCTCAGAAGTTCTGACTGCACAAATTAAACAGGCTGTCAGAAGGAGCTGTAACTATGCAAACATAAAACAAAAATGCTTGGCCTATTTGTGACTCCTTCTAGAATAGTTAAATATAGATTTTTCTCTCTTTTTTTCTCCTCCTTTCCTAGACAGAAAGCAGCTCCTGCTAAAGGTGGGAGATGGCTTCTGGAGCACATGCAAAAGCAGCAGCCTGCTCTCTGAATTCATCCGTGGTGATGTCCTCCGTAAACATCACACGCCTAAGATGAACTCTGGGAGCGTGAGACCTTAACAAAGAGTTGCACACACAACACCAAGCATGCTGGGGCAGCACAGGCTTCTCTGCTCTTCCCAGCAGCTCATGGCTGCAGATGCTGAACCAGCAGGCACACACTAAAGTTACAGGTATCAGGATGAGAAGGGCTTGTCAGTAAATTCAGGAACAGGGAGGAATGGCAGTCCACAAACATTTAGCAACATCCCTCCATCTTGAGGTAACCCCCCCTGCTTGCTACATCTGTGGATGAGATTCCTTTGCTCTCTGCAAAGCAATCTCATCCACAGCATCCCCCAGAAAGCTGGCTCAGTGCCCAAGTGCCTTCATTAATGTTTTGCTTCCAGGTTGAGTGTGACCACCACATAACAACCCGAGCACATTGAGTCCTTGATGAACTGTAACTGCCTGTACACAGCAGGAGAATTGCTTCGCGACCTTCCTTTTGCTAAGTATAACATCTTGAGTTTTTAAACCCCATTAAGAAGCACCATTAACCATGTTTACCAGCTCCTGCATCATTTCTGTAACCCTTCTTTGAACTCCCATGAGGCTCTCTCTCATCCTTCTGGATGAGGAGGCATGGAAAGGGGATGCCACAGTCCAGCATCAGCCTCCTGCGCCCATCCCTGCCACACCGGCTCTTCGCTCCCAGGAGCGTGCTGTCCCTCTGTGACTGCGTGGTCCTCTTCCTTCATAACCCAACACTACCTGACCAATCCAAACTTTTGGCAGAGAGAAAGGCTTCAAGGATGACTAATTTGTTACACGTGTCATTAAATAAGCAGCCAGGCAATGGGGAGAGACCCTGAAAGTGCTGTTTCTGTGGCCGCGGTAACAATATTAGATGTCCGCTTTGAAGGCACGAGGGAATCCCCATGGGAAAGTGCCTTCTTGATGTTGTAGCCACGGGAAAAGCCTGGTTATGAGCGGCTAGCTCTCAGACTTGACAGTCAGACAAGCTCAAGACATAAATCTGTAGGAAACCAACCACAGCAAAGTTTCCTCAGTGAGGAGACTGCCCTTACACACAAGCAGACGTTGTGTCATCTGCGTACTTTACCGGGACAGATGTTCTATATTATTGGCTAGATTAGAGTCAACAATATTAAATGATGAATGAATCATCAGCTCCTTAGGTTCCTGCTGGAAATGCTCTCAGTAATTTACATCTTCCCATTAACAACCAGCTCATTAACAAACTTCAAAGACCAGCGCCTGCCTTATCTAATATTGCCATCAAATGTACGCCTTATTCATTCCATTTAACGCTAATTTTAAACCCCTCACACAATGCTTAGTGGAATGCCTTGGTGAATCCCAGTACTTTGCACCAACACTATTGTCTTTATCAACTAAACCCAGGACCTTAAAAAAAGACAACTACTTTGTTCAGAAACCCGACTTTCCACAAAACTGTTTTAACAGGCAGTTTCATAGCACTGGACACTAAAACATACGTAACAGCACTGAGAAAGTGAAAGGACAGCTTAGCTCCTATAGCAGTAGGACAGTGGTTTGCTGCTCTGGGGTTCTCTAGGTTAAGCCTTGGATGGATCTTACCTTAGCAGAATTTTTCTAGCTTTCCAGTAAAGCCTCTGTATTCCTGTAGGTGATTCACTGGTAACTCATGCAGCGATGGCCTTTATCCCTCCTTGACCTATTGCAATGGCAGGTCTAACCTGCTGGAAGCTAACGTATTATTTCCACTGGTTACCAAGCCATCAGCATCTGGGGTTTTGTTTTGGGCTGGGTGTTCCTGTGGTCATCCATTGTTACATTTTCCTCAGATAATAATCCATCAGAGCATAACACAGGCTATGAACTTAAAACAATGGCTAAAAAACTCTTAGTCAATGCAAATGCAACTAGTCTGGCAGCTCTCAAGCTCTTTAAACCGTGCTAAACAATGCAAACCCAATCACCGATCCGTGCTGTCAAACTCTCAGCAAGGGCATATATAACCTGAGCGTTCTTTGTTGTTGTTTATTTCATGTCGTTAAGCTCATCCACAAAGGACTATTTATCATTATTTGCTCAGGAACCTGAACAATGAGCTCCGAGCCCAGGGCTGCTTTGCAAGCCCAGCTCCAGCCCAGCCACTTGCTGTAGGGACGATGTGACTAAAGGCTACGTCACACGCCGCTGTCCCAGCTCCTGCTTTGTTGGTCAATACGGCAAGCCCCAGTCCCACCAAGGACATAAACACATGACTAACTTGAAGCATACGCTTATCCCAGCAGCCAGCAATACACTTTCTGGTGTCAGTCTCCTGAGAATTAATTTTGTGCTCAGTGCTGTATTTGAAGGAACTTGCAAGTGGGCAGATGATGCCCAAACATTGCCGATTAATGAACGAGTACACTGAAGGAATGCCAACAGGTCTTTGCTTTGCGCTTTCGGACACCAAGAGACTTCAGAAGATGTCTTTAATATTTAAAATTTGACCCTTACTAAAACATTCTCAATTACCAGGTGCCTGCAGGAGTAGGATGCTCAGCTTTATTTAAAAAAAAATAATTCATGGGGTTGTATTAGGTGAAAAGTTCATTTTAGCAATCCCTTCTCCAGCTTCTTTTCATTAGGACACAGACACTGGAGGATCCCTGTGACAGAGCGTGGACCTGCACAGTCTTCAGCCAGCCCCACAGCATCGGGTGGGATAATGGGGTTTGCTGGCAGCAGCCAGCTGTAGGCTGACTTTGCTACAGATTAAGCAGCGGCAGGGTCAATCTTCCTGCAGAATATTGTTGTTTTATCTCATAATACCTTTTTGTCCTGCCCTTTTGCTCTTGGGAGAACAAAGGGTGAATCCTACATCAAAGGTTATGTGAGACCACGGTGGCTGGAAACCTCAGCTCTGTGCCACAGCTGGGGAAGAAAGAGGAGCCTGTGACACCTGATAAATCAATAGCTTGTCTCAAAAATCCCAAAGCCTGCAGGTCAGCAGGAATCGCGAACCCAAAGCACTGCAGAAGCGTCACAAAAGCAGATTTTCTCGCTCCCAGCTCGCAGCAGCTGCAGCATTGCCACAGCTGTCTGGGTGGGATGATGCTCTGGAGCAGCAGCTCCGGCACAGAGCCCAGGTCCGTCCTGGCACACCCCGAGCTGTGAGCCCTCCTGCGCTGGCTGTGCGGGGCAGCACATCGCGCCGCTGCTGGGCTTTGCTTTTCCATTAATGCCTAGGAAGCAGTGACATGCAGAGGTGCACCTCAGCTCCTATGTAAGGATGTGTGTTGTTCCCCAAGGAGCAGCCAACGATGCTGGGACACTCCAGGCTTGCCAGGTTAGCCCCAGCACTGCCTTCTAGTTTAGCACCAAGTGCTGGGATGAACAAACCCGTGGGCTGAGCTGCCACTGTCACACGCAGGGCTCACAGGGAAAAAGGGATTGCCTTGCATTGGCACCAGGCTGGGCACGAGCGCCGGCGGCAGCCTCTCTGCCGATTCTGGGTATTGGTTGTGCACTGGCAGAAAAGCAGAGTACTGCCCTCACCGCTCGTTGTGCAAGCCCTTTTAATGCAACAACCCATTTCCACCAAGATGACTGCGCATATCATGCGAAGATGCAATGTATTTAGCATTTTATCATGCGAATACTAGGAGGTGCAGCACAAACTGGCTTTCTCACAGTGATAAACCTGAAAGACCAGGATGATATCTGTGCAACGCAGAGAAACAAGGAACTATTGTAACTTTCAGGCTGAGAATGAATAAACAATAATTATGTGTATGCAATAAAATTACGCTCATTAGCTAAAGATGAGCACAGACGAAAATCAGATCCAGCCATCATCCAAACCCAGTGTGTCCAGCTCTAAATCTGAATTTTCTGCTTTAAGCCCTTACATTATTGCCGCTCTCTGCAGCATGTCTGATGCGACAGGCTGAAAACATGCATCTTATACGCGCCAGGACTGAATTCCATTAAGAGCACAGGTAATTTGGGCCTATAATTAACTCCAGGGACAAATAATAGCGTTTATGAGTCAAATTCACCTGAGGGCAACCACAACAAAATGCTACTCAGCTGAGTCATTGGGAAAATTGGCAGGCAGGTTGGATTGCCTTCCAAACCCATTACATTTCCTCCTCCAGCGTTTATGAAGATGACCTGCATGCGAGTATCTGCAAACACACTGAATTACGCTCCTCCCCGCGCCTTCCTGCAGTTTTCACATCTCATGAGCCGCTTGGCCAGGCAGTGGGAAGGTGTGAGGCTGCCCTCAGCCCACGGGAGCTGACGGGGTGGCGTCTCCATGGGTATCCCCTCCGGAGCCGACGGCCCCTGGGAAGTCAAAGTGCCTGCTTCAGCCCAGACAGAGGGCTGTCGGCTCACCCACACTCAAGGACAGATTTAAAAGATAATAGAGCATCAATAAAATAAAGACAAAACTAAAAAGCAGAAAGCAGAAAAATCCTTCCCCCGTTTCCACAGCCCTTAATCCTGGAGATATGTATTCGTGTATTGAACAGTTTGTGAGATGATTATGTAAGCGAAATCTCTGCAAATCTTTTTTTTAAAAAATAAATAAACTGATTACTTCCCCACTCTCCCACCGGCTAACCTTTTGCAGATTTAACAGATAACCAAGAGCAAACAGAAGCCAAATAAATTGTTTAACGTTCCGCTGCCCTCCCTGCCTCCCTCAGTGGGTTTTCAAGCAGCTCCGTAGTGGGGCGATCCGGGACTGCCAACAGATGCCTGAAGGAGCTGGAGCTGCTGACAAAGCCACACGTGCGTATGTTTTAAGAAACATCTGCTGCAATTTAAGATATTAGGAGGCACATCATGTTGCCTGAACAGCTTGGAACAGATCAGCACGGGTGAAGGCAGAAAACCTGCTTTGGGGGCTCTGGCTGAGAAATGAAGTGTTCCCCTGAGCCGGTCCTGCTGCCGCTGGGCACAGGGAGCCACTCAGCTGGAGGAACCATCCCTGCAGTGCTTCCTCAGCACCTGCTGAAGCACTTGCAGTTAATATAATAATTTGAGATGTTATTTTCACCCGAAGATCATAGATTAAAAAGCAGTCCATCATTAATAGCAACTAATTCTTCCACCAGTACTTTACTGTGTCAAAATTACCCTCATCCCTGTCATTACAGCACTCTCACTGATCTGCTAAGGCAGTAACGCTCCACAGCTGCTGATGGATAAGCAATGAAGCCATCATCTGCGACGCTAACGGGATGCGGGGTTGTTGAGCAAACGCCTTGGTGTTCCTCAGCCACCCAGGCGCAGTGCGGAGCCTCGGCACCACAGCCCACCTGCCCACAGCCACGCTCCGCCTAAACCCGCCTGCATTTCTGTGGTTCCCGGTGCACCTCACTTTTCCAGACCTGTGTTTCTATTCAAGGGAGAGGATGCACTGGCACATTGCACCTGATCTCCCAGGGGATGCCAGGAAAGACCCCACTCATCCCATACCTTGGTTTCCACAACCCTGCCCTCCCTCATGACACCATCAGAGTCTCACACAGCTTAAATCCAGCCAAGGCAAAACCGCACCCTGTCCTTCTCCTTTTGATTCCTCCAAGCCTCTCTAGAGAAAGCGAGGTTTTCCAGGAAGCAGCGAGGGAAGAGGTTTCAGGGAGAAACTGCTTATCCTCTAAGAAGGAGGAATCCTGTAGTGATGGATGACCTTAATTCAATGGGTCTAACTGGAAAGGGAAGGGAAGATCCTGCTGTCCCTGCACATCTTCACCCAAAGCTCTGTGCAGGACATGGTGAGCCACAGGCAGCTCAGCACCGTGCAGCAGAGCTGAAGGAGCCCATCCACCCTACAGCCGAGGCTGGAGCTGCCCTGCTCCTCTCCAGTGAAATGCCTGTGGAAACCTGCTTGATGCCAGGATGGCCCACAGACCTGGCACAGGCTGGGCTGGAGCCACATCTGCAGCTGGAGCCACCAGCTTTGCTTCCCTTCCCATCACAGCTCCAGCACATTCCTACCCGTGTACAGTTATCAGAGACCCTCAGTTGCCCTGGTCTTCACCATGGGTTTTGAGCCTGGTTAGCTCAAAGGCAGCTGTGGTGCCAACGAGCGCCGCGCTCCCCCCTCCTGGCATGCGATGACACCCCTTACCTGGCATCATCATCGCGGGCTATAAGAAGGCGCATGTGGCTGGTGGCCGACGCTGTCCTCAAGATGTCCACGGCCCTGCAAGGCAAGGACCACAGAACATCAGCACCGGCTTGCAGCGGCGCTCCACCAAGCTCGCCCAGCTGCATATCAAAGCTCATGGCAAACCAAGCAGGGACCCACGGTGGGGCAGACCCCACCAGCAGGCGAGTGACCTTTCCCAGATTGATACCCACGGAGCAGCCCCATCCCCTGCCCTGGCAGCGGGGCCAAGTTGCAGGCTGATTTTCCCACTTCTGCAATAAATTAGAAGTTCCTGCTAACGAAGTGGACCCAGAAGATGCACATGGTAGTGAACAAATACCTCCTAGTGCATCTGCCACCTCGGGAAGTTTCTGTCTCAGGGATGGCTGCTTTCTGGTTCAAAACACAGGCGACCCTGTGGGAGTCAGGGCAGCGTGCTGGGGGGTGGGGGGCAGACACAGCCCCCCTGCAGCTGCAAGGATGCCCTCAGGGAGGGGGACCTTCATCAAACCCAGCCCCTCCAAGCATTTGGGAGCAGGAGAAGCTCCTTGTGCTGCTTCCCAAGCACCCGTCCAGGCTAAGTACACCATCCAGGAATGCAAGGCAGCCAGCGGGCTAGCTCCATGTTTAATGGAAAAGGGACGTCCCAAAAGTGTGGTGCTCCTCCAGATCAGTTAATTATTTCCTTGGTGGGGAGCTGAGGGGCTGGATTCCAGCTCCAGAGGGAATCCACCGCACAGAGTGGCGCTGTCAGGCTGGGGCACTGACAGATCTCCTGTGCTGGGAGCTATCAGGCTTGCTGGGAAGCTGCAGCAGGTAGAGTGGGGCTGTGGGGAGCTGTTAAAACCCCCAGTATTTGGGGGAAATGTCCCAATATCCCACAAATACAGTTTGGGTTCACTGGTCTGTCTTTACACAGAAACTTTTCATCTGAGAATTCCCAAGCTGGCTCTCGGGAACAGCACTGGCTGCATCAGAGCACAGACAAAGCGATATCCCGGTGTCCTCTGTGCAACCCTCAGCCTAAACCACTTCACAGAATTATACAAAAGCAACAGGAATGCAAAATTTCCATTTGGATAGGGTACCTCTCGCTTGTAACCCCAATTAGGGAATCTCCATTGACCTCCAGAATCTGGTCTCCTGGCTGCAGGCGCCCTAGAAAAGAAAACTAATGGATAGAAAATGCAGAAAATACAGCTTGAAGGGACTGGGAGAGGCTGGGCAGTTCCTTCCTTTGCCCAGAGACAGGATGAAATATGCATAGGTCGCTCTCTGAGATGCTCATCCAACCTGTTTTTCAAGATGCCCATAGATGAAGTTCCTGCAGCCTCCCTAACAACCCCTGCCAACGTCACTGCCTCTGCTCTAGGAAGCTGCAAAAAAGGGAAAACCAAAAAATGCAATAAAGCTTTTACTTCGTTCAGTTTCAAGGTCAGGTGGAAAACCACAAGTGGCATTTCCACCTGTTCAGGATTTATTTTTCTTTATTAGATGAAAAACACTATTGTAACACGTGGTGGGAGGAGTGGGGGTGTGTGGAGGGGTAGGGAATCTCTTCTTGGCTTAAGTTATAAAAAATTAACTCTGCAGACCGCTGCCTAATACCTACTTTTTGAAGATACTCAGAATGAAATCAGTGGCCCAGAGCACAGCAGAATTTCCAAAGGGATCTCAGGTCATTTTGGGGCTACAGGCAGTGGGTGACACGTGGGAAATGGCAGGAAGGAAAGCGAGGTTCTTTGTGTGGCAGAGATAGATCTTGCTTTAAAGACATGAAACAATTGTACATACGCTGAGAGGCCAAGCCAAGGCTGCTGTCGGATGTCACAATGACTGCCACACTAAAAAAATATCCCCGCTGCTGGAAAATCTGGGAGGAAGCACCTGAAATGTCTACTAAGGCAACATACAAAATAAATACACTGGATTTTGGCTTTTCTCAGACCTTGTGGCACTCTGTACTCACCGTCCACATAAGCAACACCCCCTGGAAGAATCCTCTTGACATAAACTCCATATTCTTCTCCAGTGAGTTCCTTGATGCCACCAATTACCTTAATACCTGGCAGAAAAAGAAGTGTCCATGACACAAAGGCAGAAGAATTGCAGTTTCTGCAGGCTGTCTCAGAAGGATGCAGCCTCTGGCAGTTTCCAGGCATGGCAGCATGGCCTGACACCCCTTTTACAACCATTTGTGGAGACCCCCATGTACGCCCCACAGTGCACACACAGCAGCAGAAGCAAGAGGGTGCAGCCACCAAAACAACACCAAAGCTGAAGGCAGATGAGATAGCCCCTGCTCAGGGCAACTGCGGTGGGGACACCGCTTCTTAGAAGGGCCCAGGCAAGGAGTAGCCACCTTCCCCAGCCCCGAGCTCACAGGATCACAGAAGGGTCGGGTTGGAAGGGATCTTTGCAGGAGCAGGGACACCTTCCACTGGATCAGGCTGCCCAGAGCCCCGTCCAGCCTGACCCTGGATGTGTCCAGGGACGGAGCATCCACCACCTCCCTGGGCAGCCTGTCCAGTGTCTCACCAACCTCAGCAAAAAGTTTCTTCCTTATATCTAGTCTGAATCAACCCTCTTTTAGGACAAGGGGTAACAGTTTTAAACTATTGCAACAAGCCCTGCTAACAGGTCTGCCCCCATCTTTCTAATAAGCCCACTTTATGCCCTGGCAGGCTGCTGTAAGGTCTCCCCAAAGCCTTGTCTTCTCCAGGCTGAACCACCCCAACTCTCAGCCTGCCCACACAGGAGAGGTGCTCCAGCCTCCCATCATCCTTGTGGCCTCCTCTGGACCCGCTCCAACAGGTCCAAGTTCAACACTGCTGCTTTCTGGCTGTCTCAGCCCGCATTCATGTCTCTGCTAAGATTTGTCATTGGAAACATTACCAGAGACAAGTGCTTTCCCCAGGAGACACCCTTCCAGGTGCAGCATTTGAACAAGCCCCAGGCTCAGTACAGTGGTGAGGACATCCCCCCTGCAAGCCCACCTGCCTGCCAGGCTCCAGCAGCATCTCCCGTGCAGCCTCAAGCTGCCACCCATGGCAGAGCTGCGCATCAGGAGCCGCCACTTTTTAGCAGGGTTTGGACCGGGGGGAGCAGCCCAGAGGCAGGAGCCAGGCTGCAGGGGTGACCTGTGCTGTGGCTTTGAACCCCTCATTGTGGCAGCGTGGCTCGGGCGCCCTGTAGCACCTTGGCAAAGGGCTCACGCTCCGCACTGCCAGCTCGCCGGCCACGGGACCTGGCCCCTCTGCTGTTCGTAAGCTGGCTGGCAGGAAAAAGCCCAAGATACTTATTTCTCCAGGGCTCATTAAGTCCTGCTTCAAAGATCTGGGCTGTGGACAGAAGGATTAAAAATCCCGGATTAATTAACAAATCTCTCCTCAGAGCCACCAGTCAGGCATTTTGCTGCTCTGGGCAGCAGGGCACGCTGAGGACAGGCGGCTCCGCAGAGGGGGGCACTGCCAGCGGCCAGGCCAGCTTCACCCTCTGGCTGCTGCTCCGGGCTGATGAGCTACTGTGAGCCACGGTGAGGTCCTGGGCTGCACGAAGTACCCCCCTGCGAGAAGTGCCTCCCTCCAGGGGAGCAGAGCAAAACACGAGACCCCTTTGTGAAAGGGGAGGGAAGAGTGGACCCTCGATCGGGAACACTTGGGACAATGGCACTAATCCCATCCCTAGTTCCCTTCCTTTTATAACCCAACCTCTTCTTTAAGGACCCTTGTAGTTTTCAGCTACTTCTAGGGAAATACCTTGTCTCTCAAGTCACCGTTACATTATAATTGTGATTAAAGCCAGATTATTACAATTTTTCATTCCTATATGCACCCAACTGCTGCTTCGCCCAAGCACAAAACCCCAGCCCTGTCTGAGTGCTGGAGTTTAGTCTCTGGGATTGATGCTTTAACCCTCCAACCCCGAAGGCATCTACAAGGAGCTGTTTTGCTGGTGGCACTGGGTACTCACAGCAGAACACCTCAGGAGCAGGCATCAATATTGTTCTCTATTGCATTTTTAAAGAAATTTACTAAAATTGGAAATATTGCCCAAAAGAAGTATCTCCAAGGGGCACAAGCCTCACCAAGGCATGGGGGCAGGTCAGGCACCTGCAGGCCAAAGCGGGGAGGAGATGCTGCCATCCCAAAGCCCACTGACAGAAGGTGAAACATGCTCACCACCGAGGATGCTCAGCTGAAAGCTTCTCAGCCTTGCCACCAGCTGGCAGAGAGACCCTGGGGAGCAGGCTCACACTCGGGGTGGGTTTGGGAAACCTCTGGCATGGAGGGTCCTGCAGAGGTGAAGCCCCATTGGTTTCCCTAGACAAGGAGGACACTGGAAGTCTCAGCTGAGCGAAGGTGATGACTCAAGAAATCATCCCATGTCTGTCTTCACACTGGAACTTGAAGTCATTACGAATGATAAAGCGCATTATACAAATCATGTGAAAAACTGTATCTCAGAAGAGGCGCAGCTGTAGCATCACCCAGCAGCCCAGCAGGACCTGCTTGCGACAGGCTCCTCTGCCGAGGTATCAAATCAATAATGACTCATTTCCCTTTCGTGTCTGCAAATCAATTGAAATAATGGCTTAATATAGCTGAAGTATCTACAAATCCTCCTTTATCCCCAACGATGTCAGGAGAAAATCCGATCTTGTTATTAAAATCGGTGATTACTCGTAGTATTGCTCCCAGACACACTCAAACTTTGTTGGGGAGAGGAAAACCCCCTGACCTGTAACTCGCTTGCTGGCAAACCAGCCGGCTGCTCCAGGCTCTGCCCACACTGCCCTCCTACCCATCACCTCACCACGGAGGCACTGGGGGTGCCAGTCCTGCCCCCAGAGCTGCGCTGGGGAGTCCCCACCGGAGTGAGGAGGAGGAGGAGGAGGAGGAGGAAGGGCTCACCCCTGCCAAGGTTTGGATTGAGCCATGGGACAGCCTGGAACCAACTGCAACAAAGCGGAATCATCAAAGATTGTGGTGGTAGTATTCCTCAGAGTCTTCATATTTTATAAACATTTACATCATTCAAATTTATATTTGGGACCCAGTGTAGGTAAATAACGGCTCTTTAATTATCGCAACATCAAAGTCCCAGTATAATGCTTATTAAGTAATACTTAGGGCCAGATAATCTAGCCTATTTTGGATCCCTCTGTTTAATCTTTCCTTTCTGGCAAAGGTCCTGGAGCTGATGCCCACATCTCCAGTATTTTCTCTTTTGCAGAATAAACATTTACGGGGAAACTCCGGGTGGATGTACAGGTTTGACTGACCAAGATGGACATTTTCTTCAGATTTCCTAGCATCCTATAAATTTCTTCAAGACCCTCAAGCTTCTCTGGTGCACCTAATCCTGCTCCCACTAATGCCATTGTCATGGTTCTCAACTTCTCAGGCTCTAATCTCGCCTGTCTCCATACACCACAGGTCAAGGGGTGTCCTGGCTAATCTGGTTGTTTAGCCCAACTGTAATCATCTCCGGCACACCCTGACCCCCTGGCCACCGTGCCGCACTCCCGGCGGTCTGCTGGGAGAGACCGCCCGCCTTGCGCCTAAGCTAGCAATGTTCAATTACATTTCCCTTAATCCCCCTGTTGATCTCGCAGCCCCAGCCAGCTTTTTCTGTCTGGAGGAAGGGACAGATTGGAGGTGAATCACTTGCTGCCCTGTCCTAAGAAGATGAAGGTCAAGATAATGGGATCTCGGTGTTTCTGAGAAATGCTTCTTAATCAGCGCTTCCCTTTGATGGCTATTCTTTAATTCCAAGTTCAGGTTTTAGGAGCCGCCAGGTAACCCCTTTGAACTTCTGCTGAGGTTCACATGTGGGTTTCCACCTAAAGCCACAGAGCAACAGACCTGGGGCCAAACGCTGACCTGCCACACTGGCACCGAGTGGGCTGATGCTGCTCTAAAGGAACTCTGCTGGAATAACACCCACATCTGACCATCAAAAAAACTCATGAAGGCGCATTTTTTCCCCAAAAAACACATTGTGAGCAGCTACACCTATGGTAGACATAGGGCTCCTGCAAGCACTGGTCCTCAGCGGAGAGGGATGAATTCTAGAGGACAATTGCTTGTCTTGGGTGTTTCAAGCCTCACAGGAGAGGACGAAGAAAGCTGACCGTGGCATTAGAAAATCCACAAGACCCTGCAGAGGGTCTGTGAGACCCTGCAAAGACCCTCTGGCCACAGACTGGGGGAAAGGAGGAGCACTGGGCCCCAGCAAAGTGGCTCGCAGTGAGCTGCAACATCTGTGTGCTTCTTGCAGAGGTCAGCAGCAGCCCGGTGAGGCTTCTCTGGGTCTCCTCCTTTAACGAGCTAATCTAAGCCAACAGCTAAAATCCCATCAACTCAACCAAATCCACCTCTGGAGATTAAAATATCATATTCACCGAGTAAAGGCATTTCTCTGAGCTGCCATGAACCTCGTGAACAGAAGACTGGGGTAAGAGTCAGCAAAGCTGTTCCTCCATGGCAGAAAGCCTTGTTACTCAAGAGCTGGAAACAGCTGATAATGAAACTATAATTAACGTCAAGTCTCAGGAAACCTGAACCGGTTTCTCTGTGAGTTGGACTTCTCAGGAGGGGTCCCCAAATTGTCACCCAGGGACCTCATCAAGGGGCCCACAGCTGCTCTGCGGGATGGTGGGCTGCACTCACAATTAAAAATTATGGAGGAGACTGCCTGGTGGACCCCAGGAAATCCTGCTGGCTTTTTTATAAAGGCCATGGAAGAGCACCAGTATTTGTGCTGCTGGATACACAGACGTCCGATAAGATGCCGTGCTGGGTCTTTTTGGGCTGATTTTCATGATCCTGTGACTCTTTCTCACATTCTGATGGATCTGACCATCGCTTTTCCCTCCTCTTCTGTGCTTTGATGTTCAGAGTGCCGTGGATGGATGTCTGACTCGCTCAGTGCTCATACCCATACCCGTGGGCAAAACTTTCCCAAAACAACTCATACCGACCGGTCCCCAGGAGATCTGCAGCACCCTGCGTCACCTGCCGGGGTGGCTTCCCAGGGGGACAGGCAGCTGGGAAGCGCTTAGCATTTTATTTATTTTTTATTATTATTAATTTTAATTTTAAAATGTTTTAAGTTTTAAATTTTAATTTAATTAATTCTGAAAATCCTGAAAAGCCTTTTTTCCCTCGCCCCATCCTGCTCAGGGGAGGGGCTCTCGTCCCAGGCTCCTGCACAGCTCTCAGCACTGCGGCTGCTCACCATCAACAGGGAATTAATCGGGATTTTGACTTTATTTTAACCTCCAAGCTGCAAAAGGTGCTTTCAGATGCTGGACACAGGCAGGCACAAGTACCAGTATTTCTGTGAGGTATCAGACTTGACATAGGGAAGCACATCAGACACAGGGGCTGGGGACTGAGGGGGTGTTCGAGCTACCCCAGCCCACCCTGATGTCCCTTGCAGAGGTTCAGTACTCACCCAGCCCGTTTGCACAATCATAGAAATCAAAGCAATGCACGGTTCGATCCATCCCGTATGGTCCCATGAGTGTCCTGGGAGAGAGAAGAAAGCATCTTTCATTCACGGGCTGAAAGAAACAGAGGCACAGGTGCCCAGGCAATGTGCGCACAAGCACATCCTTCCCACTGCCTTGGATATTGCCCACAAAATGATGCAGACACAGGTTGAGGGACACAACCCTGCATATTAAGCCCACACTGGTGAAAATCAACACCCTCCGAACCCCCCCGCGAAATTTATACAGATAAATGAGAGAATATGTGCAGGGCTGGACATCATCCTCCCCACCCAGCAAATCTGATGGACCTGTCTGTGATTCATTACCCCAGATTAACAGGGCTGGACAGCTGTCCAGCTCCCGGGAAATGAGATCAAAGCTCAGACCAATGTTCCGGGAATAAACCAGTTTCAAAAATACAGACAGCCTGTCATGAAGACAGCCGGGTGCGATCTGCTCCCGAGGTCTGTAAGGCAGGCAGCCTCCGTCCCTCCGGCAGGGACTCTGGAAAAGGGCAAAGCAAGATCTGCCGGGCTGCTTCAAGCTCCTGCCTCGCCTCGCCAAGGGTGGGAGCTTCCCATCGTAAGGCAAAGCAGGTGGAGGAGCGTTACACACCTGAGTCTCCCCCGTGCTGAGTAACTCTCCCAACCACCCCACAGCCTCCCCCTAAACACCGTCTGGCAAAGCAGGTGTCCCAGATAAATGACATTGAAAGCACCCAGCTCCATTCTGCCATAGCTGGGGACCTCCTTGGGTGACCCGTGGATGGGTCACCCCCACGAGGATGGGTGACCTTGATCTGAGAAATCCAAAGCCAGGTGTGCCAGGTGGAAAACCAGGGGTGAGGGGCTCCTGGAACACTCTGCTTCCCAGAATTTAAGTCACAAGAGAAAAGGAGTTTCTGAATCCATATTGGATCCCAAATCTGGATACAGCTGAGAAGGTACCACGGCGTGGGGCACAACAGATGCAGGAGAGGAATAAACCTTGGGAGCTTCTCTTTTCAGGCGTTCAAAATACCTCTCAAAATATCAAGCTATTCTGCAAAACCAGTGACACCCACCTCAAATATTCAGACTGGAAGCTTTTTTCTGTATTAAAAATACACCCCACCCACCCCCCTTGATATTCTTGCATTGTTCATGTATTCAAAAGACTGGACAAACAACTGGCCACATCTGGCTGACAGGAAGCAGAGTCTGAAGGCATCCCAGGCAGCCAGAGCAGCCCTGGGCCCAGACTGGTTCGATTTACCAGCCAGGATTTTCAGAGTATTTTAAGTAAATCCCCGAGGAAACTCCACCATGAGCAAACAGAAATAGCTGAAACGCAAGAGCAGTTTTGGTAAAGCAGATGCCTACTTGATACGATCAACTTTTATCCGCGATGCGGTGCACAAACAGCAGAGCAGGGCGAGCTTCGCTAATGCTAGAGACGCTAGAAACCCAACGACAGGCGCTAGTGACGACGTCCTCAGCCCTTTCTGCTGAGCGCAAGCCATCTCTGCCACCGAACCCTGGTCCTGGAGAAGCCACAGCAGGTGACCCTTGGCTAGAAGTGGCCGCCAGGACCCCCAGGGCTGCCCCATGCCCCTTCCCCAATTCCCGCCCCAGCTGGTGGGGGGATTACCTGCTGATGATGATGGCTCCCTTGTAAAGGACAGAGACGGTGGGCATCTTGCTGGCGGCGGCAGCCCAGCCCTGCCGGGCGCCAGCCACTCTGATTTGGCAGGAATCCGTTAAAGCAAAGGGAGAAAAAAAAAAAAAAAGAAAAAAAAAAAAGAAAAAACAAGGGAGGTCGGAAGGGGTCACGTGGTCTCCCCGTATGCATGTTAATTCCGCCAAACGTTAACACAGATCAGCTAAAAACATCTCCAACTTTAGATTAAAGCTTATGCAAGCCACAGACGACATGGGCCGTCGCAAGCACCTTCCTGAAGCAGCGGGACGGGAGCTCTGCCAGCCCCCATCAGGGCTGTCGCACTCATCCTTAGCACAACAGGACAATTATTTGGATGCATCCTATCATGTGTCTTCGGGAACAGCCCCGCCAGGGATGAAGAGCAACGTTCAGCCCAGGACATGCGTGCTCACCATCCCTAAAGGCTTAAAATCTGTAGCAAAGCTTTGGAAGCAATAACACACTGTAGCACTTAGGGGTTTAGGATTTTTTTTTTCCTTTTAGCATCTTTTCCAGCCTACAGCATTTCCTTCTTAATACAAAGCAAGTTCAGTGGTTCCACTCTCTGTTGGGAGGTCAGAAGTATGATCTGCCTCTAATCAGCCTCTTCCACCCCCACTTTGATGCACATCAGCCAGCCAGGGCAGCAGCGTGACCCCTGTTTTGTGGGACGTGGGGATGGAGGGATGAAATGAAATTATCCAAGGTTGGCCAGCGAGCAGGGATGGACCTAGAACAAGCCACCTTGGGGCGTGGCAGGAGCAGGACTGTGATCTTGGTGGGCAGAGTGTGAAATGAAGAGAAATTCCCTGGAAACATGTTCCCCCGGAGCTGTGGGAGGACACAGGTCCTGCATCCCTACTGGCTCCAGGGACAGCTAAGGTCAGAGGAAAGTTCTTGGCCCAGACTTCATCAACAGCGTCTTCCTTATGCTGTTCCTGTAGCATCTCTCCACAGGCTGCTGGCCAAACCCCATTAGTGGTACCAGACCTCGTTAGCTGAGCATTAGCATAGATCAGTCCTGCTCAGGTGGGGATCAGGTATGGAAGTCCTTGCCTGCACTGCAAACTCTTTGCCAAATATTTCCTTGAATCTGATGCTGTTGAATATTACTTTTCCCATGCGCAAAAACCTAATTTTATTAGAAAGAGCTTCCCCAATGGCTGTGTGAAGCCTTGCTGGGCAAGTGCAAGGTGCTTTAAAACAATGACAAATGTGGACAGTTTTCCTGCATTTTAATTGCTTTTTTTTAAAGTGGCTTCCACTGGAGGGCATTCAGATGAAATATTAAAAACCGAGCAGACTAGGCCTTTAGGTGGCCAAAACTCTCCTAGAAAATAAATTAATTTAGCTGCAAGATCAACATTTGGATAAATAACGCCAAGTAGGGATCACATGTAGATGCACATGGCGATACATTACAGGCATCCCACCAAACCAAGGCATGGCCAGCACCTAGTCCATGTCTGCATAAAGGCTTCGGCCAAATGGGGCTAAGCACAAGGGGTTGCGCAGGGGGCCATTTCCCAGCCTGCTGGACGGCTGCAGCCTTCTCTGCACCAAGAGCCTCACAACACTTCTGATCCTCACAGTCACCCAATGGTGGGGAGATGCTCTTTCTCCTGCCATCCCACAGACGATGTCCAGCTCTCTGTGGAGCTGAACATCACGCTCCATCGAGGCTGGAGGGTCCAAGAGTCTGGTGACCCCCAGCCTTGGCCCTAAGTGACCTGGTCAAGGCTAGCTGGGAAGTTTTGTGGCAGAACAGACACACGAATTCAACTCCACTGGGGTGTAGTAACCCTCCATCCCTGCCTGCTCTATGATGGGGAGCTGGCCCACACCAGGGCATAGCTCCCCGACGAGCAGGAGCGCCCTGGCACCATGCCCACCTTGGGGTGACTTTTTGGGCAGCTCACCTGGGAATGGACACCACAGCAGCCCTCACCAATCAGCCTGCTGCCCATTACACTAACAATCACACTCCTAATGCACTAATCATCATTCCAGTCACAGTAAGAGACAATTTCTATCCCACCACCAAAATTCAATGTGCAACCTTCTGAGGTCCTTCGAGACTCTGATAGAGCAATACACAGAATTAGCCCTTTGAGTCATGGACCAGAGCCTTGGCTGGAATAAATCAGTGCTGCTGAAAGAAAGGGGCAGCACAAGCACTGGAAGCAACATCAACAGGACAAGATGACCCCTCTGACCTGCTTCACAGGGGCTGCAGAACTGGTCACCAGAGCCAGGCTGGCCTGACCCAAAACATGCAGGCAAATGGGAGAGTTTCCCTACCTGGCAATTCAGCAATTCATCCACCCTGGTTTCTGCATTATAGGGAACAATTTCCACACTCAACGTCAAGCATATGTGTATTTGTTTGGGGCTTGGGTCCTCAGCACCTTCAAAACCAAATCCTTCAGCAGCCCAACCATGGTCCCACCGACTGTGGTCCTTCCAACCGCTGCCAGCTGCACCCAGAAGGATGCTCGCCCTTCCCACGTGCCGATGCTTCATACCAGCTGGGTGGGATGTTACAATAAGCCACACATTTGTCTGAGAGGTCGTGAAGTAAATGAAAACAGAAGCAAAGAGGCCCTCAGGGAAGAGGAGAGGGCTCAGGTTCCGAATTTATCTCCAAACCCTCACATCCTCAGCAATACAGGCTGACTCTGGCAAAAGCGTCAGACACTGATACTGCTCCTGCCAATCTGTCTTATTTACAGAAAGTTTCAGAAGTTTTTCAGTGTTCTAAAACTTGGGCTCACATTCAGAAAGGGTAACCATGTAACTGGCCCAAGGGTCCCAGTCCTGCTCTGTGTAACCGGTGCTGAAGGCAAACATCGCACTGGCAAAGAGGATATGCCATACACTCAAGCTCTTCCCTGAGCTGGGACCTAGCTGAGCAACTCAGAGTAAATCCAGCTAGAAAGCCCAAGCTTCTTATCCCAGGAAACTGCTGACAAGCCTTTACATTTTTAAATTAATGGATGAATGGAAGAAGCACAAATAAGTACAAACTTAACACCACAGGGCTAGACAGCATATAAACCTGCTCTTAACCTGCATGTCCGCCTTTTTGTTGACTGCTAGAAAAAAAGTTTGAGAACTGATTGAAAAAGGGGAGGGGGTTGCTATGTAAAAAGTTATTTTTGCTTAAAAAATATTTTTAATATAAAAAGTTGAGTGAAACTGTATCAGTCAGCTTTACTTAACACTAGCATGCATAAGCAGGTGGGTGAAGCTATGAGTGGAATTGAAATAAGTCTCAGAGAAGGACCATAAGGTAAAAAAAATGCTGATGGCAAAAGATAGCACAAGTCAAGCACATTTCCCATACATTTTTCTAATAGATCATGAAGGGGAAAGCGGGAGAGAGAAACTGGGAGTGCTGGGGAGAGGTGCAGGGAGGGAGTGGGTTATGTACCGGCGCCTGCACCTGCTGCAGGGGTGCTCGTCCCCTACCCGGCAGCAGCCGGCTGGGCTGCTGATTCCTGCCGAGGAGCCCAGGGGGCAAAGCAGACTGGTGCTGGTGCTGACTGTGCCCCTACACACCGTCCCACCTTCTCCTCCAGGGCATCACAACTTCTCCAAACTGCCAGACTTTGACCACCACCCAGGGGAAGCAGGTGGAGAAGATGGTGGCAATATATTTGTCTGGGTTTCAGAAAGAAAAGCAGGAAAGAGGATGGCTGAAACAAGCACAACCCACAGTAAAGTTATTTTTTCTCATGATTTGAGTCTCCCCTTGCCCTTCCCTAGCCAGACTACAAGCACACTGTGCTGGGAGCAGCTGGCCCACAATAGGTGGAGGTCACAGGTTTAACATCACTGGAGGTGCTAGCATCACAGCGGGTGGAGAGACGGCAAGCAGAAAATGCAAAAATGCATGGGAAGACATTTCCCAAGGCTCATCTTTTGTGAAACACACCTTCATTTGAAACTGAGGGGTTTGGTGAGTGCTCTCCCCAGCCAAACAGTTCTTTGCAGCCTGGCCACTCAGGGAGGGACATCTCCAGGTCACATTAAAGCCAGACAAGCAAAGAAATAGAGCCACTGGTCTGCTTGGTTATTCCAGCACCAACATTGAGGCTAAACCCCAGGAACTGATCTTCTCATGCAACTGAGCCTTCAGCACTGACTGGTGGCAAAGAGACCTGGAAATCTCGTGCAGCCCAAGCCACAGCCCATGGAGCTCCTTAGGCAGATGGAACAGGCAGCCTGTCTGAAACTAGAGCTAAAGAAATGTCTCCAGCACGTCTGTCTGCTGGTGGGACAGCCAAGACATCTCCACTGATCCCCTGGCT
This sequence comes from Falco rusticolus, assembly GCF_015220075.1. Taxonomy (NCBI): domain Eukaryota; kingdom Metazoa; phylum Chordata; class Aves; order Falconiformes; family Falconidae; genus Falco; species Falco rusticolus. The sequence continues at coordinate 37,612,509 of NC_051190.1, forward strand.
GAAGAGGACCTGCATATACCACTGTGCCAGAGCAGGGCTGCTTCCCCAGGGCACACAGAACTTCTGGGCTTCCAGGCTTGGAAGCCACCAGCTCCTGGATTTTGAAGGTATTAGTTTTCTATCCCATCGTGAAGGTCTCCCATCCTTCCACGGGAAGGATGCTCTCTCCTGCTTCTCTCCCCCCTGAATTTTCCTGGCAGCACATTTTAAATTTGGATTTTCTCCTAAATACAATTATGCAATCCTGCCAGCCTCCAGCCAAGCCACGTGCTGCCTCGAGGCTCCCTCCCCTTCAGTACCCAGGGTGGGAGATTTCAGCCTTCTTGCTTTAGAAAGCACCATTAGGATCAGAGATATAAAATAATGGTTTAGATAGGGATGCAACAAAACTGATAAGAGTTTCTTTTCTATCCAACAGAAAATCGTGAGCATATGTGATTCTCTGCTACATTATTATCCACCTCTGCTCTGCGTGCTGGTTGAAGGACCTTCTGGGAAAGCAGCCTTTAGACTGGCAGTGGATAAAGGGCTCTTCTACATTTCTTCCTTGGTCTGTCTTCTCCTCCCTACCCTGCTTCTTGGGAAAGACCAGCGCAAGCACCAAAGTAGGAGAACGGCAGCCACCAAATTGCACTTGCAAGCTGGAGGAGCCGTGCATGGCTGTCCCCACAAACCAGGGCTGGCTCCTCACAGGCAGGCTCTCATTGCAGTCATGCTGGCTGTGGGATACGGAATTGTGAGATTTATGATGAAAAATAGCTACAGAAAGAGAGAAGACCCAACCACAGGGACAGGCATGTTGGTGAGCATGAGACAAGGTGCATCCCTGGCAAGAACACAGAGCAAAATGCAAAAGTCAAGGGAAAGGGCCAGGTACAAGGATGTGGTGCTCTCAGACCTGCCAGCATGCTGGGAGGGGTTTGCCCACACCAGCACTCAGGGCAGCCAGGCTCAGCCACCCTCGCCGTGCGGGGCAGCCAAGCCTGGGTATGGCCAGACCCTGCGGGGATGCTCAGCCCAGCCCGATCCCAGTGAGCATCCATGACTGAACCAGGTACTTCAGCCAGGGCCAAATCACCCCAAATAAGTGGCAGCTCCAGGTAGGACCCTGAGCTCAGCAAAGCAGCGGCACAAGGATGCCGGAGCTGGGGATGGGTGGGTGGCACTGAAAGCAACATCACCGAGCCCGTGAGGAGCCGCTGCACACGGCTTATCAGAGGAACAGGGTCTGAGCAGGTTTGCGTGGGTGGGAATTAGTTGGAGAGACATCCTGCAGTGGCAGTGAGGTCTGCCTGAGGGCTTTCAGCTCTGGAAAGCAGCAGTAAGATGTTCTGAGGTGGGAGGGTAGCCCTCACCAGGGCACTGTGTTATGGTCTCTGCCCGCATCCCACCAATGCCGAGAGCCATGGTGGGAGCAAAGAGCTGCTCAGGCAGCATCAGGCACTTGCTTAACAACAACCCAACATTTGTTTCATGACAAAACAAAATCAGCGTAGGCTGAAGAGACATTTACATCTGATTAGAAAACAGAAAAATGCAACTGTGCTGCTTACAGGATCAGCTACAAAGAACTGATAATAAATCAAACAAAAGAAATCATCTGCTACGGAACTGGGAAGCAGCTGCCTGTTGTCCACAGTCACGGTGCAGCCTGCACGGTTTTCATAAATATTACCTGTAGTGTTGCTTCAGATGAGCTCATGAGATCAGGGATGTTCACAGACAAGACTGAATAAAAGAGGGAACAAACAATCATAGGACTACAGAATAGCAGGTGGGAAGTGACCTCAAGGACTACCTGGTCCAAACTTTCCTGGCAAGAGCATGCTCCAGCCCAGCACCCTGCCTGGCTGAAACTTAAGAACATCCAACCGCTTCCCCGGGGACATTATTCCAATAGCTGATTGTTCTCATCACAAAAAATTTTCCTCTTGTGTCCAGTCAGAATCTCCCGAGGAGTAAACTGCATCCAAACAAAACCATGCTGCCAGCATTACTGGTGAAGGAAGCAGGCAGGTACCACGGGAAGCACCCAGGGACCAGCAGTGATGTGTGCCCGTCCCTGGGTGTCAGCAGCTCCCCGGCCACACAGAGGGGCGGCAGCAGATGAAGCGGTGCTGCTGGCCCCGGCCAGGGGATGCTTCTCCCCCGAGCCCAGCATCCTGCCGTTTCCCAGTGACACTGCTCATGGTGAAACCTCGTCCCCACGAGTGTGGCTGGCAGCAGTCACACATTGACCCTATGGGCACCTTCCTCCTCCCGATGGCCGTGCAGACCTCAGTGCTCCTTCATCCTCTTCCCCCAGGGCACAGAGGGGGATCCCAGGGGACCGGAGAAGCTGCCCAGGGGCAGCTGCTGCTTTTCACTGCCACCCACATGGCTGCACACCCAGGCCCCCCTCCCCGAGGTGGGTGGCCAGCCCTGGTCATTGCCACACGCCTCATCTCCGCAGTGTCCCTTCCTTGCAAAAGGGCTCAGTCCTCCAGGACAGGACGGAAAGGCACCATCCTTCCTCCAAGGAAAGCCAGAGGCTGTAGCACCCCTACCCCATCCTAACAAGCCCCCTTGCCAACCCAGCTCCACTCCCTGCAGCTAAGCATGGGTCTCCTCCAGCTTCAGAGGTCAGAAGGTGGCTCCTGGTGAACGTTCCATCCTCCCCACTCCTTGAACTGGTGGGTCACCCTTCACTCCTGCCCAAACCAAAGCCTGCTCATTAGTATCAAGATGGAGAGGAGAGGAGATTTTAAAGCTGAGACACTTTTCCAACGCTTACACTCTCTTTCTCTTGAAGGACAATGTCTCCACCCTGAGCTGGATGCATCTCCTTACCCTTCAGGGAAGAGGACCCCTTCTCCCAGGGCATCTGCCCGGTGAACCAGCACCACCAGGCCACCAAGACCATGGGCAGTAGGAGATGCCACCTTTCACCACTGGCCAGGCTTTTCCATTCTTCAGCTCCTTTTATCACCCTCCTCTGAACTTCATCCCATTTTCCAATATCCTTCTCAACCAGTGGATTTCTTCAGCATGACAGATTCATCCCAAGGGACCTTTGCTGTCTAAAAGCCAGGTCTTTGCTGCCCATCACCTACACACTGGGGGGGGGGGGGGGGGGGGGGGGCAGGAACGGGACAGGGGCTTCCAGGAGGGAGCTGATCCCACCTGGAAAGCATGCATCCAGTCAATCAAGGTGGAGCATTTTCTGGAGGTGCTTCTTGCCCGATGAGGATGCCAGTCCACAGGCACCTGCCTTGCGGGGCTGGTGGGGCAGAGCTGGTCTCAGGCCGCTGGGGCTTGGAGAAGGGTTACAAGTGTTTTCCCATGGACAGACCCCTCCATCGACATGCAGCTCTTCCCAGGCTGCTCTGAAAGGCTTTGGTTGAGGGAAAGGCAAAAGGGTTTCTTTAATTTGCCTGTCTCACGATAATTAGGAAGAGAAGTTGTTTTGGGTGGAAGTGAGGTCATGCTTGGTCTGCCAGAGGTCTTCAGGAGGAGTGTTTGTGCCAGCACCCCACACCCAGCTGTGGTAAGTGTCCCCCAACATCTGCTCCAGCCCAGACCTCCAATGTCCCCACTTGAGATTGGGTTTAACACAATTTGAATACAATCACGCAGGAAAGCTTGAACGAGCTCGCTTCATCCCACTCTAGCAGGACAAGGTGTGGTGGCATCTCACACACACGTGGAAGCCTTCCTCCCTCTTCCTCACCCTCCTGTGAGGCAGGTGATCTGCTGCTCTGCTCGAGGATGCGTGCTGTCACCCTGACTTGGGTGTCAGCTTCTGTGAAGGGTTAACAGGATTATAACCCTCCCTGCCTTTCTAAATCCCCCGGGCTGTGGGATTGGATGGTTATAAACTCATTAACTGGGGATGGTCAGTGGTGGGGGCTGCAGACCCTGCTCTCAGGCCACCAGTCTGTCCTCCCCACAGTAACTAGGGAAAACAAGAGAACGATGGCAGGAATCTCACCCAGGGGAATCCATAAGAAAGAAGATTGAAAGGAGGAGGGAACAGAAAACACCATGTACAGAAAGAAGGGAAAACAACATATTGGAGGGAAATATTTCAGAACACGCCACCGAGCCAGGAGAGCAGCAGAGGCTTGGGAAGACCTTTGACCCATCCTTGAGCTGTGAACATCCCCATGCTCAAACTTGGACCCTGGCACAAGCCATAAACACAGCAGTAATGATAATGAAAGGGGACTGGGGGGGGGGGGGCGGGGCGGGCCAGCCTAGCACCCCAGCTGTGCCCAGCGAGGAGCCAGCAGCAGCTTTGCACCCACCTGGGGCACACTCAGCCGGTCCAGCCACCAGCTGCAGGACCTGCCTGGTGTCAATGCACCTTTGGGGCTGTTTTATTTCCTGCTGGGTCTGGCAAAGCTCCTGTGCCAAAGCCACCGCTGCAAAATCTGCTTACAGCCTCCAGCAGCCACTCTCTGGAGGAGCGAAGCTGTACAGGACAGCCCCACGGGGTCACACCAGCATCACCACCGGGGGAAACTGGTGCTGAGGGATGAGCCACTGGTCCAGCTGCAGCAATCACCACCCTGCATCCTGATGATGCCAGGCAAGGTCCCACTGGCAGCTCATGTTTATTTATTAAATTCCTATTTCAAACTCCAAAATTAATCTTTTAATCAGCAGCAGAGCAGGGTCATACTTATCAGAATGCCGGGGAGGTGTTATCTCCCTGCCATCTGCTCGCCAGCCTCCGCGTGTCCCGGCAGAGCCGCCAGACAGCCAAACACAGGCCAGAGCATCTGGCACCCATCACATGCAGGAACCAGTCCCCCGGCACAGAGCTGGCTGTCCCTCGGCTCAGGCTCTGCTCCTGCACAAAGCATATCCCAGCAGACAACGCTGGGGGAATTTCTGACTCAAAACCCTGGCACATGAGCAGATTTCCGAGTTAAAAACTGGGGTTTGAGCACCTTTGCCTTGGAAGTGCAGGGAAGCAGGGCTTAGCAGCCCCACGGAGCCACGGATGCCCAGGGGACCCTGGTGAGGCTGCTGGTGCTGCTGGGCAGAGATGTAGCTCTGCCTGGCCCCGTGCACACACCATCAGCACCCACTTGTGTCACCAGCCTGGCAGTGTTCCCCAAAACACACTCATGAGTCATGCCTGTGCTGCATGTCCTTCTGACCAGCAACAGATTCTGCTTTTTCTTCACTCAGAAACAGCAGGGAAGCATCAGCATAAAACCCCAAACCAATCTCTCGGGTGACAGCAGCTGTCACCCCAGGGTGCTGCCCTCACTGGCCTGCTTGCACCTCCCTGGGGTGCTGGCACTCTGCAGCCCCCCCAGCCCTTGCTCCAATGACCTACTTCAGCAGGAGATAGATTGTGCCCAGCAGCATCCCTCGTCCCTGGGGACTGCAGGGTGCCGTGGGTTCTTGCTCCCTAGGGGGGACATCCAGGCTCAGGCAGCCCAAGAAAGCCTCTGCCAAACCTCAGGGTGGCCCCGAGAGCCCTCCAGGCCCCTGCCGGCTCTGGATCCGGCCCACTGACCCCCAGTTAATCTGCTAAAGCCACATGCTGTGAACCCTGGTCGTGGCCTCAGCTGTGCTCCCGCCGGCTCTCTCTGCCCTACATAGACATCTGCAGCCATCCTGCACCCGCCTTCACCTCCCATCCCCTGTGCCATGCCTGCTACCTTCCCCGCACCCACCTGGGGGTCCCTGCTCCACACCCACCTGCCCCCCACGCACCAGCATGGGGTGGACACAGTTCCTTTGGGGAGGCTGGTTTATGCCAGATGGGAAAGCCCAGCACCAGGGCTGCAACAGGAGAAAGAGCACTCACAACCACGTGCAGAGACTGCAGGTGCTTCCCAGCTGCTGCCTGTAAAATAAATCCCCTTCTCCATCCCTGGCTGATACCAGTCTCACCTGTGCACTGCCCCTCCCAGGGGAGCTTGGATGCCGGTGCTGTGGGACCCCTACAAGAGCCTGCCCTCTGCAGAGAGGCCACCAAAATGAGTTGAATTAAACCCCGCAAAAAGCCATAGGGTCACCAAACACATCCTCCCTAACTGCTCCCAAAGATGGGGTCCCAGACGCTGAGCGATGTCCTATTCCCGGCGTGGCAGCGTCCTGCCCTGCTTACCAGTAAATGAGAGAAAGCCCATCGAAATGCTCCAGGTCGCGGCCAGGGGACTGGAAGTAGGACATCATCCGGGGCCACTTGTCCCCACCGAACCCTTAGGGCGGCTGCGGCTGGCTCCCACTGCCCAGGGCCATGGGCTCAGAGTGCCAGCGGCTGGCACGGCTCCGCGGCATGGCTCCGCGGCACGGCTCCCAGCCACAGCCAGCTACATCTAATCCCGGGCCAGCAAGCATGTGATCGTCCCTCTCCCAGCTCCACCCGGCTAAACCCTGCCGATGTCTCCAGTTCTGCAGCGCTGGCTGGCGGTGCCGCTGCCCGGGGATGCTGCGGTAGGGCTAATTCCAGCTGGCAGGTCCGAGCCCCCGCCAAGGTCAGAGCTGCTTGGGACATGGCACAGCGAGTGCCTCCGCCATGGGACCCCCTCGCACCTGGCAGAGTTGTCCCATCGCCAGCATGTGGCTGTCAGCGGGGCCGTGTCCTGCTCTCCCTGCCCAGCATGGCCCCTGCCTCAATAATCTGAGCATTTATTTTAGCAGGATGAGTCCTTCACCCCCTGCCAGTGAGGTCCCCACCTCGCCTTGCACTTGCAGTGGCTGGTAATGAATGGTATAATCATTAATGGTCATTATATCATTAATGATGGTTATAATCATTAATGATGGCTATAATCAATGGTTAACCCGCCACCACAAACCATTTAAAGCCAATTGCAGGTGTCGCGGACCTGCAGTAAGCCGAGGTGACAGGCACTGCTCCCCTCCTCCCCAGCCACTGCCAGCGGGCTTCAGCATTTCTAATTATTTATATAATTTGGGGCACAATTCTTGCATGGGTTTTCGCCCCCTTGTTTAACATCGTCTGGTCAACACCCCAGGATCTGAATGATCCTTTAGACTATTAGGAAAACCCTGGGAGCGAGTGCCAGTGGGCAGATGGAAGCTCTTTGAAAGGGGGGGGGGAGTTATCCATGTAAATTATCCCAGAGGGGCGAGGTCACAGCAAGCCCTGTTGTGCTTCCCTGTATCCAGCTGTGGGTGGGATGGATGGACAGCAGGATGGGCAGACAGCAGGACAGGCACATAGGTCAGGATTCAGGATGATGGAAAAGACACAAATGAACATCAACCCACTGCATGATGCATATTTTATTTCTCCCTTTCCCCACCAGGCAGCAGCCCGGGATGACCGGGACCTGTGGATTAGGTGAGTCCTGAGGATTATGAAATGCATCTGTCTGTCCCCATCCTGCATGGCCTGGGAAAGGCACCAGCACCACAGGGACCAGGTCCTGCGCTCACCACTCCCCCCAGCTCCAGGTGATGCTGGGACACTTGGGACTAACGGGGGAAAACACCAAATGGTAGAGATGGGGCAATCTGTCTGAGGCATCCCACAGGCACTGGGCACGGCACATGTCTGGGGATCTGGTGGTGGCCGGTGGCACCTCCAGCTAGGGCATGAGTGGGATCTCGTGGGAGGTGAGATGGGAGACCTCGGGAGGAGGTCACTGTGGCCACCCCAGCCCGTGCCACCCACGCTGTGACAAAAAGGAGGAAGGAGGCCAGTGGGCAGACCCAGACCCGGGACAGGCGGGTGCAGGGCCCCACAGCACCCGGCAGCTGCCCAGGAGGATGCGCCCATGCCCGGAGTGACAGCCCACAGGAGCTGCTCGCCGGGCATTAACAGAGCTGCTGGAGAAGGAGATGAATTACGGCTGATCCTGCTCAGCATCCTTTCCGAGTGACTGTGCAGGATGTGCCAATGCCAAAATCCTTTTCACCTGCCGCCTCCCAGCCTGGTGACAGGTCCCCTGAGGAGGCTCCACCCGGCACAGCCGGCACTGCCAGACCTTGGTCCCTGCGCACCTCTAGGGGTGCAGCTCAGCTTTACACCCTCCCTGAGCCAACCTTCCGCAATACATCCCTGGCCTGGACCTCTGTCCATAGGGGCACCCCATGGTGCATTTGGGGGGTGCACGACCTTCCCCAGCCCAACGAACCCTCGTGCCGAGGGGTGCCGGTACCCCATGCTGGTGTGGGGCGAGCCACCTGCTCCCAGGGCTGTCGCAACCCAGTGCCGGGTGGTGCCAGGTGTGAGCCCCGGGACTGGTTTCTGCTGCTGGGAGAGGACGGGCAGCAGGGTTTGCCGAAACTGCTGGGAACTGGCGGGTGCAGGGGTGCTGGGGTGCTGGAGTGCCGCAGCCAGCTCAGGCTGGGCCAGCCTCTCCCAGTCTCACCAGTCGGGATTTACAAGAGCAGTGTCACCCTGCTCTGGGGCAGGACAGCACCCAGCAGCCATGGGGATGGCAAGGTCACCCTGATCCTGCCCTGGTGCCTGTGGTCCAGCTCCACCAGGGCACCTGGTGCCCTGGGGCATCATTTCCACCTCCCTCCTTGCAGCTGCTGGGATGCCCCCATGGATACATCCCCCCTTGCCCACAGCACTGGGGGATCACAGCATCCCCTGAGCCAGGCTTGTGGGGTGAATCACGGAGACCTGCTGGGGAACAAGGCGCTGCCTTGCCCTTTCCACGATATTTTCCGTGCTGGCGGAAGCAGAGCATTATCTTCCTCGCCCATCAGAGGCAGCTGCCCCTGGGTGCGCTCCATCTGCATATTTATACAGATGCAAACATTACACCCCGGAAATTCCCAGCCTTTACATCACAGGCTAAAGCCTGCCGTGGAGCCTTGACCTTTTTCTCCCTTTCGATGGGTTCTGGAGAGCTTGTGCCAGGGCAGACTGTGCCTTGGGACACCCCAGCCAGGACCCCTGCTGCAGGTGACGCTGCTCTGCGGGCACCAGGATCCCCTTCAGCACTGGGACCACTGTGAAGGTTTGGGGCTGCAGCAGGGCACAGCTCACTGCTGAGCTCCCATGAGACCGGTACTCCTGCACGGGTGTCCAGGGCTGCAGCACCGTGCCACGCAAGAGTCAGAGGGGACACCTGCGTGTCCTCCCTGGGAGCCAGAACCCCCCCACTCTCTCCATCCCTTCATAAGACAGGAGAATAAAGACTAAGAGCAGCTGCTGCTACCTCAGATGCAATGAGCACAATGCAATCTTAAAATCCCAATGCCACGAGCCCTGTCGTACGGTGCTCAGTGCCTTTCTGAAAGCCGTGTCTGTGGATGCAGGATAGGGACCTGTCAAGGTGGGGGTGTCCCCCTCTGTCCGTCCCCCCACGTTCTGGTGCAGATGTCCCCCATCCCCATGCCTGCTGTGTGTGCCACTGCTTGGTGCCTCCAGCCTGGCACAGGTGACACCAGCACCCCAAAGCCACCACACCAGCATGCTCAGCTGCACTGCTGGTGACAAGACATCCCCTCTGCTCTGTACTGCACTGGGAGGATGAGGAAGAGCTGAATTTAATTTATTCCATGCTGCATTTTCATGCCAAATGAGTCAGAGCGCCGGCCTCACTCAGCCTTTGTTTTGCTTGGCTGCTAGCGAAGGCTTTTGCTTAGTGTTTGTTCAATATTTAACTCCCTTGATGGCTCTTGGGCTCAAACCAGCAAGTGCAGCAGAAAAAGCCACTTCCCTGCTGGGGCGGGAGCTTTCTCGTCCTTCAGCTCCGCTTAGGAGCAATACACTTGTTTTATCCTATTTATTTCTCGGAGTTTGGTGAAGCCCTGAACTTGGTCCTTTTAGTCACCACATCCCATAAAACCCCTTGAAAACTACTGGGGCTCACAGGGGCTGTGGGATGGGGCTGGAGCAGCCAGCTTGGCTGCTAATTTCAGAGCAAGACCAGCCTTAAACAGAGGTGCGGGAGGTTTCGCCCGGCACAGGACCAGTTAGGAACGAGCGCGGCTGCATTCCTGTGCACGTGGGAGCCAGCAAGAAGGAAGCATCAATGTGGAGGTGTTTCAGTGCCCTGCTTTCCTGTGCCGTGCCGGCTGCGGGCAGGAGCTCCCCTCCCAACCCCATAGCCAGCAACCCCCTGAAGCGGGAGCGAGCAGTTCAGCTGGGCCCTCCAAGGGCTGCCCAAAAGTCCCACCCACAAAATAATTCAGGTTTTGGCCAATCTACTGTTGGTTTGTGTTCTAGTGTGTGTCTCAGCTTTTCAAAGAGATTTCCAAATTTTTTTGACCCTACCTCCCCCATCCAAAGCTAAATCCTAAAACTCTTCATTGGGAAATGCTGCTGAAAAGCTGTCGGGGCTGAGCATTCCCACACCCAGCTCCTTTGCTGCAATGGGTCCCCAAAACCCCTCGGCACCACAGGACATGCTGGGGCTGCAATGCCTTTCAGGGCCGCTGCCAGGACGCTGCCTTCACCCACCAAGCCCCGATGCCTTCCCCAATTAGGATGGGCTTGTGTGGGGTGGGACAGTGGGACATGGTGGGATGGACCAAGCCCATCACGAAGGTGTCAGCAGGGAGCAGGACCCTGCCAGCTGATGCTCATCCTGCACCTCTCGGCAGCAGGGCTGGCCTTGGCCGGCAGCGGTGGGGAGGGTGCAGGGTGGAGTGGGGTGAGCTCGGCAGGGTGTGGGACCCATGCCAGCCAAGGGCTTGCCAGGAAAATGCAATCTTATTACATAAACCATGCCTCTCTCCCACTCCCCTCCTGCAGCAGCAGCTCAAGAGCTTCCTACCCAGGTTAAGTCAATATTGCCACATTGCTGCCTCTGTCGAGGCACTCACCCTTGTGGAAGGAGATCGATGGGTGTTTCAGGGCTGGAGAGGAGTCACTCCCCTCCCAGGGGTCCCAGTGTGCTCCAGCTCTGAGTTCTGCTTCCTGGGGTCCCTCAGAGCAGCACCACTGGAGCTCGGCATCCTCCCACAAGCTCCCAGCTATCCCGCAGCAGGACTCAGCCCTGCTCAGCAGCTCCCTGGACATCACAGGGCCAAAGCCCTCTCCCCAGCACGGGCTGCGGGCTGGCAGGACACCCCTACTTCCCAATGCTCAAGAGGCTTCAGAGGAGCTGGCAGCACCACCTCTGGGTACCGGCCTGGCGTGCACCGCGTCTGACAGGAGCTGGGGGGGCGCAGGTTGCAGCGGGGACTGGCTGCATGGGGAAAGCCCCTGAAAGGCTCATTTGCAAAATAAATACTGCAAAAAAAATTTCCTCCCATCTCAAGTCTGAGCTGAGGCTCCAGCAGACCCCAGCTGGGGAGGAAACCTCAGCACAGCGTGTGCGGTCCTTTGGGCAGGCACCAGAGCTCCTATGAGAGCTGCCAGCACCCCGAACCACAGGCCCTCAGGTCCCCAAAAGCATGCTGTGCAGTATGGCTTTGAACAGCGCCTCTGATCCCAAGCCAAAGTAAAGGCAAAATACCTGGGCAGTTTACATAAGACATAGTTTTCCACTACGACGGAGTTTCTCTCTGCCCGGTGTTTCACCCAGCAGCTGCAATTTTGCAGCTTTCAAGGGCATTCACACAAAAAAATGAGCCACGCCAGAGATGAGGGCAGATTAGGAGGATTAAGGCTGCAGAGCTGATGCAGAAGAAGATGCAATGTAAAAACCCTCCGGTAGGCAAAGGCATTTCATCCCAAAACCCAGCCGCTGCTCACCTTCGCAAAGGGTTTAGAAACGAGGAGGGCTCCAGGATTCGTACAGCGCATGGAGGGGAAGCTGGAAGAGGTGCACCCTGAGCACCTGGGAACATGTTGCTGCTAGATATTGGGGGGGGCATACAAAAGCACAAAAACCAGAAAGTGTTTCCAGAGCAACTAAAGATGCACAGAACTTCACACGGTAAAATAAAAGTAGGTGGGTTGGGGTTTCTCTGTCCTCGCCTCTCCTTGTTTCGGGCTCAGAGCCAGTGCACCCCCCCCGAGGAGGGGGATACAGGTGCTGCCTGGCCGGGCACGGGTGCCATCGCAGCACGGGGATGCTCACAACCTCTGAGCAAACCGCAGCACCAGGCAATTCCTCCTCCCCCTACAAAATAGGGAAAGCCTGCTCTGCTCCTCAGCGCGGGCAGGAGCGTGGCCATGGCGGGGAGTGTGCCAGCCTCCCGGCACTGCCAGCCCAACCAGCCCGCAGGGATTAACCAGTACCGGGGGGTCAGATGAACGGTTCTTACCAAGGCAATTCTCACAAACTGAATCTATTTGGAAGCACAAATTGAAGCTGGGCGCCTTGGAAGACAAATCTGTAACCTCAGTCATAGTTAAAACAGAGTCATCATGGAAGGTAACTGATAAAGCCCAGAAAGTCGGCCCCTGCCAGTACAGGGTCAGGCCAGCAGCCCCCATCCAGGCCGTTCCGGGGCTGCCACTCTCGGGATGCTCCAGCCTCACCCCGGCACCCCTGGCAGTGGACGGGGCATGAGTCTCATCGCATGATTTCACCCCATGGGAAGCTCTATCCCAGCTGGACCCTGCTGCCCCTGCAGGACATGGCACTGCCAGATCAGGCTTCAGCACAGCCTCGGGCACCTGCGAGTGTGTTAAATGTGCCTCTGCTCGCTAAAGATGCTTGGCTGGACGAGGCCATGAAAACCCAAAGCACTGCAGGGTGATAGCCCTGCTCCGGGCAGGTTCAAGGCTCTGTGGGTTTCAGCCTCACAGCTGAGCTGGTTTGTGGTGACTTATTCACCCCCAAGAAGTGGCTGGCAAAGCCGGGGAGCGCAGCTGGACCACCCCAGTGCCACGGAGCCTCCAGCAGCCACTACGCTGCGTGCCGGTGCGTTCAGCCCCTGTGAGGAAACTGTCTCTCACCCCCCCAAAAGCAGCTGGGAGGACAATCCACACCAAACTGGGATGGAGGAAACTCTCCTACAAACACACACACACCCCCCCAAGACTTGCCTTGCGCTGCTGCTGCCGGACCCACAGCCTGCCAGCACCCCAGGCGGGTGAAGCCAGACCCACGCAGGGATGTCTCGCTGCCCAGAGGGCTCTGTGCTCTTTAAGGGTGCCCGGGACAAGCCGCCCTGGAGCAGAGGCAATCCGACTCACGCAGGGGATCGGGATCAATAGGTCACAGCATGCACTGACTTGCCCCCAGAATGAAAATCAGCAGAGGATTTGGGGCTGGTGGGGAAGCTACAATCAGGCCTTTAATCCCACATGGACACAAAATCCCAGGATAAAAAGGCCAGAGCTGGTCCTAATTGCTGACTGCCCTGTGCTTGTGGATATGTGAGCAAAACCTCTTAGGCTGCCCTGGGCCTGGGAGAGGCACCTCATTGCCTCCTTGCTGCCTGTATGCACGACCCCCAGGGAGAAGGGGGTCCCCCTGTGCGGGGGGGGACCTGCCCCAGCGCTGGCAAGGGCAGCACCACCACTGGTCCCGAGGGGGCTGCCGGCCCTCGGAAGGATGCCCCGGCCCCAGCCGCGATGCTCGGCAGCTGGTTGCTCTGGAGGACAGAAACCAGGAGGGAGATGCTGGGGCAAAGCGGGGAGGCGGGTTGAGGGGGGCAGCTAGCCCCCTCGGCCACCCCTCCGTGCCTGCACCCCCAGCCCAGCGACCCTGCACCGCGTCGGAGCTGGGGGACCCCCCCAGCTGCTCCCCGCTCTGCTGCCGCGCTGGCTCCGGGGGGATGTCACGGTTGACCCTGCCCATTTGAGGGGGGGCAGCCCCAGCAGGGCTGGAACTGAGAGCACTGGGTTCCACCAGAGCCCTCCAGGAAGCCGGGGAGCGCCGGGGGAGGATGCTGCGGGGGTGGGGGGGCAGGGGCGGGCAGGGGGCGGGTAGAAGGCAGGCAGGGGGCGGGCAGGGGGCAGGCAAGAGGCAGGCAGGAGGCGGGCAGGGGGCAGGCGGGGGGCGGTGCGGCCCCGTCCCCGCCCGGTGGCGGTGCAGAGGCTGCGGGCGGCGGCGGGGGAAGCGCAGGCGGGAGCGCGGCGGGCGCCGTGCCGGGGACGCGATGCACTCGCTCTTCAGGAAACGCAACAAAGGGAAATACAGCCCCTCCGCGCAGAAGAAAAGGTGAGTGTCCCGGCCCCGGGCAGCCCCGCTCCTGCCGGGTCGGGCAGCGCCGCTATCCCTGAGCTCCCGCCCCGCAGCATCCCCTCCCGGCGCCGCGGCTTGGCGGAGCCTGGGCACCCCCGAGGTGTGGGCACCCCCGAGGTGTGGGCATCGCCGAGGTGTGGGTAGGCCCCTGAGATGTGAGCACCCCCAAGGTGTGGGCACCCCTGAGGTGTGGGTACTCCCCGAGGTGTGGGCATCCCCGAGGTGTCAGCTCCTCTCCGAGCTGGGTTCGCATCATTTGTGCCAGGTGGGGGCACTAAGATGTTTTCTCCCCGGTCCCCCTCGCATTGCGGAGCGGTAGCTCCCGGGAGCAGGGTCTTTCGCTTCCCAGGCATGTGCAGGGTCAGAATCTCAGGGCAGAAAACTCGGGCTGCCCTCAGCCTTCACCCACTTGTTCCATCCCCACCAAGTATTCTGTCGATCATCTTTTCCTCAGCTCTCCCTGACAGAGCAGAGACACGTTTCAGTTGTACTGGTCATAAAATAGGAGCATGTGCTGGATGTGCCTCATGAAAGGTCACTGCTATAAGGGAAAAGACACCCCCCCCTCCCCGAGAAGGCTCAGCCCCTCTCTGGGCTGTGCCATGCACTTCGGCAGGAGAGCAGGTGGTCCCCAGCCCCTGCCCGCACAGGGGACACGTTCCCAATAAGGTGGATGTTTGGATTGAGGTAGATGTTCAGATCGGTTCAGAAGCGCATCCTGCATTTCCCAGGGCTCTGGCACACGTGGAGCGGGATGGCTGGTGCCCATTTGAGCCCACGGGTTGCTCATCCCTCCCCAGAGGCACCTGCCCTGGCCAGTGAGCTCAGAGCAGCCGCCAGGGTCCCAAAAATCCCCCACTAGGAAGGAAATTGGGGAGCTGGTACAGGGGCTGAGGTGCATTTGAGGACCCAGAAAGGGATCGGTCATCCCAGAAGGCACCTATGTCTTCCAAGCTGGGGAGCCTCTCGCTGCTGCCTGCCCATGGGTGCGGTGCTGTGGGGTGTAGGAGGGGTGTTCCTCAAGAGGAGGGTGCTGCCCTGGCACAGTGGATGCTCAGGCTTTGGCGTTTGCTGAGTTCCCTCTGGGCTGGGGCTCCAGCTTCAGCCCTGGGGACGGGCTCCCCCGGCAGCCCGGCTGGCTCAGCAGGGCCGCCCAGGCTCCGGCTCCCAAAGCCTGAGGCATGCTCTGCTGCCAGCTCCTGCCCTGGGGAGGGCTGGCAGGAGGAGACAGGGGTGGCACGGAGCCCCCTGAGGCTCAGCATGCACCTCCCTGGTGGCCCCAGCATTCCCATGGTCAAAGGATGGCCTAAATACCTGGTTGCATTTCTAGTCTTCAAGGGTGCTAGCTGAAGGCTTGAAAATGAGAAACAGCACACCTGGGTTGCAGCTCAGGACTCTGAGCAGCATCAGGATGCTGGGAGGCAGGAGGAGACAGACCTGGTCCATGCTGGGTGCCCACCCTGGGGCTGTGGCTGGGATCCCCACTGCTGCACTCCGAGCCCTGCCAGCACTGGGGACCCCGTGCTTATGTCATCTGCCGGCGGATGGGGCTTGGGAACACGATCGTCCCTCCACCGCCCTGTCTGCAAGCCCAGCTGGCTCCGGGCAGGTGCCAAAGCACCTCTGAAGGCTGCGGGCCAGACTGAAATCTTTATTTTTCTGGTGGCTGGTGGTGGCTGAGGAAGAAGCACAGGGCTGTGGCCTCCGGGCACCCCCCTGCACCCCGGCTGTCCGTGCGCACCTCAGGGATGGCTGTGCTCATTAGCTCCAATTTGTTAATTCCTGCGTTGGAGTTTACAAACATCTGTGAATCCAGGGAACACTCCCACCATGTGGAAACAGCCCCACCATCAAGATGGGGAAGCCGGTGCCAGACCGGTTAAACAACTTGCTGGAAAAGGATTGCGAAGAAGCAAGGAGCTCTTGCCTCCCGTCCCCTGCTCCAGGCACTGCCAGGCTCCCAGCCGGCTCCCGCCCAGTTTTCCTGCTAGAAAAACAGAGCAACACTGCTAAAATCAGCCCGACCGCCCCCGCTGTAAACAGGGACAGAGATTTCGACACCGTGTACAGCCCAGCCTCATCCTGCGCTTTGGCGAGGCTGCACAGCTGGCATTCAGGGGCTACACCTTAGACGATGGCTTAGTGCCAAGGTACCGCTGGTGACCGAGCAGTCAAAGCACAGCAGTGGCAGGGCAATGACCGAACGCTGCTTTGGCAAGCATGCAAGGGTACTGGAGGTTTCCTGCAACCAGTGAGGAGCCAGGGCTACCAGCTCAGCTGATTTACGCAGGGGTTGCCAAGGAGGTGCCGTCCTACAGCAGGTCACAGCCTGATGAGCTGATGGGAGTCCTGGTGGCTTCTTCAGATGTGAAAAGAGCCCTTCCCATGATGGGGGCATCTCAGTGAGCAGCACTGGAGAGCCAAGATCCCCACGATCTGTGCAGCTCAAGCCAGACGCTGTCATCCACCCACAAACAACACTGTGTTCCCCTGGATGCAGACAGCCACCCTTCCCCAGCCCCAAATCGGCCCTTCAGCCTCCCATCCAAAGTGCCTTGGAGCATGCAGGATTTAAGCAGCGCCCCTGCCTATCCCCAAGCTGCTCACAGCCTGCCTGGGACAGGGGGGTGAGAGCTCGGGTGGGGGGCAGGGACAGGTTTTCCCGTGCCATCCCTGCCGCCGTGCCAGGGGTGCAGGTCCCCACGGGGGCCAAGCCCCTCTCTGAACAAGGAAGGAGCCATGTGTGGCAACCGCCTCCGCGTCTGGAGGCTGGTCAGCCCCATGCTGGTATTAGTAAGGAGGAAAGCCAGCCTGCTTTGAAGCTCTAATAGGGCAACGGCGGGGAAAGGAGTGGCATTAAATCCTGCAAAGCCACAATGGTTTGAAGACAACTTGGTGCCAGGTCCTCTGGCCTGCCACGGCTTGTCTGTCCTTGGCAGCACTGGTTGAGTCTTGGAGCACGCTGGCCACACGCAATGCCGTGGCTTGGCTGGAGGAAAACCACGGCAATGCTCCATGCCAAGCACCCTGGACCACATCCCCATCCATCCTAATGCCACTCGCAGCACCAGTGGTTACTTGACCTGCAGCGTGCAGGTGATGCTTCTCAACAGCTCCCTGTGGTTTTGTTTTTCTGATGCACAAATTAGCAGGACCAGGGTCCAAGTCTCTCCTTAGGAACATCTGCTCCAGCTGTGGCCTGGGCTGTGGTCTCAGTAGCCACCCCCATCCATCTCTGAGCATGTCAGTAGGTGTGTGGGCATCTCCCTACCTTGTTTGGGGAACATGGATGCTGATGCTAACATTTTTTTTCTCTCATGGACTTGGTTGCTCTACGCTTCTCTTGCTCACCCCATCCCAGTACTGTAAGGGGCCTGGAGATTCAGCTGGGACTGGCCATGACTACCGTGTTGTTAGCACATCATATATATATATCTCAAATGTGCGTGTGTGTCTGTCCCTAGGAAGGAAGTCAGAAGCCTTGACTAGGTATGTAGTATGGGGGAAAACCATCGCCCTCCTTCCCCATTACCTTCATTTCAAACATTCTATCAAACACTTGCCAGGCACAGAAAACCGGAGGTTGGTTTCTCTCTTAGAAAGTCCAGGCTTGGGAGGTAGAAAACACAGCTCAGCCATGAGAAGTTGCTGCTGAAACTCACCCTCCTGCCAGCAGGAAAGGTCCTTGGGGTCCTCAGGTGAGAGCACCCATCCAGGAGGGCTCCCAGCCCTGAAGACCCATAATGGTGTCGGAGGACCCAGTCCCCATCTAAGAGGGGCTGCAGGAGGCTGGGGCAGAAGCAGGGAGGGCTCTGCCTGCAGGGCTGGCACCCATTTCTAGAGGCTGTTTGGTCGGGCTGGAGTCAGCATGAAGGACCAGACAGCAGGTGAGTCAGGGGAGCTGCTCTGTATTTACGGTGGAGCAAGCCTCACCATCGCCTGGCCTGTTTCTGCTTTAATTTCCATGCACATTACAATAATATATCACCATTACTACAAGGGAAGATAAATAGAACTGAAACAAGCCGGACTAAGCACGGCAACCCTGCTGTCCAGCTACACCCTAACGTGGGTAGCTTGACAGCACATTGCTCCAGAGTTTTGAGCCAGATCTTAATCTCTCCCAAGCCTGAATTACACTAGCCAGAGCCCAGCCCTTGTGCCTTCTGCTGCAGTTTCACTCCAGCATAGTCATAAGTGGCATGGGGGAATATCATGCAGTGGTAGCTGCTGTGTGCCTTCTGTAGGATTCGTGCAGCTTAAGTCCTTCCTAAAGTGTGGTCCCTAGCAGCAGTGCACACATGGGTATACATTTTATTAAATCTATAGAAATGGAAATTAAATGGAAACAGAACTGAGAGCAGCAGTAGGTGGTCACTGTCTGATGCACCATTTGCACATCCCACTAGCAGGATGCAGTAAGCAGGACCACGATCCGTGCTCAGACCCGCCAACTCGCTTGTTCCTGGCCAAGTGGTCCCACCTGCAAGAAGCTGCTGGCATGGGAAGGTCTCCCAACAGGAGGGCAGAGGCAGGGCCAGCATCCCTGAGCTGGGGGAAGGAGCAGGAGAGAGCCCTTCCCAGTAACCCTCCCAGCAAGTGTCTCTGATTCATGGGACAAGCTCCCAGGAGGGGCCTTCCCAGGGCACGACAGTCAGCTGGAGCAGTCAGAACTCCCAGAGCATGTATTTGAACATGCTCACTTGGGGGGATCAGTGAAACAGCCTCCTTGTTTGGAAAAAAAGGAAACTGGAGAGATCAAAGGGATTTCCTACCACCTGCCAGCAGGCGCAAAGCCAGGGTGTGATCCTGCAGGCATCCCAGAGGTGTCGGCCTTGGGGAAGCTTGCTCCAAAAAATGCTCTTCTCAGTGAGGGTGAAACCTAATGGAAATAGAGAAAAAATGGGAATAAACAAAAAAAGTCCAGTTTTTAGCAGCAAAGTTTCCATATGACAGTAATTAGCATCATATTTGTCCGTCAAAAACCTCTCTTCAAAAAAAAACAAACCAAACACCCACCACAACCAAACCCCTAAGAAAAGCCCCCAAAGCCCAAGTAAAACTCAAGCCCCTCTGAAAGAAAGCATCACCTGAGATCAGAATTGTGGTAAACAGGTGAAGTGATGCCTGCCACAGAGCAGCTGCCTCCTCCCAGCTCCCCAGCTGGGAGAAACCTGAAAAAACCCTCCCATTCCTCACAGGAATAACCTCTGGTCCTTCACACCAGCCAGGCAATGCTGCGGCTGCTCAAGGCAGCATTGAAAAGAAATAGCACTTCTGCCAAACGCTGCTTTGTGTTTTGTGTGAGTGATATCATTTTTTCCTTCCTGATCAGAAAATGTTAAAAGTTCTCCAGAAAAGGCAAAGCCAGTTTTTCCAGGCCCTTCCCCCCCCGCCCCCCCCCCCGCCCCCCCAATCTTTTAAACAGAGACTTATCTATTTTAGCAGAAAAGCTTTGCATTTCCCTCCCCTCTGCTGGAGCCTCGCAAGGGCCGTGGCCCCAGGCACCTTTGCTCCTGCCTCCGCTCAGTCTCCTGTGTGCTGCCCTTCCCTGCTGGGTGATCCCTCCCCAGCTCTGCTCTGTGCTCCAGCCATCCCCTCTCCTGCCTCTCTTTTTGGCTTCAGCAGCCCTTCGCCTTACCCTGCCAGCAGCTCCGCTCCAAAGCCCAGATGCACCCACAGCTCTTCCCAGCAGCTTCCCGAAAGAGCCATCTCTTGCAAAGCCCAGCCACGCACCCTTCCCAGGCTGGCCAAGGCTTCCTCACCGCCTCGCCCATCACCCCGTGCTTCTCCTGCATCTTCTTCCTCTCAGCAGATGAAGGGCATAGGGAAGCTGACCTCCTCCATTCCCTGGCATGGAGATTTTGGCCAGCTTTCCCAGCCAACCCCTCTGGCACCCTGCTTGACACCCGGATAGATGCAGGGACCGTGCTCATCCTCGTGGTTTAACGCAGACCCAGCTATGGTGGGGACAGGCAGGTTATTAATAGGGCTGATGGTCTCATATCAGTAATGCCCACATTAGTTGGTTGTGGCACAGAAGTGGTAAGTATGCAGAAATAAATAAAGAAATCGGAGATATTATAAGAGAGAATAAGATCTCTCCGATTTCTGTATTTATTTCTGAACAT
The DNA here is from genome assembly GCF_015220075.1 of Falco rusticolus. Lineage (NCBI taxonomy): Eukaryota > Metazoa > Chordata > Aves > Falconiformes > Falconidae > Falco > Falco rusticolus. Next base: position 37,632,658 of record NC_051190.1, read on the forward strand.
TTCTCATTTCTGCATTTGAAGCAGCTGTGGGGGGAGCTGGCACACACACCAGCCAGCCTCCCGGCTCAGGGTCCTGTGCCACGTTCAGCAGAGGATGGGGCGCGGAGGAGCAGTTCCCCCCACGCTGCAGCAGGTGTTTGGAGACCCAGCTCCCATGGGAGGTTTTTATTAGATTTCCCTGTACCAAAACCTCAGCTGGTGACTCTCACATAAACCACAGAGGTGGAGAGAGCAAACAGCTCGGGTTTTGTGCGTCAGGGAAGCCGCGGCTGAGCAGCAGAGCCATGCCCACATTATAACTGAGCATGCCCTTGCTTGCTCTGAGCAAGCTCTGCATTTTCTTTTCCCTTGGTCACCCAGATACCGCACATGGAAACAGTAGTTTCTGGATTACCAGGCGAACTGACCTCTATGACACGAGGAAACGCCATCCTTTGCCCTCCCCGTTCCCCCAGCCCCAGCGCCCACTCCTGCTCCCTGTGGTGATGGAGAAGGGGCTGTCGCCTGCCGGGTACAGCAGGGGCTGGGGGAGGAGGGTGGCTGTGCCCCAGCACGGGGCTCCCTGAGTCACGGGGAGGGATGACGGGGGGCAGTGACACCAGCTCAGGAACCAGCTGACAGGGCGCAGGCAGCCCCAGTGCCACAGCAGGGTGGTTTGGGCTCATGGCTCAGAGCCAGGGGAAGAGTGGGGAGAAGGGGATGAGTGGCACATCCTCACCCGGACACGTCATCCCCATCTCAAACCATCCTGACAAAGCCAGTACCTGAGGAAGAGGGTCAGGGCCTGGGTGTTGCACTCACGGGTTCCTGGCACCCCAGATCAGTTTTGCTGATGCAAAGCTCAGCTCTGCTAGATCAAACCGGCAGCAGCTTGTGAAGCTGTGGCTGAAACGCAGCACTGCCATGGATCCCAAGTGATCCATCCTTAATTTTATTTCCTCCATACAATTTAGAAGTTTTCAATCAAAACCAGTGCTAGAAAAGCCCCAGACCTCTTCTGCTTTTTGGGGTGGTTTTTCCATCCATGCTGTAGATTCACTGAAACGCTGAAAATTCATCCTTGGGCTTGCTAGAAAACATCAAGACCAAGGTAGGGAATGTGGAGACGGGCCAGCAAGCCCTGCCAGCTCTTCCCAAGCCCCACTAAGTGCCAGTTCAGCTCCAGCTATTGCAAAGAAGCATCACAAGCTCCCACCTGGATAATCAGCCTCTCCCACCCTCAAAGCTCAGGCAGCATCCAGTTCGCCGGTGAGAGATGAGGAAGGCTCCTTCGTGGCTGCAAGCTCTCTCAGGTTGCAGGAGGTGCCAGCTCTGAGCAGCCATCACTCACAGACACACAAGCACGTGAAGCACATTTTAGTCACCCGGCTTCAAACCACTTTCTCTCCACTGATTTCATCTGACATTTTCCCTGGTTTACATGGGATGATGCAAAGTGGATTTTGAAGAGCTGCTTCTACCATTGCAGTGGGATCCAGCCACCCGCACCTCATCTCCCAGTGCACCCCTGCACCCTCCAGCTGTGATTATTGAACAGAAAATGTGTCTCATCCTTGCAATTATTGCAGCTGCTGCACGACTTGCAACAAGCCTTTTGTTTGCTCCTCTGCTTGGCAATACCCACTTGGTTCATTTCTGCTGATGCGAGAGGGCCCATAATTACAGCAACCCCTCTGCTCATCAGGAGGTGCCAGGCATGCAGCAGCAGCAGTGACAGACAAACCACCAGCCATGCCAAGTACCGTCCCGATGATGCAGCTTCTATAAAAAGAAAAAAAAACCAGTGTAAATCCTGCCCACGCCAGAACTTCCCAGGGAAGCATGGACTTCTGTGGAGCTGTCAGATGCTACGAGGCTCCCGCAGCCTGGGGCAGGGTTCGAGGTAGGGAGGAACAAGCCCAGAGCTCGCTTTTGTTATGTTCTGCTGCACTGAAAGCAATAGCAAGCAAGGCAGGCAGGAACACGTCCCGAAGCTCAGCACCAGTGCCAGGACGGAGGCTGGCCAGACCCAGGCTGGCCCAGCTTTTTTCCCCAGTGCCCACACTGGAAAGGCAGTGAGCTGGGGTGTCTCTGCGGGAGGCGGCATGCAGGCCCCGAGGGGCACGGGGCGGAGAAGACCACGTACTGCTTTTACCTGCTGGCAGCGGAGCATGGGCACATGTCCAGGGAAGCCACCGCAAAGCACTGGAAGAGGACCGCCTCGGTCAACAAGCCGTGTCAGCTCTCTGCTTTGGCCCCCCGTGCTGTGGGAGATGGGAGGACATGCCTCGTGCCATTCTGGAGAAGCTCACGAGGTCAGCCCCTGCCCCGTGAAGGACCCAGGTGCTGCAGGACCCCCTGGAGCCAGGCTGATGGAGCCGCTGGGTGATGCTGTCCGCCTGGGGATGCAGGAACCCTCCACGCCATGGGTACGGCTGGGCTGCTGGTGCTCCACCAGAAAACTCTGCTCTGCCCTTCAGCCTTTGCAGGAGACACACAGCTCATCTCCTAGCAGCTATACCAGCAGTTAACGTTTCCAAGTGCCATATAAAGATTAATTCCACCACCACATAACGAGGTCATTAAGATTCATTATCCCCACTCCGTAAGTGGTTGGGATTGGAGTGAGCCAACCTTCAGCTTAAGCCCAGATGGCGAAGCAGCACAGCCGGGACACAAGCCCCAGCCCTGCCACCAGCCCCCCGGCTGCAGGGCTCTTGGGGAGCACACCCCGCTTTCTGCCTCCGGGCTGCAGAGCCCTGGCACGCGGCTCCCTGGGCCCTCTCCTTGCGGCCAAAGCAACAGCAAGGAGACGAAATGTTTAAAATAACTCTGGCAATGCAAACGCTGCCTCACGGGTTGTGGTGACTTTGCTGTGAATACTTGGGCTGGCCCCGCACCCTGCCTGCCCAGCTGGAAACAGAGAGGCTTGGACCAGAGTCACCCAGGGAGCAAAAACCAGTGCCTAGCAAGAGGCAGAGCACCGAAAGAGAGAAGCAATGTGTGCTGCCCCATCCCTTTGTTTGGTTTAAATTGTGAATAACTCCTTGCAGAGCAAGGAAGCTCTGGCTGTGGATGGAAGGGCACAGCATGGGCCCCAAGGCAGGGCTGCACCCTGACATGGGGTGCACACAAGGCTACAGGCACAGACAACAGCCTCAAACAGGCCAGCTCGCCTGCGTGAGTGGGGGTCGGGGTCCTCTCTGCTGCTCAGGCTCCTCCATCTCCCCACAGGACCCCCCCGCTCTCCCTGTCCCCTATGAACAGCTCTTTTCTTTCTTGCTCCAAAGCCAAGGGAGGCTCAGGCTCGCCTACCGCATCGCTCCCATTTCCACCATGTGGGAGACACCGTGTCCCCACCCGCCACCCCCCTCCTGGCAGCGCAGCCGAGTATTTTGGAAAGTGTTAGCAAGGCAGCAGTGAGTCACACGCAGCTGCGGTGCCTGGCAGGCTCGGCTGGCCCCCGGCCACCCCCGGGGTCATGGCACCCCGAGGGCAGCCCCGGCAGCAGCGTGGGGCGGTGGCCATGATTGTGGGGTGACCAGTCCCCCCTCTTCCTCCCCAGCATCTCCAGCAAAGAGCTGACCGAGCTCATAGAGCGCCTGCAGAAAAATGCCGACCAGGTGGAGAAAAACATTGTGGAGACCGACTCCCGAATGCAAAACGTAAGCAAGCCGTGGCCCCGCGCTCGGGGGCTCCTCCGAGCAGCCCTGTCCCCCCGCTCCCTCCCACCGCAGCCCTTCCCATTTCATTGTGCCCTCGTGTCCTCTCCTATGGCACGTGTGTGGGGCTGCCCTGCCCTGCAGCGGGTACCTGGCTGCAGTGGAGGGGTGTGGGGGCTCCCCCGGCTTGTGGGAAGGAGGTGGGAGGGTGTAACAGGTGATGGGCCCCTGAAATTCTTCCCTACCCAGGGCTGGGTAGCACTGTGCAGAGCAGGGATGTGCACCCCTGGACGTGCATCCCAGCAGGTGGCTAAGGCGGAGGTGAAGGGGCCTGAACCATCCTCCTCCCCCAAAGGGGATGATGCCTCCTGAGGCAACACAGCCTCCCACCCCTCAGGGCTGGCATAGGTGAGGGGAAAGCCAAAGACATCACCAGGAGGACAGGAGACGGCAGAGCTCCTGCCCATCTCCGTGCCCAGGGGCGGTGTGGCGGGATGACCTCTTGGGTACTGTTTATTTTCCCCTCGTGACCCTTCCTCCTGCTCTCTGCCTGCCCAGGACTTGCACAAGATCAAGGCATGCCAGCTAGCGCAGTACAAGGACCTGACTGCTCAGAAACTCACCGAGTCCGACAAACTGCTCTACGTGCTGGATGGAGATGCAGCGATCGCCCGGCACATGAAGCACCCCCAGGGTGACATGATCACAGAAGAGTGAGTACTGGGGGACACACACACCTGTCCCCAGAGCCTTGCAGGGCGGGAGGATGCTTCTCCAGGGGCTCTGCTCAGCTCCTGCCTGCAGTTGGGGCATCACCGCAAGCTCCTCTGCACCCCAATTCACATTAAGGTGTGTAACCCACAGCCATCCTTGGGCACCCCTAGAGTGAGAACAGCTGCACACCTGCCGATAGCAGCGCTGCACAAAGCATGGCACGGTGTTTTCTGCCCACTGCAATTGCAGACCACACTCTCCCCTTGCACCAGCCTGCCCTGAGCTGGCAGACATGCTGAGCAGCCTTTGGCAGAGGATGGGTGCACAGGAACTTTCACCCTTTCCCCAGCTGATTGCACAACACGGCTGCTGCCAGCCTGCATGGCAGTGCAGGGCTCTCCAAGATCCCCTAAGGACAGTCCCCCCCCCTCTGTGGGTGCCTGGGAGAGAACGACCTACAGCTATCGATGCTAATGCCAGCCCATGCCCACACCCTGCATCCTGTCCTCACCTTTCCCTTCCCACAGCATCCGGCAGCTGAAGGAACGAGTGGCAAACCTGCGCGTGAAACATGACCAGATCTACAGCTTCCCCCTGCAGCATATTGAGCCCCAGGTCAACTGGTCAACAGTGATCGAGGAGAAACAGGTACCAAGGGGACCATCAGTGCCCCTGCCTGGCCAGTAGCACCAGCTGGGCAGGACTTTACCCATCTCCCCGTGGAGAAAAAGGCTCTTGGAAACCCTCTTGGCAGCATTGTACTGGGAGCAGCAAGGGAGGAGGTGGGGTGTGGGGTGGCAGGAGAGGGTGTGGAGATGATGGGACAAGGCCAGCGGCTGTGGCACCAGGGGCAGGTGATGGCAGTGGCATCACCACTGGAAGCTGGGCTGAGAAAGGAAAAGCTCTGGAGGATGGGGGGCCCACGGGGGTGTGCCAGCCTGGCCATTGACCTCCTGGGTGAGCTTGGGTAAACCTCTGCCTTTCTCCATCCGAGGATGGAGACCACACACACCCTCTCCAGGCAGTGTGCTCCAACACCCCACCGTCCTGAGAATGGAAAAGCTTCTCCTTATATCCAGTCTGTGCTTCCCCCGTTTCAATTCATGCCTGTCATCTCTCATCTCCCTACCACACACCACCCTGCACAGCCTGCTTTCTCAACCACCTTACAAGAAGTGTGCTGTTAGATCCCCCAGAGCCTTCTCCTCCCCAAGCCAAACAAGCCTCAGCCTCTCCTCTTGGGTCCTTGCTTCAGCAGCCCCAGTCACCACCTGCTTGAAGCTGTACTCTGTAGCCCTTCTTTTTTAATTTATCCTACTCCCTACACTCTTCCAGCCAGAAAAGAGTTAAAACTCCAAACCGCCTTTCCCATGGCCACATGGCAGATTTCACCAAAGTGCTCCTGGGCACTAAACGCTGCCAACACCCAACACCAGAACCCATCCATGCCCAGCTCCATGGCCACTTCCAAGAAGAGTTTCTTAGGTCTTAACTGCCCCATCCCCTTCCCCCATTGCTAACACCAACTCCCGTGTGCCACAGGATGCGTTAAACAGCAAGGGCTTTGGGACCGATCTGCCGCTGGTCAACAGCCAAGTAGAAGAGCACAACATCTTCCACAACGAGGTCATGGCCATTGGCCCACACATTGCCAAGGAAGGCAACAAGGTCAGCTCTCATGCCCCTCTCCCTACTGCCCCACAGGGTTGGCCTTGTCCCGAGTGGCTGATGAAGGGGAGGGCATCCCACCAGCCGAGCTGCCACAGCCCGGACCAGGGTGGGTGGGTGCCCAGGTCCACACCTAGCCGCAGTGCCCAGCATCGTATACCGACTCTAGCTTTACGATGAGGCAAATCCCATAACCTCCACATCCCACTCCACCCTTAAACCCCCGCCAGACCACCACTCTCCAGAGACATGCTCCTAACTCCTACCTTGCTCCTTCTCTGTTACCAGGAATACAAGAGCGACTTCCAAGCCAAATACCAGAAGCTGCTGGTAAGAGCCCTCTGGGATCCCAGGGGCAGAGCCCTTTTGAAGGTTCCCTTGCTGGAGTGGCCAGGCACCCTCAGGGGACCCATTAAGAGGAACTTTGGGCTGAGCTGTCCCCTCTGCCCCTTCCCAGGCCGGCTCCCAGCAGCGGCAGCAGGATCTGAACTCCCTGCAGGACTACATGCAGCGCTGCACCAACAAGCTCTACTGGCTGGATCAGCAGGCGAAGGACAGGACCCATTACGACTGGAGCGACCACAACCTGGACTACCCCAGCCGCCGCCGCCAGTACGAGGTCTGTGTCCACTCCCCAGCAGCCTGGCCCATGCTGGCTGGGTGCTGTGCAGCAGGGGAGGGGGGCACAGAGCCAGAGGAGCAGGCTGGGGGCTGGATGGGGGCAGGGAACGTCCCTTCCCCCGTGCCTCAGTTTCCCCCACTCCATCACAAAGGGCTTTGAGATGTACAGGTGATAGCATGCAGATAATAAGGTTAGTCTTGACCTCCTGCCAAAGGTAACGCAATGAGGAAGCTCGGCAGTTTCCTCGTTCTCCTCTCCCTTACCTCAGCATTCACTTGGCAAGAGTCACACTGTTAGCAACATCTGCAAGGGAAGGAAAAGCGAAAGCTGCTGCGGGGGAACATCACACGTTCCGTCTTGTGGGGCTGTTCAGGCCCTTTCAGAGTAGCTCAGCCGTAGGACGCAGCCAGGGTCCCTCTCTTGGTGCGGGGATCAGTATCTCACCTCTCTCCATCTAGAACTTCATCCACCGGAAGCTGGAGGAGAAGGAGGAGGCCATCAACAAGCTGCATGCGGATGGAGATCAGCTGCTCACCCAGAATCACCCTGGGAAGAATGCCATCGAGGTGAGCATCAGGGATGGTTCTATCCTACCCACCCACCCTGCAGCTTGGGGGACTCGCCCAGCCCTTCTCCAATGCGAGACCTCGTGCCAGCGCAACTCTTGACTTTACTTCCTGGGATGCCAAGTGGGAAAAAGTCTCCTTCACCTGCAGGTGTGTAAACACCATTGTAGGAGCCCAGATAAACCTAAAGAGCTCTTCCCACCTTCCTCATTCCTGTGGCGATTACCTTGTACCTGCCTACAAAGGATAAATTATGGTGGCAGTTCCACATTTGATGGGAAGAAGGACATAAGACAACAGGATTTGCCACCTCCTTCTACTCCAACCCCACACTCCCACCAGAGCATCCCAGCTTTGGACTAGCTGTCCGGTATTCCCAGCCTGGCTCTGACCTGAGAGCAGCTGGGTGGCTTCTGAAGCAGCCAGGGAGCTGTTGGCTCAAGATGGAAACTGGTACATTCTGGTGGGCAGCTCAGGCTCCCCCCTACCACAGGGCACCCTGCTGATGCCCCCCTCCCGCCCCCTGTCACAGGCTCACATCGAGGCAGTGCACGCCGACTGGAAGGAGTACCTCAACCTGCTGATCTGTGAGGAGAGCCACCTGAAGTTCATGGAGGACTTCCACAAGGTACCAGATCCCTGGGGGCAGCAGGACTCAGCACAGCCTGGGGAGTAGGTGGTGGGCTGCAGGAGGTCCCAGAATACGAACAAACTCCTGCTGCTCTGGGAACAGTAGAAGGGGTTGAGTCCTCTAGTCTACAGGGCTTTTAAGGCTAGGAGGGCCACCCTGAGCTGACAAAGCAAAAGTCATAATTGTTCAAGCACCACACGTCAGTAATTGTTTGGCTAAAGCATGACGTGCAAAGAGCATCCGCTCCAGTGCCGAGGTTCCAGAGCTGCAGTCTGGCGCTGGCCTCTCTGCCTGCAGGACAGCAGAAGTATCTCGCAGAGGCACCTCACCCCCAAAACAAGGCATGGGGAGACCTCACATGCTCCACTCGGAAGCGGAACAGGTCCAAGTGGGGAAACTGCACCTGCAGAAAGCAGAGCTGGCCCCCCAGGGAGCCCTGCGCCATGGTTCAGCGTCCCAGCTGAGCTCGGCAGACGGATGTCTGCTGGATAAATTGCATCTGACAGCCAGGGAGGCTCTGCTGGGAAGCAGGTTGGGCTGGATTCCTCTCCCACAGCCTGGGCGTGTTGACATGATGAGTCTGTTGCCAAAGCTGAACTGTGGTGCCCAGCCCAGGCAGTGCCTTTTGTGGGTATCTGCCAGAATAACCGCCCCAGGGGGTGGTTTGTGTGTGGAAGGGCTTGGCTCTGCTTTCTCCTGGGCGCTGGCAATGGAGACACCACGCACCATCATGATGCTGTCCAAGTGAAACAAAATAGAAGGCAGGGAAAGGGGGGATTTTACAACTCTGCAGGAGATGACCATGCAATAAGCTGCCACTGGTTGTCTTTCCCCTAGATCTGCTGTCCTGAGCGTGGGAAATAGTGATGCCTTGCCTCTCTCCATATACTTCTGGGTGTCTAGGTGCCCATTGTAGCTCCTGGTGACCATCGATGCTGTAGGCAGTGCAAGGACCAGGGTGCTGGGGTGGGTCCGTTCCATGTTTCAGCAGGACCCTCTCTCACAAGAGACTGCCTTTCTCCAGTTTCAGAAAGACACTAAGGATGCCCAGGAGCTCTTGAAGAAGGTGGATACAGACCTGGACCAAAAATTCAGCCCAGAGTTCAAGGACAGATACCAGCTCGAGTCTCTCCTGCGGGAGCTGGATGTGAGTATTGACGGAGGCAGGACCACAGGGGAGGCAGCAGCGGGAGCCAGCATCCCTGTGGCATCAATGGAGGGGCATCCCTGCCCATGCAGGCATCTAGCCCAGCTTTCTCCATGGCAGGCAGCAGGATCATGCTGCCTGGCCTTCTCTTCCTTCCCCTCTAGCTAGAGATTGCCTCTCCCATAGCAACATAATTGCTCACTGGGCTGGTTTTTATTTGTTCTTTCATTGAGTTAGCGCTGATTAAGGGTGGGAGCATAATTAGACCTGCTGCCAGAGGAGGTTGTGGAACTTGCTGTGCTGCTGAGAGCTGGGCTGCGAGATCGCCCACTTGGGAAGGGCTGTGCTGAGCTGAGCCGCTGGCCTGGCCCAGCCCAAGCCCAAGCATGCTGCAGCAAGCCCAGATGATGCACATGTCCTGGGACAGCCGATAGCTCTTCCTGAGAGCCATCCCTCTCCTCCTTCATGCTCCGTCCCACTCAATGTTACGGGATACCCACCTGCGCAGCTAGAAATAGAGCAACTGACAGCAAGCCTCGTCACAGGGCTCTAATTAGAGCTGATGGCTGGGAACGGGGCTATCCATCAATGTGCAGCCACACAGATGTGGACCACACAGCAGGGAACACCTGTCGATGCCTGGTGGCTAGTGCCAGGGCACAGTCCCAGCTGCAGTCCTGGCTGCAAAAGTGAGCAGGAGAGTGCAGGAGCACTTGGCATAGAAACACAACAGCTGTAGAGCAGGACCCAGGAGCCATTTTCACTAGCATAAGCAAAAAAGAAGCCACAGTCTGTCCTGGCATGGTTATGTGCTCCTCCCCAGCTTAGAGAGCCCAGAAGCTTGTTCTTCCCCCATTTGCCTACTGGTTTTGGTTGTTGCCCTGTGCTAGGACCAGGAGAAGGCCTTGAACAAGTACGAGGCAGTGGTGAAGTCCCTGCAGGAGCGCAGCCAGCACATCCTGCCTCTGCGGTACCGCCGTGAGATGCCGCTCCAGCCCGTCCCCGTGGAGGCTCTCTGCGAGTACGAAGGCGAGCAGGTAACAGCTCCCTCATCCCTCGAACAACACAGAGGTGCTGCTGGGGACTGTCTCCTGCTGAGCACTGGGGATGGCATTGGCACGTGGGGAAGGAGCGATGTCTCCCACAGCAGAGACAAGAGGAGTGCTCACCCCGGTGGGAAAGCAGGTTTGACAGCTCAGGAGGAGCAGTGCAGGAGGGGTCTGGGGGAAACACAGCCTCTATCTGCCCTGCAGACACCGTGCCTATTGCACGCCCTTCAGGAGGTTGCAACAGCCTAGCTCTGTCCCATTCCCACGCTCCCTGTGCTAGGACAATAAAGGTGTCCAGGCACGTTTCTGATCAAAGAAGCTCACCATCACTTGCACAGTCCCGGCAGGATCCCCCCATCCCGGTATCAGTCTTTGCAGGACTGCACAGCTGACCAAAGGGATGGGACAGCGAAGCCGGCAGACACCACGGGAGCGGTGGGGGCCTGGAAAGGAGCGAGCAGCTCGGGCTGACTCAGCTGCCAGCCTCTCCGAAGTGGAAAGCCGCAGCACAGCCTTGGGAACGCCTTCTCATCTCTGCCCTAGTGGGAATTCACTCGCCTTGGCTGTTGCAAAAAGGAGGCACGGCTTCATACCTGGAGGGTCGGGGGAGGGAGGAGCAGGCACATGAGCCTTTGGCAAGCAGCAGACACTTGGAGAAGTGAGGGCTGCCAAGAGGAGGGACTAGAGGTTATACTGGTCCTGCCCCCCAAGAGTGGCTCCCGGGGCTGGTGGTGCGGAGCAGGGCAGGTGATGGTTCCTGACCTGCTGCTGTGACCGGTTCCTGTCCCCCAGGGCCAGATAAACCGAGGAGCCCACTACACCCTGCAGAAGAACAGCGGAGACATCTGGGAAGTGGCAGACAGCTCAGGAGACAAGATCAGGGCCCCAGGGGTCTGCTTCATGATCCCCCCGCCTGACGCAGAAGCAATGGCGCTGGCAGACCAGTACGTGCCCCCTGCCGGACCCTCTCGCTGCCCCAGCAGCCTTTCCACTGGCTCCCAGCAGCCCCAGGCCCTGCCACCAGCACTGCATCCCCCGTCTGGCAGCGCTGGCAGGGGGCTCCTGCCCTGACTCCCGCAGGGAAGCCTCAGGCTTCCTCCAGGAGGGATACCTGCACCTTCCTGCTTGCACACACGATCCCACCTGGCAAAGTGGGGCCAGCTCAGAGCCAGGTCCCCCCTCTGCTGGGGGGCCACTGCAGCCGGGGAACTGCCCACCCCTCCCTCAGCAGGCAGGTACCTGCCTTTGCTGCCTCTCCCCTGCTTTCACCCCTCCAGTGCAGATGCTGCTTGACCCCTTTGCCAGTGTGGGGCAAAGGCACCTGTCCCTCACTTGCTCCATGGCTGCCTGGAGGGGCCAGGTCCCACAAGCCCCTCCAGAGCTGCCCCTCCTTCCCAGAGCAGCACCAGCGTGATCAAGGGGCCAAGAGCCTGACTCCGACCTCATGCCAACACTGTCCCGTTTTGCAGAATTGCAGATCGCTATGTGACCGTGAAGGAGAAGACGGCCAACTGCAAGAACATCCTCCAGCAGCGCTATGAGGGGCTGAAGGCAGACAGCATTGGAGGTGTGGCTCAGGAAGGGCAGCTTAGGGCATAAAAAAGCTGCTGTGGCCTTGAGCTTAGGTAGTGGCTGATCCTGGGGGTACATCACAGAGAGCTTCACATCTCCTAAGGGTCCTGGGGACAACAGTGTTGGGATGCTCGTGGTACAGAGCAGCCAGGGCACAGGGAACAGAGGGGGATGTGGGTTTTGCACTCACTGGTGGGACTGAGCCTAGACCCAGCTTCCAGCTGGCTCTGACCTGCTCCCCCCTCATTATCCAGATGCTGCGTCAGTTCGGGGACGCCAGCTTCTGGCAGGGCTGGAGAAAGTGAACAGCGACCTGGACAAGCAGGAGAAAGCAATAACAGCAAATCTCCGTCCACCGCTGGAGCAGAGCCGGGCTGTGCAGGACAGCACTGAGCGCTCCAAGGACCTGAAGGTACAGGGCTGTGGAAGGAGACAGATGGTGCCATGCAAGGACTGTGGTCCCAGGGGGTCTCCAGGGTGGTCCTGAGTATGCTGGGTGCTGTAAACACTCCCTGAGCCCAGGAGCATGCAGGGATGATGCTTACAGCTAGTTGCTTCTTCCAGTGGAGATGGGGAGCAGCCCTTTAAGCAGCCTCAGAAGTCAAACACCCTTGCCCTGCTGCTGGTTCAGTTCAGTCACAGAAAGGTTGAATGGGAAAAAGGTGACGACTGCAGAGCGCAGGCTATGGGGAGGAGAGGGGAGCCCTCAGGTTTTGATCCTGCCTGCATTCTGAGCACAGCAGGGATGTTACCATTGCCACCACCATCACCTGCTCAGAAAGGAGCAGGAAAACACTTATGGTCCAGGGCATTGTTTCTCCTTGTGGACCTGCTCCGCCAAGCCCCATTGCTGGTAGCATAGCATCCTGCTCCTTTCCTCTCCTTCAGACCCCTAATTAAGCCAGGCTCCGTGCCACAAACCTCCTTCGGTTTAGGAGGAAGTTCAGGTCCTGGTTACATCACCTGCCAAGGGCTACATCAAAATCCAGGTGCCACCACAAGTGAAAGCAAATTGCCCCAACTGCCTGCAGCGCTTTGACATCCAGGCAAGCGTTCCTCCATCAGGCTGCAAAGCCCAGTGGTCCAGATGAGTCCAGCACATTTGTGACAGAGCTAGAGCTGCTGGGAACCACTCCCCAGCCACAATTTCCTTGTTAAGGGCTAGCTAGCCTGCCCCAGAAGAGATACAAGTCATCAGAAAGTCAGCAGAAAATATCCTTTTGTCCCCTATGGGACTGAAAGACATCTGCCATCAAACACAAGCCCTCAGCCCTGACCTCCCTCCCTTCTCACACTGGGCAGCCAAGGGTCAGCTTCTTTGTAGCCACAAGGTTTAGTTCAGCTCCTATAATGGCTTTATTCCTACCACAGAACATCACCAACGAGGTCCGTCGCATTGAACCCGAGAAAACGAGGAAGATCCAGGAATGCGAGGCCTTCATCGAATCGGTGCCAAACACTGGCAGTGCCACCTTGGTAAAGAACAAGGTGGAGAACACCAACAAGAAGTACGACCGCGTGGTCCAGCTGCTCAGCGCTGCCCAAGAGAAGTCAGTCATGGCTTAAGTCACAACGTAGGATCCTGCAGGAGATAGGTGCGGGCAGGCTGAAACACCTTTCCTCTTGTGTCCATACAGAGTGGAGGTGGCCACACACCTTGAGAGGAGCCTCCAACAAGGCCGAGACTTGCTGTCTACCTACGAGAACAAGCTGGTCGTAGATGACACAGTACCAGAGGATTTGCGGGTGGTAGACCGTAAGAAAGAAGAGCTGCTGGTGAGTGTTTTCTCCAGCCAGATTTCTACCCTATGGACATGCTCCACATGAAAAACCACTTTCCAAAAGCTGGGGTAACAGCTGCTCAACTCACAAGTTTCCACCAGTTAGTAAAGGGATGGTCTCCCACAGCTGGAGATGGGACCTCGGGTTAACTGCAGCGATCCACACCTACTTTAGATGCAAACTGTTCCCCCTTCCCCAAACCAGAAACCAAATGCCAGTTGAAAACTTGTGGTTTGGTGAAAGGACTAATGGCAAAGGACAAAATGGTCTAGGAAAAGCAATGTGGGTCCATCGCTTTCCAGTATCAGGCCACTAGCAGGGCTTTGAGAATAGTCACTGCTAGAAAAAGCTACCAGCCAAAACCAGCAATCCTTCTACCGTAGGAAGGCCAGAATTTTCTGTCCTCCTTCAGCTTTTCCATCAAGCCCCCAAGTTTGGACTAGCATGCAAAAGCTTTCACAGCTCCTTCTGGAGCTGTTGCGAGCCTTAAACCCTGTTCCTGCCAGTGCATGAGGAGCACCAAACGTTCTGCACGCTTTTAAAGGTTAGCAGGTGAGAAGGGAGCAAGAGCGAGCTTTTCTCCCCATCAGCTTTACCAGATGGCTCTACCTAAGCTCTGCAAGCCTCTGACTGGCTTTTCTCCACACCTCATAGCACTGCTGCAGCCCAGCCATTCCTTAGCATCCTCTGCAGCTCCAGCGGAGTGGCTGGAGTTAACAGGGAACAGTGACAAAAGCCTGGCATGTGTGCAACCCCGGAGAATCCCTCTCCTACTTTTTCCACAGGCCATGGGCACCGAGCTCCAGTCCAAAAGGTTCCTGCTCAATGAAGCAGAGCAGAACTTGTTAAGGACGAAGACGTGCTCCAACACCCTGGCCAGCAAGTTCCAGGAGCACTGCCCAGACATTGAACGGCAGGAAGCCGAGCTCTACAAACTCAACCAGCGCTTCAACAACCTCAGCAAGCAAATTGACCACAGGTAAGATTCCAGGACAGGATTGAGCTGGGATATTTACAGTGGAGCTGGAACCACACTGAATCTGGAAAAGGCACACCATCATGGGAACAGGGAGTTGCAGAAGGGCTTCCAGGGAGGTCTAGGGAGGAGGAGAAAGGTTCCTGGCATCCACTGGGTGGGTAGGTCTGGGCAGCCTTTAGGATTAAGTGCTCTTACAACAGCAACAAGAGCTTTAGCAAGGGAACAGCTGACTCAAATCTCTTGTCTTTAGGGAGCAGGGGAAGCAGGGACAGGTTAAGAGGGGTTTGCAGAAAACGCAGGAGATGTGACAGTGCTGAAGCTGAGCTGATTTCCCCCACAGAACACAGACCCTGCAGAAAGCAAGAAGTGCCTATTCCAACTACCGTGCCAACTACGACAAAGTCAACCAGTTCCTGTGTAACATACCCAACTACGAGCCACAGGAGACCGACAACATCCAGCAAGTGGAAATGAAGCTGAAGAACCAAGCGGTAATTATTTCCGAGAGCACCCTTGGCCTCCCAGGGAAAGGAGAAGGAACAACACTAAAAGGAATAGAACATAGCTAGCTCCTGAACATAAAATAGAAAAATATAAATGCTTATTAGCTTTATTTATTTTTATGCTATAAGGTCCCACTGTCCGTGCCTTGTTTACATGCAGCAGGGCAGCTTGAGAAGGTTCCAATTCTCAGTGTTGCAATTTTAATGGCAACCCTCCAAAAGGCTGAATGGTGCATTTGGATGTCGTGTTCCCTCTGACGCGTATCTCTGTGCATGCCAGGCGCTCCTCAGTGACATCGCAAGCAAGGAACAGGAGGTGCAGGAGGTCTCTGCCACAGCTCAGCAATACCAGCAGGCAGTGAAGGTAAGGACTGCAATTCTGCTGGTGGGACACTAACACAGAATCACACAAAAGGGTTGGGTTGGAAGGGACCATCAAAGGCCACCTCGTCCAGCCCCCCTGCAGGAGCAGGGACACCTTGCACTGGATCAGGCTGCCCAGAGCCCCATCCTGCCTGACCCTGGACGTGTCCAGGGACGGGGCATCCACCACCTCCCTGGGCAGCCTGTGCCAGTGTCTCACCACCCTCAGCGTAAAAAGTTTCTTCCTTACATCGAGTCGGAATCAACCCTCTTCTAGTTTAAAACCATTGTCCCTTGTCCCATTGCTACAGGCCCTGCTAACACGTCTGTCCCCACCTTTCTAACAAGCCCCCTTTAAGTACCAAAAGGCCACAAGAAGGTCTCCGAGAGCCTTCTCTTCTCCAGGCTGAGCAGCCCCAACTCTCCCAGCCTTTGCTTATAGCACAGGTGTTCCACACTCTGATCATCTTTGTGGCCTCCTGTGGACCCGCTCCAACAGGTCCATGTCTTTCCTATGCTGGGGCCCCCAGAGCTGGAGGCAGCACCACAGGGGGGGTCTCACCAGAGCGGAGTAGAGGGGCAGGATCCCCTACATCCTGCAAGGAGTCACCTAAAGAAAGCCTAGTGCCCTTGCTCTGTCAACCGATGAGCTAAAACCAGGTTGTATCTACTGTAGCATAAACATCATGTGGCCGTTAGCACGGCAGGTAGCTCAGATTTATAGTCTGGGGGAGGAGGGTTTCCATTCCAAGCCCAGCATCAGTAACCGAACAGCCAGCCCCCACCTGCCACTGTGTGGTTACAGCCACAGGGCAGCAGCCAGCCCAGGACCTGCTGGGAGGTCTCCGTGTCCCACCAGCCTCAGCAGCTTCCCTAAAGCACAGGTCAAGGGAAGAAGGCATTAAAGTCAGTGTTTTGGAGGCACCTGTGTGTGACGGGGCCTCAGTAATCTCACTGTCCTGGGAACTTCTTCCCACAGGACTATGAGCTGGAAGCTGAGAAGCTCCGGTCCATCCTTGACCTAGAGAACGGCCGGAATGGGTACATGAGCAAGAAGCCCAGGCTCCAGTCTCCAGCCGCGAAAGTGAAAGAGGAGGTAAGTAAGGGGCAGCCTGCAGAGAGCTGGAGCAGATGGCAGCTTATGGGACCCTGGGCCCAGCAGTTATATTTAGTGTCAGCGACCTTGGTCCAGAGGGGACTGCAGAGGATGGGGGGAGGAAGGGATTTTCTATCATTCTTAACCCATCAATTTCTTTGGGATGGGCTGACCTGGCCAGAATGAGAGAGGGAAAAAGCTGGATTTAACACTTTCTGAAGGGGAGAAAGGTGAGGGGAGTAAAGTGAAAAACCAGAAAGGTTTTCCCCCCTCTCCAGACTTTCAAGCAGAGAGGGAGATTTCACCACCAAAGACTGCATCCTAGACAGAAATACCCACCGACAGCAGGCCACAGGTTACTTATTTACACGGGAGGTGTTTGCTGCCTGCCTCAAACGCACCCTGCCCAGCAGGCAGGCAGAAGTGCCCACCCAGCTCTTCCTCGCCTGCATCTCTTTTTGCAGACCTTGAGTAGGGAATGTACATGACTGCACGCCCACGAGAATCACTCCTCCTCCCCCAAAGTGTGGCAGATCACTGCTGTAGAAGGTTTTTAGAAGAGCACCCAGGGTTACTTCTTTAGGGCCTGTTGTTTCTATTCAGCGAATCTTGAACAAGCACCCCTGGTTCCACCATCTCTTCTCAACACGTTTTTGTTCCGTAGGAAGCTGTTCTGGCAGCCAGGTTCACTGAAGTGAATGCTGTGAACAAACAGAGGCTGCAGAATCTGGAATTCGCTCAGAGCCTCCTGCGGCAGGTAAGTGGCCATCAGGGGCAACACAATACTCAAAGGACAGTTGCATAAACAACACACACGCTTGCCTTTGCTATTACAATTGGAACTGGAAACCAATCTAGCTAGTGTCTTGTGCCCCCAGAATCATTAAGCAGCAGACACTTCAATCAGATAGACAACCCTTCTGCTCTCCCCCAGTCCCATCTCCCACTTGCCCTAGGAAGCTCCCCATCATTTCCCAAACCCACACCAGAATGGTGTCCTTCGAGGCTAAAGGCTTTGTCCTGGCAGCAACAGGCAGTGCAGAAAGCATTTCTTAGGCTGGAAATCCACAGAGCAGTCCAAGAGCAGCCTGTTTGCATATACCCCCTGTTCAGTGTTTGCAACAGGCAACCTCCATTAACCAAGCTCAGCATCCTCCTGTCGTTTTGTCACAGGAGGCACTGAAAATAAGCACCAAAGGTATGATTATTTGGGGTTTTTTGACTACACGTTCTTTTTTCAACAACAGCAACCAGAGGTTCAAGTGACACAAGACTTTGTCCAGACCAAGAAGTCCGTAAGGCCCGTGGAAGAAGTCTGGAAGTTGAAGAAAGAGCTTGAAGATGAGACTCAGCGTCGGCAACAGCTAGAAGCAGAGATCAAAGCCATTCAGAACAACATTGTCCACCTGCAAAACCAGAAGCCCCAAGAAACCGTTATTAAGAAAGAACTGCTGAAGAAAGTGCCTGACCCTCAGCTGGAGGAGAGCTTCCACAAGCTGCAGCAAAACCTGGCAGAAGAGCAGCGCAAGAACCAGGTGCTCCAGGATGAGCTGGAGGCTCTTAAAACCAGGCTGCGTGTTCTGGAGCACGAGAAGAGGGAAGGAGGGCAGGAGTACATAGTTAAAGAGGTACTGCGTATTGAACAAGATAAGGCTCAAGCTGATGAAATCCTGAAGCTCAAGGAAGAACTGGAAGAGCTCAGGAGGCAGGAGGGAACCAGAGAGAATGAAGTCATCCTTTTACGCCAACAAATTGCTGTGCTGTCCAGTGAGAAGAACAAGGAGCAGGAGAAAGTAACAGAGAAGGAGGTGCTGAAGCTGCAGAATGATCCCCAGCTGGAGATGGAATTCCAGATGTTGCAAGAGAACAAGCAGAGGGAGAGTGCCCTCCGGCAGAAGCACGAGGAAGAGCTCAGCTTCCTCCAGGACAAACTCAAACGTCTTGAGAAGGAACGGGCCATTGCCGAGGGCAAAATTACTGTCAAGGAGGTGCTGAAGGTAGAGAAAGACTTAGCCATTGAGAGAGAGGTGAATGAGCTCCGGCGCCAGTATGAAGATGAGAAGTCCAAGGGTCGTTCCAACGAGCGCGAAAAGGCTGAACTGCTCAGGAAGATCCAGCTGCTGGAGGAAGAGAACGCCAAGGTGGTCGTCCATGAGAAAGTGCGTGAGATTGTGCGCCCAGATCCCAAGGCTGAAAATGAAGTTGCCAACCTTCGTTTGGAGCTGGTAGAGCAGGAGAGGAGATACCGAGGTGGCGATGAACAGCTGAAGACCTGCCAGAATGAGCTGGCTGCTCTGAGGAACAGAGGGCCACTGGTAGAAGTCAAAGAAGTCATTAAGGAGGTCATTAAGTACAAGAATGACCCAGAAACCGAAAAGGAGCTACAGCGACTCCGGGAGGAAATCATAGAAAGAACAGCAGCAATTGAAAGAGCGGACCTTGAGATCTACCAGCTGAAACAAGAGATACAAGCTTTGAAAGATACCAAACCTCAAGTGCATATGAAGGAAGTTGTGCAAGAAATTCTGCAGTTTCGGGAAGACCCCAAGACCAGAGAGGAGGTGGAGTCTCTGAGAGTGCAGCTAGCAGATGAACAGATGAAACACATTGACCTGGAGAGGGAGCGGCTACTCCAAGAAGAAAAAGTACGACAGAAAGAGGAGGAACTTTTCCAGGTGAAGGAGAAAGTGGTCCAACAGGAAGTAGTGAAGTACGAGCAAGACCCCACCTTGAAAGCTGAAGTCAACTCCTTCTCTCAGAGCATCGAGAGCGAGTTGAAGCAAATAGACTGCCTCCGTGAAGAACTCCGCAAGCTGCAGAGGAGGCGGTCTGAGCTAGAGCGTCAGCTAGAAGAACTTGAGAAAGAGAGACAGGCCCGCAGAGAGGCTGAACTGGAGGTGCAGAGGCTGAAGATCAGGTTAAATGACTTGGAAGAACAGGAGAGAGAGACAACAGAACGAGTGACTGTGAAACAGAAAGTGATCCTTCAGCAAGATCCCCAGCAAGAAAAGGAGCACTCCCTCCTCAAGCTGGAGCTAGAAGAAGAGAAGCACCGGAGACAAGTCTTGCAAACCGAACTAGAAGCCCTGAGAAAGAGGCTCCTTTCTTTGGAGAAGATGGAGGTCAAGGAGAAAGTGGTCTTTTCAGAGAGTGTCCAAGTGGACAAAGGAGACACAGAATATGAGATTCAAAAGCTGAAGAGCAATCTGGAGGAGGAAAGCAGGCGTAAGAGGGAGCTAGATGCAGATATCAACCGCCTCGAAACCAGGCTGTCTGAGGTGGAATTCAACAACTCCAAGTCATCAAAGGAGCTAGACTTACTCAGGGAGGAAAACCACAAACTGCACCTTGAGAAACAGAACCTGCTGATGGAAACAAGGAGACTGCAGTCAGAGATTGAACTCACAGCAACAGAAGCTCGGGATTTGAGAAACATGACCCACATGGACAGTGGAATAAGCCTGGACTCCAGATTCCAAGCTTTGGAAAGAGAGTTGGACGATCTGAAGCAGTTGTCCAGAGAAAAAGATGCAGAGATCGAGCAGCTCCAGAATCGCCTCAAGACAGTGGCTATCAAGAGGGAACAAAGAGAGAACCACCTGAGGCGCTCCATTGTGGTCATCGACCCCGACACAGGAAAAGAAATGTCTCCGGAGGAAGCTCATGTGCTTGGCCTCATTGAATGGAGCTTGTTTGTCAAACTTAAGAGTCAGGAATGCGACTGGGAGGAGATCTCCATAAAGGGTCCCAACGGGGAATCATCTGTGATCCTCGACAGGAAGTCTGGCAGGGAATTCTCAATTGAGGATGCCTTGAAGAGTGGAAGGCTAACCACGGCTCAGTACAACAGTTACCTCAACAAGGAGATGTCAATCCAGGAGCTGGCAGTCTTGGTGTCTGGAAGTAATTACACAGCGCTCCCTCCACTTTAGACACTTCTCTCAAGAGCAGCTAGTCAGAGCTGTGCGACTTGTTAGACTACCAGATCACTGCAAATCCTCGCCCTCCTTTGAGTCTTCCAAAATGCTAGAGCCTCTGCCCCAGCCACGCTGCACCGCCGCACTGCTTGCTGTCATACACTGCAGAAAAGCACCACCAGTAGTGGAAAAGACGTTTGTTGGGACTACAGCAAAATCTTCTCCCCCCTCTTCATCCCTACTTAATCCCTCAACCTAACAAAAACCAAGACAAAAAGCCTCAGGACAGCGAAGTACCTGAAGTCCAAACACCCAGCAGAACCTGCAGTTTCCTCAACATATACTCACGTACTCGCATAAAAAGCTACGTACAGCAGTTCGTTAGAGAGACTGAAGGTCAAGATGACTCCGAGGTGACCAGCAGGAGCTGGGTACGTCAGCTGCATGTTGGTAAGCCAGTTTCATCGTGGACAACCGACTAAATGATGGGATCGTCCTCTGAGAAAACCAGCTCTGTAAAAACAAAGGTGTGCTACACATCACAATGCAGAATCACCACATCAATACCAAAACACCATCATTTTGTTCACCTACGTGCCTATGCTGCTGGGGAAGAGCGAAGCAGATTTAATTTGATGGCATCAGCCGTAGATCCAGGAGGAGCATTCACATACCACTGAGGTCAACAAGAAGTATGTGAAGAGATGGCAGTATTGCCGAACGCAAAAGGGTAGTGTAAAGCATGCAGCTGTAATGAAACGCAGAGTGCCTTCGAAACACGGTTAGCTTACCTCATGGTTAAAAGCCATTTGTGCTGGTATTTTACTGGATGGAGTTACATGCAGCTACATGTTTCATTTACTTGTGTAAGGGAATGGGAAATAGAGGGGAATTCTATTTATAGTACAAAATAAAAATGCAGTGGTTCCAATCAGCAGCTGGTTTTTCTTTATTAATAATGCCAGCCTCTCGATCTTTGGCTTTACAAGAAGATGCCATTTCAGAGTCAAAGTTTAAAAAAAAAAACAAAACAACACACAAACAAACAAACAACCTGTTCATTTTAGCTGTTGACCCTTTTCCAAGAGGGAAATTGCTGAAGCAGCATTAGAGTTGGGACTAAGTGCAGTTCACTCCCATCTAATGCTGCTAATAATGAACAGGTCTACAGCTGCAGGAAACAGGGAAGTGCACTGGGATGGCACCAGGGGCTTCCACACCTAGAGCATGTTCATTTCTTTTCCCCAAATCCCAGCTAATACCCAATCCCCAGTAAATTCTGTCACCAACAAAAGCAGCTGTAAGCACTCACTGCACATCCACCCTGGCTTTGGGGATTAACATCGTTATTTTACCTTTGCTACTGAAAGGATCGTGCAGGATAACGCCGTGGCTCCAGGGTCTGAACCCCACATGTTCCTTCCAGATGTCAGCTTCATGCTTCGTGAGGAGCACACTGAATGAGAATATGAAATTCTACCACCACAATGGCTAGAAACAAAGCTGCAATTTACTTACCATGTAAGAGCCTTTAGTTAAAACCAGTAAATCAGTAATTCACTCAAGAAACAGATGATCAAGAGATGATCATCCAAGCTGAAACACAAACTCCTGAAAACAAAGTCATGAAACTCTAGAGGTAAGGAGATGGGAAAAAGCATTTTGGAAACTTTGAAACAATTTATTCAGTTGTTCTGTACAAGATTAACAGTTTTTATACCATCCCCACCATCTTCAGCAAGACAGTCCCAACACACACACAAAAATAAAATAAAAAAAAATAATAATTAAAAAAAAAAAAAAAAAAGAGTAAACCACAGCTCTTACACCCAAAAGGAACTGCCATACTAAGTAAGTGTCATGGGAGCCTTGCCTCCCCACACCGTCACGAAAGCGTTGCAAGTTGCCTCGTCAAGGCAGAGACACTGGATTCCTGGCTCCCCATCAGCTCTCAGGTCTCTGTGTGGTTCTGCCTTGCTGTGACTCTGCTCCATACCATTCACTCATTCATTATAGCATGTAAAGAAAAAAATATCCCACAGAATTTCCACCAAATAAACATTTCCCTGAGGCAAGAGGCTTCGCTAAATTCCTAGAAGGAGGGCATTCTGCTCTGGCCATGCACACGGTGCTTCCCAGCAGAAGCATTCAAGTGAAAGCAAAGAGAGGGAGTAGAACCAGTACCTCAAGTCACTCGCCGAGAGTCCCTATCCTGCCAGGTGTCTGAATGCTCTTTCAGCTGCCATGGGAAGTTGAAGGTGCAAATTACCTCTCAGGATTAGGCCTTCAATGGGAACCATGCGACATCCACTGCTCAGAGTCCATCAATAACGGCTGTGCTTAGTTTCAGTAACACAACTTCTGTCTTTGGCTCTTTTGCTACAACCTAGGTATTTTCTGTAAACAAATTTTAAATCTGAGCAGCTTTTTGTTCTTTTTTTTTTTTTTTTTAATATAAACAATGCACTGATCTTGGGAAATTATGTATTAGCTCAAATTGAAAACAGCCCATCTTGGATCTTATCAAAACTGGGGAAAACTAAAGTAGATATTTGTTTTTATACTCAGCGTCAGCATCTTTCCCCAAAGCTCAAGGAAGGCTGCAAGCTTCTGCTTGAAATACCAGTAAAGTCTGTGTGGATCAGCGCTACTACCGCACAATTCAGATTTAGCTGTGGGGGCCTGAGAAGAGGCAGGCTAGGAGAGAGCAGAAAATCAAACCCTATAAAGCTCAGCTGGAACCACAGCCTGCCCTTAGCTATGCACAGACTGAAAGGGCATGCTCAGGAGAAGTATTTAGGTCTAAGACTTAAAAAAATTAAAAAGAAAAGACACACCCCAATTATAGATGGTCCCCATTCCTGCAGCTGTGACAAGCACATGATCCTAGTGCAGAAATCATTGAGGAAAGCAATATTGTTCTCTAGAATTCATTTGACTAGTAGTGACCTTGGTTAATCTAGATCGTTCCCTCTGCCTGCCAAAGAGATCACAACCGACGACCCTAGGAAAGAATGGCTTTAGGGGAGGGCCTGGAACCCACTTGCACAAACTTGGATAAGAACTGGTGCTCTTGCTGGATTTGGTACTGTACTTGCAGTCACCAAGACACCACTGAAGTCCAGACAGTGCAGCTTTTTCTTTTTTTTTGATGTGCAACCATAAAAAGCTCTATTAAATAAACCAGAATACATTTTAAATACAGAATGATTAAAAAAGGGTTGAGGAGCACACAAAACAGGGCTGAAATGTGTGTCACTAGTCCATTCTTGCTCCACCATAAAAGGCACTGGAATTATGTCTTCCTATACACGTGACATGCTGAAAAGTGTCCCATCCAATCCAATGCATTCGATGGCAACGAGGATAAAACTGAGCAGGAAAAAAGCATCCCTTGGAGGGGAAAAAAAAATAATCCGAAACCCAAAAGAAGTAGAATTCTCAAAGTCAATGACTGCATCTAAAAATGTCTCTCTAAAGAGTCTTCCTTCTCCTTCAGAGGGGAACATCAGGTGGTTCGTTAGGTTTACCACACAGGAAACGTTAAGTCCTCCAATTAACTGTAGCACAGTTTTATAGTACAATTGAAGAGTTAGTCAAATGTCTTCAGAAAGCACTGGCAGTGCTAGAATTATCCAAGTAAATCCAAAGCAGAAGAAAGAAGCACCTTTCATACCCTCCACTGGGAAACCAAGGAGGTAACTGGACTTGGAGGTACTTGGCAGATAAAGACACAGGTGGGTGGGAAACCACTGCAAGAAATCCAAGCCACCCGAGTCTCCCTGCAAGTTCTAGCTCCTGCCAGTGCCAGGGAATGCATGAAAGGCAGCAGCGATAAAACAGTGCTACAAAATGCTTCTCTCATTAGGGCATGGCTCAAAGTGGCCCTTTGTGTGGGGCTTAGCTCTGAAAGCCTCCAAGCAAACACACCAATGAGTTCCTCACTGCAGTTCAGTCTCTCCAGTTGTGAGGGGAAAAAAAAAAAAAAAAAAAAAAGACACAGCCAGTATCCAAAGTTCATGACCTGTTCCTCTTGGTTTTATCCTATGTGTGCTCTAGCTCCCCTCCTCGCAGACGTCACAACTTGCGCTGCTGTGCATTGGACCCTTTGCCGTGAAGCTGAGAAGCATCTGAAAGAAAATACAACCAAGTGGGAAGGGGGTTTGACATAAGTTCCAGAGAGCTGCGCGCAGCTGGAGCAGCCAGGTTTCTCTGCACAGAAAGACGTACTTTTCCCTTTCAGCCGCGAGGAATCAGGGGGTAAGAGGACGTGCTTGGAGACACCTCACAACTAGGAGCAGCCCTGCCTCTGCACCTGAGGTGTGGGAAGCACTGAGGGTCCCTGTGGCCTCCCAGCAAAAGCACCATGGCATAGATTCAGATTGCTGGTTGACTGGGTAGCCTATGCCCTTCTCTAAAAGCCGCCCTACTGTGTCTCCCCACCTAGGACAGCAGAAATACATGGTACTGGCTGCCTTGCATCTAAAGGTGGTTTGAAATAACACCAGTAGTAGACCTTTGCCGCTGTAATGAAGGCTTTAGGTGCCTACCGATAGCAACAGCAATCATAGGAATCTAACAACTGAAGTAACAGAAAGGAACAGGTATGGAGGAAAAAGAGAAAATGCACTGAAGAGAGAAAAAGGAAGTAAGTTTAAGGAAGCAGAAGTTTTCCGGGAGCAATTAAAACTACCATCAGACTATGATGAACAAATGGGTGTACTGAGATGTGCAGTTAAGTAGCAGTGGCACTGAGCAGCACAGCAACAGCTTCTTCTCCAGGACAAGGACAGTTCCATGCAAGAGCTCAGCCCCAGCACGTCACATCTGTAAAGCGAGCACTCAGAACCATCGCCACAGCAGCAGCTGTGCAGGCACCTCCGCTAGCAAATGCAGCAGTGACAACACACAAGCAAGCACTGGATGCTCCTTGCTCATACGCTTTTTTGGTGAATGTTGGTATAAACACTTTCACTTAAGACATCAACATTTCCTTGCATTTGTAGCAACCTCCCAGAGTCCTTGCAGCTTTCAGACAGAGCAATACAGCTATGGCCATCTGCTTACACAGCCAGCCACAATTTATGCCGCAAAACAAATGATTACACTTTAAGATTATGGTGGTCACTTAAATTGTGTTCTTCTACAAAACACCACAATTGGTAGTATACCCAGAGATGATAGCACTAGGCTCAATCTCCAATCTTTATGTGAAAACACGAAGTGCAAAAGTGAGTCCCTGATGAAGCAGTCTCAATTGTCAGTTTTTCTTCACTTATCCCTAGTCACCGTTTGTCTACTCGCAGCTTCTGCCACCATGTCCTGCTTAAGACCAGCAGTCCATTGAAAAATGCCTTTGTTACAAGCCCTACAAGCAACAGTGAAGTAAGCAGCCACCCTAAATTCCCTCAATGGGAGAGGGAACTCCTCCTTAGTGACACAGAATACATTTCACCACCCATGTTCAAACCAAACGCGATCACCTCACTCTCTAGCAATTGTTAATTTAGAAACAGGAAGGAAGGATCTGCCACGGCAGCAGTTGCTGCTAGTAGCTGCTGCTTCTGCTCCACCACATTGGAGTGGCATAACAACCCACTTCAGACAAACCTCAGCAAAAGAAGCAAAGACAACAAATTCTTTGAATTTCCACCAGTGCACAGCACACTCTTCTTTCTTCAGCAAAGCAGCACTGCGCTCAGCAGTCAAGGGCAGTTTACCCTACAACTGCTAGGGGAGGCCACACGAACCCCAGCAGGTTATCCACACATCCAATGGCCTCAGTACGACAGCATTAGGTCAGCACACCCACTCCTAAACCAGGTGCATATCACCCAGTCAGACAATCACAGCAGGAGCAGGTACCGAGACAGTGGCACCAAACTACTCTGAAGCGCTAAAGAACACTTGATCGAGAAAGCAGAAATGGCATTTACCAATGGGATAAGCAACTCCCTGAAGCAGATAAGCCCAATCTGCTGGCCCTGCATTTCAATTTTCTAAATGCTGCACGGATCCCCCTCACTTCTCTCCTTCCTCCACAGTGCTACGTATTTACACACGCTCACAGCCCACCAGGCAGGACTCCATTTAGGAGCAGAGAAAGTGTTCCTCGGAAATCTCTTGTTTTATGCATTGCTTCTGCAGGCATCAAACTGGGGCAGGAACAGGCTTAACTGCAAAATCATCATGTTGTCAACACCAAGTAAGGCATCTCCATTTACACTACAAACTTGTCACGAAGGAGGTGCAAGCAATTAGCTCAGTGCACAGACACAAGACATTCTGGTCTGACACATTTTATATAGGTCACCAGTAACAAAACTCCACAGAGCCAGAATATTCATTCCTGGGCCATCCTGGCAGACTGTGCATAAACATGCACAGCTTTAATCCTGGCAGGATAATTCTTCACCACGATGCAAGCAGCAAAGCTGAGTACCTCCAGGAACCAACACTTGCTATAAGCACTGAGGGCCCATCATTCCACAAATGCACAAGTTTGCCCTGGCTAGCTAAAGAGGAAAGGACAGAGGGCTACGCCTCGCTTGGTACCGCAGCGAGGCCACGGGCTTTAGCGACGACCGCGCCGGTCAGCCAGTGTGGACAATCACTTTGCTTTTACCCCTAGAGGAAGTACCTGCTGAGATACAGGGTGATTCACCACGCAGAAGACAAACACGACTGTCTGACAAGTTACCTGGCAAACTTTGCGGTAAATGAGTGGACAGGGCAGAATGTGGGAGTGGCGCTGCATGGTGGGGGCTGGAGTGCAAGCCAGCTAGAAGACCTAGAGAGAAAAACAAAGAAAGAAGAGGGGGGAAAAAAGGGAACAAATACACATTGAAGACAGAAATGAGCAGAAGAGCTGCAGCAGTTAGCCTAGAGCTCAACTTCCAGCTATTGGGACTTCTGGGCTAGCTATAGGGATGTGCCCAAGGTTCTCCAAATGCAGCTGCTGGAGATCTAAATGCATGAACTACAGCATGAAGCAACAGCAAGAAAAATGGGTTGGTCTGCAATGGATTAACACAGTAGAGCACTGATGTTCTTGTTATTCGACAGCACAGGCACAAGTAACATACACATGCATGAACAGGAGTATACTCACTATGGCCAAGGCCATGGTGGAAAGTTCCTGGAGCAGGTCCCGTAACTATTGCATCCTTTGATACTCCTGCTTTTGGGGAGGAGTCTGAACTGAAGGAGATGACATGAAGAGGGAAGGAATGAATAGGAGAGATAATACCTAATGGTGTGGAGCTCAGGGCAGCTGGCAGCTTTGGATTGCTGGACTTGTAGGATGGAGCCAGTACACTTAAGGAGGGAGAATTCGTTAGCAGCACAGCTCCACTAGTTCCTTTCTGAAAAGCAACAGAAAAGGTCAGTCAGTAGGTTAACCAAGGCATAGTATCAGTCATACTTAAAAGAAGATCTGCAAAACATGGGGCGCTCAAGAATTCCTCCTTGCAAGAAGCACCCTCCCAGTCAGGGCCCAAGAGCTGTCAACCCTTGAGGCCACCTGGAAGTGCCCCAGACACCGGCAATCCAGCTGCTGGATGCTACGCTCGTCTAAACGCGACTGTATTGGATTTGACTCCGTTATTCCCTTACCCTGGAACTGTGCCTCTATTAGGCAGAGGAAGAACTTACGCACTGCCTGCAAGTTCTAGGGAGGATGCTTCCTGCTCACTTTTGGCAGTGTATCACTGCTGACAACTCAAGGCACCAAAGTTTGGTGTACCCCTGCACCCAAGAACATTATTTGAGATCTCTCCCATGGAGAGACATACCACTGGGGAATGCCTTTCAGCTCTCTATCTCAGTAACAGACAAGGTACACAGGCTGAGCAGTACATGGTTTTCAGGCCCATTTGAATATACTCATTTAACTGCCCAGCTCTTTCCACATGCCACAAAAGGAGGCAGGTATGAGCAGCCAACAACAAATTAATACCCAAGCATTAGGAACTATTACATTTTGTTATAGATTAAAATTATGGCCCTTATACCATTAGATACAACTCTGAATAACACAAATTTTTACAGGTAACCCAGGAGTCCTTCACGAGACATTGTATCCCAACAAACTGTCAGAACCTGAACTCCATAGTGTGCCACTGAGCTTGATTTCAAACATCACTTCAGTAGCTTATGGGAGTAACCGGGGAGCAACAGAAAATGGGCAGAGAGAACCACCAAAGAAAGCTGGGTGGGCATTTTGAGTTTATAGTCCAGTATCTTAAGTTATTTAACCTACAGGTCAGTTGTGAAGAAAGTGGCAATAAAACCAAAATCACTTGCAATAATTTAAGAAAGGCCAAGTTTGCAGACCGAATTAACAGCAAACTGGTCACTACAGTATTAGTTTATGCAGTGATTTCTAGCACTCGCGATAACTTACCTTACCACACTTCCTCCTGACCCAAACAGGAGCCCTACTGTTCCCATAACTCACAAAGCCAGGGCAGGAACATTACACAACCTACACAAAAATCGCAGTCTGGAAGGTACCACAGCATTTTGCTTAGCTGTTACTTTAAACTGAAAATGAAAGCTTGACTTCTGCAGCGCAAGCCCATGGCAAAGGCCAGGACTTCCCAGGCTAAGCAGCCATGATCCAGACAGTCATTCAAGAATTTCAGGAAATTCTTTTGAAGTCATCACTTCACGGCAAGTCTGAACAAATGAGGAGATGGCCTGACACAATGCCATGCATTTTCCTGGCTTTAGGCTGGGCCAGCACACCCCTACTTACCGGCACAGAGGTAGAAGATGCGGTGCTGCTAACAACAGCTGGCTTTAGGGAGGAGGTCAACAATTTGGCCACCCCTTGAGTGCCCCCGCTAGAATCTCCATTTGAACCTCCAGGAGGTGCCACCAGAGTCAGTTTCTGAGAAACAGGTGTCTTCTTCACGGAGGAGCTTGAGGATGGGCGGCTGGATGCCTGGCCCGAGGAAGGGGTCTGCACACTGGGCAATAAGCTCCCAGAGGAGCAGCCCTGGTTTGCAGAAGCTCCAGATGAGGAGCTGCTGGAAGAAGCCCCATGCTTGGAGAGGGAACCAGAAACGAAGGGCGATTTGTAAGATTGTCCTGAAGAGCTAGAGCCACTTGAGTGCTTTCCTGTGTAGCTGAGAGATGATGAGGATGAGCCTGGGCTCTTGTGGGAGCTGCTGGAGTTTTGGGTGCTGCTTGGTGACGCAGAGGAATGGAAGCTCTGAGCTTTGGTTGATGACTTGACCTGCTGGAGGAGGGAGCGTTGGGGCAGTGGGGCAGAGGACTTGGGATTCTGCAGTTTGACAAACTGAGCCGGGGAGGTGAAAGTTTTCTGTAGCTGGCTGCCTGAGTGAAAGACCTTCACCTGAGAAGCCTGCACTGGGGTGGATGTCTGAGACCCATGGCTTGGCCGGACCAGGCTGTGGTGTTTCTGTTTAGCCTGGTGCGCCTCAGGAAGGATTTTGCTGGGAGAGGCTTGGCAGGATAGGTCTTTGTAATTAGAGTTCTCTGTCTTTTTGTCTTGAGAAGACTGGCCCAATGCCAGGGCCTGCTCAGCCAGGAAATTTAGAGGAGACTGGAGGGAACCAGAGGATGATGTAGGAGAAGGGTTGGACTTTGGAAACGTCCTCTTCTCCTCTGAGGATGCAAGAGTTGGGATCTTCTCTGGTGGAGCTTTTGGAGCTCCAGGAAGAGTAAAGTCAGGGCTCTCTCCCACTCTGCTGTTCAGCACAGCCAGTTCCTTAGAGACTGCTTCGAGGGAGGAAGTGGGATTATGAATTAAGTCCTCATCCAAGGAGTCATCCATGAAGGTAGCAGGAGTGCCAGTGCTGCTGGCTGCTTGGGCTGTCCCAAGGGACAAGAGTTCTCTGGTTTGGGCACTGATGCCCAGAGCTCCTCCCTGGGGCTCTGAAGACAGAGCTAAGGTGCTGCTTGAGTGCATCGAAGGAACAGACATCTTTTTATCTGGCTTGCAGGAAGATTCCTGGAACAAAAAAATCACAAGAGAAGGCAGTCAGAACAGAGGCAGGATTTACTGCTGACAAGGGAAGGGAAGGTTCGCAATTTGGGGATAAAAGGCAGAATAAGCAAGTTCTGTGCCTGCTGGCCCCCCGCCTCCCTGCCAACTACTGCTGTTGCCGCCATCAATTTTAGCTGCTGTTTTAGTTGTTTTTTCAAGCCCAACGCCAACTAGCATTATTTCACAACACAACTTCTTTGTACCTAATGTATAGATACAAGGCTCAAATACAGGATTTAAGATGGCAGTCACCTGACTCTTGGTATATGTCAACCACAAGAACCAAAAACCACAAGAACTCACCTTCACTTTCACCTTAGTAGGAGCTATAACTTTCTTCTTCGCCCTGTTTTGAGGGAGACAAAAGAAACATAGCTCACTCAATGTCCACATGGAAGCATCCAATTAGGGAGCACACCTGGGCCCTGTTAATGACGATCCACTGAGTCTTTTACAAAGAACCGAGGGAACAGAGGCAGCATCTCGGGTTGCTAGGATTCAAAACGGTGTGACATTTGGTTGCTGCTCTAGGAAGCCCCAACTCCCACGCAGGGGAATGAATTAGGGAGCAGAGCAGAGTCTCGAAATGGTAGCAGAGCAGTAAAAGCACTCAACAGATACCTCCTGCACCAGCTGCAGGGCCAGGAGCTACTACAGGAACCCACTGCTGACCTAGCTATAGCAACACCCAGAGAGAAACTGATACAGAGACTGTTTTGGAGAAAAGTTACACATTTCTTTCAGGTTCCCAGAAGAAGTCAAGGATGCAAAAGCATCTGCCAAATTCATGGAAAATAGATCATTTGGTCTGGTCAGATGCAATCTCTGGTACAAGACATCCCTGAACTGCTGGAACAGTATGGCTGAGGGAAGGATGACTCTATACACTCTATTGCATACTCTCTCTCACACTTCCCTTCACCCATCCAGTGCCAAGAACAGGACTGTCTGTCAAACAGACATCAGCCTAAGTCTGTATCATCATCTATTACAGACTGCCAGCAAGATCCACAAGACCCTTTGGCACTAAAGCACCTGCCCAGCTGGATTCTGATGGCTCTCTTGCTTTGCCACCCACAAGCCTGTTGCACCATCTTCACTAGCTTGAGCTCACTGTACCCCTCCTTTAACCAGGCAACAAGAAAGAGGGAATCCAGTAAGGACCGACTGAACAGGCAGCAATAATCACAGTGCTGGCATCACACTCCATTTTACCTCGATCTGCCTCCGAGGGACTAGCACAGAGGCCTGACTCCAGTCTGTTGAACAAGGCCAGGAGGCAACCTGGCTTCAAAGTTCTTCTCTTTCAGCTTACTGTACAGCTAAAGCACCTCAGAAGTCTGTTGTTGGGAGATGTCACACACAAACAACTACTCTCCCTACACCTCCCCAAACGAAGCAGCGCCAAACTATCTGACAAGAGCCAAGCAAACTCAGGTGCTCCTGCACGATCCACCCAGGCCCCAGGGAACGGAGTTCACCAGTTATCACTCCAAAGGAATGCTGCGCGATACTCACAGGACTGATGTGAGGTGTCCATGTACACGCCTGCTCTCCTTAAACAGTGTCCTAAGAAGGGAAGAGAGCAATGAGAAGTGATATCCAGCAAGACCCAGTAGAGCAGCTGGGATCACTGGAGATAGAGCTGCAGAGTACAGCAGGGGACTTAGTGAAATTAAACCCACAGAGAGCAAACAAATATTCATCCCTTTTCCAGGAAAATCCTCCTGAACTCCCCCACGCAGTTCCCTCTCTGGGGAGCTATGCTTGTAGGCGCTGGAAAGGCCATTAAGGCAGTTGTTGGACAATAACTAAGGAAAAAGCTCTGCCAGCTTAAAAAGCTGACAGGCAACTGGAGAGGCAGTACAATCGTTCAAGCTGGGCATTAATTACTGCTGCCACAGATCATCCAAGAGCTCTTCACCGATTTCAAGGGAGAAAAGTTACCTTCCCTTGCCTCAAATACAGCAACAGGGATGAGAAGCCGTCGCACACTGTGTGTCTGTTGCCTCCGCGTCCCCGGCAAACAGCTGAGGTGACTTCTTAAATCAGCACAACCATTTCTGTAACAATTGACTAACCACAACCAATAAGTACAGCTTCAGCCAAACCCCTTTACTACCATGGCTAAGTAAACCAGAATCTCACATGAACACTCTTTCACCTAAAACAGCTGCCACCTCAGATGTCAGGGTGAGAAGCTTATAAATACACCATCAGTACTGGCATACAGAATACACTTCTCCTCTGCTATTAACAGCTTAATAAAGACTTCTGTCATCCTTTTTCCTCTTAAAAAGCAAGTTGATTTTAACCTTGTATTTTGTTAATTGCCTTTTAGTGCTAACTGAGGAAACTGAACCATGGCAGGGCCCCTCTGAACTCATACACAAAGCTGCTACTCTGTCCACCTTCAAGTTCCTCTTAAAGATAAACTTCTGTGATCATGATGACAGTGAATCAAGCTGACTTGTCCACAAAAGTTTACAGTTCTCCTAGTGCTGCCAATCCCTCCCCTTATGTGTGGCTGTCGGTCTACCCTCTGTCTTTAAACCACCAAGTCATAAAATCGTAGAATATCTTAAGTTGGAAGAGACCCATAAAGATCATCAAGTCCAACTCCATCGAGTCCCAGCAGGAGAAACCATTGTCCTTGAGCCGTTGGAAAGCAACCAGGAAAACCACTTTTATTCAGTTATTCTGTAGTTAACTTCACTGGAAGGCCCTCCTACACTGAGTCTTAGGTGAACATCTGTATCCCTAAGAACAGCTTCACCCACAAACTAGGAGCAAAAGATTTTAATTTCCTTCTATTCAAAGAAAAGCGTTTTTAAACCTTGGCAAGCTAAGACTCTCAAGCTGGTAATATCTTTATTAACTAAGCAGGAATCTGCACCCACCTCCTAATGCCATCATTCAGCTCCCGTACACTACAACACACTACAACCATGCTCACTACTTCATGTGCATATGCAACTGCAATAAATGGCCACAGACTTTTCCAAAGGGATCCGTTAACATGCTACCCATACTTACTGCTCTTAAGAACTGGTACCTACTTCTTCCTTTATCCCCCATGAAACCGAAAAAGCAAGTTCAGCAGAGAGAAGACAGCACTGCCCATCTCTTTATATACAAAGAGACAGAGATTCCAGCAGTAAGACTGTACAGTTGTCCTTTCTTTAAAACTATTGAGCAAAACAAAGGAGGCCAGAAGCTGGTGACAGTCCCAGTAGAACGACTTTCTTCAGTTTGTAGGGCTCTCTGCAACTGCCAGCTCAATGGCACAGATGGTGGAGGGTGTGAAAGAGCAGGAAACAGCAGTGAAGACACCAGATAGGGTAAAGAAAACCACACCAAATTCCTGCTTAGCCTGCCAACTCTCTGCTGTGCTAGTGCAAGCCCCTAAAACATTCTGCTTTGCTTTCTTTTGGGAATACTCTAGGGAAGATTTCCCAAAGTGTCTGAAAAATGTATCCTTTGTGAGACAGATTACAGAGTAATCCTTTGTAACACAGGGTCAAGAAACCACAGACCAGTCAGCCCCACCTCAGTCCCAGTTCTACCTTGTAACTTGTCACTGCCAGCAGCATCCAAAGGTCAATACAGGGAGCAAGACCACTGAACATTGTCACTTAAACCTGGACAACAGCACGGACTGCACTCTCAGTAAGTTTGAGGGTGACATGAAAACAGCGGGAAGGGGGAGAATATGTTGGAAGACAGGGGCGCCATTCACAGGGACCCTGACAGGCTGGAGAAGGGCCAACACAAACCTTGTGAAGTTCAACAAAGACAAATGCAAAGTCCTGCAGCTAGGATGGAATAACCCCACACAGCAACACAGGCCGGGTGCCAACCAGCTACAGAGCAGCTTGCAGAAAAGGACCTGGAGTCCTGGTAGAGAAGTTGAACATGACTCACTACTGCAAGGGTGTACTGCTGAGAGCTAACTACATGCTGGCAGGTATTAGCAAGAGCACAGCCAGCAGTTCAAGTGCTTACTCCTCTCCGTTTAGCACTTGTGAGGTCCCATCTGGATATGGCATCCAGTTTCAGGGTCCTCACAATAAAAGAGGGATGTCAACAAACTGGAGACAGTCCAGAGCCACTGCGACGGCTGAGGAACAAGGACACATGACAGACAAGGAGAGGTAGAGGGAGCTGGGTTTGCTTAGCCTGGAAAATGAGAAGACCAAGGAGGGATCTAATGGCAGTCTGCCACTACCTGAAGAGCAGGGAGGCCCAGAGCCACAAAGAAGATGGAGCCAGACCTTTCTCAGAAGGTGCACAATAAAAAGCAAAAAGAGGGAATAATAAGTTCAGTACAGCAAGGGGAATTCTAATTGGAAATAAGGAGAAAAGATTTCATGAAGAGCGATTAAGTACCGTAACAGGGGCCCAGAGATGCTGTGGTAAACTCCATCCTTGGAGATTTCCAAAACTCCATACAACGAGGCCCTGAGGACTCTGATCTAACTGTGAAGCTAGCCATTCTTTGAGCAGGGGTAGGGCTAATGACCTTCCGAGGTCCCTTAGGACATGGAATCCCTGGAGTACAACTTGATTCTTGCTCACCTGGCCTGCATCCAGCCTTTTGGCCAAAGGGGCTTCACCTCTCCATCTAGGAAGGTCTTCACATAATCCTCTAGAGACTGAGCCTTATTCTTGTCAAGGTCATAACCATCCAACTTAATCTTCACCAAGTGGCAAAGCAGCTCCCTGAAGAACAGGAAGATTTCAAATACAGTTACGCAGATCAACTTTCCCCAGTTGGAGGTCCTCCCGTTTATCCAGGGCTGGCTAAATACGCCAAGACACACCTGGCTCTGTAATACCTTGCTAATAAAACCGACCCTGTGCGGCCTCCGCAAGAAAAAGGAAGGGAAAGGCACGTTCCTCGCTCTCTGTGTGCACACACATCAATGTGCCAGGGGATAATAGCCTTGTTACCCCTTCCCATTTTAATCTCCTGAAGCAGCAGAGGTGGTAAACCAGTGCCAGAATTACAGGCATCATTAACAACTGCAGAACTGAACCTCTCTGCAGACCTTCATGCTGAGAGGCAATGAGAAGGCAGGAAGTGAAGCTTGCTTTGTTCTACATGAATCAGCCACCTACAGAGCAGCACCCCAATTTGTTACAGAGCAAGATGAAAAAGACAGCCGGACTGATTCTCATTTTATCCTTTGTCACTTTCCCCTTCACCCCACACTCTGTTCTTTGTCAGACTCCTGGGTGCCAGGAGCAGCAGTCCCCATTAACTTCACAAGCGTTCACAACCAGATTCTGGTTGTCTTAAGAGTCTGGTCTGTAAGATTTCAGCAATTCAGCTGAGTTCCTTCTTTTCCTAGAGATCCGCCCCTCTTTTTGGCCTCTGCATAAAGGCTTCTTAGCACTTCTCTCAGTCGGCCTATGCCTGAAATCAGCTTAATTTTGCAATGTATATAAGGGTGAGATTTAATAAACGCAATAGTGGCTTCCATAAACGGCACAGTCTGCCACAAACCTCCAAGCTGACTGTTACTACAGACGATGAGCGCTGCTCTGAAAACAAGATACACACACCGAAATGCTTCACTTCCAACTGCATAGAATAAGACAAGTCACCAGTTCACTTAATATCTAAATCATGCAAACCTGATTTCATCATTCCATTGAAATTTCTTTCGCGGTCCCATGACACGCTTCCCTCCCTTTTCTTCATCCTCCTCATCATCAGAACAAACTCGATCGCGCTGTTCTTTGTCCTTTTCCTCTTCCAGCATCCTAAAATGGAGACAGAGATGAAGTGGAAGTCATTGTCCTGGAGGTTCAAGGACAGGATTAAGTATCTCTAACAACACTGTTCAGAGGTCTCACTAGTCAGCGATAACACACGCATGGGAAGAGGGCCTGAACCTCTTGCTTAGAGTGAGCTGAGCTAAGTGTTCAAAGTTAAGAAATCTCCTGATATTGTACAACAGAAACCACGGGACTAATCCAGCCTTACTGTTCTCAGACTGCCATGTTCTTAAAGACACGCCTGCACAGAAGGGAAACACTTCAGCCAAGTTACAGCCTCATCAATGCTGCTGTAGTTGGCTTCACCATAGATAGCACAAAGACGGCACACAGCTTAATTAGGCCAATTAATGCCCACCAGCAGTTTTTGACTACAGAACAAAAATAGGTGGTAAACTTCATGAGGTCACAGGGAGCCTGCTGAGAGGGGCTACAGATGCAGAACAAGCAAACAAGGAGCTTACTTGGCAAACCTGGCCTGAGTATGGGCTTGGCATTCCTCCTGGTACTTGGCCATCTGCTCTGGCATAGCCCTTCCAATAGCTTCCTTTAGCTTCTGTAGAGGTTCCTTCAGTCGGCCACCCTAGAGCAATCACAGAACAGACTGATGTTCCACATGGTGTGTGCCAGCTGAGGCACCCAAATCTGTCAGGTCAAGACCTGGCCAGTTCTGAATCTGCACCACCAAACGTGGTGCCTGACCCATGCTCAGTGCAGGACAACACCACCTTAGGTAGACAACAGTTGTGCTCTGGAGATTTGGGTTAACACACATGAGACAGGGCTGGGCTGCCAAATTCACTCACCTGCTCATAGAGATAAAGCTTACGGGCACGCTTGACCAGAGTGTCCTTACTGCAGGGGAAGAAAGCAGCCAGGTGAGCGTACACCCCTGACCGGATCTGGCTGTTCAACTCCCGGGTCTGCAGCTCTATGCTGAAGAACAAAACAAAGACAACGTTGACCAGGGATCTGGCAGGGGTTCTCTAAGCAACATCAGTGCAACTCTGATGCAACCTGGGGAGCCGGAGGCAGGGAGAGAGGGGCAGAGTACAAGCCAAACTATGTGATAGTTCTTTAGATTTTAGAATCAACAGACTCAAGCCCTTTATCCCAAGCTATGCCTTTTAATCTAGTTTCAGAGTATCTGCAAAAGGAACAAAAGGATGTCAGCAGTCTCATTTGTTCTGCAGTTCTGCCTGGCAACTGAAGTGCAGGAGCATCAGGCAATGAAATGAGAGGTACACGCTGCTTATGTCAGATACTACGGCAGTCTAACTCAGGATTATATAGAAACAAACTTTATCCCTTGAGCTTGAACTTCCTTCCCAGTGAAGTAGGTTAGAAAGGTCAGCGTGTGCCAAACCCATCTGCACAGTTATATAAAACCTAGGGAGACCAGCTTTTTAAGTTTTTGTTTGGTTTTTTTTTTCTCAGTGTCAGTAAGTGTAAAACCCTCTAATTGATTATATGGCAAAGTCACACCAATCTATAATCTCTTCTCAATGTGGTTAAAGTTATTGGTTTGACAACAGATTAGGACTGTTTGTGCAGTCACCACTAGAATGCTGAAAGGTGGTAATCACCACTTGAAACGAGACAGAAACAGACTCCCAAACTTCCTTTTGGCATTTCCCTTCAAGTGCCTTGATAAACCTTAATGAAATTAAAGCCTCTGTGTAAGTATTATTACACTGTGATGATCACAAAGCTGCGTGCATTCATCAGCCTTCTCCAAGCACTTGAAGAAGAATGAAGCCATTATCAACAGCTGCGTGAAGCAACACTGGTATTCTATAATTGGGGAACTTGAAAACACAGAGCAGTAATGGAGTTTCCCCAGTACGCACAGAAAGCCAGTTGAACACAGCAGTCTTATCCCAGCTATAAAACATTCCATACAACATATAACTTAAGTAGCAAAGAACATGCCTGACATCTCTGACAGGGGGAGATTTAGTGTTCTTGTATCAAGTTACAATCACAGGTCAAGTGACCAAATTTAATTACACAGATACCAAGTAACACCTTGAGAACAGGAGACCTGGATACATCCCCTCCAGCATTCCCCTACCTCAGCTATACATCATAGTTCAACTGAAAGCCATTCCTAGGATAACATGAAAGTCTCCTAGGCATGTTCTGAGTGCAGGATCTGTACAAAGACATCTGCATAACTCCTGCTGAACCTGCTCCTGAATTTACCAAAAATGCTCTAATATTCTCCTTCCTCACTCCTCTCTCACAGCAGCACTTACTCCAGTATGATGTTGTTGATATCCTGAGTGAAGAATCTCTGTTTGCCTTCTCCCTCTGCAGCTCTGGCAGCCTGGAAATCAGCAAATAACACAAGTCATCATCAGTTCACAGATACAGACAAGCACAAGCAATCAAGTAGTCTTGATTCAGAAATACTGTAAAACAAGGCACAGTTTTATTCCATCAAACTCTGCACCAGCTACCTGCTGTAGACAGGCTGAAAGATGCCACAATTGATAGACAGGAGAGAGATTCATGCCTGCCCCGCTCCTCCTAGGCCTCCTCAGTTCCAAGCCCAACCCTGCCATCTGAACTGGTGAGACCATGCCCTGCCCACAGACCTTCCCATTCTAGATTCTCCTGTCCAGATGTACTAGTCAAGTGCATTGGAATTGCTGCACTGGAATGAAGATAACCTCCATTTAACAAAGGAGATTGCTTGGTGGCAACGGGTGGCTTTGGCATACTTCCCATGGGGAGAAGGGACAGTTCCAGTGCACGGTTTTAACTTCACATTAGAGCTGTTAGATTGAGTAATATGAGCATAGCACTTGTCCCTGGAACATTTAATGAGGGTCAGGAATACTTATCACCAGGCTTTCTAGACCAATCTGAACACTAAGCTAAGAAACCAACAGAAAGACCCACAGGGGACAGTTATTCCCAATCAACACCATGGAAACTAAAAAAAAAAAAAAAAATAATTAAAAAAAAAATCCTGTTCAGGAAGCTTCCTGAGCTATGACTGCAGCAAACACAGCACTGCCCAAAAATCACACCCATGAAAAATATGTCC
Source organism: Falco rusticolus (assembly GCF_015220075.1). NCBI lineage: Eukaryota > Metazoa > Chordata > Aves > Falconiformes > Falconidae > Falco > Falco rusticolus. Next base: position 37,671,762 of record NC_051190.1, read on the forward strand.
AGCAGGAAAATAATTCCAAGAGATTAACAAAACAGTAAAAAACTGCCAAGAGCTTTCAGTCCCTTCTGAGCAGGGATGTAAACAAAACTGGGATTCATACCACAAGGCACCACATCAAGTTAGCGATTCCTTGCAAGGGAAAGCAGACCAGGACAGAAGGGCATGATTTTGAAATCCCCTGATTTAACACTCCAAGGTTGAGGCTGGTAAGCAATTAATTTATGCCCAGAAAGTGTACATTCCTCTTTGTCAGCAATGGTTGGTGGTGTCAAAGGAAAAGGCTCAACACTAAAGAGAGCCCTCAACAGGAAAATTATTTTAGGAAGGAGAGGGCTAAAGTCAAATCAGTTTAAGTAGAAGAGGAAATGCCTGGAGGCTCCATTTAATTCAGGGGATGCTCCCACCTGCTGGGATGGAAGACACCTGGCTCACAGAGGTATGGCACCTCTTCATCCCCACCTGCAACAGAGTTCACGTCACAAAATCCTATCTGACAGAAGCTTCAATTTCTTAAACCTTGTATTTGTCCTCCCTGGTTTCTTGTCTTAACACACACAGTCCAGCAACAAGAGACACAGCAGCAGAAGCATCTCAGCAGGAAAGTCTGTGGGTAGTCTGCTATTACACTATCTTGCAACCACATTAACGATCAGCTTGATATCATGGGACCTTCTGTAATATTCTCCTTTACCTCAGATATAGTTCAGAAACAGCTGTTTCACATTGAGTGTTTGCTGTTAACAACCTAAATAGCAAATAGAAACATCCATGAAGAGCTCATTCTTTTTATCAGCTGTGGCAATATTTTTCTCAATTCATCCTTCTCTTCCATCTGCTCAACAACACTATACACACTCAAAATGTCTCAGCAGAACACAGCTATCTTTAATAGCAACTCATCTTTAGTAACAGGAGTTATTAAGTAAGATATGCTTAAGTAACTGGTGCTCTAAATTACTGTGCCACAGAAGGCCGAACACACACCACTGCAAAGGTCTAAGAGCACTGTTTACGACTTAAAATCAATGTTTAAAAACTCTAGCAGCAGGAACAAAACACTTCAGCATTTATTGACAGGCTGATGGCAACAGCCCTCACATCAGAGGAGCCCCACTGCAAGTCTGAAGGCGCACTTCAACATGTCAGGAGAGGGATCCCTGACCAGTACCCAGGGCTCTCGCTTCTCCAGAAAAGCGCTTCCCAAAGCCCAGGGCAACACTTTGGAGAAGATGGGGGAGTCCCACAGGAGTCCAGCTGTAGGAGGAGCTACTGGCGAAAAGACGTGGGACCACACTTCTAGAAATTAATATATACCACTCCCTAAATGGTACCCCAACACTGAGATATTGAAGATGGGTAAAGAACCCAAACAGCCAGTGATGCAGCTCCAGTGTGGGAGATGTCAAATTGCATCCATGCTTCAGTGAAGGCATCTGCTTGCATATGACATGGGAAACAGCTCTAACAAATCCTCAAGCCCCATCTACAGGGCTTTTTATGCCTTCTTACACTGTAGGGCAGGTAATGCTTTCCAGCTGCACCCACTTATTTTATATACAGAACACTACAGGCCACTTCACAGGTGCTGTCCTGACCATCACAGCACATTAAAACTATTATGGTGGAATTTCCCCTTCAGCCTCATTAGTTCACATTTTAAGTTCATTCATGTTAAATTGACTTTGGTAATTACCTCTTGCATCCGGTCCATACTTTGCCAACAGAGGTCAAGAAGTAATACTGACAGGTGTGATATTGTACTACATTCATGCATTATTCATGTTCATTAAAGACAAAGTTTTAAGGACCTTTCCAAACCAAACCATTCTATGATTCAGTAGATAACAAGGCCAAGGCCTTTGACGCTACCTGATGCCTAGGCATTCAAGAAAGTGACTTGGCCATAAGAGAAAACTGGGTGACACAGCAGTGTGATCCCATGTGGCACTGCACTGTGCTCTTCTCTGCCACAAACCCAGCAGAGCTGCCCCCCTCCAGTAATCACACCATCCTACTGCCCTGCAATGAACTGCCATACCTGAGCCAGTTCTTTGATGCGCTTCTCCAAAGGGGCTGGCAGGCCTTCTGGGAGGGATGGTGGTTGTTTGAAATCTTGTTCCAAGCCCATCCCAATAGGATCACTCCCATCCTCCACATCAGGAAAAGGACTTCCTTCTGGGGATTCACTGAGAAGCCGCTCCAGGTCTAAGTCAGTTAATGAGTCCATAGCTGTCGCTGCCTGAAGCAGGTCGTTGTCACTGGCATGGCCAAAAAGTGACAGCAAAGGGTCAGCTATCGCCTCTGCCTCCCTTGGCGCTGGAGGTTCTGCTGGTGAAGGAGTCGCCACCTTCTGCTCTTCATCTTTTTTCTTCTGAGCATCCTTCTCTTTCTGAAACTTCTTCAGCATCTCCTTGACACTAAGAGCTCCAGAGTATTTCTTCTTCTTCTTCTCCTTACTTGCATTTAATGCCGTAAAGCTGTAAACAAAGTACAGAGGAGGAAAGGGAACTGAGATGAATACAAGATGAAGGGGAAGAAAGAAGGATACCTTCATCCCAGTCCACTTCAGCCATATGCACCAATCCCCTGGAAAGTCTCAGCCCCTTAACCAATTACACCAGGAAAAATATACTGCAGCCTTTTAAGGTCCTGCTGTTTGGTCAGCTTGGAGAAGAGACGGCTGTCCTTCCTCACTGAGGAGAGGTGATGGAGCTTAAGCCATCTCCACTCAGCTATGCACTTATTTAACTGCATGCATTGTTCCAGAAAGGAAGAAACAAGCAAGAAACACAAACTAGCGCAGAGGAACCGAAGCAAGAGAGAGTTAATGTGACAGCAGCTTGATGCTTCTTGCCTATCAAAACCAGAACAGCAAACTGCTTTTCCTTGCTACAAAGGAATCGTGTATCGACAGTACTGTGCCAGACATGTGGTTTGGTGTTGCCAGAAAGCAGATTCAAGCAGGAGAAAGAAAACCCTGAGTAACAGTTACAGCAAGAAGGAAAAAACTAGAAGGAAAATGTAGGAAAAGAGACAGAAGCAACAGATACAGACATTGAAACAGAGAGGCCAGGCAGACAAAAGCAAGGGCAAACCAACAGAACAAGAAGAGAATAAAGCACTCATCCAAGAAGTACTTTGGACAGGAGTACAACAACTACACAGCGAGAGCACCAACACACAACTTGCCTTTCTGCTCTGGCCACCCATGTCCTTCTGACCTCTTCCTCCCTGTTAACCTGACACTCATACAGCTCTGAGTTCATGCCCTTTCATTCTGCCCTTCCTCCCATCAACTTTGTCTTAGTAGTCCTTTTCCTTCTCTTCAGGCTCTCCAATATCTGTTCCCACCATGAGCGCCTAAACAGAGCTCCAAGGAACACCAACATCGCAGCTAGCTGTGCCCCTCTGCTTGGGACACTTGCTGTGGAACTGTGCCCCTTCTCTGATCTTCAGCTGCCTTTTTTCTCCCACTTTGGAAGCTACGGGGGTTTGCCTGCTGGTGTTTATGCAGCATGCACTTGAGCCACCCCACACCGATCAGGTACTACTGCAGCAGAAGAAATGCCACCTGTAACCCTGAAGCCAGGTGTCGAGCAGCAGGCGTTCCCTCCCCCTCCTTACCCAGCTTTTGGAAACTTGGACTTTTTGGATTTCTTTTCCTTGTCGTAAGAATCATCTTTCTTCTTCTTCTTCATTTTTTCACCTCCATCTTTCAACTTCCGCTTCTGGAGAGGGTTGAAATGAAGTCACAACCAAAGCATCTCCTACAATGCTATCTGCACCCTCAGAGCCATTTTGGGCCCTCTCCCAAGAACAGGAGAACAGCTCCTTCCCCACCCGACACATTAACCCAAACCCCACACATCTGTCACCACGGTGCTGGCATGCACTGTCTTCAAGAACTCACAGCACACCTAGCTTTTGCACTAGAGATGATCCCATCCGTAAAGGGGAAGGGATGCCAAATGCTGCTGCTGGTTTTCCCCTTTTAATCGCCTCACCTCAGCACTGTGAAAACAGAGCTGTCTCCAACAGACGCTGCCAAAGAGGACCACTGTTTTCTCCATCCCCATCAGGCTAACCAATTTTTCAGGGGGACAAGGGACTACTATCACCTCTACTCTAGGAACTAGACAACCCCACCAGAGCCTCATCCATGCCAGATGTGCTTCACTTTACTATCAAATACAGGGACAGAATGGTATTTCAAGTGTTCATCCCCATTCTGTCCACACCAATTCACAAACCTCAACTCTACTTTGAATGTCAACACACTTCACAACGCAAACTCTCCAAGCTCTAACAAAGAAAATGACCAAGAAAGCTGGCTTGCTGACCTTGGGACATTTTTTCTTTTTCTCTTTAACATAATCATCTTCAGATTCAGATGCTTGCCGAAACTGCAGTGTTCCTGAGTTGATGTAAAACCCTCCATACTTCGTGGTAAGAGAAGCCGGAACAAGCTCATCATACTGGAAACAACAGAGAACAATCTATTGGTGCTGTAAGCTTTGTTACCTCATTCTGTAGCTGAGTTGCTTGGAGAATGGAGTGGGATTTGTGGACCAAGAACCAACAGGGCTGTGGACATGCCTGCCAACCAGCATTCTCCTGCCATGCAGTTGCCCCAGGAGTTGTCGCCCCCCAGCCCTGGCACGCTCCTGGCTTGCACCCTGTTCAGGTTCTCCCCAGATGCCAGCTCAGCCCCCGCAGGCCTTTAACCAGCCTCGCTCCTGCCCCAGTACTCACTGCTTCAGAATTATCGATGAAGGAGTCCGATTCGTCATATCCATACCCCATGTCAATCAAGTCCTGAATACGGTCCTTTCTGCGTCTCTTGCCACCCTAAACAATAAAAGATGGACAATGTATTCATCCTCCTTTTCCATTTACCGTGGGGACAGGCCCAATACGGGACAGTGACATTGGCTCCAGCACAGAAAAGGGAACAAGCTCTGTCTTGCTCTTAGAAGCAGCAGAACCAAACCAACGTTAACTCCCATCATACCGTAATCTCAGGATACGGTAAATCCACTTTTAGGCCTTGTCACACAGAACCAAAAAGGACGTGGCCAAATGAAACAAGACGCTGACCTGCCAGACAGGCAGAATTTGTGTCAGCAGACTACGCTGAATTGGTCTGCACCACTTCAACGTTTCTGCCAGCACAGAGATGGACTGTTCTAACTGCTATGCAGTCAGTACAAAGTCAGTACTACATGGATCAAACATACACGTGGTACATCAGGCTGACCCATAGGTCAAATCTGGACCACAAGCCAATACAGCAACTCTCTATCCAAAAGTGCCAGTTGTAAAACATAATGCAGTTTTATTGCCATCTAGAGAAATAAAGTGAGAGGACGAACAGAAAGGAAATGGGTAAGACAGAGATGTCTGTTGTGCTACCCAGCTCAGTACTACTGTCCTAAGGGCTGCAAAGTCACCACAGCACCATACTTCAAGACTTGACAGATTACATCGTGCTGCAGCAACAAGGCTTAGAAATTAATCTTTGCTTAAGAAAATTACATTTCATGAATTACAGTAAGTTATTTGCTACTACAAGTGAGAAGGCCATTCACTTTAATCAGACTAATCCGATTTAAGAACGCATCTGAACTATTTTTGTGGAACACAGCCCTGAGGCAGAAAAGGAACATAGAAAACAGTACCTTCCACCTAGGATAAAGGACTGCAGGAGAACAGGAGCGTAAGAGCCAATAAACATTAAACTACTGGTTGAGAGCTAAGCAGCATTGCCCATTCTAGAGGATAACATAACATAAAGAAGAAAAACATACGTATTTTTCTTCAAACTTCCTAGCAAGAGCCTCCACTTTATGCCTTTCCTTTTCATCATCATTAAAGGGATCAGCCAGGTCTTTCTTCTGCAAAAATAAAGACGACAAAAACATCAGAATTGATCCAGTTACACTGCCACCAAATCCCCATGCATTAAACCCATCATGACTAGAGCATCCAGGCAAAAGCTCAGCCAAATCAACCTTTAGTATTTAGTACAGTACTATATAGCATCTTCATCAGTGACATAGAGAATGGGATTGAGTGCACCCTCAGCAAGTCTGCGGACAGCACCAAGGTAAGTGGAGCGGCTGCCGCCTGAAGGACATCATGCCATCCAGAAGGACCTGGACAAGCTTGAGATATGGGCCCACATGAACCTTATGAGGTTCAATAAGGCCAACTGCAGGGTCCTGCCCCTGGGCTGGGGCAACCCCCAGTATCCATACAGGCTGGAGGATGCAGGGATTGAGAGCAGCCCTGCAGAGAAGGACTTGGGAGTACTGATAGATGAAAGGCTGGACATGAGCTGGCAATGTGTACTCGCAGCCCAGAAAGCCACCCGTCCCCTGGGCTACATCACCAGCTGCATGGCCAGCGCGGTGAGGGAGGGGATTCTGCCCCTCTGCTCTGCTGAGACCCCCCTGCAGCGCTGCCTCCAGCTCTGGGGTCCCCACCACAGGAAAGACATGGACCTGTTGGAGCAGGTCCAGAGGAGGCCACGAAAATGATCAGAGGGATGGAGCACCTCTCCTACAAGGAAAGGCTGAAAGAGCTGGGGCTCCAGGGAGACCAGGCTTTTCAATACTTGAAGGGGGCTTATAAGAAAGATGGGAGCAGACTTTTTAGCGGGGCCCATAGCGATAGAACAAGGGGGAATGGCTTTAAACCAAAAGAGGGTAAATTTAGATTAGATATAAGGAAGAAACTTTTTAAGCTGAGGGCATTAAGACACTGACACAGGCTGCCCAGAGCAGTGGTGAATGCCTCGTCCCTGGACACATTCAAGGTCAGGTTGGACGGGGCTCTGGGCAGCCTGATCTAGTGGAAGGTGTCTCTGCTCACTGGACTAGATGGTCTTTAAAGGTCCCTTTCCAACCCAAAGCATTCTATGATTCTGAGAGCATCTCTAGGTTTTGGATGCTCTCTCAGCCAGTTCTGTACATGTCTCTAATTCTCCTGACTTTCAAAACAAAAAACAAACAAAAAAAAGCAGCGTGAATTATCAACGCACTGCTAAACAGTTCTGAAGAGCAACAGTAAAAGTCAGCAGAATCCAATCAACTTTGTTTTCATAGAAAAGCACCCATAACACAAGGTTCACATGCTACAGAAGTTTGCACATCATCATATCCTGAGAAATGGCTTTCAACAGGCAAACAATTGTCAGGCAACACTTGAAAGCACCACGTCCACCACACAGGAAGAGATGCCAAGCACTGTGGTGGAAGCATTCACACACAGTAGAGCAGAGTCCCAGAAAGATATAAGCACTTGTCACAGAAGTATCTCATTTCAATGCTCTTTGGAATAGAGCTCCTCATAGCCATAGCCAAAATCACTTTAGGCCAAACAGTTCCAAACCAAACGAGCATTACGTCCCACACTCTGCCACCAACACATCACCCTTCTGAAGTGCAGTTCCAGCCAAGGCAAAGGAGTGGGACAATGCAGGCTGGCAATAGCTGCCTGGATACCAGTTCTCCTGCCCGCGCGTTGCCTGACCACCCTCTTTCCAGCTCTCAGCACCTTACAGCTAACACGTGCCCAGCTCTCAAAACAGCATTAAAACAGCAATACCGAAAAAGCCTTTGAAATCTTCAGATACCATGCAGGTTCCCCACAGGCCACAGGTAGGGGACTCACCTTGTCTCCTAAAGAACCACCTTTTACTTTCCCTCGACAACTCTTCAGAAGATCTGGGTAGAAGAATTCTGGGCAACGTTTGTGATCCGGCTCAAAAAGAGTAAGCGTGATTCGAACAGCTGTCGCTGCCGGTTCAGAATCCTGGGGCTGCTCTCCATCGTCTTTCCGAGATCTCTTCAAGAAGCTGCTGCTCAGTGGACCATGGAGAGTGGTGAACGAAACCCTGTGGGGCTCCGTCATGGCTATGGCCAAGTCTTACCAGTCCTCATGGCATAGTTCCCATTGCATCACAAAAGGCCTGCTCCAGCTGCACAGACACGGATTTCACCGGCAGCTTAAGGGTAACTGAGGATGTTGGCTGTGGAACAAGGCATCTAATTCTGAAGTTTCCTTGGGAAACGGCAGAGGCCCGTGCTGCTAGCGCTTGCTGCAATCATTAAAGACAAAGAAAGAAGTCAAGCCTCGAACCAGACTTCCCTCCAAGGCTGGCAGCCCCCCACGCCGTCACTCCTTTCCAGCCCCAGGTGTCCATCTTCGCAGCACACCGCTCCGTTGCTACCGGCTGAAGGATACAGCCACCGAGCGGCCCCACCAGACTTGCTGTGCCGCGGCCCAGCAGCCCCGGGCACTAACGGCGGCCGGGGCCGCCCCGCCCCGGGCCAGGGCCCCGCTCCGGCCAGCGGCCGCACGGAGCCCCAGACACCCCCGCCCCCGGGCGAGCAACTCCGTCCCCAGCACCAGCGGGCGGCCCCGCGAAGCCCGGGCGCTGGCTGCCCTGCGGGGGGTCCCGGCCGCGCTACGGGCCGCGGAGCTGAAGGGAGCCCTGGGGCTGCGGGCAGCCCGAGGCCGGTCGCGCGGAGGGGGAGCGGGCCGCGGGGCGGCGGGGAGCCGGGGCCGGGCGCGGAGCCGAGGGGCGGCGCGGGGCGTGCGAAGGCGGCGGCGGGGCAGCGGGGCCGGGCGGGGGAAGGGGCCGGGCCGCCCCGCACTCACCGCCGCCGCTGCGGGACGCGGCCGCCGCCGCCGCCGCCGCCTGACTCCCGAGCCGCCTCCGAGCCCCGCGTCTACGTCACGTGCGGGGGGGCACTGCCCTCGCGCTGAAGCCGCGCGCCCCGCGCCCAATCGCCGCCGCCGCCGCAGTCACGCCTCGGAGGAACGGGCGATCTCACAGGCGGCCGTGCCACGTGACGGGGGCGGACCAATCCCCGCTGCCGGTACCGCCTCGTCCCGGCAGCCCTTGCGCCGCGGCGGCGGGAGGGAGGGAGTGCTGAGAAAGATGGTGGCAGTGCAAGCGGCTTCGGACGCGTTTCGGGCTCCGCCGGCGCAAGGGGGCTCCCTGCCTGGCACCGCCGTACCTTGGGCTGCTGTGGGGAGGACCTGGGAGGGGTGTGGGGGCCGCGGGCCGGCACCGGAGGGTGAGGGGCGACAGCGGCGGCTGTTTCGGGGCGCTCAGAGCGGCTGCCCGCCTCCCCGTCACGTACAGACAGGCGCTCGGTGGAGCCTGGTGGAAACCAAAGGGTTGAACACTCCTGCCGCCGCGTTCATCCTGCCCCTCTTGGACCCAGGAGCGTTTAAACCAGCACAAATTTATTCCGTAGAATTCAATGCGACTTAAGGAGTGCAGGCAGCAGAGTGGGAAAGTAACAGAAGCTGTAAGCGCCAGGACTCCCGCAGCCCTGTGTTGGAAGACCATGACTGCGGGGGGAAGATAGACTCCCAGCCGACCCTGAACTTGTTTGGGACTGCCTGTTCCACCTGAATGTGCGTAAGGCTGTGGAGCCTGATGGGATCCATCCCAGGGTACTGAAAGAGCTGGCCAATGTCATCACAGGACCTCTCTTATACTTTTCACTGGTCTTGGGAGTCTACAGAGAGCGCTACTGACAAAGCGGGCAAATGTCCCAGTTTTCAAGCAGGGTGAGAAGGAAGACCCTGGTAGTTATAGGCCTGTCTCATTTCAGTGTCTCATAAAATTATGGAGAAAGTTATTCTGGGATTTACTGGAAAACACTTGAGAGATAACGCAGTTGTTGGTCATAGCCAACAGCTTCACAAGGAGAAAGTCTTGCTTAACCAACTTAATCTCCTTTTATGACAAGATTACCTATCAAGTTGACCAAAGGAAGCTAGTAGATGTGGTGGCTTTGGATTCTGGCAAAGCTTTTGATAATGTCTCTCACAGCATCCTCCTGGAAAAACTGTCCAGCACAGCTAAACAAGCCTGTCATACATTGGGTAAGCAACTGGTTGATGGGTTGAACTTGAGTTACAGTAAATGAGGTCACATTAGGCCAGCAACCAGCCACCACTCGGGTTTCCCAGGCCTCAATTTTAGGGCTGGTGCTCCTTAATGTTTTTATAAATGATCTGGACACAGGAGTCAACTGTACATTAAGTTTGTCAGCAATACCAAACTAGGAGGAGCTGTGGACTCCCTGAAGGGTAGAGAGGCCTTACAGAGAGATCTGGGTAGGTGAATCACCCAAGCGGATGAAATTTAACAAGAGCACGTGGCATATTCTCTACCTATGATGGAGTAATCCTGGTTATACATACAAAATGAGGGACAAGAGACTAGAGAGCAGCCCTATGGAAAGAGATTTGGGGGTCTGGGTTGATGGCAAGTTGAGTACGAGTCAGCAGAGTGCCCTGGCAGCCAAAAGGGCCAACTGTGTCCTGGGGTGCATTCAGCAGAGCGTACCAAGCCTGTCAAGGAAAGGCATGGAGTCACGGGGCTTAGTGGGGAATAAATGCACACAGTGCAAAAAGCTTTACTGGAGCCTCTGCAGATCTGTAGTAGGGGCAGAGGAAAAGGCAGCAGCTGGAGATTTGTGTTCCCAGTGACAGTGCTTGGAGGAAACCTGTGGAGAAGACAGGTTAAGAACTATTTCCCATCTTATTCATATATCCAAGGTCACAGCACACTGCTCCATTGCTGTCAGCTGAAAGAAACACAGCTGTCAAGGAAACAAAGCAAGTCCACCAGACTTGCTGTGACACAGCCCAGCAGCCCTGGGCACAAACAGCAGCTGGGGCTGCAGCGCTTAGGCCAGGGCCCTGCTCCAGCCAACAGGTGCCCCACTGCACAGAGGCCCGGACACCCATCCCCAGCCTGGGGACATCCTTGCTGCCCTCTAATCCCACCTGAGCTCCCCCGCCAGCCTAGCCACCTCCCTGCCAGGCTGGGAAGCATGGAAGGCTCCACTTAGACCCCCACTCCCTCAGCACTCCACCTGAAACACTGTTAAACCAACAGACCCTAGAGCAGGTGGCTGCTGGCAACTGGGGCACCCACCAGGGCTGTCCTGCACCCACAGGACTCCCCTCCAGCCCAGGGAGCAGCAGGCCCATCCCCCACAGGTGTGGGGCAGCGAGTACCAGCTCAGCTGCTCTGCCAACAAAGTGTTTGCTTGTATCTGCCTCTCAGTGCACCAAAAGCCACCCAGGCGTCAGCCAGCACCCCGCTTCCCAGTCCCTGGAGAAAATAACCAGCATCAGAGGTAACGGGAGTGCAGAGTTTATTATAAAAAAAAAAAAAAGCAAATGGATGAGTATGGGAACAAACAGAACCTGTCGCATACTTAGAGCTGTAAACAGACGCCTGGAGAAGGCTCTGAAGGCAAGAGGAGCCCTGGCTGGCAGCAGGCAGCTGAGGAAAGCCCCACTCACCAGAGACCCTCCATCTTCTCAGTGCTCGTTCCTGCATCACTGCTGGCAGTTCCCAGCTCGGCCTCACCACCGCCAGGGCCAGCCTGGAGCAGGGACTGGAGGCAAATTTACACACTGTCCTCAGAGAACAGCACTCGCTCCCCAGCAGCTGCAAAGCTGGGACACCAGAGAGGGAGACAGGCTTTGAGGCACAGGCAAAACGTCTTGCCCTACATGCAGGAAAGCCCTGGGGGACCTTGTTCCTTGGGTTTAACCACGTCTCTGTCCCTGCCCTTATGCTCTGGCAAGGCAGTGCAGGGAGCTCAGATGCAACATAGCTCAGAGGACTTCAATGTTCCAGGGAGAGCTCGCAGCAGGTTCAAGGTGTTGTCCAACCAACTAAAAACTGGGTTTCCAGAATCCCTCCCAGCAGGGAAGCTCTACAGTCAGACAAGGAAGATCTCAGGATCTCCCAGAGCTCAGTGCCAGGACTGCACAGCCTGCACTGCACATGAGGGGACAAAATAGTCCCACTAGTCTTTCCTGAGCCCCAAGTCTACAAATCGTTCCTCATCTCATTCCCCCCATCCTATTCCTGTGGTTTGCACAGCACTGCTGCTCCACTAGCATGTGTCAGTTGCCATAGAGGGAAAGCACAAGACTGGGTCCAGCCAGGGCCATGCAGCCAGCTGCGGAGGCCCAACAGAGAACTAAGAAGACCTGGAGAAGCTGCTTCCCCGCTCCCAGCACCTGCAGCCCAGGAACCAGAGCCAAATAAACTGTACGTTTTAACAGCATTTGGTGAATCTTCCTCCTATGGACTTGCCAATCTTGCCTGAAGCTGGGTGAACTTGTGCCAGCCCTGGCCCACAGAGCTCCCACCAAGGGACAGCGAGCAATTTGTCCAGTCCTTCATTCCTTCTCTTGGAACAAGCTGTGACCCCAGGGGGGAACTTACCCCTTATCCCATAGCAGCCTAATTCTTTAAAAGCCTTTGCTGAAAAGCCTTATAGAAATGCAGGCAATTTATATCAATCACATCATCTTGTAGTGACCGGGACATCTCTCCCAGTGGCAAGGAGCACATGCTCTCCTGCACCAGGCAGATCTGAGGACACATAGGATAGGCAGAGAGCCCAGTTTTCACTTCAATAAACCACCTTGAGCTACTTGGGATTTAAGATGCTTCAGCAAACAGAGCAACAATACCAACTACTTACTATAGCAGAAAAAAAACCCCAACAACTTCTCTTGCAGGGAGCTGAACGGCAGAGTGAGATACACAGACCAGTTCGCAGGACCCCTCCACCCACGCACAGAACAGAAACCCCCACCACACGCGACACTGCAGCAGGATTCACAGCCAACCCAAGTGGCTGCAATGAAATGGATGGAAATGCCCCATGCCCAGTCAGGAAGATGTCCTTCCCTCGGGCTGCCCCTCTCACTCATAGATCCAGTGCTCGGCCACATCCTCCCAGCAGGTCAGCTCCTCCGGGCGGAACCAGAGGGAGATCTCCTGCCGGGCACTCTCAACCGAGTCGCTACCATGGATCACATTCCTATGGGGAAGAAAGGGATCAGTCAGCACTAAGCAGAGAAAGGTGGGAGAAGGAAGCTGCAGCTTGGAAAATTTCACCTTGACAATTTAATTAACCCAACTGAGCCAATCACATCCTACAGTACTTTCCCACCACACAGCCCTTCTTCCAGCTCAGGGGCTGTTGGCAGTTATGCTGAACATGGCTTAGGTCATGGATGTGCAGGAGCTGCCAGTTCCTAGCACTCCTTCCTCCTATGAGGAGGAACCATTTGTTTGCTGCAGGAGGAGCTGCAAGTGGCTGTTGATCTGGGGTTTGGTCTGGTTTTATGTCAGTAATTCAAGGTTTGCCTCCAAATTTCCCCCCTTCATTCTGTCAAAGTAGGTCTGTTGAAGCAGGTTTGATATGGGACACCACAGAATAGAAACCTAAGCCAGGAGGGTTTGATAAAAACAGTGTATACCACAAACCAGGCTGCAGCCACCCAAGGTCACCACCTGAGGATCTTTAAGAGCCCAAGCACATGTAGAGCTCTCACTCGGCTTTCATTACAGACTGAGATGCCCACAGAGCTGGAACAGCTCTCCGGGTGCCCTGCTCCCCCAGGAAAGGGCCAAGAGGGCCTGTCCTCCTGTCCTCTTTGCAGCCTAACAGTCCTGACTCCCCAGAGGAAAAGACAACTAAACCCTACCTGCTTTCAACAGAGATGGCCTCAGGAGGCAGGAAAGACTCAAACCCAGGCTCTACCTTCTGGCAAAGCCAACCCAGGAGGCAGAGGTCAGCTCATCCTCCCAGGGCTGCTCTGCAAGCTGTCACAGGGAGACAGCTCTGCTCTGAACACGAGGAAAACAGCTCTGCTCTGTGGATGCAGACTCACACAGCTTGGGCAGGCCTTGTGCAGGAATGCCTGGACAGGATGCCCCAAAATACTGAAGAAACAAAAAGCCAAAGCGCTCACTTGCCAACTTCAACACAGAAGTCTCCTCGGATGGTGCCAGGCATGGATTCAGCTGGGTTAGTCTCTCCAATCATTGTGCGAACTGTCTTGACCACATCCAGGCCCTGCCAGACCTATGTGACAGCAAAACAAGAATCAGCTTCCACAGCTCCCCCAGCAGGTCAGATTGCCTGTCCTCTAATTTCCTTATCTGGGTGAGAGACAGGAAAGGGTCTCTCTGTAAACAGTCTTCAAAAGTTGATTTTGGAAAATAATCAGCATTGTCTGTAGATTTACTTTACCTCAGAGAACACCCAGAGAACACTGAAGCAGTTCAGTACAGCTTCAAGGGGCCCTCTGAAGAGAGGGGCCACCTTTTTTCCATCATACCACAAGCCAACACTGCTTAAACATTGCACTTACTTTCTGTTCCTTGCTTCCAGAGAACCTGGCCAGCACTCACCATGGCCACCACGGGCCCAGAGCTCATGTACTTCACCAGCCGGCTGTAGAAGGGCCGGTCACGAAGGCTGATGTAGTGCTCCTTCAGCAGCTCCTCCGAGGCCTGAGCACAGACAACACAAAGCTTAGTTTGCTCTGAGCAGGTAGGGATTTGGGCAAGGCTTACACCAGGGGGATGCATGAAAAGCTGGATAGCACATGTTACAATTAAGCTCCTGCACAGATGCTTCCAAGAGTGGAATGGCTTTACTTTGCCAAAGGCTGACACCCGGAGGGGAGGGGAGAAGTTTTGGGTCAGAGGAGCAGCACCTGCCAGCTTACAAGAGCTACGTCCGAGAGCGCTGCAGCAGGGGCGCAGCAGAGGGCAGCCCCGCTCCCCGCAGCTGGGATCACCCCTCCAGAAGCAGTTTAGGCACCTGGGTGCCAACACCCCAGTGACCTGCGAGGCCTTGGGCCCCGAAGGACACCAGCAGGCTGTGCGAGCTGGAAGGCAGGCTGACCCCCGGGGCTGCACGCGCCTGGCTCCAGCCCCGGCTCCATCCCGGGCCCTGGGCTCACCTGCAGCAGCTTCAGCCCCACCAGCTGCAGGCCCTTCCTCTCGAACCGCCGGATGATCTCCCCGACCAGGTGCCGCTGCACGCCGTCCGGTTTGATGGCCACGAAGGTGCGTTCGCTGGCCCGGCCGCAGGCTGCGAGGAGAGGGCAGAGGCGTGAGGGGCGGCGGGGGGACCCTCGGCGCCGAGGGAACCGGCGGGGGACCCGGAGCGGGGGCCCGGCCCTCGGCACCGGGGGAGCGGGGGCCCGGCCGCAGGGGCCCTGGGGGAGCTGGGGGCCCAGCCCGGCCCGTACCGCTCTGGAACAGGCCGGCGAAAAGACCCAGCACCAGGCAGATCATGGCGGCGCCGCTCTTAAAGGGGCCGCGCCCCCGCCCCGCGCTCTTTGTGCCGCCCCGACAGCCGCCCCCAGCGGAACGATAGTGCTGGGGGCGAGGAGCGGCGGGGTCGGTACAGCAGCGCACTGCTTCCGCTCCTACGGTAGCGTAAGCCCCGCCGACCGTTGGGGGGGCCCGGGGGGCACCTGGGGCTCCCCCCTGTGAGCCCTGGAGGCTGCGCTGCCCCGGGGCCGGGGGGCCCGCGCAGACCCTGGGCAGTGGTGGGGCTCCGCTGACCGCGTTCTCCCGGCCGCGGCTGCCGGGCCCGCAGGGTGGGTGCGGTTTGGTTGTGGCGGGCGGCTGCTGTGGCCCCCGCCTCCTTCGGCAGCATCACGGAGGCCCAAGCCCTGCAGCTGCGGGGCTGACAGGCCCAGGCTGGCCCCTCTGGAAAAGGTGTGCTTGGCTTCCCCACGCCGTGCTGCAGAAGGGCAGCGCTTTGGCCCCGGAGGGCTCTGGGAGCCCGTCCTTACAAGTGCGTTTCAGACACCGTGCTGGGGCATGAGCACCTGGCTGTTAATTTGCTTGTGTCCTCAAGGGTCACAGAGACATGACATGAGAGGTCAGAACACCTGCGGTCCGGAGCTCCATCGCCTGCCTGGCTGGGCAACGTTACCTGCTGTCTGGGACTCGCCCCCTGGTTCAGCTCGGCGATAAACCTCTGGAAATACCGGTGCCTGAAATAATGTTCTCCAGGTGCCTCGCAGAGGGCTGGGTCTGCTTCCAGAGATGATCTGTCTGATCAGGGAGGACCCCTGTCTGTTCAGGGCGTCAGGACCCCATAGGTGACAGCACAGAGCTTCGCTGGTGGAGAATGAGGTGGCTTTTTCTGCAGCGCTGGCTGCCAGCATGTCCCTAGTGTCCTGGCTCTTTGAGAGCGCTCGCAAGTGCTGCTGCTGATCCCCTGATGCATCTAACTGCCCAGAACACGTTTCTAATTCCCCTGTCCCAGAGAGAGCGGGGCTGCCAGCCCATTCCTCGCCCTGCAGCTTGCCTGGGCAGCCCAGGGTTGCTGCACGGGTTTCCCTTTCTGGGGCACAATGGCAGATATGACAAGTGTGATGCTGTGTCCCATTCCCCAGACGGCTTGAACCCAAGCTGCAGCTCATCCCTGTGCACCTCTAATTAGATCCATAAGCATTATATCTTGAATTGTTCTGTTCATTATTATCTGTCATGCATGACTCTTTGCTAATTACATTATCCTCACACTATGCATTCACTCCACTGCTAAGATTCATTTAACTAAACATGTTTTTTAAGGATACGTGTTTTGTATTAAACGTTCTGTTTGGAGGCTTGTCAGTCGGCTCACTGTCACATGACAGTCCTCCATGCAGGTCCTGGGCAGGTTCTGTTGGTTCTCTGCATGGCAGGGATCCAGCTGCTTTATCCAACACAGTTTTGAGTAAATTATTACCACATTTGCACCAATAAAATAATTAGAGGTCACATTCTGGGGGTTCATAGCATGGCTTTGCCTGAGGAAGATTGTCCCTGTTTGCTCCAACACAGTCCTGTTGTGCTCATTGTTCTGCCAGTAGAAAAGTCTCTGTAGGATAAATATTGTCATCTGTTTTGTTGTACTATTTGCTGTGAAGTCGCGGGTACAACCAGTACTCGGGAGGTGATGGAGGTTTCAGAAGCATATTTTTGTGGCCTTTCTCCGGGTGAGGGATCCCGTTTGAGCAGGGTCAGCCTAGTAAGGCAGGCTGGTTGGTGTAATGCACAGCCCACCAGAGAAAATGCTGTGTGATTTTTCACTGTAAAAACTCCACCATGGGGATTGTATCAGCACCCACCGAGTTCCCAGACTTCCTCTCTGTCCCTGGGTTTCGCATTTCCCTCTGCCCTGGTGCTAATCAGTTTAGCTCTTGCTCATCTCGTCTGCCCGCTTTCCTGCCTAGGTCTCAACCCTGCTTGTGCCTTCCCAACCCTCGTCTGCACCCCTCACCTTACTACACCAGCCAGATGCTTTTCTCCTCCTCTTCCCGGGTGCCAGCAGAGGGAGCGCAGGCAGCGCGGAGGAGCGCTCTGCCTTCCCCCTGCCTGCAGCACCCAGCCCTGCACCCGCAGCTCTGTACTGCCCCGGGGAGCAGCTCCCTCGTAAAACAAGGTGGTGGTGTTTTTAAGGTGGACAAGCAGCATGTTCTCAACCCGCCCTTTGCATTCTTAGAAATAGCTGAGCTATTTTATTGAAACATCTCCAACAAATTCAGTGTAGAGCAGGTGTCTGTCAAAGACAACAATCCAAACACGTGGTTTGATGAGGTCGCAGACAGCTGTAAGGAAGGTGCCTAACAGATGATGTCAACTTACATTAGCTACGATTGACAGTACCTGCAGAGCTGGTAATGAGGAGTGTGTTCTCCATGGGCTCCCCCAGTGACATCCCTGTGCATGGTCCAGCCTCACTGCTGGAGTAGCGACATTCACAGGAGTGGTGGGAACGGGGCTGAAGTGAGCATTGAGGGAGGTGTGTTGGGGCTGTGCAGGAGTGGTGAAACCTGGCTTCCTATCGACAAATTGTTCAGGTTGACTAACTTCAGTCTTCTCTCACAGAAAGAGATATATTTCAAAAATAATTCAGTTTATACAAATTTAATAAAATTTGTTC
Organism: Falco rusticolus; assembly: GCF_015220075.1. NCBI lineage: Eukaryota > Metazoa > Chordata > Aves > Falconiformes > Falconidae > Falco > Falco rusticolus. The sequence goes on from NC_051190.1 coordinate 37,689,566, forward strand.
TTGGGGCAACAGGTTGGTTGGCTTTTTAAGTTTTCCTTTTGTAACCTAGAATGCACAAGCTGATTTTTACAGTCATTGTGGCAAATGTGTGGCTACTTGGCTGGAGTGAAGGAGGACAATTTTGTAGGTACCTGCAGAGACAGTCAATGACAAAGTCAGTAACTCAGCAAGCATATGAGTTGCAGGCAGCCAGACTTCCCATACTTGCACAATTCCTTGTTTTGCACTTTGTTTTTGTTGTTGTTTGTTAATGCTGATAAAATACCTATTTTTCTCACATCAGGGTTGTTCTTTCCTTCTCCACAGGTCTCCTCAAAGATCCTGGCTCAGACACTTGGGTGAAGGTTTTAAGTTCCTTGGACTGTAAATACTCTTCTGAGCCTCTGGCAATTCCCTGCAGCGTAACCTGGAGGAGAAGCATGCTAAACACTGTCCACTCCAGTAAGTCCTTCTTATCTTCTCTGTAATGTACATGTAAACTGGCAACTAATGTGCTGTGGGAAGAAAACTTTGACTCGCCACTCTAGGCTGGGCATTGGAGCCTCAGAAACCAATTACTGGTGACAAATTAGCTTGGGGAATGGAGCTGGGTCTGATTGTCACACAGATTATTCCAAAGCCAATGTCTTAAACATCCACATCTCATTGTTTTAGGCAGGTGTGCATCTAGGCTGAGCATGGGGAACCTGCAGTAAGCAAGAATGAGACCACTACAAGTTGTTCACACAGATTTCACTTGGGTACTTGGTTCGGTTTCAAAAGGTTCTGTGTCAAACAGTGTCTGCGTGGCAGTGGGGGCTGGGGTGTTCTGTTCTCATGCACCCCCCACTACAGGAATTTCAGGCGGAGGCAGAAATCTATTTTTGCTGTTGCTGGATAAAACATTGCAGATACTGTGGTCATATAATAGACTACAGATAATGTAGGTGCAGATAACGTGATCATCTAACAGTGTGCACAGTGCAGACAAAGGCATTTTGTGTCCTTTCATCTTAGTTAGCAACTTCTGCGGTTGTCGATGCCTTCCTCACCAGGCTGGTTTTGCACCTTCAGTGATTTGCTTGTTTGGGGAGGATTTTTACCTTTCAGTTCAGCCGTGGTCTTTCACCAGTGTAGTGTTGACATAGCCTCATGAGTGTTAATGCCTCTTATAGTGTGGCTCTGCACAGGTGGAGACTTGCTGTCTGGCTTCCACACGGGACCCCTGCTTGTGCTGAAAATTATTTAATTTTTAGGATGGCCTCGTGGCAAAGACTGAAGAGGAGAAAGAGGTGTTCGTGTTGATAGAGCCAGAAGATTTTCTTAAGTGCCTCCTTTCCCTAATGCAGATGATACAGATCTTGGAGCCAGACCGACAGTCACTTTGCCAAGCAAACATGGAAGGGGAAGAAGGATTCATTCAAAACTGCTGCTGCTCCACCCTGAAACAGAGCTGTGTTACAGGGGACAGTGGTTTGAAAGGAGAGAACTTGTGGGAGCAGCCGTATCTGAGTACAGCAGCAGGTCTTCTAGGGATATATGCAGGCACCTGCCTTTAACCCCGGGACAGGGTGCTGCTTTCCTCAGAGGGGAGCTGCACAGACCAAATTTGCCTTTCCTTGCATTTAGCTTTTCCATTCTCATGGACTCCATAAAAGATTTGCTTGAAAGAAACATTCAGAGTACACAGTGCTTGGAAACACTTGCATTTTGAAGCAGAGGGATTTGCGCTAGTTCTCATTTGTGTGCAGTCCTACAACGTTTTATTTATACCTGTCTAGGCAGCGTGTGCTTCTGCCCTGAGAAGTTCCCAGTGCATCCAGCCCTGTTCAAGACTAGAGAATGACAGGCTAGAATAGGCAGCGTCTGTGAGGAGATCAGTGCTAATGCTCTGGGGAAAAAGGTGAGCCAGAAAAAGTGGCGGGATGTTGGCAGATGTGGCATGTGGTGTGTACCCAAAGGCAACGCACTCGGCTGCAGTCTGAGGCTGCCTCCTCCCCATTCCCACTGATGAGATGCACTTGGAAGGTCCTGCTGGAGATGGGGATGGGGTGTTTCAGAGAGGAAGGCTGCTACAGATAGGTGTGATTTGTCTTGCTTCAAAGTTTTGTTAATGTCCCATCAGCAAGTCAGCCTGATCTAAACCAAGTGTTGCCTTTGGCCAGTCTGGAGGGCTCCTCCACCAAAACCTGGGGCATTGTCAGGCTGGATGCCTCCAGGTGATATGTGCTGGGTGAGCAGTGGTGCCAGGGAAGCTCACAGCAGGTGATGATCAGTGTGTCTGCAGCGGGGACACATTCAGGGCTGCACTGCTGACACTTGGTGCTAGCGTGGTGGCTGTGAATCGCAACGTCCATGCTTATGGGGGCTGGGACTTGAGTTTCGCAGTCTTGAGGATGTACTTTGCACGTGTGTTTATAGCAGCCTCTGAGGATCTCGTAGCCAGAAGCGGTTCACAGGTAAGGCTTCCCTCTACCCCAGGCGGAGGGCCGCAGTGATATGAAGGAGCTGAGGGAACTGCTCTCACTGAATTGCCCTGCTGCTCAGTGCCTGGAGGGATGTTCAGTGCCTGGAGCCCTTTTCTTGTCCCCTGAATGTCTCATTCCTGTGCTGCTCCCAGTGCCTGGGTCCTTCCTGTCCATGTAGGTGCACAGCAGAGGAATCTCCTCTGTGGTGATGGTGTGATCGCTTGCAGAGTTCCTGCATAGATGCAGCTACAGTAGCTCGGTCTGTCCTGTCCTGTCTGAACTACTTCCCAGGGAGAACTCTTGTCTCACCACCTCCTGGGCTCTTTCTCACTTAACCCTGTAAGGATAAATTTTACCAATAGTGTTATATATAAAAAAATCAGCTGTGGCCTGTTGAGTTCTGCCACCAGAGGAACTGAGTGGCTCTCACCCTGGTTTTGGGTCTCCTCTCCCTCACAGGGGAGCTGCCGCCACCTGGGAAGCAGGTGGCCTGGAACAAACTCGACACCTTTGTCTCCAGCTTCAAGTCAGACAGGGAGGTGGCAGATGTGGGTGGGTTAGGTCTGGCCTTTTCCTCTTTATCAGGCAGCAGCCCTGAGGTGTGAATACATAGAGCTTGTGCATGAGCAGTGTCTTGCTTATAGGTGTAGTCAGGAGCAGGGCAGACAGCAGGCACTGAGCCATAGGAAGCAGAGTCCCAGCTCGCAGCCTGGCCCAGAGCTGTCTGTGACTCAGGAGGAGATACTGGAGGTAAAATTCCATACAGTCCTCGAAGTTTTATGTTACTTGGGGTTGAGCTGTATGGAAAAGGCTCGCACTGGTGAGCTCTTGTGTGTAAGGAATGCTTTGTCAGGGGAGGTGGTGGCTGGCTTGGATCAGGTTGCATCTGCTTGCATCCTCCTTTACCCTGGCTGGCAATGGGATTGGAGGGATTGCAGACATCAAGGCATGGTTTGGAGCCTCTTGTTCCTAAGACCCTGGTTCAGAGCTGATCCAGCCTCCCCTCTTCAACCGCACGAACAACTGCCCACTTAGCCTTACAAGGAGCTGTTGGTTCCCACTCAGGTCTGTGCCTTGCAGAGACTGTGTCCCACAGCAGAGCAGCAATGCTCCTTGTGATGCCACAGCAGTCATAAACTAGGTCAAATACCATCTAAACCCTTCCTTGATACCCTAAATGCCTGCCCTGCCCGAGTATGCCCCCAAGGGGGTTATGACTCGCTGGTTTACTGGGAACTTAAGAAGGATGAGCAGGCTTTACTGCAGCACTGTGTAAACAAAGCTAATGCAAGCAGCCCAGCCTCTCTCCCATTCCAGCCCCAGCCCAGCTTCATCCTGCTGAGGGACATGTTCTACCCATGTGCTTTCCTTACTGCTCTTGCTTGGTGGCCAGGGCTGATGCCAGCGCCACGGCCTGAGGGTGAGGGCCTCGAGCTGTCCTGGCTCACGGCTGGCCCACCCAAGCCTGTCTTTGTCCTGTTGGTCAGCGTGTTGTGTCTTTCACCTCCACTGCTTCTCCAGGCGCTGGTGGTGCCGCAGCTGTGGGGCAACACCAAAGTGCTGTTCCTAGACACGTGGCAGGAATTTGGCCAGCGTGTTTCTGTGCTGACGAAGGCAATAGCAAAACACCCATACAAGTGAGTTGTGTCACTGGACTTGGTCACATCCCAAGCCCAGAGCTTTGGGAAACCTCAGTGGAAGTTACAGGAACAAGTGTCTGTGGCTGCCAGCCTGCCCTTGATGCCATCAGTGTAAGGGCCCAGACTAGACGTGTCTCGAGATCTTTTCAGTCTCTGTGCTGATGAAAATCCTTTGTTCTTGCAGTGAACACAGTGGTGATTCAGCACTAGGAAAGGAGAGATAATCTTTTCGCCCTGGTGTTCTGGAGCTTTCCAGGGAAAGAAAGAAAATTGCAGAGGAAAAATATTAGCCCTGGGCAGAAAGAGGTTTTAGAAGGAAGCCCACTGCTTAATGCTGGGGGAAGGCTGCAGCATCTGGGGTCTGCAGGCCTGTGCTCAGTGCATGCACCAGCCTAAGGTCTTGCAGTCAGCCATCTGTCCTTCTGCAGGAGGCAGCTGGAGTTGCAAGAGTTGCCTTTCTGCACTGCTGGGGCCTGGGCCAGGGGTGTGAGTGGAGGACAGCACAGGACACTGGCAGGTGTGGAAAAGACAAATCCAGCAGTTTAACAGAGTCGGCCCTGCAACAGCAACAGCTATAGCAGAAGCACATCCCTCCCCAAGTCTCCTGTTACAAGTCAGCCTTCACACCCCTCAGCGTACTGTTAAAAGCTTGGAGGCTGAAGGTAGGGAGTAGTGCCACATGCTTCCTTACTTAAAGGTCCTTGTTGATGGAGCAAACAAGTCCTGAGTGTGAAATCAGTTGTCAAGAAAGGCAAGGCTTGCCTCCAGATGGGTGTTTGACTTGAACTATAGCTTTGTTCCAGCAGTAGCTACTTACCCCTCCTGTTAGCCCTTCCTTGCCTCTCCCTACCTTGGTCTCACCCGACAGGACCTCGGGCTGGATCAGCTCTAGGATGGGCCCCCAGAGCCAGCCTGTCCTGGCAGTGTGACACAACCTGGACAGGAAGAACTGCTCAAGCACCTGCCCGAGCCCTCCTCTTGCCCTGCCCTTCCCAGCCAGTGCTCGTGTCATCTGCAAGGAGAGCTAAAGTGCTTTTGCCTCTTCTTCCCTGTGTAAAATCTGAGGGCATTATAAAATCCTGCAGCCTCCTTCCAGCACACAGTCACTGCCACGGGTCTGGCTCCGCTGAAGATCCATCCCAGCCAGACTGCTGTTTCAACCCACCCCCAGGCAGAGGCCAGGTAACCTCCATTGTCTTTACCTCCTTTAGATCAGACAAACCAGCATTGCATTTAAAACATCCCCTCCAGGCTGTTAGCCACACAAGCGTGGCTGTTTTTGACAAGAGCCTTCAGATTCCTGCCCTCAAGGGCCATACGAGGAACAAAAGACATTTTCTACTTTTATTATGACATTTTAATACAGTCAATGATACAGGAGAAGCAGCAGGAGCCAACATGCAAAGCAATTAAAGTCACCAGGGGCTCGAGAAAGATCACCAAGGGCTCAACTCATGTGAGCTGCTCCTTCACAACAGCAACGCAGATGCATCTATAGGAGCCTATTTCCCTGCATGCTGCTGCTCAATCGAGTCCCACTGCGATGAGTTCATGGCAGACACCAAACCAACACACAACAGTTAGGAGGAGGGGACTGGTCTTTGATTTTCTCTTTTGAGGAGTAAAGTCCATCATTTGACCACAGTCTGGTATGCTCTGAAACTAAGAGGCCACCTTAAATCTTGTCTCTGCTGACAGTCTGCAGAGAAGAGGGATCCTTCAGGAAGAGGCGATGGCTTTGAGAGCAAGTCATGAGATGAAGCTCAGATACTTGGCTGCAGTTCACCTGCTTCATGGATCTGGGACCTCTTGGAGTCAACAGGTCTTTTCAATGCATGTGATGGATGTTGAGGCTAAAGACTTCCAACAGCGCAAGAGAAATCTTTGCAAACAAGTAGAAATGGATGTCCCCGTGAAGACAGAGATGCATCAGGCCTGGCTGGCCCTCGCAGACAGTGGAACAAAACCCCACCTGACTCCCTCACAGCAGTTCACCTGCAGCGACATTATGTCCTCCTGCACCTCTTCCTTTGGCAGGCCTCTGCATCTGAGCCACAGGAGCTATCTGAGTCGCTTCCTGATGAGGAGGAGGAGGAGGAAGGCTTTGATGTGCTATAGTTCATGCTCAAGACCCACCCCAGTTTGTTGTGTAGCACCTGCTTGAGTCCCGGTGGTAATGGCAGCGCCTCCAGTGTGTCCATGTAGTCAGGCAGGAGCTGGCGCAGGCGGTAACAGCAGAGATACTGGAGGGACGTGCAGCTGGCGCAGGAGCGGATCACCTTCATGCTGCTCTTGGCCGCTGTCGAGCACACCATGGGGTAAAACTTCTTGTTCTGCAGCTTCGTGGCTGCAACTCCTGCCAGGGGACAGCATCAGGGAGGTTTCACATTAGTTCTGACAAGGTGATCTCACTTGTCCCAGCTACCCTGACCTATGAACTACAGAGCTGTTGGGAAACACTTGGAAAACAGCCTTTTAAAATCCCCATCTATTAAAAAGCAAATGTAACCTTCCTCCCACTCGCTTCACATCTTGGTCTTCTACTGTGGCATTGTTTAGTCCCTCAGCCCTACTGCAGCCAGACTCCAAGTTCAACCAAAGCTGCGCTGCTGCTCCCTCCCAGGCCCGCTGCCCTTGCCTCACCTATGCACTTGCGGTTTTTGAAGAACGTGAGCGTCCCATGCCACGTGTCCAAATGAACCCCGATGATGGAGCCTTGGCCAAACCTCGAAGAGAAGTTTGTTTTGTCTCCCTTGTGATGCAGTAGTCCTTAAACAAAAAATGACATTTAGCAGAAGCTTGTGCTTCACAAATTCATCCCTTCTCTCATGCTGCAAGTCCGCACTGGTACAGCCTTGGTCAGTGCCTAAAACATCCCCCCGTTGCCTGATCCCTGCCCTCAAACCCCCGAACAGGTGATGAAAAGGGGAAAGCTGAGGTTTTGCAGTACCAGAGCACAGGCAGCAGCAGTCTGCAGACAGAAACCCCTGATGAGTGACAGGCAACCAGCAGTACAGGTGCCCTGGAGGCTCACGGACCAGTTCTAAGGGGTCTGCAAAACGCAGGCGAGGCGAGATGCTCCAAGAGCTGCAAGCTGCAGGCAGCCACTCTGGTTGTGGCTAATGAAAGGACTCACAGGTCTGGTGGCCTTTTTGGCCTCAATCCCATTCAGACCATTTAATTCTCAACCCCTTAGGATAACACTTACACCCACTGCTGCCCTTCCAGCCAGCCTGCCCTCTGCCACTGCCTTACCTGTGTAAGAGAGTCCCCAGCTGTCCTCGTCCTTGCCCAGCAGGCTGCAGAAGGTGTGGCGGTACTTGTCCAGATTCACATCAGACGTCCCAATTCCCACCATCTGGGAGGCAAGGCCAGGAAGAACACAAGCTTAGTGTCTTTTCAAGCAACAACACACAACTGAGACTCCACCTCTGGCTCTTCCCTCCTTTTCTTGGCACAGTCCAAAACACCCAGAGGTTTTGGTGAAGCCAAGTCAGAGGTTTCAGGCCGGAGCTGAAGACTCCCAGCTCCAATTTCCTTTCCTAAGTGAGGAGGCCCAGCTGAACTGCTCAAGAAAGTTGTTTTCCTGTTCATAGAATCACAGCATGGTTTGCGTTGGAAAGGGCCTTCAAGATCATCCAGTTCCAGCCCCCTGCCATGGGCAGGGACACCTTCCACTAGACCAGGTTGCTCCAAGCCCCGTCCAGCCTGGCCTTGAGCACTGCCAGGGATGGGGCACCCACAGCTGATCTGGGCAGCCTGGGCCAGTGCCTCAGCTCCGGCACACCCTCATAGTGAAGAATTTCTTTCGTCTGTCTCATCTAAATCTACCCTCTTTTCATTTAAAACCATTGCCCCTTGTCCTGTTGCTATGGGCTCTACTAACAAGTCTGTCCCCATCTTTCTTATAAGCCCGCTTTAGTCACTGGCAGGCTGCTGCAAGGTCTCCCCGGAGCTGTCTCTCCTCCAGGCTGAACCACCCCAGCTCTCTCAGCCTGGCTTCAGAGGGCTGGAGCACCTCTCCTGTGATCACCTTTGTGGCCTCCTCTGGACCCGCTCCAACAGGTCCACCTCCTTCCTATGTTGGGAGCCCCAGAGCTGGAGGCAGCGCTGCAGGGGGGTCTCAGCAGAGCAGAGGGGCAGGATCCCCTCCCTCACCACGCTGGCCATGCTGCTGGGGATGCAGCCCAGGAGACGGGTGGCTTTCTGGGCTGTGAGCACACGTTGCCAGCTCACGTTGAGCTTCTCATCAACCAACAGCCCCAAGCCCTTCTCCTCAGAGCTGCTCCCAATCCATCCTCTGCCCAGCTTGTGTTAGTGCTGGGGATTGCCCTGACCCACGCAGGACCTTGCAATTGGCCTTGTTGAACTTCATGAGTCCGCACAGTCCCGCCTCCCGCGCCTGCCAGCGTCCCTCTGGACAGCATCGCTTCCCTCCAGCGGGTCTGCTGCACCGCTCAGCGTCATCAGCAAACTCAGTCCCAGTGTCCATGTCACCAACAGAGATACCAAACAGCGCCGTCCCAGCACCGACCCCTGAGGAACAGTGCTTGGCACTGGCCTCCACTTGGACATCGAGCCCTTGACCGTGACTCTTTGAGTGTGACCACCCAGCCAATTCCTTATCCGCCGAGCGGCCCGTCCGTCAGATCAGCGTCTGCAGGTTAGAGACAAGGATGTGGTGTGGGACAGCGTCAGATGCTTTGCACAAGTCCAGGTAGATGACGTCAGTTGCTCTTCCCTTATCCACTGATGCTGTAACCCCATTGTAAAATGCCACCAAATTTGTCAGACACAATTTGCCCCCAGTGAAGCCATGCTGGCTGTCACCAGTCACCTCTCTGTTCTCCACGTGCCTTGACATAGTTCCCAGGAGGATCTGCTCCATGATCTTGTCAGGCACCGAGGTGAGACTGACCGGCCTGCAGCTCCCCAGGTCTTCCTTTTCTCCCTTTTTAAAAATAGGGGTTATGTTTCCCCTTTTCCAGTCACTGGGAACTTCAGCAGTCTGCCACAACTTTTCAAATATGATGGACAGTGGCTTAGCCACTTCATTTGCCAGTTCCCTCAGGCCCCATAGATGCCTCTCATCGGGTCCCATTGATTTGTGCATATTCAGGTTCCTTAGATAGTCTCAAACCTGATCTTCTCCTACAGTGGGCAGTGCATCATTCTCCCACTCCCTGTTCAAAGAATATCGGCCATGCCTGTGTGCCCATAAGCGACTCTGCTCCACATACCATGTCTGTGCCGTAGACAGGGGAGGTCATCTTGATCTCCCAGAAGTGCTGCCCGTCTGCCAGCTCCTTGTTCCCCCGGATGGCAGCAGTGCCGCAGCTGTACTCCATGTGGAAATTCACCTTGCGGTTGTCGCAGGTCAGCAGGGTGGCTGTTGACTTATTCAGGTCATCCCACACCCAGTCGAAATCTGTTCAGGAAGCACAGAGGGGACAAGGATGGGCCAAGACCCCCAGGGAACGATCCCCAAGCCAAAGCATAGGTGACATTTGTTTTGAAGGCTTGTTGGGGTTTTTATGGATTTATATTTTTTTACCATCTAAGAGCGTAAATCCTAAGCTGTGCACATCAGAGAGCTGTTTGAGGCCTGAACTATTCTGCAGTGTCCCACCAGGAATGGCTCAGTGCTCCGGACATCAAGCTGTCAGCATTAACCAGTGCCCATTTTGGCTAACACAAGGCTCCGCAGACCCAGGCTGAGCCTACTCTCCTTCTGCTCTTCTTGTAGGCTCAAGGGGTAGCTCTGCTATGCCACAGGTTTTCTCTGCCAGCCCAAGCTCACCCTCTGCCTGCTTCTCCCCTCTGCCCTGAGCATACCCTGCCACCAGCCGGGCACCCTGCCAGTTGTACCAAGATCAGCAGCAAAAGGGCTGTAACCATGAGGGCCAGTTTCACTGGTGGCCTAAGCTGAAAGCAGGTCCCCAGAGGTGAACTCTGATGCATTAATAAGTTCAGCACTTAACCCCTGAAACATCACAGGAGGCATGTGCTTGTAATCTTCCTACAGTCTACGTGGCCTTAAGATATAAACAAAGGAGCACCGTGTGCTGGGACAGAGATAAGGCCAATGTAGAAAGCACAGGATCCGTGCAGGGGTGCAGCCCGTGCCACCAGGCCAGGACTGCGCGCACTCCAAACCCCAAAGGACTGCAGCAGGCCGCTGGGGAGCCCTTTCCTTACACTCATCCTCCTCGCCGCACTGGCAGTCCTTGACGCGGTGGAGGGCATGCAGGCTGGAGCAGTAGGGTGCTTCGCTCTGGTTCTCACAGTTGCAGTAGGACTCTCCAGTCACAGGGATGGCACTTGGGATGGAAGGCGAGAGCGAGGAAAACTCTGGCTCTGAATCAGAGTCACTGTGCTGCTGGGAAGAACGGAGAAATGGTCACTACCAAATGCCCCCCTGGCTCAGGGAGCTGGGCTGGCAGAGGTCTGCCAGGTCTGGCGTGCTGCAGAGCTGTGCAGGGAGGTCCACAGGCTCGTGCCAGAGCCAGTGGTGGCACAGCCACATCGTGCCCCAGCCTGGCCCACCACGCAGGGAGGCAAGGGGCTGTGCCAGTCAAATCACCCTGCTCTGGGACCTGGCTCACACCTGCCTGAGCTGCGGAGACCTCTCAGCACTGGGCACTCTGCAATGCAGGTACATTCTTTGTACCATCCAAGGGTGAGAAACTGTCACAGCAGGCAAGCAGTGTGACAGTCCAAGTCTTTGACACAGGCATTTTTAAGCAAACTCTGTGCTACAGCTATAGTTTTCAATAGGCAGGTTACAGCCAGCTGGAGACCCTGGCCAAGGCATCGCAAAAGCAGAGCACACAGCTGAAAACCACTGCTCTGGAGAGCCTGGGAGCTGACAGAGAAGAGAGGAAAGCTAACAAGACAAGGAAGAAAAGGGACAGGAGGCCAGGCAGGGGAGAAGGCAGAACAAAGGGAAACCAGTTCAGTAGTACGGCTGCAGCTCCTCACACCAGCGCTGCAGACAGGCCCACAGGGAACCTACCAAAGGATTAAAAGGCTTTTGTTTATTTTCATGCATGAACACAAAAACTTGATTTACTATTCTCCAGTGCCAACAGATGAAAGTGTCCCTGCACTGGATGCTGTAAGAGTCAAAAGCCTTGTCTTGCTCTGTGTTACAGGAGGCTCGGTGCTGCCTAATGGAGCCTATTACTACAGATCGCAGCAAGTTACTCTGGGTTTACATGCTGGTCAGGTATACCTGCTCATTATTCACCCCCACAGCAGACCTTGTAAGCAATATTTAAAGATAAAAATCCTTTAACTCAAGTTCTTGTAGCTGCGTAAGACAGTGGGACTCAAAATGACTCGGACCTACTTACGTACTGCCCACCTCTCCTTCTCTAGCCCGCATAATAAAATGATTTCTGTCTTTCATTACCTCTCCTAACTACTGCTATCTAGAAGTCTGGCTATTCCTATTAGTGCAGAAATTAAAAACTACTCTAACTGCAGAGAAAAGGCTCATTTTCTGGGAGCACAGTGCCTGGATTTGGACACTGTGCTCTGGCAGTGGTCTCATAAGGCTTTAGCCTAGCTTTGAAGCTCCTGGAGCAGTTCCTTGCATCCTCACCGCCGCATGGGGAACCGAACTCACACACTCAAGGACTCAGGAAAAAGAGTTAAGGATGGCAGAGGTGAACCCAAGTCACTCCTCATGCTGTTTTACTGACTGCTTTTCCTGCTGCGCTCCCATCTTCCAGTACACCTGCATGCCTGGGCCAGGTTCAGAAGTGATGTGCACATTACAGCACAGGAAACGTGAGAGAATTTCCATCTGAAGGTATCTGAGACTGTAGCTTCACAGACAAAAGCAGCCCTGCTCCCTCCACCACCATCTCCCAGCTGCACAAAGACCAGAAGTTAGCACAGCCATAGTGAGCCAGATTGGAGAACTGATCCAGTTTAAACACGTACTTAGATTGCTACTTAAAAAAAAAAAAAAATTAAAAATATTGTATGTACTTTATCACACACACACACTATATGCTAAAAAAAGCATTTAGCTTAGCATCCATCAGCTCCCTGGCTCAGCTAATGACAGAGCTATGGTGCACAACTGGGAAGCAGACTACAGGCAGCTCAGCCTTCCCTGCCTCGGGAAGATGTGCTGGGAACGGCACACCCCACGTTACAGCTCGGAGGAGGCTTGTTAGACAGTCTGTGTATTTCATTAAGTCTTTTCTGATTTTGGCCAGTTCTGCCTACTGAACTACTAGCTGCTCAGTGACACAGACCTTAAGTGCCTGCTGTCAGAGGAGAGGAAAGCTTTCCCTCATGTCCTTCAGAGCCACCCAAGCTCCAGCCTACCTGCCCGTCGGAGTCGTAGCCCCAGCCACGCACACCAGTGGCCAAGGCAACAGCCCGGGTGTCCACCTCACGCCGCACCCCACTCAGGACGAAATGCCAGGCCCTGCTGCTCCTCGTGCGTCGCGCCATGCTGTTCTGAGAGAGGTAAGCTGCAAGGGGCAAGGGAAAGGAGGTTACACACAGCAGCCATGTCCTGCTTCCACCCACCACTCACCAGGCTCTGCCTTCTGAAGCAACCTCCCCAGGTCATCACAGCCTCACCAGCAATGGGTCAGCAAGAACTGCATCTGCACAGGTCCCATCAATGGGTAAACTGGTGCAAAATAAGTTCCTCCTGCATCCCAAGCCTCTGCAGACTTCAGCCTCTTTCTCCATGCAGGGTCAACTTCTACCCAAGCCCAGGTATTGAACTAACCCCCTGAAACACTCCCAAGATGCAGCACCAGCCGCCTCCTCTGCGGCACACTGATCCAGCACCTACCGCTCACTGCTGGCCTGGGGAGCATCAGGACCGTCAGCCACCAAGGCACGGCCTCCCCGGTACTGGGTCACCCTGCAGCAGCTGTCTGGGCTCTGGCCACGCTGCTTGGCCACTGCCACAGCCTCTGTGCAGCTGAGCTGTACATGTGTCTCTGCAGGGAAGGTTGGTTGTTCCCCTCCAAGCAACTGCCCGCTGAGAGAAGACCTTGCTCTCAGCATCTGGGGTGGGGGAGAGACCACTTTCTTGCCCGGTGAAGGGAAATTGGCCTTTTCACAGACCTGTCCCAACTTGCCTCAAGGACAACAGACAGAAGCAAAGCAGCTACCTGTCTCCTGACTCAAGTGGGGATGTTATTCAGAGACAGATTTCCACAGGCTCCTTCCCTGCATACAGCCTGACAAGAGCGCCACAGGGCCCAGCTGCCATGCGGGAGTTCTGCACTGGATGCACAGGGAAAGCTTATCCTTGCAGAAAACAACTTGCCACCAAGATGCACAGGCAGGGCTGCAGCCCCGTTCCCATCCCTCACACCCGCTCCCTCTGCTCGGCCCCTGGGGCTGCCTCCCTGCCACAGGCAGCGGCCCCACGCACCCGCTCCGGTGCCTCCCCGACGTGCGGGTCAGCCCTGAGCACGCGCAAATGCGGGCAGGGTAGCCCCGGCCCCGTGCTGCCGGCCAGCACCTGGCCGAGCCACGGCAGGTGCCCGCGGATGCGGTGACGGGCCCCGGGCACCCCGCCCGCTGCGGTCAGGGGGCTCCCACCCCGCCGAGTGCAGCCAGGCACCGAACCCCCGCCCCGGCCCCTCCCCGGCTCTGAGAACCGCAGCAGCCAAACGCGCCAGCCCGGCTCCCCCGGCGGGGCGCTGAGGCCGGGGCTCACGGGGCTGGGCGGGCGCAGCGCGGATCCGGCACCGGGGCAGAGTCAGCCCCGCACCCCGGAGCAGGACCTGGGGCTGCCGAGGCCCCTCCCCGGGACTGACGCGGGCGTCCGCCCGCTGCGGCTCCCCGCCACCGGCTGCGCGCTGCAGGAGCCCGGGGAGCTGCCGCAGGGCCCTCCCGCCGCGGCACCGCTCCGGGCCCCCACCCGGCCAGCTCCGCTCGCCGGCACGGCACCTCCCCGGGCACCGAGCGCACAGACCGCGGCGGAACTGGCAGCCCACGGGGATCCCCACAGCGGCGGCCGCAGGCCCCGGGTCGGCCTCAGGGGCGGGCGGCTCCGCAGGCCCGGCTGTCCCGCGCAGCTGAAGCACGGCCGGACCAGCCCAGGCCAGGCCGCAGCGCTTGAGCCGCGCCGCACACCCAGGCCTCAGCCCCCGGCTCCCGCCCTCGGCCCGGTCCCGGTCCCGGTCCCGGTCCCACCCCGCCCCGCCCCGGCCCGGCCCGGCCCACCTCGGCCCGGCCCGGCCCGGCCCCGCTGCCGCGCTCTGACCTACTTTCCCCTACCGGGACATAAACAATCCTCTCTTGGCACCGCCCCCCAGGAGCCCATTGGCTGTGTCCGCGCCACGCCCCGCCTCCGTTGGCTAAGCAACCTGTCGCTCACCGCTGAAGGAGGAGGGAGAGGGTAGTGCCTGAGGGGAGCGTACGTCAATCCTCGGGGAGCCGCGCCATTGGGCGGCCACTGCGGAGAGTGAGAGCGCGTCGCGGAGGGAAAGCGCTAAGCGTATTGGCTGGCTAAGGCAGAACTGGAGGATTGGGTTGGCTGAGAGGTGTTGGGGGGCGGGCTCCCGGTGAGTGCGCAGCTCGCGATTGGGGAAGGCGCTTGGCAGTCCTCGGGGGCGGGGCTACGACGCAGCGGAAAGCGGAAGCGAGCGGCACCGAGCGGCAGCATGGAGGAGGTGGCGCGGGGTGAGCAGCCGTGGGGCCGCAGCCGGGCGGTTCCTCTGGGGCCACCGGGCCGGCTCTAGCCTTCCGCGGGGCGGGGTGATCCCGGGGTTGACTAGGCCTGGCCGGGTGCTGTGCTGCTGCGGCCCGGCTCCGGGTGAGGGGAGCTCCGCGGTGCTTGGGCCGGGGCCCCGAGGCGGCAGGGCCTGGTTACCGTGGGATGGCGCCGGGCCTTGCTGGAGGCCCAGGCCTGGCTCCTGCTGGCGGAAGCGCTGAGTCAACGGGGCCTGGCACGGGGCCGCCGGTGTCACCGGGCCGGTATCCCGGAAGCACCTCGCTGCGGGGCTCTGTCTCCCCCCTCCCCGGCTCCCCTTCCCCCCCCCCCCCCCCCCCCCCCCCCCCCCAATACCGGGGCCGAGCGCCGTTACCGTCGGTGGAGGTGCGGATGAGGTCCGCCATGGTGCGTGCGGGTTCCATGCCGCCGGTGCCGGTGTGTGCCGGGGCGGCGCGGGGGTGGGCCGGGCCTGGCGCCGTGAGTCAGCGGCCGGCGGTGACGGGGCGCCCGGGAACGCGGCCCCGGGCGGGTGGTGCCGTTTCCTCGGTCCGACCCTCCGCCGCCTGTGCGCCCCCGGGCTGGGGGGTTGGCCCGACTGCTCCCCGCTCTCGGCTCGGCGGGAGGCGGCAGCTGAGCCCGGAGCGGAGGCTGTGCAGCGCGGGGGCAGCGGTGGGAAGGCTGGAGCGGGACGCGGGGAGGCGGCCGGTGCGGCGAGGAGGAAGGAAACGCCAAGGGCCTGACCTCACCGACAGCCTCCCGGGCCGTTCCCGGGAGGGCTGGGGCTGGCGTGGGCGCGG
Source organism: Falco rusticolus (assembly GCF_015220075.1). Lineage (NCBI taxonomy): Eukaryota > Metazoa > Chordata > Aves > Falconiformes > Falconidae > Falco > Falco rusticolus. The sequence continues at coordinate 37,705,152 of NC_051190.1, forward strand.
TGTGACGAGCCCCTCTGGGTGTTTATTGCTTTGCTGCCCCATTGCCACTTGGGTCATCAGGGCAAAGCCTTTACTCCCGGCAGCCTTTACTGCCATGCTCGTATTGTCTCTTCTCTGATGGCAAAAGGGCTGTGGCACATCCACCTCTTCTCTCCTTCTCCCTCATGCTTAAAGCAGGCTTGTTGGAGAGTGACAGCCACCATCACCCTCAGCGGAGACCCATGTCCCTGCACTGACCGGTTAGGGGCTGCTGTCTTGCATCAGAACAGCCTCTGATGCCTTGTTGTTGTTCCTTCCAGAGAGAAGCAACCTGGCCGGGGTGCGGCACATCCTGCTGGTGCTCTCCGGGAAGGGCGGCGTGGGGAAGAGCACCATCTCCACCGAGCTGGCTCTGTCGCTGCGCCACTCTGGGAAGAAGGTGAGCAAGGGTCTGTGGCATCCTGAGCTCTGCTGTCGTCTTCCCGGCCTCCTGCTGGGCTGGGTTCTGCTCGTACTTGATGTATCTGTGTGTCCTGTGCAGGCAGCGTATGGATTCTGTGTGTGAAAACGCTGTTTGTGATAGCAGTTCAAGTGATTCCTTTTTCTGTGTTTGCTTGATTCAGCGCAGATAACTGCAGTTCATTTCCCTTTCATTTAAGAGACTAAAATCACCCAAGATCTGTTGTTGGTTTTAAAACTGAGGCACTGAGAAATTGACTGGTTTGTGGTGTAACACATGATCTCTTTGTGAAGTGGGTGAGTTGAAGGATAGCCTTATGATGGGACAAAAGGGGACTGCATGACAGGAGGCAGGCTGAATTCCCCGAGGATTTTTTTAAAGGCTCTGTGCAGCCAATGCCACTTGGATACCACCAGGTGTCTGGTATAAAGATCTCCACAAAGTGCCTAGAAGTACCCAGGAGATGCTTCTCAGATGGAAGGAGACCACGAGGGCAATCACACTTTAAAGCAGTTGTTTGAAACTGCACTTCAAATCTGGCTGCTGAGCTATAGAGTTTGTTCTGCAAAGTGCTGCAAGCAGCCAGAATTTGTACGCTGCTTCCCGCCACCCAGGGAAGGAGCACGGCTCGGTGCTGCCACTGTGCTCGGCCCCATCTGAAGGGCTCTGCCTGGTCACCTGCAGGTGGGGATCCTGGACGTGGACCTGTGCGGCCCCAGCATACCCCGCATGTTCAGGGTGCAGGACAACAGCGTGCACCAGTGCGACAGTGGCTGGGTCCCAGTCTTTGTGGACCAAGACAAGAGCATCTCACTTATGTCCATTGGCTTCCTGCTGGAGAATCCAGATGATGCTGTGGTGTGGAGAGGACCCAAGAAAAATGGTACAGTTGGTTTTTGCTGTTGGTGGCCACCTTCCAGTGCTAGGAATCTTCTGTGAATCCCGTGGAGGTGGTTCTGGCTTCAGGTGGGGGCTGGGCTTTTCTAGGCAGGTCATGCCTTGGCGGAACAAGGCTCCTGTTCTGCAGGAGTGGGTTTCCCATCAGCTGTAATGGGGAGAGTGCAGCATGTGTTGTGCTGACAGATAGCCCTGCCATCTCTCCCTGGGCCCTTGTCACCCAAGGTGCCTCACAAGCCCTACCCCGCCTGGCCCATGGCTCCCAGGACATCTGCTGAAATCTACTGTGTGTTTTCTGTTTTTTTCTGCCCCTTTTTATTTCTGTAGCATTGATCAAACAATTTGTTGCTGATGTGGCCTGGGGGGACCTGGACTTCCTTATTGTAGACACACCACCGGGCACATCCGATGAGCACATCTCCACAGTGGAGGCCTTGCGGCCCTACCAACTGCTTGGAGCAATCCTGGTCACAACGCCCCAGGTAAGGCAGCTGCCTGGGGCTGGAGTTCCTGGGCATGCTTCTGCCTCTGAGCATGGCTTGGGGAGGAACGTGCACCCCAGGTGGCAGTTTGCACAGACCTGTCCGTGGCTGCTTGTTCTACACACCTGCCTCTCCTTTAATGCATACCTGCTCCAGACCCACAATTGGTCTGGACAGATGGACAGCCCTAACCTGCTGCTCTGCCCTGCAGGCTGTATCTGTGGGAGATGTGAGGCGAGAGCTGACGTTCTGTAAGAAGATGAACTTACGAGTTCTTGGCATTGTGGAGAACATGAGTGGCTTCGTCTGCCCACACTGCTCGGTGGGTTTATTGTGACCTCTGTGCCATTGCAGGTTCTTGTTCGTGATGGGGCGTGTAGGATGCAGTGCCTTGGGTGGAAAATCAGCAGATTGTATGAGGATGAAGCTGTGAGTTGGGGAGATGAGAAGCTGCTGGATGTCCTCCTTGGAAGAAGCCACTGGCTCTGCTTTCCTAAAGAGAGCTGGGGAGGGCAGGGGCAAAGGCAGTGCCCTGAGTCTGGATGGTGGAGGGGAGCTGGCTGTACTCACGTGCAGGCAGCACCTGCCCTGTCACACAGGGCTCTGGGGTTTATGACTTGCTGCTTTTGCTCTTCCTCCTTCAGGAGTGCACAAATATCTTTTCCAAAGGGGGAGGTGAGGAGCTGGCCAAGCATGGTGGAGTCCCATTCCTAGGTGAGTGGCCTCTTGAGCAGAGCTCTCTGGTTAGAAGCGATGTCTGTGGGAGTGCTTGAGCAGAGAAGTGCAGTGTCACAGGGGCAAGCAGGCTGGACTCCAGTCCCTGTGAGCCGCTGGCACCTGGTCAGACGTAAGGTGTCGTTCTTGCTTTGCTTCTCTGCCATCCAAACTGCTGAGAGTGGGCCTCTGGCCCCACTGGTGTAGAGGTGGTGATGATCAGCAGCCTGCTGTGGCTGCTAACATCGTGGTGACAGAGCAAGCAATCTGAAGCTGCTCAGGAGCCATCCTGAAATGTGCTGGAGGCTTCCTGAGAGATGGGGGGGTGGAGGCTGAACCCTGCCCTCTGCACAGAGCTGGGGTCAGGGGGAGAATGTCTCATGAAGCAGTGTGGTGTGGTGGGGTCTTAAACCCAGACAAAGCAGTTGCAGGTGGGAAGCAGCTTGCCAAGGGTGCTGTGAGGGTAGTGGTTGCTCTTTTCTAAAGCTTCTCCTGGAGCTGACTCTGGCAGGGTATTTCTTTAATCCTGATTCCAGGTCTTTGCCTTACGATGAGCAAGCAATCACTCTCCCTGTTCCTTCTTTCCCACAGGCTGTGTCCCCCTGGACCCCCAACTCAGCCAGAGCTTGGAAGAAGGCAGAGACTTCATCCAAGAGTTTCCCAAGAGCTCTGCCTTCCCTGCCCTGGCTCACATTGCCCAACAGATCTTGGATGGTACATCGCAGCAGAGCTCCTGAGGAGGAGGGTGTGGAGCTGGACTCTTGCTGGCTGAGGCCCTGGCCTGGCAGCACCACCGGCAGCCCATGCCGGCAGGGAAGGGGCGTTGTTTAACTATAAAACTGTCTCAGTGGGGGGTGATGGAGGGAGCGGGGAGTGCAGCATCAGTGCGCTCACGGCAATCCATGAAGTACTGCTCCATCCCCCTGGATCTGAAGAGACCCTGCATGGGTGCTCCTGCCTGCACCGCAGCAGCCTGCTTCTTGCCTTCTCAGCATGGCAGCGCTCTGCACAGATGGTACAGCTGTTCCAGCACCTTCCTCCCCTGCCAGCCACTGTGCAGGTGCCTGGGGAGCTCTAGCTTCTATCCACAGCGTCTTGTGTGCTGCCGTACAGCAACAGGAGTAAACGCCATCAACTGTTCTTTCCTCAGTAAACCCAAACAGTACCAATCATTTGGGTTGTGGCTCCATGTGCTGCTGCCTTCTACTGCCTTCCTTGCGTGATAGATTACATGGTACTTCATTCTGTGGCTCGAGTTTGTGCTGAATGCTCTGACGCAGACCCAAGCCAGGCCACCTTGCTGTGAAATCTCAGGTTGCTGGTTCCTGATGGGCTGATGAGGGCACAGTATGTGCTTCATGTGAGATGGTGTCCTTAGGAGATCTACCACCTGTCTGAGGCATCCCACCATGCTGGAAACAAGGTGTCTGGTCTGCTGAGGGCCGTTACTGTGACTCAGGAATATTTTTAAAGGTTCCAGGCAGTAAACACTTTTCTTAAAATCCAAGCCTGCGACATGTTTTTCCATGATTTCAGGCCTCATTGGAGCTGTGAGTCTTGGTATTATGAGTACTTCACATACATCTAGCTATTCCCTGCTTTTACCCGGTTTCCTTGCTGGGGTGCGGCTAAGTCTTTCCTCCTTCCATACCAGCTTCAAGATCCAGCCTGTCCCTTGTCTTGCTGAAAGCTGGCCCTGGCAGTCCTTTGCAGGATGCTCTGCTGTGGCTGTTCTCCACATCCCTGCCACACGTGGGGCCTCTCTGCGTCCCTGGATGGTTCCTGCATCATTGCTCAGTGTCCTGTTCCCCTGGACCTCTTTCCCTGACCCCAGAGCTGCTGCTCCCATGGGACCTGCCCTGCTCTTGCAGGCTTGAGTTAAGCTGGGGAAGCAAATGAAGGTGGTGTCCTTGCATCTTATCTCCCAGCCTCCTGGACTCTGAGCCCCTCCTGCCTGTGTGCCCTCTCCACGCTTGGACTTGCCCTACCAGTGCTGTTTTGGGGAGATGAGGTAGGGGGAAATTGCAGATTTCCACTAAACAAACTGGATTATAGCTGGCAGCCATTACTTGGAGGAGAGCAGGAGGAGCATCCGTCTCTGCTCCTGTTGTGTCCACAGCAAGGACTCGCACCTGACCAGGTTTCCCACATGCAACTTGCCTGGAAAATTTTATCTGACCTTTGGTCACTTATCTGGGATTTGGAGAGCTGGGCAGCGACAGCGGAGCCTGACTGGGCTGTTGCTTCTGCAGGATGGCTGGGCACCGCTCGCTCCCTCCCTGGGCACATGCCACCCACCTGGGGCTTGCAGAAAACTTACTGTAAACTTCTCCAGCACCCTGGGGAGCCTGCGCTTCTCACCCTATGTCTGCAAGCCCCGAGGGGCTCAGATAAGAAACCCCGGCTGGGTGCGGCACATGCTTTGGAAAAAACATACTTACAAGATGGGTTGCAATAGCTCCAAAGGTTTATTTGTCTGCTACGATTTATCAGGTAAGTGACGTGTGTGGCTTTCTGCACCCTGCCTACACCTGCTAGTGCAAGATTAAAGCAAGTCATCTGCCCCCTTCCCTAAACATATTGGTGAGCTCAGGGGGGCTTTTAGGATTTTTCAGCTGCTCAGTGGCAGGAGGACACTTTGCTTTGTCCCACTGAGGAGTCCTGGCCCCAGCAAGGATGCCCCTCACCGTGGGGAGGGCTCCAGGCTGGTGGTGCAGCTTTCCCCCATCCCAGAGGCTCAGAGGTACTCATGCTCCCAATGGGAGCTGGGAGCAACTGCGCCGACCCAGGGGCTGCTATTTAAATACTCTAGGACTGAAATAACTCAGTTTGAAGCCTGGGGAGCCGGTGCCCATCCAACATCACCCAGGCACGGTTCTCCTTGCTGCGGCAGCACCAAGATAGGCATCTGGAGGTGGTGGCAAAACTGGGCTGATCTAGGGTGGCCACAGAGCCAGAGCTCCTGCTGCTGCCCCAGGGGGCCTGGGACAGGCCAGGGAGGTGGCAGGCGAGGGTCCGTGGCCGGGGAGCGGCGTGTGCCCTGGTGGGGGCCAGCGCACCTCAGCAGTGAGCAAAGCTGTCCTCCGTGGTGTCGCGGAGGTCCAGGCCCGCCACAGCTGGGGGATGGAGGCAGGTGAGGTTGTTGTAGGTGTAGATGGGGACGTGGGCATCGTCCCCCTCGGCCACAGACTGCACGAAGCGGGGGACCACCACAGGGTGCTGCAGGGAGAAGTCCCGCAAGCCCTTCAGGGAGCAGTTGCAATGCCAATTGTTGCCCCCCAGCCACAGCTGCTCCAGGGCAAAGGAGGCACACAGAAAGTCCACCGAGAAGGTCTCCAGTGAGTTATTCCTCAGGCTGAGGTATCGCAGGTTGGCCAGGGGGGAGATGACAGTGTTGTCCAGTGTCTCCAGCTGGTTATGGGAGAGGTCGAGCCAGAAGAGTCTCTGAAGCGGGCTGAAGGTGTTCTGGGAGATATCCAGGAGCTGGTTGGAGGAGAGGAAGAGGTACTCCAGGTTGCTCAGACCCACAAAGAGCTGGGGTGAGAGGTGGCTCAGCCTGTTGTGCTTCAGGTCGAGCTCCAGAAGCTCATGCAGTTCACTGAAGCTTTGGTCTTCGATGACCGAGATGGCATTGTGCTGCAAGAAGAGCCGCCGCAGGCTGGAGAGGCTGGAGAAGGTATTTGCCCGGATCTTGCCAAGGCAGCTGTGCTCCAGGTGGAGGCTGTGCAGCTTGGTGACCCCCTTGAAGACGTGGTCGGGCAGGACCTTGATGCAGTTCACGGACAAGTGCATCACTGCCACATTGTACAGCCCCAGGAATGCCCCAACCCTGATGTCTTGTAGCTGGTTGTTGTTGAGGCTGAGGACCTCCAGCTGGCCCAGCCCATCAAAGGTCCTTTCCATCACACTCCGGATCCTGTTGTGCCCTAGCTGCAGCTCCTCCAGGAACTGGAGGTCTTTGAAAGTCCTGGGCCTCAGGCTGGTGATGGAGTTGGTAGACAAGCGTAGGACGTGCAGGCTTAGGAGGCCCAGAAACGTGTCCTCAAATAGCAAGACGAGACGGTTGTGGGAGAGATCCAGCCACCGGAGAGACTTCATGCCCATGAAGGCACGGGGAGCGATGGCATTGATCTGGTTGTGGTTCAGGTACAGCTTCTGCAGCTTCTGCAGCTTGACAAAGGTATTGATCTTGATGCCCTTGAGCGCGTTCCCACTCAGGTCCAGCTCTTTCAGCTCAGTAAGGCTGCAGAAGAGCTGGTGCTGGAGATAGGGGAGCTTGTTCCCAGCCAGGATCAGCTCCCTCAAGTTGGGCAAATCATGGAAGACTTTGTCAGGCAGGACCACAAGCGAGTTCCAGCCCAGGTTCAGATACCAGAGGTTGGACAGCCCAGCAAACAGCCCTTCCTCCACCTTACTGAAGTAGTTGTTGTTGAGGCTGAGGGAGACAAGGTTCTGGGTGTGCAGGAAGGTGTGGGGAGCCAAGTGCTTGAGGCGGTTGCGTTCGAGGTGGAGGTGGTAGAGGCTCCGCAGCCCGTGGAAAGCGTGCTGCTCCACGGCGGCCAGCTGGCTGCTCTGCAGGTCCAGAAAGTCCAGGGCTGAGAGGTTCCTAAAAGCAGCGGCCGGCAGCAGGGTGAAATTATTGCCATCCAGCCAAAGGGCTTTGGCGTTGTGGGGCACGTCCTCGGGCAGGTGCGTCAGGTTGCGGGTGCTGCAGAAGACATTAAGCTCCTCACTGTAGTCGTCCAAGCTGCAGGCACAAGGGCTGGGGCAGCGCGGGGGGTCCGTGTCCCCCTGGTCCTTTGGGGTGTCCCCCTCGGGGGGCTGGGAAGCAGTGGCCAGCAGCAGGGCCAAGGGGAGCAGGAGGGTGATACCGGCTGTGGGGTGCAGAGGAAGGGGGATGCTTTCAGTGTGGGACATGACTGCTCTAGGGAACCCCCCTGGGACACCCCCTGCTGGGTGCCTGTGCTGCGGGGGGGGGAGTGGGGGGGTCAGTCCCAGCCCACTGCACACACTGGGCAGCTGCAGGAGGTTTTGGGGGCTGGATCTGCCCTTGGGAGGGTGCAGTGCTGTCCCCCGCTGCTGCCACACACAGCTCAGACCCCTCAGGTGCATGGACCCCCAAAACTCCTCTCTTTATATGGCAGCAGCAGCTTCTCCCTTTCACGGGGAAAGGCCCCCAGGCCCTTCCCCTCCTCCCCCCCCAGCTGCCGCCCCCCCCCCCCCCCAGGTAACTTGCTCTTCCTCAGAACCGAGTCGTTGGTGGTCGTCCCTGCAGCCCCCGTCCAGGTCTGGGCTCTGCAAGCACCCCAGGCAGCCTGGGGGCTCCCCAAATATCTTATTAGCAAGGAATCAGGGAGAAAAACTAAGGGTGACTCGAGTGTGAATCCCCAGCAGAGTTTTAGCGTGTGTCCCCACACCGAGCCCCTGCCTTACCTTTGCCTGCGCTCATGGTGGCAGGCAGGGCAGCGCTCCCTCACCGCTCTCCGGCCCCTCTGCGCAGGGATGGATGGAGCAACCACCTTGACGCCCGTCCAGCCGCCCGCCCGGCCAGGCTTAACCCCACTGCTGCTGGGGCGGGACGTGGGCTGAGCCCCTGGGACAGCGCGGCCAGGGTGGGCACCCCAGGATGGGCTCGTTGCTTCCCTCCCTGGCCTCCAGCTGCCTTTATGGCAGCTCGGGGGGATGCCCAGGAGGACAGGCTGTGGTGGGGCTGGGGGTCCTGGGGAAGGGTGGTCCTGCCAGGGGATGGGGGTTGTGTGGGCAGTGAGTGCAGAGGGATGGATGAAGCAGCCTCACAGGATGCCCCACAACCATGCCCTGGGCTCCTGGAGGGTCCTGAGCAGCAGGACTGACCCTTCCCCCGGTGTCTGACGGGGATGCCCTGGGGCGAGCCCTGGTAGCAGGTCCTCACGCTGCATCGGGACCCAAAAAACACACACTGGCGCTTGCAGCGTCTATATTGCATAGGGGGTTAGAGGTGTGGCGATTACCCTTACCGGGAGACAGGCTGAAACACACAAGGCTTTACGGTGATGCAAGTGGGAAATGAGTAGGAAAATGGGAAAAAGCTCTTCTCCATGTGGCACGAGAAGCCTTGGCGTGAACCGGAAGACCCCTCCTGTGGGCATATCTTGCCTCGTGGGTGGAGACAGTGCTGGGAGCACTACACGCAGCTCAGCTCGGTGCTTTTGAGCCAAAGGGGAGGCAGAGAGCAAAGTTTATGTACTATTGGTGAGGTGACGGCTGTGAGGGTCCCCCGGATCTCAGCTCCTCCTCTCATCCTCCTGCATAGGGTGGGATGATGGTGGATGATGCTCTGGGGCTGGTGGAGCACACGCTCCACCTGGCAGTTCGTCAAAACCACCCTGGGGACACTGGTGACCTCGTTCTGTGTCCCAGGTCATTTCCCCACCAGCATCCAACACAGCTTCTGGAGATTCTTTCACCAGTTTCCAGGAAAGACAAAAATAAATAAATAAAAAGCCACTTCTGCCCTAGTAAGAGAAGCCCTATGGGCCAGCAGCTGCCACGTGGAAAAGCCATGGCTAACCTTCCCGAAGTCTTGGTAGCCCCATTCCTCCTTGAAGATGCACTGGGACGAGGCTGGCTGCATCCACATCCATACCTCCAGGAATGGGTGTCTCCCACCAGTGCCGCTCTTCCCTGCCCTGGTTCCCCCCACGCTGATCCATGGAGGTGGAGTTGCAGCAGGGATGGACACCAGTCCCAGGCCACGGGCATCCCCACAGTGCTTCCACCTTGCCCACCCCCATGGGAGCCTGGCATCTCCCCCAACTCCACAGGGCACATCTCAGCTCTTCGCCACTTAATTCAGGCAGCTTTAAGCAACCCTCTCACCAGCCAAAGCAGGACTGTACCCATGGGAAGAGGTGTTGGGGAGAGATGGCCAGCCTCCAGCCTTACAATCCAATTTTCCAACAAGCACTGTTTTCTCCCTTTCTTTTTGGCCCTGAGCAGTTCACTCCTCCCCCTCTATTTTAATCCTCTCTTCTTGGAAATTATAGATCAGAAGGGAGAAATGAGAGATGGATATACATGCACCCACTAATAGGCACTAAGCACATATTGACACAAGGTATAATCAATCTGGAAGCTAAAAAGAGCTGAACCAGCATGGGCCAGCCAGCCAAAACCCACAAAACCTCTTCAGGAAGTTTTAACAAGCCCTACCTGTGGCTGGGAATGGGTTTATCCCCGCCTGCAACAGCCCCCTTTCAGGGAAAATACCAAACAAGCTGCGAAGGGAAAATAAAAGAGGATAAATAAGCAAATCCCTTCCCAGTGGGGCTGTGGCACAGAGAGGAGCTGGACCCACCTCCACTTTTCAGCTTCCTTGTGGACAACTCCTCCAGATGTGTGCCACTGCCTGTGGCAGGGGATGCTTGAACCCCATGGCACTGTTGGTCCCTCCAGCCTGTCCTTGGCACCAGGACCTTGTGCCTGCCTGGTGTACCATGGCACCGTGGCCACCATGGGGACCTCTTTTGGGTCCCCACCACAGACGTCCTCACCCCACTGTGGCCCCAGCCAGCACGGACCTCGCCAGCTGTTCCCCCCATCATTTCAGCTCTGGCAACTAATCTTCCCAGCCGGGACCAAAGTCTGAGTCGCCCCACCTGGTTGCCATGGAGAAGGCTGTAATAGTATTAGGAAAAGCAGCAAAATCATTAAAAAAAAAAAAAAAAAAAAAAAAAGAAGAAAATATAGCTTTTAAACCTATTTAAACTCTAAGGAATCATTACCTTCCCCAGCAGCCCTCCTGTGCCTGCAGGTCCCTCCTCCCCATCCCTTTGTGTGGGTAAATGCCACTAGCTGTTCCTGGCTCCCTGTTCTGTCCCCAGCCACTCAGGCTGGCTGAACTGGGGAGAGACTGGTGCTGGTGGCCAAGCTGGGGAGGCATGTGGGACCCCGGGAGCCCCCTGGTCCATCCCCACCTACCCAGGACAAGTGGCCCAGGGCCAGCTCTGAGTACCAGCAGGGACATCACTGAGCTGGCTTGAGCCCTGGGGGGGACCAGGGATGTGACATGGGTGGTGGTGTCACAGCTGAGTCAGGAAGTATTTTTAGCAAATCTTGCCAAATATTGTCCCCATCTGGAGTTGGCCAAGGCAACCAGTGCTTCTGCTCCTCATCCCAAACCCAAAACATGCAATCCCTGATGCTGCTGCCCAAGAGAGCCAGGATGGGTGACACCAGCATCCCAGAGCTTGTGCCACTCTCTTGGGGATACCTGCAGGGACCAAGCTCCCTCCTGGAGGGGCCCTCCTGGCAGAGATGGGATTTGTTACTGGTCACCCTGGACCCCACCTATTGCACTGCATCATTTTTCACTCAAAAAGTCCCATGTTGCTGGAGATGGGGACCTGCTAGTAGTGGCAAAGGTCCCCATTGGCATTTCCAAGTGTTGGCTCGTGCCCTGCCGCAGCTGCAGCAGGCTCAGCTCGTGCAGAGAGCTGGGAAAGTCAGTAGATGTGCCAGTGGCTCTTGGGGATGCTAATTACCACCTAGTGGCTCTTGGGGATGCTAATTACCACACCAGTGGCCCATGTGGCCATGTGAAACAGCGTCACCAGCACCAGCCTGGTTGGGCTGGTTGGACCAGGGGAGGCAAGGATGTCCCTATGCCATGACTCAGGGTGCCCAGGGCCATCACTGGAGACACGGACTTCCCAAACCCTGAGTTCTGGGGGGAAAATGGAGTCCTTGGGAGCAGGGGGTTGGAGGCACATGGGGACAGGGAACAGCAGGAGACCCTGTCCCAGCGGTGGCCACGATGCAGAAGGAAGCTGGATTTCAGGGGTGAACAGAGGGGTGGGAGGCAGCCACCTTGCTTAACTGCTTTTGATGACAGTGCTGCTGTGCCAGGGTGGGTAGGAAGGGGGCACGGGAATTTTCCACATCCCATGTAAGCTCCCCAGACCTGAACATGGGCTTCCAACTGATGGGTTCCCCCCGTCCCAGCCCCATAGCAGCTGCTTTCTCAGCCCTGTGGGGAAGTACCTGGAGATGCTGAGGAGGGTGACAAATGGGATATGAGCTGGCAAGGAGCACTTGCAGCCAGCAAACCCATCATCTCCTGGGCTGTGTCACAAGCAGCATGTTCAGCAGGTCAAGGGAGATGATTCTGTCCCTTGAGTCTAATAAGACATCTCTGGAGCACACATCCAGCTCTAGGGTCCCAGCACAAGTCAGTGGGGATCCCCACCTTGCCATGGGGCTGCCCCCCTTTGGCCTCCCCAGGAGGGTTTCTGCCCCCAGGCACGGGGCCCAGCCTGCAGCATCCCTGCCCTTGGCCCCCCCACATCGCAGGGTGGAGGGTGCCCAGAGCCACCCCGCGGGGACCCTTTGCTGCCCCGGGGACCTGCCGGGGGCTGGGGGGGCCCTGCCCGGGGAACCTGGGAGGACGCGGCAGGGAGAGAGGGGCAGCAAAAAGCCCAAAGGGGGCAGCCGGGGCCCCCCGCCGTGGAGCCCCGAGGTGCCCCGTGGGTGGCCCCGGCCCCCCGGCTGTGACAGGCAGCGGGGGCAGCCCCCGGGGCAGCCCCGGCCCGTCAGAGCGGCTCCGGAGGGGACCACGGCCGCGCCGGGGGGCTGCCAGAGCCCCTCCTACCGAGCGGGACTGGGGGCGCTCCGCCTGCAGCCCCCCTTGCAGCCCGTCGGTGCGCAGGGCCACCTGCCCCAGCGGCCTCCCGCCGCCAGGGGGCGTCGCCGCCACGGCGCCCGCCCCCGGAAGCTCCCGCACCCGTTGCCACGGGAACGCGACGCGGCCGTACCCGGTTAGGCCCGGCCCGCCGCACCGGCCGGGCAGGCCCCACTGCCCCCGCTTTGACCGGCCTCGCCCCAGCGGCCTCTCGCCACGGGGCTCCGGCTCTGGCAGCGGCCGCTGCGGCCCCGCAGGGCAGGCTCCGGGGTAGGTGGGCCCAGCCGGGCGTGTGGACCCAGCGAGGCCTGCCCCACCGCCCCGAGCAGCCCCGCCGCAGGGTGGCCCCGCCGGTGGCCCGGGCCGCACGCGGGGATGGGTGCGCGTTGGCTTTGCTGGCGCTGGAAGCCAGGTGGAGCCCGCCCCTGCGATAGCCCGGTGCCGGGCCCGGCGGGAGCGGCTGGGGAGGTGTGAGGGCAGCAGCGATGCCTCCGCTTGGGGCTGGGGGCCAGTGCCCCTGCCCCTACCGAGGGCTCGAGTCTGGCTGCTGCCGGAGAGGAGGGGAGAGCGACCAGCAGGCATCGGTCTGGTGGGCTGAGTTCTTGGGCTCTTCAACCGGTTTCTTCTTGAGCTGCCGTGGATTTGGGGAGTGTTTTCATATCTTCCCAGGTGAGAATTTCATGCCTCAGAGCTCGCTGGCGATCCAGCCACCACGTCAGCTGTGTTAAAAGCATCCTTGCTAAGGAGAGTGAAAAAGAACTCTGTTAAAGAGTTGGCATTTCAGCTCATACTGAGGTTAACAAACCATGCACTCTTTGGTTTTGCTCTGGAGTGGCCATGGAGATTTTGGGCTGCAATGATGCCCTAAAACCTCCTTCCTCTTCCTCTGTTGCAATGATACCTGAAAACTTAATTCCTCTGCCCGTTATTGCTGTCTGTGGTATTGGTCCGGACAAAATTTGCTTCGTATTTCCAAACCATGGGAAAAGTGGTCAGTGTCATTTCTGGGGCTGGTATGGCACCTGCCACAAAAGTGGTTTTGTCTGGGTCTTCCAGGTACTGCAGGAGCATAAATAATACTGTGTATGTTAATTAGTTTTATATTGCTGTCTGCTAGGTGGAACGGGCACCCCTGTGGCTCAGGGAGCACCCAGCTTTGCTGGCAGGATGGGGTGTGCTGTTTGCCCTCCTGAATCAGGTGTCTCGGGGTCTGGGCACGCCACTGCCAGAGCTGTCTGGGACAACGCTGTGAGCCAGCCTGCCAGTGTCCTTGGGCTGCCACGGGCTGGCAGTGCTTGTCCTTGGGGAGCCCATGCAGGGCTGAGAGCCAGCAGGAGATGCCGTATGCCTGGGGGAGCAGAGCTGCGGCTCAGCTCCTCCATGTGCTGGAGCACCCTCCAGAGACTTCTGAGCCCCTCCCAGCGCTGTGGGTGGTGTGTGAATTTGGCTTTCTGCTCGGCAGTGGGTGTGAAGAGACTGTGAATTCTCATCAGCATTTTCATTACCTTAATAAAATTACTTCAGGTCTGTTAAGTTCTTTTGCAGAAAAATAAGACATAATTGCGTGTTTCATTAGCATCTCCTTCCCCCAACCTCAAAAGAGCTCAGCCCCTGGGTCTCGCTTCCATGTCCATTCATGCAATTTGTGTTGAGGGGCTACAGCCTGGACCAGGTGCCAATGGTGAGGAGCTGGTAAACTGCTGCACATGGAGCTTCTACCAGGATGCAGCATATCCCCTCTCCCTCTTTCATCCTCTTTGACAGATACTAAAGAGTTTTTCAGAGCTATGGTCTTTTTTGAACGTTATATTGTCAAAGCTTTTCTTCTGTAAGAGGCAGATACTTACCTACACTCGCCCACTTCACAGAAATAGCAGTCATAATAAGCCCAAAATAAGGAGATTAAGAACTGGCATTCATTTTACCCCAGGTATGCTGATCACCGGGGTTTTCCAGCATTATCCACCATGCCTTAGGCTCTCTGTTACCCTCACTCTTAGGTGGAGACTCTGTTCAAGTACTTTTGGCTTTGCACACACTTGGGAGTTGTTCTGTTCAGACCTGGATGGTCACAGTTTGGAGTCAGCCGCAGTGTGTAGACCTGCACAATTCAGATTTAGCACAGACTGAGGTAACCAGAGTTTGTTTCAGTGCATGCTTTGCTTTGAAACTTGCATTTTTCCACATGCCATCTCTAATGCAAAGTGATAAATTGGGGAAAGTCTTTCCTGTCACCAGCTGTAGAATTGCTTGGAAGCAAGTTGATATTAGATGCTACTGGATAGTCTTGGAGCAGAATGTTGGATTAATGGAGTAATTAATGGGCCAATCAGATCTTAAATTCTCTAAAGAGCCTTGCAATGGAGATTGAGGCCATCCCTACAGCTGGGTTTTGGGGATGGTCCATAATGTAAATGGAATGCAATCTCCTAGCTGGCGATATTGCTTCACTGGGGGTGTCGGCTAAGCTTCTTGTTTCAGTATCTGCTGTGTGTGGTCTTAGGAATATGAAAACCTCCTGATAAGTGTAATTTCTTTTCCTCTCACAGCTGCTGGAGTGGCTGTAGTAATTTGCTCCACCTTAAAGTTAAGGTGGATGCCACACCCTCTGGTAACCAAAGTTGATAGCAACATCACTTGTGCTGGACCTCAAGGGAAAAGTTGCTGCCACAGAGATCCTTAGATCCTTCCTTTGCTCTTCAGTTGCTACCTGCCTGATACTGTGCGAAGATCCTGGCCTCTGAGCACATGGATTTTGGAAGTGTTGCAGAGAATGAGAACGTGAGTATGCTGACAGAGCATGTGCAGTATCTTGCTAATGGAAATATAAATATGAAGGTCTGCAGCCCCTTCCTGGGTCATGGAATGAGCACCCTGCAAATGAAATCCTAATTGCAGGAGGAAAATGGCAGCTGAAAATCCCATCTACAATCTGTTCAAGCTCTGAAAAGCTGGATATGCTGTGTTCTTCCACCAGCACTGTGGTGGGAGAGTATCATGGGGGAGAGGAGGGCTCTGCAGGCTGGCAACAGCTGTCAGAGCTGTTGTGTGTCACTAGGCGCAGCTGCAGCACAGGAATGGGGGGCTGTACCAGCTCGAAGACCTGCAGAAGGAGATGGAAAAACTGGCTGGCTCTGAAACAGATTTGTCAGCCAGGATGGTCTTCAGTGAAGAGGAAAAACTGAAGGTAAAACAAATACTTTGGGAGCTGGAGAGAACTGAGCTGTGAAGCTGTATGAGGCTGGTAGATCTGCAGTGAAAAATCCAGTGGGAAATGCCTCTTTTGGGGGCGGGGTGCGTGTGTGTGTGTGTGCTCAAATTCCCTGGTGCGACCTGTTGAAAGAGTATGTTGGCCTCAGAATCAGTCCATGGCCTTTATAGTGTTCTTTCTCTCTCCTAGATTTCCAAAGACCTCATTGATCTCCAGATCGAGACAAACAAAATGAAGGAGCAGTATGAGACAGAGAACTTTGAACTGAAAAATATGGTATCCAAAAGTTTGAAGTAGCTGGTGTCAGCTCTGCCAATACCTTTATCCGCAATCACAGTTTGTTATGCATCCATCTTCACTTTGCTTGGCACATTCTTCTGGCTTTAGCTAGAGCAATGGACTCCCCCAGCAATGCCCTAGATACCATGAAACTCACCTCTCTTTAAATCACAGCATGCCAGAACCTGCCTGGCCAAATAAATGCCCTGTGATTGCTGCTGGTCTCTTGCTACAGCCTAATTCTGCTGCCTCCCCTCTATAGATCCTGTCCCTGGAGAATCGTGTGCTGGAGCTGGAGCTCTGCAGTAAGAAAGTCACTGGGGAGCGAAATGCCTTACAGGAACGCCTGTATGTTCTGGAGACCAGTTGGAAGGAGCTGACAGATGAGTACATCATTTTGAAAAGCAATTACCTGGCTCTTGGCAAAGAGCTGGACCAGGAGGTGAGAAAGGCTGCAGTGTTTGTTCCGGTGTTCTCTACTCCATCTCACAATTACCTCATCTGCAGACAGCTTGGATGTCTTTGGGTTGTGTATCCACTTCGCAGCTCAGGTCCAGTAAGGTTTGTCAGCTGTGAGACAGTGCAGCTTGGGCATGGTTTTGTTTGCAGGGCCCTGGAATTTCATGTAACTTGGTCACCTTCTTAGCAGGGCTTGCAGAACCTGCTCTGCTCAGCAGGGACAGTGCTGAGCCCACACTGACCCATGTGCTCTTCTGGGCACCCCACTGTCAAAGTCCTCTTTTCACACCATCCCAGGTCCTCCCACTAGCAGTAACGAGGAGGTCACTGCAGGGCTGGGCTGAGTGCACATTGCAGGTCCCTCTTGACTGCCAGCACGCATTGTTTCCCTTTTTTCTGCATGGCTTGCGCAGGCTACACGTGAACTGATTGTAGTCACTCTCATTTCCTATGGTGGCGGGAACAGGCCTGGAAGTTTTTGAGGTTGGCAAGTTTATGAAAACACTGAATGTAAGCAAGTTTCTGATTGTACCTTAAAATATAGTCAATTTCCTGGCAACTGTTAGCTTAGCAATTATTAACTAAAGTCTTTTGGACCCAGATTTGTGTATTTCTTTGGCCAGAATAGCTATTCAATAGACCTTCCTCTCTTCCCTCCCTCTCCCCCTGCTTGCGTCCCCTTCTTTTTGAATTGGGTTGAATGACTGACACCCTCCTGCCTCCCTCCCCCGGCAGATAGTTTAGCTGGTTCAGCCAAATGACCTGGTTTACCATGCTGGCCCTGTAGAGTTGCGATGGGAAGATGTGGAGCTGGGACCAAGAATGCTGGTTTTGGAAATGTCCCATCTGTCTTTATGGTGAGCATTGATCTGCAGGGCTCTGGTAGAGGAGAATACAAGATCGTGGTCATCCCATTGCAAATAAGTGAGTTAGTGACTCTTGTGAAGCTATTGTTTGTCTCCTGTAAGCTGAGAAATGGAAATTTCTTGGGAGGAGGCAAGCTCAGCTGCTTCCAGGGGTGTGAACCTGCCCTGTTGTCCTGCTGCACCACAAGGCAGAGTGCACGCACTGACTGCCAGCAAGGCAGCATGCTGCTGAGACACGGTACTGCCAGGGTCATGGAGGAATAGCTCAGCATTCAGCAGCCTTGGTTGCTTCTTGTCCCCAAGGGGGTGCAATATGTTTGTCAAAAATCGGATTTTCAGGTGGCTGACATCTCTAAATGATGGGTTTAGCAGGTTAGCAGTAATAACACACTGTTTTCACATGAATCTTGGGATGTTTCAGAGAGTGAAAGCACAGTTATGTGCCCAGAAAGCATCCTGAAGAAGTGCTGGAGCAGGGTCCAGAAGCCAAAGGTGAACTCCTTGGTTGTAATTGGTAGGCTGAGGGGTTTACCCCAGTTTCTTGGCTCCTACTACCAAATATCCCTGCCTGAAGTGAAAGAGGCTCCAACTTGGCAGGCTGGGACTTGTCGCAGCATGGGCCTCTTGCTCATTATTTTCCCAGTGTGGACTTTCCCAAAGGAAATGGGAAAAGCAGCCTGCGGTTCTGCCCCCTCCCCTTCCCCGGCACTCTTCTGGGGAGACAATGAACCTTTTACACATTCCCAATTACAAGTGCTACTTGTGACCTTGCCAATATGTTGTCATGGCTGCTTGGCGCAGAAGCAGCTCAGCGAGCTCATTCATGGTCCCTTGTACGGGAACAGTTAGAGCCTCTGAATTGTCGCAGCCCCCATTGTACGGCTCGATTCACACATCGCCCTGTGTCTGTCCCAGGCGAAGGAGCGCAGCAGAGCTGGCCTTGCCTGTCCCTGGGGAAGTGCCTTCCAGAAGATGCCAGTCAGGCACTTTGTGCCTGTTTTCTAACTCGCTGTAAATTCTTCCTTTTCATGACTCTGACCTTTTCTCGACTCCCTGTTTCCTCCTCCTCTTTTGTTTGGCAGGCTTATGCCGTCTGTGGCGGTACAAAGTGAGGCTGTCGGAGGGAACCCAAATGGCTTCGAACCGGTTCCACACTGGGGTTTTCCCTGGAGCCAGGCCAGGCTTGGGAGCACAGGGGAGGCAGCAAAGCCCATCGCAAACCTGAGACTGCCTCTTTCTTTCACTAAGCTGGTACTTCTGCGTTTGTGTGACCCCCTCTGATCAAATTGTCAGGGCTGACAGCTGCAGATGGATCGTTTTCGGTTGGAGAACAAGCAGCCTGTCTCTGCGTAGCTGTCAGTTTTCACAGCTGTATATCTCACCTCTTTGTCAGCCTCTTTTCTCCTCTCCTCTCTCTCAGCCCACCCTGTGCTATCTTTTGATAAACTATTCTCTCCACGGATGACTCAGATGACCTCTGCCTCCCATCCTCCCGATTCACTGCCATGGTAACAATTACTCAAGCTTGTCCCCAGTCATAAACCCCATCAAAGCTTTGTTATCTACATAGAAACCCTCCCGTGAGACATGAATTCCCCCAGTGTTCCTTCCAGATCACCTGTAACAGAGCCTTTCTCATTCAGATCCTCTTTATCTTTTGGAAATGTGTCACTTCACACCAGCATCGCTTTGAATCTCACTGCCTACACGGTGCTGTGGGCTGGCTGCTGCTGGAGGGATGCATTCAAACAAAACTGGAATTAGCTGGGTGGCGTCAGTTGAGATGGATGGAGATTTGGCCCTTCTCTTACATCATGGAGTCCAGCACTGTTCAAAGCCATTGTATGGGGAAAGAGATGCCTGAAGTGTTGGGAAACTGTGTGGATGGCACAGGGTTAGAGTGAGGAGGGAAGCTGGAGGTCAGGACCGAGAGGTGGTGGCACAGCTGTGCCCAGAGCTGGGCTGGCACTGGGGTTGGTATCTGAATGTGAGAGGGAGATGGGCAGAGGAAGTAAGGCTGCATGTGAATAATCCTGGTGCCTGGCGATGATACCCTGCATTTCCATGAGAATGAGAAAATCACTGATATCTTTGGACATACGAGAGAGAACTAAAAATAAAACCTGATTTCAGAAGGGGATGTGAGCCGCCTGCCTTGTGTACACACCAAGAGCAGCGGCTATGCACTGAACAGGCAGTGTGCGGAGCTGGAGAGGCAGGATTTCAGAATCTCTTTCCTTCTTGTTTGACCTGGCAGGTCATGAAGAATGAAGAGCTCAGCCTAGAGCTGCTCAACCTGGCCAATGCCAGGAGCAACCTTCCCCGCACTAACAGCAATGGCTCCCCTGCCATGGCCAATGAATCCTCTGCCGAGCTGGAAAGAGTGAGAGCAATGGTGCATCGTCTCTCTGCTCAGAAAGTGAAGGTAAAGACCTCTTTGCCCTGTCCCAGCTCCTTGGAGACTAGGGATCTAAAGGCATCTTCTTCTGTCTCTTACTAGAACCAGCCAGAAGATGTAGTTGCCTCTGAACGTGAGCGGCAAAAGCTGGAGAGAAACGTGAGTGTGTGTGGATCTGCTGCTGGATCCTTGAGGAAGCAGAGGGGGAATTTATTCCCACTGTGGCTGGCACCTCCTGGTGATAACTTGAATTTTTTGGATTAGCTGATTCCTTGATTTATTTTTAAAAATTATTTTTAAGCTGTGCAGTTGAAAAATGAGACTAGAATATCTCCAGAGCTTGTGCAAGGAAAAGCTGAGAGAGGGTAGCTGTGATTTCCTCGGTCAGTGCCCCTGGGTGAACAGAGGCAGGAATTTAAAAGCCAACAAGTGCAGAGGACACTTACTTTTCTTCTTGCCCATACTTGGGAAAGATGGGGCTGATAAAGCACCCGAAACTGAGAGCAGAGATGTTCCCTGCCTCCTGCCCTTCTGCAGCCCATATGAAACCAGCTTGGGCTCCACCACCAGCTCCTGCTGGGAATCTGACTTTTGGTGCAAGAATTTCCTTTGGGAGAGCGACACGTGTGCACCTCCGTGTGCCCTGTCTCCAGATCAGACACAGCTTCTGGTGTGCTATGGAGCACTGGTCACTCCCAGTTAAACCTGTCCTTTCCCAGTGTGTCACTGCTCAGCTGGACTTGTGCTCAGCTGGAGGTTCTCCTCACATCTTCCCTGTTCACAAATCCCTCTCTTAGCTCAGTCCTCTGTCTCCTCTTCCTCTTCATTTGTCCCTCAGTTGCTTGGAAACCAGGATCACATAAAAGTGGAACTTGAAATACTGAAGAAAACCTATGATTCGCAGCAACAGAAACTGGAAGACAGAATGTGAGTGTCTGAGGGCACGTCCTTCTGGTTTGGCTGGGCATTTATGGAGTTTGTTGCAGGTGAATTTGATCCTTGGGAGAGGAGGCAGCCTGCCTTTGGTGGGGTACAGGGTGGGAAATGATGATTCAGCCTTGGAAAAAGTGAGGCCTGGGAGCAAAACCGGATGTTTTCAAGGCTGTTAGCTGTCTGCTTAAAAGTTGATGATATTTAGGTGCTCAGCTGGCCTATGCACCTTTGAAAATCCACCTTCTGTGACACACAGAGCAAATGTGTGACAGCCCAGAGATGCATCCAGCCCTAGGCCTTACCCCTACAGTGGTTCTTCCACCAACAGGCTGGGCTGGGGTTGGTGTCCCAGCAAAGGCTGCCACAGCAGGGATGCGCAGAACTAGACCCTGTGACTGGAGAGGACATTTACCTTTGGTTGCGAGAGCTCTATGGCTGCTGGTTGGCACACATCTGGGGGCTAGCAGCTGCTGCTGAGAGGTTTCTGTCATCCCATAGTGATTTTCTTCTCAAAGCTGGCTGTACTGGACCTCCAGAGAAGTTTGGGGGTTTAAAATATGCCTTCTTCCTGTGTGTCCAGGATCACGATGGGGAAGGAGCTGCAGGAAGCAAAGGGAGCAATTGGGGACACCCAGCACAAGCTGGTGGAGCAGTCAGCGGTAAGAGCAGGCTTCCTTCCAGCCCCCAGCACCCAGGCTCTGGCACTACCCCTGCTCATCTGCTCCTCCTGGGTGCCATGTGCTCCTCCTGGAGCTAGCAGGGGGTGGCTGTCTTGTATCAAGGTATTCCAACGCGTCTTCCTTTCCATGGAGTTTGTCATACCAAGGTGCTCCTCCCTGCGTGGTTTCCTTCTCTAGGGAGGCAATGCATGGTGGTGGAGGGTGCTGCTTGCCACAGGCAGTGGGAGGAATTTTGTTCACCAATATTTAGAAAGCATTGGTGAAATCACAGGGAAGGGGGTCGGGATTGCAGATGACAAAAGGTAGCAGGGGAATAGGGACTATAAACATTTCCAGTAGGCTCCTGTGAAAACCCAGGACCTTCCCAGCTCTAGTGAAGCTGAATATCTGGCAATGAAGTCCCCCCAGGGGACGAGGGCAGCAGTGAGTGTTTGCTGTGCCTAGGTGCTACTCACCTCCCAGAGCCAGCTCCAAGAGGTGGAGGCAGAGAACTCCCAGCTGCAGCTTCGTCTGAAGGAGTTGAACGAGGAATATCGCTCCCGGCTCGCGCAGTACATCAAGGATGTGGCGGTGGGTACCCCCAGCCCCAGGGGCTCTCTTGGCCTGGGGAAGTCTCTGCATACTGGCTGCCCACTTCTTGCAGGCTCCTGCTGTTTCCCCTCCTTGCTGAGTTTGGAGCAGAGCAGGTGGGGGGCTTGGGGAGCCATGCTTGCAGATGGAAGGGGACTCTGTGCCCCCGGCTTGGCCCGGAGGAGGAGATGCCAGCCCCCCTCCTCACCCAGATTTCCTGTACGGCCACACCAAATGGTCTCTGAGTTTCTGCTGGGACTTTTCTTGGTCAGATTACTTGGATTGAAAGATCGTCTTATTTACTATGGCTGCCTTCCAGTTGGCTTTTCATCTCTATTGCTCTGACAGCTTCCCCAGCAGGCCAGGCGATGCCACTTGCGGCTTTGTCACTGCCTCCACGATGACTCTGCTGCCATCCTCGCAGCGAGTTCTGCCAGCTCTGTGGTCAACTACAGAGCAGTGTAACGCCAGTGCCTGGGACTTGCTCTGAGAACACACACCTTGGGTGTAGAGGAGGGCTCACAGAGCGTGGTAAGGACTCAGCACAAGGCAGGTGTTTCAGGTGTGGGTACCCGCTTATAGCGAGTGGTGAGGCTGGAAAGAAACCTTTCTACCACGCTAGGTAGCAGTAAGCAGGTTTTGGCAAGAGCTTCTGTGCTGGAAGAAGGCTAATACCAAAGAAGATGGTGTGATGATGGATCAGGAGACTAAGCAAAGGAATTTTCACTATTAAGAATAGTTTAATTTCTAACAATGCAATGTTGAACCACTTCCTAGCTAGGAGAGAGAGGGGGGCACAGTGTAAAGAATACAGGACTAGAAAAGGTAACTGCTGATGCCAAGTCGTGTTTCCCTAGGTGAGTCACTGATACAGTACAGATGCCTTCTCCATCTTGATGGAAACAAGACAGAAGTTAATTTGTCTTTCCTGCTCTTCAAAAATGGAATTCTCTGTGCTGTTAGCATTAAGATGCCTGGACCTTCTCTGTGGGAAATGGCTTACGTGCCATAGGGAACGATTTGATCACCTTGATTTCTTTCTCTATGTTTAAAGGACTACATGGACAGCAAATCTAGCAACATAACGGGGCCTAGCACGGCCCCAGCTGATCTTGCTCCCATGAAACACTTTGTGGACAGCATGCTGAAGGATATCAGGGCTTCCTACAAGTCTCGGGAAGAGCAGCTAGCTAAAGCAGCACGTGGCTACAAGAAACGCATGAAGAACTTGGTCAAGAAGCATGAGAACCTGCTGATTGCCTACGGGTAGGGCTAAGCCAGGCTCTGTCTCTTCAGCCTATTGCTAAGGACCAAGTGGAAGTGCCCTATAGCACCCAGACCCCTGGCTGAGAGGGAGGCAAATGGGGCTCCCAGCTGGAGCAGAGGATCTGGAGTGCATGTTTTATCTCCCTGCTGTTGACAAGCCAGGAGCAAGGTGTCTCCAGCTGCACTGCAGGGTGCTCTGGACACCCTGGGGCTGCTTTGCATGTATGTTTCTCCTGTGTGAAATTTAGAATGAGAGATTGATTCCATGTTGGATGGTGTGGAAATGCAGAGGTACCACAAATAACTCCTGCCTCCCAGCCCGTCCCTGCAGGGCTCTCAGCTCCGCTCCACAGCTCTCAGCAGCTTGGGCTGTGGGAAGCAGCAGAAATTCTTTTGGCATAAAAGCCACAAATAGCTCTAGGACAAGCTCTCCTCAGAAACACTCCCAGGGATATTGTGCATACTGCTGGGCTCCCACATATCCTTTGCAGGTGGACTGGCTCTCAGTGGGCCAGAAGCCAGCAGGTCCCAAGCGAGTGGTACCTCCATCAGCAGCAGAAATACTCAGTGTTGTTACCCAACCATGGACTAACCCCTCTGGCATGTTACAGGCTCCAGCGAGAGCAGATCCAATCCTTGGGCAGCAGCGCTATGGATTGTGGCCCTGCCGAGCTCCACTTTTCCATCACAGACCCAGAGCTGCTGACAAACACAACCCGGGAGCTAAACCGGTTGCGGGAGGATAAAGCAAAACTGGAGATGCAGCTACATGAATTGCAGAAGGTGGTGGCTGGGCTGCTGGCTTTCCGCAGCGGTGAAACTGGGGGCTGGTAGTGGGAGTCTCACAAGTGACAGGTTCAAGCCCCTTCCTTAGGCATTCCCTGGGGGTTTGCTGTGCTGCAGGCAGTAGTCCTTGCTCGATTTCTCATTTTTGGGAAGAGATGTCATGTCCAAGCAGTCCTTTCATTGCTTCAACCCTACTACGTAGAGGTGAATTACAGTTAGATCTAGGAGGCTGGGCAGCCCCACAGGTTGGGGTCGCTGAGCTCTGGGAGGGCTGAGGAGTAGCAGTTGTTATAGGAGAGCTGCCAGGCTGGTGGACGCACTCACTGCTAAAAGAAGTGAGTAAGGGAGGATAGGATGGGGCTTTCTGTTCCTGAATGCCTTTGCCTCAGTGTGGATAGCTAACTTGAGCAGGAGACCACAGTCAGAAACACGCCAGTCAGCTCCATGGCCTCCCACTGGTTCTGTCTGGGCAGAGATGTGTCTCTTGATTTGCACGAGACGCATTTGTTTAAAAATTCAGAGGATGGGAGACCTAAACATTAAGATTGCAGTGCACATCGCTTCCTTACCAAGGCACTGGTGGCTGTTAGAACATTAGGATATGGCATGCCACTTCAAAGGGACAGGGTCTGTGGTGAGATTGCAATGGTTTAATGCTTACGGGGATACTGTTCTTCATTTGCCTTCAGAAAAGACTGAAAGAAACCTCTGCCCTTCCGCTGTCTTCCAAGCAGTAAGTGCTGTTTGTTTCTCAGGATATTTGTAATTCTGGATTCTCCTTACTGTGTGGATTGAGGAGTCTTTTCTGCTCTACTTGGAGATGGCAATAAATAGGGAGAAAGTGAGCTGATAGGGACTCGCTCGTCTGAGAAGAAAAGCCAGCTGTTGTCTCAGTGCAGCATTTCCTGCGGTGAAATGAGTTGGTCATTTGGGCTGGATCCAGGAAAGCTCTTAAGCACATGTTTGATTTAATCATGTTTTCAGTCTGACTGATCTCTTTAGAAGCCAAAGTTGAGCATACGCCCGAGTGCTTTGGTGGATCACAACCTGAGAAAGGCAAGTGAAACGCCACGAGTTTGGGATGGTCTTGTTTCTCCTCCCTCCCAACACAGACACTGGGCTGGAACCCTGAGCTGACCCTGTACTGATACCTCCCTGGCTTCCTGATGTGCCCTAGATTTGCTCATTTTTGATGGGTCTCTTCCCCCCACCTCTGTTATTCTGTTGAAACTCTATCAGCTTTGGAGAGGTGGAACAAAGTGCAGGAGAAATCTGAGCTGGGATTTTTCAGCCTAGAAAACATGTCAGGTATTTAATTAACTGGATGCCAGCACTGAGGAGTCGCTCAGTGCCTGAGCCGTTGGGCTCTGGAATAGTGTCTCAGAGAAAAGCTTGAGCCTTAACCAGGCTCTGCCATGTTTTCCACACTGAAAAGTAGTAGTAGTCCTTGAATACATGCAGTAATTTTGGCAGACTCACCACAGGAGCAAGGCAGAAAGATCAGAACCTTAATTTTAGTGATGCATCTTGCTGTTAATGTGCGGGGGTTTAGCTGCCAAGAGACTCTGCACACTTCAAATACATGTTTTCTGTGTGCTGATGGGTTTATCCATGCTGTTACCTTGTTCCTCTAGCTAGAGACACGAGGCCTGGTGTTACCACAGCACTTCAACTGTAATTCCTGCAGCTTCTCATCTTTATCAGCTGCGTGCCTTTGCTGTTCATTGTTCCCTTCACTTTTGCTCCCATGAAATCTCGGCCACGATTTTCCCCTGTGCCCTGCCTGGGAGGCTGCAGCCACCAGAGGGAACTCTGGCAGTCACAGCGGAGCTGCTCTTGAGCACAATGCATTCCTCCCTTCATACAACCCAAATTCCTCGAGCATCAGATGTGACCTGTATTTTGCTTATTCAGACTGGGACAGAATAGGAAGAACTTTCCCACGGCTGGGCTGCACAGACAGCTCACCTATCACACTCGGTGACCAGAACAGGCGGGTTTGTGCTCCAAAACATGAAAAGCGCCAGCGTTTAGCATTGATTGTTCTCTGTTTCCATCAAATTCAGTCCTGCAGTGTCAGGTTAAGGACTCTTTCTGCACGGAATCCTCTGATGTATGAGTGTTGATGTGAACTTGGAACAAACCTAGCCATCACAGTGGGGAATCCCAGGTTGGCAGAAGGGCTGTGACTCTCCTTGCCTGGGCACAGGGACAGCACTGCACGCCCTGCAGTTTGGGGCAGTGGGAGAGAAAAGGTTCAGAGTGCTGGGGTTCATGGTTGGATGGGCACAAGTTGTGAACAAAGCTGTGTGACCTGAAGAAGGGCTGGATTTGAACATCAGGCCACGACCAAAATCTGCTTTTCTCTCCTAGGCAGCTGGATGAGGAGGGCTGGGCAGAGGTCAGGAAGCAGCTCCAGGAGTTCACTCACACCACCCAGGTAAAGGTCTGGAACAGCCCATCTGAATAAAAGCATATCCCTTACCCACATGTCAAAGTACTGCCCCAGCTGGCTGCTGCCCTGGGGGCTGATAGGCTGCCCCAGGCTGGAGCAGGGAAGCTTTCCACAGGAGCCTTGCTGTGGCTTTGGCCTCAGCCCACCAAGTGACACTAGCAAGTCCTTGGTCGGTGATATATCAAGGCTGTACTATCCCTACAACTAAAAGGAGGAGAGCAGTGCTTACGGCTGCTCATTCCTACTGTGTTGCTCCCTCCCATGTCCCAGCACAAGCATTTAGGCATCCGTGTAACACACTGGGCCTGTATTTGACCTGGTTCAAGTCTAGCCTGAATCTGAATCAGCTTCCCAGTCTGGTTCCCCCTGGGTGCGAGGATATTTGCACTGCACTCGGGTATGGAGTGGCCCAGAGCAGGGAGGACAGTGCTCCCCATCCACAACACTGCCCTATGGCACCCGTGAAACCGTGGTGATGCTCGCTGGGAGCAGGCTTGGCTGAGGTGGGGTTGGCTGCCTGGCAGAGATGGCAGCAGTGGGAAAAAGGGTTGATGCTGGGATCCCTGCCACACTGACTGCCGTGCGTGGGTAAAAGGGCTTTGGAAACCATGCAGAGGCCTGCTTTTTCTGTGGTAGACAAAGCTATAGATATGCTACTACAGCCTGCTTCCATGCCGTGCCTCCCTCTGTCCACAACGATGTAAGGAAGTGCTCCACCACTCTCTGGTTGTGTAAAACTAAACGCCTAAATTATGTGTATCTTTGTGGCCAAAAGAAGGGAGATGCTGTGGCTGAGAGGCTGGAGCACTGCACTGGGAGCTCTGCTGTGTACCTCAGGTGTGAGCTCAGTCAAGCACCACAGGTCCTCCTGGTAACACAGGGACTGTGCAGTTAACTTGGGTAAGCTGGTGGTCTGCTATCTAGAAACACTGTGCAAAAAACAAATGTGTTTTTTTAACCTAAGAGGAAAGGTCACTGCCCTTTGCAATAAACTACCAGCAGAAAGGTGTGAAAGCTGTGTCTGAGTGCCAAATCAAGCAACTGTGCCACCAGTTGTCTACAAAGCTTCTGGGGGAGTAAATCGTGGCTTGGCAGGCAGGGGTTACTGCCTGTCCTGGGGTGGCCCTGGCCCCCAGACCTGTGCTGTGGTCAGGGAAGGCTGCCTGGTCTGCCTGGCCGATGCCCTGGGGCAGCGATGCCTGCAGAAAGCTGTGCTGTCATCACCAGGCTCCTCTCCCCGAGCACATCAGGTTTTGGTTGCTTCTGCAGCCTAATGCCAAGTGGCGCTGGAGCTGAGTGATGGGGAAGTGGTCAGTCTCGCCTGGCAGAGGGGCACTGAGCAACTTCACTCCCCTCTCGCAGACCTCCCTGTTTTCTCCGTGTTTCTCTGCCCCTCCAGGAGGATTTGGAGCAGAAGAGAAGCCAGCTGCTGACTCGGGCGATTATGGCAGAAGAGCAGGTGTCAGAGCTACAGGAATACATAGATAAGCATCTTGCAAGGTGAGATGGTAGGATCCCCTTCATGTGTTCTCTGCTTTGTGCTCCAAGTTTATCTCCCAGGCTAATTGCCCGTGACATCACCATGCCCGCCACGCTATCGGCACCTAACCTTGCTGCTGCCTTCCCACAGTGCTGCCAGCATGGCTCATGTCCCACAGCACGTCCAGCTGTGCAGGCAGCTGCCACCATCCCTTGCTCCGCAGGGCAGGGGGTAGTGTCTGGCCTGCCCAGCCGCACGCCTCCTTCCCTGTGTGCTCACCCGTCCTCTGGAGGAAACTCAGAGAGAGGTTGCTGAAAATCTAAAGCCTTCCAGCATCCCCTGATCTGTGGTCCTCTCTCCCTGGTTCTTCAGGCCCAGAAGCAGATAGGAGAGGTGCTTGGGCAAGGAAGGGTGAGAACAAGCAGGGCACGTCTGTCAGAGCAACGGTCCAGCCGCGCCTGCCGTAACTCCCCAGCCAGTTTGGCTGTGAACTTGGGTCAGACTTGCAGGCTTGTTGCTGGTATCGTTACCTGGCAGAGCCCACAAACACCTCTTCCTTGGGAAGAGGCTGTGGTTTTATATCTGCTGGAGCTCACTTCCCAGCATGGCTCGGTGCCTGGGCTGGCTGCTCTGCATTAACTGACACCGCCCGTCCTTAGCACACAGCAAACACAAGGCACAGCGTGCATTTAAATGGATTGCTCGGGATCGTGACTACATGGGCAGTGACGGTGCCGTTTCCCCACTGCAGGTACAAGCAGGAGATCATCCGGCTGAGGAACCTTGCTGGCAGTGATGTGCCACGTGTGCCGGGTGCTGGGACAGATGATATTCACTCACTGCCCAGAGCCAGAAGGACTGTCAGCCATGAACCGTAGCTCTCCACCGCGGCTCTGAGGAGTAGCATGATCATACGAGCGAGCAGGATTTGAAAAGCAGCTTTCTGTTTTGTGGGCAGGGCAAGTATCCTTCCCTGGCTGAGAGCTGGGAGGCACAGCAAGGGAAACCACGTGGGTGTTCTCAGTCTCAAATTCACAGTACTAAAATGAGACAAGACAACTGCATCTTGTCTATCCTCTGATCCTCAGCTGCAGGAATTCTGCTGTTCCCTGAGCACATCACGCCTTGGGACACGGGGTCAGGTTCTCAGGCAGCTTTTTACTGTGGGACTGCAGGGACAGGTTCCCATTCTCGTGGTAACGTTTTGCCTGGATCACGCCTAGCCCAGAGTCCAAGGGCTAACTCTGTTCCTGCCTTTGCTCCTCTCTCAGCTTCTAAGAGAAGCCAGGACTGATTCAAGTTAGACTTTGGCCTAAGAAGTTAGACGAAGGGGTAAGCTGCTTTTTTATGGTGGGAAAATTTTTCTTTCCTCTGTCCAAGTGGAAAAGGGAATGTTATATAAGGTAAGCAGGGCCAAGGTGATCCTTCAGCAGGAGGTGAGCTGGACAAACTCCCTCCTGAGCTGCCTTCAAAAGGACAGCAGAGCAAATCCCAAGGCCAGGAGCAGCAGCCACTCTGGCTCCAGGAGCACCCTTGCAGCTCAAAGGCAAAGCAAACGTCTCAAGGGAAGAACCGACAAAATGTTTATTTTGAAAAATGAGCTAGAAATAAAGTAGCAAATGTACAGAAAGAGGCACTGGAGCTTTAGCCCTTAAATCCTGCAATAATTCCAGGATTTCTAGGTCTGACTTCCACCTCCCTTGCTTCCCCCAAACTGCCCACTCCTCGGAAAACCGAGGGACTGCCATCCTGCAAGTTCCTGTGAAAAAGCCTGGCCAAGCAGCCCTCTTGCTGCTGTCCTGAGCTGAGCCCAAGGGCTGGGGAGGCTCTGACCCCTGCCGCTGCTGACCCTTCACGCCAGGCTTAATGAGGCTGCTATTAGACTGGGCTTCCCCTCTGTGCTGCTCGCCGCACCTCCTTCATGTCATAGGCCCAGACTTGCTCCAGCCCCTGCCCAAGGGTGTTGGTAGGGGTCCAGGAGGGGAAGGGGAAGCGTCCAGCCACCACTCGGGCTTCATCAGGGAGTTCTGCAAGGAGCTTGGTGGCTAGAGGAGGTTTCTGGAGAGAGAAAGATAGCCAAGGGCCAAGTGGCCTTAGGGAACAGTCACATAGTGGCAGTGCCACCAAGGACCACAGGGCAGCTTCTCGGCACAGCTGGTGGGTCCCAAGCAGGCAGCATCAACCACAGATGCTTCCGAAATGTAGGGCTGGTACTAGCCCTGTGTATGGTTGGGACTAGGACCAAGTAACGAGCGATAGGATGAGAGGAAACAGCCTCAGGATGCACCAAGGGAGGCTTAGATTTGGTATTAGGAAAAAATTTCTTCACCGAAAGGGATATCAAGCACTGGAACAGGCTTCCCAGGGAGGTGGTGGAGTCACCATTCCTGGAGGTATTTAAAAGACATGTAGATGTGGCATTTAAGGACACAGATTAGTGGTGGGCTTGGCAGTGCTGGGTTAACGGTTGGACTCAATGATTTTAAAGGTCTTTTCCAACCTAAACAATTCTATGATTCTATAAATTCGAGTGGTGCGGAGCACCAATCTGCTCACTCACAGCAATGCCTACTTTGCTTTATTTTTCAGTCTTTGCCGCTGTCCCAGATTATCTCTCTTTTCCAAGAAAACCCTCCTTCAAGCTCACTCTGAACAGGTGGGGTGCAAGGGACTGACTTACCACACTGGGGGCCAGGAACACGATCACATTGTAGCAATCAGAAAGATTCACCTTAAAAGAGAAGGAAAAGGGGAATGAAAGAAGCAACAGGAAGAGGTGGAATCTGGGGGGAACTGTTCCAAGTGGCAGAATGCCTTGAGGGTGATCTTCTGAACCTTGGAGAAAGCAAAAGATGCCCCATAACGTGTGGGATAGGGATGTGTTGGTGTGACTGGGAGCTGGGTGTGAAAACAGTGCTTCTTGCAAAAACAGCTGCCTCCAGCACCATCCCAGAACCACATTCCCTGCTGGGTTTTCTCCAATCAGGCTGCAAGTACCCAACGCCAGCCTTAGCAGCACAGCTCTGAAGGCCACCATGTGTCAGCAGCACCTAAACCCTCTTTTTGAATCTGCTCCAAGAAGGAGTGCTGCTGCCTGCAAATCCAGCAGCCAGCCACAGGTGCCCAGGCTGGTGTTCCCCTGGAAAGGAGGATGTTTTTTCCACCTCCTGGAAGCAGTGTGGGTTTGGGAAGGAGCAAGGACCCATCAGCAAAGCCTGTCTGAAGCTGCAGACCAAGCCCTGGCCCTGCTCCAGCTACAGCTAGTGCTGAGCACAGCGAGACCCTTGGGACACTGTTACCTTCCACAGATCTTCCTTCAGGAAGGAAACCTTCCCGTGGTACCCAGCCTTCCAGGCCCGGTAGTTGGAGAGACACAGCAGCCAGGGATTGAGCTCATAGCCAACGGCTGGTCTGAGACCTTGCTTATAAGCCTCTACCACCTGGGGGGGGGGGAAGAGAGAGAGAGAGAGTTGCAACTAAAATGAACCTCTGTGTCGAGTTTGGGGGACAATTTGGGGGGCAAGGGGCTGTTGCCCAGCTCCACTTGCTCCCTGCCGCTGGCTCACAGGCAGGGTGACCTCAGACCTCAGCACCTTCCAGATGCAAAGGCTCTTTCATCCTAGAGCAGTCATTCCCACCCTGCTCGCTGTGTGCGATGCCATTGGAGACCGTCTAGGGCCAGCTAGGGCTATCTAGGACTGCCTAGGGCCACCTAGGGTTGTCTAGGGCCAGCTAGGATCATCTATGGCCACCAAGGGCTGTCTAGGGCCAGCTAGGATGGTCCAGGACCATACCAGGAGGGCCATCAGAAACCACAGCCAGGAGCGGGGCAGCAGCTGCCTGGGGGGCTCCCACCCACCCCCTGGTGAGTCCAGCCCCCCCTCCCTGCCCTTCGCCCATCCCGGGGCAGCCCCCAGCACCCCCCTGCCCGCCCTTACAAGCCGTCCGTCTCCCGATCCCAGATCCACCGTCTTCCCCGAGCGGCCCCGCAGCAGGGCCAGGGCATTCGCCACTTGCTGGGGGCCAGAGGGCTGGTAGGGCACCTGGGGGGAGCGGGCCGGTCAGGGGGGCGGGGGGCGCCGGGCCGGGGAGGGGCGGGGGACAGCGGCGGTACCTGGAGCCGCAGGGGGACCCGGCGGAAGCCGGGCATCAGCAAGGCGGCCCAGGTGGCCCAGGCGGCCACTCCGCTAGCCACCGCCAGCTCCAGCAGCCCCCGCCCGCCCAGCGCATCCCCGTCGCGCAGCCGCCGCGCCGGCTCCCCCGGCTCCCCAGGCTCTCCCGGCTCCCCCGGCTCCATGGCTGCCGGAAGGGGCGGCTCCGCCTTCCGCCGCCGCCGGGGGTAGCTCCGGTGCTGCCGGGCCCAGGATCTGCGGCTGCCCCGCCCGCGCCGCGG
Organism: Falco rusticolus; assembly: GCF_015220075.1. Classification (NCBI taxonomy): domain Eukaryota; kingdom Metazoa; phylum Chordata; class Aves; order Falconiformes; family Falconidae; genus Falco; species Falco rusticolus. The sequence goes on from NC_051190.1 coordinate 37,737,118, forward strand.
GCTGCGGGGCACTGGCACCGGCTCCGGCACCGGCACCGGCACCGGCTGCTGCTGCGCGAGCACGGGCCGCTGCGCGCCGCTCTGCGCGGTTCTGTGCCCTCCGTGTGGTTCTGCGTGGGTGCGCACGGTCCTGTGCCGCTCTGCACGGTTCTGTGTGGGTGCACATGGTCGTGCGTGGCTGTGTGCTGTCCTGTGCCACTGGGCACGGCTGTGTGTGGCTATGCATGGCTGTACACGGTCCCGTGCAGTTGTGCACAGCTGTGCACACCTGAGCAGGGTCCTGTGCCATCATGCATGGCTGTGCAAGGTCCTGTGCTGTTGTGCATGGCTGTGCATGACTGTGCAAGGTCCTGTGCCATCGTGCATGGCTGTGTGTGGCCATGCACGGTTGTGCACGGTCCTGCACCAATGTGCATGGCTGTGCATGGTCCTGTGCCATTGTGCATGGTTGTGTATGGTCCCGTGAAACTGCATGCAGTTGTGCATTGCTGTGCATGGTCCCATGCAGTTATGCATGGTTGTGCGTGGTTGTATGGCTCTATGCAACTGTGCAGTTCTGTGCAGCTGTACACAGCTGTGAACAGTTGTGCATGATTGTGCACAGATGAGCATGGTTGTGTGCAGTTGTACACAGCTGTGCAGGGCAGCGTGCAGTTCTGCATGGTTGTGTGTGGTTGTACAAAATTGTTTATGGTTATGCATAGCTATGCACAGTTGTGTGCAGTTGTGAACAGCTGTGCACACCTGTGCATGGTTCGGTGTGACAGTGCATGGTTGTGCATGGCTGTGCATGGCTGTGCATGGCTGTATGTTGCTGTCCGTGGTTGTGCACAGCCATGCAGTTTTGTGCAGCTGTGCACAGTTGTGTGTGGCTGTGCATGGTTGAGCACGGCTGTGTGCAGTTGTGCACAGCTGTGCACGGCAGTTAGGGCTGCGCAAGGCTGTGCAGAGTTGTTCACACGCATGTGTGGTTGTGCGTGGCTGTGCGCAGTTGTTGGCGGCTGTGCGTGCCCCAGGCAGTGGGTTTCCTGCTGCGAGGGAGCAGCAACTGTGGGAAAATTCCAGGCTGTGGGAAGCAGGGGGCCGGGGAGGGGGGGGGGCGGGCAGCCAGGGCAGCCCCTGCCCACCCGCAATTAATAAAAACCCCCACAAAACAAACCAAACCCGGGAACAAAACCAGCTCAATTAGGGGAGCACACAAAGGGCAGGCAGCTTCCCTGCCCGCCCTGGCACTTGCTGCCACATCATCATCTCGCCTGGGATTCCACAGCTGCAGCCTTCCTCCCCTGCTGCCCCCTTGGCCTTTGGGTCAGTATTTGCAGGCCTCCCCCTCCAGCACCGTATTGGGGTGTCCCCTGAGAGCTTGGGGGGTGGCCCTGGGGGTCCGTGCAATGGCCAGTGGTGCCCTGTGCCCTTGCCACAGGGTGACCAGCCTGGTGGCATGCGCTGGCATCCCAGGGGACGTGATCAACTGCCCACGCGTGATTGCGGACAGAGGAGATAAACCCTATGGGCAGCACCAGAATGGGAACGGCTTTGAGGCACAGGGGAGCAGGAGTCCCACCTCCCTGGCCCTGGGGATGGCACGGCCGGCAGCTGCTGGCACTGGCCTGCCTGGAGACCCTCTTTGCTGACGAGCCAAAGCAGGCAGCAACCACAGGAGTTGCTGCCAAAGGCCAGCACGTGTTCCTGCTCCAAGCTCACCCTTATTTGTGGGAATCAAACATTCTGCCCTTGGAATAAGGATGCACACACACCCACATGCATGCACACGCGTGCTCTACCCTCAAACCAAGGCGTGCAGCTTGGGGCGCTTAACGACAACCAGACCCCATTAACTCACGCCCTGGAGCAGCCAAGGGGCTCCACCGGGGAGGAAAAGCCACCCCTACACCCTTCGTACAGCCCAGAAATACTGTCCAGGGCTGTTCCCCTCCCCACCCTGCCGTAAAGGGTCCAGTGCGGCTGCAACCAAATCGGGGGCCACGGGGATTGCTCCGATTTTCTGGTGCTCACTGGCAGGTGGAGCCAGTTAAGGCTGAGAGGGAGCAGAAAATCAGGAGAAATAGGAGCTGGAGGAAGAGGGGGGCCAGGGGGCCGCTGCTGCAGAGCAGGAGGATGTTCCATGGGGATGAGCTGGTCCCTGGGGCAGCCCAAGGGCCCCCGTAATGCTTGCAGAGCAAATTAATTAACGAAGCAATTCCCAGGCAGGGCTGAGCCCTCCTTGCTGGGCCCCCAGGACTTGGCCAGGGCTAGCGAGGAGGGGGGTGACAGCATCCCCTTCTGCCCCAGCCCTGGGGTGTCAGGCAGCATCTCTGGGTGCCGGGCCGAGCAGGTGGCCATGCGAGGGGACCAGTTGGGATGCGCTGCCAGAGCCAAAGAGCTTGTAATCCGTCTCTTTCCAGGGCAGCTTCCCCCCGCCGGGACCGTGGCGGCTGCAAAGCAGCCCTGACCGCCAGGAATTTGTCGCTATGCGCTGGGAAAGCTCCTTCCCGCCAGCTGTCGGCAGCCTGGCCTGCCGGGCGCAGGCGCGTTTGACCAGGGAGAGCTGGGGTGAGGGGCTGCAGGGGCCCCGCTGCAGGCCAGGGTCCTGCTCCAGCACCGAGCATCCCTCCCCGGCACAGGGATGATGCTGGCTTGGCTTTGGCCTGGCTAAAGCAGGGGGCTGGAAGCAGACCCTCATGGCAGGCTTTGAGGCATAGCTCCCCAAGGGGTGGCAGGGTTGGGGGGTGTTGGTGTCCTTGGGGTCACCAGGCTCTTGCTTTTCCTCTTGCCGAGGGCTGTGGCATAGAGCTCACTGCGTCCTGCCCAGGGCTTGGGCTGTGCCCTCTGGTCCCTTCTCTGCTGCCCAATGCGGATGCCCAAACTGTCCCATCCTACCTGCTGCTGCTTGTCCCCTGGCCCCAGGGCATCATCCTGACACCATGGGACAAGCCTAAACGCCAAGGGCGCCATTCTGAGCTTATGGGATACCCCCTGGTCCCAGAGGCATCATCCTGACCCTATGGGGCATCTCCAAACCGCAGGGGCTTCATCCTGAGCTTATGTGGCATCCTCTAGTCCCAGGGACATCATCCTGACTCTACGGGGCATCTCCGAACCCCAGGGGCATCTTCCTGACACTACCGAGGACCCCTGGTCCCAGGGGCATCCCCCTGCCCCATACCACCTCCTGGGCTCTAGGGTCCTGCGGGCAGAGCAGGCGAGGCAGGCAATGCAGGTAGGGCAGGCAGGGCAGGCAGGCTGCCCAGACATCGCCAGGGCAGACGCAAAGCTCGCAGGTCCCCGCTCGGGGCGGGGGGCTGCAAGGAGGGCTGAGCGGGGCCGGCAGCCTTTGTGCCTTGCTTTTGTGCCCCGCGATTCACACATTCGGGCTTTTATCCGGCGGCTGGGAAGGAGGAGGGCGAAGGGGGCAGGAGAGGGGGGAGAAGGGCTGGGGGGGAATGGCGGGAAATGGCGGGTCCCTTTGTGCGATGGAGACAGGGACCAGGGACACTCTGCCAGCACCGCTGCTCGCCGGTTTGCTCTCCCACTGTGGACACCCATCGGGAGCGTGACCAAAGGGCTCCACGGTCCTTGGAGGGTCCTTGGGCTGGGATGTGTGTCCTCCCCCAGCCAGATGCCTGGGGCCATGATGGGACTGATCCCATGGGATGAGGAGCCCTGGGCACATTTCCACCGAGGGAGCTGTTTTTGGGGAGCTGCTCCCCATGGCATCCCCAACCCCACCCTCAAAGGGGGTGGGTGGATGAGTGGGGGGCTTTTGGAGCAGGTCTGGCTGGGCGGTCCCTCGGGATGCTGCAGGCAGCCATGCCAGGTGGGCATCGCGATGCCCGCAGAGGGACCTTTCTCGGGGCTCACAGGGTGCTGCTGCAGCCCCTCACCATCACCAGCCTTCTCTCCAAGCCTGGCTGGGCTCCAGCTGCCCCTCCAGAGATGCCCAGCTCCCATCGGGTCTGCCCAAAGCAGCCCTCGGCACACTGTGGTCCCCAGCCTGCTCCCCCTGCCCGCCACTGCACTGCCTCCCACATTTTCCATCCTGAGGAGAAAATATCAATTGGGATGAAGTTTGTCTCGTGTTTTTACTCTCCATGGCTGTGCTCCATGCCAAGAGGCCAGGCAGGAATTTGGCTTGGCTGGGGTCGGACTCTGCTTTTGGGGAATTGCTCAGATGACCAGCCCCAGGGAGATGGGGACGATGGGGCCACAGGATGCTGCCCCATCCATGGCAGCTACAAGCAGTGAGGAAATGCTGTTGTCCCCATCCTACAGTCGGGAAACTGAGGCACCGGCTGCCTGGTCCCCCTGTGGGATGGTGCTGTAGGAAGCATTTGTGCCCTGGCTGGGGCCCAGCCACCACAGGAGCCAGCAGCCTCGGGAAGCGAGGGCGGCCGACCCAACCTGACACAGGGCAGAGGGCACCGAAAACAGCACAAAAAACTCTGTAGCAGAGAATGAGCAGAATAACCACCCTTTCCGCCACAGCAGAGTGAGTTGGTTTGGCCAAATAAACAGATTTCAAGAAAAACAAGATTCTGCTGCTGGACAGAAAGCTGCCGGATGCTTGGCGCATTAAATGCTGTAATTTAGCCAAGAGGAATGCGCTAGATTGCGGTGGGGCCAGAGCAGCCGTGGTTTACCCCCAGTGCATACAGAGGATGCCGTGGGCAGCACAATTCCCTTTGCACCTCATTTATTGCTTTTTCAGCCTCATTTTTCCTCCTCCACTGGGTTTCCCACTCCTTCCCCCTTCCCCCTGCCTTGCTTAGCTCCTGCCTGTCGCCAAATCCAGGGGGATGCTGGCATCCTGGAGAGCCTGGCGTGGAGCATCAGTCTCCCCCAGGGCCAGATCCTGCCCTTGGGCCCAGCCTGGCCCCAAAATGAGCACCAGCCCTTTGGCAGTAAAGCATAAAATAAGCATCAAACTCTTCTCAAGGGGAAGCATGTGTTGTGTATCAAACCCACCGGGAAGGCTCGCAGCTGTGAGCTCACAGGCAGGGTCTTACCACAACCAGATCATTTTATACACACACACACATACATACACACACAGAGAGATATATTTCATTAAACTACAAAGCCAACAGCACTCTTTGGAAATGGTTTCTTGGCAAGGAAAAGCACATTATGGTCAGCAGGGTGCCAAATACCTGGCGGTTCAGCCTGGCTGGAGGTATTTGAAAAGGCGTTATTGTGAGAATACCGAAAAAATATTAAAGCACAAGCTGATGTGTACCGTGACCCCGGCTTGGGTGGTTTGGGGGCTCAGGGGGGGCTGGGGAGGCACTCAGGGGCTGAGCTTTTGCAGCACTGAGCCCCTGTGGGCACCACTGATGGGGAGGAAGGGTCCCTGGCTGGGGATCCCATGTCCCATGCCCAGCTGGGGGCCCCATGCCCCTCACCACCATCCGGGGATGCCTGTGCAGCCTGGAGGAGCTGGAGCCAGAGGCTGGAGCCCCCGTGGAGGGGGGCAGCGGTGGGGCAGCAGCGGGCAGGGCTGGGAAACCGGTGCCTCACAGCCCGGCACAATGAGGCCTTGTGGCCGGTGGCTCTGACGAGAATCGGTCCTGACAGCAGCTCCACCAGCAGGGTCACCCACCCGGCACGGGGCCACCACCCGGGGCCTCGTTCACTTGGTGATACCCAGGGAGAGGAACCCCAAGGTGACCCACCCCGAGGGACACCAGGGATGCAGCACCGAGAAATAGCAACGCATTTCTTTATATATATAAAAATAAATTGCAGGGCTGTTCCCAGTCCCGCAGGAGGCAGGGTCAGTAGTTGGAGCTGGCACAGAGGGAGGCAGGGTTCAGGGTTTTGCACCATGGCACACACCGGCACCGGCACTTGCCTGCAGCACCTGCTGGTAAACATCCTGCTCAGCTTTTTAAAGAAAGGAGATGCCCACACACATGCTACAAATACAGCTCAGTTTATAAAAAAAGTCACAAATTTGGTATTGTTATAACTTTAGTGCACATACAATGCCCCCCACCCCCACGGTCAAAAATTCTCCCTGGCTGGCGCGGCGTGCCCCATCGCCAGCCACCCAGCACAGCCGGACATGGCAGCTGCCCCGAGGCCACAGCCTCAGGCTAGCGGTGGCGGGTGGCACAGCCCGACCTCTCCCTGCTCCAGTGGCATCTTCCTGCATCGGTGCTTTGGTCCTGCTCTGGCTGTACCAGGGACACCTCTGCTCCCTGCACCAGTCTTCCTCTCACCTTGCCATCCCCTCGCTCCCTTCGGCCTCACTCCTCTTCCTTGGCATCCGCCCTGTGGCTCCTGCCTGTGCCCCGCGTTGCAGGCAGGGCCAGCGCAAGGCTCGCTGCTGCCCCACACCCCCTTACACCCCTGACTTTGCAAATCCACCTCCTGGCCCTTCCACACCCCACCATGCCCACTGTGCCCCTGGCCCTGCCACTACAGCCACCTACTGCCACGGCCACCTGCTGCCGAGCCCTCTCGGTGGGTGGGGGTGGCTGCCCCCATCATGCTGGTCCCACCGTACCCCACAGCATCCCCTGAGCATGCACACCCCGAGCGTGCAGCACCCCGGTCCCCTGGGAGCCCCCAACCCACTGCCCCATGCCACTGCACCCCTCACCTGGGCATGTCCCTGGGGGCCATGGGCAAGTGCGCCCTGGGAAAATCCCTTCCCTTCTGGCAGGATTTTCCTGGGACCCCACCAGCCCGGTGGCGGGTGCTGCCGGAGCCTGGCTACACAGCGAGGATCGCAGTGCCACACTCTCTCTGGGCACCATCCCTGCCAGCACGCCGCCCCTGCGTCCCCCCAGGGATGCTCTCACTGCCCGCGGGACCCCAGCCCCCCAGCACCCGCGGGGCTGGGCTGCCCTCCCCAAGCCACTCAGTCCACAGGGAACTCACAGGGGTTCTGGCGCGTGCGCTGCGCCCCCTCATAGATGCGCTGGAAGTCCCTATAGCGGGGCGCACAGCTCAGCCAGGCTTCGCCGAAATGCAGCCACCCCGTGAAGAGGAAGGTGCCAGGGCCGGGCTTGACCCCGCAGCGCAGTGGGGTGCGGATGCTGCCCGCCGGCCGTCCTGGCCTCCCCCCTGCCTGGAAGAGGGGGAACTTTTGGCGGTGGATGCGGGAGGCGCTCACCCCAATGATGGATTCCTGCAGCTCCACATCGTTGGAGACGCTCCAGATGCTGCCACGGATTACTGTGGGAGGAAGGCAGGGAGAGGTGTCAGTCTGTCCCTGTCCCCATCCCCATCCCCATCCTTCTTCCCATCCCTGTTCCCATCCCCACCCCCATGATCTCCACTCCCATCCTCATCCCCAAACCTGTTCCTGTTCCCATCCCCATTCCTGTTCCCATCCCCATCCCCATTCCCATCCTGCAGCAGCCTCTGTGTGACACTGGTGGTCTCACCCCAAGACTAGGAAGGGGAGGCCAGGACTGCCTGCGGGGCTGTTGCCCCCCCCCTTTGAGTTTCCTTCCCTCCCCTGGTAGTTCCAGGAACTCCCCCAGCACCCGGAGGGACTGCACTCACCAAAGTCACTAGTGCAAATGGCCATCAAGATCTCGGTGTCATTGCACGGCCGGCACGCTCCTGTAATGGCCAAGCACACCCGTCACCATGGTGGCTCCCGGTGCCTGGCCTTGGTGGGGGACCCCCCGGGTCCAGCCCCTCCATCCCCTCACCTCCATGCACACTGGGGACAGCCTGGCAAGGTAGATGGTGGCAGCCCCGGGGAAACTGAGGCAAGCTGACCTGGGACGCTCGGCACTCACCTTCTCCGGTGAGGCTGGCAGCAGGCAGTGCCGGGCGGGCCAGCCAGTCCCCCCGTAGCTCGTAGCGGAAGGCGGCAATGCGGCGGCTGATGTCGAGGTGCGGGGTGGCCTGCAGGAAGAGAGCCACCTTCTCCTGGGGCAGCCAGCTGAAGCAGCGGACGCGGGGCCGGGGGGCCTCTGGCAGCAGCAGCTCCAGCACCCCCTCCCTCTCCAGGTAGAGCTGAGCCCCTCGGAAGGTGCCAGCAGGTTTGACGCAGGCGGTGACATGCTGGGGGCTCCTGCCCTTGATGGCGGCGCTGGTGGGGGGCAGGCGAGGGGCCAGGCGGAGGCGAAGGGCCCCTGTGGGGTACAGCCATTCCAGCGAGCCCTCGGCGCAGTGCAGGGAGAGCTGCTCCACGCTGCCAGCCTCCTGCGACAGCCCGCTGCGAGGCACAGCAGCGCCCATCAGCCGGGACCCCCGGGTGACGGGGACCCCCCCAGCCCATGTTCCCCCCAGCACAGCAGCCACCCGGCACTCCCGAGCAGCACCTCCACGGAGCCATGCAGGATGAACACGGGGAGGAATAGCACCAAACCCTCGACGCCTCGGACTTGGGGTGCAAGTGCATCGTTCAGGGGGTGCTCCTGTTTCCCAGCACTTTCCCAGATGGGCTGGTGGGCGAGGGCACAGCAGCACAGCCCCCCTCACACCCAGGGTGGGCTCCCACGGCACCCCAACCAGGGTGCCCATGGCCTTGAGGTCACCTGTTCCCTTGCACGCTCCCACTTCGGGGGATCCCCAGTTGGTGCTGGGGGGGGGACGACACCCCGACACGCACACACACTCGTGGAACTCGGGCTTGCGTGTAAACGGTGCCCGGAGCCGCGTCCTGCCCGCTGCGTTTGCGGGGCGGTGGGGGGGGGGGGTGGCGGACGGACGACACGCGGGAAAGCCAGGCGGGGGCAGCGGGGGCAGCCGGGGGGGTGCTTTGTCCCGGCCACGCTGCCCGTGGCTGCCTGGCCCCGTGGCCCCCCGGGCCCCCCGCGTGGGCCGTGCCGCAGCCCCTCCTGCCGGGCCCCGGCTCTTTGTTCCGGAGCTCGGCGCTTTCCCCGCCGCGGCCAGCGGCGCTCCGGGCCCTGCCGAGGGGCCCCACCGCCCGCAGAGCTGCCTTTCGGGGGGGGGGGGGGGGGGGGAGGGGGGGGCCTCAGGGAAGGGGCGCGCAAGCGGGGACCTCAGGGATCAGCATCCCTCGGGGGGTTGGGCAGCCGCCCCCAGCACTGGGGAAACTGAGGCAGGCGGACATCTCAGCATCCCACCCATGACCCTGCCCCACGGATGCAGGAGACGGCCGCCTGCCCGGAGCGGGGGAGGGGGGGAGGGGGGGGGGGGCAGCGGGCAGCCCCCCCAGCCGTGCGCGGGCGGCGGGAGCTCCCCGGGGAAGTGCGACGCGGGGGATGCTGAGCCGGGGACCCGCGTGTGCCCCGCCGTGCCGGTGCCTACCTGCCCCTCCAGCTGCACTGATCGGCCGAGCCCCCCCCGAGCGCGGCGCCCAGCCCGGCCAGGCACAGCGCCCGCAGCGCCCACATGGCCGCGCCCGCGGCGGCCCCGGGGCGGCCCGGCCCGGCCCTGCCCGCAGCGCTGCCCGCACCGGGGCCGGCCGCAGGGAGCGGGGCCGCCACCCCGCGCCGCGCCCCGAACTTTCCGCCAATTGGCGGCGCCGGGGCGGAGCCGGACCCCCACCCCCCCCCTCACCCCCCCACCCCCCCGCCGGGGACACCGGCAGCGCGCGCTCCGGGCATCCCCGGCTCGCTCCCCCCGCTCCCCTCCCCGCGGCTCCCGGTGGCCGTTCTGCCCCCCCGCCCCACCAGGGCTCCCCGGGATGGGGCGGCACGGGCCGGGCGCTGGCAGCGGCGGGGGGGCCTGGGCTGACCCGGCTGGGTGCATCCCCAGCGGTGCAGGGCCCTGCGCAGCCCGGCGGCGGGTACCCCGGGGTATGTGCACCCCGGCCTATGTGCGCCCCGAGCTGTGCACACCCCGACTTGTGTGCACCCCAGGGTACGCACACCCCAAGTAACGCACACCACAAGCTATGTACACCCGGCACCATACACACCAAGGACCGCAGGCACCCCAAGCCATGCACACCTCGAGTTATGCACACTCCAAGCCATGCACACCCCAAGTTGTGCACACCCCAGGTTGTGCACACCCCAAGCCATGCATACCCCAAGTTACACACACCTTAGGCTACCGGCATCCCAGGCTACAGGCACCCCAAGTGACGCACCCCCCAGTCCATGCACACCATAAGCTATGCACATCCCAGGCCATGCACACCCCAGACTACAGCCCCTCACCGGTTTAAGCACCCCTCCAGAACTGTGTACCCCAAAAGTTACACAACCCCCATATAAACCACAGCCCCCCAGCAGCCCCCCCGCTCCTCACAGGGGCACTGCGGAGCCAGGGGAAGCAGAAAGCAGGCCTGGCGTGGGGGTCACGCACACCCGAACCCTCATTCTCCCCCCCCTCCACTGCCTCTCTGGATTTTATGTCGTGTGTCCCCCCCCTTCAGCCACTATTGTGCCAGCACCACAAACCCCACAATTAATTAAGTTTCCATCCAGTGACAGCCCGCCAAAATGTTTGAAATAAACACGGAACAATTGGGATGGGATGATACAGGCCAGGAACAAAGTCCCCGGAGAGAGGGTGGAGCAGAATGGAAATGAGGGATTGTAAATTTGGATGGTGGAAAGAAAAAGGGGAAAGGGGAAGGGGAGGGGGCCGGGGCGGGGGGGACAGGCAGAGGAGAGGGGGATTCGCAGCCCTCCAGCCATGAAATGATGCTGAAAGAAGTCAAGATGCTGGAATCCGTGGAAAATGAGGGGCCGGAGGGGCTGCGGGTTAAGGGGGAGCAGGTCAGGATGGAGGTGTCAGGGTGGGGGTGCAGGGGTGGGGGGCTTTGTGCCCACTGGCTGAGGCTGGTTTGCAGGAGGGTGGCTGGGGCTCGAGGCTCTGGCCATGTGCATGAAGCCAGTCACAGTGACCCCCTGTGTGGGGGTACACGGTCCTGGGGCCAGACCTTGTGCCACCATGGGGAAGCGGGGCAGGCTGAGCTCTGAGCTTGGTATGGGACCCCCCAGGGAGCCCACAAACAGCCGACACCACGTCCCCAGAGGCAAGGTTGCATCAGAGGTGGGGTGGCACCAGAGGTGGGTGACACCGATGCCACCAGCTACTGGTGTTCCCAGGCAAAGACATCACCCCACGAAGACCAATCCCCTGCCCGGTGGGTGCTCAGCACCTTGGGGGGACCTTCCCTTGGGACACCCCAGGGTGTGGGGAGGTGGGATGTGGCTGGTCACAGGCCAGAGTCCAGTGTCACCATCCCCACAGGCAGTGAGGCTGCCTTGCCACCACCCCACCACCCTGGCGTCAGTCTGCACCCCGTCCTCCGCCACAGCCTGGGTGGGCAGCACCCTGAAACACCTTCACCGGGTGTTATGGAAGAAACCTGGCACCGGCCAGCCGAAGGGCTGGCCATGGCCCCCATCCACTGGGCCAGGGGCACCCCTGCCCTGGGACACGGCCGTCAGGAGCCCTGAGGAGCAGCCACCGCAGCTGGGGCTGCCCTGGGACCGGACTAAGCCCCCCAGCACCCCCCAGTTCGCTCCTCCAGCCGGTGGCTCAGAGCATCTCCGGGCTTCACCGGAGCCATGCCGGGGCCGCGGGCTGCCCGCCGTGCCCTGCAGCTCGGGGCTGCGTCCCCTGGACGTGACCGCCCTCGTCCCGGCTGCCACAGTGAGGGTGCCCCGCTGGGGCTGGGGGGACCGGCAGCCCCCCGGGAGCTGCCCGAGTCGGGGAGCAGGGGAAGCCGCGGGCCCCGGGCTGCTCCGGGCTCTCGGCTCGGGCCCGGTGCCCCCCCGGGCCGGGATGCTCGGGCTCGCAGTGCCCTCTGGTGACCACGGGCACGGCGGCTGCTCCGCCCGCCGCCCCGCGGGTGGGAACCGGCCCCCCGCTCGCCTGGGGGATCCCGGAGGAGTGGGGGGGCCAAGTCCCGCAGCGGAGCAGAGCATCGACTCACCGAACGGCACCTTCAAAGACCACCCGGTCCCAGCCCTGCCCCGGCCAGGGACATCTCCCGCCCCAGGCCGGGCTGCCGCAGCCCCGGGCACCCCCTGCACCCCGGCTCCACCGCAGAACGGTGCTGCCCCAGCCCCCGCCCGGAGCAGCGCTGCCGCCCCCTCCCCGCCCCTGCCGGCCGCCCCCCCCGCCGCTGGGGCAGGTGGCCTTCGCACCGACGGGCTGCAAGGGGGGGCTGCAGGCGGAGCGCCCCCAGCTCCCTCAACCCCGCTCGGTAGGAGGGGCCCTGGCAGCCCCCCGGCGCGGCCGTGGTCCCCTCCGGAGCCGCTCTGACGGGCCGGGGCTGCCCCGAGCGGGCCCCGGAGCTGGGACCGAGCTGCGGCTGGGGCCCCCGCTGCCTGTCACAGCCGGGGGGCCGGGGCCACCCACGGGGCACCTCGGGGCTCCACGGCGGGGGGCCCCGGCTGCCCCCTTTGGGCTTTTTGCTGCCCCTCTCTCCCTGCCGCGTCCTCCCAGGTTCCCCGGGCAGGGCCCCCCCAGCCCCCGGCAGGTCCCCGGGGCAGCAAAGGGTCCCCGCGGGGTGGCTCTGGGCACCCTCCACCCTGCGATGTGGGGGGGCCAAGGGCAGGGATGCTGCAGGCTGGGCCCCGTGCCTGGGGGCAGAAACCCTCCTGGGGAGGCCAAAGGGGAGCTTGGACCTCGTAGGGCTGCTGGGGTACCAGGGGTCCCCAGTCTCTTCCCACAGCTGCCTGCAGAGCTCCCCCCCCAGCCCAGACCCCAAAGGAGCCTCACCTCACCCCCCGGTCAGCTGCGGGGCTGTGTGTGCTGGGACAGCCACAGCCCTTTCCCGCAGGACCCAGGTGCCCAAGGGGCTCCATCCCCTCCCAGTGCCCCCAAGCCCCCAGACCCCCAGGCCGGTGCCCCTGAGGGCAGGCACGAGCCCTTGGAGAGGCCGGGGGAGCTCAGGGAGGCTCAGGGCAGGGGGGATGGCACGCCACAGGACAAGGGTCCCCACAGCAAGGCAGGATTTCCCAGGGCAAGGAGGGGTCCGCTTGTCAAGATGGGAGTCCCCATGGCAAGGTCAGGATCCCTATGGCAAGGTGGAGGTCCCCGTGGCAAAGTGGAGGTCCCCATGGCAAGGTGGGGATCCCCATGGCATGGTCAGGATCCCCATAGCATGGTGGGGGTCCACACTCATGGGAAGAGGTCCCCATGGCAGGATAAGCCTCCCAGCAGCTGGATGGGGGTCCCCACAGTGAGATGAGGGTCCCCACAGCAAGCTAATGGTCCCCACAGCAGTGTGATCATCCCCACGGCCCCACAGAAACCTGAGAGTCCCCACAGCTGGGCCTTGCCCTCACCCACCCTCACCCCCATGTGGCCTGGAGTGGGGGGAGCCATGGGGGGTGTCAGATCCTTGGCAGGGGTGGCCCGGGGGATCTGAGCCCTACACAGGCCATTGGTATGGCTCAGAGAGGCCAGAGGTCAGCACAAAGGGAGCTGAGCCCTGGGGGTCCCTGGGGGCTGTGCCGGGGTGATGACCCCAGGCTGGCCAGGCCACCCCGCTCCCCTCGGTAGCCCCTTCCCTGCGCCGCCGCAGCAAGGCTCCCGCGCGTGCATCCTGCGGGGCGGCGAATGGAGCTGCCTATTGATTCGCAGCCCGGGCTAAAAATAACTTTCAACTCTTCATCCCGAGCTGTGAAAAATCCCCCATTGCTAGGCGACGGGTTACCGGGAGACAGCCGGTGCTAGGCGACGGCGGTTGCCGCGGCGACAGCACCCGGCGCACTGCGGTCCAGCTTGGGCACCCGTGGTCCGGCTGGACCAGTGATGCTCGACCCAGGGTCCCGTCACCACGGGGAGATGCTGGGTGTGGGGGTGCAACCCTTCAGCACCCCCATGGCAGTGGGGATGGGAGGGCAGTGGAGGCCAATGGGGTGCTGGCAGTTTGCATAAAGATGAGTTGTGGAGGAGCAGTGTTGCTTCGCTCTTGTTTTTGTTTTCTGCCCTGGCTGGAGCACTGCCCTGGCCGGAGCATGGGGACACCAGCCACCACCCTCCTGGCACTTGGGAGGCACAGGCCCTGTGGACCAGGGAGGCTCAGGGACCCTGGCCTGCCGCAGCACAGGCTGATGAGCCAGGGTTGCCCGTGGCTGCAGGGTGAGCTGGGGCAGCTGGGCACCCCACACCAGGCACCCCAGGGTGTGAGTACCCCCCGGGACTGGTGGCATGAGGGGTCCATCCCAGCTGTGTCCCCTCAGCTGGGGACATGTGCACAGAGACTCCCCCTGCCCAGGGACTCCTCCAGCAGTTGTGACCCTTCTTGGCATGAAAATGTTCCCAGGACAGAGGACCACCTCCACATGGCCTGGAGCTGGCAGGAGTTAGTGACAATGGGGCTGTGCCAGGACCAAGGGGACAACCAGGACCATTTGGAGCCCAACTACCTCCCTGTGCCTGCCAGTCCTGCTGGCACTGGGCTCACTCTGGGATCAGAGCGTGTCCCCTGAGAGATGGACCATCACACACTGCTCCCAGGCTGGTGCTGGGTGACACCTGCCCTGGGACACTCACCCCCATGGAGACAAGGCATCATGTAGGGACAGGGCATTGCTGGGGGGCCAAGGGATCACTGGGAGAAGGACCTCCAGTTCCTCAGGCAATGGGGCAAAGACGTGTCACCTGGATGAGGCCACTGACCCGCATGTCCCCGCAGTCACCTGCCCCTCCGGCACCTTTTCCTGCATTTGTCACCTGCTGGGCAGGGTGAGATGGATAAGGGTGTGAGTGTGAGTGTGAGTGCGAGTGCGTGTGTGCGTGCACAGTCTCCTCCCCCAAACCCCCTCCCGGCCGCCAGTGCGAAACCCGACCTGCCTTATAAATAATGGAGGCAGGAGCCAGGCGGCCGGATCCAGGCAGCTCCATCAGCCTCCCCAGGGCCCAGCGGGGCAGCCGGCCGAGCTGCTCCCACTGCTCGCATGGGGCTGCGCCCGGGGACGGCAGAGGGGGCGGGCTTCAATGTGGCAGCTAACCAGTTCCCTCCAGTTTGGGGAGCCGTGGTGAAGCTGGGCCCCGGACTGAGGGTGCTGGGTGGGTGCTGAACAGGGGTGATGGGAAATGGGGGGGCAGCAAAAGGGCATCCCCCAGCTGCAAGTCCCGCTGCCAGCCGTGGCCTGGGTAGGTGAACCCCCCCCAGCACCCGGGTGCAGCAGCCTTCCCTGGGTGCCCGCAGCACCCCGGGGGGCTGGAGGGGATCAACTGTCCCTGCTGCACCCCAGAGGCTGCAGCCGGGCCTGGGCTGGCTGCCGGGGCGAGAGGGGTCTGCACCAGGATCTCCAGCCTGCCAGCACCTTGGTGGGGAGAGAGCCAGAGCAAGCATCTGTCTGTCCATCCAGCCTTCCATCCACCCCTCCTTCCCTCCATCCATCCTTCCCTCCATTCTTCCCTCCATCCCTGCCTCCATCCCCCATCCTTCCACCCCTGCTTTCACCCACCCACCCACCCCTCTCTCCCCCAGCCTGCACACCCAGCTGCCAGCCCAGCCCTGCCCGCCCACCCCCCCCACCCCCCACCCCCGCCATCTCCCCCTCCAGGTCCGTATCCTGCACCCTCACCTCGAGCTCCCGGGACCGGTGGCGATGCCATCCCGCCACCCTCCATTACCGCTACCGGCAGCCCTGTCTCTTTAACAGCCTCCGCTGCTGACACGCGTGTGCGTGTGTGCAAACGCGCGTGTGCGTGTGCGAGCAGCTCCCAGCTCCCCGGGCTGGCTGGCAGGAGGGACCCCCCTTCTCCATCCCCCCCCGGATCCGGATCCGGCCCCATTCACCCCCCCCACCTCCCCGCTTATTTTTCCTGTTGTTTAGCGGGGTTGGGGCGGGGGCCGGGCAGGATCCGACCCCTTTTCCAACGGAGGATTTTTTGGGGGTTTTCTCCCGGTTTTCTTCCCGGTGTTTTTTTCCCTGCAACCAAGAGAGGACGGGGACAAGGCATGGCATGAGCTTCGGAAGACGGTGCTGGAGGTAAGAGCCGCTCGGGAAAAAACCCTTTACAACACAAAGCCGGTGCCCGTTGTACCGGTGCCCATTGCACCGGCACCGGAGCTGCAACCACCTCCCGCCGCATCCCGCATCATGGAGCCGCGTTATATAACGACAGCGGAGCCGGCTCGGCCCCGGGGCTCCCGGTCCGGTTGCGGCCCCCGCCGCCCCCCCCCCCCCCCCCCCCCCCCCCCCGCCTCGGCCTCCTGGTAGCTTAACCGAGGATGGTGGTCGGTGTGAACCCCGCCGTGATGCTGCCCCCCGCCTGCCTTCTTTCGGGGGGGATGTTGGGGGGGGTAAGGTGCTGCCCCCCCCCCCACATAGCCGGGCATCACTGGGTGGGTAACGGCAAGGAGGAGGAGGGGGCGGGTGGGTACCGCGGGATGAAGGGATGCTTTGGGATGGGGATATAGGCAGACATCGCTGTGGGGACAGGGTCACCCAGGTGTGGGGTTGCTGCTTGGCCCCCCAGTCCCACGCTGCCAGCCTCCAAACTGCCTCTTGTCCTCCCTGATGGCAACATGGGACCATTGGCACCCCCAACACCCCAGCACCTCAGTGGGACTTCCCTTGCATGCAGGGTGCAGAGGACAGGGGCAGGGGGGACAGGGGCAGCCAGCCCCCCATCCTGGGGCCCTTGGGATGGAGGAAGGGGAAGGCCCTGGCTGGGATGGGGCCAAGGGGGCTGAGAGCCACAGCAGGGTCCTGCAGAGCCCAGCATGGGGCCAGGGAGCCTCCAGCATCCCAGAAGGGGGGGCACCAGGCTGGGGGCACAAGGCTGGGGGCACCAGGTTGTTTTGGTGGGACAGGGGATGGGCAGAGGGGTCCATGTGGGAGGTCGGCTGGGGCCAAGGGCTGAGTGAGCAGGCTGAGCCCCATGGAAGGGCTGGGGCAGGTGGGACCAGGCATGGATGGGGGAAACTGAGGCATGGGGTTGTGGCAGCAACCAGGCAGAGACTCCCATGACCTCAGCCGGGTGGAGGTCCAGTCATGCCATGGAGCTGGCGCGTGGCTCTGGCTCTCAGACATCCGCCGGCAGTGGTGGGATGTGGCAGTGCTTGGGCAGTGAAGGCTGGAGTGTGACAGTCCCTGCAGTAGGGGTGCACCTGGAAGAGGTCCTGCTCCATGAACACCCTCTGCCCAAGGTACAGGGGGTCTCAGGTCCTCTCTGCAGCACCCAGGGGGGTCCTGGCATGCAGCAGGGTGGGAGCAGCGGGCGCAGAGCATGCTGTGCTGTACTGGCATCTGCCCTGCTCTGAAAGCTGGGTGCTGATTTCACTCTGGCTACCAGGAAGAGGGAGGGAGGTGGCTTTGGAGTGGGGAGGACTCACTCAAGCATCCATTTTTAATGAGCTAGATATCTATTTTTCCCCGAGCTGGCTTCCCCCACATCGATCCCTTTGCCATCCGCCGGGCCTGCTCTCCTCCCTGTGCCAGTGGCTCCACAGCAGTGAGGAGCAGTGGGACAAGCATCCCAGCACTGGCAACCTCCCACCTTCCCAAATCCTGCTCCTGGGTATGCAGGGACACTTGCTTGGGCTGGGGCGGCACATGCAGGAAGGTGGGAAGGGGAAAAGGGTCCCCTTGTCTCCTCCGGTGGGGTCACCTCCATGTTGACCATCCCATGGGGATGTGGCCATGCTCCAGCCAGGAGAAGGGTGGCTGGAGTGGGAGCACTTTGAGTTTGGGAGCTGAATCCTGCCTTCACACTCTGCAGATTTAAGCTGTGCATGGCTCAGACCGGCAGCTCTACGGCAAAGCTGCGTCGCCCTGCCTGTACCTCAGTTTTCCCATCTCCAAGCCATGGCCCATTGCTCCCCTTTAGTGCCTGGGCAGACAGAGCAGCACCCAGAGAGGGGAAAGGGGACCCAGGAGGTGAGTGGGTGCCGATGGTATGGGAGGGAGCAGGATGGGGTGCGCAGGCGAGCGGGGCTCCTTCAGCAGCACGCCACCCCCGCTCAACCTAAGCCCACCTGCCTCAGGGATTGGTGACATTTGCCAGGTGCTACAGGGCCAGCAGCACAGAGGAGAGGGCTGGGGCTGAAGGAGAGAGTGTTTGGGGAGGGGTAAGGTCAGCAGAAGCTGTTTCTCCAGTGTTTCTACCTGCTGGAGCTGTGTGTGACCTGTGCCCAGCTCCTGGCTGGTGAAAGTGGGCGGCTGGGGGGCTGCAGTGGGAGCAGGATCAGGCCAGTACCTTTGCTTCCAGGATAAATCTAATGGCTTTTTGGAGCCTGTGTCGGCATTTAGCATCCACAACCCTCTGCAGCGAGGAGTCTCATGGCTGAATGTTGCCCACCTGCCCCAGTGTCCCATGAGCCTGGTGCTGATGGTCTCAGTGCTGGGCAGGTGTTCTCACACCTCGCCCCAACCCTGGCTCCTGACCAGACCCCTGAGCCCAGGGGTGAAGGGGCATTGCTGCGTGCGTGGCTGTTGACATGTCTTGAGGGACGAAGGTGTTTGAAGAAGAGGCTTCTTCAGAGGTACCCGAGGAGCACATCCATGTCCTGGGGTCATGGGGCTTGGGGGCAGCCATGGGCCACAGTCCCCTGGCTCCTCTGTCCTCATGGTATCTTGCATTTTTGTTCACCCTTTTGTGGGCCCAAGAGTGGGCAAAAGGGCTGTAACATGCTGGGTGCTGTCTGGGCTTGCAGCAAGGGGACACCAGGCCAGGCAGGAGCTGGCATAAGAGGAGCTGTTCCCTCTTCCCCTCACCTTGGTCGAGGAGAGCAGGGCAAAGCTTAACCGAAGCATAACTGTCCTCCCACAGTGATGAGAGCTGGGACCTCCAGAGGAGGCTGGAGGAGACGGGCCCAGGGCAGCACGTTGAGGTCCAGTTCTGCTCTGGTCTGTGCATCCCATGCTTCTCTTGGGTGGGGGGTTTCCTCCCAAGGGGATGTGGGGCTGACTGGAACATGGAGGGAGGTCGGGGCTTGATGTCTTTGGGAGATTTGTGTCTTAGCAGAGAAGACAAATGCTGCTGCAGGAAGGGCTTGCGGCAGCTGGAGGGGCCCCTGCTGCCTGTTGCAAGGAAATTTTGCTTGACCAGGCCCAGGGGGCTTGAGCTCTGCCTCATCCTCCCTACAGCTTCACCGTGCTGAGGGCTGAGGAGGGCAGGAGCTGCCTCTCCCAGTGCTCCTGGACATGAGCTGTTCTCTCAGCTAAGCAGAAAGTGGTGGGGATCTGAGCAGGTGGGGCTTTGGCACCTCAGCTGCGTTTCCCTGTCTCCCTGCGCATAAGGCTGTCCTGCAGAGCCCAGCCCCAGGTCTTGCTACTTGGAAGGGCTGTGGGACCTGGGGAAGAGCAGGACTGGAGAGTCCCTATTGTCGTGGCTCTGCTGCCTGACCCTGAGGAGCCTGAGACCCAGCCAGCCTGGCACTGAGAGTGGCAGCCAGCAGGGGTGGGACGCAAATCAGTTGTTTTCCCAGCCCCTTCTGAGCCTCTTTGTCCACTCCAAGGTGGGATGAGCTCCTTGGCATCGTTGGGAGTCAACAAGGGAGCAGAAAAGCTGTTCTCAGCCCTCCAGTTTCCCAAGGAGCTCTCAGGGTAATCTCAGTAAGGAGTTTCCCAGCTCCCATCACACAAAGGGCAGGTCTCGTGGGCCAGGCGGAGCGGTGATGCCCGTCCTCACCACAGGTTCCTGGCTTGCACAGCGAGGGAATAGGTAGCAGTGAGCGTGGAGCTGTGCTCTGATCCTCTCTCCCAGCTGACTTGTGTGAGTGCTGAGCCCAGGAGCACAGATCCGCCTGTGCGCGCACACACACACACACACACGCACACACAGAGGTACAGCTTCTTCCTACCCAAACACACCTGCTACTCCTCCATCTCCAGGAGATTTTGTGGCTCCTGCAGGGCCTTCTGTGGCTCCTTGGCATTGCTGGGGTGATCCAAGCCCTCCAAGAGGACCCAGCCTTAGGGGCTGGTGTTTGTGCACTCACTGCTTACAACACTGGCCTGTTGTAAGTCTGACCTGATGGGATCAGAGCAGGAGGCAGCTTGCACACCACTAAGCACTGCCAGGGAAGGCAATCTTTGTAGTGGGATGTCTTTATTACTACCATGTGCTTTGGTCGACAGGTTCAGCCCCTCAGAACAAGAGCCTGCCTGGTATTGCAGCTGGTTGGGGATGTTTTATAGACCTGAGGGAGTCCAGGGAGCTGCTCCCCTCAGGAGTGCTGGACAAAAGCCTTGGCTGTGTGTTCTGCCACAGCACTATGTCTCGGGTGTGTTTTCTCCGCCTGTAGAGCAACTTGATTTGCTGCATTAGTAAAAATAGATGGGCTAATGAATTCAGCTGATGCAACCCTCTGTGTGTGTGTGCGCGTGCATGCGCTTATCTCTGTTTGTGTGTGTATGTATGCGTGTATACATGCAGCTGAATACCAAGGCTTGTGTAAGGTGCATCCACCAGCTCCTGGGGCTCTGATGAGGTGGTTGTGTGTGTTTATGTGTGTCTGTGTGCATATATAGATCTGTGTGTGTGTGTGTGTGTGTGTGCAGGAAGCCATGAGCGATGGCTGCTTGCTTGCTGTCACAGAAGCAGTGGCTCTACAGAAATAATTTTGCAGGAGCCTTGGATTCTGGCAGGGCAAGGACAGGGCTTCATGACAGGCTGGAAGGGCAGGAGGGGGGACTTGCAAGGACCTGGTGGGGCAATATCAGGATCTCACAGGGACCTGGCGGGGCAACAGCAGATCCTCACAGGGACCTGGCAGGGCAATAGTAGGATCTCACAGGGACTTGGCAAGGCAGTAGTAGGATCTTATAGCAACCTGGCAGGGCAATAGTAGGATCTCACAGGGACCTGGCAGGGCAGTAGAAGATCCTCACAGGGACCTGGTGGTACAGTAGAAGGCTCTGGACCTGGCGGGGCAACAGTGGATCCTCACGGGGGGCTGCTGAGGAGGGGGGTCCCGCAGGGACCTTGTAGGGTGACGCGGCCCCGAGGAGCGCGCGGGGCGGGGCCGCTGTCCGCGGTGCTGAACGGGGCCGCTGTCCGCGGTGCTGAACGGGGCCGCTGTCCGCGGTGCTGAACGGCCCTACTCGGCCACCTGGGCCGGCGGCCCGGTGAGTCCCATGGCTGGCCAGTCCCGGGCTTCCAGTGGCCCCCGAGCCCGGCTGACCCAGAGCCCTCGGTAGGCTGCAAGCCCGGCTGGTCCAGAGCTCGCCCTCGAGCCTGGCCACAGCAGGATGACTGTCTGATCCGGCAGGTCTCCACAGCCTGGGATCTCCCAGTGAACACCTGTACAGGGGTGGCACTAACAGGGTGACTGATCATCCTTCCCATCTCTTGAGGCCCTCATCCCTCTTCACTACCACATGCAGATGGTAAACTCTCCAACAGCTTCGGCAAACTCTATCTTCCTGGCAGCTTTCAACCTATTCTTCCCAGCATCTTCATCATCTGTGTAATGTTTGTAGTGATAGGCTCTTAGACCCCCTTCTTTCTTCTCTCTTCCTGCGTCAAATCCGCCCCCCCCCACTGCATCATCGCCCATTGTGGATGACAAAACCCTCATGAATGGAGTGACTTCTGTGGCAATGACATTTCCTGTGAAATGTGCACCCTGGAGCGAATTTAGGAGACTAAAAGACTTTGCCCTTTGCTTTTGTCAGGTTTCCTCCCACTGTGGATTGGGAGCTGGCACTCCACTGCTGGCAGATGCTTCATCCGCGAGCTGTGGCCTGCGAGAGCAGAGAGGGGTGTTATGGGGGGGTTGCAAAGCTGGGCTCTTCCTGTGAGATCCCAGAGTAAGAATGGTTGTACCAAGTGCTCAGCTCTCCTGCTGATGTTGTGTGGTTGACCCAGTCATGCAATCTGTGAACAATCAGATGATGGGGAGAGGAGGAAAGGCCAGATCTCTGCTCTCCTGCTGTTTTTGGGGTGACCAAAAAGCTGCTCGTGGAGCTGCTGGAACACCAGAGGAGCTCTCTGACACTTCCAAGGCAGATGGCTTCGCGTTTCCCTGTCCCTCCACTGTCTCAGTGGGTTGGAAGGAGGGCCTGAGGTGTGGGCTGAGCATCCCAGCATACAGCAGCTCTGATCTCTGCAGGATGTGGCACTTCTACTTCGTACATCAGAGCAAAGTGGCCTCAGCCTCGGGGTGCAGAAACCTGGGGGGCTGCTTGGCTGCAGGCAGGAGCTTTCCTGCAGCAGGGAAGGGCAGATCCCAGTGCTGCCCCATGGTGACAGAGATGGAGGAGAGAGCAGCTATTGGACCCAACTCCCTCCCCAGTCTGTGCCCCCAGATCACCTTCTCCAGGCTGGAGTCCTCTCCCCAAGCACAGTCATACTCCTTTTGGGGTGGTAGGAACCCCCAGATCCTTGCCTGCCCATTTCCCTGGAAAGATGTGATCATGTACAGCCAGACTGCCTGCCCGCCCCCCCCCCCCCGCTGCTGCCTGGAGACTGCCCGTGCCCAGAAGGCCTGAATCTCTGGCTGTCTTTCTATTTGAAGTGACTTCCTAGCTCATTCATGGTTCAGGATTTCTGTGAGCCAGACAGGCAGCCTCAGTGCCTGGGGCAGGGGGATTCTGGCTCAGCTTTCCAAGGCAGGACTGGGAAAGCTGCTGAATCCACTCAGCCCCCCCTGAGCTCGGCCTCGGGGACCAGCCGAGGTCTGAGCTGGTGGTAACTGTTGCCAACACCTCCTGCTGGCTGCATTTCAGTCCGGCGAGCTGTCAGCATCTGTTTCCTCCCGTGACTGTCCCCTTGGGCTCCCGAGGCCCCGGGCTGCCCCTCTGCCACCACCTGCCCTCTCCCTGGGGGACAACCAGTGTGCCGAATGGCTCTGGCTGGGGGCTCTGTGCTGGAGCGACAGCCTTTCTGTGCCGCCTGGTAATTAGCTGTTTGGATTGGTGCTGTATGGCTGTGTTAGACACCCTGATGCATATTCTGTTTGCTTCCCTAATTGCTGCCAAGCACCGAGCCGCTGGTTTAAGTTTCTGCCTTCTTTCCCCTCATCTTCTCCTGCTCTTGAGTGAATTTAACACATGTCCAAGCATCGGAGGCCCAGCTCCTCTGTCGGGCAGCATGAGCGGAGGCAGCAGAGGCTGCATCCGAGCAGGGAGTGGCGCCAGACTGTCTGCACAGGGCCGGGCTCATCCCCAGAGGCTGGGCTGTCTGTCGTGGTGCTGCTGCCACGGGGCCAGGCTGTCTGCAGGCACCTCTGGCCACTGCTGCTCACACCACAGGAGAGGCTTCAGCATCTCCCGCTAGCCCCACCCTGTGGCTCTGCTGTGCTGGGGAGGGTGTCCCCAGGAGATGCCACACGCCATGCATCCCATGGGGTTTTCTAGATTTGCCACCGGCAGCTGTTTGCACTCCTGGGCTCTTCCACAGCACATTTTGGGTGGCCACTCCTCTCTCTGGCTGCTCCAGGAGGGCTGGATGAGGTCGGGGATGCTGTGAGGGTGAAAGTGATGGGCTGGGGGCAATGAGGGATCTAGGCTGCTCCACACTTGGCAGGCATTCCCCCCAGACTGCAAGGAGCGTCCTTAGAGCCCACAGACCTGGGCCATGAGCATCACCAGCCAGAATGCTCCTCCCCTGGTGCTCCTCCCTCAGGGCCTGGCCATCTCCATCCCAAATCAAGCAGTTAAAGTAATTCCCTCATATTTATCTTGGGTCTGGGGGGAGCTGGCAATGGAGAGGGTCCTCAGGTCCCATCAGCCACCACCAGATGGACATGCCAGCCATTTCTTGGGGCTCGGGGACCAAGTCTCTGTCCCCTGGTCCCTGCGCTGGAAGCTGCTTTCCAAGGCTCCTTGCTGTGTCCCCGGGGGCTGCCAGGAGCCCAACACCCTCCAGCCTCAGACCCGGTTCTTTGGCAGGGTTTGGCATGGCCTTGGCAAACAGGGTGCAGGCAGAACAGGCAGTGCCCTGGCAGGGCCCAGTGCCAGGCACTGGCTAGGGTGAGGGGGGGGGAGCTGAGCCCCCATCAATTATTCACTTCCATATTTATAGAGGGAAATGTAATGAATAATGGATGGTGGGGTGCGGCGGGGCTGTTGGGAAGCCAGCCTTGCTGCCACTGCAATATTTATTGGCCTGGTTTGCTGGGGTGCTGCCCGGCTGCCGCGAGGCTCAGCAAGGCTCAGCCAGGCTCCCAGCTGACATGGGCTCACCGCCGAGCACCTGGCTGGCTCTGCTCCGCCGCTGCCACCTCCTCTCCCCTCCACTAAAATGATCAGAGTGGAGCACCTCTCCTGCAAGGAAGCTGGGAGAGCTGGGGCTGTTCAGCTCGGAGAAGGCTCCAGTGAGACCTTACAGCAGCCTGCCAGTGCCTAGACTTGTTAGTAGGGTCCACAGCAACAAGGACAGGGGACAATGGTTTTAAGCTAAAAGAAGATCGATTCCAACTAGATAAAATGAAGAAACATTTTAGGCAGAGGGTGGTGAGACACTGGCACAGGCTGCCCAGGGAGGTGGTGGATGCCCCGTCCCTGGACACATTCAGGGTCAGGCTGGACGGGGCTCTGGGCAGCCTGATCCAGTGGAAGGTGTCCCTGCTCCTGCAGGGGGGCTGGATGAGATGGCCTTTGATGGTCCCTTCCAACCCAACCCTTCTGTGATGCTGTGATCCTGCTCCATCTCCCGTTGGTGGCTGGATCCTGGGCTCAGAGAGGGATGTGAACATCTGGGGACAAATCTCCATCCATCCCCCATCACCAGGGACACCAGGGCCGTGCAGCTCCTTGGAGGACCCTGCTCTGTGCCCTGGGCATGTCCTCTCTGTGGCTGTGCCCAGCAGCCCTGCACCACCCCATCCCCTGTGCCACACTGCTCCCTGCACAGGGACCCCCAGAGTCTCCCTCCCTGCTGGTGCCATGACACCCCCCAGCCCTGCCCACCCTCCCTGCTCACTCTCCCTGCTGGACCAGCAGCCCCTCAGCCTGCACCCCTGTGTTGCAGAGAGACCTGTGGAAGATGTCGAACCCGAGAAACGGCGACACCAAGCCCCCATGTTTGCCCCGCAATGGACTGGTGAAGATCCCCACACAACCCAACGGCCTCGGCTCTGCCAGCATCACCAAAGGCACCCCTGCCGTGAAAAACCGCCTGTGCCAGCCTTCCTCCGTGCCTGCCATCCTCAGCCCGGCCTTAGCCCACCGCAGCGACCTGCCCATCCCCAGCCTGGCCTCCCCACTCTCCTTGGCCGCTCTGGCCAGCGTCTCCTCCCCTCCCAGTGCTTCCTTGGTGGGACTGAACACGAGCGAAGGCTCGGAGCAGCCCTCACCAGAACGGCTGCCCGGCTCACCCTCGGAAAGGCAGCTGGCAGTGGACGAGAAGATCCTCAACCGCTTGTTCTGGTACTTTTCGGCTTGCGAGAAGTGTGTGCTGGCACAGGTGTGCAAGGCATGGCGGCGGGTGCTCTACCAACCCAAGTTCTGGGTGGGCTTGACGCCCGTCCTGCACACCAAAGAGCTCTACAATGTCCTGCCTGGTGGCGAGAAAGAGTTTGTCAGCCTGCAGGGCTTCGCTGTCCGTGGCTTCGACGGCTTCTGCCTCGTGGGTGTCTCTGACCTGGACATTTGTGAGTTCATTGACAACTACCCCCTCTCCAAGAAGGGGGTCAAGTCCATGAGCCTTAAGAGGTCGACCATCACAGATGCAGGGTTAGAGGTAGGTGGCCCCAGTGAGGTGACTGGCGTGACTAAGATGTGGCAATGGCAGCTCCTTCCCAGTGGCCCTGGGGACACACGCACAGGCAGAGCTTTCACCAGCTGCAGGCAAGGAGCAGGCAGGCAGCATGGCCATCCCACGGATGCAGGCAGCATCGGGAGCCCCTGCCTGTGGTCTGGGTGGTGGGGTGGGCTGCAGCCTGCGCTGCCCTCCCAGGCAGGGGGGCAGGATGTTGTCGGGGCAGGGGGTTCACCCCTGCTGCCTGCTGGTGCTGCCGGGAAGGCAAAGCCAGGCAAAGTGGCCATGCCGCTGGGCGGGGGATGTTGTGGTGGGTCACGAGCACTCAGGTGATGGGGACTCCCTGCTTGGTTGGCTGCTACCCAGCAAGGGGGTTCACCTGGGCAGGGGGTTGTGGGTCAGACAGAGATGGGCAACTGCACAGGGCCAGGCAAGGACCCCACCTAGGTCCCCAGCTGCTCCATGGCCATATTTACCTGAGCAGTGCCTGTGCTGGGAGTGGGCATTAATCCTGCCCCCACCAACAGCACCAGGTACAGAACAGGGGCTGTGGCCAGGGGTCCCTACCTGTCCGCTCCCATTCCTCACTGATGCTGGTATGTCCTAGAGCAGTGTGCTGCTGCAGTGCCCGGGGAGTCCCAGAGACATGGCTGGACCCAGGCAAGACTGGGACAGTGAGAAGAGCCCCAGGGGGCTCAGCGTGAGCCAGGGAAGGGGGTGTGGGGCTGTGCAGGGTGGGCAGCAGTGCCCACCGTGCCCTGACCCCTTGCCCCTTGGCAGGTGATGCTGGAGCAGATGCAAGGAGTGGTACGGCTGGAGCTGTCGGGCTGCAACGACTTCACAGAGGCTGGGCTGTGGTCCAGCCTCAATGCCCGCATCACGGCGCTGAGTGTCAGCGACTGCATCAACGTGGCCGACGATGCCATCGCCGCCATCTCGCAGCTTCTGCCCAACCTCACCGAGCTCAACCTGCAAGCCTACCACGTGACAGACACGGCGCTCGCCTACTTCACTGCCAAGCAAGGCTACACCACCCACACCCTCCGCCTCAACTCCTGCTGGGAGATCACCAACCACGGCGTGGTCAACATGGTCCACAGCCTGCCCAACCTGAGTGTCCTCAGCCTCTCGGGCTGCTCCAAGGTGACAGATGATGGCGTGGAGCTGGTGGCTGAGAACCTGCGGAAGCTGCGCAGTCTTGACCTCTCCTGGTGCCCTCGCATCACTGACATGGCACTGGAGTACATTGCCTGTGACCTGCACAAGCTGGAGGAGCTGGTGCTTGACAGGTACAGGGCTATGCCAAGCCGTGCTGTGCCACGCCATGCCATGCTGAGCCATACTGTACCATGTTAAGCCATGCTGAGGCATGCCATGGCATGCTAAGCCATGCTAAGCCATGCCACATCATGCTGAGCCATGCCATGCCATGCCATGCCATACCATGCTGAGCCATGCCGCACCATGCCGCACCATGCCATGCCATGTCATGCCATGCCATGCTGAGCTGCGCTGGAAGCAGTGGGCGCAGCAGGGGGGCAATGGTGTGAGGACACCCATGGGTGCCCTGCTCTTGGCCAGCCCTGACACCCTGTGTCCCCGGCAGGTGCGTGCGGATCACCGACACTGGCCTCAGCTACCTGTCCACCATGTCGTCCCTGCGGAGCCTCTACCTGCGCTGGTGCTGCCAGGTAGGTGGGGGAACACCACCGTGCCCATCCCGGCTGGCATGGCAGGGATGGATGGCGGAGTGGCTGGCATCTCCCTGGGGATGGGCCATGAGCTCAGGGTGGGCACCCCAGGCTGGCCAGAGCTCCCACAACTTGGTGCTGGAAAGTGGGGTGCTTCTGCAAGTTCAGCAGGACTCAGCCTTGGCACTCTCCCCCTGCCCCAGCACCCTTCCCCCGTATCTTGCACCCTGACCCAGCACCCTGCCCAGCACCCTGCCCCTGCACCCAGCATCCTGCTCCAGCATCCTGCACCCTGCTCAGGCTCCCTGCCCAGGCACCCTGCCCCAGCGATGCTGAGCCCCTAGTGCCGCGGTGGCTGGCCCCCATGGAACCCCTCCTTGTCCCTCCCGCTCCCACTCCATTTTCTTTTCCAGGTGCAGGATTTTGGCCTGAAGCACCTCCTGAGCATGGGCAGCCTGCGCCTCCTCTCGCTGGCCGGTGAGACCCCAACCTTGCTCCCCCGGGACTGGGGTGGCTGGGTCCCCATGGGGCTGGGGAGACCAGATGTGGGGACAGGGACAGCTGAGGGGACAAGCAGCATCTCCCAAGCCAGCATGGCATGGCTCCCACATCCCCCTTAGCCGCCTGGGCATCTGCGCCCAGCCCAGCTCCCCATGGATGAGTCCACAGCCAGGCTCTTTGGGTGCTGGGGTTTTTGGGGTGTTGGTGTTTTGGGTGCTGTTTTTTTGGGGTGCTGGTGTCTTGGGGTGACAGTGCACCCTGTCCACTTGCAGGCTGTCCCTTGCTGACCACCACGGGGCTGTCAGGGCTGGTGCAGCTGCAGGAGCTGGAGGAGCTGGAGCTCACCAACTGCCCCGGGGCCACCCCGGAGCTCTTCAAGTACTTCTCCCAGCACCTCCCGTGCTGCATGGTCATCGAGTAGTGCCGGACCTGGCTGCCCCACTCCCATGCCCACCCTGCTGTCACCCCGTCTGACATCGCCCACCCCATTTCTTTCCGTCTGCTGGGGGATGCAAAAGACGCCATCGATTACAACCGACCCCGGACACCCACCACATCGAGGCCCCCAAGGGATGCGGGGCACCGAGGGGAGATGGGGGACGGCGTTACCCCTCACTGGAGCCCCCCTGGGTACCCTGTAAATTCCCCCCACGCTGGCACCATCGCCTATCCTCCTCCTGGTGTCTTGCCAATCCCTTCCGGACAGATGAATGGACATCATGGAAATCCAAAGTGGGAAGGCGATGGCAGTGTGACCCCCCTGGGCTGCATCCTGCTCCCCCCACCCCAGTGCCAAGCAGGCGTGCAGCCCTGCCGCCAAGGATGCTCCTAGGGACCAAAGGATGCTCCCAGGGATAGGCGAGAGGAGGATGCTTATTTTTGGCACCCATGGGTGGTGGCACAGGCTGGATGGGTCCCCTTGCCACCCCCACAGGGGGTCATCAAGCCACCCCCCTGTGCTGCGTGTCCCCCCTGAGCCCCAGCCCTGCCCTTGGGGTGCCCAGCGCTTTCTCCTGGTGAATAGGATGTTTTTCTCTGCCCTCCCGACCGCCGTCCTCGCATGCTCGCTTGCTTCAGTCTCGTGGTACGGCAGGCCCTGGGGTACCCAGGGGGGATGGTGACAAGTGACAGCCTCCATTTGGCCCCTCTATATGGCTTTGTCCTGGCCAGATCCTGCCCCAGGAGCCAGGATATCCTGGCAAGCATCCTCCCTCGCCCTGGGGACCCCGCTGCACCCCTGTTTGCGTGGGGTCGGTGGGGCAATGCCAACGCCGAGGAGCGACCCATCCGGCTGGGGACCGGGGCCAGGTCTGAGCTGCTGCGGGGACACCAGCAGCACAGAGCAAAGGTGTGAGGTGGCACTTAGGACACGCTGCCATCGCTACCACTCTTCCAGCTGGAAAGCCATCGCCCCAACACCAGTGGCAAGCAGGGGGCCCGGGGGAACCCTGGGCCAAGCTGGGCATGGGGCTGAGGTGCCCGCAGGGACCCGGTGCGGGAGGTGACAGGGTGGCTGTCCCCAGGACATGGCCCACTGCCACACCAGCTGCCTGCACCACCCTGGGAGTGGGCACGGATGTGGGCATGGACATAGGCATGGACACGGACATGGACATGGACACGCTTTCGGTT
The DNA here is from genome assembly GCF_015220075.1 of Falco rusticolus. Lineage (NCBI taxonomy): Eukaryota > Metazoa > Chordata > Aves > Falconiformes > Falconidae > Falco > Falco rusticolus. Next base: position 37,766,448 of record NC_051190.1, read on the forward strand.
TGTTTTGCCTTTGTACCGGCCGGGAAGGAACTGCTGCACCAACCGCCACCTCCGCTCCCTCCTTTGTCCAAAATGCCACTTTCTGGCCCCAAAATGGTGCTAGGACCTTTGTGGCCCTGGGAGTGGGTTTGGGGTGTGCCAGGAGCCACCGGGACAGGGTGGCACCACCAGGGCATGGAGCACGCTGGCACAGTGGCAGCCAGGGTGGGGGGGTGCCTGGGGGACACGGGGGCCAGGGCCAGGCCAGGCAGTGGCACATGGAGGGTCCCCCACCCCTGCAGATGACAGCAGCAGTTGGGGGGGGGGGGGGGGGGCATCAGCCCTGAGCACCCTCACGGTCCCACGTCACATAGGCAGTCCCAGGGCTGGGGTGTCCCCATGCCCCACACTGCACCCCCCCATGGCCGTGTGCCCCCATAGCCCCAAGGGCACCCCAACAGTCCCCAGGGCACTCCCATACACCCCAGGGCACCCCCGCTCCCCTGCACACCCATCCCCCAGTGGAGCCCTGTACCTCCCTGTACGGCCACCCCCATGTAGCCCTACAACCCAGTGCAGCCCCACGCTCTAGGGCACCCCCAAACTCCCCAAGCAGCCCCACACCTCAGCGCACCCCCATATCCCCCCAGTGCATCCCTGCACCCCCAGTGCACCCCATCTCCCCTGCTGCACCCCCAGCGCTCCCCATTTCCCCACCCCAATGCACCCCATTTCCCCCCAGGCACCCCCACCCCAATGCACCCCAGGTCTCCCCCGACACCCCCATTTCCCGCCCGCCGAGCCGCACCCGCCCGCTGCGCGCCGGGGGCGGGGCCTCACTCGGGGGCGGGGCCTCACCGGAAGGGGGCGGGGCGCCACGGGCGTTTCCGGGGCGGCCGGCGGGGCCTGCTCGGCCCGAGCTGCCGGCTGGGCTGCACTGGCAACGGGTACGGCACCGGCACGGGGGCCGCGCAGGGGGAGGGCCTGGCCGGCAGCGGCGGGGGGCCCTGAGGAGGCCTGAGGAGCGGGAAGGAGGCCCTGAGGGGCCCAGAGGGGCGGGAGGGGGCCCAGAGGAGGCCCTAAGGGGCGGGAGGGGTCTCTGAAGGGCAGGAGAGGGCCCTGGGGAGGCTCTGAGGGGCCCTGAGGAGGGGTCAGCGTGGGGTGTGAGGGAGCTGGGGGCCTGGCGAGGGAAGGGGCACAGGGGCTGGCAGGGGGCAGTGCCGGGGCTGGGCCTGTTTTCGGGGAGATGGCCCGTGGGTGGCCTCAGAGCTCAGACACCTGTGATCCCTAGGCAGCCTTGCTGGCCCCAGTCCCCCCACCCCCCCACCGAGCAGCAGTGTCCTGGCCTGCTCCTGTGCCTGACCGGGGCGGGGGGCGGTGAGTGTGTGTCTGTGTGTGTGCTGGCCCCCATCTGCTGGAGAAGCAGGGTGAGCCCCTGCCTGTGGTGCTTGCAGGGTCTGGGTCGCAGACAGTGCCCCGCGGGGATGACTGCGGCCTCATCTCACCCACCTCTGGCTGGAGGTGCTGCTCGCCTCGCTCTGTGTCACTGTAGCTGAGCTCCTGAAGTGCCCACAGCAGCTGCTCCCATCAGCGAGCATTGCGGGGAGTTGAACTGAGGAGGGAACAAGGAACCCAGAAAAAGTTTTCAAGAGCTCACTGAGCAGAAGTTACAGAAGGCAGCAGGAGAAGCCCAGTGTGCAGCTTTATCTCTCTTCCTGGAGGTAGCAAGCTGGCTACAGCCTCTCACCTCCACAGCCCATTGATGTGGCCACAAAAAGCTGCAGTTGAAGCCACCTGGGCCTGCCAGCAGCTGTGGGAGGTGAGCCTGTCCCTTCCCAGCTCTGGCTGAGGTGGAGCAGGGTGGCTGTGCACGTGTGAATGCAGCAGGTGGGGAAACAAGCCTCCGAGCCTGCTCCTGGAGAGGGGAGTGCGCCCCAAGGTCAGCCATGGAGAAAATGGCCAGGGTCACCACTGCCCTGGGGGGCAATGCCCTCACGGGCCGGACCATGTTCTGTCACCTGGATGCCCCTGCCAATGCCATCAGTGTGTGCCGCGATGCTGCCCAGGTGGTGGTGGCTGGCCGCAACATCTTCAAGATCTACTCCATCGAGGAGGACCAGTTTGTGGAGAAGCTGAACCTCCGTGTTGGCCGCAAACCCTCCTTGAACTTCAGCTGTGCGGACGTGGTGTGGCACCAGATGGACGAGAACCTGCTGGCCACCGCAGCCACCAACGGTGTGGTTGTCACCTGGAACCTGGGGAAGCCGTCCCGCAACAAGCAGGACCAGCTTTTCACCGAGCACAAACGCACTGTCAATAAGGTCTGCTTCCACCCCACTGAGGTCTACATGCTCCTTAGCGGCTCCCAGGATGGCTACATGAAATGTTTCGACCTGCGCAAGAAGGACTCTGTCAGCACCTTTTCTGGTACGAGCACAGGCTGTTGCTTTCCCCCTTACCCTGGTGAGAGACAGAGGTTGGGGGCTTTGCCCTTTCCCCATGCCCAGGAGGAGGGTTTGCTCAGGGCACAATGTCTGGAGCAGGCAGGGAGGGACCCGAGAGGTGTTTTGGTGCAATTTTTTTTTTTTTTTTTTTTTTTTTTTTTACTGCTCAGCAGTGGGCCAGGTCTGCACAGGAGATGGAGGGTGGCTGCATCACTCCCTGCTTCCCCTTCTCTCTGGGCTGGGGACCCCCATGGCTCTTCCAGTGGGGTTTTTAGCTTTGCTGGAGCTCTGTCCCACCAGATCTCAACTTCTGTCCCTGCTCAGGCCAGTCGGAGAGTGTGCGTGATGTCCAGTTCAGCATCCGGGACTACTTCACCTTTGCTGCCACCTTTGAGAACGGGAACGTGCAGCTGTGGGACATCCGCCGGCCGGACCGCTACGAGAGGATGTTCACGGCCCACAATGGGCCCGTGTTCTGCTGCGACTGGCACCCAGAAGACAGGTGTGTGTGGGGTCGGACCCTGCCAGCCACCTGGCCTCAGCAGAGGTGGGGCAGTCTCTAAAAACAGGTTTGGGACGTCTTTGGAGGGGATCAGGGTCTCTGATACCCTGGCCCCTTGTGTCAGGGGCTAGGCTGTTGCTGGAAGATGGGAGCAATTACTGCTTTGAGGGTCTGGGGGGTGTTTTGGTTTTGTTTTTTCCTCTGCTGTCCCTGGCAAGTGGAAACCAGGGGTAGGGGGAACTGGTCTGGCTGGGAGCCCTTCGGATGAGTGTGGCTCTAAAGATGCAGGGCCTTAAGTGGGGGTGGGAAGGAGGGGTGTTGCCCGACCTGGTTATGGAAGAGCAGAGGCGTTAGGGTAGCTGGCTCCCCTTGGCATGGACATGGTCACATCTGTGTTGTCACTGTTTCTGTGCTGGGGTGGAAAAGGAGAGGTGAACGGGCATGGATCCTGGCCCAAGTTGGCTTCTTACAGTCTTTCTCCATCCTCCTACCAGGGGCTGGCTGGCAACAGGCGGCCGGGATAAGATGGTGAAGGTGTGGGACATGAACACCACGCGGGCGAAGGAGATCTATTGCGTGCAGACCATCGCCTCAGTGGCCCGGGTGAAGTGGCGCCCAGAGTGCAAGCACCACATCGCCACCTGCTCCATGATGGTGGATCACAATATCTACGTCTGGGACGTGCGGCGTCCCTTCATCCCCTCTGCCATGTTCGAGGAGCACAAGGATGTCACCACGGGCATTGTGTGGCGTCACCTACACGATCCTTATTTCCTCCTGTCCGGCTCTAAGGACAGTACCCTCTACCAGCACATCTTCAAGGATGCCAGCCAGCCCATCGACCGGGCCAACCCAGAGGGGCTGTGCTACAGCCTCTATGGAGACCTGGCCTTTGCTGCCAAAGAGAGCCTCATCTCCTCCGACTCCAACCGCAAGCCCTACATCGGGGACCGGCGTCACCCCATCTTCTTCAAGCGTAAGCTGGACCCCACGGAGCAGTTCGAATACATCTCCTCCTCCAGCACCCTCAGCGTCTTTGAGACGGACATGGAGAGCGGCAGCATGGACTGGTTTGTGCACACAGCCAAGCAGTATGCGCTGGCCGGCAGGCCTCTGGCCGAGCTCTGTGACCACAATGCCAAGGTGGCCAAGGGCTTGGACCGCAACCAGGTGAGACTTGGACTGGAGACTCTCAGCACAGACCTAGGCTGGTGCTGAGGTTGAAAGGTGCTGTCAGGATGAGGCCTGCCACCTGAGCTGGATGGCAGCTCTTTGGCTGGATGTGGCCTCTGGCTGTCCCCAGAAGGTGCACCTCTGCCTGGCACCAAACCCATAGCACTGTTGCCTACAACAAGCACAGATCATTGCCCAGAGAGCCTGCCCAGCTCTCTAGATCAGTCAATGATGGGAGTTTGCAGTCAGGCATGTGGCTGCATGGAGCCCAGTTTTTAGCCTGATGAGGTCTGACCACAGCTGTCTCACACACAGGTGGCTCAGACGTGGACGATGCTGCGAATCATCTATTCCAGCCTTGGCACTGTGTCATCCGCCAACCTCAACCACAGCATGGGGAAAGGCAGTGCCACTCTCCCGCTCATGAACAGGTAAGAGGTGTCAGAGCCGCAGTGAGCAACATGACACCTGAGCTGGCTCCATGAGTGGGAGAGTGGAGACAGCTCCTCGGCTGGGCTGGAGTCACAGGGTGGGAGCAGGGACAGCTCTCCTCCAGCCTCAGGCCACTGGTTTGCAGGCTGGCATCGTTTGGACACAGCCATTTTCCATGTGGCTGTGAGAAGCGAGTGGCCAGCCTGGCCTTGAGCTGGGCAGCCTTGTATGCTGTGTGCTTCCCTTCTTGAAACAAAGTTTGAAGCCATGGGGGGGTGTGGGGCACATACCGACTTTGCAGTTCTCTTAATGAGTGACTGTAACTGAGGGCTGGGGATGGTGAACCTCTTATCTTGCTGCTGATGTGGAGAGCTTGTCCTCTGCCTTTCAAAGGGAGAGGACAGCCTGGCTCTTCAAGCGGCTTGCTGGCTTGGAGAGCCCTATCTTGGGCTGATGAAGCAGGAAAACTTGTTTTTCCTATTCTCAATGACATATAAAAGTGAGGGGTGAGGACTCCAAATGAGCTGTCAGACCTTGCAGGGCTGGGTTCCCAGGGTGAATAAGAAATCCTCAAGGAACATCAAAGGAAACCCTCTCCTGGACCAAGCTCTGCATCCAGACAGGTTGCTGTCTGTCACTGACTTAAAAACCACAGGCAGCAAGCCGAAGAGCTCGGCTCTGCTTCAACCCCATTCCTTTCCTTTCTCAGTGAAACCTGAGAGCAGTGATACATAACAAACAGCAAGGCACCTTGTAGTGAGGTAGCTCCTGTTTACCTGCCTTTGAGGTGAAGGTAAATATTAAGAGATGGAGTCAAGAGCCTGCACTCAGCTCTGAAGTCCTTTAGGAAGACCTTTGTGGGCACCTTTGCGGTGCATGCACAGAGACACCAAGCTTGGAGAAAGGGCTGTGTTAACAATGGCACTGTAACTTTAAGTTAACAAAGTGGGGACAGCTGATTTCTGTACTCTGAGCAAAATCACCACATCTTGTGTTTCACCATTCAAATTGCAGCTGGACACTTATATTCAGGCTGTTTCCTGGCTAGAATGGAAGCTGTGACTATTGGTTTCTTTCTCAGCTTTAACCTGAAGGACATCCCCTCTGGGCTGGGCAGCGAGTCAAGACTGGACCGCAGCAAAGGAGAAAACCGCACAGAAAACATCCTCATGGATTCCTCCTCCACCTTGATCAACAACGAGGGTAATGTTTCTGGGGTGGGCACAGTCCCAGTCCTACAGCTCTTCCCTCCTCAGCTGTAGGTGGCCAGCTGCAGGCTCCAGGTAAAGCACACTGAGCCCCAGGGTGCAGGGCAGTTTACCTCCGTGACCCCTGCAGTGGTGGCTGTGAGTGCCAGGAATGTGACTGCGCTGGGGAGCTGAGCAGTCTGGCTGGGGCAGGATATGGGGGATTCAAATCCAACCTTGTGCCTGAGGTAGGATGAGCTGATTTCTCTCTCCTGGGGCACACAGACAACGAGGAGACGGAGGGCAGCGATGTCCCTGCAGACTACCTGCTGGGAGATGTGGAAGCAGATGAGGATGACTTGTATATGATGGACCATGAGAACCCACACGGTGAGTCCACAGCTGGTGCTGGGAGGTGTTGCCTGTCCCAGACCCGTAGCTGGATTTTCTCCTGGCCTTCCCTACTTGTTCCTGATCTCTCCTCACAGCTGAGGAGCAGGAATACAGCCTTCCCCAGGAAGCCTTTCCCCTGCGCCATGAAATTGTGGACAACCCATCGGCCTTGGACCACCTGCAAGACAAGGCTGACTCCCCTCACGTCAGCGGCAACGAGGCTGAGACAGTGTCGCTGACACCAGTGGAGTCCTTCTCCCTCATCTCCATCTCCCATTCGCTCTATGAGAACCGCCTGCCCACCGACTTCTTCAATCCTATCGTGCGGGACACGCTTCACTTCTATGCTGAGCAGGGAGATGTGCAGACGGCCGTGTCTGTCCTCATCGTACTGGGGGACCGCATCCGCAAGGAGATTGATGAGCAGACCCAGGTGGGCCCCGGGAAGCCCCTTCCTGGCTGTGTAGGAGCTGAACCCTCCCTTCAGGGCTGCTGCAGCAGCCCCATGAGATGCAGTAGGACACCTAGGTGGGACTCAGGGGTGGTGTATCCCAACGTGATGGGAGGGACCCAGCTGTTCTCTGGGCACCTCCCATCTCCAGCCCCTGCCAGGCTGCCTCTAACCCTGGGTGGGCAGCTCCAGGACCCTGGTACCCAGCTGGCTGCCCTACCACTAGTCCTGGCAGGGCCTCGCAGTGGTGTCTGCAGGGCCAGGGTGGGGAAGTGGCCTTGGGCTGTTGATTTGGGGAAGGATACCTCCTCCCCAGCCCCGAAGAGCACTTCCCCTCCTGCAGAGATCTTGCCTTTGGGATGCGGAGCTGGGATCTTGGGGGGCGGAGGGGGTGAGGTGGGGGGGTTGGGGAGTATGTCAAGGCTCAGCTGTCTGTGGCTATCCCCAGGAGCACTGGTACACGTCCTACATTGACCTGCTGCAGCGCTTCCAGCTCTGGAACATCTCCAATGAGGTGATCAAGCTGAGCACATGCCGTGCTATCAACTGCCTCAACCAGGCTTCCACCACCCTGCACATCAACTGCAGCAACTGCAAGCGGCCCATGAGCAACAGGGGCTGGATCTGTGACAGGTGAGTGCAACACTGCAGTCAGCGAGCAGGCAGGGGGGTAGGGGACCACACTCTGGTCACCGAGGGGAGTCCCAAAGGGGCTGCAGGAGCAGGAGGGTGCCATGGTTACCCCTCATTTCCCCCCACCCGAGGGCTCCCCCTGCCCATGCTCACCCTCTTCTTTCTGATGCAGGTGCCGGCAGTGTGCCAGCATGTGTGCTGTCTGTCACCACGTGGTGAAGGGGCTCTTTGTCTGGTGCCAGGGCTGCAGCCACGGTGGCCATCTCCAGCACATCATGAAGTGGCTGGAGACCAGCTCCCACTGCCCTGCTGGCTGTGGCCACCTCTGTGAGTACACCTGAGCCCCTTGCTAGGGGAGGGGGGGGAGAGGTGGGGCAGGCAGCAGTGGGCAGGGCCTCCTGCCTGATTACTGCTCTGCCCCCACCTCCCTCCCTGTATTTATTTTTGTGTAAATAGGGCCCTGCAAGTGACCCCCGCCCCCCATCTGCCTCTTTTGTACTGGATTAAAACAAAACATGAGCTGAACTGGGTCACGCCTCTTCTCTTTGATGAACCTGGCGGCAGCGGCCCACGGGTGATCTGCTCCGGCCCCGCTCCCCAGCCGAGGGTCCCTCCCCTGCAACATCCCGGCAGGCTCTGGGCACGACTTTTTAAGCCGCGGCCCCTTTAAGCCGCGGCCGTGCAGGGATCCGTAGCGGCGCGGCCAGCCAATGGCAGAGCCCCGCGTCAGCGCGGGCCGCGGTGCCTGTCGGGAAGCGTAGTCCGTCGGCGGCCCTGCTCCCCGATGGCGGCGGCGCGGCGGCTGCTGCTGCTTGTGCTGCCGCTGGCCTGGGCCCGGCCCGCGGGCGGCACCGACCCGTCGGGCGGCGGCTGGTAAGGGCGGGGGACGGGGACGTTGCCCCCGCTGCCCCCCGTTGCCTCCCGCTGCCCCCCGTTGCCTCCCGCTGCCCCCCGTTGCCTCCCGCTGCCCCCCGTTGCCTCCCGTTGCCCCCCGTTGCAGGCTGGCGGGCACGGTACCGGAGGAGCAGCGCTGCACCGTGGAGCGGGCCGACGCCTCCCTCACCTACTCCCTCTTCCTGCAGCGGTACGGGCCGCTGGGCACGGCCTCGGGCGGCCGCTGACCCCAGAGAGGGGCCGGGGGCGGGGGGGGCCGCGGACAGTCCCCGGTGCCCCGAGGCATTAGCGGGGAAGGTGGCTGGGCCGGCCCCCGTGGGACCCCGCTGCGCTGCTCTCCCCCAGGTTCGCCTTCTCCCGGCCGGTCATCCTGCGCGGGGTCACCGACAACTCAGTGAGTGCCGGGAGGGCACCTGGGGCACTCAGGGAGGCCGGGGCAGGGGACACACACCGGTGCCTGAGGAGCGGTGGCAGCAGCATCCCGGCCCCACTGTTGTCCCCCCACCCAGGCCTTCCGTGCCCTCTGCACCCGGGAGAAGCTTCTGGCGGCCTTTGGGGCCTGCCCGGTGCGGCTCAGCACCGCCAACACCTACTCCTACCGCAAAGGTGAGGGGCAGGGTGGGGGCAGCACCCCCGGCGCCCCCCCCATGGCAGGCAGCATCTGCCCAGGGGCTGCCGGCCTGGCCCCCAAGCTCTCCCTTGCCCACAGTGGACGTGCCCTTCCAGGAGTATGTGGAGCAGCTGCTGAAGCCGCAGGATCCGGCCAGGCTGGGCAGTGGTGGGTAGCACCATCCTGCTCTCCACAGCTGGCCACCCTTGCCCTCCTCACTGGCTTCAGCCTCCCCCTCTGTGTGCATCCCCCCCAGACACTCTCTACTTCTTCGGGGACAATAATTTCACTGAGTGGGGCCCCCTCTTCCAGCGGTACGTGCCCCCTCCCTTCCGCATCCCGGGCACCAGCCCTGCCTACAGCTTCGGGATCGCAGGTGGGTGCCTGCAGAGGTGGCGGTGGGGGCAGGGGGGGGTCTCTCCAACACTAACCCCAACGCTCTCCCACCATAGGCTCAGGATCTGGTGTTCCCTTTCACTGGCATGGTCCCGGTTTCTCTGAGGTGATCTTTGGGAGGAAGGTGAGAATTTGGGAGGGAGGGGGGAGAAAAAGACCCCAGTGGGCATTCCCGGAACATGCAGAAGCCCCCTGGGGCTCAGCCCGAGGGGCTGGAGGGGAAATGGAGGTGGGGGGGGGGGGGAGTGCCCTCCTCCCTGGTATCTTCCAGCGCTGGTTTCTGTATCCACCGGATAAAACACCCCACTTCCACCCCAACGAGACAACGCTGGCCTGGCTTCACCACACATACCCCGTGCTGCTGCCGTCGGAGCGGCCACTGGAGTGCACCCTCCGCCCCGGGGAGGTGAGTCCTGCATCACCCCGGGTCCCTGCTCCCCTCAGAAGGGGGGAGGGGACACCCCCAGTCAGCACCCCCAGCTCTCTCCCAGCAGGTCCTGTACTTCCCTGACCGCTGGTGGCACGCCACACTCAACCTGGACACCAGCGTCTTCATCTCCACCTTCCTGGGGTAGAGCTGGGAAGGATGAGGACATGTCACCACCATCCCAGCTGCAGTGAGAGCAACAGCAGCTGCCCACTCAATTACTGGTGTTGGGACCAAGTGCCTGAAGTTCTGGTTTTTACTGGTCTTTCCTCTTCCCCTTGGATTAAAGTTGTTGTTCTGCTGTAGTGCTTCGAGTATTGCTACATCCCCGCCCACCCTTGGGGACTGGCACTGGTTCCCAAGCCAGGACAGCGCCTGCTGGTGCAGAGATTGTTGCCCTGAACCACTCCAGCTCTTTTCTCCATATTTATTGCTGAATTTTTTTTTATTTTTTTTTTAATTGACATTGGCAAACTTCCAGAGGGTGCTCAAAAGCCAGGCAGGCTGTCAGCTGACTGAAAAGCTGGAGTCTCAGTCAGATGCAATTTGTTGGTTGGTTTTGTTGTTTTGTTTTTTTTTTTTTTAAAGGGATTTCATTAAAAGGAAGAACTTTAATCCAGGCAGCTGGTCACAGGGGAACATTGGTCTCCCACCCTGGCAAGTGCCTATTTACAGGGAAGAGGAGGACCTGACCCTGGCCAGGCAGGAGGTGGTGGGAGGAGGAAACAACTATGTACACAGGGAGGGGACTGGGGCAGACCAGCACCAGGCGCTCATCCCGACAAGCTCCTCCCTGGAGCAGGACACAATCTTTGGGGATTGTCAGCTGCCATAGACAAGGGGGACCCTGCTCTCTGGGTGATTAATATGTTGGTGAGACCTTCCAGTCCACTTTGATGAGCCAGTCTCCTCCAACCCCCCAGGGCAGGTCTTCCTCCAAGTGCCATGGTCAGCAAGGAGCTGGTGGAGAGGGAAGCCTTTGTGCCCACCCAGCCACTGCGGCTCCTCAGGAAGGGGAGATGGGGACGTGCCCTCACCCAGCGCTTTCGCTGGATCTCTGGGCACCTGGAGCAGAGGGGGAGCAGCTGGAGAGCAAGTAAGGCATGGTGCCAGCCCAGCGAGAGCTGTCTGTGCCGCTGTGGCTGGGGGAACCTGGGCAGGCCAGCGCTGCCCCCTCAGCCCCTCAGTAATCCTCCACCCAGCCATTCTCCGAGATGAACGCATCTATCACCTCCTTCATGGCGAGGTTGGGGATCAGCTGATCCTGGGTCAAAGGACTCCGCGTCACTGGATCGAAATGACCCACGCGCTGTAAGGGAGGAGACAGCCACCAACCGGTTACTCCATGTGCCCAGCCTCAGCCCCGGGGCACAGGTGCCCGTGAGGCCAGTGCAGTCCTGGCCTGTGTGCCGGCATCCAGCCCAGCAGCCAGGCATCCTGTGCCTGCTGGGGGCAAGGCAAGAAGGGGGTGGAGGGAGAGCCCCTTCTGAAGGTACCTCCCAGCAGGCTGGGAGCAGGTCAAAGCACAAGGTCCCTGCCAACAGCCGCCTCTGCTTCAGGCAGGGCCCGGCAGCGCCTGCCACCTTCCTGCCTGCCCCCACACCTCCGCAGGGCGATGCCTGGGCAGGTAACTGGAACCAAGCCCACGGAGGCATTTGAGCCCTTAGTTGGGCAGGCAGCTGCCTTCATGCCCAGGCAGGGCAGGCAGGAGGGGCAGAGGAGGACTGCGGGCAAGGTCCTGGGAAGTCGCCACTGTCCCCAGCCCAGCAGTACCTGGAGATGTTCCTCGATGTCCTTCCTGTCATAAGTGATCCCGCTGGGTGTGATGCAGGGCTCTCTCATCAGCTCGAAACTGATCTTCCCGCACAGGTAGTCAGGGATATCCCGCTTCTGGCTCGAGAGAAGCAGAGCTGGGTCAGGAGGGGTTGGGTGAGCCCAGCATTAAAAGAAGGGGGCTAGGAGATGGTGCCGCATCAGAGGGGGAAGCAGGGAAGATGGCAGAGGTGGTAGCACAGACTAAAGCAGGTTTACAGCAAACAGCTCTGGAAAGGGAGAGATGGGAGCATGGGCCAGGGCACACTCACCTTCCTCTTCTCGTCCACTTGAGAGAAGAGCTCATCCATGTCTGCCAGGTACTTGTCCTGAAAGAGAGGGCCTTAGGACGAGGAGACCCTGGTGTACAGGGGCTATGTGCTCCCAGGGAGAGAGCCCTGAAGCCTCCCACCCCCTCTGCTTTCACAGCCCCCAGCCAGCGCTCGCCCAGCACCAGGGTGAAACACAGGAGTGATCCAGCTTAAAAATAACCTGCCTTTGTGGGGCTATTTTTATCTCGGGATTAGGCCCCTGCGCCAGGCCAGCACCCAGACCCACATGTGGCCAAGAGCTGCTCGTGTTGCACAGCCCTCAGAGAACAACAGGTAGGGCAGCTGAGGGAGCGCAAACAGGTGTCACCGCTGCCAGGCTGCCCTGGGCTGGGACAAGAGGTGACAGAGCAGGGGCAGCTGTCACGGGGGGACACGAAAGCCCTGCAACAGCAGCTCGAGCCACAAAATGAAGGCTGAGAAGCTGTGCCCTGCCCCAGGGTTTTCTGGCTTTCACTTGCACAGCTGCAGCCCTGCAGCTGCCTCTGCCATGGCAGAGCATGGGGATGAGGATGGGATGAGGAAGCCCCAGCTCGTATCCCAGCCTCCGTGAGCCTCCCTGGCCCCCCTGCTCACGTGCTTGGCCTCGATGCTGGCCAGCTGAACTCTGCTCCGGCTCTCATCTGCATTTTCTTCCTGCTGCATCTTCTGGCACTCGGCCAGCTCCCTAGGACAGAGTGGGGGAGATCAGAAGTGATGGGGGGATGCTATCGCTCCCTTCCCTGCTGCTGCCCCACTGCAGGGCTCTGCGTGCGCACAGAGCTGTGACAGCTTTGTGGCACTAAAAAAGCCTTTACAGGTGCCGCTGCTGCCCCCTGCCACATTTACCTCTCTTTCTCTGCCATGATCAGCTTGGTCAGGTAGGAGTGCAGTTCGTTCTCCTGGTTGATCCGCTTCTCCTCGATGCTGTTCCAGCGTTTCTTCTTGGCGATGCGCAGTGCGCTGGGGATATCGTCTCCAAAATTCAGCCGTTGTTCCTTGGCGAGATTGTAGGCTGGGGAGAGAAAGGGCACCTCAGAGCCAGCACTGGCTTCCCTCTCACCATCCCTGGGCCCTTTCCCAGTGGGCAGGCAGGTGCAGGGGGGAATGCTGGCACCGTGCCCGCTCACCTCGCTGCAGGTTAGCAATAGCCTCATCGTAGTTCTCCATCTCCATCTGGCACTGGCCCAGGAAGAAGTGAGCCTTCACCGACTGGCCATCCAGCTCCAGGGCTCGCTTGCAATCTGCCAGCGCCTTGTCGTGCTGCTGCATCTTCAGGTAGCAGAGGGCTCGGTTGGTGTAGTAGACGGCCACCAAGGGGTTGCGGTTCTGCAAGGCAAGACCCATGTTATGGCCAGTGACAGCAACTGCCGGCAGGAGCGAGATGCGGTGACAACAGGGTGACAACTGGATGACTCGGTGAGCTGGCTGCGCAATGCTGTCACCTTGGTGAGAGCCAGGAGTGCCAGCTTGGGCTTGCACCCCACCAGGAGCTGCCGGGATGGATGGGGGACAAGCTGGGGCCAGTCCCCATGGGACAGCCTGTCCCCCAAGGAGGGGGGGAACAACAGCCCCCCAGCACCATTCCCTGGGACCAGGGTGGGTCTGCCCTTCCAAGTGCTGCCTAGGGATGTGGTGGAGCTGGGGGGGGGGGGGGGGGGGGGGAGGGCAGGCCCAGGCTGGGGGTGGACACAGAAGTGTCCAGCTTGGAGCCTGGAGGGGGTGGGACACATACAGGCCTGGCTGTGTGCAAGCCCAGGGAGGGTACCAGGGCCAGGGCAGGCTTGGGGGCAGTAGCCCAGGCCAAGGGGGGGCGGGGGCAGGCCGAGGGAGGGGATCCAGGCCCGAGGGGGTGATCTAGGCCGAGGGCAGGTCCTGTCCCGGGGGGTGGCCAGGCTGGGGCCAGAGGTGGGTGGCCAGGCCCGGGTGTGGGGCAGCGGCCAGACCCAGGGGATCCCATCCCCGGGGTGCCCGGGCCAGGCCCGAGGGGGTTCCCGGGCCAGGGCGGGTAATGTCGGGAGGGTGCCCGGGCCCGGCGGGGGGTCCCACGCCGGGATGTCAAAGCCAGGCCCGGGAAGGTGTACGGGCCAGGGGGGTCCCGTCCCGGGGGTGCCCAGGCCAGGCCCGGGGGGGGTTGGGGGTCCCGGCCCAGTGTGCCCAGGCCGGGCCGGGGTGGGGCTGGGACTCACGATGGCGCGGCCGTAGCAGGCGGCGGCCTCGGGGTACTTGCGGCCGCCGAAGAGCCGGTTCCCCTGCTCCTTGTGCTCCTGCGCGCTGTGGCTCTTCTCGGGGCTACCGGCCCCCGCGCTCCCCGCGCCCGGCCCCGCCGCCCCGGGCCCCCCCGTGCCGCCCTCCCGCTCCTCCTTCCCCTTCATGGCGCCGCCCGGTTCCGCCCGGCCCGGCCCGGCCCGGCCAGCTGGGGCCGGCGGCTCCGCTGCTCCGGCCGCGCACTGCGACAGGCGCCGCTTCCGGGGCCGGGCCGAGCGGGGGGCGGGGCGGGGGCGGGGCCGAGGCGGGGGCGCGGTTTGTGGGGCTGGATGGGGGGTGGGGGCGGAGCCCCGGGGGGCCTGGAAGGGGGAGTGCGGTGGGGGCGGGATGGGGGGTGCGGGGTCCTGGGGGTGCGGAGTGCGGAGGGGGCGGGGACTGGGGGGGCGGGGTCCGAGGGGGGCTGGGGGGGCGGGGTGCGGAGGGGGGGGACTGGATGGAGGGTGCGGGGTTCGGGGTTGGGGGCTGGGGTGGGAGTGCAGGGGGGGGGATAGATGGGGGTCGGGGTCCGGGGACGGGGGGGGGCGGGTCTGGGTAGGGAGCTGCGGGGTGGGAATGCAGGGGGGTGTGGGTGTGCAGAGGCATGTGGGGTTTGTTGGGGGGGCTGCAGGGAGGGGGCTGGATGGGGGGTGTAGGGGAGTGGGAGGGCTGTACCGGGGGGCGCAGGGGGTGTTTGGGTGCGTGGGGCAGGGGTGAGTGCGCTGGAGCATGTGGGTCTGGATGGGGGGGGCGCAGGGGGGTGTCCCAGTGCGCAGCCCGTGCTGCAGCCCCCTGCCCCCAGCCCCGCGGGGCCGAGCCGGTTCACGCGTCCCAGAGTTTTCCGCTCCAGTAAGTGCTGGAGCCCCCCCGACCCCCCCCCGGGGCAGACGGCCCCGGCGCCTGCCCTGAATCACAGCAGCGGGGATGGGGAGGGGGGGACACCCCTAAAATCCCCCGCCCAGAGACACAGGCCCTGGCAGTGTGCAAAATATTTATTTATACTCCAAAAAGGTCTGAGGGGGGGGTGGGAGGGGGGGGTCGGAGCGGGGCCCCCCCGTGCCCCCATCCCGGGGCGAGCCCCCTGCGGGGGGAGGGCAGCAAAGCGGGGGGCCGGGGCGCGGGGGGGGCTCAGCTGGCACCTGCCTGCGGGGCTCCCCAGGGCTCCTTCGCCTTTTCTCTCTCTTTTATTTATATTTATTTTGGCGTAGAAAAATAAATCGCTCCTATTTTGGCACCAGTCCTTCATGTGAAAGTGCAGGTCCTGGGGGGCAACGAGTCGGCCCCCATCCTGGAAAAGGGGGGTACAGGAGCAAGCAGGGGGTGTCCCCCCCGCACTGGGCTCCTTCCCGGGGGGCACATCCTGAGCCCTGCGGGCACCCCAGGGGGGGTTCACGATGCCAGGGCAGGGCTGAAGCATCCTGGGGGGGGGGTCACAGCGGGGCGGGGGGCTGCTAGGGTGTAGAGAGGGGGGACACACAGCCCATGGGGGGGCGGCGCGCTCGCTAGCACCGAGGGGGCAGGCGGGCAGGGGGGTGACCTGTCCCCATGTCACGCGCGGGGACCCCCCCTCCACCGGGCTTGGCCAGCGTTAGAAAACAAAAATAAATAAATTAAATAAATACAGGGGTTGATGGGGTGGGGTGGGGGGTGTTATGGCGGCGGGGGGATCTGTGCCCCCAGCAGGTCGTAGGCAAAGATGTTCCAGAAGACGGCGAAGAGGAGGAAGGTGCCGTAGGAGAGGAGCAGCACCCACCAGCCACACTGGTCCTGCAGGCTCTCCTCGTAGCTGCGCAGGATGGTCAGCCCCATGCTGATGCCCACGATGGCCCCGGCCAGGTGGGCCATGAAGCTGGGCTGGGGGCCCGAGGCCGGCAGCGGGGGCGAGAAGCGGAGCCAGACGGCACGACCCACCTCCGAGCTCACTGTAAGACAGGGCCGGGAGGTGCTGAGCCCCCCCACCACCACAGCCCCCACTCCTTGGGTACCCCCGGGGTGGGGGGCACGGCCGGGTACTCACTGCACACCAGCGCCAGCACCATCCGCAGCAGCTTGTAGGGGCAGCGCATCCCGGCCCAGTTCTGTGGGCAGACGGACGGGTGGATGGAGAGAAGGACAGATGATGGCCCAGTACGGGTGATGCCCCCAGCACCAGGGAGGGGGCTGCCACAGAGGCCCCCACTGTGCCCCAGAGGAGCTGCGCCCTGGCCCCACAGAGTCCCCCGAGGTGTCCTCCCTGCCCCCTGATGCCACCCCATGGCATGCCCCCCACTGCCACCCCATGCTGCCCACCCTACCATGGCACCCACCCCATGCCACCCCATGGCACCCCCCACCCAATGTCACACCACGCTGCCCACCCTACAATGCCACACCACCGCACCCCCCACACAATGTCACACCACGCTGCCCACCCTACAATGCCACCCCATGGTGCCCACCCCACAGCACCTCCCACCCAATGTCACACCATGCTACCCGCCCTACAATGCCACCCTATGGCACCTCCCACCCAATGTCACAGCATGCCACCCACTCTCCCACGCCCCAAGGCCCCCACGTCCCGGCACTGACCATGACAACGTTGGCAAGGTGTGCCGAGCAGAGTGCGTAGACGCCCCCCGAGCCCCCAACCAGGGGGGCCCGCATGTCAGTGATGGAGACAGTGAGGGAGCCTGTGGGCACGGGCAGGGCTCAGTGCAGGGCCTTGCCCCCCCATCGCATTAATTAATTACTGTCTACATTAATTAGTTACGGGCTGCATTGCCCCCAGCCCTCCAGGGCAAGTGATGCTGGCAGTGCCAGGTGGTACCCAGTGGTCAAGAGTGGGTGGCGAGCGAGGCTTCGCATCCCCCTCAGACTCGGGGTGCATCTCCCCATGCCCTCCCCGGAGCTGGTGGTAGGGATGGATGGGGACATCCCCTGCGCCAGGCAAGCACCCACCTGCCAGGACACCGGCCAGGTAGAGGAAGCTGATGCGCAAGATGCCGTGCACCATCTCCAGGGGCACCCCGATCATCAGCTGCAGGAGGGCGTTGAACCCCAGCTGCTCCAGCCTGCCCAGGCACAGGAGGGGACACGCGGTGGCTCAGCCCGCGCAGCCCCCAATTTCCCCCCCCGGCAGGGACCTACCCCACGTGCATGAACATGTAGGTGAGGAAGCGCCAGGCACGCGCCCGGTGCCCAGGGTGGTAGACCAGGGGGCTCTTCATGTACTCGGGGTGGTAGGTCTGCAGCACCCACTTGTTCAGCCGGGCCCCGTAGCAGAGGAACACGATGATCTGCACCAAACCCCACGGCTGTCACCCCCAGCACTGCTGGCACCCAGCACCATCCCTCGGTCCTGGGGCAGGCTCACCTGGCCCCCTCCGCCCTGGGTCTGAGCCTCCCATGGTCACTAGGACATCACCACTGGGGCCACCCGTCCCATCTGCCCTGGGTTTGACCCTCCCCCATAGGCACTGGCACATCACCACTGGGATCACTGGGATCACCCATCTCCTCTGCCTCAGGTCTGAGACCACCACAGCCACTGGCACATCACAACCGGGGTCACCCATCCCTGCATCCCCAGATCTGAGCCCCCCTGCGGGCACCAGGACATCACACGCAGGGTCACCCAACCTGTCCCCACAAGGTCTGAGCTCCCCCGAGGGCAGAGGGGCGCTTCAGCCAGGATCAGCCTGGGACCGGCCGGCCATGTGCCCGTGTCCCGTACCTGGGTGAGGGTGACAGCTGCCATGAAGACAGGGGGTGGACACGTGCGGTGCTGGTAGAAGTACCAGCGCCGGTCCATCTCGCAGGGCAGGATCTCATAGGCCACGTAGCGAACGAAGCGCTTGTAGAAGCCCAGGCCGGTCTCGTCCAGCAGCACGTCGCGGGGCAGGGCTCGCTGCCCGTTGGCAATGGCACGTTTGAAGCTGCTCGAGCGCTTGCTGCTGATCTGCAGAGAGAGGCCGTGCCCGCGGGGTCCGCAGGGGCAGCTCAGGCCGCTGGGCTTGTGGCCATCCCCTGCCCATCACCACCACCCCGTGCCACAGCCCGGTGGGACAGGCTGGACAAGCCACCCCAAGGCTGTGCCATCATCCCATGCCAGGGGAGCCCCCGGGGACCACCAGTGTCTGCCCCCCTCCCCATGGGCACAAGGTGGTGCCCAGTGCCCCGCCCCCCCCCTGGATGACACCTGGCTGCTCGCCCCTGTCCCTGCAGCCCCCCAGCACTGACCAGGTCTACCAGCTCCTGATAGCAGACCTGCCCCTCGTCGTTGCCCTGTGCCAGGGCCACCAGCATGTCCAGCTTGGCGGGGTCCAGGGGCAGCTCATGGCTGTGCACGAGGCTGGCGAACGTCTCCACCCCGATGAAACCGGTATTTTCGGGGTCGAGCTGTGGGGCACAGCACGGGCCATTACCGGGATGCTGGAGCTGCAGCTCCCTGACCAGCCAGGGAGACCATCTGGTGCCCCTCACCCTGGCCTCAAGCCTGGTGGTATCATGTGCCGCCCTGTGACACCAGCCCCTGCCTCTGCAAGGGAGGCTACAACCCAGACCCACCCTGTACCCCGGACTGTGTGGGTGCCCTGTGCCGTGTGGGTGCCCCATGCTGTGTGGGTGCCCCGTGCCACGCCGGTGTCCCAGTCCCCCTGTGGCGCAGCCAACACTCTCCCACTCAGTTATTTCTCGCCGCCAGCAGCCTGCCAGCCAGGAAACCACAAAGCTAAACACACGCGCAGCCCTGGCACCAGCCTCCTCCTCCTCCTCCCGCTCCTTCTGCACGCCCTCGCTGCCGGGTGCTGGGCTCCACTGTGTGGGGCACCCTGTGCCGGGGTACCCTGCGCCATCCCTAGGGCTCCCAACGGTGACTGGGCACCCTGAGTCCTCCAGGCACCGCACACCACTGGGCACCCAGCACCATGAGGCACCCTATATGGCCCCACTCGTGGAGACAAGCCCAGGGTGGCACAAGGAGGATATAGAGAGGGAGAGGGCATCGATGGCCAGAGCACAGCTCCAGCTGTGCCAAGGGTAGCTGGGACACTGCACCCTGCAAATAGTGTTGGGTTTGCTCCTTCCTTCTGCAGGGGATGAAATTCAGGAGAGGAAACTCATCCCCATGGGACGGGCAGGAGAGGGAGTGCAGGGAGCATGGGACTGTACCCCCACCCCAGCATGTATCCCATCATCCCAGCAGGAAACAGCCAAAGCCCCTTTCCCAAGGTGGGTCTGGCTGCCCCGATCCTCTACCTGAGGCAGGCATGGGTGCAGGATGGGATGCAGGATGGGATGCCGGGTGGGGAGCAGGATGCGATGCAGGGTGGGGAGCAGGATGGGATGCCAGGCGTGCAGAGCAGGGTGGGATGCAGGGTCCAGGGAGCAGGCAGTGCTTGCATCCTCTGAGCAGCCCCATGCCCCACACACACCACCCCACAGGTGCCACATGTGTGTGCCATGCCAGGACCTGGCATACGCCACCCCACGTGCTGGCACACGCTGAGCTCACTGGCCCCCAGAGAACCGCGGCAGCAGCCAGGAAGCCCCCCTCTGCTTTCAGGGTGCATCTCCCCTTACTGCAACCCCACTCCCCCTACAGTCCCCCAGAGAGCCCGATCCCCATCATCCCAGCCCCTGGGCCCTGCTGGGCTCTCCCAAGTCCTGCTCTCTCCCCAGGAAGATGCTGCTCATCCCCGAATGGCTTGGAGGCACATGGAGCCCCTGTGCCAAGGGTGGGGTGACACAGGGGACAGCATCACAGCTCCTGGGCTGGGGTGGCTGGGGGACTCAGCCAAGGTCATGGAACCAGCCAGAGGCAAGGGGGGACCATTAATAATCCCAACCCTCAATAAATTCCCCGCTCACCCCCAGGGAGAGCCACCAGCTCGGCTCAGGGTGGGTGGGGATGGAGGGACCAGGCGGCTGAGCACAAGGGGAGCTGCTCGGGGCTGAGCATCAGGCAGGGATAGGGCTGGGGTGCAGCGCCTGTTAATGCATCGGGGCCTGATCCTGCCAGCGGAGCGGAGCCCAGTGCTACACAGCATTAACATTCTATGGCCTGATCCTGCAATCAGGTCACGGGGTTGGATGCAGCCCCCCACGAAGGCATGTGAGTCCCAGCCTCGCTGGGGTGGCCGAACCTCACGGCAGTCCTGGGGCCTGGGAGCCCCATCCTGCACCCAGCACTGGGGTTCGGCTGACCAGCACCCCTCGCCCTTGAGGGTGCACCCGGCAGGATCCGGCCCGGGGCAGGTGGCGCGAGCAGTGCTGGGGTCGAGGAGGAGGCCACAAGTGAGCTGAGTTGCGTGGTCTCAGCGGCGCCAGGAGGGTCCGGGGCAGTGACGGGGGGCACCGAGGGATGCTCCGCAGGGGGCGGCGGGCCGGGGGTCGCCCTGGGCGAGCAGCGCTGCCCCGTGCCCGCCAGCCCGGCGAGCAGCCGCTGCCCGCTGCGCGGCAGCCGTGCCCGGTGCATGCGAGCATCCCCCCCCGCAGCGCTGCCCGGCGCACGGCGGCGCCCCGCGAGCGGAGCGCGGTGCCCGGCCGCCCCCCGAGAGCGCTGCCCGGTGCCCGGCGGCCCCCCCCCGCTCTCACCTGCTCCTGGATGAGCTGCAGCAGGGAGCTCCTGTCCATGCACCCGGCGGGCGGCGGGCTCCGCCGCTCCCCCGCGCCCGGGGCCGGCGAGCCGGGCAGGGGAGCGGCGCGGGCGGCGGGGGCGGCGGGGGGGGCGGCTCGCCCCGCCAGCCCCGCGTTGCGGCGGGCCCGGGAGCGAGCTGCGAGCGGCGGCGCCGGGAGCCGCCGATGGCAGCGGGGCGGCGGCGGCGGCGGGGGCGGGAGCGGAGCCGAGCGGAGCCGCCCCCGCCGCAGCGCACGGCGCAGCGCCCCCCCCACCCCCACCCCCGGCGCCGCGCGGGGAACCGGGACCCGCTCCGCCCCGCCCCGCCGGCAGCCCCGGCCCCGCGCCCCACACACAGCACGGGCAGGGAGCCGGCACCGGGCACTCGCAGCCTGGGATGCTGCCTACCCGCATCGCTGCACGTGTACCCACATCCTACAGCCCCCTGCATCCCTGCACGGGTACCCTCATCCCTGTGTGGGGTACCTGCATCCCTGTATAGCTCCGTGCATCCCTGCACAGGTACCCACATACCTGTATGGGTACCTGCATCCCTGCACGTGTACCCTCGTCCCTGTATGGGTACCTGCATCCCTGCGTGGGTACCTGCATTCCTGTATGGGTACCTGCATCCCTGTACAGCTCCATGCATCCCTGCACGGGTACCCACATCCCTGTATGGGTACCTGCATCCCTGCACGGGTACCTGCATTCCTGTATGGGTACCTGCATCCCTGTACAGCCCCCTGCATCCCTGCACGGGTACCCACATCCCTGTATGGGTACCTGCATCCCTGTAAAGCTCTGTGCATCCCTGCACATGTACCCTCATCCCTGTATGGGTACCTGCATCCCTGTACAGCCCCCTGCATCCCTGCACGGGTACCCACATCCCTGTATGGGTACCTGCATCCCTGTAAAGCTCCGTGCATCCCTGCACATGTACCCTCATCCCTGTATGGGTACCTGCATCCCTGTACAGCCCCCTGCATCCCTGCACGGGTACCCACATCCCTGTATGGGTACCTGCATCCCTGCACAGGTACCCATATCCTACAGCTTCCTGCATCTCTGCATGGGTACCTGCATCCTGTATGGGTACCTGCATCCTTGTGCAGGTAGCTGCATCCCAGTACAGCTCCCTGCATCCCAGTGTGAGTATCCATATCCCAGTACAGGTACCCACATGCTGGTAGGTACTTGCCTCCCAGTGCAACACCTGCGTCCTTGTACATGCTTCTGCATCACAGTACAGCACCTGCATCCTGCTACAGGAATCTGTGTCCTGGTGCTGTAACTGCATCCTGGTATGGCACCCGCATCCCAGTATAGCACCTGCATCCCAGTATTAGTACCAGCATCCTAGTATGGGTACCAGCATGCCAGCACTAGGCACCTGCTGAGTCTGGCACAGGTGACTGCAGGCTGTACCTCCTTCCTGACCCTGCACGCACAGCCCAGCACAGGTTGGGGTGCAGCCCCACAGCTCCCCCACCCCGGCACGGGGCTCATGGTGCCTCCAGCGCTGGCACCTGCCCAGCACAGAGCACGCAGAGCAGCTTGGCACTGGGCACACTTCACATGATGTGCACAGCAGCACCCAGGCCAAGCCTGCTGCCCCAGGATCCCTGGGTGCCCTGTCCCCCAGGGCAGCATGTCCCCAGGACCCAGCCCTGGCACCGTCCCCGCTCCCCTGGGCTGCAGATCAGCCCCACTGCGAGTGCTGGGGGAGCTCTGGACTCCACAGCCCTGCTGCGGCGTGGGGCAGAGGTGCTGGCAGGCAGCGGGCAGGGCTGCGCATGCTGGTGATGCCACATAGATGCTGGCTGGCGCGGGGCAGGCAGAGGTGCCAGGCAGCGGGGCAATGCCTGGGCCCCTCGGGGACTGTGTATGGCCATGGGTGAGCTCCCACAGCCCTGCCACGCGTGTCCCCTGCCCTGGCACGACATGTGCCACCGGCACTATTAATACACACCACAGCAAGTGGGGCTGCTGCTCCCGCAGGGCCCAGCCTGGTTTGGACTCACCGGGGAGCACCGTGTGTCCCATCCACCTTGGCGTCACCGCAGCGGTACTGGCCACGCTCCCTCCCCATCCCTGCCCCAGCACCCCTGGATGCTCTGGTTTGCCATAGTCAGAGGGGTCTCCTCTCCCACCCCAGCAGCCTGGAGGGACCCCAGCACACGGGGAAGCAGCCTGGCCCCCTCCAGCCTCAAAGAAGCCCTGGAGAGGTGCAGGGAAAAGCCTTTTCCCCAGCTGCACCCACATTCCCCGTGCCCAGCACCCGCGGCAGAGCCTGCAGAGACAGAAATAGCTGAAGGGAAAAGCTGCCACGGGGAAACGGGAACAGGCAGGGGAGGTGGCACAGCCCCGGGAGCCGCAGGCCTGCGGGAGGAAGGCAGCTGTGGGGAAGTGGGGAGCCCCTAACCCCACACGGGGCCACCAACTGGGACATTCTGCCACGGTGACTCAGGGACCCACCACCTCCTTCCCTGCCTGTCCCCACCAGCTGGCACCTGTTGCGGAGTTATCCATGTCCCCAGGCACCAAAGAGCCCTGGGCCAGCCCCGAGCCTTGTCCCACAGGGCTGGGCATTAGCTCTTGCCCTAAATCCCCGTAACTGCCCCCAAAGGGGGTGGGCAGCCCAGGCCCTGGCGGGTCTCCTTGCTCACACCCCAGCCAAGGGAGGCCCCAAGCTTTGTGCAGCCCTGGGGCAGGGGTGAGGGGTCCTGCTGCCCGCGAGATGCAGGACACAGTGTGCAAGTGGAAGGTGTGTAAAAATTTATTTTGTTATAGAGAACAAACCTAACACGGTATGGCTTTGCCAGACACGGACCGGTGCTGGGAGGGGGTCAGACCACCAGCCACAGGCCTGGCTCGCAGAGCCACACACGGTGGGCTTGGGCACGGAGAAGGGACATGGAAACACCAGGGACATGGCCTTGGCAGTGTCATGAACCATGGGCCAGTGGCAAGGGCGATAGCAGTGGGTGCCCAACTGGCACAGGAGCTCTGGCAAGGGAGGGACCCTCTGTCCTGCCAGTGCTGGGGACCACGCACCAGCAGGATGGGGCACCACCCTGGGACTGCCCCATAAGAGATGCCGGCTGTCACCCAGCCACTTCCCAACTCCCTCACCGGCTCCAGGACATGATAAGAAGTTTAAATAAACAAAACATACGGAAAAGCAACTCCAGCTGCTACCTCGGTGCTGCCCCAACCAGCTGCCTGCACAGAAACCTACCCTGAGTGTGCTCAGAAAGCTTAAGAGCTTGTGTCACTGAGCCAGAAGCAGACCCCCTGGATGGCTGGAGTCGCAGGATGGGTGCGAGCTGGGCAGGGGGCCAGCAAGCCTGGCCTTGCTCTTTGGGACTGGGGGCCAGGGACACTGTGGGACTGGCCCTGGATCTGCAACGAGCTGAAGTCACAGCAGCTGCCCGGCAGCAAACGCCAGCCCGGGTGCAGGCAGGGGACAGAGGAGCGAGCTTCCAGTTGTATCAGGAGATGCAACGCCCAGAGCCTCATGCCCTGGGACAGCCTCAGCATGGCCACCGCCCCACAGAGGGGACAGCAGGACAAGGGCCATGTCCCAGCGTATGGCACGGTGTGGCACCAGCTCAGCAACGGCACTGCCAGGAAAGGACTGCAGCCTGCCCTCCGGAGCGCTGCGGGCATCCTACGCCCTCGCAGCCCTCTCCAGCTTACCAGTCCTCCTGAGGCCCTTCAAATACTGGTGGCCGTAACACTGGTGACCAGGGCAGGGGCAGATGGCCTGAGAGCCTGGCACACTGCAGGACTCAGAATTTGTGCAGAAACAAAAGGAGCCCGGGACAGGTCCTGGGTATCGCTCCCGCCCCGTGCAGCCCAGGGAGAGGGGCCAGGCATGACCTGAAAAGAGGGGTGGGGGGTGTGAGCTCCTGGCACTCCACGGCTGCCTTTCCCAGTGCTGGCTGGGGGAAACAGGGACCAGAGAGGGAGGTGTGGGGCTGGTGCCAAGATCGACAGCTCTGCTGCTGCTGGAGGCCGCAGGGGCTGCAGGAGTGTTGCCCCACCCTGAGCTGAGGCACCAGCACAGCCCTCGGGGGAAGGGATGTGCCCGGCCCAACAGATACTGAAACACTCAGTTTGAGCTTAAAAACAAACGTTAAAAAAATTTAACAGAATAAAAGATGAGGGTGATCCTCCAGCTGCCGGTGAGGCGGAGCCCCCAGCTGAGCTGCCTGGCCCCTGCTGCTAGGCTGGGCAGAAGCCATGTGGGCGAAGAGGCTGCAGAGGCTGGCAGGGTTAGGCTGGCTGGTGCCGGGGGATCTATCCTGCTGGTGCTGGGAAGTCCGGTTTCACTGGTCCTGCAATCCAGGCTGAGGGGAAAGGAGGATTTCCTACCAGGGACCAGCTTGAGGCAGGGCCCCTCACCGGGGCATCATTCAGGACGGGGAGGCTGGTGTCACAGGGAGGACAGGGTGGAGAGTGACTCTCATTTGTTCTTGGCTAGCACGCGGTACAGCGTGAACCCTACCAGAGCAGTCACCGCAGTCCCCAGAGCCACCCGGAGCCAGAAGGACGCAGCTCCCAGCTCCACGGCATTCAAGTGGCTGCAAGGAAAGAGAGAAGAGGCAGTGAGCGAGGCACACAGAGAGGGCTGTCCAAACGCCACGCTAGTGTCCCCAGGGGGGGACAGAAGGTGACCACAGTGTTGCGCCCAGCCGAAGGCAGAGAGCACGAAGAGGCTCCCCAGTCCTGCAAGCCAGAGAACCCGCTGCCTGGCATCATCAGCAAGCCAAGTGATGGCTCTCTGCTCTGCTGGTGGGACGAATGCAGCTTTACCCTCCTGTGGTCTGGAAATAGCACAACCAACACCTAAATAATTAGTACGAGCAAGGAGGTATGTATCTGCCTTTCTAGGTCAAGCTGCTTTTACAACTCCAAGTGCACAGAGACCCAGAAGCAGATGCAGGGGGAGACGCTGGCACAGCCAGTGACACCAACCTAAGTCCTGCCTGAGCGTACACACTCCCTTCCTAAACACACGCTGTCCTGCATCAACATGCTCCTCTGAGGAGGAAAGACATATCCATTATTCATTCCCCAGTAAATCAGGGGAGAACAGCCAATCCCTGGCCCTCCATTACGCTGTTATTTATTTATACCACATACCCTAAGATATATTAAGAATATTTAAATTTTAATACTGCAGAGGGAAAAAAAAAGTGTCAGCTCTAAAAATAAAGTTGTTTATTGAAAAGAAGCTGGAGGGAAAACCACTCACTAGTAATCGCATCCTGTCTTCCAACACACCCACATGCTCTCCCTGGGAGGGCTCTGCCCCCAGCATTGTGCCGGCCCTCAGCTTTCAGCCCCCTCCACCTCTCGAGCAGAGCGATGCCCCACGCAGACACCTTCTCCTTCCCAGATCTCCCCCCACTGCCTGCGACCAGCCCGTCTGCCCCCCTGCCCCGTCACCCAGCCCCTTTCAGGTGCGGCTCCTTCCCAAAGACAGGCTGTGCGCACAGAGGTCTCGCTTCACTGACCTCTTTTTTCAGTCTGATCCACCTCATCAGGAGAAAATAGCTGCCACCCCGCCTCTGCAGGCCTTGGCAAACTAGGCTGGCTACTCCCCTTCAGCATTTTTTATCTTAGGCTTCAAAAATAAAAACTCCTGTGGCAGGATCTATCTAATAATAATCTGCCAGAGACACGAGGCAGAAGAGAGCCTCCACCCTCTCCAAGTAGGGGAAGAAGTGGCCTTTTTCGTTTCAATTACTTGTATGAGCGAATGACACCAAGAAAGAAACCAAACCAACAGCACCGTGGCAGAGGGCTCGGACGCAGCCCCCCTCCCCAAGCTCTGCTCCCAGCTGAGCCCCCTCCGCAGGAAGGATACTAACGGGAAGGTGGCGGCGGTGGCCAGCTTGGTGTAGATGGTGGTGCCGGGTGGCCCCTGGCCGTGGCAGGAGAAGAGGAAGGGTGGCGGGAGGCAGTGCTTGTAGCAGAACTCGGTGGGGGACAGCCCGGGCTGCTGGCTCGCTTCTGGCAGGTCTGTCTTGGAGGCCACAAAGACGCAGGGGATCTGGCTGTCCATGTAGTGTTGCTGCCGAGAGAGGGAGAAGTCGCAGCGAGGCTTAAGTGCCCAGCCCCTGGGACGTGTGGGGCTGCCATGCAAAGCCTGACGTCCCACAGGGCCCCTGCCAGCCACCTTATAAATACTGGCACAGTAGCTGAAGGATCTGGGGTCGTTCAGGTCGTAGATGAAGCAGGCGACGTCGCAGGCTGCGTCCGACGGCTTCGTGAACTGCGTGTCAGCGCTGACCTCATACAGCTGGAGCAGGAAGGGAAGGGATGGGTGGCACAGCACCGTCTCAAGGGCACAGGCCATTTCTCACACCAGCACACGGACTGTGCTGGCATGACCACAGCCACAGCCCAGGGGTGCCAGGATGCTGCTGCAGCAATATGGGGGGACACAGCCCAGCCCTGCCGTCAGCCAGCCAGCAGCGATTCCTTTCTCTCCCTGACTTACTATAAGGTACTTCTCCTGGCCGTTGACCTGCACCGTGTTGATCGCGTAGAGGGATGGCTCCCCTGCGTTCTCCCTCTGGGCCTGCCACCAATGAAAACATCGTCTCAGACAGCAGGGAGCAAGAGCAGTGCTTAGGGGAGGGAGAGCACTGCCCACTGCCCCAAGTCCCTGTGCTGTAACGGCCACCTGAAGGCCAGCCTGCCCACAAGACGTGGGGCTGTTCATAACTTGCAGGGAAAGTCAGCATCACCTCGGTCAGATCGGGGAGATACGGCTGCCCAGGAAAGGCACAGCCCCTCCGAGATCCTCAGGACAAGCAGAGGGAGCGGGCCCACTGCCTCAGGCAAAATTAAGGATGCAAGAGCCACAGCGACTGGCACCAGCAGCACAGAGGGGACTGTGAAGCCCTTTGCCTGGCTGCTGGGGCCTGGCCACGGGCAGGGAGGTGCCATCACACGGCAGATCACTCAACGGCCTCACGGCTCTGCCTCCTGCTCCGCTGGGACGCCCTGCCGCAGCGCGGCCGGAGAGGGGAGCAGCCACTCACCGCGAGGCTCCTGCCGAGGAAGGCCTGCAGGAAGGCGGACTTGCCTGCGCCCCTGGCTCCCAGCACCTTGCAGAGGAAGACGTTTCTCTGGGTCTGGCCTTTCTCCAGGTCAATCCTCTTCTCCCGGGTCACTGGCAGGAGAGAGGCTGGTGAGCGAGAGGAGGGACCTGAGCCGTGACAGGAGGGGAGGGCATGGCCGTACCTGTGAGGGCTTGTGTCTGGGAGTCCTGCTCTGAGAGGATGGGGTAGCCCAAGTAGCCCAGGCACTCCAGGCAGTGCCGCACATCCAGGTAAGCCACAAGCCTGGAGAGACAGAGCGCACCGGGAAGCCAGCAAGATCAGCAAGGGCTAAGTGACATGACTAAAGGCAGGGGAGAGGGACTGAGCTTACGTCCACTGGCAGAGGAATCCATGCAGGGAAAGCAGGCCTTTATCAGTGGTGCATACCGTGTTGTAAAGCTCAGGGCCCCAGGGCACGCAGGGGAAGACACTGAAGAAGTTCTGCAGCTCTGTGGGCGAGAGGGCTCCGTCCTGGTCCTGCCAAAACACAGGGGAGTCAGCAGCTGAGGCACGACACAGCCTGTACAGGCACCAGCAGCTCTCTGCAGCCACACCATGCATTGTCAGGGTCCGGAGAGGGTCCCGGGACAAAACCCACCTCCCTCACTGCTGCAGAATGACACAGGGATGCTTTCAATGGCAAAAATCAATTGCAAGCGAAGCCAGAGCTGTGTGAGCGTTACAGAGGGCCTATGCCCCAGGGACTCCCATCACTGCACAAGAGGCAGGCCGATTCTGCTTTGCGATCACAGCTGGAACCACTGGCAGCCCTGCTACCGGGCAGGACCTGTCCACGCTCGCCCCACAGCCCTGAGCTGCTGTTCCTGGCGTCCCTGGGGCCAGCCACCCCGCAGCAGCCTCCATTGGTCCAGCCTGGCCTTCCACACCGCAAGATAACTAACCCAAGGTCTGTGTGGCCACCAGACCAGCAGCTAACCACACACCAATGCAGCACCTTCAGGCTGGTGTGCCTGAGGAGGATCTGCCAGCACCTGGGCACGCAGGGACATGCATCAACTCAGTGCTGCAGCTCTCAGTGGCTGCAGAGCTGCTGTACCCCAGGTGCACATCAGCATCTGAATAACTAGTCCGGGCAGGTGCATGCAGATCCAACAAATTCCCTTCTCCCACACTCCAAAGAGCAAGAGCATGGCACAGATCAGTTGTTTGCTTTCCCTCTCTCCAGCCTGGCACCCCCTCCACAGGACTGGCAGCTGTGTGGGTGCTTGGGCTTGGTCCGTGGCTGCAGGCCAGCAGCTGTGCCTGCTTCTCCTGCCACCCTGCGTGCTGCAGCCAGGCACTATGAGGGGCCACACTACTGTGATGTTAACTCAGACCCATCCCCTGAAGGCCCAAACTTTACTGGCTGCCCTTTGGTCAAGGGTAGCAACCACAACCCCGTGCCCTTGACATGCTGCTGCCATCAGACTCTGTACAGCTTGCCGTGACCACCTCCTGCTCTCAAAGCCTCGGCAAGAGGCTGTGAAGGGAGCACAGTGGCAGAGGAAAGGCCTTCACTGGCACTACGTCTGCTCCCTGCAACAGAGGGGTGGGCAGGAGAGCGGCTACCCCCAAACATGCAGCCCAGCAGAGAGCAGCACCCCCTCCCCAGGTAGCTCCACCGCATGTTGCCCACCTTATCGTGCTTCTCAAACAGCCGCTGCAGGAACTGGTAGCCCAAGTGGTTGAGCTCTGTGGAGCAGCCGGGAGGAAGGCGGAACCTGTCAGAAGAGATCCAAGTGAGCCTCCTCAAGCCCTGAGTAAAGGGCAGCGTGTGAGCAGGTCTTCGGCCAAGCTGGATGTCACCCAGAGGACGCAGCTCCCTACTGTCACCCTGCTTGAGGCCAGCGGTTGTCTCCAGGCCTGGCTATTCCTTGACACAGCCCTTTTCTTTTAGGGACAAGCCCTCAAGGGTGCACAGTGGCCTCTCCTTGGCACACCCATGCTGCCCAAGCAGCCGGGGAGATGATCTAGCGCTTGCTCTGCCTCATGCCCAGGGCTTCAGTAGGGCACGGCACTACCCCTGGGGTGCCTTCCACCAGCAAAGGCCCTGTCACCTCCCTGCACAGGCTGCTGTCTGGAGAGAGGATGAGGCAGCTCACAAACCAAACCCTTTCATTACTGCCAGATCACCACCTCCAGGGTGGCAGGGAGCAGAGAAGAGAGAGCAGCTGCAGAATCAGCCGGGAGGGAGATGCTGACAGCTCACTGCCCCCGACAGAACCATTCTGCCTCAGCTCAGGCAGAGACAGAACAGCCTTCAAAAACCCCTTGCTGATGCCAAGGGAAGTTGGGACAGGCCTTCATTCATTCCCCACCTCCTTGTCCGCCTACATCAGAGCCAGCAGCACAATCAGCAGCTCCAAGGCCTGTTTTATTTGTTGCCAGCCCCACGTTGTCAGCTCCTGCCCACAGGATAAGGTGAGGAGCACAAACCTGACCATGACCTAAGGGTGCGGATTCAGCTTCAGCTGAGGAATGCAGTAGACCCCAGGGTGCAGAAAGGAGCCAGCAAAGGTGCTGGTGCCTGAGCTGCGCACCATGAGGATGTCACACCCTACCCGCCCCACTCCATGGTAGGATACGCACTGTGGGTAGAGATAGTCATCCGTCAGCTCCAGCTCGTCGTCGTACCCGAAGCGGCGAAGGATGGTCCAGGTGGTCTCATGCCGGCCCCTCTGGATGAAGAGCGTGTTGAGAAAGAGGAAGCCTGCAGAGGAGATCAGGTGGCTCAGACACAGCGGGGCCAACTGAGCACTCAGCCTCAGGGTTCCACTCCTCAGGACCACACTTTCCCTGGGAAAACAGGCTGCTTGGCCAGAGAGCTCCAGCAGTCACAGCAGGCTCAGGCTTGAGAGGCAGGAGGCTCAGCCGCAAGGACAGGGCCCCTCACACTGTGCTGAACGAGATGGGTCCCTCCATCCCTTGCTGGGCAGGGGCATGGAGCCCTTGTGCTGTTACCATTCAATGTCAGGCCGTTGTCCTGCACCCCGTCTGTAGTGTTCTTCCACACAACCATCTTCACATCCTCCAGTGCCTGGGGAGCCAGTGGGTTTCCAAAACAGGACTTCTACCTCCCAAGAAAAAGGTGCTCATCGTCAGCAAAGCACACACAGCACAACCCTCTTTCTCACCACCATCCCTCTCCCCTGGCAAGGAGACTGTGTTTCTAGGAGAGAAAATCCACCCAGCTCATGGATTACTGCCTCAGACCTTGACCAAACCCCTGTTCTTTAGCATCCCACTAACATACGACTCAACATCTACCTCCAGAGCCTCCTGCTCTTACCACTGCAGAGCAAACTTGGCCCAAGCCTAACAAAGATGGAAGACCTGCGGATCCCCATGTGCGCCGAGATGCACCCTACGGTGCTTTAGCTACGCAACAGCAGAAGTACTGAATGTAAACAGGACGGCTATGTCAGAAGGGACAGTCAGCCTTTCTGCCTGGTATTGGATGGAAAGGGGACCCCAGAGGCTTTCCACAAGGGACTGGGGAATATCTCAGCCCTGCAGCCAGCCGTACCTGGAAGTAGTTCAGTTCATCATCGCTAAGGATCTGGTTGTTATCCTGGTCTGAGAGGTTGAAAATCCGGGTCAGCGCTCGTGCACACGCAGGTTTCAGCTGCAAGGGACCAACCATGGTGACAAAACCAGGGTACCACCTTCGACCTGGCTCTTCCTCCTGCCTCCTGACACCCCATGCACAGAGGGGTTCCCTTCCTTTACTGGCTGGGTGCACGGTCCAGCTAGGCCACTATTGCAGCTACCTTGGAGGTGGAAGTCAGGAGCAGGACAGCCCACGGGAAGTTTTCTCCTGGACCCTTCCCACCGTGGCCAACACGTGGTCTGGAGCATGAGGGCTTCTGCCCCACCATGCCCCAGGTCCCTGCAGCTCTCTCTGGCCTGGATATGCTCAGCTGGCTACACCCAGCACAGGACATGGGTGCTTCCCCTTGCTCTGGCTGCGCTGGCCCAAACTCTCCACCCTCCTACCCAGGGGCAGAAGCACAGCACCAGACCAGAGCGCTGTGATGGGAAGGAGACTCCTCCAAGGGGCTGGGAACAGTGCTTCCTACCTGTTTCTCCTCTGGGTCATAGAGAGGGGCGGTGGGGTGCAGCACAGCTTTCTGGGCATAGTAGAAGAGTTCGGAGATGTTCTTGAGGTTCTTGGCGGAGCACTGGGGGAATTCAAAGGAAGAGACAGCCCTGTGAGCGAGGACAGGTGATGGGCTGGTGATAAGGGGCTGGAGGAAGACGACACGAGCTCCCCAAGCCAGATAAGTTGTGCATCAAAGCACAGAGCAACACCTGTTCACCATGAGGAAAAAACCAAAGGAAACCTCTTGCTCATGCTGCATCTTTGCTATGCGTGTTCCACAGCCCCAGAGCCAAGCAGGGCTGCCATGTAGCTCCAGCATCAGTTACAGCTGGAGAGCCAGAGTGGGCAGACACTGAAACTCACTCCCTGCAAAGTGGCAAAGGACAGAAAGCCTAAAGCACAGGCTCTCAAGACCCAGATGGGGTACTCTGGCAGAGCAACATTTGCAGGACAGGTCTCCACAAGCACAAAGGCTCCCTGACTCATGCCAGATAAGTGCTCCTAACCCTCAGGGAGGCTTTACAGAAACCCTCCAGTTTTCTCACCTCCACACAAGTCTCAATCTCTGAGAACTGGTTCATGATGGGCAGGATGACATCCATGGAGCTCCCCACCTGCAGGTCAGACTTGTTTCCCACTAAAATAATGGGGATCCTGGGAAAAAAAAAGATGGAGAGCCAGAGAACATGAGTGAGGCCACCCCTCTCTTGGTCTCAGCGCTGCCCCAGCCATGCATGCTCCCAGGCAGCAGGCCAGGGAGCCTCCCCACCCTCCTCTACAAGGTCCAGAGCAGCTTTCCTCCCTCCCACGGCTGTGAGCACCCATCTGGAGAAACAGACTGCCTGATCCTGCTTACGCTTTCACCCAGCAACAATATGTTCAGGAGCCTTTAATCCAGCACAGCAGCCTTCTGCCTAAGTGATCCACACACAGATTGTGGCTTCTGTGCTCCCGTACTCCCCTGGCAGCCTCTTCTCCCTGCCTGGCTCAGAACAGATAGAGGGGGGAAGGAACCCTCTCCTCTCCCTCAGCCTCAGCTGGATCTGCGAGGGAGAAAAGCTCCCACGTTCTTCTGCTGCAAGTGGTCTGGCCACAAGTCATAAAGCTGGTTTGATCTCAGTAAGCTCAGGAGGGGGCAAAGGTGGTGGGCACCCCAACAGCCTGCTGAATCCCCCAGTTCTGCAGCCGCAGACCACGCCACACACGGTACCTGGAGCCCTTTTCAACTCCCCCGTTCACCATAGGGATCCACTTTGTGCGAATCTGAAAGGCAAGCACAGGGAAAGGGCTGTCAGCGCAGCCTGAGAGGCAGCTCCCAGCACAGGTGCCGGGGCAGCCAGCAGGGCCCTGCAGCCATCTGCTCCCCGGCACTGCCCCACACCAGCAGGCAGCGCAGAGCCAGGGATGCTGGATGCCAGCAGAAGGATGCAACAAACCTGTTGCTCCCCAGCACGTGAGGGCAATGGCCAACGTGGGAGCAAGCCCAGGCTCTGCTCAGCCAGCCTCTGCTTGCAGGGGTCTCAAACCCCAAATCCTTCACAGGGCTGGGGGTTGTCAGTACCCACCCACACCAAGAAGCTGGGGCAGCAGGGAAGGACCCAGCGCTGGAAACCCCTTCCCCTCTGGTGCTGCTGCTGGAGCAGGGCTGGTGGGGAACCCGTTACCTTCTCAATCGTGGCTTCCTTGGTGACATCATACACCACGCAGACCACGTTGGCCTGCAAGAGAGAAGCAGCAAAGGGTGGTGAGCCAGGGTCCACACGGCACGCTCCCTGCGGCAGGTTGGCCGGCTGAGCCCGAGGCGCGGTGCTGCGGTAGCGGCAGGCCAGCCCCACGGCCAGGAGCCCCGGCCCCACGCGCTGTCAGCACGCTCGCACTGAAACCCAGCAGCGACAGCTGAGCGCGCGTGAGTGTGCACACGTACACACAGCCCTCCCACAGCAACAACTCGCATGCCGTCAACACAAGCTCTACAACAGGCTGCTCAGAGCAAAGACGGGGGCTCGTCTGCTTCAGGAGCTGCTGCGGGCACATCTGCTTCCATGCCTGGAGCCCCGGCTCCCTGCTCCCCACCCCTTGCTCCCCCCCCCCAGCATGGCTGTGCCCGTGCTCCACGCTGGGCCAGTGGCCGCTGCCCTCCTCCCCTCTCTGACCCCATGCAGACAGCGCTGACACCAATGCTTCATTTGAAGCAGACAGGAGGGATCACTGGCCCTTTGAGGAGAGAGTTTAACGCTAATCCCGAGGACACACAAGGGTTTAGGCAGGATTTCCTGGAGCTGTTTTAAGCCTCTGTATGCTCTTGCTGTCTGGGTGGAGGGAGCAGGACCCCCGTGCCCACTCCTTGACCATTAGCCACTGAGGTGGAGAGATTAAATAGCTTTGTTCACGTGAGGTGCACAGGGGAGAGACAGTTTTATTATCCATAATCAAGAGGTCCTCCTCCCTGCAGAGCCGAGGTTAATCCCAGGGCAGAGAAGAGCAGCTGGGCTCACCCCAGCCAGCCAACTAGATTACTCCTCCATGGCTGCTCTGAGGGATGTGGGAGCCCTCATTCCTCCCTGCCCAGCACTCCCCAGGGATTCAGCTCCCAGACCAACTCCTCTGTGCCACTGCTTCCCCAGGCAGCCACAGGGACCTAACACAAGGAGCAGGGTGGTCTCACCCAAGCTCAGCAACTGCTTCTCCCCTCTTCTGAGTCCGTTGGGAACATCTGGAGGCTAAGAGCATATTGTCTGCTCAGCTGCCTCCTCCTCCTCCCCCTCCTGGTGGGCAGCAAGCTGCCCCCCTGCCCCCCTGAAGGCTCCCTGGAGGGCTAGAACAAGCCACACACGACAGCTTACAAGACAGAGAAAGATTAAACAAACCTCTAAACAAAATGACAGCATTAATCCACAGATAACCAACTGCCTGTGCATCTCCGGGTGACCAATGGGGAGAGTGAGCAGCCACGCTGGCTGCAGGGCTACAGGCACCGCAGCCTCCTGTCCTGCAACACCTCTGTGTCCAGCCCCGCTCACCTTAGCGATCTCCTCCTGCAGCTCATCCTCCGTCTGCTCCGACTCTGAAAATGGAACAGAGCAGTCACCAGCTGCCCCCAGCAGCAGGGCCCCCTTCCCACTCCCCTCAACCAGGCAGAGAAGGGGAGAAGTGAGGCCGGCAGGGAGTGAGGGGGGACAGGCCCTACCTGAGTAGTCCACTATATGTGTGGGGACCTTCTCAGGGGTGACATCAGCTGGGATTGTGATCTCCTCCGCGCGAGGGGGCACCTGCAAAGCCAGCAGACTCCAGTCCAGCCGGCCATGCCAAATGCAACCGAGAGGACAGGTAACAAGGGACTTCAGATCCCAATACAGCTGCACAGCTCCATCCCTGCCAGGGTGGGATGAGCTCCAGGCCACAGACCACCCAGCCCACCGGGCTGCAGCTGCCGCTACAGCTCACTACAGTCCAGCCCTCACACAGCTGGTGTCCCCAGGGTGAAACCTTCAACCACCCTCCAGTCCCGAGCCCTCCCTTGAGACGAGCCCTCCTTTGAGAGGCAGCTCCTGACAGCACAGAGTCCCACCAGAGAAGCCATCTTTCAGATGAGTCATCGCCAGCACTGTCACCCCTGCTACAGCTCCGGAGATAAGCCTCAGCACTCCCCCAGCTCTCCGGCCTGACCTCCTGGCAGCTGGGAGAAGCTCTAAGCTGATTGTCCAGGCTTTGCTGCGAGAGCATGGGAAGGTGCGCGGAGCCAGTCCTCCCCCAAACCCTTGGAGCTGATGCTTCCCAGCACAAACATCGCAGAGGTCACCATCTGCTCGCAGGCAGTGAAGAAACCACCTGGCAGCACGAGGCAAACATGCCCAGCCAGACCGATCCCATTTCCTTATCTGAACCACACTGGGAGAGTAAGCCCCTGAGCTGGAAGCTCCAAGGGGCACACGTAGGCAGGCTGGATGCTGCTCCTCACAGATGACCCAGTTCAAAGTACCGAGCCCACCTCCAGGTGGGCACAGAAGACAGGAAACATGGTTTGGTCCATCCCAACGATTCGGTGCCAGTGTCGGCACAGCAAGGCTGGCGCCGGGGAGCAAACAGCCCTGCCGCGCAGGGCAAGGCTGGGCCCCACAGCCTGCCACCCTGGTGGGTGCAGAGTCCCCCAGCAGCAGGTGCCTGTGCCCCTCCCCAGGGCAGAGAGGGCCCCAAGTCAGGAATTAGAGCACAAAGCGAAGAAAACAGCCTTTCAGCTGGAGCTCCACGGGGCCCTCACCGTCCTGCGCCACCCCGGGGCTGTCACCGGGCCCAGGGAGCTGGGGCACTCCAGGCACCCCCGCCTCGGGCCGGTGGCACCCGGGACAGAGCCGGCCCGGGGGCCCAGGGCTCCCCCCCTCACACTCACCTCTTCAGGGAACTCCTCGCCCACCAGGGCCATGATCAGAGATGTCTTCCCCACCTGGGCTAGGAAAGAAAGGGAAGAGGTTGGCACCGGCCCGGCGGGGCGAGAGGCAGCCGGGGGGCAACGGCCGCCACAGGCGGAGCCAGCGGCCGGTCAGTCAGTCACCCCCGCGGGCAAACGGGGACGCGGGTGCCACGATTCCGCCCGGATCGCCCGAGGAGCCCCGGCGGCGCCGGCCAGGCCGGCCCGAGAGCACTGCGCCGGCAGGGGCCACGGCTCCCGCCCCGCCGGGACCACGGGCAGGCCCGGCCGCTGCCCCGGCCCCCCGCGCAGGCGAGGCCCTCCCGGTGCCCGGTGGCACCCCCCGGCCCCAGGCCGCCCCAGGGGCTCAGCCCCCGGCCCCACCGCCCCCGGGCATGCCCCCGGCGCCCGCCTTACCCTCCCCCAGCAGGAGGATGCGCACGTCCCGCTTCATGGCGGCACCGGGGCCGCCGCCGCCTCCCGCCGCTTCCGGCCTCACCAGCGAGCGGCGGCGCAGAGCGGCGCGGACACAGCGGCGCCCCCCGGCGGCCGGGCTCGGCGCGCAGCACCCCGAGACCTCCTGGCTTCGGTTTTCCATGTTTTATTTAAAAATAAAATCCAAAACAAACAGCAAACGGGGCTGTAAAACACATCCCACAACCGTCCGGGCCTGGCCTGCGGGCCCGCCGCCGCGGCCGGCCCCAGCAACCCGCGCGGGGAAGGAGGGGGGGGCCGGGGCCTGGGGGCCGGGGCCTGGGGGCCGGGGCCTGGGGGCCGGGGCCTGGGGGCCGGGGCCTGGGGGCCGGGGCCTGGGGGCCGGGGCCTGGGGGCCGGGGCCTGGGGGCCGGGGCCTGGGGGCCGGGGCCTGGGGGCCGGGGCCTGGGGGCCGGGGCCTGGGGGCCGGGGCCTGGGGGCCGGGGCCTGGGGGCCGGGGCCTGGGGGCCGGGGCCTGGGGGCCGGGGCCTGGGGGCCGGGGCCTGGGGCTCTCCTGCCTCAGCCGCCCCTGAGCTCCCAGAGGAGAACGGCGCTGTGGGAAGCTGTGACGAGGCGGCGGCCGGAGGGGGCGAAGCGGCAGAAATGGACGGTGTCATCGTGGCCGGTGTAGTCCTGCGCCTCGCTGGCAGGGCAGTGCAGCAGCCTCAGGAGCCGTTCTGTGGGGAAAGGAGAGCAGTCAGCGCTGGGGGAGGGAGGTTCCACCACCATAGGCCTCGTCCCTGCCAGCACCAGTGCTCCTGCTCACCCACCAGCCCTCTCCCCACTGAGCCACCAGGCTTCTTCACATAACAGCTTCTTGCCAAGGCAAGTGGGCAGCCGGGGGGAGCGCGTGACCTGGCGGCCCCACACTGTGTCAGGCTGGCACACCGCAGTAATGGATGCTGCGGCACGCTTTAGTGCGGTGCTGCTGTCTCACACCCCCATGGAGCACCTGGTTCTGGGCTCACAGCAGGTGCCCTGCAGCTCTGGGGCAGGTGTGGAGCTCACCCTGCTCTCAGGAGCCGCTGCCCCAGTAGGACAGATGCAAGCAGCTACAGGAGCACAGTGCCCTTGACAGGAGGAGGGTGCCAATGGTCCCTGTGCTGTGGGAGGGTCCCTTCTGCACCCCGGGCTGTAGCTCACAGCTACACAGAGGTGAAGAGACCCTGTAATCCCATGAAGTCATTCGAGTGAGAAATCCTGCTCATTGACAAACAGGACTGAGCTCATGCATCTCATTTCTAAGCTAGGAGTCTCCAGGAGCACTCTCCTTGCCCAACACACCCTGCCCACAGTCCCAGGACTGTAGCTTTCAGAGTCTGAGGATATGGGCTGTTGTGTGTGCACGTCTCTCTTGTTTAAAAGGAAAAGGATGCTTGGTTTCCTCACTTGCAGAAAGAATGGGAGACCCCTACCTGCCGAAGGTAAGCTGGGGACAAGGCAGCCTGGGCAGCAGAGTCCACGGCACCCCTTGGTACTCACCACCAAAGCCGACAGCTATGAATCGCGCTGCAGGAGACAGGCTGAGCGACGTGGCAAAGTACGGCAAGGAGATCTTCTCAACTACCTGTCTCCAGAAAGAGAAACATACCAATGCCTCAGAAATGAGAAGGCAGAGCGGCTGCAGTTAGGAGGGTAAAGGGCTCCTCTCAAAGGGGAGGCTGACAGATGCACAGCACCTCTCAGACCACGGAAACCTGCCAAAGGCATCGACTTTCCAGAGGAGACTTGGCTCAGTGATTTAGATACAGTGCTCCTGAAAGCCAGCGCCTTCCCCTCCAGTCAGA
Source organism: Falco rusticolus (assembly GCF_015220075.1). Taxonomy (NCBI): domain Eukaryota; kingdom Metazoa; phylum Chordata; class Aves; order Falconiformes; family Falconidae; genus Falco; species Falco rusticolus. The sequence continues at coordinate 37,804,823 of NC_051190.1, forward strand.
TGGAAAGGCAGCAGGGTGGCAGGGGAGACTGGCAGCCTGCCCAGACGCAGCCCAAGGCAGGGGCAGGACCCTGCTGCTCACCTGGGCCAGGCTGGGGAGTTTCTGAGATGAAAAGCTGTTGCCCTGAGCAGCTGCTTGCCTGAGCCTACCCCACACCTTCAGACTTGGCTTTACACGCAAGGCACCGCTGCCTCCCCCCACTGCACCTTGTTCGACGTGGCCATAACCCCGCAGCAGCAGAGAAGTGCCTACACCACCTGGGCAGGGCATGGGTACCTGTTTTTTGCGCAGACTGTAAAATAAGGCTTCCTTCTGCATCCCAAAGCCGACGTAGACCAGGGTGCCGTGTTCCCAAGGGCAGAAGGCAGCCAGGCTGGGCGGAAGGCTGATGAGACCCTGGTGAAGGGAACAAAATTGAAGCTAGTTTCTCCAGCCTGACCTGACAGAGTGGGGACAAAACGAGAGCATGGAGGGACACCAGCCCTTGGGTTGTGGGTGTCCAAGCAGTGGGAAATTAGGATGATGGAGGCTGCTTCCTCCCTCTTGCATTGCCACCTCAGATGTTCTCATGGCAAAGCAAGGAGCAACCACACACTGCCATGGAGACCTGAAGCAAATTGTTTACTGTCATAGCAGGACACATGAGGGTCCAACAGGTTGAATTTCCACAGAGGCATTATTGCTATGTGGGCTTGAAGGCGGGATTGTGTTATGGATCAGCTTAACACAAGGAAATCAGGTGCAGAAGATAAACATCTTTAGTAATGGATACAAGATCAATCCTTCCCCCATTTACTGTGGGGAGACCTGTAGTGAGCTGCCTTCTGTCCTGGTTTCAGCTGGGATAGAGTTACTTTTCTTCTTAGCAGCTGATGCAGTGCTGTGTTTTGGATGTTGATAACGCACTGGTGTTTTTAGTTGTTGCTAGGTAATGTTTATACTAATTCAAGGACTTTTTAGTTTCTCAGACCTTGACAGTGAGAAGGCTGGAGTGGCACAAGAAGTTGTGAGGGAGCACCGCCGGGACAGCTGACCCGAACTAGCCAAGGAGACATTCCATACCATGGGGCCTCATGGTTTGTATATAAACTGGGGGGATGGGGATGGGGCCTGCCGAGCACTGCTCGGGGGGCTGGTTGGGCACCGGTCAGCAGTTGCATTGTGCATCGCTTTCTTTTCTCTCTTCCTTTGGGTTTCATTCCTTTCCCCTTCTCTCCTTTTCGTTACAACTTCTTTTTATTATTAATATTGTTATTTTGGTTTCGTTTTATTTCAGTTATTAAATTGTTCTTATCCAACCCTCGGTTTTACATTTCTTTCCAGTTCTGCTCCCCATCCCGCTGGGTGAGGGAGGAGCGAGTGAGCAGCTGCGTGGTACTTAGTTACTGGCTAGTGTTAAACCATGACACCTTCATGGAAAGAAAATCCATTGTTTTGGAAAAAAACAAAGAAACATTGACCAAACTCAACTGCTGTATGAGCCTGCCACCCTCAGGGCCAAGCACTGTCTGGACCAAGGCACCATCGCTTGCCCCCAAAAGAGGCCCAGCTCCCTTCTGCATGCCAGTGTCACATGTACAGGGGACCATCTCCACGTCCTCTCCAATACAGACCCTCCTCCCTTTCTAGCAGGCATCCTGCTGCCCAAATCTCACACCTGGGTTGGAGCCAAAGGCTTCTGCAAAGCATCACAGACATACAGGGCTAGAGTACTTGGCTCTATGAACCTGTCACTGGGCTCCTGGCTCTGAATATTCATGCTCTTTGGGAGTGTCAAAGTTGGCAGTGTGCTCATAATGAGGTCTCTCTTCTGCATGCTGTGTTCACTGCTGCTTGTGCTCTGTTTTGCATAGCACAGGGGTGTCAGCTCTTTGCAGATGCAGTTTTTGACTCCTCACGCTTACAAAGTCAGCGCTCCCCAGCAGTTAGGTGCTGCTACAATTCCCACTGCCTTTTGACACGCAAGAAGGTTCATTAACAAGGTACTCTGTGAGCAGCAGAACTAACGAAGGTGATGTTCCTAAGCTCACACTCTCTCTTTGGCCCCATCCTGCTCAGAGCCTTGAGGCATCCCTCCTCCAGCTCGGCTGGTGCCAAGCCCCATGCCATGGGCAGGCGGGGGCTGGCCAGGGCCACACTCACCTCGGGGCCGGCAGGAGCCGGGAAGCTGAGCCAGTCGAGGAGCTCACACTTATCCTTCAGCCAGTCGGAGGCCCAGACGCTGACCCGCCGGTCCGAGCTGGTGGCCAGCCAGAGCTCCCCTCCTTCCACCCCAAAGTCATGGTACTACGGAAGACAGACAAGTGCTGTCACTCTGGCAGTACAGAAGCTTTAAAGGAAGCTGCCACTAGATCGAGTGTGGGGCAGGAGCTTGTGGGAACACAGGCTTTATGCTGTAGGGGATCAGTGCCAGGATTAACCTCTCTTTGGGCAGTGCTGAAAGTCACTTCAAATAAAATAGGACAAGGAAGCTGTGGTATTGGAACCAGTGGCACGCTCTGGGCTGAAAGCCCCGGCAGAAGAGGGGTGAGTGCCTGGCCTGAACACCACAGATCTCTTCCCCGGGATGCCCTCTGGATCTGCACATCTCCTAGGGGAGCGCTTGCCAATACCATGTGTCCCCTAACAACATCCTTCACTTAAAATAGAGGAGGATCACCTAAGTGTAGAATTACCAGGGAACACAGCCTTGCAGCACGGATGATTTTAAAGCCTGAGAACTTAGGCAAAATTATTCTCATTTCTGCTGTGGAAAGGAAAAAGACTCTATGAAGAGAATGACAAAGGAGATGCCAAAACCATCACACTTGCACAACCAAGTCTTCCTAGCCCACAGAGGGATGGTACAGAGAGTCAGTTATGCACAGGAGGCCAGGCTGCTGAGGAGCGACAGGGGGAAAGCACGCTGAGCCCTTTCTCGGGTCACACGAACTGAAAGCTCACAGCCCGGGCTACTCGCCAGGGGTGCTGTTCTCAGAGAGCCCGTGGCACAGGCACACATCGCAGCTGCGTGCAGTGTGCTGACAGCAGCCACCAAGGGCCCCCCCACCCACAGGCACAGCCTCGCTCAGGGCTGCAATGGCAACACGTGCAGCTCTAATCCAGTGACTATATCCCTAGAAAAACCCAAACAGAAGTTATTGGAGGGAATGGGAGCCCGGAGAGGAAAAACACGGGACAACAAAGCAAACTCACTGACCAACCTGGCCACACTGCTTCCTACAGCTGTGCTGCGACACGTGGGGGACAGTGCCAGGGCAGAGGGTGAGGTCTCACCTGCTTCCTGGTGCACTGGAGAACAGTGATGGGGGAGCCTTTGTGGTCTGCGAGGACACGGATAGTCATTCCAGTGCGAGGGCTGCTGACGGCCACAAGCCCATCCTTGCCCCCTGATAAGATCATTTCTCCTGTGGGCAGACGAAACGAAAGAACGGGACACTTCTTGTAGGAAGAAAAAGCCCATAGGGAAAAGGTCCAAGATCATGGGATACCAGTGTCCCAAAGCACGGTGAAAGGCTGGGAACATCAGAGTCAAGGGCTGGGTAAGATGAGATGTCTCAGAGACACCCACTAGAACTCTGCACTGAAGGACAGCCACTGCAGGCTGCAGGCAGGAGGACACAAAGGCACATCTGTTGCACTCAAACCCCTTTGCTATACCATTGCCAATATACCTCCCATGTCCCATTTACCACATGCACAAGCTACCAAAGTTCATTGATACAAGTTCTCCGGCTCTCCCTGGCCCCAGGTTTTTGGGCAGGTCACCAGCACGCCGAGTGGCTGGAGGCCAGGGTAACCCAGGCACAACCAAGCCACGTCCCCTGAGGCAACGTCTCCCCACTGTCCTGACAGGCAGCCTCACCGTCTGTGGAGTAGGCAACTGCCGTCAGTGCAGCAGCATGGGGGTGCATTTTCAGCTCCATCTCTGTCCTGGAAACGCTGAACACACGGATGGTGCCATCACTGTACCCTGCCGCTACGTGCTGGCTCTCAGCTCCCCAGGCAACGATGGGATGAGGCTTCCAGGCCAGGCACTGACAGCTCTGCAAAGGAACCAGGGCAGAGACCCGATGACACAGTGCAGACTGCAGGGATGTGCAACTAAGTGCACTAACGGCTAAAGCTCCACCTGTAAGTATTTCTCCAGCTTTAATTTACTTCGTGAGAATACAGCAGCCCTTCCAATCCCAGGCAGCAATCCCTGAGCCAAGAGGAAGAGATCGACGTACCACAAACAATTACCTGGTTGAGCACCTGGAACTGTACCACCAGCTCCATGCTGCCCAGAGACCAAATCCTCACGCTGCCGTCTTCCCCACACGTTGCACAATGAGTCTCATCAGGACTGAAGCACACTTCGGTCACCTGCAGTGAGAAACAAGCTGGGGAACAGGGGCTCTGCAGCTGCCCCTGCCTAGAGCACATCAGTTCCTCTGGCCCTCTCATCCCCCAGGACCCCTCTCATGGGAGACATCAGACAAGAAGCCCTAAGTGTAAATTTGTGCTTAAATTTGGGGCTGACAGCTAGGCTTGTAATGGAAATCAGTAAACTCAACCCCGAAGGTAGGGCTAGGCGCTATGTAACATAGGTCCATGTAAAATACCTTCTCTCTTCTACCATTTGAACCCTTTGTTCTGTAGCACAGGTACCCTAAAGCAACAGCAAAGTTCTAAATGCTCACTCCTCGGGCCGGTTGGGTTTGGATTTTTTTTTTTGTTTTAGGCAAAGAAAATATTATCCAACGTGGATGTCCAGCTAGCAAACAGAAGGCAGGCAGAAGTCGCAGCAGTCGAATGAAGCCATAGTGACTGCAAACTGCATTCTTCTGCTCTAGCAGAAAGGCCCACAGCTGCTCTCAGGCTGAGGCTTTAAACACCTAAGGCTAGAGCGGGTGAGCTCAGACGAAGCATGTGCACAGTTCCCTGCAGACTCCTCCATGTCATCCTGCCAGCGCAGGGAACCCTGCAGCTCCCCGACCTCTCTGATGCCCACCCCAGGGAACAATTCTGTGCCTGCACATGCTCTGCAGGACAAACCCTGCCCGGCCCAGCCCCTCTAACCTTGTTCTTGTGGCCGCTGATGAGTCGTATGCTCGTGCTCTCTGTCCAGTTGATGTACCACAGCGTTCCTGCTGTGGTGCCCACAATTCCCATTTCTAGAGAATCATCAAAGGCTGCACTGACTATTGTCCCATCGAGGGTAATCTCATTTTCTAGCAGGACCGAGCTAGACCTGGAGGAAAGGAGGATATAAGCACTGGCTCAAATGTTGGAACAGCCACTCTGCATCCTTTAAGTGCAATTTTCTGGTAAGCCCAGTGACATGTTTGCAGCTAAATGGCTCAGTGAGGGGCTCCTGTACATTGAACAGTGACTACTGTTGCATTTGCACTGCAACCATCTTTTATAGGAAAGAAGAAAAACAGATGATGTGATAGTGCAAGGGAAGAAACAAAGGCAATATATTTTCACTAACTCTCTTAAATGACTTCCTACAAACCACCAACAGAAACATCAGACATGATAAACTCCAGCCATTTCCAGTATGAAGAGGGTTCAGCCACCTGTGGCAAAAATTCAGTAAAAAGATCCAGGCAGAAAGAATCAGTCATGGGATAGAGAGGAAAAGCTAAGGATGAAGAGCCACAGGAGCAGCATGGTTGCAGGCAGAGCTGATGTCTGTTCGTGAAAAGCCACCTCTCAGACAGGTCCTGGGAGCTGCCAGAAAAAGCATCTCGAGAGCAGAGTGAGACAGGCACGAGCACAGCGGGGATGCTGGGGGCAGTGTCCTTCCTACCTGGTGTCAAGACCTTTCAGCTTCAGCTCCTGCACGGCGGCCACTGCCCACAGGCGGATACGTTTTGTGTTGCTGCCACTCACCAGCCTGTTGCGCCGACAAACTAGCACGCCTGGGAGGCCACAGGGGAATGAAGGGCACCCGTGAGTATCCACCGCTCTGCACCATCACCCAAGGGCTGCTCCTGACAGCCAGGCCACCGATTCATTCGGACAGGGCAGTATGGGTCTTCTACAGCTTAATACCCAGCATTTTTACAGACTAGAGGTGAGCTCCCCAGGAAACCCAGGTCACAGATCCACTGCCACCCCATGCATCTTGCACCCAACAAAGCAAACTGCCTTCCCAAGCATAGCTGAAATTGGATGTCTGCAAGCTCATTGCTCTTCTCTCCTAACAAGTTCCCTGTTACAGCCCCGACCAACAGCCAGGGCATCTGCACCCACCAATCTCGCCCTCGTCAGCCTCCCATGTCATTAAGCAGCAATTAGTCTCGGTGTCCCACACACAGATCTGGCCTGAGTTGGTCCCACTATAAAGAAGAGTGTCAGCATCATAACAGAGAGAGGTCAGCTCCACTGGCCCCAACATATCTGGGGCAGAGGCCCGATGAACCTGCCGGAGCACATAAAACAGAAACGTCAAAAAGAATATGGTGCTTACCTAAATCAGAAAAAAACACAACCCCTCCTCTGACCCTCAATTCATGCGGTTAATGCCTCAAATACAACTGAAAGCCACTCATGGCCAGCCAGCATCATGGCACTAAGAGAAATCATCAGCTCTCACAGGTCTGTGGGGCAGAGCCCCCATTGCACTCACCAGGGGCTTAGAAAAGGCGGCAGAGATGCCAAACATGAATTTTAAAAGAAGGTAAAATTGAGGTTTACCTTGAGTTTGACGTCAGCTCCCTGCTCCTCCAACAGCCAGAACATCACAGCTGCCTTCCCCACACAGGCCAGTTCTCTGTGGGAAAGAGGACTAAAAGCTACGTCGTGGACTGGCTCTGAGATACAGGTCGACAGCACGAGTTCATAGGTGTAGGTGTTCCACAGAGCAATGGTTTGATCGCTGTAGTCCCCTAGGTAGAACATGAAAGACAGTAGGAGGAGGTCCTGCAGCCTCAGGATGCTCGCAAGCACACACACTGCACACAACGCAGCATCAATGACTGCTGCGAACACCGCCCTGGGCATGGACATGGCTCCTTGCGTGCTCAGCAAAAGCTGCGCGACAGGATGGGTCCTCGCCTGAGCTGAGGACAGATGTAACTGGCCCAATGCTTCACGCTGGAGGCTGCAGCAGACCTGGCCCTGCGGCAGGGTCTGCAGCCAGCGTTGGGAGCAGCCGACGCGGTAGGGATTTCAGCAGGCAGAGCTGCTCCTACATCCTTAAGAGCTACCACACACCTCAACATATGCCCCCACGCAAGCCCTCCAGTGCACTCAGGGCTAACAACAGTCTTGAAGTAAGAAAGGGATGTCACCTTCACTGAGGTCAAAGCTGAGATGGCAGCTGACCTTAATGGAAGCCACCGTATACCCAGGTGGCAGCAGAAGGCTCTGGCCGTAGTGATGGCAAACATGCCATCCCAGAGGGCTCCAGAGGACAGTGCTCTCCTGCTGTTCTTCCCAGGCTCCACAAGCTCAGTGGAGAATTCCAGCTTTTCTCTTCCCTGCGGCTCAGGCCGGAGCTGGAGGGGGAGGGCTGCCCTCCCACGCTGCTCCGGGGAGAGCACAAAGCTCTCTTTCTCTCCAGCAAAAAGCTCGCTTTTTCCAAGGGCAGACTCACCAACCCATCATGTCCTGCCTGTTCCACAGGTCCTCTCGCATGCAAAACAAGAGCTTACTAATTGCTTATTTGTCCTTTAAATGTCCCCCGCCTAAACAAAACAGACAGCTTGAGCGTCCACCTTGTGCTGGCATCGCTGCCTGGCAGGAGGCTCACAGTTTGAAGCCTGACTACTTCTATGCAGTTCCACCTAAGCAGCAATAAGAAGTCCAGGAGAAGGCTTTTCCCTTTGGATACTATATATAGTAACTGCAAACTGTTTACATGGATTTAACAAGCCAGCAGAAGCTGTAACTCGAAGAAAAACAAGCTAGCTGGGGCCAGGAGAAAGAACTGGAGGGAGCTTGGCGTCCATGCCTGTGGCCGAGACGCACAGGGTGCTTGCTGCTCTGCGAAACACTGCCAGCAGCGCCCTGGAAGCAGGCTCAGCTGCAAAGAGTGCATCTGCAGGCTGTCACTCCCAGGAGGACCCGAGATCACTTGCAGTTTTACATGCTGCATTATCCTTTGTCCCAAGGTTACCAAGCAACAGCCTCACAGCCACCAGCGGGTACGTATCTTGCAGGTACTGCATGCTGGCAGCACCTTCCTCTCAGGAGCTGTCTATTCTAGGGGGTCCCCCTGCACCCACACCTGGTGTTGAAGGTGTACTCACCTAGGGTAATAAGGAACCTGTCATCCCGAGAGAATGCCATGGCTTGTACTTGCGTCTCATGATGGAAGAGGTTTGCTGTGCAAACCCCATCCTGGACGTTCCAGATGCAGATCTGACAATGGGAGTCTCCATTCGTCTGTCCTGAGGCAGAGGCAAGAACCTAACAGAACAGTATGTTGTCACTGAGACCTCAGTTAGTACTTACAGAACGCTTCATTAGCTAGTTAGCCTTAGCAACTACCAATCTCAAATTATAGTGATGCAGCTGGCAAATGGAAAATTCTGTGAGAGCCATCAGCTGATGGTAGGAGGGAATGGTAGCATCACCCAGAGGAAGGCAGCAGCTTTTACTGTCACACTGAGCCAGCACAATAGAATAGCTGGGCTCCAAAACCAGTTATTGTATTTCCATAACCCCAGGTCTCCATGCAGCGGGCAGAAGAAGGAACGGACAAATGGAATTTTAGTCTGTGACATTTCTTTAGCCCAAAGCGACAGAGACAGAGACCAGCCCGGGGCAGCAGAAGCCTCTCCAACCTGGCCATCGTGGCTGACGGCAAGGGTAGAGATCTCCTCCGCATGGCCGAGCCAGTGATTCTGTGACCCCGAGTGCAGGTCTTCAACCACGATGATGCAGCCACAGGTGTAGGCGAAGAAGCCTAGCAGAGGAGGAGGAGATGGGATATTTCCATGTAAAGGCTTCACATAGAGCACCCACTGCATCCTACATCACAATTCAGGAAAATTCTTTTTTTCAGTAACATATAAAAGCCGACTCTTCTACACAGCTTGTCAGCACCCTTCCCATCAGGCTGAGAGTGGAGTAAAATCTCACTTCCAGCCTGGAGAAAGGAGGCGAGATGGCCTTTGAGAGAGCTTTCCCTTCTGCTCTGTCCACTCAACAGCTCAAGCCTGAGTTTGCTCGTATCAACTAATGTTTGCCATTATTTTTGTTTGTAATCATATCAATTAATGTTTGCCAATTTGCCATTCCTGCAAAGAGGAACGGTTACTAGATCTTACCAACACAAAGAACCCTTGTGTTGAAGCAAAGATCCCAACAGACAGAAGGTCATAACTTAGCTCAGTACACACACCTCCTGCCCCCGCCAGAGCCTTCCCAGTGTACCTGTGTCCGGATTCCACACCATATTCCCTCTGCCATTCCCATTGTAGCCGATCACTGCTTTCAGCTTCAAGACCTCACTGCCAGCTGGAGGAAGTAAGAAACTCTGCAAGAAAAATACACACTGGCTTAAAATAAGCTCTAGAAGGGTGGCCCAGTCAGGTACGTTCAACACCCGTTTAAGAAATAGCGTGCATGCAAGCACACACGTGTCCTCGCACACAGACAACACACAAATTCATGCCGATACTCACAGCATTCAAGTCCAACACGTCAATAGATTAATACCAAAGTACGCACTTATACATACAAAAGAGAAATTGCACCAGGCACAGATGCTTTCAAATGGGGCACAAAACAGGTTGGCAGCAACTGCCCAGCCGATGAGCAGCTGCTAATCCTGCTGGGAAAGAGTTCAATGGGTTTTGCTGACTTGGAGATGTTTCAATAGGAAGACAGTGGGGGGAAAAAGTGCTGCCAGGTGGAGGGACAGAGGAGAGAACTGAGGGTGCAAGCTGAATGTAGCTTTTCTCCCAGCACCATGAACAGCAGAGCTTGGGAAAAGGTTAAGTTTCTGTTTTATTATTGCTCTGTTTGTTATCAGAGCGGGAGCTGTGCCTTGACTGTCTTCACTACACTCGATGGATTGCCTTCCCCAGCCTGCTCTGCCAACGCATCTGCTCGCAAATATGGGTGCGTGATGAATCACTCCATTGCTCACTCGTCTTTCACTTTCAATAGCACATGCCATTCCAATTTCTTTTGAATAAAAATGTATGCAGATTTGCTGAACAGAAAAAAAAAAAAAAGTTGATCACAACTCACTTTTTACTAGTCTGGAAAGAGCTGCATGTAGAGGAGAAAGGGGAACTGCTGTTCAGTTATCAGGCCCAGGGGTATATTTTACAAATTGTTTCAAACAGAGAACAAAATGGGAACAATTTGGAAAATCCACCTACTCCAGCCCCAAAACGCCTGTTCGCCACCTGCCCAGGTAACCAGCCCTGGCACAACTCTCACCTTGGGGAGCACCGATGCCTTAAAACGAGGAGTGAAATGCCGGTAGGAATCTGGGTGGATGGAGCTGTGGGACTTGAGACTTTTGGTTTCCTTTCTGGGTTCTGCCACACAAAGAAGAAAACAGTACCCATGGGATGCTGCTCCGGGGAATGGCTTGGGAGCAGCAGCTCGGCTGTGGCTTGCTATCTGTTCAGATGCTATGTATATGTGTGCATGTAGCCACACATGAGGCAAAACTCAGACTGCAGCGTCACACATGCTCCTACACAACCAGCCATAGGAAACACAGCAGCTTTCCTGTAGCAAAGGAGGAACATCCATCTCCCCCCTGCAAACAGCCTAAGGGCATCCATGCTGCCTGCCCCGGGCATCGCTGCAGAAGCATAAGCCATGCAGCTAGGAAGAGGTCTTTAACGGGAGCGACGGAGGCATAGTTTTATGTTGAAGCTTTCCAACAAGCCCTGCCTGGGGCTGAGCGCTGGCAGCTGCCGGCTTCTGGCAGCTCGCCACAACTGCCGCAGCTTTCAGGCTGTGCATCTATTAATAGAGACACTGGGAGCTTTAATTTCTGCCGGGTTTAATAGGACGTGCCACTTAGAGATGATATTGGCTCCAAGCCGAAGAGGGGCTCGCGGTGTGCCTAGAAGCAGCGGCAGGGAAAGAGCCAGAAAAAGCAGCAGCGCTGGGGACCAGCATGAGCTTCCCTCACTGCTTCCCTTGGTAAATCGCACCCAAGGGAAGACCCCCAAGGAACACGTTGCTGCCCTTCATCTCACAACTCAGAGCACGTGTCCAGGTCTATCTGTACCACATTAATAATGATCTTTCTTTTTTGTCAGGGACAGACCGAGCTGCTGTGCAGGCCTGCACACAGGGCCCCAAAGAGCGAAGCTCTGTAAGAGGTGGGAGCACCCCAGATTTACCGTGTGTGGATTCTCCAGGAGACCCCAAGCTCTCCTGCCTCCCTTTGGGCCTCACGACAAGCTCCTTGTTCCTGACCGACTCCACCACGAAGACTGAGGCATCTCTGTCTCCATTCGCCACCACACTGCTGCCGCCTGGCAGATCTGCCTCCTCCTCCTCTTTGTCCGACTCGGAGAAAATACCTGAAGAGAAAAATTATCGGGAGGACAGAGCAATCCATGTCCTTCAGGAACACTTCATGTGTGACTACCCTTTGACTTCTGACAGTGACATTCTCCTGCTCTGTGTAACAGTCCATCTGCTAGGGCAGAGGGCAAAGCAGGCATTTCCTACCGGGTATGTCCGACAAGGTATTTACCGCAGCCCTCGGAGAAGCTGTGCCAGCAGCTTCATCCGTGGGGGAGAGCAGAGGATAAAGTGGTGCTGAACCCCAACGCTTCTGGCTGGCTTTCTTCAGCTTAGGGGAAGGGAAGCGCAGACTGGTCTGTCAGTCTGCAGAAGGGGATCACAGGCAAGGATGGCTCCAAGGATGCTGCTAAACTAGACAGTTTTTCCTAGAACAAGATTCTTCTACCCCTTTCCTGCAAGCAGTTCCTCTTACTTCGACATCGTGCTTGGTGGACAGGGCTGACATCCAAACATGGTGGCGAGGCCAACAATGGAAGAGGCACAGTCTGCCGAGGCGTCTCAGAGGCATCCTTTAGCTTCTCGGAGCTCCCCGCTGCGGGAAGAAAAAGGGTTTGTGTAATTCCCTTCATCCCTTAGATCCTCTTGTCCTCCTGGGTTGCTCCATGGCGATACCCCCAAGCTCATTTCTCCAGCTTCCTCCTGCACAGGAGGAGCCGCTTCTCCTCTGTCCTTCAAGAAAGGGAGGGACAGAGAGAGGGAGGGACAATGAGGGCAGGGAAAAAGACAACAGAAGAGACGGAGGCAGGGAGAAACAGAAGGCAAAAGCTGAAAGACCTACCAGAAAACCCAGAGCGGCTCTGCTCATAACATCCCCTCCCTGGCAGACTCCCACCGAGAGGTGCCAGTTAATTGCAGACTGCTCTTTGGGACTAATTAGCTGGTTAGCCCCCCCGCTTTGTGACTTCCTCAGGGAAGGAACCAAAAACCCCCACCCCCTACCCTCTGCCATGAAGGGCAGCCGTGGAAGAGCTGCCAACCCACCAGCCAGCGCAACTCATGGGAGGAGGCAACTCACCTTCTCCCAGCAGCAGGGCAGCCTCCAGGGAACGAGCCCTGGAAAGGCAAAGGGACTGGCGTTACACCGGGAGGGGACGGGGCAGGGGAAGGCACTGCCCAGCACCGGGCACTTACCTGGCTGCGGGTGACCTCTCCACAGGCAGAGCTAGGAAATCCCAGAGGAAGATGGCATCTCCGATGCTGATGACGTGCCGCTGGTCTGGAGTGAAGGCCACCTGGCGCACTGGCTCCGAGTGGCCGATGTATACCTGGGAGAGAGCGCACCTTGAACCTTCCCATCACCGCGCCTGCCCTTGGGGTGGGGGGTTACTCCACTCCCTGCCCCACGTAGCCAGTGCCTATAGGTCTCAGCAGAAGACCCGCTCGGAGGCCAGCACCACACCAACAGTGCTCAGACCTAGGGCTGATCTGCCTCGGGCTGTCCTGCAGCGTGCTGAGCTGGGGACGCAAGAAGCTGAAAACCCCCAAGGTCTTACCTCAGCTCTCAGTACCTTTGAAACCCAGGGCGAGCCCTTTTCTTCTCTGGGTGGCTCTGTCCCCAGCACACAGGTAACACCGACCTCCGTCCCTCACAGAGGGTCTCCCTACGTGTGGTGCTGTGGCAGCCCCAGCCCGCGCTCGGAGCCCAGCGTTACTGCCACGTGGGAGCAGGGCTATGTTTCTCAGCTGCTGGACAAACCGGCACTGGGAACACTGGGTCAAGTCAGACAGAGGGCTTTTGCCACTCTCTTCTCCAGGGATTGAGAAATGCAACACCAACCCCTTTCCCTCCCTTTGTGGGCAGTACCTGGAAGTTGATATCGAAGCGCATCTGATAGTCCCACACTTTGATAACTCTGTCACCAGCAGTGAGCAGATACCTGCCATCCTTGCTCAGTGCCAAGGAGGAACAGGACAGCTTGTGCACGGGAGACACCTGAGGAGAAGAAACAGCACCAGCAGCGTTAACTGAGCTAGTTCATATCCTTACTCATGCTTCAGCAAGAGGACAGGAGTGTGACAGCCTGGAAAACAAGGGCAAGCTCAGGCTCACGCTAAGCATGACCATAGCAGGATAGCTACAAGGTTGTCACCCATGTTTCTCTGAAGCCTGTGAACACCAGGATGGGCTCCTTTCTCATTTAGCCTCATACAGTAACATGAAGCACCCAAGCCCCACGTGACACGAGACCTCAGTGCATGAATTTCAGCCTCTTACCTCTCGCACCAGCCGTCCTGTTTTTGCATCAAGCACCAGGATTTTATTGGAAGAAGTGGATACCAGGAGCTCGCCTCGAGGCACAGGAGCAAAGCAGACTCTCACTGCAGAGTCCATGGCTGTGCCATTCAAATCGAGGATGCTGATGTCCACTCTCAGCAGCTGTAAAATAAGGAGCTACTGTACCAATGTCCTGCAGCAAATACTGCAGAAGCCTCAGGATTGCTTTTGTGGCTCTCCTAACACGAGGATATGGAGCCCCCCAGACCCTTCCCTTCCCACCTAAAGAGGGGCTGCAGGGTCCTGGCAACATCCCTGCTGCCCAGAAGAGCGCAGCTCAGAGAGGTTGGAGCTGACAAGCCTACACAACACTTCTCCAGATGAACCTTCTAGAGGAGAATGAAGCCAGCGAAGAAGAAACCTTGACTTTGCTGTTTCTATCTCACAGAATGGAAAACAAACCTCACTGCAAGTGCCCTGAGCAAGTGCCTGCTGTGTGGGGAAAGGCCCTTGCCAACACTGCTGGTGCCCAAGGCCCTTGATCTGTCTCATTGGATGCAGCCGGTGGGAATTCCCCCTCCTGCTCATGGCACTCTGCAGCATGTGCTCCCCTCGGCACCCTCCCCCAGGAACGCGGGGAACCTGCTGGGTACCTCATCTAGAGAGCAGGCCTCCATCACGGTCACAACGTACTGGGAGGGACCCACGAAGGCCAAGAGACGGCTGTCCCCACTGACCACCAAAGCATCCGGACTGCTGCCAGTGTCCCGGGCCACCACATTGCCTGAGGGCCACAGCAAGAGAGAGGGAGTGAAGAGAGGAGTAAAGCCCCCGCTGCAGCCAGCTCGCTCTGTGACAGTAGCTACAGTTTCTCCTGCCTCTGACTCAGCCTTGGGTTAACGTTCTGGCCTGAGAAAGAAGCAACCTCTGTTGTAGAAGATGCTACAAATTTTATCTGCGACATCCAAGACATGCAGTGAACCACCTCAAAGACGAGGTCTAGATACATGGCTTCTTGCCTGACTGAACGTGCAGTGTTTTCAAGGAGAGCAGAACAAAGTCAAGGGAATAAAATTGGTTTTAGTGCTTATTTTTTAGTGTTACAAGAAGCTGCAACAAGGAGCTATGAAGGTGAGATCTCAGCTGCAGCCTGGGTGCCTGAACCCTGCACAGAACAAGGTCAGTGCCGAACCCCACCACACCGATGTCAGTCTGGTGGGCAGATAGACCCATAGGTCTAAAAATCACAGAAATCACAGCAATTCTCTGTATTTATTCCACCAGCAAAATTCCACTGTTCAGTCCTGCAACACAGCCAGGCAGCGAACACCGTTTCAGAGCAAAAGTCAACATGTAAAGGTCCAGCTGCAGCACTGACACCAACCTTAGGTGATTTTGGACACATTCCCTGGTCTCTCCAAGCCCCTGTTCCTTCACCTATTTCAACTGCACACTTCTTGAGGCACGATGCTCTTCTTTATACAATATTGCATAACGGAGCTCCCCCTCCCTGCCCAAGCTTGTGCTGCTACAGCCTATTTCAAAGGCACACATTAAAAGTGACATTAATGTTTCCAAACTGCCCTGTACTGCTTCCCCTGCCCGCAGCTCCCCACCTTCTCCATTCACCAGCACGGCGCTTTGTGCAGCTGTGCTGCAGACAGGATTAGGGAAACAATCCAGTTTAAACAAATTAAACCGCACATCCAGAGAACAGAAAGAGTTGGGGCCTGGGCACAGATAAATCTCTATGATTTCAGCCCATTCACGAAATCATAACACCAAGCAAGCTGAGAGCATTTGAACCAGGACAGGTAGGGGAAGGCTGGCAGTCACCAGGGCTTGCTCACACGTACAGTATAAACACAAGTGACACAGCTCAGAAGGTTCATCAGAAAATATCTCTCTGAGTAGGCTGAATCTGGTTTGGCTTTGGTGCTAGGGTGTCTGTGCTAATTAAAAAAAAAAAAGAAGGCAGGCAGCCCACAACCCCAGAGCCTTACCCAGGACTCTCAGGACACGGCTTTTCTGGGCCATACAGCTGTAAAGAGCCAGAGTGCCGTGCAAGCAGGAGCTGAACATGAAATTGCCATCTGGAGAGAAGGTCAGTCCAGTGATCACAGTGCGGTGCTGCCTGAAAGAAGGCAGAAAACATGAAAAAGCGAAGGAAAAAAACCAAACAGACCCCCAGAAAATAGTAGCAACACCGAGCACAACACAGTGAAGAACCCAGGAGAACAAAATCATCAGGGACAGGCAGAGGACCCCACCATGCTCACACCTGCAGCAGCCCAGGACAATCAACACTTCAACTTTTTGGAAAACTGAGCAGCAAGTGCATGCAGCACTCCAGCTGTCCCTGGATGGGATATGCTCCCTCCCCCTTTGAAGCATCCTGCGCTGCCCACGCTGAAGCTTGCAAGGGCTCCCTGTTCAGCTGCTCTCTAGGACAAGCTCTTTCCTACTGATGGCCAGCTGCCCACTGGGAAGTCACACGGAGAGCCCCCATAGCCTTCCCGGGTTGGATTCTACCACCCAGAGCCTTGGCACAGCGGGCTCACTCTGCCTGAAAACCACTCAGCCAGGACGTGAGGATCACCAAGCTCAAGAAAAGCACTTTTCCCACCTCCTCGATTACCACCATGGCTTCTGCCAGGAACCCGCTTAGACCCACGCCTGCCCCAGTGTGGCTCCCGTGGCAAACGCTCACTTGTGCTCCACCAGGAGATCAGAGGCAGCCAAGGAGAAGGTCCGCACCATCCCGCTGTCGAAGCCACAGGCCAGGATCTGCTGGGCAGGGTGAAAGGCCACAGCACACGGCATTTCCTCGGCAGCGGTGAAGTCGTACAGCTGTGGGGAAGGGACACGCCACAGGCACGAAGCTGGATAAAGCTCTGCCCAGCAGCCATACCTGACAGCGGAACAGCCGCAGACCTCCACCATGGGCAAGTCCCACACCAGAAATCTGATCCTGATCTTTAGAGTCATTTAGAGATTACTCTAAAGCCCTGGGAGGGCCTGGGTCTTCGGGCATTTAGATAAAGCCCTTGGGTATTATGCTTTGTGTTAAACAGCAATATTCAAAATGTAGAGGAAAAGAAAATATTTTTGTTTGGCAATACCTTCAGAAGGCCAAATTATGCATTAAGGTAAAACTCTCAGAACTCCATACTCCCAAAGAATTTCTTGCCCATGGTACCCTCTCACGCTCCAGGGAGGACATTTAAGGGCTCTCAAACTGTGGAGCTTTGATAACTGGACCAAACACAGACCAGGGAGATTATTAAGAAACGTGAGACACCTACTGACTCTCGTCTCCCCTACCTGCTGCATGGAGACAAGGTCCCAGACTCGGATGGTACTGTCCTGGGACACTGTTGCCATCCGCTTCCATGTCCCCTCCACAGAGAACGCCAGAATGGAGTCCTCGTGAGAGCGCATGAGGGTGTTGTAGTCCCGGGACTGGATAGCCAGGTAGCCCACGTTCCCAGCAGCCGTTGTGCACAAGACTTTGCAGCTGTCCGGGCTGATGCAGACAGAACTCACCGGAGCCTCGTGCTCTGGGGAAAGACACAGGAGTCAGCAAACCCCCCTGGAGAAGGGGCAGCAGCGGTTGGAACACAGCTACCAAACCAGGTGTACATGTAGGAAAGTAATGCACACAGGAATGAGCATCCCACAGCCTGAAGATTGAATGCTTGCAGGTTTGAGTTTAGTGGGAAATTAGTCTCTGCCCTTTCTAGAAGTCCCTGGGCTCTGCTGTTACGGTGATTGTTTCAAAAAGAGTAAAGAACTACTCAAATTCTCCCATAAGTTTTCATGGACAGGTGAGCCATGGGTACAAGGGCACAGAAATTGAGATAGAGTGCCTGCTGTCACCCAGGAGATCCTGCCTTTCTCCTACCAGTTACAAGAATGAACAATTGTCATTGAAGACTTCCAAGCCAGTCAGCCAGTCACCCCCAGAGACAGTAGGTATGAAAGATGCCCTCGCTCGTGAGCATTGCTTTAGGAGACGTGGCAGTGGAGCTCTGGCTTCACAGCAGCAGGCCGACAGAGGTGCGGAGCTCAGAAGCATCGTTGCAGCTCTACTCACCCGCCTCTAAGACGACAGCTGAGAAGTCCAGTGGCCACAGCCGCAGGTAGCCATCTTCTGAACCCGTGGCACAGAAGGTTGAGGAGATGCTGATACTGTTTATAGCAATCCCAGGGCCTGAAAACCCCAAAAACAACAGTACCTGGTATAGCTGAAACAAGAAAACCCAACCCGGGGGTTGCCCCATCCTGGACCAGAGGCTGAAGTCTTGGAAGCAGCAGCCAGGAACCCCATGGTGACGATAGCGTAGGCTGAAGAGTCTCAGCAAGTCCTTCTCCGCACTCAGCACATGTTCAGTGCCTAACCCTTTCCAGCTCTCCTCTTTACCACTGTGCAACTCCCACCAGGCACGGAAAAATCTTCCCACTTGTTAAACCCTGTCGTATTTTTGCCTTGAATAGGTTCTTGTGGCAAGGGACGTACTAGATTAACTGCCTGAGATACAAAACCCTTTCAATTCCACATCTCAAATCCTCTCTGCAGCACATTGAGGAGGGAGAGAGAATACAGATCTAAAGAAACTGGGAGGTTTTGATTCAGGTATAAAGTCCAGCGGTCAACGCACTGGTGAGAGCCAGCACTGCTACCAGGACACCCAAGGACATCATTTCATCTCCTCTTGGGCGTTTTCTCGTCCACGAAGTGAGAACCGGAATCACATACCTCTCTCAAAGGGGCATGCTCAAGATTAATCAGCTCAATTTGCCAGAGCAAAGTATGCACTAAGTTTTAAGATATCAGAGCAATCACACTTGAAAGCAAATTCTTCCCACTGTTAAAATTAATGGAAGAGCTGAAAGCTGTACTACTTAGTATACAGCAACAAAGATTTCCTAAACACTCTGCACAGGCTGAATAATGGAAAAAATCCCTCAATTCATCTTTTTCGTTGGTCTGCTTAGCTCTTTTTCCATCTCTACATTAAGACTCCCATCAGCAAATTAAGACCTTGTTTCATGTTTCTAAAAGTAGTGTTTCTCTGAAAGTGCAATCAGCATTTAAAACGCTCAAATTCTTTCTTAAAATTATACTTTGCTGTACTAAGGAAGACTATTTGCAGCACTTAAGAGGCAAATAGCCAGCAATGATCTAATCAACCCAAAATAATCCTTGGAAGTAGGTAAGTAGCTGGTTTATTTTACCAGAGATTTATCTATGGTCATTTTGGACCCCGAGGATGGTTGAGGTGCTCCCTGCCTGCGGGTATTCCTACCTGAGCCACCGCCTGCCCCGTCTGGCCGTGCAGGCAGGAGCCGCCGTGCGCTCCTCATGCAGACGTTCTTGTAGTCCACCTCCAAGACGTGGCCGCTCTTGCTGCAGACAAAGCTGTACGGGAGAGAGACCCCTGCTCTGGCACACCGGGGGCAAGAGAAGCAGTGCTGGCAGGGTTTAGTTAAAGCCCAGCTTGGTTCACCCGTTAAACGGTTTGCCTGATGGAAAGCAATTCTGGTTCCTGGTAATGTAACAGGTCAACAAGGTGTCCAAGGGCACCTTTCCACGCGCTGCCCTACAGATCTACAGCCAAGGCAGAACTTCCTATTTTATTTCCCATCCCTTTGAAACCTTAATTAGCAAAAATGCTAAAAGCCCAGCACAGACTGCAGAAATGAACATCCCTCTGCCACAGGGAACAGCTCGGGGAAAGATGGGGCCAGCTGAGCTGGTCTGACTTTGATGATTAAAATAAAACAACAACAACAAAAAAACCCCCAAAAAACCCCAAAAAAGCGTGTGTTTGTCTGTGTGCAAAAGGATATGTACCGCACTCCTCCCGCTGCCAACAGAAAGCTAACCACGAGGCTCGAGTGGGGAGTGATTCACTAAGAAACAGCAGTACAGCAAGAGGAATACCCGTTTCTTGGGCTATTTTGCAAGCAGCCCAATTTCTTTTGGGAAGCCAAGCGTGCCGAGGAGGAGGGGGCTCTCCCAGCTCCAGGGGGCACCTGTATTTTATAGGGAGAGCCTGAGCAAAGCGTGGTGCTTTGAGCTGGAAGGCTTGCAAGCACATAGTGAAGGAATGGGGACTGAAACGGGAGGGTCAGCACTGACTGGAGCTCCAAACACCTCCCCATTTTTGTTTGTTTGGGGGTTTTTTAGGGCATTTAGGATAAGGTGTGAGTTTAATCTTTCAGTTCTGAGCACTGCCTACATCGCTGCTGGAAGGGATGCTGGGCACTGAAGCTACCACCCACCGATGTAGCTAGGGGATACCGCAGAGGCAGGAAGGGGGAAGGGAAGCAGCCAAAAGCCATGGCAGCCCCTTACAGTGCGCGGTCCTGCGGCTCCCGCTCGGCAGTGTGCCCCTCAGCGAAGGCCAGGTCGGTGAACTCCAGGGAATGGTACTCGCCCAGCTTGATGGGACACGAGCGCAGCTCTCCATCCCGCACTCGCCACAGCCTGATGTTGTCCCGGCCGCACGACACCATCCTGTCCCGGGAGAGGCTGCGTGAGAGCCGGGCAGGACCCCCCAAGCACCCGGCAAAGGCCAGTGCCCCAAGGGCCACCAGCTGACAGCCAGGACACAGAGCAGGGATGGCAAACAGATGGCTGCAGCCCTGCAATTCCCCCCGCAGCCACGCCAGAACCAGTGCTTTTGATTTATTTTCATTGCATGCTACCTGGTATCATCAAAAAAAGCGATCTTCAAGGCCTGGATGTCCACATCCGTGTGTGCTTTGGCCAGCACGGCCACCTCTCCGCCACGGGTCACCTGAGCAGTGTTCCACACCACCACCATCTGAAGCAAGAAAACACAATGGCAGAGCTGCTCAAACGTGGAAAACTTGGCAGCAAAAGAGCTTTTCATCACAGCAGCTGGGCAGCTGCACGTACAGGAGCCTGCTCCAGAGCTGGGCACAATGTATTGATAGCAGAGTTGAAGCAGGGGAAACAAAAACCCTCTCACACAGAGGGTTTAGGACAGTCCAACAGCTTTGCAAAGCTTCATAGCAATATTCTTCTCTGGCATCCATAATTATAGGTTCTAAATCCTAGGGCTGCCTGGCAACAGGGCTCAGACTTGGAAAAAAAATCCACAGAGGAGTGGGAACTCTGCCTGCCGAGACACAGGAACTGCACCAGGGCTGAGCCGGGCTGCCGGGGCTGGAGGTAGCACAAAGGCGGCTGCACTGGCTCCCGCAGCACTTCGCTCCCATGCAGGTTTGCATGCTCGGGGCACCCACCACAAGGGGTGAGAGAGTCAAACCCTTTCCTCAAAGGAAAGGGGGAGATGGGTGAAGAAACGCAGGTGATCTGATGCTCTGCATTTCAGAATAGCATTAAAAACAGAGCCAGGATCACCTTGGAGGCTGGGGTGGGCTGAGGCATCACCCTGGGAGAGGTGCTCCCAGCCAGCACCCATCTTCCCATCCTGCTTTTGCCTTATTGATGCCCCACTCCCCAGTTTTAGCTCACCAGCTCCCACTCAGATCACAGACCACTGCCACGTGCTGGGAACAAAACCAGAGCAGTGTTTGTTTTTTCCTGCAGGCAACACGCAGTTAGCAATGGCACAGCTAATTGCTGGTGGTCGTCAATAAGGGATCAGTGGATGAGAACAGTTCCACTGATAAAGCAAAACCCCCAGTCCCATGAAACAATTTTATTTTTGGCTGCTACATGTGGGATCTGCATCATCCCCTAGCTACATCGGTGGGTGGTAGCTTCAGTGCCCAGCATCCCTTCCAGCAGCGATGTGGGCAATGCTCAGAACTGAAAGATTAAACCTCACATCTTGCCCTAAATGCCCTAGAAAAACCCCAAACAAACAAAAGTGGGGAGGTGTTTGGGGCTCCAGTCAGTGCTGACCCTCTCACTTCAGTCCCCATTCCTTCACTACGTGTTTGAAAGCATTCCAGCTCAAAATGCCACACAAACACGCGTCACCCCCAGCCCCGTGGGCCAGAATGGCTGTGGAGGCGGGCAGCATCGCTGCGCCTGAGCCTGCGGCGATCCCCACAGGGTACAGGCAGAATCACACAGCCCCCTCCATCACCCTGCCTGGGCTCAGAGCTGGGCTGTGCCACACTAGCGACAGAAACAGCCCCAAACCTCAGCCCCAGCAGCTCTCTCGAGCTGCTTCCAAAAGCATTTTTTTTGCTTGCAGCTGAGGAACGCTCACAAGCATCAGGTAGAAGGAAAGTATTTTTTAAGCACCTAATGGAAGGGATTTCCCTCTGACTGCAGTGAGGAACATGCCAAGGAAAGCCCAGAGCAGAGGTTTGTCTGCAGAATAACTACATAATCCGGGAGAACAGTCATCTCATGTCGCTTGTTCACAGGGCAGGGAAACCTCCAAGTTTCAGTTCTCACCGTTTTGCCGTGCCCATCCTTTCCAACACCACACAGAATGGCTCCGCTGTAGGAAAAGCTGCAAGAAGAGGCCACCTGGTGAAACGCAACTCCTTGTACTCCGAGTGCACTCAGCGGGGAATAAAAGGAGACAAGTTGTGGGTATGGGGAGACAGCACAGCCTGAGGGATGAGCTCGGGAGGGAGCTGGCAGCATATCGGCTGTTCCAGGCCAGCTGCCAGCAGGTCTCAGTGATAAACACAGGCAACTGAAGCAGAGCTGTAACTCACCCCTGGTTTATCACGGCCCAATAGCACAGAAAAGCTGCCGTGCTGCAACACTTCACCCACCCGAATGCATCCCTGCACCCAGGCTGAAACCCACCTCAGGGACAAGAGGGAATGGATGTGGGTTTTAAACACAGAGAGGCAGCTGCCCGTCGGGAAGTCCCAGAGACGCAGCACGCTCAGGGGACCAGCCTGCACGGAAGCCAGCAAGGTGCTGCTCCCGTTGAAGGCCAGCGCTGACACCTGCGGGAAGCACCAGGTCAGGGGCTCTCCAGAAGCACTGGGACTGGGGGTACGTCTGGGGCACAAGGATGGCGCTACCGTATGGCTCTGTAAGGAGTTACCTTATCCGTGTGTCCGAGGAAGAACCTCTGCTCTCCGGTCTGGATCTGCAGGGCCACTATAACGGCGTGGCAGGGGTAGACCACCGCAGCGTTGTTCTGAGTCCACAGTGCCTGCAGGACCGAGACCGCAATGAGAGGGCCGCGGGACCCCCAGAGATGCACCAGGTCCTAGGCTGGACCCACAAAGATTTCTTCAGCAGATTTGCCGCACGCATGCAGGTGAGGGGATGCTTTCCCACACACGGGCTGAGCTTCTAACTCGCAAAGGAAAACTAAAACCCAGCCAACATCCTACTTAATTCAGTGGATTTACTGTACCAATCATGTCTACGACGTGAACAGCAGATACAAGGGCAAAGATGTTGCTGGCAGAGCTCTGAACTGGCTGAACCAAACCCACCCTGTCTCTAACACAGACAGCAAGCCGGGCTCCTGTGAGGCACAGCGCCCCACGGAAATGATCCAAACACAGCTCCTCCTTTCCAGAGTCCTACAAAGCAGCTCTAGTTTTAACGGGATAAAACGCGGAAGCTGTGAGACCTGGGGAAGGGGCTGGAGCACAAGTCTGATGAGGAGCAGCTGAGGGAACTGGGGTGGTTTCATCTGGAGAAAAGGAAGCTCAGGGGGGCACCTGATCGCTCTCTACAACTACCTGAAAGGAGGTTGTAGTGAGGTGGGAGTAGGTCTCATCTCCCAAGTAGCAAGAGACAGGACAAGAGGAAACTGCCTCAAGCTGCACCAGGGGAGGTTTACACTGGGTATTAGGAAACATTTCTTCACTGAATGGTTCATCAAGCACTGGAACAGGCTGCCCAGGGAGGTGGTGGAGTCACCATCCCTGGAGCTATTTGAAAGATGTGTAGATGTGGCACTCAGGGACATGGTTTAGTGGTGGGCTCAGCAGTGCTAGATTAATAGATGGACTAGATCTTAAAGGTCTTTTCCAACCTAAATGATCTATTCCAGCTATAAGGCCCCCATAATTTTTAATTCACCGCCATAGCAGCAGAAGACCTATGCACAAACATAAGCTTGTGCCTATCTGCTTTGGGGTCATTTTCCCCATCAAGACGTACAGGAAGGGTGGCACTCGGCTGCCTTTCGTGCCTGCAAAAAATCAATACACCGGCCACGTGATTACAGATCAGCTCCCCAAACCGCCTGAGTTACTGACCCACTTGGTGCTGCAGCCTCCAAAGCCAATAATCATTCTCAGCTTCAGGATGGGATCTGGTAAAAGCCTCTGGAAAAGAAAGACAGCACTTAGAGCTGGATGGAGGTCCTCAGCCCACAGGGCCCTTCCGTCCCCATCACTTGTTTCTCTCTAAAGCACAGAAGCAGCTTTGGTCCCCTTCTGCTAGAGGGGATGGCTTTAAATTACTGAACCTGGCAGAATTCAGAGCTGGCTGGAGGGAGGAGCTGGGGTTTGCCGGTGTTGAGCAGCTCTCCCACCCAGGCTGGGGGTTGCAGCCAGCCCTTCCCAGAGCCCTGGCAGTGCCCAGAGAGCCGGTGGCTGCTGCGGGAAGGGCTGTCCTCCTACCCTGCAGGCAGAGGTCCACCTGCAGGCTGGCATGCCTGATCCAGGGTCCTTCCCATACATGCTCTGGGCAAATTAGCAAACATACGTTATTGGCTTAAGGCCAGTGCACTTGATCACAAGGTCCCTCTTTCAAGGCAAGTAAGATACTAGTGGAAAGGAGAACTGCTAGTCAGAAAAACTAACACCAGCGAAAGAACTCCATAGGATTAACTGAAACTCCAGCCTGAAGCTTGCATCTCCTCTGCTGCTTCTGACAGGTTCACAAGCACCAGCCCTAAGCGTTCCAAAGCCACTCTTGAGCTCCTGTGACTCCTCAGCGCTTCACCCACCTCCTCTGAGCCGACACGGACAGTTCGGCTGGCTTGTTTGCTCTTCTGGTGAGCATAGACGTGGATGGCACCATCACTGACTGCCGGTGACTGCCCGATGTCCCCGACACTGGGTAGTCGCTGGTGCTTCTCTAGCTCCTGGTTCCCAGCAGGCATGGCTCCCCAAGGCCCTGGGGCTGTCAGGTGAACCTCAGGGATGCTTTTTGTAATTACCCGACACCGGCGTGGCATCTGAGAAAGAGCAAAGCCTCAGACAGAGCTCAGCCCTCCTCCCAGCACCTTCCACCCACCACAAAGGCACAGGGAGACAACCGCATCTCCCCAGGTGACTCTTCACAGCAAATACAAACAAGGACAAAGCAACACGGAGGGAGAGCATCCCTGTAAGTACCTAGCTCGGCCAGGTACGTTAACCAGCTGCTCTCCCTACGCTGCCAGTGTTGTCTGTGCAGAGTTTGCCTCCTCCAGACAGCAAACCAGAGCTCCAGGAAAGATCCAGCCCTGAGCAGTCTCTGAAGGGCTGCCCTCTCTCCACTGAGCAGGGGAGGCTAAAAGCACCTGGCCAGGCTGCTTGGTGCTTCCCAGTTCAGAACAGCAGAGGGGTCGGACTCCTCACTTTCTCCCTCTCCGCAGCCTGAGAAGGATGGCTTTCCCCAGTCCCTCTCCAAAAGCCCATCACCACGCTGATTGCAGGTGCCAGCTCCCACACCACCACCAGCAGGGAAGGGCGAGGGCAGCAGCCTGCAGTCCCAGCCATCCAGACTCCACACACTGCTCTGCTCCCCGAGGGCACCCCATCAACTTCTTTAGTCGCCAGTCCTCATTCCTTATCTATAATTTGAAGACACAACTATTTGCTGGCTCAGTTGAGACAGGGAGGATAGATGTCTGGAGATTAAGAGGTACTCGGCATTTATCTTGTCTCTGCTCTGTGCTGTGCCATGCCAAACCACCCGGGCATTAACTGACCACAGGGTCAACAGACCAGGGGGCTGACCTGCCTGGATCAGCTGCAAATGACAACAAGCACCTTCTACATCTTAATTAAAGGAACTCAAAGACAAGGCGTGGCAAAAACTCCATGGGAGGCAGGAAGGAAGAGGCTGCAGTCTCCTCCACAGTGCACTTACAGCTTTGGGACTGATTATCTGATGGATGAGGGACAGTCGGTCACGGACTGCTTTGGTGAGTGTCACTGGCTGGGGCAGCTGGCAAACGGGGTCCTCTGAGACTTGGCCACCTGGGCAACATGAGGAGCAGGTTGGGCTCTTCTGGAAAGCCAAGGCACCCACCTGGGGTGGCACAGCCTTGGCTGCTGCCCCCAGCCTTCCCACCTGCCGCAGGACCGGGACAGCTCTTCTGGATGGAGTCGTATGGTAGCTTGGACCCCTCGGATGGGAACCTGAGCAAAATCAGAGGAAGGTGCCATGTAATCGGGATATCGTGCTAGCACCCACAAATCCTGGCACAAAAGTCTCTTCACTGTCTCCTATAGGATTCCCTGCTTTTGCCCCACCGTCTCTGAAATATAAGGATACTAAAGTACCTCCCAAGTCTGATCTACAGTGTTAGTTTCCAGGGGTTAACTTGGCACCACGAGCGCTGGGCAAAGCCGCTAAGCCAATGACTGGAACGAGCTGCGATCTATGACCAACACGATCCTCTGGCAAAAACCTCACCAGCGATGGGAGCCCAGCGGTGAAGCTGAGGAAGGTACGCTGACACCTGACCCTTGATGAGGCATTACAGCTGATGACAACGCAGCAGCCCGTCAGACTGCCCCTTACATTAGCAAGGGGCTGAAGCGCTCCCTAGGAACAGCACGCACAGAGGAAGGCTTGCATTATGCTGGTAGCCACAGGAGCAATCCCAGCAAGAGACCGAGAGAGAGGACTGGTGTCCACGCCAGGCACAGGAGTGCTCTACAGCCTTTTTCCTGCCCCAAAACATCACCGATCAGCAGTTAAGCTCAGACCAGGGCAGATGTGTTAACTCCACCAAAATGCTGGAGTTGGGTTGACCAAAATGTCTCCGCTTGAGCCCCAGATTTGTCTGGATCCATCATTCCTCAAGCAGCGTTCCCCATCCTGCCTTCCCCCAGGAACAGGGAGGTCGTGGAGCCGCCACGGGTCCGAGCATGGCCAGGAGCAGCCATACCTGATGTAGTCGTAGAGGTCGTGCCACTTCTGTCCCTCCGGAACAGGGAAAGCCATGTCCCGCGGCATGGGAGCAACCCCGCGGCAGGCCAGGCTGGCTTGCTGGGCCTCGGAGAAGGTCACACCTGGCAGCATGGGGACAGATAAAGAGAGTGAGCTCTCCAAGGCCTGCGGAGCTGGCTGAAATCCCTTTTTCTGTGGGACATGGGCACAAACTACTTCCCTCTGTGAGAATGCCTGGAAAACAAAGATTACAGCCCTAAGGTCTGTAACAAACTAACACACCTTTGCACCAGAGGATTCCTGAAACTCCCAACCTCCAAAGAAGACCCCAGAGCATAAACTCTCGGTGTCGAGTTATAAATCTGCCAGGCCAAAGCTTCACTTAGATTTCTGTTCAGTGATTCAGCAGTTTCACATGATTTGTGTTAAGGCTCTTTTCTCATTTTCTCATCTTCTTTCCTTCATGCATTTGTGAACTCATGAAAGTCTCCATGAGATCACAAGTTTCAGGAATCTGAAAGCAGCATCTCTAACTCCCTCCTCACTGATGCCTTCTGGCAGGTCAGGCAGATTTGCAGCACAAAAAAAGAAAGGCAGAAACAAAGGTTTTGACCTAAGTATCTCTGCCACATTGAGCAGGTGAATAAAAGAAGCAGGTTGAAAGATTTCCGAGACAAAAAAACCACAGGCTCTTCCAGCAGATAAAAGCACAGGCATTAGAGGAGTGAGGCTTTTTAACACCTTTTTTTCCCCTGAAAAAATATTCTGACTTTGGTAAGATATTTAACTTTGCTCTTACTGTTCGCTTTTACAGCTGGAAAATGAGAGGACTGCTGCCTCCAGAGGTCAGGAGATTGTATTCACCAGCTTAACATTGTATTGAGTATTTTGCCCTTTCTGCTCCATATCGTGCTGCTACAGCAATGGCAGCCCAGGGCAAACAGCCCTGCTGGCATCACGCCTGCAAAAACAGCTTTAAACCCCCCCAGGTCCCATGCAGGCTGGGTTGAAGTCACAGGAGAAACCTGAGGCTGCCCCGAGGTCTCGGCTCCCCACCTGGGTCGAACACCAAGTCGCTGGTGCAGAGGTTTTTCACCAGCAGATTGGAGCAGAGCCTGATGCTCTTCAGGTGGCTGTAACGGCGGTTGAGGTAGAGGGAGAGGATGGAGTGGAGGTCAAGCACCAGGCAGGTCCAGCGCACATCACCAGGGGCTGCCCCCACCAGACCTGGGGAGGAGAGTGGCAGGTGGCAAAAGGGAAAACAGGAAAAGATGCTACAGACCTCGGACCTTGCGGAATGGGAGACGCAAGATGAACGCAGCTGAGTAAAAAGTATTTATCAGTCACAACTCCCACCAGGCTTGGCTTGTCTGGGCTAAAATGGGAGATGGGGAAAACACGCCTTAGAGCTCACTACTGCAGCGCAGGGGTGGGAAAGGACAGACAAGCAGCCCCGCTGCCTCCATGGACACGTGCCCAGCCTGACACGGCACCCTGCTGTTCAGGAGAACAGGGGTGGGGACATCCCTCCTGGGAGCTACAGCTCCCACCTTCCAGCTGCTGAGTCTCCTCTCAGAACCACCACCCTTCGTCCTCCTCAAATACATCAAGTCAACTTCTGAACTCTATTTATTTTCTACCAATTTATTTTGGTGGTGATGTGCTAGCCCAGTGCCACCAGTGGCAGCCCCCCGCACACTCCTCACCGCGCCTGGATGGTGAGCCCTTGGCTGCTCCGCAGATGAAGGGGAACTGCAGCCAGGTGGCCGTGGACTTGAACTCCTTGAAGAGGTTGGAGAAGGAGATGCGAACCACCTGGTTTTCCTGAGCAGACAGACACACATAGAGCTCTAGTCACCCTGGTGGCTTCAGCAGGGAAATGCTGCAGAGAATAACGCACATGGTTGTGTCTCCTGTCCCCTCGGTGGCACCTGTCCTCGGTGGAGATGCCATGAGGATGGAAGCCATCCCCACCTCGGGGTAACCCCCCCATCAGCAACAAGAACCGGCCAAATTCTGCACACCCCAAGAAGACCACCACTGCTACCCTCTGGTCCTTCAATCAGGCCACGACGGTTCAATGAGGCCACCCCATGTCATGTACCTTGGTGGTGACATCCAGGTGGACCACGAAATGCTTGTGGGGCATGGGCCTGAAGAGCAGGTAGAGGTAGCGCCCCACCAGCCCCAGTGACTGCGTCCCTGTCCGGGGCAGCTGCAGGTAGCTGCTGGCAGGGGTGGAGCTCCGGATCCGGTACACGGTTCCCTTCAGCCTCGTGTCCTTCCAAAACCAGGGAAAGGGATGGCAGGGGGGATGGGGGTGTCAGCACTGCCCACCTGTGGCTGCCTCCCCCCCACCACCCCATGGTGCCGGTGTCCCTGTTACCTTGAGGGCGGCCACGTCCCCCTCCCTGGCGGAGCGCTTCCACTCCTCCACGCGGAAATGCTTGAAGATGTTCAGGTAGGGATGCTGCCAGGCTACTGGTACCATCACCGGGATCAGCGGGGGGGACAGTACCCCCGCCCGGATGTCCCCCGTTATTCCTTGTACTGGGGACTCTGCCAATACCCCCATGTCCTGAGGTCCCCCACCCTGTTATTTCTGCACCCTGTGCCCCCGTGCCCTGGTGACAGCCCCCAGTACCCCCATACTCCGCGCCCCTCCAACCCCGGTGATGCCCCCGGTACCTCCGTGCTCCGAGTCCCCCCAGCCCTGGTGTCACTCCTGTGCCTGGAGCCCAGTGATGGACCCGGTAACGTTGTGCCCCTAGTCCTCCCACCCCAGTGACACCCCAATACCTCCATGCTCCGAGCCTCCCCCTGACCCGAGTGCCCCCCCCCCAGCCCCGGTGATGGACTCAGTACCTCCATGCTTCAAGTCCCCCCAGATCCGTGTCACCCCCACAACCGGTGACACCCCCGTTTATATCCCTGTGCTCCGAGTACCCCCAGCCCCGGTGTTGCCCCGGTATGCCCGTGCCCTGAGCCCAGCAGCCGCGGTGCCCCCTCGGTACCTCTGTGCCCCGGGCCCAGCAGCCCTGGTACCTCCATGCTCCAAGCTCAGCAGTCCCGGTAGTCCCCCAGTACCCCCGACCCCAGCAGCCCCAGTGCACGCAGCACCCCGGTGCCTAAGTCCAGCGGTCCCAGTACCGTGGAATCAGCAGCCCCGGTGCCCCCATGCCCCGAGCCCAGCAGCCCCGGTACTCCCAGTACCCGAGGTACCCCGGTGCCCGACTCCAGTACCGCCCCAGTACTCCCTTGGCCTGAGCCCAGCAGCCCCGGTACCGCCCCGGTACCCCCGGCACCCCCAGCCCAGCCGCCCCGGTAACCCCCCCCCCCCCCCCCCCCGGAACCGCCGCTACCTGCCGCCATGGCGCGCGCCGCCGGCTCAACCGTCCCGCGCGGCCGCCGCCAATCCGTGCGCGCCGCCCGCAGCCACACCCCGCGGGGCGGGGCCTGTTGCGCGTCACGTGACCCCGCCCCCCGCCCCCTCTGACGCGCAGGGAACGGCCCCCCGCGGCCGCCGGCCCGGGCCTGGGGGCGGCGATCGCGTTACAGGCGGGAGCGAGCTGTCGGGACACGGGCGGTTTATGTGGAACGCGGGGCTCAAAGGGCGGGGGCCTCAGAGGACCGGGGGGTGCTCAGAGTTGCCGGGGGGGCGGTAGTGCTCAGAGGGCCACGAGGCTCAGAGTGCCGAGGGGGGGCGGCTCAGGGGGATGGGGGGGCTCGGGGGGATGGGGGGGCTCAGGGGGATGGGGGGCTCTGGGGGATGGGCTCAGAGGGACGGGTTGCCGAAGCCCAGCCGGTGCTGGGTCGCGTGGATCTCCCGCAGCAGCGCATTGTTCCTCAGGCCCAGCTGCAGGGAAGGACGGAGATGGGGGGTCAGGCCCGGCCCAGGGCCCCCAGGCACCCATACCCAGACACCCACACCCACCCGCCGGCTGCAGGGCTGGGAGCTGCGACCCCCGCGGACTCCCCAGGAAACAGCTCGTTCATTGCCCTGCTGGTGTCAGTGATGGGCCGGGGGGCCAGCAGCACCCAACGGGAGCGGGAGCACCCAATGGAACCCAACGGGAACTGGGACACCAATGGGAGCAGGGCACCCAACGGGAGGGGAGCAGCCAGAGGAAGAGCTCAGGAAGGGCCAGCTGCCTTAGCCGTGCCCCATCTCCGTATGTCACCTCTAACGTGCCACACTTAAACTTGCAGGCGGCAAGGGCTCTGTGCTGTGGCAATGCTCTGGGCACCTCCCGCCTTGCTGGCCGCCTACACGCTGCCCTGCCTGCCCCGCAGCAGTGCAGGGGGACAAACCTTGACGGTGTATTTGTAGCACTGCTCTGCCTCCAGCTGCCGTCCTCCCTGGAGAAATGGCACAAGAGGTTAGTGAGGAAACCATCCCACTGGAGAGGTGCCGGCCCTCGGGGCTGTATCATAGCTCAGGACGTGGCCCAGGGGAGGAGTAAGTGCATCGAGCAATGATGAGCAATGAGGAAGGGCACTGCATTTGTCGTCCAAACACTTCACTTTCCCTGAGCACTGCCCCCCAACTATTTTTACCACTGAGATCATGGAATCACAGCATGGTTTGGGATGGAAGGGACCTTCAAGATCACCCAGTTCCAGCCCCCTGCCATGGGCAGGGACACCTTCCACAGCCCAGGTTGCTCCCAGCCCCGTCCAGCCTGGCCTTGGGCACTGCCAGGGATGGGGCACCCACAGCTGATCTGGGCAGCCTGGGCCAGCGCCTCAGCATCCTCAGAGTGAAGAATTTCTTCTTATATCTAGCTTAATCTACCCTCTTTTAGTTTAAAGCCATTCCCCCTTGTCCTATCACTATGAGCCCTACTAAAAAGTTCACCCCTATCTTTCTTATAAGCCCCCTTTAGGTATTAAAAGGCCACTGTAAGGTCTCCCCAGAGCCTTGTCTCCTCCGGGCTGAACAACATGATCTACAACACGTTATTCAGGCTCGTGAACAGATGCTGAGAAACCTGCCCACTGTATCAGGCTGGCGGTGGGAGTAGCTGGCTGGCTGGGCACTCGCCTGCAGGCAGATGAGGGAGAGATATCCCCACACTTCAGCATTGGTGTTGTTTAGGGCATTGGCTTCGGAGAGAGCATCTTCTGCTTCCACCATCTCTTCCAGCTTGAAGGAGAGAAGGAGAGGTGCGAACAAAAGGCAAACAGCAGGCAGAAAGTGCTTCAGAACTGAATGGGCATCTGCTCTTACAGCTGAAGAAATCAGTGCAAGAAAAACATTTAGCAGGGTTTCCCTGATAGGGATGCAGGGAAAGGATTTAGGGCAAAGGCAACCAGTTATCCTCAGTGCCAGCATCCAGCTCTCCCAGTCTGGAGCACAAGCCTTTCACCATTGACTACTGATCCCGGTGGGAGCACACACTGTTTACAAATCAGCACAATTACAAAGCAGCACAAATGCCTTCACCTCTGCTCTGGGGACCATGGTACAGCTCCACGAGGAAACATGACTCTGGTCCTGACCCCTATTCCTGCTGCACACTGGCTCCTGGGAGGCAGGGGTAGCTGGTGCCTCGAGGGCTGCAGCCAGCCCCCAGGCCACTGCTCACCTCCCTGGCTGGAGTCTGCAGCCTCCCAGGAGGTACACATTTGGCCAAGGGGGCAACAGAAGTTCAAGTTCCTTCTATTTGCTTCCCTGTGCCAAACCCCCTTGGAGGAACCTCACAAAGTGTACCCCTGGGAGATACCATGCTGCTGGTGGCTGGGTGTCCTTGGCAGCCCTCCAGAGGCGCTGAATTCCTTTGGGCAGGGAAAGCACTGAGATTCCTCTTTGCTGCCATTCTGCTCAATTCTTTCACAGCGACATGCAGGTCATGCACAGGCAGGCACTCCGAGCGAAGCCCAGGCCCAGATTACGTGCTTGCCATGACATCCTGGCGAGGGAGGTGCTGGCAGGCCCTGGCAGCGGGATGAGGGGGGAAGGATTGCTGCTCCCAGGGCGGCTGCTGAGGGTGGCTGTCTCCTGACATCTCCTGTATGAGCAGCCCGGGGTGCCACGCTGGGACTGTGACAGCACACAGCACATGATGGCCTTCAGGAGCATTGGTTTCACAGGCAGCCAAGCTTTACTTCATTAAAAGGGATCATGTAAAAGCAAGCCCTGCATCCCATGCCACAGAACCAATTAAAACGCAGATGACTTGAAGGTAATTGCACTTACCCTGTAGCAGGCGATTCCCACTCCCAGCCAGGTGAGACAGGACGCAGAGTTCTTGCAGGCGAGCAGGTAGGTCTGTTTTGCCTGGCCATACTACCAGGAGAGAGACAATCGGGTTTCTCTCTGCATCAAAAGCATCACCCCGCAGACAGCTCTCCCCCCAGAATTTGCCAAACACCCCATATCTCCAGGGGGCTCAGAGCCACCATCCCCACTGCTGCCGGGGGGCTGAGAGCCTGCCCGCTGCCCCTGATGCAGTGGCTCTGTGCTGCCTGGTTCTAACACAGTAATGTAGAAGTCACTCTCATTGCTAGCACGATGAGAAAAGGCTCAGCAGCACCCTGAGACGTAGCAGCTGGGACCTGGAGCTGGCACAAAAGAACAGGGCAGGCCCATGCTCTAAGGAGGCGACCTCTGCAGAAGGGTTTGCTGTGTTGTGAGATCTTGGCTATAGCTACAGATAATGGAGTCTGGAATCTCCCGTGATTTGCTTTGTGGCAAATTTCCTTCCACCACTCACACTGGCTCCTCACCTCTTTCCCTTCCAGGTAGATGGAGCCCAGGCGCAGGTAGACAAAGTGCATATCTGCAGCATCCTCCACAAAACTGATGGTTCGCTCGTAGCACTCCTTTGCCTCACCAAAGTCCCTCTTCAGGTAGCACAGGTGCCCTTTCTGAGCCCAGACGTTTGGATTCTGTGCACACAAAACCAGGAGTGAGATGTGGCCAGGAGATGGGAGGGAGAGAGACCCAGGAGAGGGGCAGGGACCCCTGTACTCAGCAGAAAGGAAGAGCTGATCAGTGTTTAATCATAGCAGGGCAGATTTTATGTACAAAACTAATCACAAGTCATAAAGCCTGCATTGGGAGCCCTCTCCAGCCTTCCCCTGCATGGTGCCCTGGCCCATGCAAGGCTCCCCAGGTACGGTGAGTACGCAAACAGCAGTCGGAGGTGTCAGCTTCCTTCTGCCTTCCATTCAACCTGACTCCCCAAACCCACCTTCCCTCTCTGCTGAATAGCAACCCTGTTTCTCATGAAACAGAGCCTGACTCATCAACAGAAGGAAACATGATCAGGATATACCTGTTCAAAGGGAAAAGAAAGGCAGATGCTGCAGAGAGAGAGAGGAGTCCGTGCTCAGAAATGTCGCCTGTCTGTGCAGGAGATTACAGAAGGCAAGTAATAAGCAGCGTAATGAGGAGGGCAGTGCCACAGCCACAGCCTGATGTGGTTCATTAGCTATGACTGTCCTCCCCTGCAGAAATTGCTGCGGACTAACATTAGATTTGCTCAAGTACAAATGAAGCATGGTGTCTAGGTTCACATGCAGCAACAACGCAGGTGGAGCCTGCTGTGGTGTTTGGCCAGTGTCCTGCTTCAGGACAGCGTGCTCAGGGACACACACAGAATTACCATGCAGTCAATTCTAACAGCCTCACAGAGACATTCTTCACATTTGGAGAGCTCTTCCTTCAGCATATAAGTCTGGGCCAGCGCCAGGTAGTACGCACAGGAGGGACCTCCCTGAAGGCTCAGCAGCTCATGGGCCAGCGCCCTGTGAACAAACTGTGGAGGAACAGCACAGCGTCGTGGTTAGGAGAGCAGGCAAACCACAGGCACCCCCAGAAGGACATGGCAGGAGGGCTGACTTGCACTTATTTGACTTCCATGAACAGAAAACAGGAGATACTTCCCCTCCCCCGCCCTTTGAATATTTTCCTCCATTACTTCTAGTTTTGTTTTGCTTTAAGCAACTCTTTGTGCCATGTAAAATTAAGGCAGGCAGCATAACATGGCAGTCAGAGAGATCCCACAGAGATGACTGTGTGGGACAGAGACATTCCACAGGTGACACAAAAAATTACTCTGACATACACAAGCATCTGAAAGAAGAAAGGAGTACTGGCATCTTGGAAGCATCACAATAATGCATCTCATCTCTGAACGTACAGAGAAGAGCACATCTGCACCATTTCTGACTCGGCCATTCCCTCCCTAGCAAGCAGCGCTAAGCTGAGGCAGCCCGAGAACCTCGCCTGCCTGAGATCATTGTGTCCACAACCAGCGTTTTGGTCTGAATATTCTGCCTGGCCACAGTTTTCCATTTCTGGGCAGCTGAGGTTTTGTTCCCTCTTGTGCTCAGCATCTGGGGTAGCCACAGCTTATTCTCTGAGCCCAAGAAGGGCTTGCTGGAGTTTGCTACCAGCTCTTTAGCAATAATGCAGGGAAGGAGACCAAATCTCTCTGCCCACTCCTCCACCCCACACTGAGCTGACCTGGATGGCATTGACCTTGATGAGGAATTCCACTGCCTTCATGAAGATTGTGCAGGGAGGCTGGCTAAGTCCTGAGCCAGGGGATGGTGCTGCAAGAAAACTTATCTCCATCAGTCCTAAAATGGGCTTTTTGTTTCTGAAGCAAGGGTCGGGGCTGAGACCCTGCCAGGGACAGAGGAATCCCAGCAACACAATGTAAAACCCAGGAGGTGGCAGGGGAGGCTGAAGCAGAGATTAACTCAGCATTTCTTTCTGAAGGGCTTAAGTTTTGTAAGAGATGTGAAAAGAAACAATGCTCTTGACCCACTAATTTTCCAGTCCAAAGTCATAGGAAGAAAAGGTAGGAATTTATGATTGAAGCTTGTCAGAGTTAACTAAAGTGAAGCCCCTGCCTCCCCAAACTTCAGGCCCCAGCCGGGCCTGAAGCACCCAGCACTGCCATCTCTTTGCCACCCTGTAGAGCTGTAGAGAAGGCAGATCACACAACACATGACTAGAGGAGATCCACAGGGACAGAGCTGGCGTCTCAGAAGGGAGATATCTGAGCAGCCAACAAAGGCTGCTGGGTGCAGCAATACATAAGGAGGGAGCTGCGTTCACCCACTGGCTGTCCATCCTGAGACGTGCTGCTCTAAAAATCAGGATGAATCTGCCTTGCCTGGAGATTCCCCAGCTAGGGACAGAGAACAAGCCTTGGTATCTTGCCTTCAGGATGGCCACAGCTCAGTGCTCCCAAGTTACTCTCCTCCCCACTAATTGCACAAGGCCATCTCCTTCACACGCCAAGTCCCCATCTCCTGACCTTTCAGGGCTGCCTCTGGTGCAGTAGCCTCTTCCTTGGGTGCCACGCAGGCCAGTGCAGGCTCCACCGCCTCTGGCAGTTTGCCAGCTGAGCCATCTGGAACCTCCCCTGGAATGAAACCCCCGAACAATCATTAGGTGCAAGCAAAGAGTTTGCCATAAACTGCCTGCTTTGGAGCATGGTTCCACAGGAATAGGGAAGAGGGAAAATATAAAAGATCTATCACATTTTCAGAACAAGGAAGAAATTTCTTTGCAGGAGGCAAAACCTGGGTCTGGGGTTTTGAGTACAAGATTGCCATGTGAAGCTATAAACAGGTATAAATGAGGCAATACCCCTTCTCTTATAATCAAAAACGGCAAAAAAAAGCATATGACGCCAAGCCTGCCTGCCTGAGGCACTTTGCATGGAGTGGTGATAATGGTAAAAATAAAGCCAGCTACCATTTGCCACAACCTAGCCAAATATTTGGAACTCAGGACAGAAAGTCTGGGCTCAGAGGGAGGCTGGACTCAGCAAGGCTCTGAAGTAAGCCTTCGGTTCAGGCTGTTTTGCCCTTCAAATTGGTGAGGCAGTGCTTTCCAAGCTGTGTTGGGAAGTCACAGCAACAGCTTTCATGAAAGCTAAACCTGAATGACCCTAATGTATGACTGTCACAGGGGCAGCTCAAAATACGCTCGCTTCCCCCAGCCAACCCGGCCACTGCCCACACACCAGTATATCAGCAGCACTGGGCTGGAGCAGAAACCTAAATGCAAAGTCTGGTCCCTTTGCTAGGCTGCGGGTAAGACAAGGCACCGGCTGTGCTGCTTTTAGAAGACTTCATCATTTAAAGCAGCATACTTGCCACTGTTGTCTCTCACTGGTGTAGTTTGTGATCTGTCTACTCTAGCTCACAGTTCACATCACATTCCTTTACGCTTCGTATTTCTCCTCTTAGAAATACTTCGAAATTTCCCCTCTCCTTCCACTGTTCAGCATCTCCATGCTGCAGTGAGCCCCCACCTTGCTGGTGCAAAAAGAAACTCCTGGTTTTGCCCGGTGTTACCTGGCAAGCACTCTTCTGGGCCTGGTCTGGGAGACCTCACACACCCAGCAGAAATGTGCTTTTTCTCTCCTTTTCCCTCAGCAGCCTCAGTGATGCTCCTCTCCTTGGCGAGCTGTGCTTGCAGTAGCTTCTTAGCCTCACGGAAGGCCATTTCTGCCTGAATATTACTATTCTGCAGCTCATAAAACAAACCTATGGGAGACAGAATAAGCAGCATAAACAGACAAGCAACCCATAGCAAAATCCTTCCCTTAGCACCTCAGATTAGAGCAGGGGGAACAGGACTGGGGCAGAAGCAATTCTGGGCTCTACAGGAACACCCTGAGCACACGGGCCGGCTTGCTTTTGTACCTGAAAGTGTCCAGGCTACAATGCTGGATGGCTCCAAGCAGCAGGCATCCTCAAAGAAAATCTCTGCCTCTTCATAGTGCTGCAGAACCACAGCCACAATCCCACAGAGCAGCAAGCTAGGGACAGGGTCAGACAGGTTAGCCTTGCAGGGCCCAGGCAGTGGTGCAGGGGACACCCCCGACCCTGCCTCCCACCCTCTGGAGGCACTCAGCACCTTTGGATATGATGGGGGTTCAGAGAAAGAGCCTGCTGGAAGCATTCCTGGGCTTTGGTTTTTTCCTCGACCAGAAGGCAGAATGCTCCATAGTCCAGCCAGTACTGGATGTTGCGCTGGTCCTGAGCTATCCTCTAGACAAAAGAGATCATCGTTGGAGTGAAGACTGCTGCAGTCATGCTCAGCACACACACCGGAGCAGGGGGACAACTCTGGAATGACTACATCTTCCCTCTGACCACCCCAAGCCCTTGTCTATCACACGCTGGGATTGTGCTGGGCTTCTTCTAAGCCTCCTTCACCTAACACATGTCCTCCAGGTTCAGCTGACCTCCTCCTAGCCTCCTGTTAAGAGGGCTGTGTTCCCAGTACTGACCCAGCACACCTTTAGGACCATCCCATTTTGCCTGGCCTCGAGGCTGAAATTCTCAGTGACCTGGCCAGGCTCTATCTCACATCCTCCAGAGAGCAGCATCTCCCTAGAAAATCCCTCACATATTCTGCCTGAGTATCCTGGTTGGATTCAGCTCCTTCCTCCCTACACCACAGTCAGGGCTGGCTGAGCTGTCAGCAACACGGGCCCCACGCCACTGCGATGGCGTGCTGGCTGCCAGCCCAGACACACCAGCTGGAAAGAACAGGGGCTCCTTTACCTGCTGGTAGTAGAGAGATGCCAGCTTGTAGTCTTTGTTGACTTCAGCTTCACGAGCAAAGAGCCAGAGCTGCTCCTCAGTCGTGCAGGATGGAGGAGCAGGAGGAGCAGCTTCCTCAGACAGTAGCTGGTAGGGAGCAAGACAGAGCGTTAGCCCTGGGGAGGGTAAGAATTGTTCACACAATCTCAGTACAGCAGCAGTCCCCAGTGGTACCTCTGCCACACAGGGACAAGGCAATATCTATTATTTGCAGTTATGACAAGTAAAAGCATCCCCTAGAATAAAACCATGTCAAACTTCTGTGGTGTCACTTACTGGTGACCCCAGCTCATGCTAGAAGGTCTGTGCTCTGCTCGGGTGCATGGCAGAGGGCATGGACCCAGCCCCCCTCACCTTGAACCAGCCACAGCAGCTTTTACTAATGGTGTCTCACACATATCCCACCATAAGGATTTCATAGCAGTGGGATACAGATGCACTGGACCCTGCCCCTGAGTGTGGCTCGGGGCCCACGTGTTAACTACAGCAAATGAAAGCATGAGCCTGCTTCTGCCTTGAAGGCAAAAGTCCCCCTGCTTCACTAGACGCAGTGTCTAGCCCTGGATCTACAGTGAAGTCGTGTCCCACATCACCCAGGTTTCTCCCCACCTGGTTCAGGGCTATGTGCATCTGGTCCACGAGGTACACGTAGAGCTCACTCAGAAATGCCTGGAACTGCTCCTGGGTCTCAAATGCTGTGGTCTTCAGGTATTTCTCCCTCACAATCTTCACTACAGCATACTATGGAGGCATGTGACAGTTGGACAAGGCAGACCCCCCTGTGCCACCCACCAGTTCTGTAATCATGCAGAGCCAGAACACACTGATTTTGTCTGAAGCTCCAGCTTAGTTCTGAGGAAGAAATCCAGCCCAGCACTAATAAAAGTGAAAAAAAAAAGGAGTGAATTCTTTTCCCACCTCCCAACCTTGGCTCTTCTTGACACAGCCATGCCCCTTTAGGGGCAACATCTGCCAAAACTCATCCCCTTGGCACAAAGAGGGGGTCTCTGGGCAAAGCATGGCCGAGGCTGACCAGCTGAGAGGGGAGAACCCCCTTTTTGTGCTAGGGCAGACTGTTGAGTGTGCAAGAGCAGTAAGCTTTGCCTTCCTCAGGCTATGAGCATGGGGCAAATGCATGTGACCAGCTTTGGAGTCCTCCCCATTGACAGGAACAGTTCTGCTGATGTGTGACTGAAGCAACTTGGTGCCTGCTCCCTTAGAGGGAAAACCTGTTCCCCCTCTGCCCACTGCAACAGCTGCAGGTGGCCGGGATTCTGGAGCAACACAACATCCTAAGTCACATCCTAAGCAGCAGCTCCTCACTGAGAAACTGCCAGAACAAAACAAGCAGGGAAGCAAAAAGCACAAATGGACTCTACCTTTAGCTGTTCTTTAAAAGCAAAATATTTGCCAGAACTATTGAGCGCGAAGTTGAGCTGCCGCTTCTGTTCCTCCAGGGTTTGGTGGTCTGTTGCTCCCTGGTCAGGCAGCTGCTTCCCAAAGAGCTCATGGTATTCACTTAGGATGGCAACAGCAATGTTCATGACACGGCTGTGATAATCTTCCACTGCCTAGGAAACAAATAATCAAACTTAACAAGTCACTTATGCCATCAACCTTGAAATGTATTTTATTTGGCAGAGCCCACGCCTCCCATAAACTCCACCTGACTCAAGTCTCAATTAATCTGTCATGCATCCTTTCCTGCCCATGCCTGAGGGCTGCGAAATATCTACATGTAAATACAAAAGAGCTCCTTCACAATTAAATATTGCTCTTGCTGTATTTTTCCATCAGAACCCAGTATTTCAGTCGTTGTTGTCTCTTCTATAGCAGTATAACTGGCTGTAAGTAAATTATATCTCATCTGCTGGGAGCTTTTTAAACCCATGGGCCAGCCCTCTTCAGCAGAGTCTGTAATCTCCCTAATCTCAGTGGCAGAAGCTTCCATGTGCTGTGACAATCAAAATGTATCACTGTGCACTCCACACAGTCCAGCACAACACAATTCTGCATCACCACTGGGGTCAGTTGTTGAAGTGCTGCTGCTTCTCCCACTGTTGCTTTGAATTTACAATCACCCAGAAGCCATCCAAGGACATTCTCCTTTGACGGCTGTTCTGTACCCACAGAAGATGAGCCAGCACTCTCAGACCATTTTCTAAGGATGTCGCACACACAAAAGTCCTCAAAAATTCTGGGTGACCTGAGAGCAGTTGGGGCTGATTCTGTTCACGTTTGTCTGGGTCTGATGAAGCACATGAGCTAGTCTGAGACAAGAAAGTGCTGGGACTGCTCAGGGTAAACATAAGGTTCTGGTAGCCTCCCTCCCCAGCATCCCATTTCTTTCCAATCACCCCTACACTGCTGCCTTCCCTGCCTTTGCTACATCTCTCCCCTTTGTATGGGCTGTGAACGTGAGTGACAGCCCAGGAACACCTTCCCAAGGCATACTACTGTGAAAGTACATCCAGAAGTTTTCTTTTCTGTTTATTTCCTCTTCAAACCTCACCTACATACTGCTGCAGGGCTGAGATTGATTCTCCTGTGTGAGGGATGAGGTGGCAGAGTAGGGGCAAGGTCACAGGAACTTGCACTTACCTTCTTGGCTCCTGCAGTCCAGGGAGGCAGTGGAGGGCGAGGAGGAATCATCTGCTTGACCCTGTCAACAAGAGAACAGAAGAGATCAGCCAGACACACTGCCAGCAACACTGGCTTGTCTTGGGCACAGGCAGCCTGTAGTGCAAGGGCTCGAGCTTGTCATCATGTCCCTGAGACACCTCACAGGGACCCGGGGAGGGAAACTGAAGTCTCAGTCCAAGAATAAACTGTGAAGACTAGGCACCTACATTCAGTGCTTAGAGCTCATCATAATAAGGTTAACATTTGTTACTGCTAGCAATCAAAAACACTCTCCTAGAGAAGCAGATCTTCTTTAACTCACAGCCTCCTGGGTCTGCCCAAACAGCTCAAGAAAGGTACCAACCTGAGGAAAGCTCTGAAGAATGTTATCACTTTATCACCCAGGTCACCAAGATCCATCGGTTCCCCACATTGCCCAGTGTGGCTGTGCCATGCGCTGGCCATGCGCTGACCCCTAGACACCATACTGACTCTGTCTGTAGCACTGCTAGTTATAATGACCTTTCAAGTATTGATCAAACCCCCTTATGATTACCATAATTTTTACTAAGATTTTATTAAAATCCTTGGTGTCAAAACAGCCTTAATTCATGGAGATTTTTATCAAGATTTCTTGCTTGCCAATACCTAAACATAAACACCTTCAGTCCTTAGAATGTAATCCAGACCACCAAGCTAAGGTGTCACATCCCTGTAATGGCTGCTACGCAATTAGCAAAGCAATTTGATTATTCCCTGCCAAATACAAACTACTCCTGTAACTGTCCTGCCAGCTTACAGAGCCCCAGACCAGCTGCTTTCTCCAGGTCCTGAGCCCTGGCCACCCCTCCCAGACAAACTCTGCTGTGCAGCACAGTGCTGTGGCTGTGAGCAGTCCCTGTGCTCTGCACAGACACGTCACCACCCCTTGGGAAGCCACAAAGACTGAACAAGCTCCCACGTTCACAGTCCCACCCTCACCCAGCCTCAGAACAGCATCCATCACCGATGTGTTACCTCTACCAGTGAGACAGATGAAAAGCAAATTGCTTCACTTTCAGAAGAGAAAAAGAAAACCAACAACAACCTGTGGAAAGCAAGCGAAGGGTGCCAGGAGGAGGATGAGAGAGGATTTTGGATGGAGCCCAAGAAAGCGAGCTATGGTTTGCTATTGAGATATGTATTTAAACATCCTTCAAGAAAAAGATCCACTGTTGGTCTCGTCTGATAGGACATGTGTATGTGGCAGCAGCTGGAGCCCCCCAAGACAGAGCCCTTCCCAAGACTCAGGAGGGCTGATTTTTCAGGCCTGACATCTGCAGCTGCACATGGCAGGTGAACAAGGGGGGGTTACGCTGAATTCATGCAAGTTGCAGTAGAGCAGAAATGGTATAAAAAGGGCCAGGAGAAGGTCTGTTCTAAGGGGGGTTCACCTTCCCCAACCTGTTCTTTCTAGAAGACAGCAGGCAGCACAGAAACCAACACACGTACTTTCCCTTCAAAGAATGGCTGCTGCTTATATTTCTGTTTGAGAGAGAAATACCACCTGCACTTGTTATACTTTATTAATTTACTGCATCTTCTCTTTTTTTATTCAATAAATTATACATGCTAGGCCTCTCCTAGACTGTAACGCAGCAGGGCTACCACTGGACAGGAAGAAACTGCCTCAAATCAAACAGACAGCGGAAGACTCGAAGCAGGAGAGATGAGAGAGCAGCTCTACAGCAGAATGATGTGAAAACTAATGTAAGAGCCAAGGGATGGGTAGAAGACTGTGAGAAAACGTCTGAAAAGGAAAAAATGACAGAATGTTATGGTGAAGTTAGAGCAGTGCTACCCAGGGCAGTCCATGCTGGTGACCAGCCCTAAGCAACCAGCAGAACATCACACGCAAGAGGCAAGCACATGGGGATTAATGGGAAACAAAGCCCGGATGGGAACACAGACACTGTTGTGCTGCTCTGGTGTTCTCTCTTTTTGAGAGGAATGGCAGGGAGTTGCCAGCTGGGAGGAATGAAGTGTTTTCCCAACACACCAGATGCCACCTCTTAAGTGGTCTGGCCAAATCCTCCTCCTGATTCCAGTGGGCTTTGGCTCAGGCCCTCAGCACTCCGAGGGGGAGCTTGCTCTGCAGCCCTGGTTCTATCCTGCAGAAATGAGCTGTCAGCCCCAGAATTACAGCACAGCTTTACACACCGTCTGGTGAGCTCCTCTCGCAATCGCTTTGGTACCAAGGCCTTGTCCAGCTTTATCTCCATCACCAGGAACGTTCCTGCTTCAGTGTATTGCTGTGAAGATAAACATTGCGCTCTCAATGTCGTGCTGTCTAGAGCCATTACTGACATGATGAAAGACTGAGCATATAGCTACAGATCTTCAGCAAATCCTCTTCAAACTGCAGAGACACAGCTTGTTTTATAACCTGCCCTCAGAATGATTTACAGCAGCAAAATTCAGCTCAAGAAACCAGTCTAGGGAAAAGGAGA
This sequence comes from Falco rusticolus, assembly GCF_015220075.1. Classification (NCBI taxonomy): domain Eukaryota; kingdom Metazoa; phylum Chordata; class Aves; order Falconiformes; family Falconidae; genus Falco; species Falco rusticolus. Next base: position 37,848,279 of record NC_051190.1, read on the forward strand.
AAGCCCAGATAATCAATCTGCTTGCAGAATGAATATGCATTTTTGAGGAAGAAGCCAAAACATGAAGGGACCCTTTTAAATAAACACCTGATTATTTACAGAGACCTTCTAACCCAATGCTAGACTGCCCTCCAGCTGGATGCCACTGAAAGAACTCCAGGACAGCATTTACATAAAACTTTCCTTGTCCGACTCACTCTTGAAGAATTTAATTGCGTGAAAGGTGTGAGACACCAGTGCAGTGGCAGTCTAGCAGTCTTTCCTTCTTTTTGGAGATACATAATTACCTGTCCATCAAGGCTGAGATATGTGTCATTTTTAGCTTCTACACTGGCATCTGACAACTGGATTTTGGGCGCATTGGACATCTATTAAAGAAAAAGAAAAGACATCTCTTGTTTCAGATTCAATAACCCTCACACCTTTGCAAGTTTTGGATGCAAGTTGTACATTTGTTCAGGCAGCATGTACTAAAATTTCAAAATAACAATTTATCTCTCTGTTGGCTGAGGCGACACAGCGTCACTCCCTGGTTTCTGCATGCCCCAGCTACCTCTGATGTGAAAATAGAGCAACCATGTTGCAAGATGCCGCCCTAGACCTTACCCTTCTATTGGAATCCTTATCTTTGGTGATTATCTCTTTGTCTTCCTTCTGAGTCTTGCAGGGAACTGCTCTGGAAAGGGGAGTACTGATCCCTGGGGTCCACGACCCTTCCTTAGTCAGGTTGAGCTGTGTCCTGAGATCCCGGAAAACACTGTGCTGACTTTTAGTCTGAAATAAAGAGGGAACAGAGGGAATCAAGGGACAAACTAGGCTTCCCCACCCCCTCTCACATCACAAAACACATTGTCAGGGTCCCAAATGCATTAAGAAGCTATGCAACCTCGTCTTCCCCTCCTAGGAGTGTAGTTGCGGGTGCTCAAGGCCAGTTCTGATACCATATAGCTGTGAAGCCTCAGGTTAGACTATGAAACAAGCTGCCTGAGAAAGCCACAGCAAGGTCTCCCTGTCTTCTCTCGTGAGCTGCATTTTCACTGAGGCACTGGCCCTTGATTCTTGCCTGAGCTATGTGGTAGAAATGCTGGAACCCAGCCCGTGCTGCCCTGATCCTGACCCACTGACCTGCATTCCACGGCTATGGACTTGCCCGGTGGTGTGGACTGTTAGGTGAACCTGGCTACCCTCACCAGCTCTGCCCTGTAATTTTTTGGGTACCCCCACCTGCCCTGCAGTGACTCTTGGCTCACGGCTCACCTTCTGGTGCAGAGCAGCTTCCCTGACACACATCAGTGAATTGCAAGGAACAGGTTTTTCAGATTGTTTACACACTGTTTGACCACCTAGACAGGCTGTTCCCTCCCAGCCATCACTGGTACATGAGCTGGGCTAGCAAGAACTGCGGGGATCATGGGGAGAGGATGGAGCAGCTGTACCAAGACTGCCTAGACCAAGGAGCAGCCCAAAGTACCCAGAGAATGAGAACGACAGAGAGAGCATGTGTGTCACTTCACTTGTGACAAATAAACGCTACAGGACAAGTAGTACCATGCAGCCAAGAGGCCATTATTCATGGTGGTGAAGCAGAGACCCACCAACAGCTGTGGGCCTAGCCCTGCTTTGCAACAGCCAGTGGGAGCATGGAGGCAGGGAGAAGGGCTGTCATTCACCGGCTGCTGCAGCCCCGGCAGCAGCACTACGGGGGACGTGGGCAGAAAGAACAGGCTGTGCATCTGCCCTCCTGAAAGAAGCTCAGGTCTGTTCCCCCAGTACTGTGGGAAAATGGAGATGTAACTGTCACTCTTAGTAACAGAGTGGGGAAAAAAGCAAAGGCAAATAAACCTCCGTGAGCTACAGCTGAAAGAGCTCCAGTGACAGCTTTTTTGGTTGTTGCCTGGGGTAACGCTATCCTTTTAGAGCCACTGTTTGCTCTTCCCAGCAATGCAGTTCATTTGCCCATGTTCCAGACTGGGGAGAGAAGAGCATTCTTATAGCTCTCCCTGCTCAGCTGCTGGCAGAGAAAGGAGTGGAGTGAAATTCAGAGCCTCTTTCAGCCCCCAAACCTGCTCATACATGCCCAGAAATCCCCTGTGTTTAAGAAGTCTGCACCTAAAAGCTTGTCTTGTTATTTTTCTCCATCAGCAGAAGGGCAGAGAAGTTTCAGAGTCAGCCTCTACACTGTCCATGCTGCCTGCTCCCAACCCCACACTGCCCACGCTGCCTGCTCCCAACCCCACGCTGCACAAACACTGCAGAGCTGCAGCACAGCCTGGCTGTCTGGTCTGCTCTCACCTTCTCAAACACCTCACTGTCTTGGTAGGTAAAGACACGAAAAGCACCTCGGATCTGCTTCACACCAGGGCACAGCAAAGGCACCATGTTGACATATGCCACGCCATGGAAGAAAATCTGCTTGTCCTCATCTCCCTGGAAACACAGAGCAAGGGACTGAGATACTGAACGGACTGTTATTCTCTTTAAGGAAACAAGGTCACCGATCCCATTAAGAAGAGGCCACACAGCAAACTGATGCACCTGATGAGCCAGCGGCTCTCCGTCACTGGCACACAGCTGAGACAACCTGGATGAATACACTGGAGTCATTTAATATGTAGAATATCAATTTTATCCCAATCCCTGCAGGGCAGCTTTTCTCTCTAATGCCCACACCAAGCCATTGCCCAGGATGGTCTTTTTAAGATACAGCTGCAAAATTATCAACCACGTGGTTAGAAATCCAAGCGACCCTGCCAGAGCTGTGCATCTTGGATTTGACAGAAATCATGTAGTTAATGAGGTCTGAGAGTCCTGGCTAGCAGCAGACTGGTGAGGGTGAGGGAGAAGGATCTCTGTCACAGCTGCAAAGTCCTGGCACCAGCGAGTGCTGAAAGGGATTTGTACCAACCTATATGACTTTGCCCTGGAACAGAATAGGAGCTCTCACACAACCAGCCACCATGAACAGAACCATTAGCTAAGGGGCTGTTTCTTTGTTAAACCACCCCAGTTTATGTGCAAAAGCATAACTTATTTACACTCTGAGAAAGAAGGCGTGAATTTCTTCAAGATGTTCCAAAACCCCATTGGCTAAAGATAAATTACCCTCAATTAATTACCTTAATTATCAAAAAGCACGCTTTCCCTTACCCCTTTCCACCAAGCTACCACAGAACATCAGCGAGACTGTATGCTATAAGGAAAAAATGTTATCCTTTGTCTATTTAACAGCTCTATAAGGCTGATTAATCCCTTTACAAAGCCTCTAGCTCTCTGACTTGCTTTGGCTGGTTCAAGGCTGGTTTTGGTATTACAAAGGCATTGAAAGGAAAACGCCCGATAACGCAATGCTGCTCCACAAGCCAGAACAACATACCCCTCCCCGCTTTTACCTTGTCAGCTTTGCTAGTTTTGCCTTTGCTGGATGGGGCCACAGACATCATGCAAACCTCTATGGGCCAGTACTGGCACTCTGCAATGCGCTTCTGCAGGCTGAACACAAAAGAGGGCACTGAGAAGATGCAGAGACGAAGCTGGAGAGCCCATCACCCTCCTTTCTGCCCAGCAGCCCCAAAACATCACCCCTCAGGTTTGCTCGGACCAATGGGACACAGCAAGCACCCTTAGGCCACTGGAACACACATGCTTTGGGGCAGGCTTGGTACATTTTCTTCCCCATCCACTGCTGTGTGCATTTATGGCACAATCAGCCATAAAACAATTGTGAGAGCAACTCACTAGGTTTTCTCTCTCCCCTGGTTACTTCAGGAATAAAATGAGTAAGAAGGAACATGATTAAATTTGGTATAAATCCTGAATTGCACAGAGCAAGCAGACCCTGAGCTCCCATTCAATGTGCCTGGTAACTCTGAAACCAGCAGGCAGGCTGATGAAAGTGTAGGGGGAAAAATGTTAAAAATCAAACCAGATAGAAGGGACTGATTCCACAGGAGGAGTAATTTAGCTGTGAAACTCACAGCCGTGACGCAGCTGAGGCCAAGAACGTAGGAAGATTCAAAAAGAAATGGGATACTCATCCTGATCTTGGGCATATCTGGAGTCATTAAAGGTAATGTTTATTCAATAAGAAAACAAATGAGGGCCCACAGGGAGTGAAAGGATTTTATTGTATTGGGAATTCAGCAAAATTTAATTAGCAGCTCAGAAGAGAGCTGTGGGGGCCACCCTACTCCATGTCTGTTCACCATAACTCTGCTGCCCCTTCCTTCAGACCGTGGAGGGAACAGTCACCAATTCCAGTTGCTGGCAGCATAAGCAAACATCTATGGCCTGGAGGCAGCAGCTACAGTTAATTCATCTTCTCCCACCATAGCAAAACTAAGTTGCTGCCAGTAATTAAAGGCAGTTAGCTGCTCTCTTGCTCATGTGAACACCTTTGGCTAAGAGCCAGCCATAGGAGCCATGGGAGGCAAGGCAGAGCCACGGTTTGACCATGTGAGAGGTTTGAGACACCTGCATGTTGCTGCTCCATGCCTTAGGTCACTCAGCTGAGTGCATTCTGGGGTGTTTTCTCCCCACTGCTCCATGCTGGAAGGGAGGTTCTCAGGTCCCTTACGTGACTACTGCAGCGGGATCCAGGTAACAACGCCTTTCCATGTCCCATATGATTCTCTTCATGCTTTCTGCTCGGACCCTGAACTCCCTGTCCTGTGAGAAACAGTATGTGGTCAGAGCCAGGACAGCAATCTCCACAGCCTGCTTCGTCCCCAGTTCATGCCTAATAATGTTTGTTGGGAGAGAATGTGAGTCATACAAAGGTTTCCAACTCACCACACCCCGGCCAGCCTAACAGAGCAAGCTAGCAGCCCTTCCTGCAGACACCAGAGCCCATTAGGATTAAAAGCCTGGCTCACAAGGAGATAATCACGGAGTCATAGAACTGTTTAGGTTGGAAAAGACCTTTAAGATCACCAAGTTCAACCATTAAACCAGGACTGCCAGGCCCACCACCAAACCATGTCCCTGAGTGCCACATCTACACATCTTTTAAATACCTCCAGGGATGGTGATTTCACCACACCTCCCTGGGCAGCCTGTTCAGTGCTTGACGAACCTTTCAGTGAAGAAATGTTTCCTAATATCCAATCTAAACCTCCCCTGGCACAGCTTGAGGCCATTTCCTCTTGTCCCGTCTCTTGCTACTTGGGAGATGAGACCTACTCCCACCTCACTACAACCTCCTTTCAGGCAGTTGTAGAGAGCGATCAGGTGCCCCCCTGAGCCTCCTTTTCTCCAGATGAAACCACCCCAGTTCCCTCAGCTGCTCCTCATCAGACTTGTGCTCCAGCCCCTTCCCCAGCTCCATTGCCCCTCTCTAGACATGCTCCAGCACCTCAATGTCCCTCTTGTAGCAAGGGGTCCAAAACTGAACACAGGATTTGAGGTGTGGCCTCATCTGTGCCGAGCACAGGGTGACAATCACTGCCCTGGTCCTGATGGCCACACTGTTTTGGATACAAGCCAGGATGCTGTTGGCCTTCTTGGCCACCCCCAGCCACAGTGCTGGCTCATGTTCAGCAGTGCTGTCAGCCAGCACCCCCTGGTCCTTTTCTGCCAGCAAGACAATAATACAATACAATATTCCACCAGCAATACAACTCCCAGCCCAGCAGCTCGGGGGTGGGTAGCTTTCTGGGGACCAGACCTGCCACATACACCCTAGGGAACTCTCCTGTGGTGAGTCAGCACGCCCACTGTCCCAGGGGAACCATCTCTGTGTCTGGACACTGCGCAGAGAACTGACCACTCGCCTTCCTCCCATAACAAGTCTCTGCAATTCTTTCTCAGTCCCTTCACTAAGACTTGCTCGTTCTCTTCCAGCCATGACACTGCCAGTCCTTTGTCACCTCTCTTTTGTTGAGTTCCCCATCCTCATCCTCATAGGGACCACCAGTGATGAAGGAGTTGGGTATGCTCAGAGCGCCAGGGGCCATGATGTTATCAAGGGGCCATTTCTTGGGCCTGGGTAATGGTTCCTTTTCACCAGCAAGCTTCAGGATGCCATTCTTGAAGAGCAAGGGGAATTCCTTCTAGAGAGACATGAGAATGAAAGGACTTGCATTTCCAGCAGGAGCAGGAGCAAGAGCCAGCTGCTCCGAGCTGGGTCTAACAAAGCAAAGCAGCAGTGCAGGGGCATGGCTCGGAAAATGCACTCCACCATGCGCATACAAAGAATGGAGAAAAAATAAATAGTCGTGTGGAAAAAACCTGCCAGTTTTAATCCAAATGTTGCCGAGCAGACCTTTGTGTTAAAGAAATATGTCACACCAGAGACCCTGAGCACTCACAACAAAGGCTGCTGTGGCACAAGCACGGGAGCTGTATACCCCACGGGTCTGGACACTTGTTCCACGGTGCATAATATGGGAGAACATCCCCCTGTGTAGCAGCCAAAACCCCTCTCACCGTGTCTGGACTAATCCTTACCTCCCCAGCTGCTGGCACTTGCAAGCAAGCCATGTAGTTCTGCAGGGGTCCAGTGGCAGCAAGCGCTTCTGGGACAGAACAAGCTGCCTCCAGCGTGACACTCAGGAGGTTACCATTTGCAAGCTCCACCGCAGAAAGCAGGGGCTCTTTGGTGCACACCGTCACTTCAAGGTCACCCTGTGAGACAAGGATAAAGTAGAGCCAATAACCAGACAATTAGAACACTCCTGCTCTTGAGGGAGAAGCAAGCACAAGCCCAAGGCCAGAATATATAATGTTATCTTATTCCTCACCTTAGATGTAAAAGAAAACAGACCAGCATAGGAAAAGAATATCATGATCAATTTGGCTGAATTGTGATGTTTGTTTGTTTAAATTGGAGCATGCTTGAGGCATGACATATGCCCCAAAGGTCTCATAAAATGAGCCAGGGAGAGAGAGTCAAGGTCTCATGAAACAAGCCACAGAGGAAGAACATGAGGGCTGGAAAATAATGACTTTCCCCTGGTGATTCAGAGCATGCCAAGCTAGGGCCGCATTTTGACTCTGCCCTATCTCCACGCACTGTGTGTGATCTTTAATTACCTGTCCCAAACCTGGATGGATGGTGTGCAGTGAAAAAACAGCTCATCAGCATTTATTATCTCTGCTCCCTAATGGACACCCCCCTACCTTGCTTACTGTGTAACACTTCTTAAATACAGAAAAGTTAATGCAATATCTGCCTCTCCATCACTCAGTGCTAACTGCAGGCAGACTCAGGAGCAAACTTAGACACATTTTCCCAGTCTCATTCTTCATTCCCCGCCTTATTCACTGGGTACTTTTCAACCAGCTGAATGAATAAGAACCTTGCAGGAAAGGCAGTCACAGCTTGTACAATAATGGACTCTGAGACATTTTATCCACATAAAGTTGGGCAGGTAATCTGCCTTTGCCTTTTTATGGTTTTTCAGCACTATGCTTTCCATCTTGAATATTATTTGCAGAGCAATTTGGTAGCTGAACACATTAACATTTCCTAGCACGACTTCACCTATCATAGGCAACTAGGGACAGACATCAATAGGAGCAGGAAAGGCCTCCAAACTTGTAACATATAGGGCTGTAACATATCCGTGATGAGCTAGGTGGCTGAGTCATGCTCACCTTCCCCTTAAAAAGCAGCAGAGAGCCAAATGAGTGAAGGAACAGTTCCAAATTCCACATACCTTGGCCTCTGGGTGAAGGCTCTCTAATGGAGAGGTAAGCACTGCATACAAAGGAGTCGAGATCTTAAACGAACACTGTCCTGGGAAGAAACAGGAGTGAGAACAGCATAAAGTGAGATGCTCTGTAGAGAAATGATGGCCTAACTCCTAACGCTGAGCTACTGATGTCACCCCCTCTTCCCCTGGACCCAGCTTTCTAGAGATGCTATGAAGTGCATTTTGTCAAAAGGACGTAAATTACAACCAGGGGTCCATCAGCAAAGATCAAAAAGTGCCAAGGAGTAAGAAGTGGTTACAGAGGTTGCAGAATTCAATGTTGTACCTTGCAGCAGAGGTAGAAGGTCCACCACAGCTTGGCCAAGAGGCATGGTCTTCTCCTTCTGTCTCCTCTCCCTTTGCAACACTTCTATCACTGTCACTAGAGAGATAAAAAAAAAGCAGCTGGCAGAGTTTCTCAGACAGCTTCAGACCAGCAGTTCAGGGGCTGCAAAGGGTCATTGTCAGCTTTGGCACACACTTCTACTTCATCTCCCAAGGCCAACAAGAACAGCAAAACCAAGGAGCACAGGCCAACATGAAAGAGGATTCTTCCAGCTGGCAGAGATGGGAACAGAAGTTCCGAGACCCTCCCACCACTGCTGCCAAAGTGCTATTCTTGAACAAGTGACTCCTGTGGCAGGCAGACAGACCGGAGCAGCTGACAGTACTCACCTCCAAGGAGGGAAATTCAGCATCAGGTACTTACAGAGCACAGGTTTTTGCGCAATGTCAGCCAAGGAATTGGGCCCATCGGGGCTGCACTCAAAGCTGGTCATGAAATTATAGTTTGCTGTCCCATTTGGCAAGACATCAGTCTTGGAGGACTCTCCCAAGATAGCTCCGTTGAACTCCACACGCACCAAAGTAACTGACACGTCGCTTTTGATAGTTTTCTGTCAAACAAATGGTACACTGAGCACCTGGCTCTGCAGCAACAGGCCCAGCATCAAAGTTGCCTCTGGCAGGCAGCTCAGTTCAGTGTCCAGGACAGGGCTCACCGATTGGGGTCTTTGGTTGTTCCGCTACAGGAACAGGGAAGAGGAGCAAAGTTTGGCTGTGCTAAGACCTCACCCTTCCCTGTCTTTAAGAGGGAAATTTCCTGCTCCACCATGCTGTGATGCCCCAAGGATTATCAAGGGCTGTGGCAAGGGAGATGGAGAGGTCCAGGCTTCACCCCAGGAAAGGCAATGAAAGACACATCTAAAGCAGATCCCAAAATACCCCACTGATATTTTTGTGCTTCCAGGAAGCTTGAGGCTTTTGTCATCTCCTAAGAAAGTAGCTCCTGAGCTATGTGGCTGAGCTCACAGGACACTTGTGTATATCATGTGGCTGCAGAACACCTTGAAATCAAAGAAGGGCTCCAGCAAGCTCTTGGGAGAGCTCTGCAATTGGTTCTTACACCACCTTCACACCACTTGCTTTAAGCAGACATGAGAAGGTTTGAATTTTAAAATGTTTCTGCAGAGGGGCTTAAACAGGTGAACAGGGGTGGTGAGAGCACAGCATGTTGCAGTGGGGATCCGTATGTCCAGGCAGCACCAGGCACCTCCACAGCAGCACAACACATGCTGAGACAGTTACCAAAGGAGAAACACGGCTTACTTCTCTGTCCAGGGAAGGGCAGCTGCTGCCCTGAACTTGAGGACCACTGTGCCCAAACCCAGCTTTTCTTTAGTCCTGAGCTGCAGGAATGTCTAACCTCCACGGGCTTCTCCCTCAGCTCCCTCTCTCCATGTGACTGGGGTAATTAGTACCATATTGGCTCTTGCACAAAAAGAGATTTCATTCACTTGGTTTTAATTTCCAGTCCTTCTGCCTGTCTCCTTGAGCATATAGTCTATGAGTGGCTAAACAGAAGCATCCAATTAACCTTTCTCTGTACCATTAATTATCCTAGACTCCTCTCTCATCCTTCTCTGCATTACCTCTAATTAAGCAGATTCCACACTTCTTACAGCTGGATTTTTTTTTCATATTGTTGTTCTTATTATCCCACTTCTGCAAGCCCCTCTTCTTTTGCCACAGCCATTTCTCAAGATGGAGCGATCAGAACCACAAACTGACATTCCAGATGCAATCAGTCCACAGGTCTACTCTTTTCAGCACTGTTTTTCTTCCTCTTACCTTATACTTCTCACCTAAGATGCTGTTTGCTAAATCTATCAGTGTGAGAGGTACTCAAATACTACAGTGTAAAAACCGCAAAAAAAAAAAAAGCAGGTGCTTTTAGTTTGCTTTTTTTGTCTCCTGCTAGAGCAGAAGCAGGGATTTGCATTTTTCTGCTTGCAGCAGTAGCTGAGCTTCTCCTCCGCATTCCCTCCTAAATGCCAGTTCCTCTAGAAGACTTTAAGGACAGCTGGGTGTTTCACGCAGCACATGGAAATCACAGTAGGCAAGGTTTGATCAGAACCAGCTCATAGTCTTGCCCTGTAACCACACTGCAGCCACTGCCTTTTTACAGCTAGAGCCACCCTATTGGTTTCAATACAATTTAAACCACTGTAGCTGGGATGACAATCTGACTTTATACCCAAGGTGAGACCTTTTTAGAGGTATTTGTCTCACTGATACATATTTTTTTCATATCAGCCTGTGTTTTGTTTTAAAAAAGCTGCCATTTACATACAGTTAGGCAGAGAAGGCAGAGATACATTCCACCACAGCACCTCTGGGCTGCTGCTGAGGCAGTGCACTCCCCAGTCTACGTGAATCACAATAGAACAATCTGCTGGATAAATTTTGCTATTAGCCATGTGCTCCCTCTTTCATACTCTTTATCAAGCTCAGAAATCAATCCTCTCTCGTCCATCCTTGCACGAACAAGCCCTCAGAAGGGAGCAGGAAGCCACCGCGTGGCATTGCTGGAATCTCTGACATTCTCACCGCTCCTTCCTATAGCCTTATCCCTTCACACCTGGCCTTGAACGGGATCACAGCACACCAAATCACTCTGGCCTCATTTATTAAACCAGCAGAGACATTTTCAGAAGTTGTTTACCAGGTCCTGCGCCTTCAGCACTGCGACCTGCACTGGTGTTGGCAGTGCCTCGCTGGGAAGAGCTGCAGCAGCGGGCAAGCCAGAGGCCTCCTTTCCAGCAGACAGCCCCGCAGGGCCCTCCATGGCTCTGCAGGAGAAAGAATGAGGAAAGAAACATGAAACGGCTCTGTTCCTCTCCCAGGAACGCCTGCAGGACAGAGCAGCCATGGTTGCTAGCATTGTTCAGGGCCTGGCTGTCAAAACACCATTGAAAGCGCAGGGCTCTGTCAGTGACGCATCTCCTGAGGAGCGCAGGGGTAGGACAGGGAGAAGTGTCATGTGAAAATTATCCGGCTCTATAAACTTCACGCAGGGGCGCAGGGGAAGGCTCCGTGTGCCCAGTGGCCCCTGCAGGGCCCTCCCCAGTGCCGGGCACAGCCCCACGCTCCCTCCTGCTCCGTGTTTCAGTTAAATGGGAGCCCGTGGGGCTGCCAGCCCATCCCCACGCGGCCCCCACAGGCACCCAGGGCACCCGGGACCATCCTGCGCCACAGGTTCGGCTGCACCGAGGCCCCTGAAACTCCCCCAGGACACAACTAGGCCGAGGAACCCCCGTGAGCCTACGGCACCCCGCTGCCTGGAGCCCCCCTAGCCCGGCTGTAGGGTGCCCCCCGAGGCTGGCAGCCTCCCGCCATGCCCGACGGGCCCTCAGGCTCGGGGTACGGCCTGCAGCTCCTCACCGCGCCGGTGCCGGGAGCGGCCGGGGGCGCCGGGCCGCGAACCCGCAGCCGCCTGGCCTCAGGGGGCGGCCGGCCACGCGTAACCACGGCGACGCGGCTGCTCCCGCGAGGCTGCGAGACCTCGCGAGATCCCAGCTCGGCACCGCGTCATTGGGGGGCGTGTCCGTGAAGCCGCTGCCGCCGCCATGATGGGTGTGGGCAGCCCTTACCAGGCCCTTTGTGGGGCGCCCCGTGGGGTGGGGGTTCCCCCGATCTGCCTTCCCGTATCGGCTGGGGGTGCTGCAGGGCCACCATGCCCTCCCCTGCAGCCCGGGGTGCCCCCGGGGAGTCCAGCTACTGCCCCAGCCCCACTCGAGGCCCCCAGCCCCTCCTGGCAGAGGTCGCCGTGCCCACCCAGCCGCTCGCTCACACCCCACTGGGACCCCTGGGGCAGACTGGGGGTCCCCACAGGCTGGGCCGGGGTCAGGCCTCACAGCAGGGGGCTGGCAGGCCCCATGGGGACAGAGGGGAGAGGCCCTGGTGGCTGGGGCAGCCACTCCAGCTCCCCCAGGGGTGCAGTGTGGGGGCAGCTGCAGGGCAGAAGGGGTTTCAGGGGACCCCGCTGCCACCACCGGCGGCTTTTGGGGCGGGTGCCGGACCCCTGGAGCGGGTTGGCCTGTTCCCTGGGAGGGCATGACCAGAATAGCTCCGCTATCTGATTCCTGCTGGAGGGGCTGCGCCTGCTCCTGTGCCACTATCTCCTCGGGGCTGACATTTGAGCCCAGCTCCCCCTCGCCAGCAGGGACGTGCGGCCGGTCACCAGCTTCACCCGCCTCCTCCGTTCCCCGGACGAGCAAGGAGCAACGAGCAACAGGATGGCGGGCGGGAGGCGGCGTGGGGGCAGTGGGCGGTGTGGGAGACCCCGACAGCAGCCTGGGACCTGCGAACCTGCCCCCTCGCCTGTGCCCCGCTCTCCTGCAGCCGCCATGGCCCAGCAATGTGCAGGCACTGCCACCAGAACCAGCCGCCCCAAGAAGCCCATGAAGGAGCCAGCGGTGACTGCTCCCGACGTGGACTCGCTGGGCTTCCAGGCCATGGACCACAACGTACCGGGGCTGTCCCACGTCATCCTCCAGAAGCTCAACATGAAGAGCTACGAGGACTACAAGTGAGTGAGCACCCATGGGTGCTGCCATGGGTGTGTTTCTCCTCCTCCCCAGCCAGAGCATCTTGTGTTGTGCTGACAGCTGGAGCATCTCCCCTGGCTCGTCCCACCTTCCTGGCTCAGCACACATGGGGGCTGCTCTGATGGGGCTTCTGGGTGTGCCCCTCACCAGCCCACTCCCCAGCTCCCCATCCCCCCCCCGGGCCAGGATGCTCTTGGCTGGAGCTAAAAATCCTGGCAGCCTTGGAGGGGGGACATCAGCCCTGCCGTGAGGGTCCTGCTCCCCACCCCACTGATGTCTGCAGGTCTGCCATGGATGGGAGGAAGAGCGGCAGTGATTTTGGCATCCGGACTTACTTCGACATGTTCCAGAAGATGGAGGACACCTTCAAGTTTTGCGCCGAGTGCAAGAAGCTCCCCGATGCCCTCCCTGACCCCAAAAGCCTCCGGCGATGCAAGAGGTATGGGAAGGGGAAGCGGGTCTGACACATGGGGGCTAGATCTGTCCCCTCACTTCCAGCCCGGTGGCTGGGCTAAAGCTGGGGGTGTCTGGCCCCTGCGCCCACCTCCACCCACAGGACACCCCCAAAACAGCGATGCAGCCCTGGGAGGGGGTGGCAGGGAGCCAGGCTTGGTGGGTCGGATCCTGCCCCCCTGCCCCCATGGCTGCCTATGCTGTCCCTCTCTCCCCAGGTGCCAAAACGTGTACTACTGCGGCGTGGTGTGCCAGCGTGCCAACTGGCCGCTGCACAAGAAGTTCTGCAAGAAGCTGAAGCTGGTGGCCCTGGATCGGTTGGTGGAGTGGCTCATCTTTACAGGTGGGGCAGGGAACACTGCTCCCACCCTGCGTGTCCCTACCCAGCCTGCCTGAGTGCCCCCTCCTCAGGCTGCATGTGTCCTGTGGAGGGATGTGGGGTCTCTACCCTTGGCTCCAGCTCCCCTGGTCGGGTCCAGCACCCCTTCAGCCCAGGTGGGACAGGCAGCCTGGGTTGTGGGGCCACCACTGCAACCTCCAGCGCTTCTTCCTACCCCACAGGAGATATCCCCTTCCCCACGGAGACCTGGACAAAACCCGCCCGGGATGTGGAGGGCTGGGAGGACTGGTTCTCCATGCAGGGGCAGCTGGAGGAGAAGCTGGGTGCCATCCTGTCTGGGCGGTACATGACTATCCTCTGGGCCAATGCCGGGAAGCCCCGGCCGGAGGATAGAGAGCTGTGCGAATCCGTCCGGCGGCTGGTCACTGACTTCCACTCGCGGCCGCTCACCATCGGCTTGGGGCTGCGGCTTTTTGGCATCAACCCCCTCACCAAGGCCCTCACTGTGCATGTGGTGGGGGCATCCCATGTTGAGACCCTCAACACCCGGCTGACGGACTACGATGAGCTGACGCGGATGTTTCCAGGGCACTGGGGCATGGAGGTGGTGATGATTGGAGTGGATGTGGTCAATGGACCCATCATGAGGCCACCCCTGGCCAAGCCAGCACCCCGGGGAAGGGTCTATCTCAGCAGCTACAAGGGGCTTTACCACGACTTCTGGGAAAGTCACGTGGAGACCAAGCTGGCTGCCCGCCCTGACCTGGTGGTGGGCTTTCACCCGGGTGAGTGCCTGCACCACAGAGGGGCCTGGCCCCTCGCCAGCCCACTGCCTCGAGAGGGACATCCTTGGCAGGGTGCAGGGTAGTTCCTGAGCAGCCTGGCAGTGCCTGGGACTGAGCCTGCTGGTGGCCTGGGACATACCCAGGGCTTTGCACCAAGCCACAACAGGCAGCTAGGGTGAACCCCTGGGGCTTGGCTGCCTCATCCCCCACCAGGCACTCGCCACCACCCACCTGCTGGTCAGTGGGTGTGAGCAGCACCCAAAGGAGTCCCTGCCCTCAAGTCTCAGTGCAGTGGCCCAGGACTCAGCGCCAGGGGTGCCCCTCATACTGGTGGGGAGACAGGACCCACCTTAAGGGTTTCCAAGCCCTATTGCCAGCTTCACCATGCACCCCAGGGGTCTCCAGCACGGAGCGGGTGCTGTTAGAGCCAGCTTTGTCCCGGGCTGGGGTGGGACAGCAGGGAGGTGGAACCGTTACTGCTGTGTCCCTGCAGGTTTCCACGCCTGCCCAGACCTGCTGGCAGGCTGGCTGCCCACCCTCCTGCTGCTGCGGGACTACCGCCTGCCCGCCCTCTTCACTGTCTACAGGTAAGCATGGCCCCGCTGTCCCCGGTATGCCAGCACTGCCAGCCAGTAACGGGCCCGTCCTCCCCCTCTCCCGGCAGTGAGCAGGAGCTGAAGTCCTCCCTGCAGATCCTGGTGGAGCTCGAGATGCACATCATGGGCTACGCCACCAACCCCTTTGCCTCACTCCGGCCCGAGCAGGTCTACTCTAGCCCCAACAAGGCACCAGTCTACTGCAGCTCCTACTATATCACCCTGCTGGGGCCAGCGGCATCGGCTGTGCCAGGCGCCGAGGAGCTGGAGGATGGTGATGACTGGCAGGGAGAGGAGCCCAGTGCTGCTGGGGGCATCGCCCCGGTGCTGGGCTGACCCAGTCCTGCCTGCCTTACCCACCCAAACCCCAGCTGCTCTCTGCCCTGTCCCAGGACCCTGTCTCTCCATCACAGGATCAGCCATCCTCACTGCACACATCCAGACCCAGGGGATGCAGCACCCCGGCACAGGCATGGCACCCCTCCGTGGTGCCAAATAAACCACTGCCAGCAGCTGCCTGACATGTCTTGAGCTTTATTTCCAAAAAGGCCTTTGTTTTCCCAAAGAAAACGGAGGGCTGAGCCTGCCCCAGCCATCTTGGGCAGCCACAGCCTCTGGAGGGATGGCAAAGGGGACCCCAACTGCGGGACGTGCCGTGCATGGGGCTGTGCAGCCCCTGGGGTCCCGCGGGGAGCCCCAGCCCAGCACCCAGCTGTCACTGTCACTGTCACATGTGCTCGGCCCCTGCGCTGGTGCCCACCCTGCAGCATGGTGCTGCAGAATCGCCCGCCAGCCTCTGCAGATGCTCAGCCTGGCACCGGCACCCACCGCAGCCACGGCACACGGGCACTGGGTGCTGCCACCCTGCTGCTCGCCAGCTTTGGCAGCCCCTGCAGAAACCGGGCAGGTGGAGCCAAGCAAACCGGCTCCTGTGGCATCGCCCGATGCTGCCAGGGACCCCTGCTGGCCTGGCGTCCCCTCCCCGTGCAGCCAGCAGGTCTGGCATAGCAGTGCTGGCAAGGACCCACGTTGGGCACCCGTGATGGTTCAGAGAGGCTGGTACCCCCCCGGGGCTCCCTGCGCCCCGACAGTGGGTCCCTCCCTGGGGTTGGCACCTGTTGGAGGGGCCGTGGTGGGCAGCAGGGCTGGCACAGTCCAGCCGGGGAGGTAGCACGGTGCGGCACTGCCGGCATCACTCTGCGCTGGCACGTTCCCGCAGTGCGGGCAGCGTCAGGGTCTCCGGCGCCGACTTCTTGCGCGGGCGAGTCTTGGGGGGAGTGAGGAAATCGGGGGCCTCGTCGCCAAGGGGGGTGGAGGGGGCGCTGGCAGGGGCCGAGTGCGTGGCTGTGGGCTGCCCCACCTCGCTGACCGAGATGGTGGGTGCCACCAGGCCGATGAGCTCGTTGGTGGCCTCCTGCGTCTCCCGCTCGTAGCGCCGCACCTCCTCCATCGTCATCCCTGCCGAGCACAGCCAGGCTTGGGACCGCTCGGCACAGCCGCATCCTGCACCCCGTCATCTTGGGGCAACCCGTGCCCTGCTCACCGGCTTCCCCCCGAGCTGGGGACGGGGAAGGGGACAGGGGCTGGGGACAGGGGGATGGGTAGAGAAGGGGACACTGGGCGGTGCAGCCAGCCCCCCGCTCCAGCACCAGCCCAGCCAGCAGCAGGGAAGGGATGGACAGGCAGCACAGGCAGGGGAGGGCAGCTGGGCAGTGGGGGGACCCTCCGCCGCAGGGTGCAGGGGGGGCTCAGCATGCATTGTGCACAAGCCCCCCCACCTGCACCCGCCTGCAGGCAGCATGGCGGGGTCCAGGGTCTCCGTCCCCTGCAGGCAGCGGGCAGCAGCGGGGATTAGGGGTGCTGGCTCCCCAGCTTTTGGTTTGTGGCCACTTGCATCTGAGTCTCGAAGGCCCGGACCTCTTCCAGGGACATGTCTGGAAGGCAGAGAGCCGCT
The DNA here is from genome assembly GCF_015220075.1 of Falco rusticolus. NCBI lineage: Eukaryota > Metazoa > Chordata > Aves > Falconiformes > Falconidae > Falco > Falco rusticolus. The sequence goes on from NC_051190.1 coordinate 37,864,987, forward strand.
CACCGGGACGGCCCCGTGCCCATGCCAGCCCCCGTGCTGGCCATCGCCAAACATGGGGCTCCAGGCCCGGTGTCTGCATGTGGCAGCCGCCTGCAGCATGTCTCCCTGCCAGACCAGGCATGCAGGCAGCGCAGGCAGGGATGCTGGGGCTCCTCTCCCTTGCCCCTGCTCCAGCCAAGCCTTCCCCAGGCATGCAGCGGGGCAGGCAGCGTGCGGGGGGCAGTGCGCAGGGGGCAGCGTGTGGGGGGCAGGCAGGCATGGGAGCAGGGGGAGCAGAGCAGGGGGAGCAGGCAGCAGGTTGCAGGGGAGCCGGGCGAACAGTGGTAGCTGCCCATGGGGTTAGTGGCATCGGCAGTTAAACCTGCAGCCCCCTCCCACCCTGGGGGTCCACAGCCACCCTGGAGACTGTGTTCCCCCCTCGCCCGGGTGGCCCCGCAGACTCACCGCACCACTCGTCCACCCAGGCGAAAGCCTGCCGGTGCCCGATCAGCAGGATGTCCCGGATCACCTGCAATGCAATGTAGGGGTCAGCACACTGTCACTGCCCCCCAGTGTCCCCCCACTCCAGCCTGGGCCCCCCTCACCTTGTGCACGAACTGCTCCACCCGCGTCTGCAGCCCCCACACCTCGAACTTGACGCTCACCAGCTTGTAGGAGCACATGATGGGCTTGGTGTGCTGGCGCCAGCCCTCCCGCAGCGGCCCCCGGCCCGTCTTGGTGGAGCTGAAGAAACGGGGGTCCTGGGGGAAGCAGAGCAGGGCCGTGAGCCCCCCAGGACAGGGGACAAGGAGGTGGCCCTGGAGACCCCACTCCACCCCCAGCCGTGCTACCTCCAGGCTGCGGTAGTACCGCTCGGGGATCTCGTCGAAGGCGATGTCCAGGAAGGAGACCTCGTGGTCGCCCAGGATTTTATCGCTGTGGAAGATCTGGGGAGGGGAGAGAGGGGGAGAGGCACCAGCTGCATAGCTGTGTCCCGTCCCCCACCCCCCACCCCCGATGAGTTTGCCAGGTCTCAGCTGTGGTGCAGACTCACGTTCTCACTGTCCCCGCAGTTGTCCTCGTACTTGGTCTCGATGTAAATGGAGAACTTGGGCAGGAAGGAGCACTGCAGGGAGCAGCCATCAGCTGGCCCCCAAGGGACGCCCGTCCTGAGGGACACCCACTCCCAGGGATGCCCATCCTGAGGCGTCCTGAGGGACACCCACTCCCAGGGATGCCCATCCTGAGGGACACGCACCCCAAGGGATGCCCAGCCCCAAAGACACCCAATCCCAAGGAATGTCCAGCCCCAAGGACACCCACCCCAAAGGACACTCACCCCTAAAAACGCTAACCCCAAGGGACACCCAGCCCTGGGGGACACCCACCTCAAGGGAAACCCAACCCCAAGGGATGCCCACCTCTAACAGTGCTGACCCCAAGGGACACCCAGACCTGGAGGACACCCACCCCAGTGCCCCCTCCCCAGCCATGCTAAGTGCTGGGGAAGGGTCCATGTCTCCCCAGTGCCATCTCCTTACCGTGTACTCTGCAGGGACACCATGGCACATCAGCATCACGGGGTGGCATCACCGGATGGCATCAAGGGGGAGAGAGGGAGCGGTGAGAGCAGGTAGTGTGTAGTGGCCATGGCCGGGCTCCCCTGGCAGCCCACCACTGCTGCCAGAGAGGGGCAGGGTGCCCAGGTGCCCGTCCCCGCGCCCTGCCCAGGGCTCACCGGTGATGGTGTAGGGGTAGTAGTTCCAGGCCTTTTCCGTGATGTAGAAGATGCGGGGGGTCACTGCCCGTGCCCAGCTTGGCAGTTTGCTGCAGGGGGTGGCGGCAGGGGGGGATCCGCTCAGGGCAGGACATGGATGGTGGGCACAGCTCTGCCCAGTGCCACTGGCCCTGCTCTGCCACAGCCCCACATGGCACAGCCCCAGCTCCAGGACCCCCATCCCCTCCCCAGAGACCCTCACTTCTACCCCAGCACCCCCCATGCACTCTCCACCCCAAGATCCCCCCAGGGACCCTCACCTGCACTCCATCACTCCCCAGGAACCCCTGCACCACCTCCACCCCGGGACCCCTCCCCAGAGACCCCCGCCACCTCCTCAGAACCCTCATCTGCACCCCAGGACCGCCCCTCCACCCCCCCACCCCCCCGGGACCTATGCCACCTCCCCAGGATACTCACCTCCACCCCAGGACCCTCACCTCCACCCTAGGAACCCCCCTACAGGGACCCGTGCCACCTCCCCAGGACCCTCAGCTCCACCCCAGTGCCTCAGTCCTCTCCCCAGGACCCCCACCTGCTCCCCAGGCACCCTTACCTCCCCTCCAGGGACCCCCATCCCATCCCTTCCCCAAGGACCCCCTCCACCAGCGCAGGGCCAGGACCCCAGGGTGCTCCTATCCCCCCCAAGCACCCTGCCCACCCTGCCCAGCACCCTGCAGCTGCCCACACTCCCTGGGCAGGATCAGGCCTCGGCAGGCCCCCAGGGGAGCTGGGAGGTGGGTTTTGATTAATTTGCATGCGTTATAAATACCATCCCCGAGAGGGGAATCGTGAGTGCTGTGGCTAAAAATAGCCCGTCTCACGCCAGCTACTCCCTGGCGGGGAGGCAGCCGATGCCCGTGCCGCAGCTGGCAGCGGGGACATGGGGACAGCAGCTCTGGATGCCAGCAGCTGCCCAACGAGCACTCGGGGCTGCGTGTGGGGACACAGGGACACCCCCAGGGATGGGCTGAGCAGCAGCTGGAGCATCCCTGCCAAGCCCTGTGCTGCAGCCCAGGCACCCACCGGTACCCAGAGATGGGTGCCCACCGGGAGAGGGGTGCACCCCTACAAGATGGGTGCATGCCCTGAAGATGGGTGCACCCCAGGAGATGGGTACGGCTGCCAGAGAGGGGTGCACCCTTAGGAAGATGTGGGTGCACCCTGGGTGATGAGTGCAGTCCCTGAAGATGGGTGCATGCCTGGGAGAACGGGCACACCCTGAGAGATAGGTGCAGCCCCTGAAGTCAGGTGCAGGCCCCAAAGATGGGTGCACTCCAGGACTTGGGTGCAGCCCTGAAGATAGAAGCACCCCTGGGAGATGGGCGCAGCCATACTGCAGGGTGTCAAGGACCCAGAAAGGATGTTCCCTGGGAATTTTGGAGGGAGGGATGGGGCTACCCACTGCCTGCGCACGCCACCCACCACGGTGCTTACCCAGAGATGTGGGGCCCCCCTCTCCACCCAGCACCCCTCGCCAAAGCCACAGCCTCACCTGGAGAGGTGGACGCGCTTCTCGGTGAACTGGCCAGGGCCGTGGATGGGGTCCTCGTGAGGCTCGTTCTTCACCACCTCCACGCCCTCGCCCTTCTCGCTCTCCTGGTGACTGTGCTTGCTGATGGTGTAGAGCTGCCCCACGCGGTACTGCAACCACAGCGCCCGGCCTCAGCACTGCCACCCCTGCCCCGGAGCCCCCCCAGCACTGGGGGCTAATGGCTTTCCAGGCACACCACTGAGAGGGGAAACTGAGGCACGGAGCAAAGGGGTGTCAGACCCCGGGCCGTGCAGCAGGCAGGGGTCTCTTGGAGTACCCTGTTTCACCTCTCTGCCCCTGGGCTCCTCCAGCACCCTGGCGAGGGCCAGATCCTGCCCCCCCCGGCTCTTCCCCAGTGCCCAAGTGCCGTGCAGAATGCCTAGAGGCTTTCTGCCCAGCAAGCAACCTGGGAGCCAGGAGAAACCATATATATAATATAGAAAGAGATATGGATATGGATATAAATACGTGTCTGCATGTATTTGATGATGTGGCTGTGCAATAAGTGTTTTATTGTTCTGCTGAAGATCTCATCCATCACCCTAACCGCCAGCGCGATCTTATCGCCTCTTTCCGCCTAATTGAAAACCTTCCCCAGGTGCGAACACAAACCCAGCACCCAGGGAGGGCTGGTGCTGCTGCCGTGGGCACCCTTGCCGTGCCTCCCTGCTCCCTGAAACGGCCCCATCAGCTCCAGGTGCTCAGGAGCGACCTTTGGCCGGAGATGCCACCGGCTGCTAGCCATCACCACTGTTTGCCGATGGAGATTCAGGCTCCCTGCCGGAGCAGGGATTGAGCCTGTGGTCCCCATCGGAGCAGCCGCCCCGAGCGCTGTGGTGCTGCGGGCACCCAAACACCCGGTGCCCTTTGCCTGCAGGCTCATCCCATGGTGCTGGCATTGGGCTGCCCCCGAGCAGCCCCCTGCGCTGCCATCAGGCTCGGTGCCCCAAGGTCACCGTGCTCAGGAATGCAACATCCCCCCTGCCTGCACCCCAAAACACGGCTCAGCACTCGCACAGAGCACGCGAGCCCAAAGCACACCTCAGCAGCTCGGCCGAGGCAGACAGTCCCTGCCACAAACCGTGCCACGAGGGGACACCAAAAGGGGTTGCCGTGTCCCCCAGCCGCTCTCCAGGCAGGGACCTGATGCCCTGGCACCCCACTGCTGCAGGTATGGGACCCCCACCCACAGCCTCCTCCATCAGTGCGTGCCTGCAGCTGTCCCTGGCACCCATGGCGGGGAGCTCGGGGCTCTCCTACCTCTGCACCCCTCTTCCCAACCAACACCCCCCTGCTTCCTACCTGGCCCCGGGGGCACAGGCAGCCCCACCACCCCCCCTGCCCCACACTCACCTCCTCGGTGGTGAGCGGCATACAGATGCGGTACTCCTTGATGAGCATGGTGGCAGGGGTCAGGCGGAGGCGTGGACGCTGGCGGGGGCACAGCTCATTCTGCGGGGGACCCGGGGGGTGCGGTGAGGGGGGGGGGGGGGCTGGCGCTTGCCAGCCTCCCACGCTCCCATCCCATCACCCCACGCTGGAGGCAGCCGCCCCGCTCTCAGCACCGGTGACTTCATGAGCGGTTGCCATGGCAGTGGCGTGAGGTCACCGGTGTGAGCAGCAGCCTGGGTGTACCCGGCTGGGGACACCCCGGCACCCCGAAAGCCCCCTGGCGTTAACCCCTTCCCTGCCAAGCAAGCACCTGCTTCCCTAGGCAGCCGTTTTGGAGCACACATGTCGTCCCCCAAACACGGTGCCATCCTTTCGGGGTCCACATCCACACCCTACTGCAGTGTCCAGCGCAGCGAGGGGGTTGCAGGGACACTGGGGTGGGAGCAGGCCTGCCGATGCTCATGGGGACCCACCCCTGGGCACCCACGCTCTGGCCTGCCCGGTGGGGCTGCTCCCAGGGAGCACCCATGGTCACATCCCTGGCATGGGATGTCCCTTCCTTAGGCTGGAGCCCCCAGCCCAGGGCTGTCCCCCAGCACCCGTTCCAGCCAGTGGCACTGCCAGGCTGCCCTGCTCAGCCCCTCAGCCCCTGCTTGCCCCCCCGGACCCTGCTTCAGCAGGGGCTGGGGATGCTCAGGGTGAGTAACAGAGCAGCAGCTCAGGGGGCTCCTGGCTGCGGCCCCCAGCCCCCTGGGGCAGGGAGGGGATGCGAGCTCCCCCCCGCAGCCTCCTCTGAACAGGGGACCAGGCCTTGGAGGGGGCAGGTGGGGGCTCACAAGGGGTCTTGTCTGGGGGCAGCTTGTCCAGCTGGGGATGCAGGGGCATCCCTGGGGGCACTGGGGGACACAGCAGCGTCCCTGGGGGACACGGGGGCACCCGCTGGCAGGGCGGAGGGCTGAGCGCTGGTGCCGGGCTGCGGGAAGCCATAACCCCCCCCCGGGGGGGCTTCCACACCCAGCCCCGGGAACCCACTGCCCCGGGCCGGGGGGCAGAGGCAGCCCCGGCATGCGGCAGGGAGGGAGGGGGGACCCCGGGGCCCCCCGGTGAGCACGGGGCACCCCAGGGTGCCGCGGCCCCTGCCCCATCCCGTCACCGCGGCAGCTCGGAGCGGTCCGGGGTGGGGGGGTGGCGGCTGGGGCTGGCTCGGGAGGCGGATGTCCCGCCGGGGGCGGGGGGGCTGTTGGGCGGCCCAGAGCTGCCCGGGGGCTCCGGCCGGCCGCGCCGCCGGGACGAGCGGGCGATGCCGGGGCGGCGGCGGACTGGGGGCACGGCGGGGCCGGGACCGGCAGCACCGGCACCGCTCCCCACGGCCCGGGCCCTCGCTCCCCAGCGCTCCCCTCCCGCCCTGCCCCGCCCCCGCCGCCCCGGCCGCACTCACCCGGGCCCGCGGCGGTGCCCGCTCCCCGCCGCCGCCGTGCCCCGGCCGTCCCGGGCCGTGCGCAGGAGCGCGCCGCCCCCCGCACCGCCCCCCGCGCCGCGGCACACCGACCCCTAGGGGGAGGAATGCACCGGCACCGCACCGGGACCCGCACCGGCACCGCACCGCACCGGGACCCGCACCGGCATCACAACGCACTGGGACACCCACCGGCAGAGGCACCGCACCGCACCACCACCGGGACCCGCTCTACACTGTCCCCGGGGCCCGCACCGGGATCTGCACTCACACCAGCAGTGCACTGCACGGGCACCGGGACCCACACTGCACTGGCATCCACACCGCGCCGCAACACCACCGGGACCCACACCGCGCTGGCACCGCACTGCACCGGCACCGGGATCCGCACCCACACCAGCAGTGCACCGCACCGGCACCGGGACCCGCTCCACACTGCACCGCACTGGCGTCCACACTGCACTGCACCGGTACTGGGACGCTCACCAGTACCGGGACCCTCACCCGTACCGGAACCCTCACCCAAACCGCTACCTATACTGCACTGGTACCGGGACCCACACTGCACTGGCATCCACACTGCACTGCACCAGTACTGGGACCCTCACCAGTACCGGGACCTCACCCACACCACCACCTGCACCGCACCGGCACCAGGACCTGTACCGGCACCACATATGCACCGCACTGTGCCAGCATCACACTAGCACCAGCCCTGGCACTGCACCGGCCCCAGGGCACAGCATGGGACGCCCTCCGGCATGGCACAGCACTGGGACGCTCCCCTGGCATGGCATGGCACCAGGGGTCCCTGCACCCACTGGGCTCGGCTGGACCCTCCGCAGCCGCCGTGTGCCCCAGCCAGGAGACACCCTGGGGTGTCCCACAGGCACAGAGCCCCGATGGGGGTCCCAGGCTGGCCTCTCCCACCCCACCGGGTGTGGGGAGCTGGGAGCCCCCCAGACCTCTTCCTGTACCCCCTCTCACCTGCACCCCACTGCCAGCCTAGCCCCCAGCCCCCCAGCCTTACCGCACCCCTGTGCCAGCACCGCCCGCGTGCCACCCGCAGCCGAACACGTTACCGGCACGAAGCGCCACAACTCCTCAGCTGCCACCGTCCCCACGTGTCCCCGGCCTCTTTCCTCCATGAATTTCAATCAACCTGGGCACTAAAAATAGCCGCGCTTGGGCACTGGGCCGGGCTGCGCCGCCCGCTGCGGTTCTCCCTTTATTTGCTCCCAAAGCCTGGGGAGGCTGCGAGTGGCTCCCCCGGCCCTACCGGCAGCACGGATGCCGTGCCATGCTGCCCTGTGCACGTGTGGCACCGTGACACGCTGCGGCCTCGCTGCCCGGGGTGCAGGGGGCACCTCATCCAGCGCCACGGGGTGATGACCACTGTGGGGACACAGACCCGGCGAAGAGGACACCTGTCACATAGCCCTCCAGCCCATGGCACTGGCATCACCGGCAGTGCTGGGACCCTCCACAGTGTTGACCCTGGCATAGGGTGCAGAGATCACACTCACCCACCCATGGGTGCCACATGGTGTCCCAGGCTGGGTCCTTCTGGTGCAGCCATGGTGGCAGCTGGTCTGTCCCATCTCTTAGTGGTGGGGACCCCACTCTGCAGTGAGCCCAGAGGCAGCCGTGACGGCCCTGGCATGCCCCATAGCTCCAGCAGCCCAGAGGCAGTGGGGATGGCCCCAGGCTGTGGCTAGGGCCAGGGCAAGCAGTGGCAGAGTGAGCAGCATGGGCTGGGGACGGTGGCTCCAAAAGTGGCCGGGGTGCCCTGTGTGGCACCCATCCCACATCCGGGAGTGCCGTGCCAGGAGCTCTGCCTGCCAGGCACATCTGCCCCTGCCTGCATCTCTCTGCTGCCTTCTTCCTGGTATGCCTGGGATGCCACCGTCCTCCCAGGGACATGTCTCAGCACCCCCAGCTCGGGTGACACTGGGTGACAGCCACCCCCCGCCCTGTGTCCCCCCAGACAGGGGACTCCCCAGCAGCCCCCAAAGGGTAAAGCAGCAGGCACAGGGCTCCTGCCAGCGTGGCTGGGACCAAACCCAGTGGGGTTCCTGCGTGGGGCAGGGGGGACAGTGGTGGCAATGAGGACCTGGCGGTGCAGGTGACAAGGACCTGGAGGGCTCTCAGCCCCCCCAGCAGCCGCATTCCTCCCGAACCTGTTCGGCAGGATCCTGTGCCGGTGCCAAGGCAAAGGCATCCGGGTTGGGTTTTTCCTAGTCATGCCCTGCTTCGCTCCGGTCAACAAGGAGAAAAGATTTGCAGGAGCCCTGTGCCCCCCTGGACTGCTGCCGGTGCCCCCCGTTTCTCACTCCTAAGCCACCCATGCCACCAAAGAGGGCCCCACAGAAAGCCGGGAAGGGGAAGAAAGGAGTCAGAAGCAAGTGAAAAATGACCCAATTTAATCCCAAAGCCCCCCCTGGCCACAGGGGTCTGGGAGCACCCCGGCCCCCCCTGCCTGGCTCAGCCCCCTGGGGCACGGGGCTGAGCGCACCCCCGGGAGCACCCTGTGGCTCCCTGCTCCGGCGTGGGGAGAAGGAGCTTTCCGAGGCGTCCAGCCTCTTCCTCAGCTCCACCGGCAGCCCCGCACCGGCACTCAGCCGCGTCCCACCACCCCTCACCCCACCGGGGCCACCTGCAGCCCTTAGGGAGATGCCCTGATGAAGACCATCTTGGTGGAGTAGACCAGGTCCACCAAGTAGGCGATGAGGTTGAAGATGGTGAGGAAGGTGACCCCCAGGCACTTGTTCCACCAGCAGTTCCTGTCGCAGGGGTCGGGGCGGCTCTTCCCCCTGAAGCTGTAGAGAGGCCAGATAACAGTGGCAGTGATGTACATCATCAGGGCCAGGGTATTGTAGCCCACCAGCATCTTCTCCAGTGGGCAGGGCATGTAGGTGAGGCACCGGCCGATGGTGAAGATGATGATGAGGAGAGTGACAATGAAGCAGATGGAGTAGACGGCCACACACCACTGCAGGCCAGCTTCTGAACTGTAGGCATCCAGCAAGCAGAAGATGAGACAAGCCACGTAGGCTTCAAAGACCTTGAGGAGCCCAGGGACAGTGGAGAGGAAGCTGCTGATGTCCCCTGGCTTGGCACGGGTAAGCCCCACCTCGAGGGCGTAGGCGAGGAAGCAGAGGCAGGAGGCGGTGGTGGCCACAGCCTGCCGGGCACACTTGCTGCTGCTGCAAGGGCTGCTGATGAAGGTGGAGGGGAAGACCACTGAGGTGGTGAAGACCATCAATGCTGCCAGCATGGAGAAAGCCGAGGTGAAGTCATCCCAGGAGAGCGGCAGCTTGGAGTAGAGCTCCAGCAGCTCCAGCACCAGCACCAGCAACGTCACGGCAAAGCAGAAGCACCAGGTGAACATGCACCATGTCCCATAGGGACCCCCAAAGTCCCCGGTGGAGGCCACCAAGCTGAAGGCGAGGCAGGACAACACGATGGCAAAGATCCGGGCGATGCCCACCCAGGAGGTCACAGCACGGAGGTTCACTGTCACCATGGCCATGGTCCCGGCCAGCTCTCCCACCCACACCGCGGCCAGGAAATGGGTGCTGCCCACAGCTGCTCTTATCTGGGTGCCGGGACAGAGGGGTGGGGCGCGGGGCAGGGAGCTGCCGGCCCCCCCGAGCCACCCGTGCCCAGGACCCCCAGCTCCGCTGCCACCGCCACCACGCAGGGCTCCCGGGGGTGGCTGCTGGGGGCTGGCGGCAGCACCAGCGCGGGCGGGTGGATCATTAACGCGGGGCTGGGCGAAGGGTGCCGGCACTCACGGTGACGCCGAGCCCTGAGGCGTGGAGCCACCGTGTGCTGCCAGCCTGGCATGGCACCTAGGCCCTCCCCATGGCGGGAGGCACAAAGGGCCCTTTCATGCACCCCCAGAGTACCGGGGGGGTTGCCCCGATGCCCCCAGCCCCTGGGCCCGGCAGCCAGCAGGGCAGCACCCACCGGGTCCCCCCAAGGGGTTTGGGGGGCTGCACCCAGTGCCGGGTGCCCCTGGCAGGGGGGTGCCATGGTGGGGAGCGACTGGGTGTAGCCCCCACACACCCTTGTGGGTGGCACCTCCGCACCCTTCCCGGCACCTCCGCCAGCCGATAAGCGGCTCAAAGTCCAGTTGTGCCAGCTGCCATCGGCAGGGTGGGTGAGGTGGCCCTGGGGAGGGACCCGCACGCTGCCCGCCCTGGCCACCCCTGGCACCACCAGTGCCCCGCCGGCAGCACTGCCACCTCCCCAGTGTGCTGCCCAGTGCTGGCACCGCACACATCGCTGGGGGCGGGGGGCGGGGGGTTCGCCCCACGGCCCCAGAGGCTGGAGCAGCACAAGGTGGGTGGCACGTCAGAAATGGAGAGTCCAGCAGGAGGATGATGATGGCGAAGGTTGAAGGCTCCAGCTTCATCTTTAATGCTGTGCAGGGTCCAGGGGGTCTGTGCCCACGGCGGAGCTTGGGGACAAAGGACCTGGGGACCCCAACCCGAGGCAGTCTGGCACTCTCGGGGGGCTCCTCACCCCGGGCAGGGTCCGGGCACAGCCACTGCTGGGCAGGGGATGGGCACTGCTATGGGGGTCCAGCAGCAGCGCCGGGGGGCACGTGGTGGCTCAGAGGTCACTGCTGCCCTCGGCCTTGCCAGGCAGCCCGTTGAGGGGGCTCAGTGCTGGCCGGTTGCTCTCGTTCAGCCGCCGCACACGGTAGCTCTCGTAATGGACGTTGTGGGTGATGTCCTTCAGGTCCTGCAGGTGGGACCTGCCCGGGGTGGCAGCGGGGAGGAAGGGCATCAAGTCACCATCCTCCTTCACCCCGCCATCCCCCCTGTGGGGTGTTGGCCCCCCCACCCCATCCCCCACTCACCGGATCAGCAGGTCCCGCAGGAGGGGGAACTCGCAGTGTGCTGGATTCTCCACTGCAAAACAAGGCAGAGCGGGCAGCAGGGCTGGCAGGGTGCAGGCAGGAGGGCAGGGCAGCGAAGGGATGCCCAGGGAGCACATCCCAGCAGGCTCCAAGTACCACTGGAGCACCAGCACAGCTCCACCCAGGCAGGGGTGCACCCACAGGTGCTGCTCCCCGCAGCCCCGGCAGACTCGCCGTACCTGGGGAGGGCTGGGGGTGCGAGGGGCTCTACTCACCTTCAATGATGCCCCATTTGGTCTTGCGGCCCAGCACCCGCTTGCCGTTGACCTGGTGCTCCTGGTCTGCCCCCACCACGGCAAAAGGGATCTTCTCCTGCCAGCACAGAGAAGCGTGCTCACCCTGGGGTGCTGCCAGGCTCCCCCAGGGGTGTCTCTCCCCCACCGTGGTCCCCAGGGACCAGTATCCCCAATCCCAGCATCCCGGCACTCACCCGAATCCTGTCATTCAACACCCTGTCATCTGGGTCCTGGTCAAAGTCCTCTTGCGGGTACACACTGATGGCGTGGGTCTTCAGGTCCGCCTGGATCTGTGGGATACAGGGCTTGAGCCGGGGCTGGGGGGACACAGGGCACCCTGGGATCCCCTTGGGGACCTGCCCTCACCTGCTGCTTAAACTCTGCCCGTTCCTCCAGGGTGAGCGTGTCAGCTTTGGCGATCACTGGCACCACGTTGACAATCTTACTGAGCCGCCGCATGAATTCTAGGTCCAGCGGGCGCAGCCTGCCAAGGATCACCATCACCCCGGGGTGACCCGCACCACCATCACCCCAGGGTGACCCACACCACCACACAGGGAACACCCATGGGTGCTGTGAATGGCGACTCACCAGTGACCCGTGGGGGGGATGAAGTAGACGCATCCATGGACCCGGGTGTCCGGGATCTTCCTCTTGCGGGTAATGAGGATCTCCTCACGTAGGTACCTCTCATACTGCTCGTTGATGTATTTGATGATGGGGTCCCAGCTGAGGATGAGGAGTTGGGGGACAGCATCTGAGCTCAACCACCACCCCAAACTGCCACCCACCAAGGTGGGGTGCTGCACCTCACTGTGTCCTACCAGTTTTCATTGTTGATCTGGTCCCCAAAGCCCGGTGTATCCGTCACCGTCAGCTTCATCTTCACGCCCTTCTCCTCGATAACTGTGGGGCAGAGATGTGGGTCAGTGGGGACCAAGCATTGGGGAGGAGGGGACCGGGGAGGAGGCTGAATCCCTGGCTTCAGACCCACCCCTGGTCCCCAGCTTCTCTCCAGGGTTGGTGGGACAGAATCTCATGGCAGAGACCTTACCATGGGTGACGGACTGCAGCTGCACTGTTTTGGGGATGCGTTCCTCCTGGCTGGGCTGCGAGGCTTTGCGGCTCACCTTGGACTTGAAGAGGGTGTTCACCATCGTTGACTTCCCCAGCCCGCTCTGCCCTGTGAGGACACCAGCTCTTTGTTGTTGTCTGTCCTGCCCCCCCCCCACCCCCCGACCCCGGGAAATTAATTCCCCCAGGGTAGTAACACCTTGGTATCCATTTGGGATAGCTCTGGTTTAACCCATGAATAAATTTATTCCCCAAGGCAATAACCCCTTGGTACCCATTTCAGAGCATCCCGGAGGTTGAGACGAGCTCACCCATCAGCATTACTATGTTATGGGGTGCAGGGTGTTGCTCTTCTTCTGATTATTGATGCTTAAATCCCTTAAAAGCATCATTTCCCCCAACATGGCAGCATCAGAGCCAGGAATCCTGCCCCAACAGGGAGCAAACCCCGTGCCCAGTGCTCACCCACAACCATGATGTTGAACTCGAAGCCCGTCTTCATGGTTTTGATTTTCATCTGGTCGAGCACGGCTTCGATTCCCACATAACCGAAGAGCTGGCAGCCCGCCGGGCTGGGTGCCACGCTGGGGGGCATCTCCTCCTCCGGCATGGCCGATGGCTCCATGCTGCGCTCCTCAGGCTCCAGGCTGCTCCCTGCATGGGTGGGCAAAGGCGGGTGAGCCCAGACCCCCCCAGTGCCCACCCCTCTGCCAGCACCGTTGCCCCAGCAGCAGCCGTCCCGGTGGGCATGCAGCCCCGTCACATTCCTGGCAGCCAGCGAGGCTCTGCATGGCAACGGGGCATGTCACCCCCCTGGGCGGAGGGGGACGGGGAGGTGCCATAGTGGTATCCTCGGGGTGCCCGCGCCACCGGGCAGCCCTGTCCACCCTCTGCCATACCACCGGTTGCTCTGCAAGGTGGTTGCATCGGGGACCGTGGCCACCGCTGGCACCCTTCACCCAGCCCATGCTGCCACCCACACCGAGGCCACCTCCTGCAGCACCCGCTGTGGCCCTGGTGCACCTGGGGAGCTCCAGGCTTGGGGCAGGACATGCCACCCACGTTGTACTCTACATTGGCCCCTGCCAGGGTGAGGGGCACCCGCCTGCAGCTATGGGGGGGGGGGGGGGGGCTGGGGAGGGGCAGCGCAGGCACCAGCACAATCCCAAGCCCTGGGGACATGCAGGCTTTTCCCGGGGAACCCTGCCTAGAGCGTGCCTCAACTTGGGGGCCACCAGAGCCCTGTGCCCGCCTCAGCCCTTTGTGTGGCAGCTTGGGGGGCCCCCAAGCCCTTTCTTCCTCCCCCTCCTCCTCCTCCTGCTGCCCGGCATGGCCATTGTTCAGGTCCTACCTCGGCGCCGCGGTGCCCTCACTCAGCACCCCGCTACGGTCAGGGGGGGTCCCTTGCCCGCCATCAACATCCTTGCCTCCATCAGCGCCGCAGCCCGTCCCCCTTCTCCCCGCCAGCCCCTGGCTGGCACCAAACCCGTCTCTGGCGAAGCTGCCGCTCCCACGCATGACCAGCATGGCAATATCCCTTCCCCCTCCCTCTCCCCCCGCAGCCCCCCTCCCCGCCACAGCCAAGCCCCTGCGCTGAGTTTACCAGTTGCCCAGCGGGGTGGGGAAGGTGCCCACCCAGCACCGCTCAGACTCCAGCCAGGCCAGCATGGACACCGACCTCAGCCCAGGGATGCTGTGTGTGTCCCCCCGTCACAGCACTCATCACCTTCACCCCCATGGGTGGCTGCAGTGGCACCGAATGGGAGCGCTCAACTTGCGGGTACCATCCCCGCTGGCACCCACCGGCTGTCTGGCACCAGGGATCACCCTGCACCATGCCCCTTCAGCAGCACCCATGCCCAGCCCCGGTGCACATGGTGGGGCAAGGTGAGGTGGTGGTCCTGCCCCCCACCCTGCTGCCGCAGTGCCCCACAGCGCCTGCGTCCCCCCATGCCGCAGCCTCCCCGCCTGCCACATATGTGCCAACCGGTTCTTGGCGTTGGCGAGGCTCAGGCGGCAGCTTGCTGACGGCTGAGGCTGCCGAGTTGGCCTGCCGGGGCCGCGGCCCTGTGCCACGTAGCCTGGGGACCAGGGACATGTGGGCAGGGTCCGGCCCCAGCCAGCCCAGAGACACCAGGAGATGATGGAGCCAAACATGCCCGTTGCCACAGCAACAGCATCCCAGCGTGGGGGGAAACGCAGCACCCTGTGCTCACTGGTGGGTGCAAACCCACCGCCTTGCCAGGGTGACAGCAGGAGCACAGCCAGGCAGCAGGTACTCAGGAAGGTGGCAGCGTTGGGGACAACAGTGCTGTGTGTCTCAGCTCCCCCCACGGGAGTTCTCGGAAGTGGTGAAACAGCTGGGGACTTCCTGGTGACAGTGGTGACACCCAGCTGGGGGGGGGTGAGGGTGGACGATGAGGGCGGGGTGCTGGGACTCCCCCCGCCTCTCCGATGCTCACCTGGGCATGCCACTGCTCCCAGGGCACACTGGCCCCCTGTACCCCCACCCTGGTCCCTGCCAGCCCTGGCAGCTGCCAGACAGAGCCAGAACCAAGTGATGCAGCCACTGCCTGGAGCCACCCAGGGTGGCCAGCCCCCACAGGCAGGGTGCAGTGCTTGCACCCCCCCCAGCTCCTTGGGGTGCTCCCCAGGGTGCAGCACCCATGCAGGGGCCCAGCCATCACCCGTTGCCTTGTGCCAGTGGCATGGCCAAGCAGGCACATACAGCTGGAGGGGTGGTGGGCAGAACCATGGGGCACATGGCAGCGCTGAGTGCTGCACCCACAACTGCCTCCCCTGTGGGGCCAGAGCCCCCCCACGTCCCTGCCCTTGCTGCCAAGACCCATCAGCGATGGCCAGCTGCTGGGTGGCCACATGGAAGCTCTTCGGCATCACCACGCACCTCCAGGGCGAAGGGCTCCTGCAGCCAGACCTGTTCGAGGACTCATTAAAGATGCCCTTGTTTTCCAGGCAGGGACAAGTAATCCCGGGTCCATGGTGTCCTCCACAGTTTTAATTACTGATGCGGGGCTAATTGGCCAGTTCCCTGGGGAAGCCTGTAATAAGGCTCTGGGGGTGGAGGGTGCTGGGAGAGGATGAGCCGGGAGTGGAACTCCCAGCCCGGCTGCTCGCCGCTGTGCCGAACTGGGCATCGGATGGGGAGAGCTTGGCTCCCGATGGGGTGGGCACGGGGAGATGACCCCTCTGGCAAAGGGATGGAGGATTTTGGGGATGCGGACGGAGAGCTGCCCACTACACTGGCAAGGAGCTCACTGCAGCTCTACCTGCCTGGCCGAGCACAACCCAGAAACGCCAGTGCCTCTCCCAGCACCAAACACAACCCAAGGGGACAGCGGTGACAAAACCCATCTGCGGCCAGACCCGGAGCCAGCCTGCCCGGCTTGCCGTGTGTGGTGCAGGCGGGAGCCACGGCACAGGGCTGGGGACCGCTGGCTGCTGGCGATGAGCAGAAGCAGAAGTGATCCACTGAGTGAAACCCCGCGCCCCGCAGCACCGCCTGCCTGCTGGGTACCTGGGGGGCTCACCAGCAGCACCCCCTGCCCGCACGCTGCCCTGCCCGCTGCCGCCCCGACCATCCCTACCTGGGCAAGCCGGCCCGAGCCGGGGCTGCTGCTGCTGCGAGCTGGTCACCGGGGCCAAATGGCTCCTGGGGTGCAAGGCAGGGAGGGCGGCTGCAGCCCACAGCTCCTCCTCCGATCCTCCTCCTCCTCCTCCTCGCCCCAGGCCCTGCGTGGGCGACCCGGGCGCTCGCTCGGCGTGGAAGTGAAACACGGCGGCTGCTGGCTTGCTCGGCGCGTCCTCCCATGGGGCACGGGACCGAGCATGCCACACTGACCCACGGCCACCCACGGGTGCCAACGGCTGGGGGCCACGGTGGCCTCCTGGGAGAGGAAACTGTGCGTCCCCACCTCTTCCTGGCAGAGAAACCGCTGTGGCCGAGCAGTGCCTGCCAGTCCCGTGCCATCTGCAGGGCAGCCGGTGCCCGCATGATGCCTGCCAGCTCCTGCCCTGCTCCTCAGCCTGGGCATGCCACGCTCAGCCACCCTGCCGTCACCCCAGCTTGTCCCTGAGCACTGACCCCATCATCCTGGCTCATCCCTGAGCAGTGTTCCCATCACCCCAGTTCAGTCCTGAGCACTGTCCCCCTCTGTCCCCATCATCCTGGCTCATCCCTGAGCACTGTCCCCATCGCCCCGGTTCAGCCCTGAGCACTGTCCCCCTTTGTCCCCATCACCCCAGCTTGGCCCCGAGCACTGTCCCCTCCGCCCTGGCCGGGTGCTGTGGGCAGTGGTGGCCGGTGGGGCAGCCAGGCTGGCTGGGCAGTGCGGCCACGGGCATTGCTGGGGGATGATTCACCCCAGCCCGCGGCAGATGTATGGATGCCTTCACCGGCGTCAGTACTTAGAGCCTGGCGACGGCGGCTCTCATGACACCCCAGCGAGACGGGCAATGAACCCCAAGCACTTAAACAGGGAGCACCGGCGGCAGCGGCCATCTCCGGCCACACCAGTGCCCTCCAGCCTTCCCTGGAGCAGCCGCTGGGAAGAGGGACACTGGGGGTCCCCTACCCCATGCTTGGGGATGGGCATAGGCTCGGCCATGCCCACACCGGCACGGTGGGAGCCAGAGGTGCGGCTGTGCCGGGGAGCCCCGCATCCTTCCCCCCGGCACGAGGCACGCGCCGAGCACGCCCGAGCACACCTTGGCCCCCCGCCACCTCCTCCACCCCCACGGGAAGGGAGGAACAGGATCCGTCCCCCTGCCAAGGCAAGGAGGGATGAGAGAGGAAAAAAGCCCTGGACGCGGGACAAGATCACGGCGATAGCCGGCACGCGCAGGGCCCCGGCACTCGGCCGCCAATGGGGCACATGTGTCCCGACCTGTCTTCCCGCGCTGGGGAAAACAATTAGCGCTGGGGCGGCGTGGGAAGCTCGCCAGGCACCCCGGGGCCAGGCGGGCCGGGAGTGCTGCCAGTGCCGCACTCAGTTCCGCGCCGCACAGCCCCCCCGCTAGACACCACGCACCACGCCGGGTGGCATCCAATGTGCCCCACGGCCCTGGTGGGGAGCAGCGAGCCGGTGGGGCTCATTCTGTTCCCAGTGTCACCATCACCCTGCTTCAATGCCAACCCTGGCATCAGCAGTGCAAGGGTGGCTGGAGGCAGCAGGGCTCAGCGGGGGGTTCTGGCAGCACCACCCCCGGCAAGGGGGTCCCAGTGGGAAGAAAGGAGGGGGGACAGGAGCAAGTCCTACCGTGCTCTGGCGTCACCGCAGCCCAGCCGCCATCTGCAGCATCACCAGGAGCCATTGCCACCACGCAGGGTCCCCGCAGCCCCGCCAGCCCAGCACCGGGGGGGTTTGCCCTGATTCCAGTGGCCGCTGCCAGAGTCCCCAGGGCCGGTACCAGCACCAGCCCCCCAAGGAAGGTGGGCTGAGAGCTCACTTGCACCGTCTGCGGCTGGGACACCAGCTTGAAGGTGGTGGCTTGGGGGGCTGGCAGCCCCCCAGCCCTCGCTGGGGAAGGGGCGGTGGGGGCCGGGGGTGCCTCCCCCTGGCCCCGGGCGAGCGGCAGGGGCCGGCATGCTGGGCTGGGGCTGGCGCTGAGGCTGACCCTCAGCTGTGGCCGGGGCAGGGTGCGGGGGGCCACATCCCACCCTCCTGGCAGCTGCCCCCCCGGCCCCTCGGGGAGTGTGAGCAGCCCTGGGGCTTCCTCGGTGCCATCATATGGGGCCAGGGAGGAGGAAGGCTGGTGGGTGAGAGGCTGAGTGGCAGAGCTCCGGCTGCCCCACGGCAGGGGGTCCAGCTGGGGGGTCCCCACCCCTGGCTCCTCAGCGATGTGCAGGTCCAGCGCTGGCAGTGAGCCGTGGCTGGCAGCAGCCCCACAGAGGGGATGCTCCAGTTCTGCTGGGAAGACGCTGTTATGGGACGGGACCTTCTTCAAGCTGGGGCCAGTAGCTGTGGGGGAGCCTGGTGGCTGGGGGGGGCCCCGTGGGCGCAGGGCTCTCCAGGCTGGAGGACGAGCTGCGGAGACTTTCGCCGTCACTGCCCGGCCCCGCAATGAAGCCCTGGTGAGTCTGGAAGGAGGCGATGCGGGTGATGCCGGTGCTGGCGCTGCCGTTGGTTCGGCCAGCAGAGAGGCTGGTGCTGAGCCGGCTGTGCAGCACTGGGCTGGGAGCTGGGCTGGGGCCGGCAGCGGTGCCTGAGCGGGGCGGGTGGTCGGGCTGCAGCGGCCGGCAGCTCTCACCAGTGCCCAAGGGCAGCGGGGACACCAGTGGGGAGCCGGACGCCCCGTCCCCATCCTCCACCTCAAAGGACTTCTTCAGTGCTGGGGACAGAGAGAGATGCTGACATGAGAGTGGCACCCGATGGCACCCATGGCCAGGCACCCACCCCCGCCAGCCCCCTGGCCAGCCCTGTACACGGGCCCCCCAGCCGTGCTGTGCGGTGCCAGCACCCCGAGGTGCCCCCATGCAGCCAGGTGCCAAGGGGCCATCTGTGTGCTCATCCCGCATGGGAACCCTGCTCGATGCCGGCAGCCTCCGGCTCTGCCGCATTGTTCCCCGCGGGTTTGATCATTGTTGCCGGTTTATCTGCGCCCGGCCTGCCCTGGCTCCCGCAGCACACTGCCCGCTTTATTCCCCCTGTAAGAGATCCAGCCGAGTAACCGGATCCCCCCCCGGACCCTCTCCCCCTGTATCCATCCAAACAGCCGGGCTGGGAAGGATTGCGGCCCCTTACAGAGCATTAACCCTGAAGCCTACTGATGGCGAGGCAGCCCAGAGCTATCGCTGCAGCCTCCCACACGGCTTCCCAGCAGTGGTGGCAACCACGACCCCATGGCACGGCCCTGGGGCTGCTGCTAGTGCAAATGTGCCTCCCACTCCCCGGCCCCCCCCTGCCAGCCCACAGGCATCACAGCGCCTGGCTCCAGTGCACAGCCTCCTGCCTCAGCGGAGTGGGTGCTGGGTGCTTGGCAGCGGTGGGTGGCCCCTCTCCCCCCCCGGGCACCGCAGCCTGGCTGGGCACCACCGTGGCAGGTCTGAGCAGCCGGGACCCCCGAGAAGCCCCTGTGGTGTAGCCACCCCCTCCCTCCCTCCAGCCGCAGTACGAGGTCCCCCCAAGAGCCGTGCTCCTGCCAGCTCTGCCAAAGCAGCACCGTTGGGTGCCGGCAGCTGGCTCCCCGGCCCCCGGGAGAGCACGGGGGGCCCAGACCCCCCCCCAGGCAGCCTTCCTCATCCCCGCTGCCAAGCACGGGTGGCTGCCTCCAGCGGGGAGGCTGAGGGGGGGTGGCCCCCGCTGCGCCCCGCCATCCCCACCGTGTCGGCACGTGCGCCAGCCTGCCCCAGCATGGCACTGCCGGCACGAGGCCGACCTCACCCTCCTCTTCCTCAGCCCTGTGGCTGCTGCCTGGGCTCGGCCACAGTGCTGGGGGCAGTGGGGTGGGGGGGTCCCGTCCCTGCCCCCTCCCCAGCTCACCTCTGTGCCCGGGGCTGGGCAGGGGTCAGGGGCCAGGGTGTAGGCACTGCTAATAACAGCTCCCCCGGGCAGGTATTTCTCCAGCCGGTTCTGCTTGGTCAGGCTGCTGGGGGGGCCATGGGGCCGGCAACCCCCCTACCCCGTGTCATGCGTCACCCCACACCTGCCCCTGGCCCCTGGCCATCCGCACCCAAAGCCTGTCCAGAGTGACAGGGTGGGTGGGGGGCAGCAACGGGGGGGTGCAGAGAAGGTGTGGGGTGGCAGGGGGTTTAGGGGGGATGGAAGGGGGTGGGGGGGATGTTGAGGCATCGGGGGGAATGGCAGGGGGATATTGGGGAATGGCAGGAGGTATAGGGGGGCTGACAGGGGTATAAGGCAGGGGGGTGGCAGGAGCATACGGGTGGGGGGATGGGGGGATAGCAGGGGGGATGGCAGGGGCATATGGGGGGATGGTGGGGGGAGAAGGCAGGGGGTATGGGGGGGATAGCAGGGGCATATGGGAGGATGGCAGGGTGTGTGGGGGGATAGCAGGGGCATATGTGGGGAATGGGGTGGACAGATGGCAGGGGGCATGGAGGGGGATATGGGGGGATGGGGGGGGATATGGGGGTGTCAGGAGCCGGGGGCCAGCCGGCAGCGGCGGGGTTAAGGTGCCCGGGGTAGGTGCACACATTCCTCCCCGGCGAGTGCAGCAGCAGCCCCGGGGTCGGGTTTCGCCGCCCGCCACCCCCGCCCCCCCCCCGCGGCCTCCGGGAAGCGGCCGGGGCCGATCGCGGGCGGGAGGAAGGCAAACCCGCCCGGGGGGGCACGGGGGTGCACGGCGGGACGCGGCCCCCGGCTCCCCCCGGCCACCGGCTCGGGGCGGGGGGCGCTCGTACACGCGAACACCGGGGGGGGTTGCATCCCACGCCCCCCCTCCCCCTCCGTGCGCCTCATCAGGCACAAGCCAGCAGGCGCGCTCTGCCGGGGACAGCCCCCGGGGGTGTCGGGGGTGGGGAGCAGCCCCCCCCCGACACACAACCCCCGGGGGCGGGCGGAGAGCAGCCCCCACGACACGCAGCCCCCGGCGGGAAGAGAGCAGCCCCCACCCGCGATGCTCAGCTCCTGGGGGGCATCCCATGCCCACCCCCAGACGCCCAGCCCCAGCAGCATCCCCCCCGATACCCAGCCCCAGCAGCATCCCCCCCCTCGATACCCATCCCTGAGGGCATCCCCCCGCGCTGTACCCAGCCCCGAATGGGGGTCGCAGCCCCCGGGGGGGTCTCGCAGCCCCAGCCGCACCTTCGAAGTCGGAGAGGATCCCGTCCAGGTGCTCTTTGACGGAGAACCGAGCCATGCCGGGGCGGGGGGGGGCCGGCGGCTGCCGCCCACCCGCGACACCCGCATGGGGAGGGGGCAGCACCGGGGGAGCGCAGCGGAGCCGCGGCTGAGCCCGCCGAGCCCCGCGACGGGACGGGCCGGCGCCGGCTGCCCTCGGCGGGGAGGGGAAGGGGGAGGGGACCGCTGGGGGGAGGGGAGGGGGGAGGTGCTGCCTGCGCCCCCGCCCCGACCGGACCCCCCTCCACGGCTCCCCGGAGCCCCGCCGCCCCTCTCTCACCACGCCGGGCCGTGCCCCGCGCTGCCGCAGCGCCCCCCCCCCCCCCCCCCCCCGAGCAGGGGGCGCCCCCCGCCCGCCGCCCCGCAGCTGCGGAGCCCACGCGTGGCCCGGCCCCACGGCGCTCCCCTTCCCCAGGGTCACCCATGACCCTGGCCCTGCTGTGGGTGCTGCCCGTGCCCGCACTGCGGCGGGGGGGGTCCCGGGAAGACGGGGGCGTGGGGGGGTCTGGCCGTGCGGGGTGCCAGGTGGGTTATGCAACCGGCTGCCCCAGTTTGGAGTTCCCAGTTTGGAGCTGGGGCAGGCAGGGCTGCCTGCTGTTTACCCTCTGGCTGGGTGGGTGGGTTGCGGGGGAGTCTGCCGGGGGTCGTGTCCTGTGCCCGGGCTCCTGGAGCATCCTTGGGGTCCGTGCTCCCCATGAACATTCCCAGGACCCCCGAGGCCATGCAGGCAGCACCCCAGGGTGAGGGTCCGCACTAGGACAGCCCTCCCCTTAGCCCTACGGGGTGCTCAGGGTGAGGGCCATAATCCCACCCCCTCCCACCCGGGCTGCCAAGGGTTAACCTCATCCCAGCCCTGTCCCGGGATCGGCAGCAGATGTGGAAGGGAAGGAGCTGGAAATCCCTTCCCCAGACTGGGGTCCCGCGGTGCGGGCCCACCGTCCCCCAACAAACCCCCGGCAGCCGCAGTGCATCCCTGTGCTGGGTCCGGGGGGGGCACAGGGGGGTCTGGGCTGGGGGGCACAGCCGGGCCCCAGCCCCACGGGGTCCCGCCGGATCTGGCCCTGCTGCAGCGTCCTTGTCCTGTGGAACAGGGCCACCGTGGCCCTGGTCATGGCTGGGTTTTGGGGGCATCTGGAAGTTTCGGGGGCATTCAGAGGCGCCCACCGGCTCCCCGGGGAAGAGGCCTGGTGGGCTTTCACCCACCACCCTGTAGCTTTTTGGGGGGCAGGGGGGGTGGGCTGGGGCAGTGCTGGTGGTGCCCTGGGGGTCACACCGGGCAAGGGTCAGATCCAAGGAGCCCCTGGGGAAGAGCCTCCCCCCCCACTTTCCCACCAGCTTTGTCCCTCTACAGCTCCTGCAGGTGCAGCAAGAAGCCCACCGAGCGGGGTGGCAGGGGCTGGAGGGCCCCCTGCACCCACAGGGTGCCCCATGCCCACCCTGGGGCTGCAAGCACCCATCACCACAGTGGGACCCCACAATGGGACCCCACAGCCCCTGGCACCCCAGCCAGGGCCCAGCCTGGTGCCCGTGCCGGCAGCCGGAGCATCCCACCCCAGCAGGGCAGACGCCGGAGCCCTGCAGCGGGGTTTAGAGCAGCATTTCAGCAGCAGCTCAGCTTCCCCGAGGGGTTTTGGAGCTACGAAAGCTCCACAAATCTCTAACCTTATTAGAGATACATTTATTTATATGCATTTAATTTTTTCATAATAAATAGGAACTGCGGGCCGCCTGCAGCTACCCAGAGGCTCGCTAGTGCGGTGCCAAGCCCCTGCCGTGCCTGGAAGAGCAGTTCGGAGCAGCTCCAGAGCTGTTTGGAAGGATGCGGAGATCTTCAGAGCTTTAGGGCTTTTCTGGAGCAGCTTCCGAGAGGCTGGAGAAGTTTCAAGACACTTAGAGACCTTTTCAGAGGACGTGCAGAAGAGCTCGAGTGCTTCTCAGCAGCTACCCATATTTTTCTATGAGTTTTAGAGCAGCTTTGGAACAGCACGGAGCCGTGTCAGAGCTGCTTACCGCCTCCTCGGCATCAGTCCGAGGGGTTTTAGGGTGGTTTCAAACTGTTTGGAGAAGTTTAGAGACGTTCCTGGAAAAGCTTTAATGCTGTTGAGAGGTTCCTTAGAAAGGTCCGGGGGACTTTCAGGGGCCTTTCAGAGGGCGTTAGAGCACTTGAGGCATTTCACAGCCAGGCAGGGGAGGCTGAGTGCTTCAGAGCTGCTACAAGGTCTTTCCTACCATCCATTTTGAGCTGCTTCAAGGAGTTTGAGAAGAGTTAGAGAACTTTAAGAGCTACTTTGAACTGCTCTAAGCAGTTTTAGCATCTCAGGGCCTTTCAGGGCTGGTTTGAGGAGCCTGAGAGCTATTTGAGCTATTCAAGTGCTTCAGCGCTGCCCAGAGGTCCCATCCTTCCAGAGCTCGGAGCTGTTCAGGGGCAGTTCACAGCTCCTTGAAGCCTCCCAGCACCGCACTGATGCCCCCGGAGCCGTTTACTTACCCGGGTTCTGCAGCAGCCTCAAGCTGTTGGAGGTTGAGCTTTGCAGAGGAATTTTTAGAGGATTTTTTTTAGCGTGTTTAGAGAAATCTTAGTGCACACTAGAGCTGCTTGAAGGGGTACAGAGCTGCTTGGAGTGCTACAGAGCTGTTTTAGAGACGCTCGGGGATGTTTTAGAGCAGCTCGGTGCCGCTCAGAGCAGTTCTGAGGAGCGTGGAGCGGATTGAAATAATTTGGGGCGTCTTAAGAGAGCTCAATGCATGTTCGAGGCACTTCCCAGCAGGCAGAGGCACTCAGAGCTCTTTGCAGCTGCTCCGGGTGCTCCAGGGCTGCTCGGAGGAGTTCAGAGCAAGAGTCTGGAGTCACCCGGAGGCACTCCAGGAGCGGGGAGGGTATTTTGCACATTAGAGCCCTTTGGGGCGGCTTACAGGAGGTGGAGGGAAGCTTAGCCGGGTGTGGAGCAGCTTAGCAGGGTGGTTTGGAGTATTTATGGGATTTTTGGAGCAGTTCAGAGCAGCTGAGTGCTCCGAGGGGTTCGATACAGCACATAGGCACGGAACGCCCCGTGTCCTCACCTGGAGCACACCCAAGTGAGCCCCCGCCGGTGCTGAGCCACAGCCTGGTCCTGTCCAGCCTCCCCAAACCCTCCAGAGTGGCAGGACATTGGGGGGACAGGACCAGCCCTGAAGGTCCTTCACCCCACCCGGACCCCACCAGGCAAGCGAAGAGCGACCCCCTGAGCTCCCACCAGCACTGCTCTGCTGCTGGGGAAGTTCTGGCTCCCATTGACCTCAGTCCCCCCAGAGCCAGCTGGCTCCAGCCTCCCCCATCCCCCTCACCCCCAAATCAGGGCACTCCCGGGGGTAGGGGCACTTCCACTCCCCACGGCCCGCTGGGGAGCCGGCACCAGCACTGGGATGCTCGGGATGCTCCAATGCCTGGAGCCACCCCTGTGGAAAGAAGGTCTCAGGGCAGGAATAGTAACAGCTTTTAATATGACAAGAATTGATACATCATTTAAGACAATACTGTTTTTGCCTCTTTTTTTGGGACTTCCTTCACATACCGGTGGGGAAAGAGGAACATTTTCGGGAAGTATAGTTTTCAGGGTGTTTTTTTTTTTTTCTTTTCTTTTCCATAGGGACTTTAAAGCATGGTGAATGTGCAAGTCAGTGCTTTGTTTGCTTAAAACTTTTTCCCGGTGCTTATTTACAGTTACAGTACCTCTTTGTGAGCGACAGGAAAAAAGACGATTGTTTGAGAACTGGGGATCCATGATCCCAAGTTGAGAAAGGCAGATCTCCGATATTTATATATTTATACATATATATATATATGCTTTTGTGTATACACAGATACATTTCTCTCTTCTTTAAAGTATTAAAAAAATGATCAACCTTCATTCTATAAAAATACCTACTCTACAAGATAGAAAAATTTTCCCTCTCCAAGTATACACTGATTTACACCCAAAGCTTCTCTGGAAATGTACATTACGTGGCTTCTTCCCGCGGACTTGGGGCAGGGAGGGGAGTGGATGCTGGGGAGGGCTGGGTGTACGGGAGGGGGTGTGGGAGCGCTGGGTGCCCCCCTCGCCCAAGGTTTTTGGGGGGCTCGCCCCTGCCCCACTGCACCTTGCACAAGGCCACGGGGGGTTGAGCACCCAGAGGCGATGTGTTTAAAGAGAGGGTGGAAGAGGGAAGGTCCCGGTGGCGGCGGCTCGGCCGATTCCCCCGGGGCCAGCAGCGGACCTGCGAGCCACTGGAGCCCACCCAACGGGGACTAAGGCTGTGGCAGCTGCCACCTCTCCCGGGCAGCGGCACCCTCCCGGCGAGCTGGCTGCTCTGCCGCTGCGCCAGTGTGGGAAGAGAGATGTGCCGTGTGCGTGGAAGCGTTTTGGGGAGGAGCAGGCACCCCCCCGCCGGCGGCCAAGGGATCGCTGCGGCTTCTGTTTTCGGGCCACTCTGGCATTTCTAAAACCTGACAAGCAGGAAAAAGAACCGCTTTTTGGGGCCCGACATACGAAATGAAGCTGGATCCTTGGGAGTCCGCTGGCTGTCTCCTCCCGGGAGCCGGAGAGGAGCAGGTTGGTTAACGTGGCTGCTCCCCGGGATCACGCTACGCCACGGCCGCTTGTACCAGCAAGCCAAAAGCTGTCTGATGTAAACATGGCTTTTGTTTCCCAGGGAGCTGCTGTTGTATTCGCTGGTCTCCTCTCCCCAGCGGCATGGATATTAAACCCATGCTGCTGCCGGGGTCTGAGAAATGAGAGCGGCTGCTCCATCCCCTGCCCCAGCACAGGGAAACAGCAGGGAAAGGCGGCCAGAGCGGGCTCTCCCTCCAGGGCTGCAGCTATCACCAGCAGAGCCCCGCTCCGGGTGGGAATGGCACAGGCCACTGTCCCCAGGCCAGGGACCTCGGGAGGCAATGTGGAGAGCTCAGCCCTCTCCGCTGCAGCTCCCAGACCGCCCTTGTCCCCATGCCGGGCCAGGTGAGCCACGCTTGGCCAGGGAGAGGCGGCCAGGACCAGCCTCCAGTGCAAGTTGAAGAGTTGCAGCTTTTCCCCCAGTCCCCGCAGGCTGGGCAGGCAGCACCCATGTGCCTGCGGCTGGGGCGGAGGGGACCTCTCCTCCCAGAGCCACCCCAGGGCAGCCAGCAGAAGAGCTGGGAGCAGGGAGGAGGGCAGTGGAGCCGTGAACACCAAGGCGTGCCGACGGTAGTGAGCCACGGACAGCAAAAATAAATAAGGAGACAGGTGACAAAGTGCGCTTACGCCCTGTCCCAAAAACGGCCACTCCCCTGCCTGTTTCTGCCACCGGCAAGCGAGAGAGGAGCCAGCTAGCAATCTGCACACAGCCCCTGCCTGAGCAGAAGCGGCAGGGCAAGGATTAACTGCGCCAGCTGAATGAGGACATTTGCATTAAGTTAATTAAAAAAAAACAAAAACAAAAAAGAACCAACCAAACAAAAACACCTCTACAAGTCCGGGACATGTTTCCCTCTTTCCCAGATCTGCCCCAGTGAGTGAGTGTGTCAGGGACACTTTGGCAAAGCAGATACTTGGGCTGGACAGGGCAGCAAGGGAAAACGTCAGCACCGCTGCTTCCTTCTCCATCCTGTTACCCCGCAGTTCGCAGAAACCCTCTCCTTACAGCCCTCGTGGTGGCAGCTCACACGCCAGAGGGTCTGACGCTGCTGTAGGGACAGTTCCCAGCTTCACGGGTAGCTTCCTCCAGCTGTCCATTGCCTGTGTTTCCTCTCCAGGTTCCCTTTCACCCCTTGAGGCCAGAAGGATTTCAAAATAACGGAGTCAGACAACAAAGCCTTGCTGCTGGTCTTCTTTTTCCTTGGCCCGCTGGCTAATTCACCCACTGACCCGGCGCGATGCTTCCTTGTGCCTTCATCAAGAGCAAAGACATTTCGAGTCCCTCTTTATCCTCTCAGAGCACCAAATCCACACCCATCGACAAGTGCGCAGCCGGCAGCTCTCGGCCACCCTTACTTCACTTCCAGGATGGAGGGGTTCGTCTCCATGATGGCCACGATGATCCTGTCGATGTAATCCTGCAGGCGGAAGTTGATCTCCTCTTGCTTTTGAATTGCTTCCATGAGCTGCAAGGGAGGGAGAAAGGGAGGGACCTGTCACTGCTTGCAGCTGCCCAGGGACACAAGCGGGGCTTCTCGTGGCTCTGCGCACCCATGGGGGATCCCCCGCTTCTTCATTTTGGCCAGGGAAAATGCCCTTGGTTGCTGGCTCTGCTCACTCCTGTCCTTCCTCAAGTTCTCAGCCTGGAGAAAGCGGGGAGCACTGCATCTCCCTTTGGCCCTCCAAACCTCCAGCTGTGTTACCTCACTTCTTGGGGTCTGAAAGATTTCATTCTGATGCCTCCATGGGCTCACCCACCAGTATCTGGGGTACAGCCACAGAGCAGGGAGAACCGTGCCAGAGAAGCCACGATCTCCAGGGCAGATGTCTTGGCTCCCTGGGGTTTTAAGGCAGCTACAGAGAGCTGCAGCCCGTGCTGCCTGGTCTGTCCCAGGAAGAGGAAGGCTGTCACAGGGCAGAGCTGCCACTAGCAGCAAACTGGAAGGCAGCAGTTTCCCCTATTCCCAGGAAGGAGGGCAGGCAGGCAGGGTAAGTCCTGCAAGCTCTTCAAATAGTTGTGTGGGTATTTCTTTGCTCACGACAGCTTTCAAGCGAATTCTGGCAGTGAGCTGTACTACAGCTAGGGCCACATCAGCTCCCCCCGGCCCTTGGCTGGCTGACAGAAGATGCACCAGCCAGCCTGGGAAGACGCGGTTTGGGGCAAGCAGCACCCCGTGGCACGTACCTCGTCTCTGGAGACTGAGCTGATCTCTGCTGCCAGGGATTCAGAGAAGGAGGCTGAGAAGAGGTTCTTGGCTCCCTGGATGCTCAAGTTAATGATCTGTCCGTTCAGTTCATCGTTCTGCTCCTTCAGGTTCCTGTTATCCTGTTCACAACACACAAACCAGATGCTGCTGAAGCACGCGGTGCCCCCAGAGCAGATCTGGCCAGGGAAGGCAGTGGCTTTCATCCTAACCAGCAGCTCACGCAGCACTGGGAACTGCACGCTTGTCTCCTGACTCAGTCTTGGCAGAGCCTGGAGAACCTCTGGAAACATGGGTGTCCTGGTTTCAGCTGGGATGGAGTTAATTATCTTCTTAGGAGCGAGTGCAGTGCTGTGTTTTGGCTTTGATGTGAGACTTTCCAGTTCCTCAGGCTTTGCTAGCAAAAAGGCTGGAGGGGCATGAGGAATGGGGAGGGGACACAGCCAAGCCAGCTGACCCGACCTAGCCAAAGGGGTATTCCATACCATGGGACAGCATGCCTACTATATGCACCCAGGGTTGGCCGGGGCAGGCAGGTCACTGCTCGGGGACTGGCTGGGCATCAGTCGGCGGGCGGCGAGCAGTTGCGTTGTGCACCACATGCTCCCTTCTTCCTTTCCCTCTGGATGTTATTCTTTCCCTTCCCTTTTTCATTATAACTGTTATTGTCATCATTGTTATTATTTTTCTTTCATTTTCCATTCTGTTTCAATTATTAGATTGTTCTTAGCTCAACCCTCGCGTCCTAGGGCAGGGAGCAAGCAAGCAGTGGGCTGCCAGACCCACGGCCGGCTCCTCGGGAGGGAGCCCCTGGGCCCTCGCTGACGTGCCAGGGAACCAGCACCCCCTTTTGCAGACCGAGCAGCCAAGACGCTTCCCTCCCTGCCCAGCCCTGCGCACCTGCTTGAGCTGCTTGATCTCTTGCTCCAGCTCCGTCTCCCGCGTCCTGCTGTTGTACTCCTGGAGCCCCATGCTGCTGCTCCTCCCTCTTCGTTGCTCTGCTTCCAGTTTGAAGAGCTGCAAGTGCTCGAGCTGCTTCCTGAGGTCCTCAATGAGCTGCAGCACACAGGAAGGTGACAACTGAGTGCCGCATCCCCTGCAAGTCCAGCAGCTCATGCTGGTCACGGCTGGTGTGACAGATGGGCTGTCCCTGTGCTAGGAGCAACCCCACCGATTGCTGCAGGAATAACAGACACTTTCTGGGGGGGGCACATGGTTTCCCCTTCCTCTCCCACGCCTCCAGCAAACAAGACGGGAGGAGCTACTTAAATACAGGAGAGCAGCCCTGGAAAGACTTTGCTGGAGCACCAAAGGTGCTGGTGTGGGGTCAGCAGCAGCAGAGAGACCCCCCCTCAGCAATGTGGCACCTGCTCAGGCAGCTCCCTCCTGCCACAGTGCTGTGAACTCCCATCTCACCCGAGTGCTCTCAGCATCGCCACAGTGACAGTAATTTCCACTTTGAGGCCCAAAGCTCCTTTCCCACCACAACAGCAAGCTCTGCTTGAGCTTCCAGCCGGAATTACTACTCAGTTCCAGCTGAGAACTTGAGGAAGGACAGGAGTGAGCAGAGCCAGCTACCAAGGGCATTTTCCCTGGCCAAAATGAAGAAGCGGGGGATCCCCCATGGGTGCGCAGAGCCACGAGAAGCCCCGCTTGTGTCCCTGGGCAGCTGCAAGCAGTGACAGGTCCCTCCCTTTCTCCCTCCCTTGCAGCTCATGGAAGCAATTCAAAATTACTGGATGGAGCCAGGGGGGCTGGATTTCTGCCCCCAGGCACATAGAAGCTGGCAGCTCTCACCCAAGCAGCCTCGTACCCCTCTCCTCCTGCCTGCTAACAATGCCTACTGGCTCCACGTGCCATTGTCACCATGCTTCACCACCACTTCTTCGAAGCAGAAGTGGGAACAGGCCAGGGTGGCACAGCCCGACTGGGTTTGCAGATGCAAACGTGCTTGGCCAAATTTTAATGCAGGCGAAAGTGACAGATGTTACACAGTGAAGCTGCTGTCCGACCTTTCTCTGCCCAGGTCGACCAAACACTCCGGGTTACGCCTAATTCTGGAGAGGCTGCTGAGGCCAGCTGCACCACATCCCCCTGGTTTGGGGGAGTAGGACGGGGCTGTGGCAGGCAGCCCCAACCCCACTTACCTCCTGAGTTGACTCCTTCTCCTTCTGAAACTGGTGCCTCTCCTGACTCAGCTTGTCCCCCATCTTCCTCTTTTTCTCCTGCTCCTCTGTGAGCTGCACAGTGAGGTCTTCAATCTCATCCAGCAGCTTCTGCTTCTCCTGTAACGACACAAAAAGCAATAGTCAGAGGGCCCATCTTCACTCGGTGCTGCCAGGGCTCTTCCCGCTCGCTCAAGGACATGGCACACGCTGAGCACCACGGGGAAAGCTCTTCTCGCTGACGCACTCGGATGCTCTGCCTGCTGGGATTTCATTTGCTGTCTGAGGGCTTCAGAGCCTGAGTGCTTTGGCAGCAGCAAGAAGAGCCACACACCAAAATAGCACTGCTAAGAGAGGCAGTAAGATGACTCAAGAATAAATGTGCACAGGCAAATATCCGCACTTGGGCGGCTTTCTGGGCAGCGTGACGCTGGCGCGGGACGTGGCTTGGGCAGGACTGGGGCCAGCACCGGGGGTACAGGCCAAGGCAACACATTAAATCACAAGGTCTGAATTTCAGAAAAGCCATGAATCCAAGATCTTAAGTCACTCTAGGAATGCTCATTCTTGCTTTCAGATATGAAAGAATTTAACCGAGGACTGATCCAAGAAGGAATATGACCAGTTGAAGTCAGGATGTAAAACACACAGCCCAGCTCTCCCGCCCTGTCCCCTTCTTACACTCAAAGTCTTGGCTGAACGTTTGGGTTGGCAGGTAAAGCTTGTCACTTGGTGGTGACAACAAGCCCTGTGCAGGACACTGCCCTGTACAGCGGCACCCTTCTGCCTACGACCAGTTCATCCCCTCCCCCCAGGCTCACAGCTTCCAGCCTGGCTCTCCCCGTGAGGAAGGACCACAGAGGACCCCAGCCAACACTGGTGCTGGATGGACCATGCCACGAAGAGGTGAGAAGCAGGTCCGAGGGGAGCTCCAGCTGCTGAGTCTGGGGTGTCCATGGAGAAGAGCACCACGGGAAACGCCACACTGACAACAAAATCATCACTTCAGACCCTGCACGAGACAGCAGCTCATCCCCGGGCTGCCCTCCTCGGCCAGGAGGTGCAGCATTTGCACCCCTTGGTTAATCCCACCGGCTGTGGGGAAAAGCAGCACTGTGCTGCGGAGAGATTAAGGATCAAACCCCACTCTGCATGGCTGAAACACACCTAAGCAGGAGACTTCTCAGACTCACAGCGGCTTCCCTACCCCCAGCCTCAATGCACTGTGCTCACGAGGTCTCGGCAGATGGAGACCACTTCATTGTGGCCATGACAGGTAGAGATGGAGCTGCAGTGTTAAAGACTGTGGCGGATGAAATGCTTGAGGGCCTTCAGCTGGGCAGAGAAGTTTGATTTCACTTAATTTTTAATCTTACATCTGCCACAAGCTTGTGCAGAAACAAAACGCAGCCTTTGTACCAGATGTTACACCTGCAACCCACGTTTTCTCCAAAAATGAGGATGTTGTCCATCCCACAGAGCCTGCGGTGCCGGCAGAGCCTCCCACCCCAGCCCCGCCAGCGGCTGCACAGCCCTGAATCCTGAGCAGGGCGAGAGGATCGGGGAGGTAACACGGTGCTTTGAAGATTCAACTGGCAAAGCCCAGCGGGGTCTATCTGCCCGGGCAGGACGCAGAGATGAAGCGTGCCTGCTCCTCTTCCTCCTCCTCGGCAAACTGTCGCAGGGCTGGGGACAAGCTTCCACAAGAGGGCACGAGTACCCTCCCGAGCAGCCAGGACAGGGCTGCCACTGCTGCACCTGCGGCTTCGCCCAGGCTGCGCGGTCACCACCAGATTTATTTTTTTGTTTGTTAATCCCAGCTTCCAAGCCCATCACTGGGAACCTGCACGGGCAGCGGTATGGGATAGCTGTGGTCCGAGGCGAGGTCTGCAGGGACTGGAAGGCAGAACCAGCTGGTTTGCTCGTTACTTTAAACAGATCTCACAGCAGCCCTTCGGGTAAACGTGAATTTTAGCCCAGAACCCAGAAACACAGCTCTGGCTCATGCGCCCAAAGCACGCGCAGTCCTCACCTCCTCAAGTCTTTCAATGTTAGCTTTTAAACAAGGGACACAGGATCTCAGCTCGCTGTTCTCATCATCCAGTTGCTGCAGCCTGCAACAGTAAAGAGATGCGTAAGAAACTCACCCAAGCATCCCAAGTGTAGGAGAGTTGGTTGAAACATCACTAAGAATGTTAAAGTGGGACCTGCTGAAGGCAAGCCAGCAGGGATTTATCTTTTCAAAGCAAACCCTGAGACTTTCACTACTCCTACTGCCAGGGGAAAAGGTGGGACATCCACACGACTTCTAGCAAGTCCACTGTCCACTGCCATGCCCTTCTCAATCAGGTCCAATGCTACTCTTTAGGCCAAGGGCTTCATCGGTCCACAGGCAAGCCTCAGCGCTAGGCACCAAAAAGCAGAGACATCACCTGGGTAGAGTCAGGGCAAGGGTTCAGGGGGGGCTTCAGCTTTGCATTCTCCAGGTCAAGTAACGTCCATTTGTCATGGTAACTGTTCTACTACAAGCCCAGTCAAAACCCCCACTGCCTTCATCTCCCATTGACTGCACTGAACAATAGCAAAACACATTCTGGAAAAGCAGCAGAAAATCTGTCCAATAAATGAAACCTCTCCCTCACCGCTTCTGCCTTGGGAAGCCAACAGGCGGCATGAAGCACCTTGTCTGGGACACTGGGGTGACAACTTTTCTTCCCCAGATTATTTGCCTCTTTCCATGAAGGTGGAAAACACCTGAGCAAACGTACTTCACGGGAGCAAGCACTAACAAACCGCCTCTTCACCCACACACTGCAGGGCAGTGCACGGATGGAGAAGGTGAGCTAAATCTGAACTGCATCAGGGCCATTCACACAAAGACTCTGAGGCTAGGTTCATGGAGGGGCTTCACTCTGGAGCAAAGGTAGGAGATGTAGCCAATACTCAGGGTTAGCTACACCTTTGTGTCCCCAGAGATGCTGCCTTGCAACTGCAGCCTGTATGAGTGTCCCGGTGCGTAGCGTGGGTCCAGGAACCCTGCTCCCACCCAGCCCTGCCCCAGCCCCACCTGGCCTGCAGGTTCTCAATCTCGATGCTCTTCTCCCTCTCCATTTTACTCAGCAGCTCCCTCTGCTTCTTGATCTCCTCCAGGAGTGTTTGGTCAGCTCTCAGCTCCTGCTCCTTCAGCTGTTCCTCGAGAGCATTTGCTCTGCGGAGAGGAGAGAGAGGATTAACCGTTCCCGATGGCTCACCCCCGGCACGCTGCCATCCCGAGGGAGGGAGCAGACTCTCTTCCCAGCCTTTCTCCCACCGCACAGGAGAGCTGGGAGAAGCAGGCTGTAAAACAGTGTGAACTTTCAGGGAAAGTGCGTCTATTGCCATCTCAAGCAGCAGGTGTATGAGGGCTTCACTTCACCCCAGCAGATGCAGTGGGAAAGCAGCAGGGCCCATGAAACCCCCCAGGATGCTGCAGCTGACCACCATGACCAACAAATACCATAAGCCAGGGGGTACATGCTGGCATTGTCTCTGTCTAGTTTTATAAGTCTGCATCAAAACCCATTTTAAGGGGAAGGCCAACAGTGAGGTGAGGGTGGAAGCACAGTTATAATTTTCTATATCCTTTTATAACCCACAGCCTGTGGGTCACAGTCACAGCATCACCCAGAACAAGGTACTTAACTGCAATCTCATAGAGTCATTCCAGTTGGAAAAGACCTTTAAGATCATCAAATCCAACTGTATACCCCAGGGCTGTGGTTTCACCCGTGGTGGCCACGGCAGAGCAGTCCTTCAGCTCTTTCTAGCACTCTGGGCTCCTTTACTCTGCCCTGAAGTAGCTCGTTGCCCAAAGAAAAGACGACAACAGCCCTGACCCTCCTCTCACTCACGTCCCCAACAAAACGCACAGGACCTGCAGGTCAGCCTTCTCTGCATGCCAGCACAACAGCGACGTCCACACGGTGCCGAGACAGTGGCAGCGCAGGCGGTGGCCACGTTTGTCAGACGTCAGACGGGGCAGGGGCATGTGTCACCCACCCACCCACCCATGGCGCGGGCAGAGGCAGCCCGTGCCCCTGCGCTGCAGTGCATCCCCCAGCCCCAGCACCAATCCGAGGGCTGAGGTTCGCTTGGAGGCTGCTGAGCTGGAGTCGATGCAACTGCTTTGCAGAGGCAGGTGGGGAAGGCTTTTGCCAGATGAACCCACTCTTCAACCAGCAACAAGTACGCTCAGGGCTTTATTTGATTAAAAGCTGACTGACACTTCTGGGCCAAGCTGCTAAAGTGAAAACATTTCCCTCGCTGCAAAGTTTATCAGGGCTTAGAGAAACCTTTGTTTGAATCACTCTGTTCCCTGACATGATTGTTACTTAACAGTCTTACAGCCCTATAGATAAACTCCTGCCGGGTTTATCGGCCGAGGGTAAATACAGTGCTGGAAGAGAGAAGCCTGTCAGATTAATAAAGACAGCGATTACATCAAATGGGATCCAAAGGGCTACGCCCCAGCCAGGATCCAAAAGCAACAGGATCAAGGCTGGCTGTGGGAAGGGTAGAGATGGGTACTGGGACTCTGCTGTACCCTTCCACTCAGACCTAATGGGAGAAATCAGGGCCAAAAAGGGTCCACACAGAGCAAGTATGAAGGATGTATCCTCCCTGAATGGGAAGCTTTCCAAGAAGAATGATCCCCTGTGGTCCTTCGAGCCAACCCCTGGAGCTCCAGAGTTCCACACGGAGCTCCAGAGCTCCACAGAGGCCTTTCAGAAT
This sequence comes from Falco rusticolus, assembly GCF_015220075.1. NCBI lineage: Eukaryota > Metazoa > Chordata > Aves > Falconiformes > Falconidae > Falco > Falco rusticolus. The sequence goes on from NC_051190.1 coordinate 37,899,951, forward strand.
GGACACACGGGGCAGGAAAACACATTAAAAAGATCTAAAAAAAAAAAAATATCTGAAAAAAAGATCTGAACAGCACTGTTACAGCTACATGCATCTGAGCAGAACGCTGCAAAGGAGGTATGTGCTGTTTGTTCCATCTGAGCAGCAAGCTGTTTCCTGCACTCCTGGGAATTTGCCAGAGATCCAGAAGAGTATATGCAGGATGCTGTGATCCCACCCAGATCCCACCCACGGCCCTCATGCAGAGAGGGCAGCCTGCACCCTGGCTGGATTTGACCCCAGCTGCCCTCTGCCAGGGCAGGATTGGATCATCAAGGGCAGAGCTGGGAAGCTTTCCTGCTCCCTCCTTTCCCCACATGCTCCGGCAGCTCCTGCCTGCGTGCGGCCAGGCACAGGGTGCTGCAGGACACGGAGGGGGAAAAGAAAAGGTACCACAGGTGATGCCAAGCTGCATTTTGGCCAGGGCACAAGTTGGGCTCCCTTACCTGTGCACGAGCTGCAGGTTTTCCTGCTTGAGGCGGCTGTGCTGCTCGCCGTTGGCAGCCGTGTCCTTCTCCAGCTCCGTCACCCGCTTCTCCAGGAAGACCACCTGTGCGACGGGAGGGAGGAGGATCAGCCACCCGTGCTTAAACCTGCTGGCAAAGTGGCACCAAGTGCTGCAGCAACTCCCACCACCTCTGGCACACCGTGCTGGTGCTCCACGCTCGCTCTGGGGCTGCCTCGGTTTGTTGCACCGGTCACCGGACCACAGCTCCTGGCATCACCTGCATCCTGCTCCTCACCGCACAAATGGGCCTGAGCTGCGGAAGGACCACTGGGCTTGCTCCTGGGCAGGCCACTTAAAAATGGATGCTTGCTGCTGGCATGAGGTAGCCATTTCTTGGTTTAAAGCATCCTTTTAAAACATACCCTGATTTCTCCAGTTTTGAGGTCTCCCACCTACCAATACGAGGCCAAACGCTTCGCTCTCTCCTTTCTTCATACCCTCCATGATGGTATCCTACGTGGAGGTCTAGAGCAAAAGACCCCAGCTGGACCAGGGCTGTGCCACGTCCAAGTGCAGCCCTGAGGCTGGGGATAAGCACCCGCAGCCTGAAACAGGACTGGAAGACCCTGGGTTCACAGCTACATGTAATGAAGTCATGCAGGAGGAAACAATGCCAGCTGGTGGGAAAGGATCAGAGGAGAGTTTTCTCCCTGGACCTAGATGGGGATCACTTCAGCTGTATTTGCATTTTCATTCACTTTCCCTAAATAGTGCACAACTCTGAAGGGCAAAGGGGGCTGGGAATGCCCCTCTGCTTCCACCCAAGCAGGAGCACGGGTGGGTGAGGAACCATGGAAGGACAGAGTTCCTGGTCCCAAAAATCCCATTTATACCCATACAGGAACAATCAAGAAAGAGGGGCAATTAGGAGCACGTCTGCAAACCTCAAGGCATCGTTCTGGGGAAAAGGGCAAGAAACACGCTAGTGTATTAAAAAAACAGAAACGGGTGGAGAGACAAGGCCTTCTTCAGAAGTACATACATGGCTTCCCAAGCCAGATGCCTTAAGGAACACAAGTGTTTTATTCAACTTTCAGACTTAGAGAGACGCTGATTTAAAAGAATATTTTAAAAGGTTTTCTATGCATTATAACTATATTTGAGTGCAGCCACATACATATTTATTTCTCTTTCACATGCTGTTCCATGCAGCTCTCCATTCAGAATAAATATTCAGAATTAAAAAGCCATTTTCAAGGAGTTTCAGGGCTGCAGCAGACGTTTACACAAGCCACAACTCACCTACCTTTCACCTCCCTTCTTTCCCTGGGCTATTTTTAGCTAGGGATGCTAAAAAAAAAGCTTTCTTGTGCTCTTGCCCAGCTCCCATCTTACCCTGTCTATAATCCTTCACTCATAACACCCCAGGAAAACCCAACGGGACCAGCACAAAATCAGCTTTATATCCTGACGGCACAAGTATCAGCGGCAAGAGCGTGCCAAGGAAAGGAAATCCTCATTTTGCATCAGGCGACTTTACTCATCTCAGAAAAGCAGAATTTGAGAACAACTTATTACATGAAGCAGAAGTGAAAATACAGCCTGCAAACGGCTACCCCGGGCTCCCGGCAAGCCGGAGGGAAGCCACCCTCGATGCAAGCCGGCAGCATGCCTCCAGCCTGGTCCCGGGAGAAGGCACCAGTGCCACCTCCTGACTCAACACAGGACCTCTGCAATTCGCCTCCCAGCGCTGCCATTCTCCATCCCCTCGAAGCGATGCAGAGGGATGTCCCACCTGCGCTGATCTGTCCACAGCAAGAGAAGCATCAGCCTAATTCCTGCCTGGGGATCTCCGAGCGCTGCGAGCCACTGTGTGCTCCAGGATAGCACAGACAGCACCGCTCTTACCTTGTCTGTGATGTCTTCTTCTGTACACTCCAGCGTGTCGCGGTAGGACTCCTCCATCACCCCCACGGACAGCGTGCTCGTCTGATGCAACTGTCTATAACGGAGACAAACCACCCCAACCCACAGCAACATGCACATTAGAGTGAACATCACAGGGTATGGCAATTTCAGATGACGACCCCTGTTGCAGGATACGGTCCCCTCTCTCCCCTCCTCAGCTGCCAGCTCCTTTTCCAAGGGGATTTAATAGCAATGCTCCTTCCCTGGCTGCAGGATTTACACAGCAAAGGATGGCATGGGCCAGGTCCCTTCTCACCACCAACTTCTCCACCAAGTTCCCCACCTCGGTGCGCCCAGGTCACAGGGCTGAGCGGGTGGCTGCACGCTCCCTGCGAGGGAAGCGCAGACGTGGATACATGCTGCTGGGACTTCATACCGTGATCATTTGTTCTTGCTCTTTGGAACGGGAGAAGAGATAAGAGCTCACGCTTTTCACTTTTTCTTTCTTTATGAACGTACCAAGGCCACGCATTATCCAGCAAAGGACAGAGCACTCCACTCTAGCCACTGATAAGGTCACTGAGAAGTGAGGAGCAGTGGGTGTAAGGGAAGGGAGGGGAGAAAAAAACCGCCTCTGAACCCATTGTGAAACACCCCAGCCCACCTCCCTGCGCTGGCCACGAGGGCCGAGAGCAAGCTAATCATTAGCAAAGCCTTGCGACATGGTGCCCACAGCTTTACGGCCACCTAAAGGACACCCCGTGGAGGGGCTGATTTGCACTTAATCCTCGTGGTATCGCTACAGAGTGGCTCCATCATCCCATGGCACAAGAAACTGCTATTGCCATAGGGAGGGGTGGTTGTATTCCCACTCTGTGAACCCCTGGCAGATGCTACCTGGAGAAAACTGCTCTGCTCTCCCACTGCAACACAAGCGATGAGCAGCCTCATCCACCTATGAAGCCGAGTGCTGCTCTGAGCGGGACGTAAACGAGAACACCACAGAGGTATCTTTGAACTTCAGTTTTTCCTAGGAATTTGTATTGTGGGCTGTCAAATTCACCCTGCTGCACAATATGCTCATGCAAATATTCATGAAGCGTAACTGGCATTTACCGGAGAGACCACAGCTGAGTACCAGCCTTATTTTGCATCCTCACCCTGAGTATATATTTAGATTCTAAAGTGTCGGGCACATTTGTCATTTAAATCATGCCAAGCACAACAGGGCCTAAGCAGCTGAGATTTCTTGGCACAAGCAGAACCCAGATAACAAAGATCAGGAAAGAGCCCTTACCAAAATAAAAATCAATTTCCTAAAATCAAATGTTTTGGTATTATTCAGTAATTACAGTGTCTGCAACAGAGAGCCTTCTTTGGGCTGTTCTTAAGGGTCTGGCTCTGTTCTGTGGCAAAAGCCTGTTATCTCTCTTGTTATCACAAACTAGACTCAACTGCTCTTGAATTAATCAATTTTTACCTAAGCCCACAAGTCCCAGTCTCAGAAAAGCATCTTGCAAATGCAAAGGGCTGGGAAGGCTCAATTCCCTGTAACACAGGACATCTCCATTCCCAACAGTTTCACTCAAATCCTCTCCAAATTTGCTCTGCCAGACATGGGACAAAAACTAGCCCTAAAACAGGAAAGCTGAGGACAGGCTGCTCCCTTCAGCCTTCTTTCCTGCCAGTGTTTTTAACAAAGATCTAGAAAGTAAGATGACCGGAACTAGGAAATGTAATATCGAGGACCTGCTTCCTTGCCAGGAGGGGAAATCGTGCCAGGGGAGACCTGCTGACTGCAGGAAAAACGAGGAAGGGGAAGGTGTGAGAGTGCAGCCGGGAGGGCAAGGCGTATGGCCACTGCTCAGGGCAGTGTGGGGGGAAGATTGAGAGCCGGGGTACGAGCGTCACCCCGATCGAGCTGCCTACTCCTCTGCAGCATCCCTGCCTCGCTCGGGAACAAGCAAAGGGAAACCAAATAAATACAGAGGGCAATCTCCCTCCCGAGCAGGGCAGAGGCAGGCAGGATAGCTAAGGCAAGCCTCGGTATATTCCTAAAAGCACGATGGCAGGGGAACAGGAGGGATGGCAAAACCGGGAGAGGAAACGTGAGCACCCGATGCCATCCAGAGGGGATGGACCCCCTGTCCCAGCGATTCAGACCAAACCCTGCAGCTTTTCCTGTGCTGTCACACAGGAAAATGCCCACAGGGAATGGGCGACCGGCATCACATGAGACAGTCCTGCAGGACAGAAGCATCGAAGCACTAAACCCCAGGTTGGGGTTACCTGCAGCCACCCCCCCGGCACTCCCCAACATCCCTGCCTGCGCGGGGAGGGCTGCTCCTGTAAAGTCAAATGCTGAGGAAAGTAACAGAGCAAAGTAACACAGAACCAGGAGAGCTGCCTAAGGTGGCTGGCTTTTTGGGGGTGCTGAAGAAACCCCTCTGAGTGGGTATACCAACTGGCCCAGTCTTCTAGAGGCCCCAGAGACCCCCACGGTGACACCAGGGAGGGGACAGCCCAGCCAAGCGGTCCAGAGGGACATGCCCTTCTGGAGCCTCCTTCCCCACTCCACATGCCCCTGCTAGGGCACCGGTAGGATGGAGAGGGGAAAGCACCCCTGCTTTTGTCCTGGAAGAAATCGGGTTGCCACCACCCTCCAGCTGTGTGCACAAGTGAGAAGCCCCCATTTCAGAAAAAACCACCAGCGTAAACTGTATCAGAATTAAATATGCTTTTTCCCAGTGCTACGCAACACATCCAGAAGTGCAACACTGCGATTTTATTTTGACAGCCCTCCTTCTGCAGGCCCGGCAGCTAGCATGGGCACCCCTCTCACCAAGCAGTAGTAAGAGCAGAGCTTACCTTGCCACCTTCTTGCTTGAGAGTCTTTTATTTGGACTGTAAAATGAAGAAAAAACAGGAAAGAGTTAGGAAAACCGACAGCGGAGAGCAAGGGAAACAGGAAACTGCGAGCACGCCGGGGCACATCCTTCGCTATGGCAGGGGAGCGCCCATGCGGCATGCACCACCCGCACAGCCCGGCCACCCCCGGGGAACAGCAGGCGAGGAAACCGCTCAACAGCGCGGCGATAACGAACCAAATGGACTAACGCCGCAGAAAACCTCACCGCCTCCAGCAACGGTATCCTCTCACCAGCTGATCCCTGTCCTGAAAAATGATCCCCGAGGAAAGCACTAACAATAGCTGTGGGTTCGGTGGGCTTCAGCCTGGCGCTGGTGGCACACTGAGCTACATCTCCTGCACCCCGCAGCACCCCAGCAGCCCTGCACCCCACAGCAGCACCCCAGCCCTGCCTCCCCTGTGCCCCCTGCCTGGCGGCGGGGGGACAGGCACCCCTCCTGCCTGCCCGCAGGCACCTCCATCCCCTGGGCTTCTCACAGAGATGATTCTCACTATTCGGCTCTGGATCACCGGAGAACTGCTGCCTACTTGTAGCTCAGAGATTTCAGTGTGCCCCTTTCTGGACGTTAAGCACGAGCACTGCTATAATTGCTGGGGAGGGTAGGACCTCTCCTCTGCACAGATAACTGAGAGTGATCACCCCCCTCCCCGGCTCTGTATATGCCTGAGCCAGCTGCCGCCATACCACAGCGGTCAGGGTTTAGCTAATGCCCAGCGTGACCCATGGTATGAACAGCCAAGGTCTGCGTTACCCTGCCCCTCGGGACAGGGCTGCAGGCTCTCCCCACTGAGAAAAAGGCATTTTTCAGAAACAGCTACTTGCTAAGCTAAGATGCTCCATCCAGTCCTTCGGTCGTGACCGATGCAGCTGCACGCTCATGAAGCGAGCAGGGCTTGGATCTCACTCCTCGTCTTCCACCCAAACACACACTGTTGTCAAACAGATGCAACTGGGACATATCACTGATAACGTGACAACCATCATCACTGAGCGATGGCAGCAAACAGGGCTCTAGCCTGAGCAGAGGAGCAGCAACTGTGTTCCCTGGTGCTTAGCTCAGTTTAAAGCAAAAAAAATAAACAGAATCATCTAGGAGTCCATTCCTGCCCAGAGCTGCAAAAATTGTATTCACTTTTAGAAGGAGGAACTACAAATAGCTCAGGACAATTTTCTTTTTTTAAAAAATACAATGACTGAGCAGGACCAGGGGCTGTTGTCAGAGTTACCAGCTCTTGTGTCAAAAGTGCATCCTCAGATCCCAGATTTCCAAGGAGCGCAAGAGCCACTGCTGGCCAGGCTTCAAGGATGCTCGGCAGCCGCCTGAGGGGAGGAGGTCAGACCCCTGTGTTTGCCAGCAATTGCAACGAGTCACGTATGTCCCCAGCACCGGAGGGAGAAAAAATATTTTTCTCTGCAAACAGCTTATCAGAAAGCAGTGCCGGCACCCACGGGTCTCTTTGGAGGGGACAAAACACATAACCTCTGCTTCAAGGGCACTAAAACAAACTGTATTTTCACAAGACTGATTCATCCTGAACTCCTTGTGGAATTCTTCCCTGCCTTCCCGTGCCGTGGGCTCAGGCAGCAGCGCCCCAATGCTGGGACCAGGCTCCCCACCTTGCTCTGTGTACAGAACACAGTATATGCGCCCACAGCCTTGAAAAGCGAGGCTGTTACACAGCGGCTCGGGCTCCACCCCAGCTGCTAGCATCCTCTGGGGCTGGCGTATTCAGGCTTCGCCTGCCAGGCGCAGCGCGAGGCTGCCTGGCCCACATTTTGGTCCAGTCTCTGCCGCTCCCTCCGCCTGCAGCCTGTGACTTGTCCCCTGCACCGAGGGCTTCACGCTGCTGGTGATGCTGGGAGCAAAACCTGGTCCCGCCGCATCCCGCACGCTGCACGGGGACACCCCTAGTGTCCTCACTGTACAGAAGGTGGGCAATGCCCCTCCCATTGGATCAGTGCGCAGGGGCTCCTGGAACAAGTTTCCAGCAAATTTGTGCACGGGAAACCCTGAACACAGACGGAGGAACCATACCTACTTGCCCTGAGCCCCAAGGGCACGTGTTATATCAACGCCATGACACCATGGGATGGGGAAGCCTCCTCTGGAAATCCCACCCATCGCAGGAGGCTCTGAGGCATTACTTCAGCTTTGCATGTAAATTAGTGGGAGAAAGCAGGAATGGAGTGGGGCTACTGGTGCGTCCAGGGAAGTCCAGTGTTCTCCTTAATAACCTGCATAACCTGAGACCCATCGCTGACCCTCAAAGCCTCCAACAGCAAAGGCAACTATCTACCCATGAACAAGAAAGGGAAAGTACTTTTTCCATTAAAAAAACTAAGGTCACGCTCCTAACTTGTTTTCCAGTTCCCTTCCCACAGCTATCTAGCCCAGCAGAGCCCCCATGTCACACTATCCCTGCAGAGGACAGACAGCAACCAAAAACCAGGCTTGAACAAGCACGCCAGATGCGATAAGAATGACTGTCATTAATGCCGCCCATCCTTCCACCGTATGGACCGCAAACATGTAAAAAACCCAACCAACCAACCAGAAATCGCTCCCCACTTGTCAAACCAGCAAGTCCAGCTGCATGTGCTGGTAGACCTCAAAACATGACCTCCCAGAACTCCCTACATGAAGCCCCTAGGCAAAGGCACTGGTGTCTCACACGTCTGCCTGGCTAGCGGTGGCACAAGGTGGGCAGGCTGCTGGTGAAGCCAGGTAAAATAAGGTTTTACTGCTGCAAAGCAAGAGCATCTATAGGAAAGGTCCCAAGCTGCGGAGAGCAAGCTGATGCTTTCAGGTTACTGCTGCAGCAGGAGGACAGGCTGCGCCTGCCCCTCCAGGTTGAACCAGCAGCTCAGGCGTGCCTCCACACTGGGTATTACCGGCCAGAAGACCTGGCAGTCTTTTCCTTGGTGACAGAAATACTGTACACGATCAGCTTACGGCTTCAAGTCCCGATGCAAGGACTGCATGACTCGGAGCGTGAAGAAGCACCCACCACTCGGCAGGACATGCAGAGAGGCTGCCCAGAGCGGAAGGGAAGACCCTCATTGTCTGCCAGCCTTCGGGGCTCAGATTAAAGGAAACTTCTGCTCACCCTCCGTAACGTTACCACAGCCTTTTCCACCTGGAGAGGCTCACCTTTGGTGAAACTCATCCCCTTTCTCAACCAAGAATCAAGCAATGCACCGGCAAAGGAAAGCTGTGCAAGACGAGGAGAGTCTTCCCTTCCAGACCATCATTCCCAACACTGAAATGGCCACACACAAGCCCAATTACCTATTCATTTCAAGATCATTCAGGCGAGCGGAAAGATCCTCAAGGCGGTTGATTTGTTTGTGGCACTGGCTACAGTAAAACTCAAATGCTTCATCTGCGATAATGCTGTGCAGTTTCGCAGCGAGCGGATTGGTGCTAGAGAAATCACAAGGGTCATTTTAACAGGACAGAACAGACAGAGCTGATTTTCGTCCATGGCTTCCACAAGCTGAGCGTGTGGGCAGGGGAGCTTTTGGTGTCAGATACAAGACTTACAATTAAAAACTTCAGGGCAGATCGAGTCACACCCCCCCACCTCTGCCCTTGATTTTAGAAGCCAAATCACTGTCAGTCTGGAGTTGCTATAAATGAGCAGGACTTCCATCACCCTCCTCCTGGAGCAGCTGAGCTTGGCCCACATTTCCAACCCCACGTGCCAGCCAGCTCTTGTGGAGGACCCCCTGAGAGCCCAGGGACGGCGAGGTGCATGCTTTCCATGAACCCACATCACTACACAGTTTATTTTCTGGCACGATCTTCCAAGCACCCTGTCTCAGGAGGCTCTAGCAATGGTCCTGGTTTGCCTCGGTAAATGCAGCCTGAACTCACACACCACCGGCCAGGGTGCTGCGAGTGTGAGCCAGACCCTTTGGTCACTCACACCACTTTCTGATGGGAGGCTTTAAAGCCAGAGCAGCTGTGCTGCTGCAGACCCACCGTCAGCAGCACACGGCGTCAGATTTTCATTGCAAAGAGCTTTGAAGATAAGCTCAAAAAGGTGGTTGCAATTCAATCGCTCTCTCCTACAAAGGGAGGCACAGAGAAGCTAAGCAGCAGCGCTGCCTTACTGTAGGATAGGGAGCATCTTTTGGCAAGGGGACATGGGGGTCTACAGGATTTTAACAGCTTGGGAAGCTAACAGGTCCCATCAGCTTTTTGTTTTCAGCTGCTGACATGGAAAGCAAGCTGCCGAGGCATTCACCGACACATGGCAAACCAGAGAACCATTTCCCCCACCTGACATGACTTGGGCAGGACGGAGTTTGGCCAAGGGATTCTGAACAGCAAAGAGTCTGTGTTTCTTTGGGGCCAAATATATAGCACAAATCCTTTCTGCAGGAAAACATGCTTCTGGAAGCCACTGACTTTAATCAAAGAAAGGTTAATAGTGAAAAAAACAAAGCAGTTCAATAAGAAAGACAGGTAAAGGTGTGAGCAAACACAAGCAAGCTTAAAACCAAAAGGCATCTGAAAGGGCTAGTCAACCCCGTGATACAGATACACACTGGCAAGTCCTGGCCCAGGAGATGCTGAGTGCGTGAGACACCCCAGGAGGGGTCTCCTGGCCCAGCACCTTTGCACAGCCCCTCACTGACATTTTTGGTTGCAGTGGGGTGTCAGCAGCCCAGCCACCCCCAGGGCCAGGCCTCTGAGTTTGTGCTGTCTGTACAGTATTTCCGAGCCCTCTTAGAACGGGCAAGTGGACAACAGTAAATGCCAAATTGCTCATCACTTCCCATTCCTGGAAAAAAAAACAACACACCACCCAAAGGAACATTCCTCCTACCCTCCAGGGCAGGTCTGGACCCAGGACGATCATTATCCACCAGCGGTCGGTTCAGTCGCTCCGGCTTTGCACGGGGTAAGAGGTGACAGCAGCTTTGTGGCACCTGGAGGAAGCGCTGTGCCCTTTCCGGGGCTCTGCCCCAGCGCCGGGCTGCACATGAGCCCTCACGGGGAGTCTTCCTCGCCTCCGCCGGGAGGCAGAAACGGCTCACCCAGCTGGGTGCATCCCTGGGCAAGGTGGGAACCCGAATCATTAATCAACATGGGAGAAGAAGCGCAGAGGAGAACCCACAGGCCAGCCTGGCAACTCTTCGGGTGCGTGCAGATACACTTGGCCTCTGGCTGCCTTGGCTGCTTGCCCGTGGAGTGGGCGAGAGCTGAAACCGCGCTGTGCCTCGGGGTGCCCCCACCTACCCTCGTGGCACGCCGCCACGCGCTGCGCCGTACGCAGCCCTCCGGCCTCCTCCCTCCAACTCGCAGAGTAACATTTGCCTTCCACAGGGCATCGGTGCTTCCTGACACGGCACGGCGGCAGTGGCAACGGGCACGTACAAGGAGCTTTCCTTTCCATTGCCATTTGTTTCCCAACAAGCGCTGCAGAGGGACCTGCTGCCAGATGGACGTGCCAGGGAAGAGGCGGCAACCCAAGAGGAGGGACCACAACACACACGCAAGGACTAAGCAGGAAAATGCAATATCCCATCGCGTTCCCTGGAGGCTCTTGGGTTTTGTGTTAGACCTCCGGTGAAGATCTGGAGCTGTAGCAGGAAAATTTGTCGACGTTATTCCTGTTTAGAGACACTTGTAACACGGAAAGGCTACGTGGCGATGTCACCTCTTAAAAGTGATGCTGTTCCTCATATTCAAACCACAGCCCAAAAAAATAAAATAAAATATTAATTCAGCCTGAACCAGTGATATCCTGTAGTTCTTTAAGGTTTCACTACATTTAAACGCACTGGGGCAGCGGGGCTTTGCTCAGAAAAACAGCCCAATCCCATAGAACAATCAGCTAAGGACCTACGCTTGCGCAACAGTAATCCAAGGTAAGGGCTAGACCTGAAAGGCATGAGGAAATCCTCTGCATTCTTTACTCTGGAGGTACTGCAGGCTTTGTCTGCAGCCTGCCTCCCTAGCAAGCCTCAGCAGTGAGTCTCCAGCACAAACCACCATGAGCTGCGTGGCCACGTGCCGAGTGAGACCCTCCCAGCAGAGGAAAGATGCTGCGGAGCATGATCGTGTGGATAAGATCCAAAGAGACAGAGCAGCAGAGGGGAGGCAGTGCCCTGCCAGAGCAAGATCTGAACACTGGGAGTGGAGGCAACCTGGGAGCTCCAGGCTGATATTAAAGAAAAAGTTTAGCTGATTGCAAAGCTCTTTTAGCTGAGTTTTTTTCTTGCCAGGAGCCTTCTGGACTAGGTTGGAGGCCCACCCTCAAGGAGGAACTCAAAATGAACACCAAGGCTGGTTTTTATCTGAAGAGCACTTCCCACGCTGCAGCACCAGTGCAGCCAGCCACGCTCGGCATCTCTGCACAGCACAACCAAAGGGCGGCCACAGATGAACGATGTGTCCCTTCCACTGCCGGGCATCCCATCACGTCAAGCGCTGGAGCACTGGTCTCCCGAGGTAATGGGTTAGGCATGCTTCACAGCAACACGCGGCTGTTGCAGGTTTAGCTAACAGCTTCGGGACTGCTGCTGCACCAGCAGAAAAGACAGCCAGCCCTGACCGGCAGCAAAGCGCAGGTGCGGAGATCTGACAGCACTCCTTCCCAGACAGCCCTGGGCAACCAGAATTGCCCGAACTCTATGAAGGGCTTTGGGAAGCTGGTAGAATATAGGTAGACAGCAATAAATAAATAAATAAATAATGCTATGACATGTTTATCCTGCTGCAGAAAGTCACAAATGTGTATGATCCCAAAGGAAAAAAAGTACGTTCTTGTCTTCAACAGAAGCGTGTGGCTGGCAGGGACCGCTCCTGCCTCATGCAGAGATGCACTGCCCAACAGAGCAACGTGTCGCTGGTGTCACCTGTCAGCACAAAGACTCGGTGGGCTGCAGCAGTGGATGATCATTCCAGCTTTTACTTTTTTTCCTTAGAAAGGATTGACGGGTTCTGTACTGTCATACCAGCTCCTCAGTCCACCCTGCACAGGCTGGAAAACCAACATGTGCCCGCTTGCAGACTCTAATGCAAGGAGTGCAGGAAAATGCTACAGCCTGCTTCTTGCTCCACATATCCCTTCGGCTGGCTGGAGAAGGAAGGCTGCTGCAGCTTGTGCAAATCCAACCAAACATCATATCAATGCCAAAAATACAAGCACAAAAGAGAAAGAAAAAGAAAAAGCCATCCAACTTTTTTTATCCAGGGGTAAAGCTGCACGGTGGCTCTCTCTACTGGAAGGTTCTGCGAGATGCCATATCGCTAATAGTGGGAACGTGATGCTGTCCTGGAGACATGTGAAATGCAGACTGCTCTTTCACCTGCTGCCGGGCATTAGTGCCTCTGGATGGGAGGATGTGTACTGTCCAGGAACAGGAAAGATTGAGGGAGGCAACTCCTCTTCCAAGCCAGTTATCCTGTTGTATCCAAAGTTTGCCAGGAACTCCCTCTTGCAGGCCAACTAGCGTGCAAACCCAAAGAAAACAACTCTCTCACACACAAAGCATAGGCGAAGAGCTAAGCAACTGAAAGCGGTTAAAACATTGCCAGCACTGTGCGGGGTGTTACCTGGGAGAGAGGAACGAGGAGCTGTTAAAGCTGCTTTCCCCATTACACAAGCTGTCCGAGAACAAATCTGCTTCATTCCCTTCTCCATAATCCTCAAAATGCTCCTCTCTGCTAATGACCGTAACGATGGAGTGGCTGAGTTCCGAGCCCAGGGGCAGGTCGTGCGGATGGGATCTGTGGGAACAGAGGGGAAGACGTTAGAGAGCGGCCACCACAGCAACTTTTCCGACTGCATCCCATACATCTGCTTTCCAAGTCACGCCTCCCACGTTGGCAGACCAGGCTGCCCTTCCTTACAGTGCAATTCACCCTGTGCCTTGAACACTGAAGGGGCAGCCCGGGCATCACTGGGAAGTTTACAGCAATTTTTTTTTTTTTTACAACAAACTGTTGCTTTTTCACGCAAGCTCCCCTGGCAGCTGCGACAGAGGATTTGGGGGCAGTAAGACTTGCAAGACAGTGTTGCAGGGTTAGTGGCAAGCCCTTGCATGGCCCAGCCACAACTGAAAGCAAAGAAAAAGCTCAGCATGTCCCAAACACACCCTAAGTATGTTTTGAAATACACCACCCGTCTATGCGCCAGGCTCACACTTGCTTATTGCTGTATAATCCTATCAAGAGCCCAGCACCAGGGTTTAACACTCTTAACACCGTCCCACCCCCCTTCCACGACACAAATCCTGGCCGTTACAGGCTGCCAAACCCGGCAGCCACAGACCCCCTGGCAAGACGAAGGAGCCCCTTCCCTGCTCCTGCTGGGAAAACACTGTATGCACTCATGACAATCTTGGAGGGGGGAATGCCGTTTCGTGTGGTTTTAACACTGGATACAGAAGGCTGTAGTGTGTTAAGCGTCAGCATAAATCCCAAATACACTCAGCACAGGTCCTGGGATGTCTCTTGCTTCGGAGGGGACACAGCTCAGCACAGCAGTCATTGCTTCTGTGTCTTTCTGCGTGCGCAGCATTCATTGTATGAAGTCAAACCACCACAGCAGTATGGGCATGCTCTCAGGGACCTTCCTGCCCAGGACTGCAGGGGGTTTAACATAAAGCTGGGGGGAAAAGGCAGGGGGTATTTGTAAGAACCAGACTTGAAAGCAGCCCAGGTGTCTACGAGCCACAGGTCTGTGTTTTGAGGGGACTAGCACTGCTCTCCACTGCAAAATTCAATGCTCTATAACCCCTCCCTCCCCGCTGCATTATTGTAACTAATATTTCAGGCTATACGCCCACCTTCATTCACTTGCTAGGAAAGGGAAAACGGGGTATGACTGGATTGCTGTACTAAATCAGAAAGAAAAAAGATTACCGGTAAGTCATTTACAACAAAAACCTGTACCATCTGAAGGATTTGCCCTTATCCTGCTAATAAAAACATGTCAACTCTCCAGCCAAAACAGGAGCAGATCTCTCTTTAACCGCAGACAAGTCCAGTCCAGCTTGCGGGCATCTGTACATCCTCCCTGAGCGCTTGAGAAGCGGCGTTATTCCCGCAGCGGGATCCATCAGAGCCCATCCTCCCCAGCGGTGAGTCAGACGCTGCACCCAGCAGACCATTGCCAAAAGCATCGGAAATCTCTCCAAGAATAGAAGACAGGGGATGGAAGTTTGAACTCCCAAGCAAAACCCAACCCCACATCTCTAAATTTGGGGCTGTGGTTTGACAAGCACCGTACAGAAGCAGATCTGATCAGGCACCTGGAAACCCCTCAGCCAGGGATGCTTCGGGCAATAAACTATGAGTATTTCATCCACACCTACCAAAAAGCAGCGTTGAAGCTCTGATTCAGTCCACCGGCTGCGCTGGTTGCACTGTGCTTACTAACTGTCCCCTGGAAGAGCTTGGAGCACCAGAGGTGTAAAACTGTTGTCCTGCCTGGGGTTTGGTGGCACCAAACCCAGCCCACAACAACTTGGGAATAGAACTCCAGAGGTTTCCATCTCAAGCCTTCCAAATCTTTAAGACAAATGAATATTCTTCTTGATATTTTTGGCTACCTGGAATTGGCAGACATTTAGGACACCTGGCAAGAGGTACCACTGCACTGGGACTGAGCACCCGAAGGACACCCAACCTCCCCAGGCCCACACTGGGAATAGCAGGGAAGCCCCATGAACAGCTTAATCTTAAAAAAATTCCCGAGCAAAGTCTTTTGTACCTACAGGCAGGTGAATCTGAGGCACAGCATTTTCCCCAAAGGATGGGAGCGCACGCAGGCTGCCATGACCCCTCCAGAGACCCTCTGCTCGGCGGCCGGGGAGCTCAGCAACCGATTATATCCCAATTTAACTGTCACTGAGCTGAACGCGCTTGGGTGAGGAGAGCCTAGCCAGATAATCTCATTTTTTCTCTAATCCACAGCACCCTTTCAGCCCCGGCACTGAGTGCCCAGCAGCACTGACTCTGCATCTCTAACGTCCCCAGACATGATTTTGGGGTGGGAGAGAAGCTTGGTGCTTTTTAAAAGCAAAGGGAACTGCAAGTACTCACCAGAGCACCAAGCCTGGGTGACGTGTTTTGGGCCAAAAACATTCTTGTGCATTAGCAGACCTTAAGCAATGATGGTCCCAGAGGTTTCAGTGCAGACCGGTGCTCTCGGGTCAGTATTAAAGGAGCTATTCCCTCCCCTCCTGCCCGCCAGCATCCCAGTTTCACCCCAAAAGCCACTTTTCCTGCAAAATCTAGGGAACGAGGCGGGCCCAGGAGCAGTTTTGCCAGCAGCGGTTCAGAGCTGGGGAAGATGATCTTAACTCACACTTCGGTGCTTCAGGCACAAGTTTGAAACTAGTTATTACAGGAGGTGGTTGCACATCAAAGGGCACACGCATGTTTAGGTAAAACAAGAATACGATGAGTTCCCCTCCTGACTTGAAAATTATAATGTTGTGTTTCTGGCTTAAGTGATAGATTAAAAACTGCAAGTATTTCAGGTGTTTGGATCATCTGAGAAGTTATTTTAGAGGTTAAAGATGCTAATGAGGCTACAGAAGTTCTCCCAAGGCAAGCAACAATTAACTCAAAGAGATTGCCAGGCCGAGCTCCAAAACAGCCTACACACCGTGTGCAGCCTAATTATTATCATTATTCTTAAAGAAGAGCTATTTTGGTCTTGCATGAAGTTACAAATACAAAGAACAAACCAACCAGTTTCAGCAAGACAGACCCAGCCCACTTTATTTTTAAATCCTCAGGCTGTCTCCCTCGCTCCCTGTCTGCTCCTGGTTTGCCAGCTTCCAGCCCCTCGCCGTCCCCACTCACCCATGCTCCGGCTCCTCGATGGGATCCGTGAACTCCGAGTGCACAGTGGAGTCGATGGCACTGTCTGTTTCTACCTCGTCGTGCATCTCGTGATGTACTAGTGTGCTGGTGTCTTCATCCGTGAAGGTTTCGCACTCGCTGTACGTGCTCTCTGAGCCCATGTACGCACTGTCAGTCACCTCATTTGCCTGCCAGAAAACACAAGAGGACAAAAATAAGATAGTATAGCTATGTGGTTTTGTTGCAGAGCAGGACAAAACATGTGTGAGGCAGCTAATTACTGTTGTGTGTTGAATTTCTGTGCTTAGAAATCCAACCTCCTAAAACCAGCGTGAGCCGTACCCCACGTCCCGCTGCTGCTCTGGCTCCAGGTCCTAGGACCGAGTGCCGCTCCGGCTGCGCCACAGCCTTTGGCCGCGCATGATTTGCAGAGTTTGGAAAGCAGGTTACAGAAATACATACTAAATAAGAGTTGGAGGGAGGTTTTGCTGTGAGCAAGTATGGATTTGTCGAGTCCAGGAGGGATTACCCACTGCTTACTCTGCGGTTCTGACCACCGTTGCTTTCACCCACTCCATTTTAAGGGGACACTATTAATCTGAATTCTCTGCAAACACCACCATTCAAAAGTAACAGTTAGCCCTTAAAGCACTTTCCCCTCCGTCTAGTAATACGAGGGCACCTTCCATCCCTCAACAGAAAATAAGCTGGTTTATAAATCTTCATTACAGTGTCTAATTTGCAGGGACTCAGAGCAGGGCACTCAAATAATCTCCGCACTCCAGCTGAACAGCATCTCGACTATTTCGCACTGCTTCGCCACATCCAGCACCTGCGGCAGGCTCTAGGAAAGCAGCACAACGTGATTTTGAAGCCACCACGCTATGAGCCAGGAGGACCAGGTTTTCCTCCCAGTTCTGCCCCTCAGGCAGGTGTTATCTTGGTCCTGCCTGCTTGCTCGCACCCGTGGGCAGGGACGGCTCTCCCTGGACACCCACAGTGCTGAGCCCAGAGCCACCCCGATGTTCGGAGGAGAACCGTTGGGAGCACCAGAAGGAACACCATCCTAAAGCAAAAGCTCTTGTTACCCATCAAAGTGCCAGCTCATTTCCCAGCATTTATGGGATTTCCCCAGCGCACCTCAGAATTCAAATAATTTTTGGCTCTGGGATCGCAGTTGCGGTGGGATCTGTGAGTGCCAGCGCTGAGCTCCAGCTGATCCCCTGTCACTAGAGGTGCTGGGCACAGGGACCGGAGCCCTCCTGCCTGGCCTCAAGATAAAGAGACACCCATGAAAAGCCGTTTGCTCCATCTGAAGTTCAACCAATGGGATCAAACTGGCTCAGCTGCTGGCTGCACCCCCTCCAGCAGGGCAAAGCAGCAGCATTTTGAACGAAGGCACCAACACTGGAGCAAACCTCTCTTCCTCCACACAGAGCAGCTTTCAGGGCTTTTTCCAAGGATTTTTGAGAAAACTATTTCTCAAAGCCCTGCATTACAGCAACTGGAAAGAAAACACATAGACGTACCACCCTTGTGACAGCAGAACGAAAAACTGCGTTAGAGCTGTTCATCTGAAGCAGGGTGTATGTGTGCATTTGGACAGCAGGAGAGCACCACGCTGAGACACAAACGTCCCACTGCCATTCTGTTACCTAGAATTTGCAAACGCTGCTCTCACCGGCCTGATTCTCCTCTTTCAGGAAATGCTTTGCAGCCCAAAGAACTTCTGCAGCTGTCACTGTCAGCACAACCAACGCCTCGTTTTGTTTCACTCACAAATTCCCAGGCTGCCCCGGCACATGCAAGGCGCAGAAGAGATAGCAAGGACTTGTACAGGTGCCCAGAAAACCTCGAAGGGATGGAGAGAGAATTACTCAGCAGCGGTTCTTATTCCACAGGGACACTGGGGAGCCGAGCAAAGCGACCCAGGCAGCACCCTCGCTGCGCTCCCTGCTGCGGACTCTCACCAGTCCCTGCGCCAGCTGAGCATGCTCAGCTGGGTGATGGATGGAGACAACCAGCCAGGAGCCCCTCTGGGAAGCTTGGTTCAGCCTTCGTGGACCCACGCTGACTTACAGGCACCAACAGCTCTCTAGGAAGTTAAACGTGACATAAACCTTCATGAAACCAGTCTGAAGTCAGCATCAGAAGGAGGCAGGGCTGTTCAAACGAACTGGGTTCAGAGGACAGGCTGCTGTGGCACATCATCCCTGGCACAGGAGAAGGCAGCTTTCACTAGCTTCAAGATAAAAACAAAAGCCTCCTAAAACACCCACCCACCTTAAAAAGCATAAATCAAGCAAGACTACTTATATACCTAAAGCCGGGGACTTGTTTAAGTGCTTTACTGGATTTGTGCACTTCCTAGAAACACTGTTCAGGCTCTTAATACTTGAGCAGAAGGAGGATGAGGCGATTGGGAAGCGGAGGCTTGCTCTGCCAGCTTGCTATGGACACACGAGGACATTGCAGCATCCCTGAGCCCGGCAGCTCCCTCCCCAGCCTCCAGAGGAAGGGGTGCTCGGGCAATTCTGAGTGCTTTTTCCAAGCTATTTGCAGCGTACACCAAGTTTAGGAGAGGTCAGGCTTCAGCAGAGTGGACAGTGTTGTGCTGCATCATCGCTTACGTTTTGGGCTGGGGGAAAAAACCCACCTCCAGCCCAGACTGCAGGTCCCCAGCGCTCACAGCAGTGATGGTGCTTCGTGCACGGCTCTGCCGGTGGGAAGCAGTGGGGACCCGATGCAGCAGAGAGGGCTCAAGAGATGACAGCAGCCATCCACATCTGCGGATTTCCCTGCCTGCTTCAAAGGGATACTTTTTACCTGTCCAAAAAAGATTTAATGCCAAACTGGAAATAATCTAGCTTGCAGACCGCAAAGTAAATGCTGCTTTTTTAAAAAAAAATCCAAAAAACCACTGGGAAAGCTTAAATTTAAGTATCAACTGAAGTATTGTAATGAGCATAAAGTAAAGACAACTATTGCAAAGAAACCAAAAAACCCCAAAACACTCCAGCCCACAAATAATTTGATTAAAACACACCCTGTTATGGTTTGGAGCTGACCCTCTCGACACGAAGCGTAATCAGGAGCTGAACGGCTCAGGGCATCAGGGCCCCTCAGATGATTTGTCTATCAAATTGTTACAAAACATCTTATTGATGGGAAATACCAGTACAGCCACGCTGAATGAGGGAGCAAGCCTTTAGAGCTAGAATAGCCACCAGAGCAGGACGTTAACCATCCTCCTTCAGCCATGCTGAGGATGTGCAGCTATTTATTTTAAATAATAATAAGAAAAAATTTAAAACAAGCCTTGTAACACAATTTTCAAACTTCCCTTGTATTTAGCAAAGGAGAAACTTTTTTCTCTTGTAATACTAGCCTAGACGAGAATTCAAATCCAAGAGCCCTGTTAAAATTAAACCTACCTGGTCAATGAGTTAAAAGGCAATTGAAACTGTAAACAAAGTCTTTCTCCTGAGCATGAGCGTGGAGAACTTTGCTTTACTTTTCAGCACAGATTAAGTAACTAAGCTAAAAGATGCAATGAAGAGATAGGCAAAACAAGGGGACTTAGCTAAGGTATGACCTGAAAAGGCAAAGCAAACCCAAGCTGCAGTGCCCTGGGCAAAGGTGCAGCTGCAGGGTGCAGGACGCTGCTCCTCACCGCCCCAGGAGCAGCTGGTTTGTGCACTGACCCTTCAAGCCCCCCTGTCACATCTCTCGTTTGGCCAGGTTTGCCTTTCTGTGAGCAGGCAGAAAGCAAACCCTTCTTCCAGATTAAAAACCCCCACGGTACACTTCAAGACGTCCTGGGCTTGGGACAGCCAGGCTAGGCTACAAATGCCCCGGGGGACTCGCCAAGGAGGTCCCCACCACGTTCAGAATGGGGCTGGTGTCACCATGATCACTGCATTTTAAGTTTCCATCAAATAAAACGTACCCTTAGACACGTCAGGTAAATCTTAGACCTTAAACCTGGGAGACACGCACACACACGGTCCCTGAACTGACACAGGATCCTGGTTCCACTGGGGTTCCCATCCTGACACCAGCTCCTCCAGGAGGGACCTCCCCTGGTGCCGGAGCCACCTGCCCGGCTGAGCACAGCCTCGGCCGTCCCGGCACATCCCTGCCTGCCCAAAGGGGTTCGGCAGAACGTGGGGATCTGAAAGGCCAGCAGTGACCCCTCCTGCTTCTAAAAAGAAATAAATGGATGAAATCAGCGTGGGGGTGACAACGTGCCCAGATCCGACTGGTGAGATGACGAAGCACCTTTAGGAGACTTCTCCAGCAGCAGTGCATCTACTCCAGTCATTTGATTACACATTGAGTAAAGACCGTTGGATTAAATATTTTAAAGAGCCATAAAACCCACACTGATTAAAAAAAAAGCTGCTTGAGTATGAGGAGAGGAAACAAGACTATTGGGAGTCACTTGCAAGGTCTACGCAGGGCCAAGGCAAGCTCTGATCTGTGACGGGCAGAAGCTTTCACCCAGGCTTTGGTAAGGCACTGCCTTGGAGAGGAGGGCAAAGTCTGGCTCCCAGGGAAGCTTCTCCTGGCATGTTCTGCAGGGCTGGTGCTTGTGCCTGGAGCTGTGCCCACATCCCCAGCTCTGCTGTCCTGGGCCACCAGCGCTCAGAAGCTTGGGAGGGGAAGGTCAGGAAGAGGAGAAGGAAAAACAGTGCTGTTTTCCCAGCAAGTGTGAGCCTGTTTATGATGAGTGCCCGCTCTGGCAGCGCACAGGACAGACAGACCGGCTACAAAAAACAACCCCCAAGGACATCCTGGCTTGCTGCTGACCGCAGCCAGGACCCCGGTGCCAGCCCCTGGCTGGGAACGCTGCCCTGGCTGGAGCCGAGCCAGTGGCAGCCCTGCGAACGCCCAGGGACCCCCACATGGATGGTGGCTGCGGGACAGGCTCCGTCCGGAGGGAGGAGGAATACAGGAGGGAGAAGGGACGCAGAGCATCCCACCTGCTCGGTGTGGGATCACAGCACGCAGGGGTAGCCCGGCACGGCTCACAGTACCGTGGCATCAGCCTGCTGGGGACACGCACCTGCCCAGTCTCAGAGCAGGCAATCTGTGCTTAAACTGGCTTTAGACCCATGTAAAGCCAGGGGGAAGGAAGGTAAGTTGTGTTTATAGTCCCACCTGAGTCTGCATTAATACAACCACCCCCAAAGCCCTGAAACACCCTGAGGCACCCAGAAATGTGATCCCACATCGAAGGCTGCTACCAGCAGCAAAGCACTGACCTCTTGGCCACAATATTTGCCTCTTCCTGCACATTCGGGCAATGTCTGCTTTTCAGAGAAGCCAGAGAGCCTGTGCTCAGCCTAGGGTAAAGGCATCTTTCACAACACAGCCCCTGAAATTGGCTTTTGAGGCTGCTACACTCAATAACACCCCTCAAAAGTCAGCAAGAGAGCCACACTGCATCTGTTGGAGCAAATAAAAAACACACCCCCCCACCACCCCCCCCCCAAAAAAACCAACCAAACAAAAAGCAACTCACAAGACACCAGATCTTGCAGACTGCCCTTGGCACCCTGAAAGCCTGCAGCCACTGTCCCTCCTGGTCCAGCTCCCCCAGGAAGAGCCATGCAGAGAAGACTATGAAGATACTATCATGTGCACACCTTTCACGGACTGCAGGGAGGAAAGACCATTCCTAAACATGCTGCACATGCCAACATACTCGGTAAGAAAACAGCAAGCGGCGGAGTCGGGTGGATGCTCAGCCCCTCCAGGGCTGGGAGCAGTCCCAGGGGCCGGAGACTTGCCTTCCTCTAGAAACCCAACCCCTCCTCCTTTCACGTTAGCACTCAGAACCCACCTGTGGGCACATCGCCTCCTTGCCCAAGTCAAACGCAGCTCCAGGTGTGCCCACCGCCAGGAGCCACCGGCTGCTTCTGCAAGGCAGGAGGGAAACAAAGTCCAGGAGATGCTGGGTGTGAGGCTTACTGACTCAGCGCCGTCCGAACAGAGCGCCTTTTGTTCCTGACCTCCCAGCCTCCACCACAAGGAGAGGCGAGTAACGCACACCTCCCCGCCAGCCCCCCCCATTACGTGAATGCCAAAATAAAAGCAACGCAACGCCCAGCCCCATGCCAGGTGCACACGCTTTCTTCCCCCCTGAAACCACCACCCATTAAAAAAGTTAATTTTGAGGAAGACCTATGGAGGCTTCCAGGCCTTATCTCATCCTTCCTGATATTTCTGGTGAATATTTAAGCACAAAATGACAAATTCCTTCCTTACAGCTACAAATAGAAAAATGAATAAAGCTTGCCTTGCTCACCAGGGGAAGATCAGGAGCACTTTGCTACTGATAAGCAACCTCAGTCACCACTGGGGTGACTCAGACGGCAATCTATGATAGGCAATGACAATACTGGCCACAAAGAAGAGCCGGTGCTTCGGTCACAGGTGCTAACCAAGTTTACAAACACACCAACCCCAGCTCTGCATTACCCTCACCCAAGCAGCTGCTTTCTGCAGACGCAGGAGCCCCATCGGAACCAGCACCACAGGGTGACCCGATCCACGGGATCCTCCCTTCCCACAGCAGCCACTGGCACATAAAGTCCTTGACAGTGGATAGTTTGCAGTGCACCGCTCAAACCCCTAAGTTTTGAGAGTTCTGTCTATTTTTCCGTTTCCTCTCTACAGAGACTTCACATGCTTCAAACTTCAGACTCCCTTAATCATGCCTGTCTAGCATAGACAAACATTTCCTCCCATTACCTTCATAAATTACATGTTCTCATTTCCTCCGGGTTATCGTTGCTCTCCTTTGGGCCACATCCTTCCCGAAGCACAGTGCCCCGAGCAGGACCTACTACTCGGCAACACTGACTGGAAGCATCTTCCACCTTGATAACCAGTTGACCTTCTGTGCCGAGTCCAAAGGCAGCAGGGACGCCTGCTAACAGGCACGGCAGCAGGGGGGTTACCCTTTAACCCAAGCTCTCCTCCTTGCTCTGTTCCAATCTGCTACTCAGCTGAGCAGGTCGTAGCCCTTTTGCTCCCCCAGCTCCTCCGTGCGTGCCACAGGACCTCCGGGAGGCGTAGCGCCACTGTGAGGAGCCCAAAGTCAGATACCCCTTACAGTAAAGCTAATCAGCAAACCCCAGCCGCTGCCAGCCTTTCAAACTCTTACGGAGACCCCTTTGCTTCCCACGCCGCCTGGCCCACTCGCAGGCTCCTGCCGCTGCTGCTCCCCGTGCCCAGCCTGCCCGGCGTGCTGCAGCCCAGCCTCCCACCTCTGTCCGACGCGCTGCACTGGTGGCTCAAGATAAGGCTTCAAGGTCTTTGTTTTCCAAACTCATTCCAACCTATTTTGTGCAAGGCAAACACTTCAACTAGGACCTTTTCAGACCAGCAAAGACATTTCTCATGATAACCCTGAACTAAAGTCCTGCCCCCTGGGACAGTTGTGCCAATTAACACTCCCATCCTTTCCTCTAAGCAGTACTGAGTCTATACAACATATGAATTTCCTTTGTATTTTCAGGCTTTTTGTTACTGAGTTACCACCACGGACTGATTTTGGAGTTCAGTCGGAGCAGTTTTAGTAATCCAATTACTGTATTTTCTTGTGCCTAATCAATACAAAGGTAATACAGACTGTTCACTTGTTTGCTGTGAAAATGTGCTGCACACATGCGAATGGCACGGGCAGCTCCCCTCGCCTCTCCGTGCCCAGGAGCAGAAAGGCCTTGGGGATGGTGTGGGACATCGCTCAGGGCTCCATGTGCTTCCCCAAGGGACAGGCAGATGAACAGACATCGAACTGCAGCTGTTATATCTCACACCCTGCAGTTCTGGCCACCTACGAGATTTCGAGTGCAGCAGCTGTTTAGGACAAAATTAACACCAATTCCAGCGGCCAACTTGGAGAGGGATTTGCGATTTCCTTTCATTCAGGCACGACAATGCTTTTGGGTCAGCCTCGTGACCAGAAGCCCATTGAGGCCAGTCCTTCCAGGGAGGGGAACAGCACTGGTAAAGAAAGCCTAAGCCAAAGGGTGAAGAGCTGCAGTCTTCCCATGCTGCTGTCTCATCTCCATCTTCCCATCCCCATTGCTGCTGCAGTGGTACAGCAGTGCTGGCGTGGCAAAGGGCTGCAGACCTTCATACCTGTGCTAGGGTAGTCAGGGAACAGCCCAGAGTCAGTGGAAGAGCTGGCGAGCTGTACCCCAGCTCTGCCCCTGCGTCGGCAGCTCAGGGGCAGGTTGCCTTTGAAGGCTGCAAAGCTTAACCCCATCTTTTCAGAGTAGCTGGCCTCTACCAGACACGCATCTGCTGGTAACAGTGGTATGGAGAGGCAGAGGAGGAAAAACCTCACGTTTGCTGCTTTTGCTGAGGATTGCAAAGTAGGTCCACCACGAAGGTGGAAAACACGTACTCCAAATACTCTGCGCTCACCTTGCACAGCGCTCTGTCTTAGGGAGGGCAAGTATCTTCCTGGTTAGTCTGTAATAAGAAAGGAGGGCTCAGCAAGTCCACTGGGCTACCAGGAGAAGACACAGCAAGTCTACACCAGACTTGTACAACCACTCCACGTGGGCTCATTGCAAAACACAAGCCATGAGGAATAATAGCTGATGCCTCCGGGGAACGGCTCCTGCACACCCAAGTTGCGGTACACCACGCAATCTCAGCAACAGCTTCTGTCTTACCAGCACACAGCTGGAATGCTGCAAGTCTTGGGTCCCCTTTGCAGCTACTCCGAGTAGCTGGAGAAATCCAGCAGTGTGGATTTAAGTTGTCTCACTCTTATTTTTTGCCCTTCAAAAAGCATTAAATTCAATTGTGCCACATGAAAAGAAATTCCAACTTTAACAGACGAAACTGTTCTTTCAGCAGCTGCCAGCTGTGCCTGCGGGCAGGCAGGGTGGAGAGAGGCACGAGTATCCCTTCCGCCCAAAATGCACAAAACTAGATGTGGGACCACTCCAACAACCATTTTACTCCCCAAGATCCACCCTTACTGTGCTGTGCAACTTGCTACTGAACATTTAGCCAGAGGGGATATGCCTGGGGGGGCTGAGGCTTGCAGGGTGCCCGTGTGCGTGCCTGTTAGTGCTGCTGCATGCCTGGTTAGCGTTGCTGTTCTGAGGAAGCAAAATTCCCCTCTTGTGGCTGTGCAGGGCTCAGCATGATGCATATTCCTGGCTGCTACGAAAGGAGCCACAGCAGCCGCCCAGCAGATGGCAACAGCCCTGCGCAAGGCGCACAGCACTGCACAGCACCACAGCACCGCACAGCACCACCACCTGCCCCGCTGCCCCTGCGCCTCTCACCTACAGCAGCTGCAGCTGCCCTATTTTGCAGATCTCAAAAAAGGCTGTCCTACAACCCTGCTGGCCTAAAGCACGAGTTCCCACAGCTAAAATCAGTATTTGTGCTATCTGGCGCGCTCCTGGTCAGCCTTTACGGAGCACAGCCTTGCACTGGCTCTGCCTCTCCTCCAGCCTACCTGAGGTTACACGTCCCCATGCCCAATCCCAGCGTAACTCTGGCAGCACACCCCATTTCTGTGGCGTGCTTTTGTTTTGAAAGAGTCAACCTTCCTGCTCTGCATCGCTCCATCGGGCTCATCTGCCCCCAAGAGTCAGGGCAGAGCCCTTGTCCTAGGGCAAGGCACAGTGGCTATCAAGAAAGCCAAGTCCAAGTTCACCTTTCCCCCCTGCAGAACATTGCAAACGAGTCCACGTACCTCAGAACTGAGTCACGAGCTCCATGGGAGCTTGCAAGGGAGGCGAGAACTCCTACCTCCCAGTTAGTCAGCCGCAAAGCTGTGCTGGCCCAGCCCGGGGGAATACAGGCAAGGACCCCGGTGCCTGGACAGACAGACTCCAAGCTCCCTTTACGTAGCTTTTGCAAAGCAAGGGAGCCAAACCCGCTGCCACCATTTTTGGGTGACGTTTCCCTCCAGAAGTAGAAAGCAGTAAGTTTGTCACCCAGCTGCCCTGCAACCACTGCACTTCCACCTCGGTCAGGGAGAAACATGCTACCCGGGATTGCAGGCAGTGAGGTGATGCTCTCCCTGCTCCAGAGCGGGTACAGGGGGTAAGATTCCTCTTGCACACGTGACAGCGGATTGTGAGGGACTGCGATGAGCCCCCTGCAAGCACAGCTGGGTGCACAAGAAGCCACGTGGTTGCAAGGAACCCAGGCTCCTGCATTTCCAATCCTCTGCAAGCCGCTGTCTCGGCAGAGCCATGCAACCAGAAATCCTCTTCGAAAAAAGTGTAACAGACAGACCTGCCTGCTAGACAGACCTCGCAAGGTGCAACAAGAGCCAGCAGCTTCGTGCTGCATCAGGAGCCACGCTAGCGGCTGAATTGTGGAAGTATCTCACATGACCAAGGTCCCTGCGTGAAGCATCAAAGTTCAGACCTCGCCCCCCTTTGAGAGGCTTTTACACCCATATTGGAAGGTGCAAGTGTTGGTTCTTCTCTCTATAGAGCAAACACTTGCTGAAAGACACCACTGAGTGGGTACTCAGGGGTTTCCACAGATGTTCAGCTGGCTCTGAGGACAGCCACCAGAAGAGGGGATGAGTCACTGAGAAGGGCAACCTTATTAACAAAGAGAAGACATTTTCATTTAGACT
Organism: Falco rusticolus; assembly: GCF_015220075.1. Classification (NCBI taxonomy): domain Eukaryota; kingdom Metazoa; phylum Chordata; class Aves; order Falconiformes; family Falconidae; genus Falco; species Falco rusticolus. The sequence goes on from NC_051190.1 coordinate 37,926,743, forward strand.
GCTTGAAGCACTTGTTTACACTTGTCTGGGCAAACATTTAGGAGACAAGTTCTTTGTCAAGGCCCCAACACTTGTAAAAGCCAAGCACTCGAGCCGCTGTGATTCCGTGCTGTTTAAGAGGGACCACAGTCGATGGTCCCAACCCGGTACCCACAATCACTCTCAGTACCACGGCACAGTGCTTTCTCCTTCAGTCACCTGTCAGACACCCTCCGGTGTGACACGAGAGGAGGAAAGCCAGCTTTGCTCCTTTACCCCATGGCCCTGCCAAAGCACACGGGGCTCAGCCGGTGCCTGAAGCCCACCAGCTACATTTTGGGGGCCCAGAAAGAAGCCGTCGTGTTCAGCTGCCCTCTGATCCCACATGGCAGCAAGCTGCAGAGCCGCGTGCTCGCTGTGCACCAGCTTTCCCGGTCTGAAACGGGGACACCTGAGAATACAAACCGCTTTTTGGTGGTGTGGGAGGTCTACTCGGAAGAAAGGCATCACCTTCACTTTTGGAAGGGTGTTTTTTGCCCCCCTCCTCTCTTCCAGCTGAATCCAAGCAAGACGGAATACATACTGGGAAAGGCTATTTACTCTGTTTCTGTCTCAATGATTAGGTGCCTGCTGCACCTAACGAAGAAGGGCCTGCCGGAGCCCTCCCACCAGCAGACAGCTCTGCCAGGCAGGGCAGCACCGGGCTCCGGTGAAAACACACTCATTCGCTGCTCCCAGCAGGATGCTTTGTACGATGGCTTCTCTCACCGCCCCTCCATCCCTGAACCAGCTCAAGCTTTCCAAGGTACCACACTACAGGACATGTGGCATAAAATGCACGTTGGGAGCTTGCAGCTCAGCTAAACAAGAACAAAAAACCACATGCCCCAAGATGCCAATTTATTTTTACACCCGCAACACTAAGCGGTATTTCTTGATCATGTTCTCATTTGCCGAACCTCTACAAAATCCTTGCAGGCTGGAAATTTTATTTCGAATCATGTATCCAAGACAACAAGGGTAATTCTTTCCTGGCATATTAAACATAGACACGAAGAGAGCTCTGATCTTTGGATGATTACTCTGAATTCAGTATAAGAAACCATTTACGGCTTTCTGAAAAGGAGATTTCAGGACTCGTCACCTTTTTCCTTTGGGTCACCTTGTCGTTTCAAGGAAATGATGGCCCAGCAGCAGAAGTATTTCATCCCAGCAGGGAACACACCCGGCTTGTTGGTATTCCTGCCCAGAATAGCTTGCAGCGCTGACAGAGCTCATCTATGTTAAATAAGCCCTTAGAAAACATCCCTGCTCTGAATCTCACAGAAGACTGTCCCTTGGTGCAGGTCTGAGGAGCAAAAAGCAAAAGCCCTTGCCTGCACGAGCAGTGGGACGCAGACTGTCACAGCCTCTCAACCATTCAGTCCAGCACTTAAAAAGCACATTTGTGACCTTGTACCAGATAGAGAAGGAATAAGAAAACTCACCTCCCTTCCCACCTTCTACCCAGCTATTACTGGCTTTTGTAACTACCTTTCAAAAAGGAAAAATAATCCAATATTCAACAGGCCCCTGAAAGCCTTCTAGGGGAGGAACCCAGCTCTTCAGGCTGTGTTCATCCCAGCAGCCCCAAGGGAATAAGGGACTTGCTCAGGGTGACAATGCAAGTCCATTGACTTGATCCAGAACTGGCTCAAGAGAAAACCTGCGCTTAGCTGGGAAATGGGACGATGACCTGGTCCACTGTCAAGCATTAAGTCGTCAAAGCAAGAGCTTCTAGTAATCATAAGTGATGGACCTGTGCTTCTCACTAATGTGGGGACAACAAGTTGCCCAACACCCAGTTTATCATTAGGAACTCAAACGAATAGCTTGAGACTTTTATCAATGTCACAAGGCCAAAATAACATATTACAGATTATATAAAGCAAAGGCAGATATATTTGCATGCAAACATAAAGGAGGCTGGGAGTCCCTTTGCAAGTGACAATTTATGTGATAAAAACATTCAGGCTACCAAGACACAAGGGTCAAAAACCTGAAGAGGAGAAGCAGAAAGAAGCTATTCGGTCCCCACATGGGACTAGGGAGCCAGCTGGCCCTTTGCTCTGGAGGCACCTACAGCACCTTCTGCTCCAGGCTGGAAGGTATGGAGCAGGAACAGAGGAAGCCTACCAAAGCAAGCCCAAATGCCCATCAACACAGAAAACAGGTCACTGTAGCAGCAGCCTCCTTTCTAGCTGGGGAGAGCAGACACAGGATATCACTGCGATACGCTCCTGGGCTACGGAATACAAAAGAGAACGGAGGGATGGAGGCTGCAACTTCAACAAAAGGAAAAAAACATGCCAGATAAAGCATCCTTGATCAAGCCCAGGAATAGAGAGAAAAATCTACGTTTTTGTCTTCTGCTCTGCCTTCTACTGGCCAAAAGGCACTGAGTGCCAACGTCTGACCACTCTGCTGTGCCTCCCAGGTAGGCTCCTGGCTGGTACATCTCAAAATCAGGCTCAGGTTCTCCAACCTCAGAAATTCCAGCAATAAGGCAAGCACAACAGCAGCAGGCACCCTTCCTGCATTGCTAGTGTTTCATCGCAAAAAGCATCTCCCTCTTTCACCAGGGCACCACGCTCGGGCAATTCTGCAAGCTAAGACAGCACTAGCTTTGGATTTTTGTTTGAACACCATTTTTAACTTGAACAGCACCAAATGCTTGCTGCAAATTCTCTGGGCCAGTCACCTGCAGATTAAAGGATTTGTCTTCACCACATGTTAAGCACCCCTGAGCCCTCTCACAGCGAATGCTCTTCTCCCCCAGCCAAACCCTCTGTGCTCAAGTCTCACACTATATCCAGCTGATGTTTGCGGGAGGTTACAGCGCTCATACTTGCCTCAAACGTGACAAAGTCATCAAACTCATCAGGACAGGCCGGGGCTTCCTCCTCAGGGGTATATCCCATATCATACAACTGGCTATCAGGATCTGCAAAGGAAAGAAAAAAAAAAAGAATCACCAAAAGGAAACCTGTACCCTCAAGCGAAGGACAGCGTTGGGAGACATGACAGCAGCAGGACAGGAACTTCCTTTTGCAAGCACCGGTGCCTCCAGCTTTCAGAAAGGATCTCTGCTTCCAGGCATCCCACCACCACCTCGGGTGGAAGGCAACTGGGACGGCTGCTCCTTGGCAGAGGTCCTACGAGGCCACTTGCTGCTCCGACAGGGCTAGCACCTGGATTCATCCCTACCCTGCCATGGTCTTCATTCCTTTTCCTGGATTCTTCCCTATCTCCGTTTCCTACATCCTCTTATTCTTTTCCCAGAAGGCTTTAATCCTGCTGTGGGCAGGGAATACATTAGATCTATGTGTGACAGCCAACTACCATGGGAACCGCAGAGAAAGCAGGCTGCACCGAAGCTTTTATCATCTACTGCTCCTCCCTTGGCCAGCCACATCAGGAGCCATCCTCACAGGCGGACAGGAAAATAGGAGGTTTTCCACAAGATTTCTTAAAAGAAAAAAAAAATTACTCCTCTCACCCCCAAACACCCATCTGCAGCAGAGCGGAGCAGCATTTCTTTGAGCCCTTCAACCGAGGAAGGGAGCGTAAATTCCCTGTGCTCCCTCAAGCAACAGCTAATGCCTGATCCAGCACACGACCTAGATCACAGGCTGGAAACACCAAATCAAGATCAGATGCTGCAGTCCCAAAATAAATAGCAGGCTCAAACCCACATGCCTTGGAGCTGCAAACGTTGTGGCACTAGGTTTGTCTGATGTCGATAAACTTGGCTGGGCAGAGGAGTCACGATGTCAGCGCTCCTAGGAGAGCTCGGCAGCCGCCCAGCTTTGGGGAGGGACAGGCTCTCCTTTACAGCTGCTGAAGGCAGATGATGGGAGCAGAGCTACAGAGCAGGGTGTGCTTTCTGTGTCCTTCAGAGGCTGGTGGCTTCACAGCAGGCTGGCGGCACAGCCAATTCCAACAGCTCCCAGGCTCGCATCCAAGCTGAAGGGGCACGTAAGTCGCATGACGTTTTGCTGCAGCCAAGCGGCACAGCCACCCCGACGGGACTGTACCCAGCCTCCCTCGAAGGGTATATTCCCTATACAGTCACAGATGGGGCTCCTGCTTTGGGTCCATCTAGCACAAAGTCAAGGGATTAGGGCACAGGACAGAGTAAGGAGTCAGGCTTACAGCAACACCCCTCCCACATGAACACCCTCCCCAGTGCCTCTGTCAGCTGAATGCAAGTTAAATGCAAAGAGAATCAGGGCCCGGGAGATACAGAAGCCACCAACCTGATGGGTACCGGCAGCCCACGGGAGCAGAAGCTGAGCACATAGCACCAAGAAACAAGCCCTCCCCACCCCGTGTCTGGGGCTCCCAGGGGTTAGACTGTAAATCAAACCCAGGAATAAGCCAAATTGCTTTTCCAGAAACCAGCACACAATGCTGTGCTCTACAGTAAGCACACGGCAGGGTCACGGCTTCAGCAGATGACAAGTGCTCTTGTTCACAATTTATGAATTCAATATCCCCACTGCTCTCCCCGCACCCGGCGGCGGTGCCGCTATGAGCTGCGCTTCCAGCTGCCGGGGCTCCTGCGCAGAACCCCGGGCAAGGCAGCGAGAGAGGCACATGAAAACACTGCTGCCTGAGCACGCTGCTCAAGGCAAGGCAGCCTCAGGCCACCCCCTACTCTAATGAAGGGGTTTAGCACTGAAGTATCTTAGGACTGCATGCTCCCTCTCCTCAAACGTTACCCTGTCCCCACCCGCACAGCTCTACCCGTGGGTCTGAGCCTGCAAGCGGGAGGAGTTTTCCCATTAGTTATCCCTGTTGCTGTTCTGGGATTTGAGAGCCTCCTTGCTGACAGCAGGGAGGACCGAGGGGATGGGGACAGGGACCTAAAGCCATGGGAGCACCTAAGAGTAGGTGTCACCAAGAGGAGCCTCTGCCCACTTCTGGAAAAAACAAACAGTGCTCCTGAAAGGCAACCCATGTCACATCATCCAGCAGAGGGGACAGCCAGCCACGTCCCTTGCCGAGTACAGACTGCAGCAGGCAGGCAACGGCCACCTCCAGAGAGGTGGCTGTGATGTGCACAGGAGCATCCAAAGAGCCAGACCAGCTCACCGTGATGCAGACTGCAGGCACAGCACCCTGGTCCCATGCCCGGCCAGGGCTCTGCCCTGTGGCATGTCCCATCCAGCATGAGCCCTGGTGACAGCTCTGCTCCCCCACAGCTTCCGAGCATGCCCTGGCACAGCATGAATGCTTCATCTGCGGCATATCTGAATCCTCGAGCCAGCAGCAGCAGGGCTCCAGTCAAATGGCTGGGTGCTGGGCAGCTGCTACTGCTTCCAGCTGCATGATCTCACAGCTCTGATGGACACAGCTGGGCAACCCAGCCAGAGTTACCGGTGGCCACCCTGCAAGGCCAACCCCAGTGCTCCTGGTGGCACCCTGCGGCAGCCCTGGGAACCACAGGGTGTCCCAAAGGCGGTGGAGCCAGGCATGGGCTGCTTAATCCCGTATAATTTCTCTTCCTCCCCCTCCAAGTAAACACACAAAAGCTTCCTGCTTTTCTACAGACACAGATAAAGATATTTATTCTGCTCATTCCTTCCAAAAGAGACTTGAAAAGAGAGGATTTACAGTCAAGTGAAGGCTTCCAGCTCCCTTTGGAAGCAGATACATAAAGCATGGGCAGACAACGCACAAACGGGTCCTGACACCAGCTGCCTCCTGTACGGCTCTTGCCCAAACCGAGTGCTCCTGGAGCCTTCCCGTCCCTTCAGGGGCTTCTTAGTGCAGGGGCAAACAGGCGACTGGTTGCTCCATCTGCCTGCAGAGCACCCAGCCCAAAGAGTGGGTCTGCACAGGCAGGGTTTATTTTTACAGCAAGCTCTACTGCAAAAAGCAAAGACCATTTGAGAGGTCACCTGCACCCTTGGTGGTAGCACAGCCAGCAGAAGCCATGCCCAGGAGACAGCACTTCACGTTTCCACCTCCCCACGCTCCACATCAGAGAGCAAAGAAAAACACCACCGCAGACAAAGGTTGACTTTTCTGCTCGATTCATTCCCTCCCCCTCCAAAAAAGCCATATGGTGCTTTGTGTATAGGGAGAGTTGCCATGGAGAGCCTGCCTGCAAGCCTTCCAGCACAATAGGCTGCGTGAAGCTTCTAAATTCCTGTCCAAAAGAGCCAAAAAACCCAAGAGACCTTTGCTGCTCAACTGGCACCCCCCATGTGATGAGCATCATCCTCCAGGTGCAGAAAGAGGTGTGTGGTGAGAGCTGGAGGGTTCCGCCAGCCATTCTCCCTCACCACACCATCATGGGTGCAGGATGGCCATGGGCCACCAGCCCTGCTCCAGCAGCATGCGGTGAGCACAAACACTCAGATTCCCTCTTGGACCTCAAAGCCAAATCCCAGCTGCCACCTACTCTCCTTCACATCACCTTCTCCATGCCCCTCGCCCCACGAAGCATGCTTCCACCTCTTACACCCATCCTTTGTTTCATTTGACCTCTCTCCTTCCTCTTCTTTTGAGAGACGATGTGCTCAGCGCACCTGGAATCACCTCTTTCCGAAACTGCTCAAAACCACAGCTCTAGCCCAGAGATACAGATGTCATTAGGAGCTGCCTTTCCTCTTTGCCCAGCTTCTCCCGCAGTTTCAGCTCTACCCATCACTCCCACTTGCTAGTCCCATTACATCCACACATGCCCCAAAATCTCAAAGCTAAAAATCAGGCTCCAAGAGACCCTCTGGAGAACCTTACTGCCCAACAATCTCCCTGCAAAGAGGCTACAAGCTATATACTAGGTCTTTTTCCCAAATTAATTGTGCTAATTTATTTGTCTGGAATATGTGGGCAGGGTACCAGGCAGCTGAATAAAGCTTTAATTTAACTAGTGCGGCAGCACTGTTTTACCAGGGTAATGTGGCTGATGCAGAATTTACAGAATTGATTGTAACCAGTAAGACCAGGCATATATACTATATCATCCAGTGCAGATATGGTGAATTTAGGGGAAAAAAAGTAACGCAATACGTAAATTAAGTCTACCATGAGGCATCTGCAGTATCTTTTTGACACCTTTCCCTATCTCTGCCTTGAAGCTTCCCGCTGCTCAGCATGTGCTCGTTCCAGCCCCACTGAGACCACCTCCTTCCAAGCTCATTGCATCAACTGCAGCACTCACTTGGGAGAGTTGCTGTCATACAAATTTTGCCCCAAGTCCAGCTCTTGCCACCAGCCAGCCACAGCACTCCCTTTCCTCCTACACATGATGTTACACACCCTGAGTAACACCAGGGGGGCTGGGAAGGAAGTAGCTGGAATTAGGAATAAACAAGAGGGGTTAAGAGGTGTGTGTACACTGCAGGGCTAGGATGTTATTGGCATCAGCATCTGACGCTGTCCCGCACCACATCCTTGTCTCTAACCTGCAGACGCTGATCTGACGGACGGGCCGCTCGGCGGATAAGGAATTGGCTGGGTGGTCACACTCAAAGAGTCACGGTCAAGGGCTCGATGTCCAAGTGGAGGCCAGTGCCAAGCACTGTTCCTCAGGGGTCGGTGCTGGGACGGCGCTGTTTGGTATCTCTGTTGGTGACATGGACACTGGGACTCAGTTTGCTGATGACGCTGAGCGGTGCAGCAGACCCGCTGGAGGGAAGCGATGCTGTCCAGAGGGACGCTGGCAGGCGCGGGAGGCGGGACTGTGCGGACTCATGAAGTTCAACAAGGCCAATTGCAAGGTCCTGCGTGGGTCAGGGCAATCCCCAGCACTAACACAAGCTGGGCAGAGGATGGATTGGGAGCAGCTCTGAGGAGAAGGGCTTGGGGCTGTTGGTTGATGAGAAGCTCAACGTGAGCCGGCAACGTGTGCTCGCAGCCCAGAAAGCCACCCGTCTCCTGGGCTGCATCCCCAGCAGCATGGCCAGCGTGGTGAGGGAGGGGATCCTGCCCCTCTGCTCTGCTGAGACCCCCCTGCAGCGCTGCCTCCAGCTCTGGGGCTCCCAACACAGGAAGGAGGTGGACCTGTTGGAGCGGGTCCAGAGGAGGCCACAAGGATGCTCGGAGGCTGGAGCACCTCTCCTGTGCAGAGAGGCTGAGAGAGCTGGGGTGGTTCAGCCTGGAGGAGAGAAGGCTCTGGGGAGACCTTACAGCAGCCTGGCATAAAGGAGCTGACAGGAAAGCTGGGGAGGGACTTTTTACAAGGGCCTGTAGGGATAGAACAAGGGGAAATGGCTTTAAGCTGAAAGAGGGCAGATTTAGATGAGCTATTAGGAAGAAATTCTTCACTGTGAGAGTAGTGAGGCGCTGGCCCAGGCTGCCCAGAGCAGCTGTGGGTGCCCCATCCCTGGCAGTGCCCAAGGCCAGGCTGGACGGGGCTGGGAGCAACCTGGGCTGGTGGGAGGTGTCCCTGCCCGTGGCAGGGGGCTGGAACCGGGTGATCTTGAAGGTCCATTCCAATCCATTCTACAATTCTATGATTTTCTGTGTTCCCCAGTGCTGCCCCATTTCTTGCTGGCTTGTGCTGCTGTTTCCCCTCTGTTCTTAAGATGCCCTCGTTCCTCCCAGTATTTAAAATAATAATAATAATAACAACAAATAAATCTTTGTCCAAGCACTGCTGCATAAAGCTTCTGACAAGGACAGCCTCTGTCCGAACATATCCGCGTGCTCTCCCACTGATGGAGTATTTCTCCTGGATGTATGGCACACATGCAGCTAGAGAACAAGCAGGACAGGTCCTGAGCTCTTCATGGGGGTGAATGTGTGAATGTGTGCTGAGCTCTCACAGCAGCCTTTGCCTTCTCATCGTGCAGACGGGAGAATCGCTGTACTTCAAAAGGGCTGGGATGTGCAATAGTAACCTGGGATTTTCAAGACACACAACAGAGCCACAGGACCAGAAGTCCCAGGGTACATAAGGCTCCCGAAATAGATTCTAAAAACTGCTTTCAGAAGACAGGATTTCAGTGAAAAGGCACCTTGAGTGAAGAGCTGTGGGTACAGTAGTGACACACAGGTCAGAAACAGAGCCAGTTTTATCGGCTTCATATAGGAATGACCTAGAAAAACAGAGCCTTTCAGAAGTATTTAAGTCATCTGCCAACACACACTGTACATACTGCTTCAAGCCACAGAGCCACAAACTCAAAGTGATTCAAACAGTATGGATTATGTGCAGCTAACAGACCCGAATTGTACAACGTAGGAATAAGACTAGGCACCTGCACAAATGGCACAAAACAAAACAGACCCAAAAAGGCAAGACAAAGTTATGGCTGGCTTAAGAGAGGACAACTCCCTTACTGGGCACGCTGCTTGAAAACAAGATGGCAAAAAGGACACACAGTCAGGTAGTAGAGAGTTACAGGCATTTAGGAGGTTCTTGCATCCAGAGCGAAGAGACAACAGGGGAAGCCACTATCTGCTTTCCAGAGGCAGCTCAGGGTCCTGTGCTTTCACTGAAGCTCAGACACCCATGTGGTGTTAGCTCCTGTAGGATAAAGCTAGCAGCCACCCACCCATCCACCCTTTTGCTTTCCGTAAGTGCTCCAGAAGTACATTTATATTCGGATGCTCACATACAAAGTGGCAGCGCTGATCAGCACTGGGAAGAGCAGCTTTCTGCTGTTGGCTTTTCCTGTAGCTCAACCTGCTGACTCCTCCAGAAACGAGACAACGGGCCAGGAACACTTACTGAAGACCGTAACTTTACAACTAAAAATTACGTGACTGAATAACCGAGTGGCAAGCTCGGGCTCCCAAGAAAGCAGTGTCAGAATTAAGGCTGTTTACACAACCCTCACCCCAGCCCCTGTCGGCTAACGCACTTTAGCAGCCCTTTGCTTTCTGCATATCATTGCTCATCAACTGGTACTTATTGCATATTCCTTTTGATCCTCTTCATACAGTGCAGGCCCTCAAGCTTTGTTTAGGCATATCATCTAAAGACATAATAAAAAGAATTAACCTCACGGTATCCAAGTACTTCGGAAGCATAAACCTAGCTGCCTTCACTTTGTCTCAGAGCCCAGGTGAGCACTGCTGCCTCCGCTGCAGCGACAGACCGGAGACAGGGAGCCACAGCTAACACACGTGGGTTTTGGTACTAAGTTTAACATATGGGTCCTTGGTTTTAATTCTCAGCAATCTGAGCTGTGTGTGTGCTAGTCATCACGACCAGCTCAAATTCCTCCAGACTTGTGTCAGCCTGGAACAAAGGATCACTACTGCAGGTGTGGAAAATGCGGAGCAGGCTTGTGGCCACCAGCAAGTGGTTCAGAGCCACTTAGTGATGTTACCAGCAGAAAACACCAAGAGACTGAGCCTCCAAAATAGCACAAGCTGCCCTGGTGAGGAGACCTCCTGAAGGATGTCCTCCATCTCCTTCACTCTAGCTTCCACTTTCAATAACTCTTTATTTCAGGAAACAAAGCTGGATTTTGCAGCCAACAGCTTTATTCCCTGTTCTGTGAAGCCACTGAGGCAGGACATCTTGAAACAACATAACATCCTAACTTAGCTTCCCAGAGCACACTGCATTTAGACACCACCTTTGGGACATCCAGCAGCTGGTTTCTTGTCAAGCATTTGATTACACTGAAGCAGAAGCTCTTCTAGATGCTCCACAGCTGCAAGAGGGGACAGTAGCCCTTTGCTGCGTCCTGTGAATCTCACATCAGTGAATTTGGTCACCTCGTTAGCAGGAGTCTTTCCTATCTGAAGGAGAAATGAGCTGCCTAGCGAGTAAGCAGATTTACAGTCAGACTCTATGCACTTGGAAAAGATGATCAAGGAGAAAGACATCTGAGGGACACACACACCAACCCAGGACGAGATGCTGCTCGGTACGGGCAGAACGGGATGGGGATGAAGGAGTGAGCCGTGGTTAGTTGGAACACCAGGGAAAGGTTTCCCTCAGTGCAGGGATGCCCAGTGGAGCCAGCCCTCCTGCTGCCCGCCCAGCACAGCCCAACCCAGCAGCTTTGCAATTAGGACCAATTTCCCAGCAAAGCCACATCACACACAGCCTCTCGTGTCTGAGAGTGAGACCAGGAAACGCTCAGAAGAAACAAGCTTTTGCCACATCAATCTGTCAAGGTGTCACAACGATACACTCACCACACAGTCACAAGCCTCCGGGCTGTGACAGAGCCGGGCACAGCTCACGGAGAAGCAAAAGTCATAGGTGAGCAATTAGCCCTTCATTAACAACACCAGATTGACTGGATTCCTAACGAGAAGTGTTCTGACAGCTCCAGCTTGCCTGCTGGTGTGGCGGCAGCATGATGGGCTACTTACTTGCCTTTACCCAAGCCCAGGGAGGGATGCCTTCCTGAGCTCTGGCCAGACATCGCTGGTGAGGATGAAGGCGGCATTCTCCAGCTTCCTGGGTTGAGCCCAGCATTAATAACCCCTCACTCCGGAGCTAACATCTGAACCTGAGCAATCAAAACAGGCTGGACCGAAACTGCCGCCGCCCCACCTGGAGCCACCCGCCGAGCCCAGCCTCCCCCACGCACTCCCCAAACCGCAGGCCAGCCCAGCCTCCCAGAAGCAGCAGCAGATGTGGAAGGAAACAGCACGCTCCCGACGCAGAAAATAAGACTTACGATGGAGAAATACTGAGACAGCAGATGGGTGATGAGAAGTATCTGTTTTCTAACAGAAGTTGCCTTTGTTTTCTTTTTAGTCATCATCCCTGTAGAAGATCGAGTGTGCTAAGAAGCACTCCAAGGCTCTAATAAAACACTGCTCTCTATTTTTATACCAACCATTTCCCCAAGAAAACAGGTAGTTCCTGCAGAGCTTTTTCTTCCCCTTTGCCAGAGAAATTAGTTTTCTTTTGAGCATCAGACTTAGGCTTTTCACTTGCAATTTAAACTCACCCCAGCTTGCCTCTATCAGGCTTGGGTTATAGTCTGAGCAGCCACCACCAGTTTATTTTAAATCATCAGGCCACACAGAATTCCCTCCGCTCCGTAATTTGCAAGAGATCTGGCTACACAGCAGTGCTTTCCCCTCGCGAGCAGCTGTGTACAAATGGCGATGCTTTGGGCATTTAACCACAGCTGCCATGGTGCGAGGGGCAGCTCTGCAGTGCTGTGAACTGGATTTCCGTCAGACTGCACGTGTGTTTTGGACCTGCAGCCTGTTACACTCCACAGCAGTGACCAGACAGAGCAAGATTTCTCTGGCATAGGCTGCAAAATATTCATAAAGAAGGAATTCTCAAAACGGGAGAGATGCTCGTGCCAATCTCCTGTTCCTCAGGATCCCGAGGGCTGCCAAGCCTTAGCAGCAGTTTTACAGCAGCACGTTTGAGTAATCCCCCGCCATTCTCATCCCAGAGCTGCGAGGAAGCCTACGGACACAGTTTCTCCAACACTTCGGTGCTTCTCCCGAAAGTAGGTCAATGCAGTATGTCATCTGCCAGGCTGTTTTTGGGAAGACGTGCTCCCTGCTCAGGCATGGCGCACACTGAGCCGGCCGGCCTCGTCCCTGACGTAACCCTTCACCCAGCTGCCAAGTTACAAAAATGAATAAACCCAATTGTTTCCGTAAATTTAAAAAGATGACAAAAAAAAAAAGGGAGAGAGAACTGCAAACCAAAAAAGCCACGGTGAGCCAGAAGTGTCGTCCCCCCCCGGCCCCATCAGCCTCCGAGTCCTTTCCCTAGCATGTTATCGCAGGAATAAATAATGACTTAAAAGAGCTCGAGGGTGACGTAAGCTGTGTGGTTCTGCTCCCCACTGCTCTAGAACTCCGCAGCGGGACAGGTTCCACAGCTGAAGAGCATCTTCTCGCCCCCCGCTGCCCCACCACTGCTCCCAGTTTGAAGGGGAACAACCAGTTACCCCCACTCATCCAAATCTCCCTGCTTACACTAACGCAGGGAAAGTTTGTAGCCAGAATTAACCTTGCTGAGTCCTGGCAGCTGCACAGCTGGAGATAAATGGTTTTGCAGGCGGCAATTTTGTTCCCAGTTTTGCTTTGAAGAACTAAATATCCCTCCTCCCAGTTGAGCCAGTTTGGAGTTACCCCTTCCAGCATGAAAGGATTCCAAAACAGAGGACAAGCGTGTGTATTGGGAATGTCAAGCACTGACCTCCCATCTCCCCGCTGCCCCACAGCGGGGCACGGGAGCCACAGCCAGGGTACGGGGGGCTGTTACAAACAGGTGTGGAGAACAAGGCTGCATCTGCAGAGGTAGGTGTCCAAGTGGCACAGCTGTCTCCTTGTTTCAAGAGGTTTGATAACAAAGGATTTGACCACAGAGGCTGGGCTAGCAGCTGAACACGCTGTGCAGCATTTTGGGGCTCCTCAGGAGCAGATGACCAAGTTTTCTTCTCCAGAGACACAGTGTGATGCAGGCTGGAGGAAGAGAGCAAACACCCCAGCACCACCTGCCCTGAGGCTTTCGCCTGTGCCCTCCCCTCACCCAGGAACAGTCTCTAGGGATGATAGTTGGGCTGGACTCACATCTGCTCAGCTCTTCATCTGTTTGTGCCATCATGCAGAGGACCTCTGTCCCACCCTCATTCCCCTCATGCCCCAAGCACCAGTCTTTCATAGGAGCATGCCTCTGTGCCTCCAGGTACCCCCGGCCCCCCTCCTGTTAGAGCTGCCTCTGCAGGAGAGGAATGGAGAGAGTGCCCAGGCCATTCTGACCACAGGATACCACCAAAGCAGCCCGCCTCCATCACAAACTAGCACGTACACTCCTAATTCCCTGTCCCCTGTGAGCATGGAGCGTTACATAGACTGAACAGACAGCCCTCACAGCCAGTGGTTTCCAAGACAAGTCTAAGTAGCACCATATCAAGAAAAAAATCCCAAGTTCAGCACTTCCAAGAAAGGCTTGGCTGCTCCTGTCCCTAGCTGAAGGGGTCACAGATGACAAGCATGTGGACTTCAAGCTTAACAAGCACAGTAATGGTGCTACAAGCATCCCTCTGCACTACAGGGACGAGCAGGGACTGATCTACAAAGAACAGCACTACAAAGAACAGTGGGGGCATCCCCCCCGCCAAGCATACGTACAAATTTTAAAACCACATTTAAGTCTTCACTCCTTCCAGGGGCAGAATTAACACTCATCTTCATTAAACTCTTTATCCTAACAAGCAGTACATATATATAGAACATACACACACACACACATATGCGCATGCCAGAGCAGAGCAAGATGCAATGCAAAAAAAATGCAGAAGACACATTCAGAGCAATTTCCATTTTATTCTTGCTCATGAATCAATTTTGATTTCCCATTCATGGCAGCCCCTGTTCCCTGAACAACAGCTGTACACAAAGAGGCATCTGTCCTACCTTCAGCCATCGAAAGAGCTGTCTCCCTAATCGGTGATGGTTTAGCCAGGGTTAGGAACAGGCAAGATCAGCAGGAAAGTCTTCACTGCAGCAATGCTGCATGAATAAAGAGATCAGCAGATCTGATGAGAAGATAGAAAGTGCTCATACCAGTGCCAGAAACTCACAGAGTTTAGTCAAACATGCACACAAGCTCTCCTTCCATCAGCTAAGTTTCAGTGAAGACTTTCCTTTTAAAAAGCAAATGCTTTGAATATTAAATTGGGCCTGGGTATCCCCACTGAGAAAGCGTGCTTAGATGTCAGCAGTAGCCTGTTGCAAGTACTACCGTATTTCCAGCATCAGTCTGGAAGAGAGACCACTGAAGATGCACAAAAACACAGCCTCAGAAATTATTACTGGATTGGGAGTGCGTAAGGGAATGCAAGCTTTGGCTTCTGGAATTATCCCTGTGCAAGGAAAGCTTTCATTTCGCGTAGCAAAAGCCATCTGCAATGCAGATCCTACAGAGGGAAAAAAAAACCTACACACAAGCCCAACAGTGGTTTACATTACCAGACGGAGCCAGATACCCAACACATTCTGCACCTTCAAACGCTCTGTGGAGCCAGAGCGGATCCGTATCACCAAGATAGCAGCCAGCCTGGCTCTCCAGAAATTAATTCAGAGCCACCACACGCTATCTAGCGGACTTACACAAGCACTAAGTGGTTCACGGGCACCTGGAGCCATGATCTCAGAGATGTCATCTAAGCACGATCAGATCCAGAGGCATCTCCAAGACCAGACTGGCTCGGCAAGCAAGGAGTGCGGCGGTGGGAGCGGGGAACGCTGCTGCTCCCCTTGCAGCAAGGCTGCCGAGCACGACCTGCACACAGGTGAGCAACGCAGGGGCAGTTACTCAGACCTGGGTTTGAGATCTGATGTGCAGTTCCCTCTCAGGGCTGTAAGCTTTTAAGATGTAATGCTGAAAGCCTTCATCCAGGGGGAGGGCTGGATATGCGCTTTTCTTGCAGGAAGTTCCCAAACTGGCATTCAGCTACCAGGAACACACCAACCATTTCGGGATATGAAATACCAGCTGCAGAAACTGCAGTCCCTGCTCCGAGGCTACACCCATTGAAACCCTCCCAGGGCTGCTCGCAGGAACAGAGCGATGCAGCCCCACAAAGACTCCCACCGATTACGCGTTCATGCTGCTGCCAGTTCCAATTAGCAACGGCACGGCGCTTTCACACAGGCTCTTTGCAGCAGCCTGCCTGCGCGCTGCCAAAGCAAGCCAGCCAGCCCAGCCCGAGCCCTGACTGCTGGCCAGCCTGTTATTTGCTATTCAACACCCTGCCCTGCGCCCGCCCCAGCCCTGCCTCGCTCCGCACTTTTCCCTTTGGAAACCTATCAAATGCCTTCGGTAAGCCGAACACACTCCTCCTGCTAAATGCCTCTTATTCAACCCCACCGGGGTACATCCACTGAGCTGCAGCTTGTCGGTTCGGCACATCAGCCGGCTCCTGAACCTGGCACTGCCAGGGGTCCCCCCCAGTCTTGCCCCCCCTTGCTCCTGCCAGCGCCCTGCTGTCCCCACAAGCAGGAACTCTGTTATAGCTTCCAGGTTTGGGCGTTGGCTCTGGAGCTGAATTTTCCATCTTCCCAAATCCAAAGAGCTTTTAGTTGAAACATTTGAAAAAAAGGTTTGACTATTTCCACCCTCGGGCCCTCCCCTGAGCTCACAAACACATCTATTCCTCAGTGGATGCACTGTCTGCCCTCGATGCACAGGGGCCCCTTTGTTCAGGGATCAGAAGCCGAAGCAGAAGGGACGGACGAGGCTGTCAGCTCCAACAAGGTACCTTCCCCTGCCTGACACAGCAGTTATTTGAACTGACACCACCAGCAATCTCGCTGCATGCAGGGGCGTACCTGCAGAGCCCATTCCCAGAGGGCTTTTCTTCGGAAGACAGATGTTACAGATGTTTCAGCTCAGAGCATGTGTGTGAATTACACAACTCATTACTGCTTTTGTGTTGGGCTGCTACAAAGAGGAGAGGTTAAATATGTCCTATTGGAGGCTGAGAGGCCTCTGTAGAAAAAACGGGTGTCTGAAGCTTAAAAGGTTTTTAAATATCTGACAAAGGAAGGAATCTGCTGGCGAGCACAACCCTTGTTTGTTTGCATCCAGCTGTGGCTGACACTACCCATACTTGCTGTTTGCCAACTAACACCCCCTCCAGCAGTTCCCGCATCCAACATGCGGCAAACTGGAGCTGCTCTTTGCTCCACGCACCTTGGCTTCCAGTTACAGGCACCACCTCACCACCCCTGTCCCATGGTCAGCTCCTTGCCGTACAAACAGACAGAAACCTCACTCCTAAGCCTTTCCCGAGTGGCTCGCGTACAGTCCCTCGTACCTGTTTTTTTTGGAGAAGATCCCCCATGAACTGTAGCTGCTAAACATGATGAACGCAGCAGTCACACTGGCTGCTCCCCATTTCTTTTTCCCTGCAGACTAGAAAGATGTCCCGTTGAATCTCACTGCTGGTAGCCAAGTGCAATAAGGTTTTCCTCTGGATGTGGATTCCCCAGGCATTACACACATTACCTGGCTTCTTCAAGCACGCTCTGTAAGAGTCTCCTCTTTCACATCGCTATCGTTACTACCTCCACATTATCAGCTTGACAAGTTTTACAATACAAAGCTATAAATATTCCACTTTCCGAGTTATTTACCAGCCCTGACTTGCCGCCAGCATCTGTTTCAGTTTCCCCCTCTGCTTTGCCAGTTACGTGTTGCAGGACTGGCCAGTTGTCCAGGCACCATTCACACAGACTTTAAAAGCAGGCAAACCGCATGCTTCGTGGAGCAGGGGGAAGACAAGGCTGTCCCACCCAGCAGCCACACCACCTCACGAGCAGGAAGGTTGTGAGGAGCTGAGTCTGTCCCAGCAGCAGCTCTGAGCCTGCCTCCCATGCCAGCCTGCTCCTGATGAACGCCTTGGAGCTGGGCACGAGAACTGAGCCCAACGCCCAAGAGCCACAGGCTCCCCTCCTCCCGCAGAGGGGAGACCCCAGGGGGCCCTCCAGACTCCCCCACCCAGAGCACTCTAATGGCAATCACATATATATGCAGCAGGCACAAATATGTGTACGAGGACATCTTCCTATCAAGCCTTCTTTTAGGGAAGGGCAGAAGGTAAGGCAGCCATAACTGGCTGAAGACTCTCACTGAAGTCTCAAACTCAGCTTTTGTAGCGTACAAGTCACTTAGCTCTTCCCCCCTCCATGGTCAACATTACCTGGCCAGACAAAGATTACAGTGGCAAAGAGATCAGAATCGTTTCATGGCAGCAGAGAGGTGGCATCGTGGCTTTCAGCGCTGAGTGGTTAAACAGTGCTTTGCTCCACACTGAAGGCAGAGGCAAGTTCAAGGCGCCCTAGGTCAGCATGTTCCTCAGCCAGCGGGAATATACCTGACAGCTGGCACAGGACTAGGACCGAGGAGTTTAGTATCCTCCCTGGACGTAAAGGCTAACTGAATGCAAAAGCAGTCGTAAGAAAAGGAGCTGACTATGCAAGTTTTGCTAGTTTTGTAACCGCACCTTCAGTTTGCCAAGCTAGACCGTAACAGCTTGAGTAAAATCCCAGCTATTCTCCTGCGGAGAGCCTCCAAGAGAGGGGGGGAGAGGGAAAGTGGAGCATCTTTAGAGATAAACCCTTACCCACATTCAGACAGGCACCGCAAGGTACAGTGGCCGACCAAAGAACTACAGAGTACCAAGAAACACAACAGATCTCCCTCTGGCTAAAACCAGGCCCAGCTAGTTAAAAAACCCTTATTAAAAGGGACATCCAGCAGCAAGTATAACCCCTTCTTGCTTTACAAAGGGATGATCGATACTGACTGTCTCAATAGCAGCAACAGCAGCAAATCCTCAAGATCACTTCAACGTGAGCAGCCACTCAGCTGGTGAGATTTAAAAAAAACCCCTCTCTGTACCCTGTCCGGGGATTCTTTTATAGCTCTTTAATGCTGTGCAGTGTTAGAGAGCTCTGCCTTCCTCAACCACTGTAATAAATACATATCAATCTCTTTCAAATTTAATAAATAGAGATCCTAAAAGCTTTTTCTGGATCTGCTTTCCATTCAATTAATATAACACAATACCAGAGCAATGAATTATTGAAGAGAAATACAAGCCAGAGCTTTCACAAACATGCTCTACTCTAATAGCAATTTATTACAAATTAATAGCATGCTGCATTTCCTCCTGCATCATGAGAACTGGGAATCATCTGCACTGTCAAGCTACACCAGCCACGAAAACTTCAGACCTGCCATAAAACACTACAGTCCTGAGCACAAATAAGCTCACAGTGGGAGATGGGAACAGGAGGAGGGATGGACAACCAACAGGAAAAAAAAAGAACTCACTTCTCTGAGCATTTTCTACTCATGAAACAACATGGTTTGTATAGAAATAATCAATCTTTTCCCATCTTTGCTTGTATCAGTCCTCAAAAACATGCTCAGTGTGTGGGGCTGACAACATGGTGCATGTTCATTGCTGCATGAAAGTTTAAGATAAGCATTGCTGTGAACAGAATTGATTAATGCACAATATGATAATTCATATTTGCACATTTAAAATTACATCTGCTCAGCAGGAGGCTTCTAACATTTTTCACACCCTGCCCTTAACAACATGCTTGACCCAAAACGACTCTCTAACAGTCATATTAGAGATTAATCCCAAATTGAAAAAGCAACATCATTTTCTTCAGCAAAGAAATCCAAATGCCCAACCAGCCAGAAAGATACATCACGTTTCACCGAGCTACTGCTCTGGAAGTACTCGCAACAAGCCCATCAAGAGCAACATGGGGATTGTCACAGGCCTGTTTAAAGATCCCCTACCAGTCAGTGAGTTCAAAGCTCTTGTTTAATGTGCTTCTTGCTAGAAATCATCTGAGCACGTTGACCCTCCAAATGCATTAGTGCCCCACGCTGGGAAGGCGTTACGCTCTGCAGCAGACAGGCAGGCATCTCCAGCGGCATGTCAGCCAGGAATCCCTCCTCCGTCAGGGCAGCAAAGCCCCCAAAACCACAGTGGAGAGCAGACGCCAAACCAGAAGGGGTCTTCCCTCAACAGCTTTTCTGTTTCCAACATCTGTTTAGAA
Source organism: Falco rusticolus (assembly GCF_015220075.1). Lineage (NCBI taxonomy): Eukaryota > Metazoa > Chordata > Aves > Falconiformes > Falconidae > Falco > Falco rusticolus. Next base: position 37,946,252 of record NC_051190.1, read on the forward strand.
ATGAACTCTCCTGACAGACAGAAAACACGCAGCCACCACCACAACCGCTGTACCACCTTTTTCAACTCTATTAAACGCACCCAACCTCTCCCCCCAGCCCAGCTTGCCTTCACCAAGCAGCTTCTCAGCTCGGTTAACCCTTGCAGCGTTAGATTCGGTGTCTCCCCATCCTCACTCGCAGCACGGCAGCGAACTCACCTCCATTTTTGATAGCTCTGATCCCTCGATGGAAATCTTCGAAGCTGATGACTCCAAGTCCACTTGGATCGAGGTACTTTGTTAGGTCCTTTACCTGCAAACACAAAAGCAGGGTTACCCACAGAGCCCTTCAGGGAAACAGCATCTTCCATCAGAGAAACACCTTGTAACACTTTTTTTTCTCCTTACAAGAAAAAGATTTGAGCTAACGACAGTGAATTTCTTAAACCGACACCAAAGCGTGGCCATTCTCCTTGAAGGGAATATGAGTAATCAGTATGGAGGGGTTAATTAGCACTTGGCTGGTGCTGAAACTATCGGTTAGTCTTGGAACATATGTTAGGGCAGTACTTCTTGCAACCCGGTCCTGCTCTGCCAGGGGTTTGTTTATTTTTATGGTTTCTAAAGAGGTCCTATCTTAATTGGGAAAATTCAGTAATAGGCTGCCCAGTAGGAGGGCCCAATTAATAGGATTCAGTGATAACGAACTGCTCCATGTTACAAATTTAGACCATATAATTGAAACATTTTCACAATTAGACAATGCCCAAGGGGGCAGGAATCACGTCAGCCAGCGAGGATTAGGATGCGGCTGCTGGAGCAGGCGCACATGGAGCGGGGGACACTTGCGAGACCCAGTGAGGACGATCTGGGCTCCTCGAAGAGAAGCGGCAACATCCTGAGGGCAAACCCACAGCTGCTCCTCACGGTTCAGCCAAAGGCTTAGGAAAGGTGCCGTTGGCTCCTTCCTTCCAGGCTGTCACAAGCTCACCCTTCAGAAAACCCTTTACACCACTGATGCTTCTCAAGCCAAGACAATTCAATTATTTTTAACAATTTAAATTTTGAAGGTGCTCAGAGCCGCCCGACTCATTCTGTGTCAGCAGGGGGGTTGGTTTGCTTTCTTTTTTCTTAAACCCAGGTATGCGTTTATACAGGGAAATCAGATATGCAACAAGCTCGGAGCTGTTCACCCATGTATCCACGTGGTTTCCAACACGTCTGGGAGAGGCAGGCGATGTCTCTGCTTCAGACACCCCACCTCCCCACAGCAGCGCTCAGCACCTGGCAGGGCTGGGACCATAAAAACCACCCGGCAGTGCCTCTGCGGGGGTGGCCACGAGCCCCAGCATAGTACAGGCTTGCCCACCCGCCAGCTTACCCCATCACCAACAGGGAGAAGACAACACAAGCATCTTTTCTAGTTTCCTGGGGAACTTTTTTGATAGATAACAAAAGTGCTGAACTCGCCACGCATTGACTTGAGTGAGTCAGGCTTCTTGTATGTCAAACAAAGGTATTTTAGAGTAATAAAAACAACTCTCAGGAATGTGTCAGTTCTAGTTAATGCATCTGGCACCTTCTTTGAGTTCAAAGGCTGTAGCTTAATTTGTTATCTGTGTATACAGATAACAGAAATGCAAGTGACATTTCATCAAACTCGATAAGCCTGTAAGCTACGATCATGACACACTCAAGTATAGTTTCTGCAATGGTCCAGCCGCAGTGACACAGGGACACGCCAGGCAGGGCTGCTCACAGCGCTGCCACAGTGTGGGCAGCTCCTCGGGACAAGGAGGGTGTAAGCCCCCGTGCCCACCCCCCAGCAAGGCACCTCTCCCACACCGGTGCTTGTGCAAGAGACAGAGCAGCCGGACAAGTATCTTGTTTATGCAACAGAACCACCTATAGATTTAAATTGAGCCGTGGGCAGGAGGAAACAAGGGGAAACGTTTCTTAAAACTTCACAACCCTGACATTACGGACGCAAACAACCAATAGCCACACAACTGATGAAGCTCAAGCCCATGGTGGTATGTTTGTGCTGATCCAAACCTGCCTGTATTTGCTGCTCAGGTTTAAAAAGAATTAACTGTTACATCGAGACACCACCACCAGACTGAGTGTGGTGGCCACTGACACCCACAAGAGCTCATAACACACAGAAAACAGACCATGAGCAGGGCCTGCCTGTGCCCCCGGCCCCTGAGAGAGGCTGTGTGTCCTGTGCGCCAGCACCCAGCATCTCCCAGCACCCACAGTAACGAGCCAGGGGGGACATCCTTGCCCATGAGCATCTCACTCTGCCTCTGGGGCTGCAGGCTCCAGAAGCTCACTGCCTGCTCTGTTCAGCAGTGCCTTCTTTTAAACTCTTCTGCACCTGCACCTATTTTCTGCTATTCCATCAACTGTCTCACAGTTCTACCACTGAAAGATATGGAGAGGTGCAAGTATGATCCCTGTGGACCACACTCACCCTCCCCAGCCAGGCAGCTGCTCCAGCCCCTTGGCCATTTTAATCATGTTCCCCATCACCCTCCCATCTTTTTTGAAGATGAAGACCAGAACTGCACACACTAGCCAAGACAGGGTACATCAAGATCTTGAATGATGCCAGAGACCCTCAGTGCTACTCTGATACCCCCTCCTGATACCCACTGCACTGCTCACACCCGAACTGTCACGGCACTGAGCCACCCACACCGGGAATGGCCAACGACAGCGCTGGCATCTCGCTCCTGGGTCATAACTGCCAGTATTCTTCATTTTGATGATGAGGCTAAAAAAGCTACCTTATGTAGGACAGTTGGGAAGAACCCCAAGCGTTACGGCTCAAACTGGTTTAGATTAGCAAATCTTCGCAGTTCTGAAGTCACAGATTTGTTGGTTTTAGCTGAAGACTGATGTGCAAGAGCGGAGTAGTTAACACCGTGCTCCTATTAGCACAAAAGCAAAAGTTAACACTCTACCAAACGGCAACATTAAGCAAAAAACAGGCCACAGTCACGTGGAGGTTCCTGCTTTTGGCCAGCAAGACATATTTAAAATACAGGCTTTGCTCAATGTGTGTGTTTGTAGCTGGTTACAAAGTCTCGTTGACGAAAGAGCACCTAGAAACACAGCGCATTAAAGAGTCAGAGGATGACTCTGTTTAAACAGCTGACTTAAATCCTGGTGGAAAGTGAGAGGTTTAAACCCCTTGCAGTCAATCTGCTTTAAGCTGAGCGTGGCCGCAGGCTGCAGCAGCGGAACCAGTGGTGAGAGCTGCCAGGGGCTCTGCTCCCCCCACGGGGGGACACGGCACAGCCCAACCCAACGGCAGAGTGAGCTCCTCGCATGACCCCAGAAGGGATCCTCCTGGTGAGGGACACAGAGGGTGAAGCAGACTGGGGAGGAGGAGGAGGGGGGAGGTCACCTGGCACCTCAACAACCGAATAAGAACTACTCATTGCACCAACTACACCAGCACGTCTTCAGAGCCCTGCACGCTGGCAGGGCATTTCGCCTTCCAAAACCAACCGGACTGGGTGGCAACCAGCACCCACCCCCAGCAGCCCCTCCAAGCTCCAGCCCCCGGCCCCGTGCTATTCTGCACCGGCCGGCCACAGCTTCCCCACCATGTCAGGCAAGAGGAGACTCCTCGCTTCGACGCAACGAAACCAGTTCAGTACATGGTTTCAAGCCCCAGTTAAAGCCAACGGTGGCGACTCCCAAGTTCAAATTCACACAAAGGCTTGGCAGCCACGCAATGGAAGCTTTCCAGGGAGGGGAGGGATGCCCCAGCTGTGAGCGGCTCCGTTAAGCAGGCTGGAGGAAAAGGAAGCTCCAAGCCTTTTCTTTTTATCCTTACGTCCCCACCACATCGCAGATGGATTCAGCAGAACAAAATATCCACTGTGCTTGTTTTAAGCACTGACCTCTGAAGGAAGCGAGGGCTGTTGCCGGCCAGCCCACACCCCTCCTCGTAACCCCTGAGCCTGCCAGAAGTTTTCCCTCGTATTCTGGCAAAAGCTGGGGCTGTATCAGCTTCCAAAAATAAATTCTTTGGAGGGGTGAAATGAGGGTGGGAGATTTCTAGCGGCCACAGCAGTCAGGCACCCCACAAGGCAGAGCTGGCTGAGCTCAGCTCCTGCAGTCGTTTGGTATCTCACACGGACGATGCTTCCAGGGCCACTGCTTGCCCTCCACACCACGTAAGCTAGCCACTTGATGACACTGTGGCGAGAGGAATAAGTCAGCGTTTCAGTACTGCTTCACTGTACACAGATGCTGGAAGCAAACCCACAGGAGACAAAGAAGAGGAATTGGTGTTGACGTATTCCTCAAATATCCCCAAACACCCGAGGCAGGCCAGCAAGCAGGCTGCAGTTCCCACCATGAACTTGTGCACCTGCAGTCTCACACTGGCGGCGATAAGCAGACAGACGCTTTCGCCTTGAAGTCGCTCCCTCCTTTCCTTGAAGAGGATCCGACACAGCGTCTCCCTCCTCTGAGTAACAGGACAGGCGCTGAGGTAAGCCACGGCAAACTGGGCGAGGGTGAAGAGCAGGTCTACTTAGTAGATGACTTCTACTCTCAGGTCCCCAAAGGGACCAACCACATGGATTATGTTCAAAAAGAACCTAGAGAGATGTTAGATACCTAGAGAACCCAGAGAGCTGTTAGAAGGACACCGAGAGACCTGTCCAGATAAGGAACAGCACACCAGAGGCTTACCCGGGTTGAACCGGGTGTCTGCCTTGGTATGTTTTGGCCGCTTGAGCAATCAGCACGGACAATCCAGCCCATCCAGGAAAAAGACAACAGAACCAGTAAGCCCAGTCTAGATTCTGACTGGGTGACACAGCCTGCAAATTGCTGGCTGGGCCTTGATTTTAACCCAAAACATCAGATGAGCCATTAACACAACTGCCAGAGGAAGACCTTCACCGGGGAATTGCTGCCATACTTCACCCGAGCACGCAGCGCTGGCTGGGGACCACTGCAAAAAGCAGCAGCTACCTACAAGCAGTCCGACACGCATTCACGTTTCAATTATTAAAAACTGTTTCCACAGAAAGGCAAAGGTTTAAGCTTAAAAAGCGCGCATGGGGGCACTCAAACCCGAGCTTTGAAAGCAACTACTCAGTGTGAGGGTGGGTTGGGTACCCCCACCTCAAGTAGCCGTTCCAGCAACTAGGTTGTGGTGGGCAAGGGGAACACATGGTTTCACACGTCCATCCCAGCTGGCTCCAGCTGCCAGCCCCGCTGCCGCTGGGCTCAGCAAGCCCCCTGGACACCAACGTGCGGCTGTCAGCAGGCTGCGTGCAGGGAAAGACCATCACGCTGCACAAAAGACCATCACAAAAGCTCAAAAGGAGCAGAGCTCCGCTACAGGGGATGAAACAAGAACGCGCTGGGTCCCCTGCACAGCCCTCTCCCACAAACACACACCACTGCCATGCAGTTCTTACCGCCACCCCTTCCCAAACCATTTACCGATAGGAAATTTTTCTCTCCTGAATGGAATATGACAGAGGACTAATCGGTTTAAGGACCTCACCCTTGTCTCTTACACTACAGAAGAAATGGGAGCCTTCGTGGTCAAACCGAAACACAAAGCGAGGCGGGACCAGGCAGGGAAGCGGCAGCTCCAGCATCAGCCTCCAAAAGGCCGGCTCCCACCCGGAGCCCCCCGGGAAAGCCTGCGGAAGGAAAGCAGCTGCCCCCTCGGTGGGCAAGGACCCTGCGTATGCACAAGGGGAAGCGAGTAACAGCAGCTCTTCACCACCGCTGTCAACAGGCCAGGAAGGTTTCCAAAACATTTATGTAGCTGTTTAATCAGCTTTTCACAACCAAGCACAGTGCATGCAGACGTCGCTCCCCACACATCTGGACATTTGGCTTGAACACGGGCTTGAACAGAAAATAAAACTTTGCTTGCAATCCAATGCTGAGCTTTCTCTATCAGCCTCTACTTCTCATTTTCTCCAGCTGAACTGTGCTCCTCTTTGCTGCCCGCACGCTCTGCTGCCTGGATCCCTGCCTGCCTTGGTGCAAGGCTCCACGCTATGTTAAACATGCTCAAAGCCAGCCTTTATCTTCTGTTTGGCCTTTAAAAAGGCTGCTCAAACCACCTCCCCCCATCTGAAGTCTCGGGATTGTAGCAGAATCTGGTTTACCAGGCTCCGTCTGCAGACGGCCTGCCATGCCCGGCAGCGCCAAGCTGGCCCGCTTCATGCTGCCGGTGGGAAGGGTCTCCAGCAGGGACAACACGTGGGGCAGCAGGAGCAGACCCCTGCCCGCCAGCAGTCACCACACGAGCCAGCACACTTTCTCTGCCAATTTACAATTTGAGGACTTTCAAGCAAAACAGAGGACCAAAAATATCTTAACATCCAGTGGGTCTTGGAGCTTTAAACATAGGAAACTCATTTATATGGAATGTAAATCCAGGTACCTCTCACATAACTCTGACTACCCTCTTCTGTCTGCAAGAAGCCCAAATCTGCTCTGAACATCTTTTATCTTTGGGGGAAAAAATAGTACTGTAAATCACACAATCCCTGAACTCAAGCGGCAAGAAAGCGAGCACCACCCAGGCATACCCGCCAGATGAGGGCATTTTCAGCCAGTAAGGTGCAGGAGAGGGCTCAGCCAGATGCCCTCCTCTTTATCTTTAGCCAGATCTTTGGCGTGAAGTGGTACACAGGAATTTAACAGAGCAAGCACACACAATGTAAAAATCTCTCATGGTTATGCAAAGGTGGATGCAGCACCGCTACCCTCTGCACTGAACAGAAGGGTACGGAGCCAACATACTCATTTGCTTGTAAAAACCCACTTTGTTTCTCAAGGCTAAACCCATCCTTTGAAGAAAAAAAAAATAATTTCTTTTAAAATGCTAATTACAGAAGTAGTTGTATTTTTTAATCTTTGGGAAATGTGCAAACATGCTGGAACTGCTAAATCTCCTGCAGCCAAACACTGGAGCAGCTGTGCAACCTGCCAAAGACATCGCTGTCCCTATACAGCCGTCCTCTTTAGATCATGCAGTCGCTAAATCAATGGGTTGCAATGTGATCAGCTAAAATGAATTGATCCCTGTTAATGCAGCATTTGTCTGGGCTAAGACAACATCCATCCCCCCTGTGCTGGGTGCTGAGAGAGCACTAACATGCTGGCAGCGTGAGCAAAACTTAACGTTGCTTCATGCGACGTATTTCCCAGACTGTTGCTGTGATGTGAACCACACTCGCACTGATGCCAAAGCCAGCAGCACCCTTTCCAGCCCTCCACTTGGGCTGCTTCACCAACAGCAGTGAACAAGCAGGCTGAGTGGAAGGCCGGTAACTCAGGATTACGCTGGCTCCAGCAATGTTTATAGGAACTGACTCCATAATTTGTTAAAGGATCTGGCGTTACAGAAAACAGGCAGAACCTCAGAGCAGGTTTCTATTCTGCTGCAATTACACCTAATTAACTAACCTTTAAAACACCCTCAAGGAGACAGATCTAATTACAGGGAGAAGCAATGGTCAATTGTGAGTAAGCGGTGCAAGAGCTGCATTATTTATTTCACAAGTGGCAGTGCTTATCCAGGGCTGCTCCGAGTGCGCTGCGCTCTGAGCTTTGTCAGAAGCTCCAAGAGCAGATAAGTAGGCAGATTGCATCTCTCTTTAAAGGTCCACCATAAACAACACTTAGTGAAGATGCTTTCTGCAACATCCCTCCCTATCTTGCACAGACATCAGTTCCCCTGTCCTTGCTGCCACTTCAGTCCCAGAGGCTTCTGACACTTGAAATCAAGAAATCTTTCTGAGAAGGAGACAAAGACAGATTCAGCCTGGTTTATTCTCATCTCTTCCTGCTATGGAAGAAATAATCAAACCTACTATTTAAGGCAAAAGGGGAACAAACCTCCCATGTTTCTCCATCAGCCTGCAAATATTTAAAGAACTGGAAGGGGAGAGGGATCACCCACAGACCAAGGGAAAGAAGCCCCAGTAGTTTGACTGTTTCAAGGAAACAAACTGAGCAAGATCCCCAACAGGAACAAGCTCCCTTCCTTTCCTACCTGCCCAGGATGACAATATCCTCGCCATTTAACACATCCACTTCCTAACAAATCCTCCTTCCTCCTGTTTACCCAAGAGAAAAGCTGCTCCGCGTGCCGTCGCCTTTCGATGCATGTCACCTGCTTGGGGCAGTTTCCACACCAGTCCTGCACCCAGCTGACTTTGGCCTTGGGACTGAGTACTTCATGAACAGGAGAGAATTTCCTCCCCAGCAAATGATTACTTTCCCTTTTTGGAAGTTGATGAAGTCTCCAAGTCAACTGTGAGCCAAGAACAAGCCCAAAGCTGATGCAGAGAAGCAAGTCTCCTGCATTTGCCACTGTCCGGGTGCCATACGCATCGGGAGCGTGCAAAGGAAAACTTCCCTTCAAACGTTCCAGATTCAACAGGAAGAGCAACAAGATGCCAGAATACGTTTTAAAGAGCTGGCGGCCAAAAAAAAGCCTGAGGACCCAGATCCTTCCTGTCGACTTTCACAAGAAGCCAGAAGACATTGGTGCACCCAGCCAGATCCTCAGTGCCCAGCGTGTGGCCGAAGTGCCACATGCCTTTGCCAGCCCAGATCACTCATATTCAGCAGTTTTGGGTTTTTCACCTGCTGGTAGAAATTCCTCTGGTCTGTACTATGTAAGAGGAGTGAGTGCAGAACCTTTTCGGACTTGAACTTTTTCGGACTAACACCGCCAGCTCCAAGACTTACTTGCAGGCATCTGTAACACCCCTATGCTAACCACAGCTTCAGGAGCCACGCTTTGTTATATTTTTAAGCGTGTTCTCAAATTTCAAGTATGACTATTTCCAAATTGTCCATTGATTGTTGTCACTGAAGCATAAAAACTTATTTAAATAAAACAACTTCAAGGATGGTTTGGATACACAACAGGAACATAAGTTATCCAAATTTAATCGTGTTTGTCTCAAGTGTTCCAGATTTTCTGTTGCTAACTAAGTGCTCAAAGGCTTCAGCAGCGATGCTCTACTATAAACATACTCATTTGTTTAATGAAACTTGAAAAGTGTTCTTCCTCCACCCTCCAAAACATCGAAGGCTTTGTTTCTAGCTTTTGTTCCTCTAATGGCACGGGAAACCTGTTCTTACCCTTCCAAACACACAGCTCGGAGGCAGGAGAACAGATTTTTAAAAAAAATTAAGAAGTTTAGTGCTAGGTTACTTCTTACATAAAACACAAGCATTAACGTGGGCTGGAGCCACCTCTGCAGGACAGCCAAGCGCCCCAGCCAAAGCCACCCCAGCTCGGGGCAGGATGGCTGCACCCTGCCAGGGTGCAGGACTGGGGCAGAAAGTGCCGATGTAGGATTTTGGGGCTGGTCTGAACAGACAAAAAGCAACTGAATAAAACCAGCCAGGAGGTCACATACTGAGGACCAGGCATCTGAAGATGCTGAACATTTTGCAGCACCTGGTCCAGTTTCAATGTCCCCTGCAAGAAGCCCAGGTATTTCTGTGACAAGGGCTGTTTGCTTACAGAACAGGCTGTCCGGGCTTACAAATCCAACCTGCTCCTGCTTCTTCCCAACCAGGTTAGCCAGCAGCACAAAACCCCCATGGCACACCACCAACCAGTTCCTCTCACTAGTTCTCGACCCGCTTTTACTAACTGACCTTCTCCAATGTACAACATACATGCTAGAATCTGTGAAACAAGATTGTAACAACCAAAACCAGGAGAAACGTATTGCTGCCAATGCACAAACAGAGCAAACCATGGAAGCAGGGGGAAGTGAGCTGCATCTCTCAACTTGGAAACCCTGGGAATTTGGTGAGCACTGGCAGCCTCTCTGGCTGCAGAGGTGAAGCCCAGGTGAGCACAAGACTGTCCTCGACCAAGCAGCTAAACATTAGGGAGCCAAGTGTGAGAACTCACTCGCCTTTCCCAGCCAGACTGAGCCAGCCATGCTGTCACAGCTAAGTGTATCATACAACCCGCAAAGCGTAACGACTCCTTTCTTTTTTAGAGCTGCTTCAAACTGTTTCCCTCCTTTTGGCAACCCTTGATGCAGCCTTCAGAAGGGGCTGTTAGTGCAAAGGCAAGTACACAAAGCAGATATGCTGGAGGGAGGGGAAAAAAGCACGGAACGGTTTCTAGGCTCAGAAGTAGATTCTCAGAAGAAGGGAGAAGCGGCTGAGATGCCATGTGGAGCTTGGGAAGCCCAGGACTTCAGCATCTTGTAAGCACCAGGTGTACCAGCCTCACAACAACAAGAAACCCCATGACAATGCTGATGCTTCCCCAGCAGCCACCACACGCCGAGCACCCATCAGCTCCTCTAAGCAGAGGAGCAGCAAGAGGTCTGGGTTTTGCTCCCCACGCTCCACTCCAGCTCTGCGGGTCTCTGCCAGGCTGGCAGCCCATCACCTGCCCTTCACCGCAGATGGCCTCCATGCCCTGGGCTTTCAGCCCTACCTCTCCCCCTGGCACCTCTCCACACCTCTGCCGCTTGCCCCCATGACACCACCAAGGGACAGATGCTCTACCCCAAGTGGTGCGGCACAAAGTCCAAGAGCGAGTTCCCTGTCGCCCACCAAGGCCTCCAGCACCTCCCTTGGACCTCTCAGGGCACACAGCCTCCCACCAGCCTTGCTCCTGCTCTTCGCATCCTTGGGCTGTGCTCCTGCCAGCACAGTAGTCCCAGAGCTCCAAGTAGCCAGGAGAGGATTAGCTAGCTGCTGCATCCATTTAGCAGGCATAGGAAAAAAATTCCACAAGGATATCCAATTTTTTCTTCCCCCTCCAGGCCCCCAGCTGTAATCTCACGCACACACAGTGAGCAGAGGGAAGAACTGCTGCTCCCCTGGAAAAAATAAGGAATGTGGCCATGCAAAAGGGAGGCAACAGATGCCTTTTAATCCCTCCACAGCCAAAAGGCAGCGGCGAAAGCCACAACGTCCTGCTCAGCTTTTAAAGCCAAGGTGGAACTGAACACTATTTTCTTATTAGAAGTGTTTCACTTCCAGCACAGCTGTGCTCGCCCCGAGCAGCAGAAGGGCCCCTCGGGCAGCCCCCCATTTCATGCCGCATTTGCTGGGGATGGCAGAACTATGGAGCGGCTGCGTGGATCCCGGTCTGGCACCGTGCCCTGTGCCCCGCCACAGCAAGCACTCACCGCTTCTTTCCTGCCCTTGACAGCTTCTGTTCTCCAAAAACCGCTGGTTTGGGCTCCTTTTGCCTCCCGCACATTTTGCTCGAGCCCAGTTTCCTATTGGACTCTAGCAAATGGATTTTCCACAGGGCTGTCGGCAGTCAGCTCCACCGAGTCTTGCCAGATTATGCGGCTCCCAGCACCAGGTCCTCTCCCTCCCACTTTACTCCTTCTCCGGGGAGAGAAATAAACAGGAACAGCCCGGCACTCCGCGAGCTGAAAACCCCTCCAGAAGCAGCAGTGACTCAAACCTCGGTGTAACACTACTGGTATTTCACTAAGCGGTATTGTAGCAAAGGGAACAGCAGCTCTTTTTCCTAAAAACTACAAGGCATTATAAACCAAAATAAAAATCAGGAGACTACCAGGCTGCTTGCAACGCAACCTAACAGAGGGACATTCAGCCTGCGAACAAAGCCTAGCCACCAGCTGTAACCAACCCTTGTAACATGGACAGCACCACGGGACATCCCCAGAGTTGTCACCGTCCCATGCCAGGACCCCAGTGGTCTCTGCAGTGCTGGGGACATGCCAGAGCCAGGACCCATGCAGGCAATACCAGAACTGGTATCAATTAAGCAAGCACTCAAATTTGCATCAAACACCGCTGCCATCCAATTGCTTGTTTCGGCTTAATTAGTCACCTCAGCTAAGGTAATGCTCAGTGAGCAAGCTCAGCAGTTTGGTATCGCTGGTGTATCTATTAAAAGGGTTTTTTTCCTGTTACAATATAAGGAGCTGGCTGGGGAGAAGCAGTGCTCGGAGCACGCTGGGCACCGAGCAGCCTGGACCCCTTCTCCCAGGCAGCCTCCACACATCTCCCTGCTTTAACAGCCATTTTCTCCCTAGAAAGGGGAAAGGCACTGACCAAAGCCAGGGCTAAAGCAGGCACCGACCCCAGGACGTTCACAGCTGTAAAAGCCTGATGGCAGCAGCGGAGGGGCCCCATCCCACACCCACAGCTCGCCGGGGCTCTCCCTTTCCCACCTCCATCGAGCAGAGCCCCGGCCCAGCCCCAGGCTGCCGCAGCTCCCACCACCGCTCACGTGGCTCCGAGTTCTGCTCCAAGCCCCTTTCGGCCGGCCTTCCCCCCGCGGGGCCAGCGCCATCCACTCCAGCTCGGCGGCAGCGGCAGTCTGGGAGGAAGCTGTCCCCAAGGCTGCCCTTGGTCATGTTTCCTCCTCTTCCCTCCTCCTCCTCCACCCACGAGGCCGTTAACTTACTCTCTGCCCCATACCAACTCCAGCAGAGGCTCTACAGAAAGGGAGGAACCTCACTGCAAATTGAAGTTTGGGAAGAAGAGACAATTGCTGTCCAGCTCTGAGCAATGCAGAAAACACAAGCTGGCATTTCCACCGCTCCATGACACCTTCAGGGTTATTCCTTGGGCTTGGATGTCTTGGGTTCCCAAAACAAGGTTCATGCCAGGCACCACTGATATTAACTGTGACCCCCCTACTCGTACAAGGGATGAGCTCACCTTGAGCCTGAAGGTATCCTCCTGCTATCAAGCAGGAACATACAAAGATACTAAGAAACTGTGATTTTTATGCCTTATGAAATCCATGGTGTTTCTCCCACCGTGTTCAGTTAAAGTTCCTAAGCTGGGAAGCCTCAGAGCTGGACCGGCAGCTCCGCAGCACCAGTGGCAAGCATCAGCCTTCCGCAGCATCCCACGCGTGCTTCGCCATCACCGCACAGCCCGGCCACATGCAGACCTGCCTCCACCCGCATCACCAGCGATGCGCAGGCTGTCACAGCCCTGCTGCCACCAGCAATGCCGCAGCTCAGCACCTGCCTCCTCTAGGCAGAGGCATCCTGCGAAAGATCAGTTTGAAAGGGGACCCAAAGATGCAATGCTTTTCAAGTGGAAAATGAAAGCTGAGAGGAGCTCTGGGGGGTCTGCCGGGCTAGAAGAGAGAAGCACGACTGCTTTGCAGACTTGGTTTGGCTAGTTAGGCAAACAGCTGTACTGCAGATGCGCTGTCAGGACAGCGGCTCCAAGCAGCTTAATGCGGCACCGAGAGCAATCCTTCTAGTCCAAGAGGAGGGGGAAATGCTTTCGGCATGTGGGAGCACAAGAGTCACTGAAAGTATAAAATGCACAATTCCCCAAGGACACATTTCACCGTCTGTGTCAGCAGGCGCATTTCACAATGTGAACACAGTAGCAGGAGGATCTCAAATCACTACCTAATGCTGTTTATCCCCGTGAACGCGCCTCCCTGCCAAACCACTGGCTCGGACCTGATGAGTCAGATGGCATTTTAAGTTTTGAGCTGCTGGAGCTCGCACTCCGCTGTGTCCCCCACCGGCACCCCGCTCCCCTGCCCGCAGCACGCCCGATGACACCGCCACCAGAGAAGCACTGCTGATCCCACGGAGCAGCTCACCAGAACCAGCCCGGCAGCACTGTACCTATATTTTCCATGGGTGTTTGAATGTAAGCAAACAAGCAGAGGGAAGGGCTGGCACTCCTCACTCCAAGCTCACGTGGAGGAACCAGTCCTGTGTGCTAGACCAGAAACCCAAGGACAATGATGAAAGGATGGAGCCAGGCATGAGAAACAGGGAAATGCAAGGCACGGCCACCCCCAGCCCACTGCCTGCTCTCACGGGGACAGTACTAGCAGCTTTCTGGTGCTGGAAACCAAATGGTCCCAGGGGAGAGGGGAAGCAGAGGGTGGCCCAGCAGATCACCCTGCCCAAGCAGAGCCATTGGCTGCGCTTGATGGGAACTCATTTGCTTTGCAAAAATTGAAAGCCAGAAAAAAAAAAAAGGGGGGGGGGGGGGGGGAAGCTGCTAGTTCAAAGTGGATCTCTGCTGACAACAAGCAGTGAAGGAAAGTCAAAACAAGAATAAAATTGAGAGAAATTATATAGGCAATTGTTGTAATGACTCTCAATTACTGGCTGTATTGAGTTACATAATGATATAAGCAACTGTGGAACGCTTTGAGCGCGTTCGGTTATAAGCAACACCAGGTCAAAAGGCTCTGGAAGAGCGAGCCAACTCACTGCGTTGTGGAGCAGTATCATACTCCAGTCAGTTAATGATGACGACCCAAATCAAATTTGTATTAGTAATAACCTCGGAAAATATCCTGAGAAGGGAGAAAGCTTCCTGTGAATCCACCTGACCTTAGAGAGCAAACTAAGCAAACTGTGTGCAAACTAAGCCAAACTTTGGAAGAATTTTTATTGCATAGAAATCCAACCCCCAGAAAAAGCCCTTGCAAGTGTTTTTAACAAATAATAAAACTCTCACCAAAGGAAAACCTGAAAACCTTAAGATGGGGTTCTTGTCCCCTGCTAGGGCTCCTCACCCAGCCTTTGACAACATCCACCCAGTACAAACTGGCCTCACTGCTGGGGATTACTGGGTGCCACACCCACACCCCACTTCCCTGGAAATCCCATGTTTGCCTCCTTGCCCACAGCATTTGCCAGCTCTACAAAGGTGGAGCTGATGCTTTTTCTTTCTTCTGGGAAGCAGGGGACAGAACGTTTCTTTATTTGCAGAAATCACCTCCAAATCCAGAGGAACACATCTAATTTTTATCAAAATCTATAATTAAATTAAATCAACAGCCCACTCAGCAATAGCTGTATTCTCAACGTGAAGGAGAAAGGAAGAATAAAAAGGTTTCTTAAATAAACTGGCAGCTGGGATAAAATTACCGTCGCCACCCTCCTCCCAGCCCGCGCAGACAAACAGTGCCTTTGAGTATTCACGGTCCTGCCAGACTCAATCCAGCCCGGATAAACCACCAATCTGATTACGGCCACAAACGTTAAGTATGAAACATACCACCAAAAAGATCTGTTTGTGGTAGGATACACTCCGAACCCTTCCCAGTCATTCTGAGAAGGGATGCCTTCAAGGAGCTTAAAGACAAAACATAGCAGACAAAGCAAAACCCTGGGAACACCAAAATCACCTCTTTATTGGAGTCTTTGGGAGATTTACAAATAAATAAACTTTGCAAATTCCATTTTCAGCTAACTGGCAAGCACCTCACCCAAAATATTACATGAAATATGTTGGCTTGGAAGCGTTTTCATCTCAGAGGGAGAAAGAAAAACTCCCACCTTCCAGCTCCCGCAGAATACAGATGTGTCCTTAGTGACAATAAAGCACCCTTTGAAGAGGGAGGGGGGAAAAGCAGCCCGAGCGCTGCGGTCTGAGCCCGGCCAAGCCAGCCCGGTATTTGAGGTGAGGAAGGGCTCACGCCAAAACCAGCAAAGCCAACGGGAGCTTTGCCATCCATTTCTGTGGTGGAAAACTGGGCCCTGGGTCAAAGCAAGCAAAATACTTCAGCTTCGTTCCTTTTCCAACACACACACATGCATGTCCACAGGCATGCTCGAGCCCACATACACCCACAGTATCGCCCTCGGCACGATCCCAGCTTTGTGCTCAACAGTGGACACCAACGTTAAACACCAGTTAAAGCCTCCGAAAGGTGCAACAGCACCACAGTCGGAACCATTTAAGCTTCACTCACATTTAGGTGGCCTGTGAATCAACGCAAGATAATTTTAGAAATCTCTTTACAAGCAAAGCCAGCAATTCCTCTGCTCTAAAGAGTGTAAGAACCCTCAAAAATAATAAAAAAATAACAACAACAGAGCTTTCCTCATGACAGAGCTCCAAACTATCAGATTTCCCAGGGAAGTGGGAGAAGACCAAGGGGAATAGAGAGGGCGTCCAAGATCAGATGCAATGTCAGCAACTCCGAGAGGACTATGCTGGAGGTACGAAGCATCTGATCCAGAGTCTGTGCGTAATTCCCAAGGGATCCATCAGCGGTGAGCAGGAAAAGCAAGCCGGGATTGACCGGGGAGGGGGGAGCTGCTAAAAATCTGTAGTTTGACACCATCCAGACTTCATTCCAGAAAGTAACTGCCATACCTGGTACATTGTTTTATTTAAAAGCAAGAATAAACCCCCAATTTTTTGCAGCCAGGAGTGCCTAGAGCGACACCTGCTACCCCTCAGAAGGGAATTTCTTTTGCAGCACCCAGCTCAGGCTGGGCACCGCGTTACAAGAGGCTGAAAAGGTGGTGGGAGGTCAGAAAAGCACAACCTGATAAAAAGCTTCAGAAACCATCGCACCAGGAAAAGTTAAAAGCTGAATACGGAGACCTCAGCTGAGGATCAGCTGACGTGGGGGCCGAGGAAGGCTGGTAGTCAGGGACAGCTACTTGAAGGAGGTAAATATTAAAGAAAGCAAAACAAAGCACGCTGAAAGAAGGCTTGAACTGATCATCAAGAGGAAAAGAAAGGCTGAAGATGTCTGTCAGAGCACAGAGAGCAGGGATGCTGCGGTGCTTGGAGCATTTTAAAACAGGTTACACAAACTCTGGGACTTCTCTTAATTGAGCAGAGGCAGCAAGATCATGCGGCGCAAGAGGCTTTTCTACCGCCAATTGTCTTCTAGATCAAAACAGAAAAAGGAAAAAATCCAAGATGCCAGCAGGATAGCTTCTCCTCATGCCTTACAAACAGCCGGTTCTCCTCCGCCCCGACACGACCCTGCATTTCCAGCTAGTAACAAATCTAGTGAGAAAAGGCTTGGCCTCTGGCACCACTGTTGGACAGACAGAGTGCAACTGTGCAACAGGCAAGCCAGATTTTAAAACAGAAAATACATAAATATTGCACAACAGCCTCAGATTCTGTATAACCCACAGAACTGCAAGATGCAACTCTTCTTGCTTTACGAGGTGACATAAAAGTGGTAAAGCGAGCCTCTACCTCCCAACTTGCTATCTAAACCAGCCTAATTCCAGACTTTGGTACCAGCCAGCCGGGACCCCTTTTGCTGCTACAGGATGCACAGCAGCTCCAAGGAAGCACCACATTCCCAGTGACGTGCAGGGATAAAAGAGAGGGAAAAGAGACAATTTAAACAATGTTATAAACGGCCTCACACGCTACTAGCGAGCAGTCCAGATGTTTTGCATGAAAAGTCAAGCTGTCCTCGAGACCTTTCCACCCTGCATCTTGTTTACAAGTCCCTGGAGCACAAAACAGGTCCTAGCAAGCTTTTCAAGTTGCACAATAGTCCATGTTTGACAGACACTCACCCGTTACAGATTGCTGGAGGACCATCACATGGCTGCATCTTCTCTCCTCAAGGCCACCCCTGTCTAGAGGTGTCATCCCCAGCTGCTGGGACCTCAGCATCATCCTTCCCATACACCTTTTAATACGGAGGTACTGCCAATAGCCCCAATCCCCATCAACTTCTATCATTCCAGAGAACCAGCTGTCTTTGGATTTCTGTGCCTTGATCTCTTCTACTCCATACCAGCACTTCGCTGCCAACACAACCATTAATGCTTTAAAGCAGTCTTTCAACAACCCAAGCCACTTCAACACACACACACAAAAAAAATATCCAAAAAGAACCCCAACCAAAAACAAAGCAACCCCCTGCCCTCCCCAGTTCTTTTATCCATGGTTTGCACCATGGGCAGGGAGGGATGAGGGACAGGAAATCAAACAAATTCAAAGTCATGTCATTTTTATGACTAAATGCCAGTTGGTCTCTTTCCTTTGACATTTAGCTAATAATTGTTTCAGCCAAATAATCCAACAGCACTGAGCTCAGTAGCCCATAAATGCCTCTGGTGTTTTACTGAATGCTAAAAACAACACTTGCTGCTCTCCCGCTCTCCAGTACATGTGGTTACACACACACACACTTTCCTTAACCCTTCAACCCCCTCTGAACCCACACATGAATCAGCTGGCTGTGATGACTTGCTGTGCTTAAATTTAGCAGTTTGCTCCACCACTGGCCCCACGCAGAGCTTCCACGCATCCACCCGCGTGGGCAGGAGGAAGGAGGGGGAGAAGAAAAGGAAGCAAATACCTCCTCCTCTTGCTAGAGAAGAGCGGTAGTAACAGGACTGGAACTTGCTCCTCATTAACTGCCTGCCGATTGCTACCGGCTACCCTCATAAGCCATCAAGCCCTGGAAGTTCCCTTGCAAGCTTCCCAGATCCAGCTGTAGCACAACCTTTGTTTACACGTTTCCTTTTAATCGTCTTGACACGATTTTAACCACCTGGTGATGTTCCTACCCTTTAACCTTCACCTGAGCTGAATTTCCATTTCTCAAAAGATTCCTTTTTGGCCCAAGTTGTATCTGCTTAAACTGAAATAGGTCAAGAAACTTCCCCGGAACTCCTCCCTTTGTTACTCTGCACATCTGCTGGGAGCTTGCGGACCCCATCGCTACCCCTTTCTCCTTCACACTCAGTGTGCCTTCTTGCTTTTCTGAGCTGCAGACTTGTAGTAACCCTCTCGCAGACACAGGCGACACAAACATTAATTTTTCCCTTTTGGTGTGCCTCCGTGAGAGGTACCAGGCTGCACCCCTGGGGCACGCATTACCTGTTGGCTCAGCTGCTGTCACATCAACCTCACCAGGGTGCTCAGCACTTGCCATACCGAGAGCCAGTGGCTCTGCACACCGACAGCCAGCTAGCTACATGAGGCTCCTGCTGAAGATAAACGTATCTAAGAAGCACAATGTATTTCAGCACTGACAACATTACTGGTAGCTGTGCTCAGCAGAAAGGACCAAGCGACTTTGAAGGGAAAGCCAAGGCAAGAAGCCTGCAGACAACCACTTCTAAGCTGGGTCCATACAACCAGACAGCTTTTAGTGGCACAAAACCTCCCTGGACATCCTGCTTCAAATTAGGAGAGACCGTAACACCTCGCAACTGCTCCTCAGGCCAAGATCTCAAAGCGCTTTACAGATTTATTATCATACCGTTGAAGCTCTGGCACAATTCCCACATCAGAATCAAGGCACAAGGCGCTGCGCAGGGCCAGAGGCAGGTCTGGGCTGAGCCACGCAGGCTGCCAGTGCTAACAAATGCTGGAGCCACCTGCCATGTCCCTCACCACGCACACGCGGTCTGCCTGCCCTTATTTCCCATGTACTCGGGATGCTCCACACCAAACGTGCAGGGAGAGACACGCTAAGGCAAACGGCCCCCTGGTAGGTGCCACCACGCCCCGAAGCAATGGCCATCGCGTGTAGGGTCCACAAGCCTCTGCGGAGCAACTCACACGCCGATGCCAGCAGACCCATCTGCTTCTGCTTTCTCTGCCAGCAGCAGCAATGGAGGGGACACACAGCGGCACGGAGCACCCGGACCGCAGCAGGAGGATGACAGTCAGAGGCTTTATGCTGAATAAAGCTTCTCACCCGGCAGAAGCACGTTGCCCAGACGATCTCGTAACTCCCCCCCTGTGCCATGACGTTACCCGGTTAATCATGCAATGAGGTGGTGAGCGATACCGTCCGCACACGGTGCCCCTTACAGCAGCAATCTGACAAAGAAGTTACAGATCTCCACTTGATAGAGCTATTTTCTGAAAAAAATGCCTCTATTTTATCTTTGAGAGGTTTTTTTACCATTAGGACAAAGATAGAAAACCCTCCTCCACCAAAACACTCCACATGCGATGATTTGCTTTGTCATGCCACTTTAATACAGGCACAGCAGCTAGAGAATTAAAGCAGATCTGCTGAGTGATGGCAGAGAAACTTCCTCACAATACCTGCATGCCTTAAGAAAAAGAAATATTTTGGTTTTTCCTTGTAGCAACACTAGCACAGGCCAACATACAAAACACCAACACACTCATTTCCATCCCCGGGCACGCTGCTCGAGCTCTCTCCATTTTGGGTCATTCCAGGCAGCTTCATGTTACATCGCATCCGAGCTGCTGCACAGAAAGCCAAGCTCCCCATGGCACAAAGCGGCGGAGAGAAAGAAGGAAAACGCACATCGAGGCTCATCAAAGCCGTGACAGGCATGGTAAGGCACGGGGCCAAGGGGCAGAATTGCCGCTGGTCCCGACACGGTGACTGCTCACCGAGCCCAACCGTGTCACCGCTGGAGAACAAAGAGGGGACGCGGGCTCCCGGTGGCACTGCCGGGATGCTCTTCCCAACGGATCGAGGCCTGGAAAACAGGAGCTCCGGTTCTACCTGGCTCCCTCCGCACCTGCCTGCATCCATCGAGGCCCCGCGTGCCCTTCACCCGGCGACGCAGCCGCTGCCCTCACCCCGCCAAGGGCAGCCGGGGCCGGCGTGTGGCCGCCTGGGCTCGTCGCCCCTCCGAGGGTGCGGGACCACCGAGGGCCGCCCGCCCATCGGCCCGGCCCGGGGCCCCAGCGCGGGGAGGCTGCGGCCTGTGGACCCCGCAGGGAGGGGGCCAGGCCCGGCCAGGCCCTGGGGCCGCCGCCGGCCTCACCTGCTCGGCGCCGTAGGCCGTGGCGAACTGGACGAACTCCTCCACCCGCACGAAGCCGTCGCCGTCCCGGTCCAGCGCGTCGAAGACGGGGCGGAGACGCGGCTCCTCCTCGGGCCGGCCCGGGGGCTCGGCGAGGCCCCCCAGGGTCGGGCAGTCCCCCTGCTCCAGTGGGGACCAGGGCGGCGGCCCCGGGGCGGGCTCAGGTGCCCAGAGACCCGGTTCCGGCTCCGGCTCGGGCCCGTCCCGCCGCGGCCCCCGGGGGAGCGGGGGCTCGGGCCCGGCGGCCGGCGGATGCGGCTCCATTTTCACCGGCGGCGCTGAGCGCCCGCCGCCGCCCGCCCCGCCGCTGCCCGCCGGCCATGCCCCGCGGCCATGCCCCCCTCACATCGCTGCCGCCCAGCGGGGCGGTGACCACGGCCGGGACCGGTGCGGCGATGCCGGTGCGGTGCCAGCAGTTAGCTCCGCCCGGGCACACGGCTTTGTGCGAGGAGGCGGCGGCCGGCCCCGCCCGCCGAACCGCCACCGGGGGCGGCCCCGCTCCGCCCGCCCGGCAGCGGCGGCCCCGAGCGCCGGGGGACGCGGCTCCGCGCCGCGGTCAGTGCCGGACAAGGTGCGGGGGGGTGGGGGGTGGAGGCGGCGACGAGAAACAGCCCAGCCGCCCGCCCGCCCGCGCCGCCGCTCCGGGGCAGCCCGCGGCGAACCGCCCGATCCAGCCCAGCAGCCGCCGCAGTAGCCGGCCCGGTGACGTCACTCGCCTGCCACCGCGGCCACGCCCCCACCACCCCCCCGAGGCGGCGCGAAGCCGTGCGGGAGGCCACGCCCCTGCGCGGGCGGGGAAGGGCCACGCGGCGCGCCAGCACGTGCCACCCGCGCCCCTCGCGGGGGGTCACCCCGCGCCCCGCCAGCCTCCCCACGCGTCCCCCCAGCCCTGCACCACTCGCCCCGGCCGCCCCTCAGACCCCTGCCCGGGGGCTCCACCAGCCCCACTGCCACGGGGAACGGGCACAACGCCCCAGGTTCTAGTGCCAGAGCTGCTGGCTTCCCAGCCTGTCACCAGAGCTCAGCGTCACCAAACGGCGGCCGCTGCCCCTGGCAAGAGGGGGAGGAGCACCAGACCAGCACCCCCCACCCCCCCCAGCAGAGCAGCTCCCCGCACAGGCATGTGAGAAGGTCGCAGCTGAGTGGGGACATTCTTTATTCGTGGCCTGGAGGAAGGAGCAAAACCTGGCAAGTCTACAATCAAGTAGGAAACGCGATCAAGTAGGGAAAGAAGCTTCACAGGATTCAGGATAAGCTTAAACATTGCCAGCAGCGACGGGGGCGTGCGTACGGCTTCGGCAGCCCCGCACAGAGCCGGTGCAGCCCCCACAGCTCAGTGCCACGCTCGGGATGGACCAAGCTCCAGCCAGCGCTTGATCTACCCTCAGCCACAGTGTCTGCACAAAGAAAGGAGACGGCGTGAGACTGGTGAGACTGGCGTGACAGACAGATGGGTGCCGGACAGACAGCTGGACATCTCGGGCTCCCAGCAGCTACAGTGCTATGGTCCACAGCAGTAGAGCCAGCTCCGGTGGGATGTGACCTCACACCACCTCTGCTCCTTGGGGAGGGACACTCCAGCAGCCTCCGGGGCCACTGCCCCATCCAGGAACGTCCCACGAGGGGACAGGGCCATCTCCCCTGCCAGGGCCAGCTTGGTCCTTGCTTCCCGCCAAGAGCCACCAGCTACTGCTGCCAAGTCAGAGCTGGCCTCAGCCCCCCAGGCGGGCTGAACTGCTCCCCCCTCCCAAGGAACCGGGGGTCTTGGGCAGCTCTCAGGCCGAGATAGGGAGAGGTGTGGAAGAGGATGGATATCCACAGCCAGCTCTGCCTGGGACTTGGGAAAAAACAGGAGAGCAGCTCGGAGGGAGACACAAATGGAGAGTGAACATCGCAGCCCACACCCCCTGCTGTCCCCGTGCCCTCAGCTCAGAAGAAATTAACAGCACAGAGGAGGGTGGGGTTGCTCCCTACCCTGCACCCCCAGTGCTCCCTCCCCCAGGCAGATGCAGGATCAGCAACATCACCACCATTCACTGATCAGAGGCGGCAGCTATCAACTCTGGCTCCAGGAGATGTCCCCCCCGAGATGTCCCAGAGCAGCAGTTCGGTCACGTTTCTGTCCATCGGTCAATCCCAGCCTGTCCATCATTGATTTTTGTTTGTTCCTGCAGCCCAGAAATCTGCAAGACAGCACAGAGGTGGGTATGCAGTGCTGCCTGGGCCTGCCCTGCTCCCAGAGGCCGCCACGCCGGACCCAAGTAGGGGGAGAGGGGAAGAAAGGAGACCCCTCTCCTGGAAAGAAGTGCCAGGCCCCAGCCACCAGCTCCCTTCCCACCTCTGCAGACATATGCCAACAGACTTGCATGCAAGTCAGCCGCAACACAAGACACCCTGCAGTAACTCATGCAAGGAAGGGGAGAGAGAGGCCATTGGGACTCTCTGTGCCCAATCCTGCTGGTGGGGCACAGAGAAGGAGCAGCACGTCACTTCAGGGGACACTCAGAGGTGTCCAGACAAGCATCTTCCAGCAGGAACAAGAGATACCATGTCAACTGCAGGCTCAGAGGAAAAACCCAGCAAGCTCTCCTGCCCTTCCCAAGTCATCCCTAGGACCATCCACAAGGACTCAGAGGTGTTCCCCACATTGCTCTGACAACCGCATGGGGGGTGACCCTGCTCCACCCTCCCAAAAGCAGAGGAAGTTTTGAGAACAAGTGCTGCCAAGTTGAGACCCAAGCTGGCTGCCCTCCCCGGGAGACCCTGACACCCAGCATGTCCCCACTGCCCCAAGACAGCGCACGTGCCACGCAGCTGCCGCAGGAGGGGCAGAGCTGGGACTGCTACAAGGTGACCGAGGCACCTGAAGATGGTAATGCCATACCCACTGTTATGGCAGCCACGCCCCTATGCCATGAAGCAATGGGGTTTCTGACAATTCCTGCTCTAATCCCACGGAGGGGGAAATGCACGTCACCTAGAGTTTAGCAGAGGATGAAGCAATACCCAGCAAAGCGGGGAAGTTGTTGGCAGAGGTCAGCCAGCTCCCACCATCCACGACCAGGGTGGTGCCCGTCACGTAGGAGGAGAGGGGGCTCGCCAGGTACAGCGTGCTGTGGGCAATCTCCGTCTTGTTCCCTGCGCGCTGCAGGGGGATCATGTCAAACTGGCTTGCTGCCTCCGCAAATTTCCCACCTAGGAGTGGCAAAGAGAAGAGCCAGCTCAGATCACGGGACCGCCTGCCCACCACCACTGTCCGCCAGACCCTGTGGCACGGTTTGCATGGGGCTTGCTGAGTGCGCCGTGGAAACTAAATGAGATCCTGGCACAGCCCTGGGACAGGCCAGGGACAAAGGCCTGAGGAGAGAGTTAAATGAGGGTGGCTCAAGCCCAGCAGCAGGATTTGTACTGCAACAGTTAAGTTCCACCTCAGCTTTCCCAGCCTCTTGGGCTGAACTGGCACTCTGCTGAGAGACTGCGAGAGCTAAACCATCAGGCAAGGCAGCCGGCCAGGCTGAGCTTTGGGGAAGCACCTTACACCATGTCATTGCATCAGAGGTCACAAAAAGCCGCCGCTCAATAGAGAAAAATCAGTGCCTTGCGAGTCATCGAGGATGCAGGAAGGGCTGCTCCCCCAAAAAGACATGCCAGCCTAGTCACAGGACAGCCGTGCCCAGCAGCAACAGCCCCAGCCGCATCACATGTCCCACGGGCTGCATGGCACTGGTAGTCTGCCACAGTCCCCTCCCAGCGAGCCACACCGAGGCAGAGACAGGAGCCCCAGGTTGCCTTACCCAGCCGCCGGTAGCCCTCGGTGCCTGTAATGGGGCCTGGCGCTAAGCTGTTCACTCGGACGTTGTTGGGTCCCCACTCCACAGCAAGGTGGCGGGTCATAGCATCTGGGAAGGGATTACAACAGGAATGAGAAATGGAGAGCAGAGCCGGTGGGGGGAACGCAAAACGCCACAGAAGACTGTGGTCAAGAGCAAAGGGCCCTGGAAGAGCACTCAGGCATGTAGTAACCACACTGTTTTATAGTCACCTCTTTCAAGGACATCTTCCCATCCCAATATTTGAGAAGAAGCAGCTTCCTTACTGGCCCCACACAGCTCACAGAACCCCAGCAAGGAGCATTTAGGTACCTATGGCAGCCTTAGCAGCACCAGCATGCACCTGGAGGGCCTGTCCTCGGTAGCTCAGGGTCGCTGTGATGTTAACGATGATCCCACCATGGTCCTGGGGAAGAAAAAGAGACACGGCATTAGGCAGGGAGCAGCACAAGGGGTCACATAGTGGCATGGTGGAACAAGGGAGCTGAGCTAGGAGGGATGGTCACCCACGGGCACTGCCACCACTGCGTTGCTAACCCATCACCAGGGCAGCACTGCCCACCCAGCCTCAGTGAGCTGGGGCAGCCAGCAAGGCCCTTCTAGAGAGGCAGGAGATGCAGGGGACAAGCAAAGGCCAAGAGAAAGCAGAGGAGCCGGAAAAGGAGCAGCAGATCACACCTTCTTCCCTGGCATGTGGCAGAGCATGGAAAGTTGCCACAGCAATCGAAAGCCCCAGGGCAAGGGACTGACAAGATTCCCAGTTCCTGCACAGAGGCTGCCACCCCTGGGAGGGAACGGACTGGATCTAAGAATGGTGGGTGGCAGAGGCCTGGCAGCACAGCCCTGGTTACACCAGTGCTGTACTCCCTTCTGCCCTCCACGCCACCTTGAATTGCTCAGGAGCAAAGTGTGGTTTGTTTGACACTAACTCCCTGCCTATCAGCAGCCCCTCCTCCGAGTCCTCTGGCTCTGGTCCCACTTACCCGGAAATATTTCTCAAAGAGGACTTTGGAGGTGTTGAAGGTGCCAATGGTGTCGATATCTATCACAGTCTTGAAGGCGTTGAAGGACAGGGCAGCGGCTGGGCACAGAAAGTTTCCCGCAGCACCTGAAGAACAAGCAGCCAGGAGCACAGTCAGGACTGGGCCAGGAGAGGGTCAGGCAGGTTCAGAGCACTCCTGCAAGAGGGACGGTGAGTGATACTGTCTGGGTAGACTAGAAAGCACATGGAAAAAGGTCTGATAAGAGGATAAACAGTTTGTGGCTCTAAGTGCCCAGCACCACAGCCAGCCTGAGGGCAGGAGGGTGCTGGCGCAGTGGGAGCAGGGATGATCCACACCAGGCAAGCACGGGCAGCCACCTATCACAAACAGGTCTCTGCTTCTTCTGAGCCCATCCCCTCTGTGCTCCCGGGGGGCTGCCCAGACGCTCCCAGGCCAAAGCAGCATAAGGCAGACACTAGGCAAACAATCTCCATACAGGAAAACACCCTTCCCAGCAGCAAGTACTGAATCTTTCCCCTGTCCACTCCAGAAGCTCACCATTAATGAGGATGTCAATCCGCTTGAACTCCTTCAGCGCCTCATCCACTGCTGCCACAATGGTTTGGGGCTGCCTGACATCTATGGACAGAGGCAGGCACTGCTGGCCTGTGGCTGCCTCCAGCTTCTTCGATGCCTGCAAAAAAAAAAGAGACTTGAGATTCTTTCTGGGACTCTCTCCTTCAGCAAGGGTTAGACCCAGACCTTTGAACAGGCGAGGAAGTGGTCAGCCAGGGGCCACGTCCCTGTTGGCATACAGCAAACACTGCAGGCAGGGGAGAGACCTGCCTGAGCACAGCCAGCTTCAGCCATGCAGCACCCTGACGCTAAAGCCCTGGGGTAGCCAGGGGAAGCTCGGGCACATCATGCCCCAACCGAATGCCAGGCTGGCCCTGAGGCCACAGCTCGCTAAGCCTGGTTATCTCCGTGGCCTGTCATCGACACAGCACACCCCGAGCAACACCTCTGCAGGACAGGTACAAAGGTCGGATGCCGACAAGGCATTTTTTGGTACAAGCCCAGGCATAATTAACCTTTAGATCCAAAAAACATCAGTAGGCAAAAAGGGCAAACGCAGACCAGCAGTTGCCAGGGACTCTGCCCGTGAGGCAGAGAGAGCTAGCTCTGCGGCTCAGCATCTGCCACAAAGCACCCCGAGGCACTCGTTAAGAACAGGCTCCCCCAGCAAATAAAGCACAGGGGACACACAAACTCAGCAGCAACCCTGCACAACACCCAGCAAAGCTCCACATTCCTGCTTGGGCTCATCAGGCCCTTCTGTGAAAAGCCTTGATCCCCCACTAGCCCACACATACACCGAGCCTCAAGGGCCTGGGCAAATGGTCCCTGTGTACTCAGAAGACTCCAGCCCCTGAGGACTAAACAGCTGTTGAGCTTTGCAGCTTGTTTTCTGGCACGTGAGCACACAGGAATACAAAATGAGAGAAAGCCATCCCTGGGAAGCAGCTGGGTCATGCCAGCTTACCCCCAAGTGCTGGTTTTGATCTTTATTATATTTCAGACCACACGCAGCTACCACAAAGCTCTCACACAGCTGATTTCAGCCCGAGGCTGCAGCACCAGCCACGGTGAGGAATGGAAACTGTGACCAGCCAAACCCCAGCCCAGGGTCAGACACAGGGGCGGGTGTTTCTTTTGCCCAGCTGGCTACAGCTAGTCTAATACAGCTTCTTCAGTCAGTGCTTTCCAGACTTGCGCCTCCCTCTCTGTCCAAAGCACAAGACAGCTGAGATCTGGGGACCTGCCTCAACCCACCTAACTCTTGGACAAGAGGGTCTTGTCCTACTTGAAGCTGAGATTTAAGTTTGGCCTTGGACTGTGCCACTTCCCTGCTGACAAACCTTCACCGCAGTTTGTTTCCTTCTGTCTCATCAACAAAAAAGCAATGTGATACCTGGAACAGACACCCCCAAAGCTGGCAGGGGAAGGCAGCAAGTCCTGCTGTAGTGGGCCAGCTCACAGACATATGATTAACAGAAAGCCAGTCTGTTACCCAACTTGAAATTTAAACAAAACATGTGAATATCTATACTGAAGAACAAGAAAGAATTTGAAAACCAGAGGATGTTAGTTAACCCTTATGAACAGTTAACAAAACATGGCCTTAGGAAAAGGAACAGACACCATAAATTAAGTCAAGCTAAGAAGTACCAAGATAAGCTCAAGGAGAACGAAATGGTTAATGAGATTAAACAGAAAATTACTTGAACTATCCTAATCAGCACGCTAAAAGATCCACCATGAAGCAAAGAAAGCCCCCTGCTAACAAAGCCCCCTCCACACAGAACATGCAGTGAAAACCAAGAATGCTGTACTTGAAATGGAGATAAGGCTTGTAAGAACCCATGAGAATTAAGTGCAACTAAACATAACTATGAACAATTGTTCAAAGTGTACTAAATTTTTACTGCGTGTTAGGAGGCGCGCTAGCTTTATGGATTTAGCACCCAGCACCTGTCTCTGCAGACAGTCAACAAATACTCAATTCAGTGTGTGAATTGGTGCTGTGCACCAGGTAATGGACCCGCTTACAGGACACCGCCACGATTAACTGAGCTCTACCATGAGGTGCGGTGGGTGCAGCCCACCCTAAACCTGCACCCTGCCCACCACTGCTGTACTGAAGATCTCAGAGGCCGAAGAAGACAGAGCAGCACTAGTAAGCCGTTTCTCCTGCTGCACTGCTCCCAAGGCTCCCAGCCTCACCCAGCAGAGACAGCAGGATTTCCAAGTGTTCACAACTCTTCCTTCTGCCTGTCTGTCCCGCTGGAGCCCACAGACTCACCTCGGACACTCGCTGCAGGTTCCTGCTTGCAATGACCGTCCGGCAGCCATGTCTGCAAAGAAGGGGCTAGTGAGAAGGGCCACGCAGCACTGACTCCTCACAGGCATCTCACATTTCTGGGGTTCACCAGGAGCTTGGTCGGGGAACGGTGGGAGTTGGCACAACTTGGAGGAGTTGCTGTTCCTCCAAGCCCGCAGGGCTCCAAGAGGGGGAGAATCACAGCGCACCAGAGACCGACCCGAGCCCTGTGACAGGGCCAGCCCCCGCCTCCCACACCCCCACGAGCCCACCTGCAGCAGGCAGGGCTGCCCGCAACTCCCCCCGGGGCCCGGCTGCCCCCAGCTTCTCACCCCACCCCCGTAGGCCACGCTACCACAGCCTCCTCAAGCGAAAGGAAGCTTTTACGCTCCCACTGGCGCCCGAGGAGCCTAAGCAGCACACACACACACCCCCGGGCACCGCCGCTGCCCCCCAGCCGCACCTCATGAAGATCTCGGCGACGCGGAAGCCGATGCCCGAGCCGCCGCCGGTGATGAACGCCACCTGGCCCCTGGGGGAGCAGAGGGTCAGTCAGCGCTCAGCGCCAGGCACGGCCCAGCCAGGGCGGCCCCAGCACCGCGCTAGGCCGCGGCGGGGACCGGCCGACCCCCAGGCCGCGGCCCGGCACCCGTGGCCGCCAGCGGCCCGGCACTCACGCCAGGATGTCGGGGCTGAAGAGGTGGCGGTACTCGCGCAGGCAGTCGTCCGTGTCCACGTCCGCCGGCGGCCGAGATGCACCGGCAGCCTCCGCCATGGCGGCGCGATGTGCCGCCGGCAGCGGGCCCGGCCGCAGGGCACGCCGGGTGAGCGCGCCGCGCACGGGCTGCCGGGAGAGGCGGGCCCCGCCAGGGCACGCCCTGCGCATGCGCGGGCATCAGCGGGCGTTGCCTGGCAACGGCGCGGGGCTGCCGTGCGTCCCACAGCGCCCCCCAGTGTCCCCAGTGACACGCCGGTGCGCGGCGCCCGGAGAGTCCCCGTCCCCTCCAGCGACCTGCAGGGGCTCCTGCTGCCCCGGAACAGCCCCGTGACTCCCAGTGCCGCTCCCACAGCTTCCCAGCACCGCCCCAGTGCTCCCCTGGGAAATCTCAGTGCATCCCAGAGCTTCCCAGCACTGCCCCAGTGCCCCTAGGGATGTCCCAGTGCTTCCCAGAGTTTCCCAGTACTGCCCCAGTGCCCCCTAAGAACATCCCAGTGCTTTCCCCAGTGCCCCTGGGGTCATCCCAGTGCTTCCCAGAGCTTCCCAGTACCACCCCAATGTTCCCCAGGGACAGCTCAGTGCCTCTCAGAGCTTCCCCATACCACCCCAGTGCCCCCTGGAGACATCCCAGTGCTTCCCAGAGCTTCCCAGTACTGCTGCAATACCCCCTCGGGACAACCCAGTGCTTTCCAGAGCTTTCCAGTACCACCCCAGTGCTCCCCAGGGACAGCTCAGTGCCTCCCAGTCTTCCAGCACTCCCCCAGTGCCCACTGGGGACATTCCAGCGCCCCCAGAGCCCTCCAGCACTTGCTGGTGGCATTTGAGGGAGGAGACGGAGCCACGGCTGGAGGCACTGAGGTTTATTGGGGGGTTGGCCCCCCCGGCGGGGCCACCCTAGGGCCCATAGGTGTAGTCCCGGTCCCCGCTCTCCCAGGCCACCAGCTCATCCCGCTGGAACCAGAAGCCGATTTCCCGCTGGGCCGTCTCCACCGAGTCACTGGCATGGACCACGTTCCTGCACAGGAACCAGGAACGGGGACAGGGACAGTGCCATGGCTGCGGGGTCCCACCGCCGCCCCCACCACCCCCACCGCGCCCCTACCTGCTGACGTGCATGCTGAGGTCCCCCCGGATTGTGCCCGCCGCCGCTGCCGCCGAGTTGGTGTCCCCCACCATGGCCCGCGTGGACCTGACCACGTTGTAGCCCTCCCACACCTGCGGGACAGGGGACACCTAAGCCCCCCCGGTTCCACCCAGCCCCCCGAGCCCCCCCATCCCCCTGACCCTCCATCCCAGCCCCTCACCATGGCCACCAGCGGCCCCGAGGTCATGT
Organism: Falco rusticolus; assembly: GCF_015220075.1. Lineage (NCBI taxonomy): Eukaryota > Metazoa > Chordata > Aves > Falconiformes > Falconidae > Falco > Falco rusticolus. The sequence continues at coordinate 37,976,522 of NC_051190.1, forward strand.
AGGCGAGGAGCGCAGGGTAGAAGGGCTTCTGCCGCAGCTGCTGGTAGTGTTTGTCCAGGAGACCCTGATCCGCCTGATGGCAGCATGGGGTGACAGCAGCATCAGTACCCCCCTCTGGCACCCCCGAGCCGGCTGTAGGATGTGGGGTGCCCCAGGGGGGCGTGGGGCAGCTTGGCGGGGTGGCTACCTGAAGCATCTTCATGGCCACCAGCTTGAAGCCACGCCGCTCAAAGCGCTGGATGACGGTCCCCACCAGCCGCCGCTGCACCGCATCCGGCTTCACCAGCACCAGTGTCTTCTCCTGCAGCTCTGGGGGGGCTGAGTGGGGACGGAGGGGCCAGTGTCACTGCCAGGCATGGGTCACAGGTCACTGCCGGGTGTGGGACATGGGCACAGGTTGTGACAGCAGGACCCCAAGCTGTTCCTGGGGCACCACGGGTTGTGCTGGGTCCCGGTGGGCGAGCCTGTCCCCATCCCTGTCCCCATGCTGGTGCCATGTCCCCTGGGTGAGCTGTGCTCGCAGACTGGCAGGGTCCCAGCAGGGACCCCAGGGACACACTGCAAAGCCCTGACAGGTGGTGGGGACATGTCCACAGCTGGGAAACACCCTTCAACCCAGCGTGGGATGGGCTGGCTCTGGTTTGGCTGAGCACACCGCGCTGCCTTGTCCTGATGCCGGGGCTGCAGGTGCCACCCTGTGTGTCACTGCTCCTGCCCAGAAACAGGTGGGCACCAGCCCTGGCACAGCGTGGGTCCCTGGTCACAGCCCCACTGGTGGGGGAAGAAATCAAGCACCATGGGACAGCAGGGTCTGGCATAACTGTCACCCATGGCACAGCAACGTCTGGCACCACCGTCACCCGTGGCACTGTAGGATAGCAGGGTCTGGCATCGCTGTCATCCATGGCACAGCAGGGTCTGGCACCACCACCATCTGTGGCACCATGGGGCGGCAAGGTCTGGCACCACCGCCACCCCTTCACCCCACCACTGGCCCTGCAGAGCCACACCGCAGGAGGGGACACCATTCCCCAAGGGACCATGCGCCCTGTCTGCCAGAAGGACAGGGGACAGGAGAGAGCAGGCAGAGGGACACCCAGCTGGGGCATTTCGCTGCCAGCCACAGCCTTTGGGCTCCTGTCCCAGGCAGTGAGGCCAGGCTGGCACCAGTGCTGGCGGGGACAGGGTGGGATAAACACCCCCCGGAGCTCACCCACATCTCTGGGTGCTGCTGGGGTGGCCCGGCTTTGTCAGGCTCCCACCCGATCCCCCACAGGACAGCGCAGGGGTCCCCCCATCGCAGCCCTAGGGACACCAAACCCCTTGGGACATTCAGGATGGTGCTGGGGGAGCCACCAGCTCTGGCCTCCGCCCCGTCGGGGAGGAGACCCTGGTGCCCCCTCACACCACAGAGCAGCCAAGGACCCCATGAGCTGACGCCCTACCTGGGGGGGCTGCCCCCAGGATGGGGTTACTGGGTGCTGTGGGACTGAGGACAATGTGGGGCGACGATGGGGATGGGGGCCCCGAGGGACAGGACAGGCGGGATGGAGGGCAGGGTGGGGACGGGGGTAGGGTCCCTAGGGGCAGGATGAGGATGGGGGTGACAGGGTCCCCAGGACAGGCTAGGGAAGGGGCCGAGGGCTGAACAGGGATGGGGACAGGGTCCTCAGGGGCATGACAAGGATGGAAGAGACAGGGTCGCCAGGGCAGGCTGAGGAAAGGGACTGCATTCCAAGCACAAGGATGGGAACAGGCTGCCCAGGGGCAGGATGAGGATGGGGACAGGGTCCCCAGGAGCAGGTCAGGGAAAGGGCTGAGGGCAGTGCAGGGATGAGGACAGGGTCCCCGGGGGCAGGACGAGGATGGGGACAGGGTCCCGGGGTAGGGGGCCGGGCAGAGCCGTGTCTCACCGGAGCCGTAGCAGCGGGGCCCGGGGGGGCGGCTCGGGCCCGGCTGCCCCCGCAGCAGGCTCCGGGCCAGGCAGCGCCCCAGGGAGCCCATGGCGGGGCCGGCGGGTCGGAGTGGCCGCGGCGGGGCTCGGCCGCCCCGCGGGGGCTTTAAGGGCCCGGCCGGCCCGGGGCTGGGTCAGGCTTCCGTCCCTCCCCTTAAAGCAGCCGCCGGGACCGGGCGGCCGCCGCGCCTGCACGGAGCATCCCGGTACGGGGCAGCCCCAGCACGGAACAAACTCTCCCTTGGCGGGGCCGAGCCCCAAGAGCAGAGCGGGCACCCAGCCCCTGGGTGACCCCGACCCTGCCAAACCCCAGATGTACTCCATGTAGTCCAGGCGAGAAGAGCGCAGGGGTGAGCCCACACCAGCCCCAGCAGGTGCGCACGGGGAAGGGCTGGTGCCCTCCCCCCGGACACGGGGCTGCCCCAGACACATTGCGGGTGCTGGGAAGAGGGTGCAAGGCCCTGAGGGCAAAGCAGCACCTGCAACACTGCCCAGAGCCTGTCTGCGGTGAAGCATCGCTGAAGGCTGTGGGAAGCAGGGAAAGGGACGAGCCCTGTGCCCGCAGAGGTGACAGGGATGGAGGCGTCAGGGCCCCTTTCTTCACCCCAGCCTGCACCCAAGGAGGCAGAAATCCCAGGGGATTTACAAAGCAGCAACAGGCACAGCCCTGCGCACGGGAGCGCGGGATGCTCCTCTGTGCAGCATCGCTCCAGCTGAGATTCAAGTCCTCCTTAGGGTTGAGTTAATCCCACGAGGGAGCTGTGCCTGCTGCCAGGGGGCAGGGGCGGCCCTGCAGGCAGGGGTAGGGGGGCTTCAGGGTCTGCTCTGACCAGCCAGCCCCAGTCCCATGCTGGGAAATCACTCTGAGCTTCCCCCTACATCCCAAACTCCCAAGACACCTCTTGGGAGAGGAGCTTGACGCAAACATTGCTATTAAAATGTCTGCAAGTTCATGGAAAATCCTGGTCACTTCGAGCCTGTTCTCTGAACCTGTGATAATTCGAAGGAGCTGAGGCACACAAAGCATGGGGCTGCAGGGGCTGAGCCCAGCTCCAACTGTGCATCAAGCTCCTACATCCCCATCATCTCCCCTCCTGCCTCCCCAAGGTGCAGGGAATGGGGGTGGGGTGGCAGAGCCCCCGCACCAGCCACAGCCTGGAGGGAGATGGGGGCTCCCAGGACCCGCCGCGTTCAGCACAGCTGCAGAAACATCCCCCACAAGCACCCAGATTGATCAACAGCTCATGCAAAAATGGACATTTTACTGGTGACCCCCACCCAGCCCGGGGGCTGGAGGTGGGGAGAGGCCCCTCCCCAGTGCCCGCTGCACCAGGGTGCTGGCACAGAGGTGGGGGCTGCTCTGGGGAAGGTTAATGCAGCCCGATACACGCAAACCAGCCGCCCTTTGATATTTACCCGCTCCGGCAGAGGGCCGGGGTGCTGCCCCGTACAGCTTTTAGCACAAGGGGAGGCAGGCTGCAGCCGGGGCTTTGGTCACCTTCCAGCTGCTGCCCTTGGTCGAGGGATAAACAAGTACTTTCACCCTCTGTCCACCAAATATTTTGCAAGAAAGGGAAGCACCACCAGCCCCCGAGCACTGTGCCAGGAGGGGAGCTGGGCCAGGAACAGGTGAAATCCCCTTAGCCCACCTCTGAAGGAAGCCACAGCCAGGGTGCTTGGTGGAGGAGGCAGCAGACAGCTGTGTGATCGGGGTGGCACCACAGGAGGAGAGAGCAGCTCTGTGCACAGCTTTGGACCCCGCACTCTATTTTCATACGTTTAATTACCACCAGGAAAACCAAGGACTCAAAGTTTCAAGCACAGACTGACACTGTTACTCCAAGAGCTGGTGGCTTCAAACCGTGGGCTCCCAGTGCAGGTTCTGGCTGGCAGGGAGCGCAGCGCCTCTCGCCCACAGCGGGTCAGAGCTCTGCAGCCTGGTGGTAGATCATCACCCACCTTCACAGGTGTCTTCACACACTCTGCAGCAGAGAGCGGTTCACAGCCCCTCAGCTGCAAGGACTGGACCTGGCCGAGGCCTGTCCTCAGCAGGCTGGACTGATGCACACACAGCTTTCACCTCAAGCTGCTCACCGCAGGGTATGAAGCCCAAACATCGATCTCGGCCCAGTTCAGGCCTGCATGCAGGGCTCTGTCCATGCACAGGTTATCCAAACAGCATACATTATCTCCAAAGAGCAAACATGCACATCACAGGGTGTTTTTGACAAAACTGTAACTAAAGGAACCATGGAGCAAGTGCTTTTACACTCCAGCTCACCCTTGACACCTCCCAGCTGTCCACATGCAGCCATCTCACTCAAGTCCACATCCACAAATGTTTATGAGACCCTTTCTCCAGGTTTGCTGCCTTCATGGTGCTGCTCCCACTGTGCACCCTTCTGCAGCTGCCCTCGTAACCACCACAGCGAATTAAGAGCGTTTTAATGCTCTGTACTAGCTACCTGACTGGAGACTTCAGGGCAAAAACAAAAAAAATAAATCCTTCCCAGCTGCACAATCAGAAATTCACCAGCTCCACAAGATCCAGTTGTGTCTGGGGACTGGGATTTTAACCTCAGGCTCAGATGCCACTCCCAGGTCATTCTGGCCAGCAGCTGTCCTTCAGCTCAGGCCTCCTGTGATGCAACACCATGAACACTGGGAGATCTCTTCCTGCACGCAGCTCTTGATAATCCAGACCACTGTCTGCTGGAGGGAATACACGGATCACCACAACAGGCCACAGAAAACACCAGGGAACACAGATGGGAAATACAGTGAGGGGAGAGGAAGCCAACGCTGCTCTGCACTAGTTCAGCACAGCACCTTTCAGGAGCTGTGGGGCTTGCTGGGAGCCTGGACAGGGCACTGGTACAGGCACCACATGCACCCGCGGCCAGTCTTGTCTGATCATGAGGAAAGGCTGCAATTGCTGCCTGCATCGCAAAATGCATTTTCATCTATTAGAATGGCTTGGTGACAGGCCTACAAGGAAACTAAAACAAGTTATAAGTTATTTAAAACAACAAAGTAAGCACTTTATTTCCATTAAGCATGTTGTTTTAGTATCACAATGGAATGATGAGAAAACGTTTAAAAAAAACCCCAAAAAGTCTCTAATCCCCACAAACAGCAGGGAGGTTTTCAAGGCAATTTAAAAACAAAGGGAGTGACAGACGTGCCAAAACAGTCCCAACATCATGAGACTCCTCCTCTGAGAGCTGGGCAGGGGCAGGAAGGTGGAATGACACGAAGGTACGAATGTCTGAAGTAGTCTTTGGCGCTTCTGCCTCATGTTTGATACGTACATGATCTCTCAAGACAACTCCACAGAAATCTCCAGACGCAACAAAGTGCTACGTTAGTAGAACCAAACCCCGGCGAGAGGACTTTCCGTACAGTTGAGATGCCCTGCGGTTGGGCGTTAAGACACATCCTGCAGACAGTGCTGACTCCAGCTGGGGGCCTTTGGGTTGGGAGAGAAAAAAAGGAAGCGTGGTGCGTGAATCCAAGAAGATGTGCCCATGTGCAAGACCCCACGTCCTGCAGTACTGACAAAATCCAGGGAGGAGAGAATGTGGTGGCAAAACGAAATATGGATCCGTTCCCTACAGTGATCAAAACACGAGTCCAGTGCAGTAACTATAGTTTCACAGTTCCAGGGGGCAAACTGTCATTGCAGAGTCTGTAGTAACGCAGGTCATTCACCAGTCTGTGCACATTCTGGGTAAACGATGGCAGATCCTGGAAAAGATCAAACAACATGTACTGCAAACAGAGTAATGCCTACAAGTACTGTCTTATGGCAGGGAACAGGAACCCACAGGGCCAAACGTGCATTTTCATACATGAGAAAAGACAGACCCCTTCCTCCAGAGCCTGATCCCAGGAAAAGCGAGTTTCTGCAGCCCACATACAGGGAGCAGAGACTGCTCCGGAGCTGCTCCACGCAGAGAGCTGACTGCGGAGATCTGGGCTCTGTTCACAGCACTGCCTTCCCGGTGTGCAGTCAGGCACTACATGAGTGGTCAACAACACGGCCATCTGCAACGGCAACTGCCCACTGCATCCCTGCCAAGGCTCCTGGGTGCCACATACCCCATAACAAGGGCTGATTACTTGAAGAGCAATTGCCTTCTGCAGCCTGGTGATTCTCTCAAGGCTCCTTTCCTACCCTTAATCTTGGTCTCAAATCCCCATCGTCTCCCACAGGAGAGGAAGCACTCAATAGACAAGCAACCTTCAGCAGATGGAAGCCACAACCTGCTGCACTGCCATGATGTTCCACAGGGAGGTTACAGGCCCTCCCATTTGCTTCACATGCACAGGAGAGGTTTGAAAGAATTGTGAGCCACTGCAGCTACCCTGCTGTTGTCTTCACTGTAACCCTCAAACATCTGGCCAGCATCTGGAGCGAGATTTTGGCAAGGATCCAAGTATCCCACTCTAGAAAATGTCAGTCTACCCCTATGAAAACTTCCTCCAGGAAACATTCTCCCCAACACCCACAGCATTCGGCAGTCTGAGAGATGAGATGGCAGTTCTGTGACCTACAGTGAAAAAACCCTGGCTAGGCACTGCTGAGTAGGGAAGTGTTTGGAACAAAAGGTACTGCCTCAAAAAACTGTCCCCGAGACGCTCAAGGCTGCCTGCCAGCATGTACTAGGAGAAAAACTGCGCATCCTGAGAATACGGAGACGCTGCTGCAGCATTTCCCCTTCTTACCCTGTCCATTTTGAAATTCCTTCCCAGCACGTTTTTCTGGTTCGAGTCCACACCATCACAACTGGCCAGGAACTCAGGGAGAAAGGCTGAGTAGAAGCCATCAAAGTCCACTGAGGCCATGTTGTAGGTGGCAATGCCGATCTCCTCCTGCAACAGGTCATGCGACTTGTGGACAAGCACCTGAAGTAGCACATTCACAAACTGGAACAGCATGGTTGTCCGGAAGATCTTCTGCACAGTGAGAGAACACATAATTAGGAGTCTTCACACCAGCAATCCTCCCACAGGAGAGCCCACAGCAGCCAGCACGTTGCTTCAGAAGTACAAATTCATCAAGGTCAGACCAGGCGTGGCTGCACAGAGCCACTCCAATACCATCAGCTTCTAAGCTATCAGTGAGGTCTGCAAACTCTTGCAAGCACAGAGATAATTTTCCAAGCCAAGTGAAGATCACAAATGGCTACAATAAGCTAGATTAATACCAGCTTTAAAGTTAACAGTGAATTTGGCCACACTTACCTCATGCATCTGACCCAAATTTTCAGCAAAACAGCATCAAATCCCATTCAAACTCCAGCCAGTTTTAGCCCTACACAGTGTTCCTCAAAGCCAGGGAATCTGGCTAGCTGCCCGACAGCCTGCAACAGGCAGCTGTTAACATGATGGGCTGTCCTTCAGTTGTGAGCACAGATGCGAGCCCAAAGGCTCTGCTTTCACAGGGCAAGACCCTGGATTTCAACTTTAATCCTTCATGACAGCAGCTAACAGGTCTAGAGACAACCACCTGGCAGTGATGTGACTAAGTCCTGGACGCCCTGCTGCTGGCCTGGATAAAAGTGCTAGAGGGACTCAGCCACTGTCCCACTAACAACCCCAGTTTCTACCTCCTCAGACAAACTGTGCTGTCACTGTGTGAGCCCTCTGCCTTCCCTCACCGTCACAGGAGGGAACACATAAAGGCTTTGCTTTGCCTGACCGGAGTTGGGATCCCTCCCATGCCCACCGCAGCGGTAGCAAGGTGGTGGTAACACCCTCTTGAAAGTATCTGGATCACGGCAACCAACCAAAGGCTACGGCATAAAAGCTCCCAAATCCTGACCTTCAGTTTCCGAGTAGTTTAAAACAAGCCTCAGAACAGCACCGCGCACAGTGGTCAGCCAGGACCCACCTTGTGGTACAGCTTCTGCTTGGTGTTCAGCGTCTCCAAGTAGAAGAGGTTCTGCTTGAACAGGTGAATGTCAGGTTGCAGGAAGGACTGGCCAAATGCCTACAGACAAAGCAGGATGGAAGGAAGGGGACCAATATTACAATGAGTATCAGACCCGGCAGGCAAAACACCACCATCTTCAACCTGACACCAGAACAAACCCCTGGGAGCCTTTGCTGCTTCTCAGCACAGCAAACAAACAAGACAGGCAGGTGTTTTAAGTCAACCGTGCTGCTGCCAGGCCCACGGGAATGAAGACACTTTGGTGGAAACATGGCCATATCCTTGCAGAACAGTCACTAAGCTGGGTCTGGTGAGAACAGGTGGGCCAAGCTCGTACTGAAGCGGAACACAGATGCTGAGCACAGCTCCCTCGGCAGGCAGCGTTCTTGTGAAGGATTTGGCTGTTTCTCAGGGAGGCTACCTATGGTCACACGGCAAGCATGAACAAAACCAGAACACACACACACAAAGTTTGGTCTCGATCCAAGTCAAAAGACCAAAGTGACTGGCAGATGCACTTAACACATTACTGCACTAAATTAGAAAGAAGTTAGAGCTGGGAGGCTGACCTGGGCAGTAAAGAAGCAGTAAAGAGATCAGGAACAAAATTTGCTGGACCCTGCTGAACTAGTCTGGTGGGCCTGCACCGACTTGGTGATGAAATATCTTTTACACCCTGAGTGCCTCAAAGACTACAGATGATGCAGGCAGATGAGTAAGTTCTGTACAGAGACAGGCAGCAGAATTTTAACAGTTGCTGCTTCAAGGCACCACGCGCAGAACAGTTTATTCCCCCGTACCAGCCATTTATTGTTAAATGAACAAAACCAGCCCAAGTCCCTTCAAGACCGAGCTATTTCTGGACTGAGATCTCTGGTGCAAACCATCGCATAAACTATACTAATATCCTCAACACAAAACACACTGGCTGTGTGGAGAGCACTTACAGAACGTTAAATAAGAGTTTTGTATCAAAACAACAGGAGGCCAAGTCGTAAAATAAGCCATGCAGTATTGCCAACCAGCCTGAAGTCAATACTGAGATTACCACATAAATATCTTCCAAAACATGGCACTTGGGTAAGTTTGGAAGTGTCACATTACCACAGGTGAAAGATCCTTGCGCAGCCCTGCACCAGGACCAGCTTGGGCCTCATTCACATCAAAGGATGCCAAGACAAGGAAAGGCCAGAGGGCAACACCGATGCAGTTTATGTTAGTGCAAGAGCAGCCTCTTCGCTCATGTATCAGAAGGGACGCAGCCTCCACAAGCACTCCATGATGGGGCAGCTCTGCAAAAAGTCCTCCCACCTGAAGTCTAAGCACATGGCCCTTGCTCCCTCGGAGGAACAAGCTCTACCCTGAGGCTGCAGAAAGTGGCACAAGTGCACTTCTGTTTACGCTGACACGGGCTGGAGGTGAAGGTCCCCACACCAGGTACTCCAACAGCACATTAGGAGGCTGATTTTTTTTCTGATTTTACTTTAAGTTGCACTGCCTGCTTTGGGGACAGTTTTTACACCTAGGAACTGCAGACGAACTCATATGGCCAACTCGGACTTAAGTAACATGTGGAATACAGTCTGTTGTTTTTAAAAATTCAAATTCCCCAATCTGAGAAGATTGGTGCTGGCCCTGTGTACGTGCTGGCACACTGCCTCTGCCTTCTTCATTCCCCAGGCCAAAAGCCTACAGGGTATCACCCCACTGACCCTCTTCCACCAGATCTGATGGTACAGCATAGAACAAGTCCATATAAACCAAAAGACATCTTGGTCTCAGAAGAACTTCCCTTCATTGACGATTTGTCCTAGTGCCAACCACAAGACTTGTAACAGAAGTAAGTGGGTCAGCATCAGTAATAATATTTTTAGGTCCAGATGCAGGATGAGGCGTGGAAAGGCATTAACATTCCTTCCTCAGTGCTTGCTTCCCTGTGCAGTGAGGCACTGTGCCTTGTGAGCACATCAGCAAGACCGCTCTGCAAGTACTTCAGTTTTCAGCGGTTCCTGAAGGCAAGACCTCACTCAAGACACGGTCTAGCCCCCACCAGCCACGTTTAATGCACTGCCACAAGTAGTGCAGGGTCCATGGCAGAAACGGCTCTGGACAACCACAGGAATAGCTGAGTTACCTGCATAATGGCACTGAACTGCGCTTCGTTCTCCATCTGCTCTTCTGCTACTCCTCTTTGGACACTAGCCAACACACTGGATTTGAAGAAGTACCGCCAATTATGGTGGAGGACCCGGAAAAGCAGCTCAAACAACTCTGCTTTCACATCAGGAGATGAGCGCTAGGAGGAGAGCGGAAGAAATAATTCAAAGCAGGCTGCTGTGCTGGAATCCCACTCACTCCCTGGATCCCACTGCTAGCAGCACCCTGCCAGGTGGCCACCCAGGGCAGCGCTTTGTGGCCAAAGTACCAGAGCATCGAAGCATTTCCTCCTAAGGAAGGCACCACACTCGGCAGCTGCTGGATCATGCCAAGAATTCACCGCCAAGTTTTGAGTTTTACCTCCTGCTTTGAGCACATCTGTAATTTTAGCCTCTCTTGACAATTCCTGACAAAACCTTCCACCCACACTGCTTCCAGTCCCTACTGACTAGTCACCCAGCTTTGCCACCACAGGGACTGACATTTACAGCTCCTGGAAAGCAAAAGGCTTCATGCCTTCCCTTCCCATCTCCCCCTTCCCTCACCTCGTGTGAGAACAGCCCTACCTCTGCAATGATGGGGTAGACCTGCTCCATGCACAGTGAGATGACACTGGGTAGAAAAGGCTTGAATACTTGGCCTGGCTCTTGTACCACCACTTGCAGTATTTTCAGAAACTTCTCCACCACCCGACAGCCAGTGCTGCCCTCATGGAGGATGCTCTCTGCTAACTGCTCCCTACGACAAAAACAGTTATTGCATAGGAATCTTCCCACAGATCTGCATGCTTAGCTGATTTACAGAAGAGCAGGTAGCGCCTCTGAACTGCCTCAGTTAATACAGACCAAGAAAGTTAACCCCCCCCAAAAAAGGGTTTGGACTGAGGATTGATGACATGCACACCCACCCTGCCCCCAACAAAAGCTTGGGTGATAGTGGCAATTCCAGGGTCTGGTTCAGTATCACACACTTCCAGAAAATCCGTGGGAGAGCTGAAATTGCACGAAGGCATGTAGGATTGATGCACATGGGCTGGGTCATTTCAAACTTGGAAGCATTTTCCTCGGATTTAGTCCTGAGACACTACAGAAGTCTGGACACAAAGGGATTGGAAAGACCATACTCCTCAGGGGCAGCAATCTGTTGTGTGAGCAGCTAAGCTAAATCATCCTGAGGGATAAGAAAGAAGTGACTGACGTGGGACAATACCTGGTGAACATGTTTAGGAAGGTCTGTATGATCTGCTCTGTGAAAGGCACTCCCATCTGCACCCGCAGTCCTTGAAACAGCGTGAGGAAGAAGCTCAGCATCTCATCTGTCACATCTAAGATGAGAACAGGAAAGCAGAAAGAACGTGTTAAGGTAACATTCAAGTACATCCGTAAGTCTTTTATGTGAGATTTACTCCTCCTGTACAAGGAATCCCGTTTACTCTTGGAAATTTAGCAGCAGGGTTGCCATTAGAAACTAAAACCAACAGCCAGTACTGCAGGGCTTAAAGATTGTTCATCCTTTTCTGAAAACCACTAGGGATGACTAGTACAGGCAGCACCAAGCAGCTCAGAACATATATGGTACCATCAGCAAGGCCCTCAGTCTGGCCTGCCTTCACAGAGCACCTGGAGAAAGCTCTGGCCATGGCCCAGGCTGATCTCCAGTTGCTCACTGCTCGTACAGGGTTAACAGGAAATACGAGGAAAATCCAGAACAGCTATGCAGCTTGTGGAGGGGGGCTAGCAGACAAAATCCAGCTTCTTTTCTTTTGGCAGGAACTGAAAAGACCCTTCTAACTTCAGAAATCATCTTCAGCACACGATTATGTGGTTAGCTGATCAATACACCTAATTCTTCATCCGTCCCAACATGCTTTAAGTAACCCCAGTAAACTGAAGCTGCTCAACTCTTTCATACAGCCTTTTATAGCCAATAAATAGCAATGGCATGAGGCCGCTAGCCTGTTCTGAAGGCAACAGTTCACCGGAGTCACAGCATCAGCTTGCTGTCTTGGATCCTCTCTGCATTTCAACTTTGTTTTGCTTCCCCCATGCCCGCTTCACTGAGAAAATCTCACCTAGCTCCAAAAGTTTTCCTGGAACACCTTGCTCCTCATGAGAGAAGCTGCTGTAGTCCTGGGCATTCGAGCTACCCCGATGTGAAACAAAATGTAGGTTGCTGGCCAGAAGATTGCCAAGCATCAGTCGTGGTTACATCTCAGGAGCTCTTCCTTTACAGGGGAAAACCCCACCCCACATTATTTGACCTCATCTGATCAGATCTGCCCCTCTTTGTCTTCAAGCTTCTGGAGAGAACGTAGGTGGCAAATGTAGCCAGACAGGGTATTTTAAAGCTTTTTCTGTGCTCAGGATCAGCTCCATTTTGTTTCCTTGCTGAACACAGCACAGGGCACCTCCACCTTCTGGAAGTGTGACAAACCTTCAAGCCTGTATCCCAGTGGCAGAGGAGATCTCCCTTTCCTGTTCCAATTCAAGCCCAGCCCACCCAGAAGTACAGACTGACATCACACTTTGGCACAGCGAGCTCACACACGTCACATGAACGCCACCACAATTCTACGCTGATGGACTTTGGATGTTATCAGTAGGTCATAAAGCTACTCACAGCATTAAAGCCTGTCCTATGGTTATACCTGACTGATGAATGAAAGCTGGGAAGAGGGCTAGTGAGACCTGCACGGATTCTTGCAGCGACTGATAACAGATCTGTCGAGACTTGGTGGATTCTCCAGAGATACTTTCTACAATATCTTCTAGAACACTGAGCGTCTGATGGATGATCACTTTGGCTGCAAAGTAAGAGAGGTGATACTTCCTGCATGTGTTAAAACTACTTGGAGGCAAGAAACAAAGTCAAGTTCACACGCAGTAACTAAAACAACCCACAAGGCAGCACGTACAGCAAAACCAGGCTGGGAGTCAAAAATGTTCCCAAGTCTGTGTTCACATTTTAAACATTTAAACAGGTTCAGGCTACCCGCTTTCTTAAATTATACAGGTTTACTGCCCTACAGATGCACCCACTGCTCAACTACTCAGGCGCAGAGGCTGAGAGGAGCTGTAAACAGTATTATTCACAATATGCTAATGCTAAAAAAACACTAGCCAAGAAGAAAGCAGCACATGACGACAGCAAAATATACTGCAGCTTTCTATTTCTGAAAGCAACAACTGGAGTGATACGCAGTCACCGTATAAGCTAACCCAAACGCTGGGAGAACTTAACTGGCTCAGTTCAACCCCTGTGAGCAGTCTGCGGATATTCTCCTCGAGAGAGGTAAGCCACCCTCTCCCGAGCTGCCTCCCTGCACAAAGCTGACCAACATGTCAGGTTTGTCAGCAGCTGTGACACTGCATACTTCTAAACAATTTTTACAGCGATTCTCAAAAAAACCCCCACACCCCACCACCCCACACCCAAAAGCAGTCCCAAAACATTCACAAACTGCCAAAGGTCCCTGGACCCCACCAGTTCAGGGCTCTCCTATATATATAAAACCTTACAGTACTTCCCAAGTCTGGGAGAAATTCTTAAGTTTTTATAACCAGAATCTTCATTAACCCTGCCTCCAGTCAATGTTTCTAACACTACACCATCCCAGCATTAGGCTGTTTAATATTCCTAATGCAATCACTGCTATTCAAAGTCATCACAAACTTGATCCCACCTTCCCTGCATGACTGAGGAAGACAGTACTTAGATGGAAGAGTTTACAGGCAACCTGGGGTGAGATGGCCCTTTATAGACCCACAGGAAAAGGGTCTCAAAGAAAAAAAAAAAGAAAGAAAATACAAATTGCTCCTTTCCGGTCCTCCCCATACACTAAATGGGGGTTTTCAGCCAAAATAATTATTGGAAAATCAGCTTAATGATGCCTATCAGCAGTTTGCACTGCAACTGTCAGAAGACAGCAGACACCAAGAAACTCGGTACTTACTGTCCTCCAGCTGCACTTTCCTCTGTGGCATGATGGCATTGGATTTTAGTTGGCGGTATTCCCTCGTGAGGGCAGAGATTAGGCTGGCGTGGTTGGTGGAGCGAACTGCCCACTGCTGTTCACTCTCCGGAAGATTTGGCCAGGGCAGCAACAATACGTTTGACAGTGCTCTGCACACCAAAACCTGGGCCTAGAGACATGAAACAGAGACAAAGTTTTACCATGTTGGCAATTCAATTTTTGCTACAGCACAACCCTAGAGTGAAGTAACATTTTACAGCTGTCCAAGGCATCAGCAGCACTCACTGTCTGATGGAAGAGCTCAAGTGAAAACTAGCAGCTCTGCAAGGTAAGAGAGAATCAAAGCTCCATGACTTCAGGGCTGGAACCAGCTCCCAGCTCCATCAGCCCTTCCCTGCACTGGGAGGTCTCTCTTCTTCATATTCATAAAAACAAAGGCGATACCTTGTCTGGTTTATATACTAAGCCTCTGTGCTTGTACAACATTTTATGCCTCCATGCCAGCACACAGTACAACCACACCCCAGCCTCCACTGTGGCTTTTCAGTACTTCAGTAACAAACACTAACCTGGAGTATGTGGAATGCTAACAGAAGTTTCACAGGAAACTTTTTCTGTATGTCAGAATCAACATGCCTGTACTGTAAAGATGATACAGAATCAGGGACTGTGTCAGCAAATGAGAAAGGAGTAAGATTTAAGAGGTGTAATTGTGTTTTTTCCATATGCTATTGCTTGAAATAATCATCACTGACAAACCGTACCACTTTGATTCCTGGATATCCACAGTAGCGATGACTGCTGTCCCCATTATTTTTTTTTTATTTTATTTTTTTTGTTGTACCTTGCTACAGTAAGAACTGAGGCAGAGCTTCCCAAGGACACCTCCTCAACACTGTTCGTGTTTGAGACAAATCACCTTATCAGGAAGCCGCTGAGTAGAAGTGTCTGTGATCCTGTTGAACACCTTCTGTACTGCTGGGATGCTGATCAGGAACACGGGTCGCACTGTGGTGGCTAAAGAGACTAGCAGGTGGCACGCAGACAGCAGCAGCTTCTCCTGCACCTGGAAGAGAGGGTGGTCAGGCTGCCCAGTAACACCACCACACAGAACTGTTCCATGCCACACCAGCATTTAGACAGCACACCGAGCTGCCATTGAAGGGTTTTTGCAAGCAAGATTGTTTACAGTATTTATTTGCCAGTCGGAGCACAGGTCAGTTCCCTTAATACTGTCCAAGAGAGATTTCCCTGCTTTCAAGCCATAAAATCTTTAGACTTTTATGCCTGTAAATTGCTTAGTCTCATATTAGCTTGAACCGTGGTGCTATTTAGAATTGCTCTGGGTCTCGCCCCACATGAGACTTGTGCTGTGGCTCTGGAAGACAGCCATCCAGCACTCTGACCGATTCACTTCAAGAGCCACAGCATGGGGGGCCAGAGCAGTTAAACGCCTGGACACACCAGCACTGCCACCTGAGGGTCTCCTGCTCTAGGTGGAAGCCTAGCCCCAGCCCAGCACTGACGAAGGTACCTTAGAGCTGATGAGGGGGGTGATTGCCTCCAGAGCGGTGGAGACGAGAGAGATGAACTGCTCCGGGTTCTGGCGGTGAACTTCACTGTAGAACTGTGCGAGCCAGTGTGCGTAGGCCTGCAGTGCTGCCAGGGACTGAGCGTGGCTGCGGAGGAGCAGAGCAAGGGTAAGATACACACACGCGATAAAAGGTACAATAGGCAGAGTAGCTGCAGAAGGGCGCAAGTCCTGAGCATGGTGGGTAGTTTTGACAGCGTACAGAGAAAGAATATTGGCATTGTCAGACAAAGCTGGCAGTTTTTTCATTAAAAATTGTTTACTGCTATATTTTTTGTCCTGTACCCTGTACATTTAAGGTACATTTAAAGGGGTGCTGTAACTGGACTCACCCACTGAGCAACAGTAACTAAGCCAAAGGTATGAACTGATACGGTCAAGTTATAAGCAACAGGTAGGTTGACTATATACTTTTGGCGCAGTGCCCTGTTAAGATATTTGAGTGAGGACATTTCTTTGGGACTACACAGACAGGGCTCCTCCAAATGCTTGGATAACATTCCTTCGTTAGGCTAGCATTAGGAAGTGGATCCTAGGTTTCTTCAGGGACATTGGACAAAGAAAAGGATGAAAATCTCTCACTAACAGATCGTGGAAAAAACCTCCCGAATTATTTTAAAGCAGAAAAGAAAATAAACCATTAAAAGAACATCATCTGGGTTAAAACTCTGGGCCAGTAACTTGGGATTATTAGGAGAAATTCAGGGAACTACATGGTGAGATCTAGTGGGGGTTGTTTCAAGGAGCCACTATACATGAATTGCAAACTAGAACAAGCACCTGACATGTTCAAAAGGACAACCTTAAAATCTGCTCACAAAACGCCAGCTGGCAGGGAACGGGTTGGTACTACGCAGCCATAAGAATAGAAGGTCTCTAAAAGGCTGTCAGAACGGTGTTCTATGACTAGCAGCATCAAGATTTCACACTTAATGTCAACGTCTGGATCGAAGGCATTAATTTGTTTCAGAAATGGGCTTGCATAGCTAGAAGGCGTACATTTGTCTTGGATGCCAAGAACTTGAAACCCTGTACTTGGAAAAGCATCTTTTACCTGAGCCATACATAAATCTGACTTTGGTAGCAAAAAAAAAAATAAAATAATCCATAAACTGGAACTACATGCCGACAGTGGATCCATTTCTTATAAAACACACTATTGTAACACTTACTTCATCATTTCATTACAATGCAAAAGGACTAAGCTTTTACGGCCATTAGTACAGGGTAGAGTAACAGTTTGCTTTTAGAGCTAGTATAATGAGCATTTTTATTTCTCATCACAAATGTATTTTTCTTTATATCTTAAATAATCTGAGCACATCAATTTGAGGAAACAGCGGTCCAAAATGCCGGCAGCAGCCTTGGCCTTCCACAGTTAAAAGAAGGTGCCCTCCTGGTTAGCTAGCACTCACCGGAGAGATGCACTTTTCAGAAGATTTGCTAAACAAGTGGTTACAGCACCAGACTGAGGACATCTAACTCTTCTTCCACCCCGTGTAGGGTAGCTACCAAATCTGGATACAATCATTTGCAGCCCATCACATACTCACACATCAATAAGGTCAGGCTTCAATACGGATGGTACTGCAGTTTCGATGTTGTACAGTTTAATCTGGGATCCATATAGCGTTACTTTTACCAACCTGGAAGTGCAGAGGGACTCTTAAGATGGATACACACATGTACAAATCCACTCAAACATCCTATCTGAATGCAGCTCTTTGCAAGCCTGTGCCAATATTCAGCTAATACGTAGACAAGATTTAGACCGTTGAGCTGAAAATAATTTAGAGCCTATTCCACTGTTTGTGATAAGATGAACTAAATATGATGTTCCTGCATGGAAGTGAAAAAGGATAACCAAGGCAGCTGTGCAAAGCCCTGAAATTCTGTAATTTTCAACTATGTGCTATTTAAGTTTCTTGGAGGGGAAGAATCAAATGATGCCTGCCTTTCAGTTTTCACAAGCCTTTTCATTTAGGAAAATAGATTTTGGTGATTTAGCTTTGAGATACAATTCCGAAGTAATCAAACTTTACATCTCATTTCATTGCATCACAAATGCAGATGCTGGAAAACAAGTATGTCAATCTTTTCAAGTGACTGGTTTTATTTAATCCCTCCTATAAGTTATTTCTTTCCTTAAGCATTTAGAAAGCCATCTGGGAAACTTAGCACTGATGAATGTAACAATTAAGGTTCTAGCCACTGAGTCTTCGTATCTCAGTTTAACCATGACAAGGGGAGGCAGAAAGAAACCTTGGTTTTCACACTCACTGCAGTGGTGACAATTGCGCCTTGTCCTGGTAAGGGGACAGCAAACTCCCTCTCCCACACCTACCTCTCCACCACTGTAAGAGCATCATTGAACCTGGCAGCAAACACATCCCCAATGAAGTATTCTGCTAAACGACCAACGGCTTGCAGCAAGGAGCTCAGGTCCCTCAAGGAGCAGTGCAAACGGCGGCAATCATTCTCTGCAGTGATGTTCAGCCTGTGACCTGAAATGACATTATGTTTCATTAGCAATGAAGCCAAAAGACCTAAGAGTAAATAATCACTTGTGCTAATAGTCACCGGCTAAGAGCCTAGCAGTCTGAAAACTCATACTTTAAAAACCTCGTGCAAGAACAAACACATAACCTTGTGACTAATAAATACAGCTCCTTGGGATGGGAAACCTAATTACAAAGCTACAGGAAATTCAAAGTTTATTCTAATTACATTACAAGCATTCTTCTTAAATTAGCTCTGCAGTGGGTCAACAGTTCAAATCGCAGCACTGTCAAGTGACTGAAATACTCAAACTGGGTAAGACAAGTCCAACTGTTCCAACTGCTACACTTCAAATTCCTCTTTGAAGGCTGAAACAGATGGTACCAACTATTTCAGCCTTTTTACACATTTATTTTCTTCTATTTGGTATTAATACCTACAAAAACAGAAGCCTTTCTGGATATCTGTTAACATCAACAGCAATCCCAGCTCTGCGGAGAAGGCTGCTGCCCAGCCTCCCTCTGCCGGCTAGAGTGCAATAAGCATTCCAGCGGCAGAAGCATATTGGGAACAATTTGCTCGTGATGTGAAGCACAGTTATTTGCTTTCATATCTCTCAGATACAAGAAACTTACCGAAAACTACATTTGCCAGTCTTATTACCTATGCAGTTGTCCTACCTCTCAGTTGTGTATACCTCTTCTCCCAACATTCCAGACCCTTTTTAGTAAAAACGTAAACATGCTCTCCAACAGCACGTTTCAAAGAGATTCTGGGGTTTTTTCCCCACTGTCCATATTTAATCTTGGATTAAGCTTTCAGCAACAAGCTTATCATTTTGTACCATGGGTACACCAGCATCCTACCACCCGGTTTTGAATCCGCAGCTGCATTGGAGCTGGTACTCCTGATCCCTCAGCTAAACAGCCAGTCCACAACAGCTTCTAATACAGATTGTAGCTACAGCATTAAAAACATACATATTGCTTATCCTAGGCCTGAAACGGTCCTAAAATTCGAAGCATTTTTTCCTGAACTATCTATACAACCATCGCCATTCTGTCATGTATAGCAGTGCTGAAGATTTAACAGATTGCTTGCCTGGTCATACCAGAAAACTCAAATCTAACCTCGGCTACAATCTTCCCTCATACAGATCTCACTGCTACTGCTTCACTTATTTCTCAGGAAGGAGCAACAAAGCTCTGCTCATACTTCTTATTCAGTTGAGAGCACCGGTATATTTGTAAACTACTTCATACACGAAGGCTCCTCAAACGGCAGCTAGCTAAGTCTTCAGAAACTACTACTGCATTCTAAATAGTTCATCTCGGCATTGACTCACAATAGTTTTAATTAAAGCCTAAATGAGAATGCTGCTATGGTAGCAAATTCACACCAGATCTGAGCCCAAAGCAAACAGAAGCACAATCTTTTTTTAACTAAGTTTTAGTTGGAGGAAAAAAGTAACCATTATCCATCCACATTACCGTAGTATTTGATGGTGCATACCTGTTCTTAACACATATGGTATCTTCATTTCAATTACTAGGAACAAGGGAAAAAACACACCAATAACAAAAATAAATTGCATTATTAGATCTTTGTCTGCTATTGGAGTCTAACTGCTGAGCCATTAGACACTGTACATGGTTTCAGATCCTCAATGGAATACAGAAAAAGCAATACCAAAGCAGGTTTAGAGTATTTTTACAATCAGCTATTCAAAGAGTGAGGACCACAATGCTGGACAGTGGTTATTACCTGTCCCTGAAGTGACTACAAACTGCTGGAGTCCCAGATACACTTCCAAGTTATCCTGCAGAACTGGAAACTAGAAGAGACAAGAAACAAGCATGATTTTGGGGCTTGGCAGATGGTTAACACCCAACTACCAATTACTTCGTTAGAACAGTTTTTGTATTTTTCCCTTAGTGCCTTCAAAAAGATGTTTGGAGAAAAGGCAGGTTGCTAGGTTCTGGGCTGATCCTGTACGCCACTGCTTCTCGTGTCTTGCTAGCTCTCACAAAGACAAGGATCACCACCCTGAAGGCACTTCTCTGTGGTAGCTCTCCTTTTCCCACAAATACCAGCAATCAGCTTAACAAGGTAACAGTCTGGCAAGTGTGATGGCACAGCACACTGCCACCGTGACTATACAGATGGATGTATAACCCAGCCCAAACAGAGCAGAGGAAAGGCAGAGCCTGTGCTACATCCACCTGCATACCCCTAAGCATCAGCTTCTCAAAAGGCAGCTACCAAAATATTATTCAAAGAAAGAAATTGAGTTCAGTGCCTCTAACAGAGTACAGATGGGAAGCACTGCAGAACTCTGCCAGCAAGCTGCATCAAGAACAGCTGAAGCCCCACAGGGAAAACAGCCAAGGGAGTGACCACCATCATCATCACACATCCTGGTTGGGGAACAGAGCATTAGCCTAACCACATCATTCAGGACCGACAGCAAACATGCCTGGTCCTGGTGATACGCCAGCTGAGCAACAGGTTACGCTACCATGGGGGAGTGCATCGCACGCACAGACTAGGAAGCCATCTAAGCAGCTTTCAGCCAGCCAAGGTACTTCAGTGATCTTTATTAAGGGCTTATTTGTGCTGTACCTGAATACATTTGTATACCTACGGGACAAAACTGCACACTGACCTTTTCCGTGTAGGCATTCCACCAGAAAGAATGGTCTCCAACACTTTCAGTCAGGCATAGTTCTACTTAATTTCTATTGGCAAAATTCACCGCATTTGAGGTGGTTGGTTTTACGGAAGTTCACTCATCCATCAGCAGAACGAACTGCAGCCTTTCATTGTCCAGCATGGGACAGACTAATGGCAGCTGCTGTACATTGTTTTAATTATTTGCTACTGATAGACTAGCCATGGCATTCCATTCAACAGCACTGCATACTGCTGTGAAAAGCACCTGAAACTGCTTGCGCATCTCCCAGATTAGCCAGTACACAAGAAGGAACTAACGCAGGGCTCAAGAAAGCACTCGCTATCAAGTTTCTAACATGCTATGCCTAATTAACAGTTGAGTGTCTTTATCTTGTTTTTGAAATAGTTATACAGTCTCCCTCATGTTAACATGTTACTTCAAGGAAGCCACACGCTCTCCACCATATGACCCATATGCTCGCTGCGCTCACTGGAACAGCTGCTCCATTTTTTGCCTCTCGCTGATTCACACCACACAACCACGCTGCACAGCAACTTCTACTTTCACATGAGGACTGTTTTGTTCACGGCTTCAGAGTTTCTAGTAATAGGCTTCTAGTGCTTAGCTCAGCCAGAAAGTTTCTTAAATAAAAATATCTATGAAAAAAAGCAGTTCAGGTCAGGCATCTTCTGCCTCTGCAGCAGGTCAATCTTCTCTGCTTCTGGGGAATACGGTTCAGAGGTCTAGGTGTGCGGTATCTCCAGTAGAATTAACAGCCTTGCTTTGAGATCCCCCTGCTATTACTTGCCTTTCTTCTCATCTGGCAAAAAGGCACTGACTACTCTGAATTTCAGACTCCACTGGCTTTACTGCCTCGAGATCTCCTCTTCAAAAATCATTATAATGCTACAAGCCCAGACCACTTTTACACTACAGATTCCAGCAACAGCAGCGGCACCAGCTGGAGAGAAGTACTTATCTATGTTTATCAGATATAATTCCCAATTGTCCAAGG
The DNA here is from genome assembly GCF_015220075.1 of Falco rusticolus. Taxonomy (NCBI): domain Eukaryota; kingdom Metazoa; phylum Chordata; class Aves; order Falconiformes; family Falconidae; genus Falco; species Falco rusticolus. The sequence continues at coordinate 37,998,323 of NC_051190.1, forward strand.
CACTCTTCAGCATTTATATCCAGCCTTTCATTTAAACAGAAGATTTCACTCTCCTTAAAACCCTAATAATGACACTCTCATCCATCCAATTCACAGCGCTGCCTCCCAGTATAAAGGCCAAGATAAACAGCAGGGAAGGATTGCTGCCAAATGTTTATACTTTGAGAGATGGGAATTTCTAAAGAGCTTACTGTCCAGCAAGTAGGACTCATGCTCACCAAAGTACTCTCTTCAAAACACACCAAGAAATTTGACAGAGCCAAAACCCAAAGGTTTTTCCTTCAATTTCTGGTCTCCCCTTGCCAAGGTTTTGCATCAAAAACCAAAATTTCCCTACTTTTTTGGCACTGTGGGCCCTATCAAACAGCTTGCATCAAACTCCAGCAGTCGGTGCTCATTTAACACTGCATTTTTGGTCTGGATAACTACTTACTAGTGTGGAGAAGGCGTGAGTTGGCAAGAGCTCCATGACTTTTGCAACCACTTCCAAGCTCTGGCGCAAGTACCGCTGCCACTCGGTTTGCTGCTATGGGAAGAAACACCAAGGTAAGCACAGCACATCCTGAGGGAAACACAGCTTTTGGTAGACTAGCAGGTCTTAACTGATGCTTGGGATTAGTTCTGGACAGAGCTTAGCTTTTGCAGACACCCAGACAGTGAAGAGGTACTGGTCTTACGATTCTCACCTGCTGCTAGACATCCGATAGAGAAAAATTTTGGCAACCCATGCTTTAGGCATGCATACGTATGTTTCCCTGGAGTGATAAGGCACAAGCATTCACTCCTAAAGCACAGTTACTGCTCAGTTGACAAGCATCTGTTATGCAGAACAACCCGCCTTTCCAGTGCTCCAGCCACATCTGTTTTGGCCACCTACTCCACTTTTACATTTATCAGTATTGAGATGATGTTTACCAATGACGACTTAGGAGAAACAAGCTTAAACAAAAGCACCAACAATATACACTGCTCAAAGCTTTTGTCTTAGAGATATTTCAGCACTTAAATTCCAAGCAACCAGACATGGACACCTAATGCCTCTGATAACCAGAATGTAAGGATCTGTATTTTTTCAGTGTGACTTTAAGTATATTTTTTTCAAAAGTATTTCAAGCTGCTTTAAACCTCAAACCCCACACAGAATGGGGCAAAGAAGCAGCTGTCTAGCTTATACACCAAAGTACAAGCTTTGAGAAAGACATTCCAGGTGTTACCAGTGCAAGAGTTAATATCTGGTCCTGCAGCTGCCCTTGTTCAACTCTGCTCCTTACATCATCATCCAGTGTCTCGTCATCCAGCTCCTCCAGTTGTGCCTGGTTATACCTGAACTGGATTCGATTCAACACCTCTGTCAGCAACAGAACCAAGGCATCTTCGTACCTACGACCACGGAGAAGACAGGGCAGGAGTGTGATAAAGCAATTCTGCAGAGGTGGTTGTGCCCACAGCCCTTCCAGAGAAGGAGATACATAAACCAGAAGACAGTTTAAAGCGGGCTGCTGCAAAGAGCCTGCAGCACAGCTTTACAGGTTTGTTGAGGAAACACCAAGCAGATCCTGGGATTAAGAGTATCATGTCATTTCAGGTCACAAGCTACTTGCAACGAGAGCGCCTTGGTAATATCTGATATCCCTCTACCTCTGAAAGGGAAAGGGAGAGCTGTTAGCAATAGAAGCAGCCCCAGAGTTCAAAACGGGAAAGGCAGGAGCAGCTTGCCAGGAATAACAGCAACGTACACAAATGGGAGGCACCAAGAGCCTCTTGCTGCTTAAGCTGCTCCTCAGCAGCCTGTCTGGTGCTCTGCTTTTTGGGCAGTGAATGAGGAACAGATGAAACGGGACAGAGTTATTGCTGCCTGCCTCAAAAGGGGGCCTCCCCCAAGGCTATGTGTTCTGCCATCTTCTTTCCCTATACTGTTGGTCAAAGAATTCAAGCCCTTGTCCTCTGAGACAAAGCCAGCACTTTTTCTACTTGTATTATAACACTAAAGACATGTTACTGAAAGATATCTTTTCATCTCTCGCAGCTATGAAGCTGGCACAGAGCACAGAAGACCCTCCTTCTCACTGATCACATAATAATAATGCCAAGTTGCAAAATTAGGACAGAGCCACCTGAGCACACAATCATTCCTGTGACAAAACACCAAAGTTTGGGGGTTTTGGTTTGACTGTTTTAAAACCATCCTTTCTCAAAACTGCTGGGGTCTGCTGCAAAAAATCACGCTCTCTTCTAGGGGAGATCAGGCTGGAAAATTAGGCATTAAGCACACACTAGCAGAGATTCAGAGCATGATGCAAGACTACTCGGCTGTGTCACTAGCTAAGCAGCTGAAAGCTCTGTGCAAGGTGGCTGAACTACCATCTTTTCCTGTAGTCAGATGACGTAATTCTGGATTTGGCAATTTATCCAGCAGTAAAAGTTGTAATGTGTACAAAATGCAAAGTTCATAAACCACAGAACAGGAAACTTCATCAGTGCTCCTGCGGTGTAACCACTCCCGGACTGTCAAACTGCAGTGTTTATGCATCTGAGAGCATGCAGGAAGCTGTAGCTGTCAAAGCTGTCACTAAGGACAGGTAGTTCTGGCAAAACAGTGCGAGCTTCAACCACTTATATGCTTTTTTTAAATTTGTTTATAGTCTGACACATCTTCAAGAGACAGCTATTGTTTCAGTTTTCTCCATAACAAACTGTTTGACACAACGATAACACACATTACGTGTACATTAGCCAGACGAAGAGGCGGAGCAGAACACCAAAGCAGAATTCAATGGCATTAGGCAGAGAGCAGTAAATTAGGAACAAACTATAACAAAGTTCAAAAGCAAATACCTACTACTTGAGAAATTAAAACCACACAGCTCCCATGCTGGAAAGGAAGAGAGCTGCCTGGTGTAAGCTAGTTCCTCATTTGTGCTTTGTGGTTATGACGCCAGGCTGTCTTTCAAAAAAACAGCCTCTTGTATTTAGTGTACTCAAGGGAAAGCAGCTTCCTTCTGCACTTAGCAGAATATAACATGGCACAAGGCATGGCGCTTTTAAGCCTCCAAAACTTTACAAGATACTGGTATGTTCACCAGATTTTTAAACTGGCAGCAAAGGGACTTTTCTCAAGAGAGCCACCCATTTCAGGATACGGCACCTGCAAAGGAAGAGCTGCCAACCACCGTTGCAATTCATACACACAACTAGCATCAGAGGTAACCAAGTGGAACTTTTAACTTCCAGTCTCATCGATACTTCTCAGAAACACATCCTCCACTTAAACAGGGATGTTAAAAACCTAATTAAAAAGATTTTTTTTCCCCAATTCATTCATTAGTTGTATGAGCTGTCTGAACACTTACTAGGCAACTTGCTCTCATCTCCTCCTCTAATATGTGCTAAAGTGTGCTCTAAAATTTGCTAAAATGTGTTACAATTCTATTTTAGACTGCAAAGCTTTCTTCCTCTGGCTGCTATGTTCGCACACAACATATGTATGTGACAGGTTTTTCTACCCTAACTTGCTCAGTTTGAATTCTTTTGAATGAGTGTGAAACATTGAAGTTTACACTTTTTATACTTTAAGAAAAAGAAAGGACTCAGCTACAGGTGAAGTTGGAGTAACCGACAGCTTATTTCTCACAGTCCTTCCATGGTGACCTTGAAGTCTCTTTGCAACTGTCACATCCTCGCAGCTTCCCGACTACTTACCTACTGAGTACTGCTTCTTTGTCTGCCAGGCGACTTTTAATTTTGCTAGTCAGATAGTCCAAGAAGAGTGTCCAGATGTCTAAGCAAGAAAAGTAGCCTTCATGGGTAGGCTGAAATACACCAAAATTCACAATGAGTATCACAAGCTATGGCAAGATTGATTTCACACAATGAAAATACGAATTAGCATGCACCTCACTCCACAGGAAGAACTTGCTTTATTGAAAAATCTCTGGGAGGTCACTGGAGAGATTTATAGCTGTCAAAAGATGAGCCAGAGCTTTTGCACAAGGGGAGGAACCCAGGAATTACAAGGTTGGTCTCAGTGTTAACCCATCTCATGGCTCACATCAGCTTCTAGCATTTTATAAACCTGCTTCTGTATTATTCGCCTGTGGGGGTATATAGGGCTGAGTTGCACTGTGACAGCTCCTGCAGCAGGGTAATACCTACCAAAAGCCACAGGCTTGGGTTTTTTTAATACTAAAACTAAAAGTTCAAGGAAAGCCTCCAATACAGTAAAAGCAGCAACTTCATGAGAAAGAAGCATCCCCAAACACAAAACAAGCAAGCTAGAGAGATTCTTCTAGACAACATAATCCATTCCAAGGACTAGCAAAAAAATGAAAGCAGAAGCAGAGTTAAACATCAGAGAAGTGGTTCTTGCAAGGTAACTACACGTGACCCCGTCCCCAAATAAATCAAAGAGCACATTAAGTCATTTCCAAGTTCCCAGCACTACTGGGCAAGTGTTAGACAAGTTAATTGCTTTTTTCTGGGCCAACTTTAGGTATCAATTTCACTGGGGAAAACAAGCTGGCCTTGCTGTACAGGACAACAAAACAGAGGAAAGACAGAGGAAAAATGATGTCACAGGGCCGTACCTGATGAAAAGTGTATTTGAACAACAGTGCCAGAAACTCAACCACGGGGAACTGGGAGTAGGATTCAATTCTTCGCAGGTGGACACTCACAAAGAGACGGAGAAAATCCGTAAACTTCTCAATGTAGCTACAAGGGAAAGGAGAAAACACAACTGAGAAAACACGAACGATACCACAAAGGAAAGCAATTTCATTGAAACAGTGATAAAATTCACTCAAAATCCTTTCATTAGAAAGTTACAATTAACAGTCAGTAGAACAATTAAAATATAAAGCCCTGCAACAATTACCTACAGGACGGGCAACCCTTCATTCCATTAATACCTGAAACAGCAGAAAAGACAGTCTAGTCAAAAGCAACTTTAATATTCAGATAAATATAATCGAGCTCAACCAGGCCTGCAAAGAAGCACAATCCCCCCCACCCTAGAGAGATAATTTAATAGCAAGGGGTCATCTTGCTGATGTAGATAGGATTAGTGAAATAAACTGTACCACTGAGAAATTCAGCTGGAAGCAAGAAGTTAATGCAGGAGTTAGCAATACACTTATTTACACGAGGTAGTGGGAGAGCCACGGAGCTGAGGGCTGGAAAGGATGGTTTCTTCTGCAGTGCAGATCAACTATCCGAAAGTTTCTGAACTGAGCCCAGGCTTTTGTGACTGAATTAGACTATAAAGACAAATCTTCCTCCAAAGCATGGGGCTGCTCAGTGCTTGGGACTGTACAAAGCGAAGGTCCATAAAGCAGCCTGCTACCAAAATTTCAGGGAGTCCAGCAAGAGCTCAGCCTCGGTGCAACCACTGAGGGTTCTTGAGTATGCAGCTGGGGAAAAATTACAAAGACCACAGTGGGTAAGCTTTTACTGGGAAATAAGAACACACCCTGAACAACACGAACTTCATCTTCGTATCTATCTAAACAGAAGAGAGTTAAATACTCCATCAGTACAGAGGACCAATGCATTGCAGTGTGATACATGAACAGCAAGAGCTCCAGCAATCCAATGGCAAGGCTGTGTGCAGAGAAGTCCATCCTTCCCACAGGGCCAAGAGTTCTAAAGTGCAAGAGTACTTCAAGTTTTTCTTTTAAATAAAGAGCTAGGCTTAGCAAAGTTTCAGACACGCATGAAGAGTCTTGGTTTTACTGTACAGCCTTGCTCTTCCCTTCTGCAGACTTTTTTTGGCAGGGGGAACCCCCACTCCTTCTAATGAAAGCTCACTCAAGACCAGAAGCATTGCCAGCTAACGAAGAGCTGCAGCACTGTTCGTTATTGTAAGACTACAAAGCCACACAATACTTTCAATATGCTAAAAAACCCCTACATTGCCTTTTTATTTGGCACTGCCTACTTGGCAAGAGATCACCGAACATACCTGACCACAGATCGAACACTTCAAAAGCAAAGCCAGCAAAAATGTAGAGTCCAGACCCAGACACCTCCTTCATTCTTTCCATTTTTATTTTCTGAAGAGTTTCTGATCTGAGACCAGTGGAATTCTTACTTGGCCCCTAGCTCTGCCAGCCCCAAAGCCTCTTCGGCAACCACTGAGCCGTTCCTTGGATCCTTACTAGCCATGTCCCGTATTTTGGCATCTCCAAGTTAAAGGCAAACACAAATAAAGCAAGAGGCAGTTTAAGCTCACTCTTTCTCTGGGCTAGTGTGGCAGTACCAACTGTTCAAGGCCACACTGGTTCTGTAACAGTACAAAACCAACCAGCACCACAAGAGGAAAGGAACGAACGCACCCACAGCAAGCAGGTTCTGAAGACAGCAATCTACTGGAGTTAGTTTCTTCAGTGCCAATTTTGTTCGTGATTTTCTTAGTCCGCTGCCAAGATAACACTTCCATGCAGTAATTCTTTACTTTTGGACAGAAAAGTATAGCTATGCCCTTAAGTGACAAAAGGAAACCCCTCCCATCTTTTTCCACAAAGAGAACAGTCAGCTTAGAGAAAGCTCCGCTCCTCCAGAAGCCAGCTAGATTTTTCCAGTCTCCAGAACACCTTAGTTACTCCCTATTTCAGACCTTCACATCGCATACAGGGGTCTCACCACTACAGACACCGACAGTCTCTGCGGATAACACGCCTAAGCAGCAGAACATAACGATATGGCAACACCATCTCTGCAAAGCCCAACACAGCTACAACAGCCCTTCCGCAGCCTTGCTAGTGAAGGCTGCTTGCTGATGTTTTCCATAAAAGAAGAAAATTAAACAAGGATTTGTGGGTTTCCAGGAAGGCTTTTCTGAAATCCAGAGTGTTACTCCTGGCTCTGTGCACACATTTTGTATGCAAAGGTGGCAGATTCCTACACATCTTACTTCTAGGAAGCAAGTGATACTGAAGTCAGAGCGAGTTAGTAAAAAAATGAGCAAGTAAAATTCACTATTACACAGAAATCATGATTAATCTAGATTTACCATCTCAAAGTTAAATGTGTATCTAAAAATACAGAAAAAGAATTTTACAGAAGAACCACGCAAGCCATCTCTACAAATAGACCCACTTTTTTTTTCTTAAACTTGTTTTTTGTCTTGAGTAGATATAAAAAGACCAACAAAAAAAGTCCAAAAGCTCAAAAGCCTTGCTGCTGCATCTGGGAATAGAAATTTTATACAGCAGCACCAGAAATTTATTTCCACCATTGCGTATCCGTAGTAAGACACCGAGCACATTCACACAATTGCAACCTATTTGCTGATGTTGGCACCAGCCTGCCAGCCTTCCCACGGCAGCGGGGCTGCAACCAGAGGCAGAATCAAGTCATCACCTCTTCCACCACCCTGCCAACATGTGGAGCCAACCACTCAACACAAGAGCAAGACAAGTCTCACTTTCTCTCCTACAAGTGGGAACATCCGACATCAGAGTTGAGCTGTTTTAAGCAACAGAGGTGGCAGGAACTTTCTGAAAAATGACAATACGCAGCCTCCCGAGGTGCTGCCACCTCCCTGCTCCCTCCAGCCAGGCATGCCAGACAGCCACGGCGCCCGAGCCATTCACTGCTGCTGTGAACGGAGCTCCCCAAGCCCTCTTTTGGTGGCGTTTACAAATAAAAATCAGAAAGTCAAAATTAAAAAGCAATCAGAAACCGTCAGATCTCAATGAAGGGTAGGAAACTACTTCAATTTTCTTTCAAGTCATGACTCACAGAATATCTACCCACTCTTTGTATCTTTGAGTTTAAGCAGAGAAGGCAGATACCGACCAGGGAAGGGAATACTGCAGTGCCTTTACCTCACTGAGCCTCTTCTGTGTTCTGTTACAACTGAATGAAGGGCAGGTTCAGCTCTTGTGCCACCTCAGACCTGCAGTCAAACAGTAACGAACGGGGGAAAGGGGAGGAAGAGGACAGGAAAGAATACAAACCTGTGCCACCACGGTCCCTTAGCAAACTCAGCCCCTTACCAGAACCTTACCTGTGGGCACCTACCTTTCTGCCTGTCTCCCCCAGCACAGTACTCTGAAAAAAAGGCGATTAGACACACCATGCATGACCACAAAATAATAAAGACAATCCTTTAGAAAGCAAGAGGCCCTAGCACAGCTACGTAGCTGTTTGGTTGCTCTTACCTTTCATCCAGTTCCTCTAGCCGGCTCTTCACCGTATGGGCGTTGTTCTCCTTGGTAATCTTCTGCAGGAGGTAGAAAGTCTGCTGGAACATCCGTAGCAAATACTCTTCAAACTCCATAGGCACACAATTCTTAGACATCAGTTCATTGATGCAAGACATAGCTAAGACACCAAGTCGGCCACGCTCCTGTCCCAACACAGAGTTCTGGCTGCTGCCGTTGACAGAAGACATCTTCCGAACGCGAGTGTCACAGCCAAAGCGGGCAAAGTGGAAAATGGTGGTGAGGAGTGATGGGGTGATACTAGTAGACAAAGGGATCCAGCTGAAGAGGTGTGCCAGGCATTCCAGTGCCAGGGAACATATATATTCACTTTCTGTATCAAGGATGGGGATTGGCTGGTTCAGTAATTTGGCTGCACTGGGACTCTGCAACAGGCTACTTAACAGGTCACCTAGGAAGCAAAGCACACATCTGCATTATAAATCAAGGCAATTACCTTCAAATGGTGCAACTGCCAGCCCCAGCCATAAAGCAAGAGTCAGAACCTTTGGCATTCAGCAAGCTGAGATGAACTAGCAATTTTTGCATTCAGGAATTTTCTGAAGTTTTGTTCAGATCCCACATCAGATCAGACCAGCTGATCAAACAAATACAAGTTTAAGCAGCAGCTTCAGGCAGCCCTTCTAGCCTTACTGGGAAGCACACTCACACAGCGTTTTGGAAAATCGCAATGCCACGGGTCATATTTTAGGAATTCATTATAAAATTCACTCCCCCCACAAGGTCAAGCATCCTTGGTGTAAGCTTGCACAAGTTCTCTGGCACACCCATGTCACACTGAACCTTGGCAGAGTTCCTTTGGCTTGCATACAGCCTGTGGATGATGTAAGAGCAGATGTTCTAGGTCAAGACCAAAAAGCCTACTTAGTACAGTACCTTTCAGCAACCAAAAGCCCAGGCAGGCACAGATCACATACCCCAGCCTCCAACCACTCAAGTTACAAAGGTTTCCCCAAGCCACACAGGGTTTGAAGAATTCTGCGCAGCCTCAAGATTTACCTTCCATAACTTTATCCAGTTGCCAACCGAAGCCAAGTTAAAACTTAATATTTGCAACATCCTGTGACAGCCTAACTACACACTGTGTAAAGACGGTCTTTGTTTGGGGCATGTGAGCTGCTAAATTTCCTGCCTCCTGTACCCAAACGGGGAAAAGAAACGATCTCTTTCCATTCACCTTCTACACATCACTCAATAGGTTTCTACTGCAGCTCCTCACTCTCAACTGCTTTGAGAGAACGAAGAGTACTGCTTTTCTTGTTACTTACATGGAAGCCATTCAATGCCCTCAATCATCTTTACTGCCCTTCTACAAAGCTTTTATTTCTACTCTACACCTAATGATATAAGACGACCAGAACCACAGCCACTATTCAAGGTGTAGATGAGTACAGCACCATAGTACCTATTTTTGTCTGCTACCAATCTGAAATTTTTGTAGACTGACGTGTTGTAATGCTCAGAAGTTAATCCCGCACACCAAATGTGAGTTTGGAACTCATGATCTGGCATGACACGAGTACTGTTCTTCCTGCCCAAATGCAGGTAATACTTATCTGCATTGTGTTTCACCTTCCACTTGCCCAGAGATCTTCCTGTGGGTCTTCAATCATACCTTTTGTCCTGCCATCCTGCTCCTGGTGCCATCGGCAAGCCTCCTTGCCTCTTTACTGAGCCCTCTTCCCAGGTCTCTAACAAGGATGTCCATGAGCTGAGCCGCAAGCAGTATTCCACTGGCGCACACACACACACACACCCCTTCACAGCAAGAGGGGGCCACTTCTATTTACCTTTTACTGCCTACCTTCGAGCCAATTAATCAACAGTCCTGAGACTCCCTTATCCCTGATGGCTTTCACTTTTTGAGAAAGCTTTTAGGGAGAAGCCTTGTTGAAAGCTTTATGGAAATCCAAGCCGACACCACCAGCAAGGCTGCCCTTCCCCACAGAAGCTGCCCACTATCTCACAGGCTTCCACAGACCACACGCTAAAAACCTATTCACCTTCCCCAAGTTATTCAATACACTTCTCTTCCTTGAGTACAAATAATTTCTTCACCTTTAGAAATCCACAGGCACTTGCTACATTACAGCGTAAACTTGTCCCCAGAAAATCCAAGTAAATTTTTTTTTTGAAAGTGAAATGACCCAACACAGTAGCAGTACAAAAAACATGTATGATTTACTGAGCTATTTCCAAAGTATGCACGATAAACAGATTCCTCTTAAGTCTCTCTTTTTCATCAAGATCGATGTCTTACACCACTAAATTCCTAACTCCCTGCCATATGTTCTCATTTTTTTTTCTCCTCTGCTCCAGAAACGTAAGGTATCGTATGCTGCTTCAGCTGAATTAGATAACGCTGCACCTCGTCTTAATACTAAAGCAGCCCCCAGGTAACATTTCACAGCTATACACACGCTGCAGGGCATGAGCTGCTTGCATTGTGCTTTTACAGAAGCAGACATGCTTCTTTCAGATGTCCAGTCCAGCAAACTCCACAAGTGAGAACCAAAGAACCTCATCTTTTAATCCATCAACACCAGAAACTGTAAATTATGTCCCTGTAACACACACCAGTGGGTTACGAGTGCTTTGCTCCCAGATAATTACTGAAGCTCAGAGTTTAAGGTATTTTAAATTGTATTTGGTGACTTTGCAAACAGGTGATAAATTTATAGTATCAACTGCATTCATGGACAAGGAAAGAACTCTGGGGGAAGAGCTGGGATCAAGCTAGTTCTGCAGAAGTAAGCAGCAGCAGACACTTCTGCTACTCATTTGTTTACCACACCCGAGTGAATATGCCTAAGGAAGAGATTCATCAAGTAAAGCGCTATAAATCATGCAAAGGCAACATTTGGAGGCTGAGATTATTGCTGACTAAATTTTAAACTGATGCAGTAACTCAAATGTTTCCCCACATAGAACATCATCAGATTTCCTTTGCTTAAATTCATTTCTTATACCACTTAACATTGTCTTCAAGTGCTATTTAAAACCTATGCAAGACTTGCAAGTAACCATTTCACTCTGCTTCCTTGTGCAAAAAAAGGAAGCATAGGTTTTCCAAGTTCCTAAAGAGATTTTGGCTCTGAGGGAAGATTTTAAACATTTATAGGGACTTTGAAACACCTTTAATTTACCTGAATGTAAAGAGCAAAAGGTAGTGACCTCATCTAAGCAACAAAAAAATTTTAAGTGCCACCAGTAAACAAGAATACTTTGCTGCATGAATGAGACTCCAATATAACAGTATGTGTGTGGGTAAAAAGATTTGGTCAGCTTACAGATTTCACAGATTTTAAGGACAGAGAAACAATTAACAACTCCAGTGCAGAATTTAATGGCAGAGTTTCACTAAACCCATGTTTGTCCCACAGTTCCCCTTCCAATCACGCACTCATCTCTGCCTGCCACTAAGGACCAGTTAACGTGTGATGCCACGATTGCTACTCACTGCTGCTGGCTTGTGTGTCTGGCTTTAAGCCCTGTAGGTTCTCCAAGTCAGCAACCCCACCAGTGCTCCTATTCCACTCCGTGAATCTTTGACTTGTCATATCACCAAGTAGTGACCCAAGGGTCATTTGGTTAATAAAGAAAGTGAGGAAGAGAGTTCTTCACAAAACGCAGAAAGCAAGCGAGCAGCGGACAAGAGGGAAGCACGCAGTGCTCTTCCTTTTGGAATTCAAGAACTTGAAGTACAACCAATTTTAACATGAAGTGAGTAGTTAAGGCAGAGCATAAAGTTTCAAATAAGCAAGTTTGCACAGGCAGGACCCAATGACACAAAGCCTGAACTTCTAAAGGAACTGTCAGTGTAGTCTTAATTACTAGCAATTATCTTGAAAATATGCTGTGTAAAAAGTTTGTTTTCCCTGAAAGGGGAGAAAGACCCAGAACAGAAATGCAGTGTAGTTTCACTTTGAGAACCACAATCTGAAGTCAGGAGGTGAACACACAGGTGGAGGAAAAGCTGCCTCAGCACAAGCACCATCCAGCAATTCACAGAGGAGCTGAGAGGACATCTCTAACAGGCTTCGATGGACAATCAGCCCAGGATTTGGGCTGATCCACTGGTTTGGCGTTTTATGTATTACAACTCTAGACAACAAAACAGATTTTGTGGGCTGTATCAGTTGCAAAGCACTGTTAGTTTTTTCCAAGCTAATTCTGGCACCTGCTGTCTGCGGTGCAGTATCCCCTCCTGCAGGCACAGACTCGGATGTGCCCACCTTAGCCAGCATCTTGCTAGCATGCACCTGGCCTCACGGAGCAATTCAAGCTGTTTTGTACAAAGCCAGCATCCCTCTTGGCCACTGAGGCACACTTGCTACCAATAGTGGACACTACCATAAATCAGCTTTTTACCATTGAAGACCTCAGTCTTGCTCAACATCCCATCAAAGTCCTGAGGCTCTTGCTGCCAGGGCAGGCGAAGCTGGCACTCCTGCCCCTTCCAAGCAGCACACTGGCTCTTGCCAAGTGATACTACAAGTTTTGTTCTTTTAACATTCCTTTTTTTTTTTTTTCTTCCCCTCCAAACTTTTGCTAGCTACAGCAAAATACACCCTGCCCTAAAATGAAGGGAATTTTTCTCTCCATTTACATTTTGTATATAAATATACAAGTATCTTAAGCTCTTCTACAGGAAAGAAGCTCTTGAAATTCTGCTCAAATTTACACACAAAAGATGTAACACTAAGAAAAGCTTATCACAGGCAGCTGACTTAAGCTGACTAGTGCAATCTAGCCACAAGGAAGTGATCTGCTACTCTCAATTAACTGTTCAAGATCCCGAAGACAAGCGAGACAACGGTACCCAAATAGAATTGTGTTAACGCACAGAACACACTGCAGTGAGCACGGCTCACTGTCAGTACAACTCTGGAGAAAAATATCAGATCCACAAGTGTTTCATCTTCTCCCTATGCACAACCAGATTATTACAAGTTTCCAGACCCTAAGCCCTTTTTTTTCCTTGTTAAAAGCAGACAGAGCCAAGATCAGACAACATATTGATTTCACTGCATCATTTCTTCTTGCTTTATTTTCCAATAAGCAGGAACAAAGACACCACAACCTGCTGGAAACACCTGAGTGAGCTGAATATAAGTAACAACCTATGATACATCAAGGCACCAGAGAAAGTGGCAGTCACCAAGATCAGCATTATGCCGGGGGGGGGGGGGGGCTCTATACCTGTTAAAGGCTGAATAGGGGGTAGATGTAAATGAAATATGCACCAAATAGAAGGACATAGAAATATATTCTCTATTTTGAGGGTAATTAAGAAATATATATGTAAATGAGTTCAGATCAGATAAACACCCATGAAAAAGACTAACAGGAACAGGCAGAAAGAACTTTCACACTATATATAAAGTCCTAGCCACTTTTTTTTTTTTTTTTTTTAGTTAGGGCTTCAGTTTTGCTCCTCTCTGGCTTTTGATGTGCTTACAGCTGAAATTCAGAGGACAATGCCAATTCACTGATGTTAAAGCATTTTGCACTGACACTTGAGAAAGCTTCTTGCCATCTGAGGACAACAAGCAGTTATGTGTGCACTTTTCAATGAGGTGGCATTTTCAGTGTGGCATCCCCTGCAATGGAAATTGCTTCTTCGTTTAAGGTTTGTCTTTCCAACCAGAAAGTTGTTGCCCTATGAAAAGCTCTAGGAAATTGTTATAACAAGAAGTTAGACAGTAAAGGAAGGAATTAATGCCTGATATTGCAAATTTCAATACATAGAAATATCATCCTGTAGCTTTTGCCATCCTTACCACTTTCTCCTGAAGTTGGCGATGGTGGTGGAGTGGCAGCAGTAGCGCTGTGTTTGTCCCAGATGCTCTCCAAAATACCTGGCCAAAGAGATATTTTTCAGAACAGCCTGCTAAAAGACAGGTTAATCTAACAAACAGAGACCACAAGAGAACTTTGTTAGAACACATCTTTAGCGTTTTGACAAGGAACATGGTCTTTTCATATTGTGTGCTTATACACGCAATCTCAATCCCTCTTCATAAAGAGGGGGAATGTATGTAGCTACACAGCTGCTCTAGCACAAGCTTCAAGTAAGCTGACCCAAATGCCTAAGGGTAGAGTCCAGTGTTCAAACTGCAGGAGCAACCACTACATTGCCCACACACTGCTTCACTGAACCCAACCCAGAACGTGTGAGCTTGCCGGCATCTTAGGGGTCGTGAAGGAGAACATGTTTCAACACTACAAGTGCAAGAACTCGTACCTGTGAGGAGCCCAAGCACTGTCTGCACCTGGTCCAGGAGCAGCTTGCGTAGCTCTTCTTTCCGGGCTACGCTAAGATCTTCCCGCGGACATGCCAGTTCTTCTGAAGTAGTTTTCAACATAATCAGTCCCAGAGGAGTGGTCACAGGAGACTGAATTAACTGAGAGGGAGACACATGAATGCAACATGTGATGGTAACACTCTGCAAAGCATTCAGCTGACAAACAAGGGATCAACGACACTATTAGCAGTTTACAAGTCTTTCAAGACTGGTGGGAGTCTCAGTTCCCACAGTTTGCAGCACTGTATGTTGAGGGAAGAGAACTGCAAATACTTAATTTCCTGAGACATTAACCTATGATGTTGCAACAGTTCAAGTACCATGGGAATCCTTGGGGTTTCAAGAGAGCTTTCATAATGTCATTGCACACATTCTCTGCTCCCAGTAACAGTTTGTTCCCTCTGTTTACTGCCTTCTGCTGACATCATCACTTCTCAGAATTGCCTCAGCACCAGCAGTTTCACCACATAACAGGGCTGCTGCTGCAACCATGCTCAGGTCAGGAGCCTGCACCATCAGCCAAGCAGTTTCCCATTAAAAAGCCCATCCCTCCCCATCCCGGCAAAAAGCTGCAGCCGATATCTGATCGACACCAGAACACAGCTAAGGAATCTGACCTCTCCTTGCATCTGTATCACATCTCTAACCAGAAATTACATTCACCCTAAAAGAAAAAAAACTTCCACCAAATGCAGGAATAGGACTGGAGAATGCAACGATTTTGGCCTTCATTAGCTGCTTGGATATTAAAGACACATTCAAGTGGGACAAAGTTTTATTTTCAGCTGAAAGACAACAATGCTTTTCACTGTTGACCTGGAACATACAAAACTATCTATGTGCTACTCCCTCTGGAAGAAAAAAGTCTAAGGCCAATCACAATTACTACAACTAATCCTTGAAGTCATAAATTCTGTAATACAGCTTGACTTCGGTCCCAGTCTCCCCGGCCCACCGAATCAGAGACAAGCTGACTTCACACTGCCAAGGCTACACAGTTTGGTGAAACACATGCGAGAAAAACGCCCCATCTAAAAGCTCTTAGTCTAGGTGTACATGAGCTTGGCTTTCAGAATGGAACCACATGGCACAGGAGCAGACAGCTAAATAATTAAATGAAATGCACAACTTCAGCTGCAAAGAGACTGAACATCTCTCAGAATATTTTCTGAGTGTACCAGGAAGTTTAGCAGTACCACATTCTGGCACTTCAGTAATGTCAGAGGAATAAAATTTAAGTAGCACTTTCTGTGTAGAATGACTGTTTTTGCATCATGACAATACAGTAGTCCAAGTTACTTTTTTACACCCCTACAATGATTCAGTAAAACTTTTAGAGACTAGAGTACCGGGATACAATTTCATGCTAAAGAATTGGTCACTTCAAACGATCTCAGAAGAAAGTCCTGAGACAGGATTCATCTGCAACTCTAAAAGCAAGTCATTCTGCTCCTGTGCTACTTGTTCATTATTTTGCAGTCTTGGAGTTCAATATTAGTGCTTTTCCTCCACTTTCTCTGAAGTTTTTTGGAAGGTGTCTGCTATAGAAATTAATTTATGGGAACATTTCTCTCTGCAGCTGAGTTCACAAGGAGAGGCTTAAGGAAAAACAGATACCCGAAGTGGGCTCTGCAATCACTTAAGATAACCTCCAAAGTGCTAGAAAAACAAGCAGGAGCTCAGAAAGCATTTTGGTTCAGATCCAGGTAAAATGAAAGCCAAAATTGCAAGTGTAGACAGTTTTCTCAGAATACCTATTGTCGAATTGATAATTTGGGAAAAAATTGCAGCATATCGTACTACCTGTCTACAGAAAGCTATCTGAAAAGAGATTACACTAGTTTGTGACAAGCTCTGTACGCTAAATTTGCGGTTTTTTAAATTCTGCAATTAATACTAGATCCATTTGACTTAACAAATAAACTCCCGACACTCAAGGACTTTGATTTATTTAAATAACTGCCTGGTGGCTTGTCTGTGGGCATAGCTGCATTCAAATCATGTAATTATGTCAGCAGAAAAAGACTGTAGCACTTCAGTTTACACTCAGCCTCTTCAAGCCAATTACGAACAACTCTAAGAGAACTGGAAACAAAGTACTCAAACCAAAAGAGGATGTTTCCACCAGCCTAGTTTGCTCCAGCCACAGCGAGCTGTTAGCCTGGGTCAGGCTTCACCGCGGAGATGCTGAATTACAACCAACATTCAAACTAATGGCACTGTTTCAGCCAGGATCCTAAATACACAGAATCACAGAACCATTCAGGTTGGAAGAGACCTTTAAGACCATCGAGTCCAACCGTTAACCCAGCACTGCCAAGCCCACCACTAAACCATGTCCTCGTGTGCCACATCTACACGTCTTTTAAATACCTCCAGGGACAGTGACCCCACCACCTCCCTGGGCACCCTGTTCAGTGCTTGACAACATCTTCGGTGAAGAAATTTTTCCTAATACCCAATCTACACTCTAGCCTTACTGCAAGGCTCCTCTTAAACACCCCAACAACATTCCATTAGTGACTTTACATGATGAGGCACCAAAGATTTTGGCTATTAGATGAAAAGTCTCCAACAGCCACATTCAGAAAGTTAACTTTTGAGAATCATCCAGTGATGCATCTGTAGTTTTACTGCCTTTTTTCTTTAAAGAACAACCCACAACCCCTACATTTGCAATAACTACTCCTAAATATTTAAAATTCAAGGTGCAGTTGATACTTGTTGCATAGTATCATTCCTTTGTCAAATAAAATTGTAACACCAGAAAGAAATGTAACATGGAGGAAGCCAATGGTTATTTGCAAAATTAAAAAGGAAATGGAATTTCAGAAGCAACTTCGGTTTTCATGCAGTTATTTAATCTTTGTCAAGGGAAGTCACTACTCAAGGAAACAAAATAAGGTCTCTGTGAATGAAACTAAGTCTACCCTTTAAAAACTTCTTTCTTACCTGCAAGATGTTAGTGAAAAAGTCATGGTAGAACATCGGCCAGTCTTGCCGGCCAATATCCACAATGACTTTGCAGAGTTTGTTCCTGATGAAGTAAGGCAGAGTTTTATGGTGAGCTAGAAGGAGCTTGGGCAGGCAGCTGCGGATCTCCATTTTGTCTTGAGATGGGACCCCAAGCCACATCTTATTGATCAGGTTCTGGAAAAGAAACAGACCTCCCAAATGAGCCCATCTTAGACATGATTCACTGAAGTTAAACAGTGAGAGAATGTGGACACACAATGCAGGGACAGAGCACCAGGCAGAGCTGCAGCATCTTCTGCCCAAGACTGCCCGTGCCTGCCAGGATGCACAGGCAGGGGTAAGGCTATAACTTTCAAATCTATCCAGGCCTCTCGCTGACCAAGCCTGGCCAGTTAAAAACCCTAAGCACTTATTATTTGACACAGTTTGGCCTTCTCTGCTGCCATGGGTAGACCTGTAGATAAAGACACAAGCAGGTGTTAGCAGGTTAAACAGAAGAGGCTCCTCTTTTGTGAGAGCTCTGACAGGGGCTCGCTGGGCAAAGAGCTGAAAGTTGAGATGCTTTCGCTGCCCAGCAGCCCAGCACCAACCCTGACATCTTCAACACCACGTACAGGTGAGTGTGTGCCAACTAAGGCAGAACAAGAGCAGCTTCACTGAGGGCAAACCCCACACCGCTAACTTGGAGTAAAGCTGTGCTACCTAACAGGGTACGCAGGCAGCCGAGGGCAGGGATGGCTCAAGCTGCTCAACAAAACTCACCGAGCTTCTCTCTTACAAGCCACCCAGTGTACAGGGACAAGCTCCAACAAAAACCCCACAACCCACCCCCACCACAAGCATATCAGACTTGTAGATATGCTCCAACATTAGTTTCACAAAAGATGGATTTCAACACCCCAGAAATTGCTACCAACATGTCTTCAGCAACTAGTATGTTGCCATTTTAACTGGTTTTGGGTCAAACAGAACTAGTTGACATGCATATAAAGTATTTCCACTATCTATATATCCACCAAGATTTTCCCCTTTAAAGAGGGAAGCACAGCCTTGTGTGAAGCATTATAAAGAAAAAGGGGAAGCAAGTTTGGTTTTAGATGACTGATGTTGCCAACGTCTCCTGAAGCTACACTGGAAGGTCGCCATCATAGCAACGGCCTTGCAGTGACAGGGCACCACTTTAACAGAAAGCTTTTAGTCCACTTAAAGCCAAACAAAATCCTTAAGACGACAGAGTTGTAAATTGCTTTCCTGCCATGCTACGATCCCATTTAGGGGCTTTGGAGCATTAGGAGCTGAGCCTCTGAGGATAAGTCACTGAGGAAGCCTGCTGCTGAGGCAATGCCCGTACCCACCTGCAGGCACACAGCCTGGAGAACCTAAAAGCAATAGCTAGTGGAGAGGGGTTTGTTATAGAAAATGGAAGACTATTTATGGTCAAAACAGATCCAGCCCACAGTCCAGAGGTACCAGGTCACAGCGTAGAGGTACACGAGGTATATTTATATGTCAAGTTCCTCAGAGAGGTTGCACTTTGGGGTTTCTGGCAGAGAAGATCCAGAAGAAGTATTGCTCAGAAACAATGACCCAACCAAATGAGAGCTCCTTGATGCAAGTCCAGAAATAAAGTTTCAGAAGCCCCAATAAAACCGGAAGATGCTTTAGCTTTAATATTCATGCTTTAATGCCCACTGAGTTTTATCCTACTACCTTGACCTGAAAGTGGCAGCCTTCACCTGTGAAGTGTTTTGGGGAAGATGCTCTCTTTTCCAAAAGCAAAAAGTGAAAATGGTTCATCTGGAAGGGGGCCATGAGGATCTTTATTCCAGATCCACTATTAACTTCCTAGACATTCTAGAAAACACAACATTCTCAGGAAGTTTTGTGACTGATCCTTGTGTTTATACACACATTTTACTGACATTCAGTGCTCTCTGACAGCTGAAGACTGATGAAGTTGCAGACTGCAGCTATGAGGACCCATGGAATACGCAGCACTACAGTAGTTAACTTGGGAAATTCAAGCTCCTCCATGGAGAGATCCTAATCTCTCAGCTGAGCTGTGGACTCAGGTCCCTCACTTTATACTTGTACAGTGATTTCTTTATTCTGCTTAGTTCTGGGCACAATTATTTGTTCAGTATTACTTTCCCCCCAGTCTCCCTCCAGAGAAGCAGAGGCTCAGTAATCAAACATGTTTTCCTCTTCATGAAAATCAGTTTAATAGTTTTTAATTTTTGCAGGCTGCTGCTGCATGAGATCCATCCCCAGAGCAGGGAACAACTCCCATGCCATTTGCCAAGCTTAGCCCTTTTCGAGAAGGCAAACCAGATTCAGTTTGCAGACGAGGTCCAGACTCCCTGTGCAACCCCAGATAAATGAAATTAAAAGGTCAACAACAACATGATGAATAATCATAATGTTGTCAAGTCAAAACAACACAACTTTTAAGAACAGAGTTGTATGCTCTATCTAAAAAGTGGCCCACAGCAAAGGCTGTGAAACCCCTCTCATTTAGGGGTGCAGCTCAGACTGCCAATCCAGCCAAGAACACAGTGCAGAGGCCAAACAGACCAGGATGAGGTGTGACATGGACCAAATCCCAGAATATTGTTAGGGAAAGACACTGCACTGGTCACCAAGAAATCAGATGATAGAACAGAGCTGTTCACAGAACACTTTTGTTTCTTCCAGTGGACATACAAATCAATATTTAGGTTTTTAACCATAACTTTGTTCTTTTATAAATAGGCAAAGAGTGAGTTGTGGTCTTCTAGAAGAGACCTTACTTCTTACTTGCACATAAGCTTGCAGGATGTAGTTCAAGAGCATCAACCACAACTACAAGATGTCAGAAAAATAAAAGCAACTTTGTTTTCCCTCTTAGCGCTGAAGTCTGCAGTAGCTAGTACCAGGTAACCATGCACTTATTTCTGACCATAAAAAGAGTATAAAAGCAGTATCACTCTTAAAAGCATTGTGCAGAAAACTCAAGCAGCCCCTGAAACTGTAGGTAATTTCTACTTAGAGATGCCAGGAAATTAATTCTTCAATTTGTGCACAAAGATTCATATTCTCCCACTCTTAGCCTACCATTAAGCAACCTCTCTAGGAGAGAGCAATAAAAGCATCCTTTATCACTGTACGTACTAGGACTGCCATTTTAGACAAACATTTTCAAATAAAATCGATTGCCATATAAATGCACCAGACAAAATGCACTAAGCAGGCAACAGTACACATCTTACCTCAAACACAGTCAAACTGTACATCATTACATAGTCGTTTCTTGTACTTGACAGGAAATAGAGGCAGAATCTCCAGGCTCCTATCTGCTGGGCAAAGTTATTTAAAAGCTCCTCTGAAAAAATAAAGTATTAAAAAATTACATTTAAATTCTTAAGGTGCAAACAATTCCCTACCAATGTGTACTGCTAGCACAATAAGACACAATGACACACTGAATATGGAAGCAGCCCCACGTTCAGGGAATGACTCAACCTGGAGGAGATAAAAAAAATAAAATCACACTCCGAAGTATCAAAAGCTAACAATAAGATTTAATAAAAAAAAGGTATGTCATTTTAGAATACCAATCTGAGATAAATATAACAGACTAATAGCTGAATATTAAAACAAATCACACAAAAGTTACATTACAAGCATCACCATTTTATCTATAAAAGCCAAATGTTGGGATACCAGGTCACCGTGAAAGACTAGGAGGACTTCAGATGACACAGAGCATTATAAAAACACCCCTGGTTTAATGTAATTGCTCCAAGAGCCACGAAGCTTGTTGTAGGTCAGCATATCAAAAACCTCTCTGAACACTCAGGTACAGGATTTGGCCATCTCCCATTGAGTGACTACAAAGCAAACATGGCAAAAGGAAAAGCTGCAAGGGCTGCTTTACCGGCTGATCAAATTTAAGCCTTAATCAATTGGTTTCTTTCCTGCAACTTAAGCAGGAACATGGGGGATACGGAAGGCTTACTTTTCCACAGTAGACCTCCACAATAGGAAAAAAGAATAAACCTGTCTAGTAGTTTATTCTTTATTTTACCAGATTTCTGGGCAAAGTCTTTCATGCTGATCATACTTTTGGCACTCAAGTTAGAAATGTCAGAAGTTTGAGAATAAAAATCAAACTGTCTATTTACAGCCATTAACCACAGATACAAGAAGCTAATCTAGAGCACCTGTAAGATCTCTGCTGGCTTTCAGAAGGACATATTCAATAACACCAGCCAAAATGAAACCTCACTGTTTATTCCTATGTGTAATTTCATATTAACTGGGACAGTCTTCCGCTTTCCATGCTTAATGCTGAAGACATTTGAAGTCCATGCTCCATCTCTAGGCAGTAGATGTTTTCCACGACATGTAATTCAACCATGTACAGACAGAGAAAAACGTAACACCCTTCTCCTACCCTAACCAACTTTCTACCTTTGACGAAAAAACCCCCACATCTCTGTGCTCACAGCAGTAGACAGTTACCTACATATTAATTATCCACAGGACCTGCCATGGGATCTCTGAAACCCAAACTATATAAGTCTTTACTTCAAATTCATACATAAGCAGAAGAGACTAAGGTGCAGTTTGGTATCAGACAGAGCACTTTCATCTGCTATATTTAACATACCCGAGTCACCTCTGCCGAGGTCTGCAGGCAGCAGAAAGCAAAGGGCAGACAGCAAAGGGGACCAGCCTTTAGAGGTGGCATGAACTCACCTATCTCGCGTTTCCGCTCATTTGTTGTGCAATTGTGGAAAAACTCTGTCATTAGGCTCTCCAAAGCCCGTAGCGAGGCCTCTTCAGATGCCTGGGAATGACATTTAAAGGAAAAAGTTAAAACTAATTTCTGCTCTGACTTGCACACAGGATGCCCATACAGTTCATGTCACCTAAAAAAACAACAAGAGCATGAAGCCCAGGTGCAAGGTGAAATAATCTGCAATTTAAACTGCTCATTGGTGTCAAGTAGCAACAAGATTTGTCCACTGCAAGTGAAAGCTTTGGACATGAAGGACCATTTGCTCAGCTGCAATAACTGATGAAAACAATACAAGAAGCTTCCTTTTTTTTTTTGGCAGCATTTAGTAATTTTAAGTCAGCTCATCCTTGTAAAATAATTCTTAAAGACAGCAAGTTCAAGTGAAGATGCTTTCAAATGCTTAGATAATAAATACAGCGATAGCACGGGGAACACAAACTTGGAGAGGACTCCTGATACCTTTGCCTTGGTGCCACACTGTGCAGTGCTGCCACCTGCAATACCAACAGTGCTCAGGAAGTAGCAGCTTGAAGGATTAGGGCATTTCCAGCACTTTGAAAAGCAATACACAAGTATTCAGCAATTTGAGTCAAGAAAAACAAAAATCACATCCCCAAATTTAGCTTTTATTATTGGAATTTATCCGTTATAGCTCAGTATTTTTAAGTCCTAAAAAAAGTTGTCACGATTAGTATCCAGTTGTTGCAAGGTCACTATAGTTTTGCAGGACTCTGGGGGTGGGATGATTTTATTCTAGTAACAGCTCACCATCCAGCTCAGCCTCTCACCACACTTCCCTTTCAGTCTAAGCCTGATAATGGATAGCCTTAGAAAACACTACTGCTACAACACAGACCGTACCATTAGTCATTCTTCTAATGTTTTCAATGCATGCTATCAATAATAAATGCATCAAGATTCAAGCCCCGACCTTCCTCTGTACAGAAACAAAGTAAACCATTAAAGAAAACTGAAAGTTCTGAGTCAAGAAAATAAAAGCAGAAACAAAACCATGCCTGGCAATCTTCTGCAAAGACGTAAACAAGTGAGACAATTTGCAGAAACACTACGGGCTTCTGCTAGTTCCCATTTCCACCTACAGCTGTCTCCCCAAGGACCACCATAGGGCTAAGCAGCAGGAGACCCTCCCCAAACAGCCCAGGATTGGATTAATCCCCGGGAGAACTGAAAACTCAACACAACAGCATGGGAATACCAGTTCAGCTCTGCTCTGCAAACAACTGGAAATGGATGCTCTGTAGGAGCATTTTCAGTTACAAAGGAATATTGAATTTCATCCACCCTTTCCTCTTCCTTCCTCCCTTTTTTACTTTTTTTTTTCTTTTTAAAGACCTGCTCTAGAAAGCAAGGACTATTTTAGCAGAAACATTGTTAGTGGGAAATTGGCTTAAAATAACCTACAATCAAATCAAAGCCACTTTGACAGCTTAAGCAAGATCAAGCACCCATTATGACCGCTTTAATCCATTTATACATGGTTTCTGCAAACAGTCCTTCGCACTGTAAACTTCCCCTTGAAGCCAGCGGCCCTTCAGCCACCGAACAGTCTCCTCCTGCCAGTCACCATTTCCCAGATAACAGCAACACTATAGATAAAAGCCTCACTCAAAAAAAATAATAATTGATTAAGTGGAGTCTTTAATGACATTTGGATATAGCCACACTGCCATTTCTATGCGTTTCTTTCTGGGACATCGCATATTGTTGCAAGTTCCTCCAACTAGATCCAGACCAACATATCCAACTTTTTCATGTTTACATGCAGTTTACTTTCTCTGCTGCTCAACACTGAGGAAGTCTCACCAGCAGTTTCTAATGCTAAAGCCCCAAAGAGGGGTTTCCAAATGTTGGGCAGATCAATTTGTTGCAGATTCCTGTGCCAGAAGCACTGCTCTTCCACTCCACCCCTCCACCAGCCAAGACCAAGATCACCTCAGTTCACAGAGGAGTGTTAGGTCTTCACGCAGGAATGGCAGGGTTCAATCATTTTGGAATAGTTAATTCAATACTTCTTTAGGAAGAGTAGTTAATTCTTTTCCAAGATTCAAGATTTATTTCCTACATTTGGAAATAAATTGCAGAGTTCTCATAAATCTTGAGCATCTGACACATCCTCCGCTGACTTCAGACTACCTTGGCTTTGAAGATGACAGAGCCTTCTCCTAGGAACACGCTTAATCTTTTATATAAAACCATCACCATCACAATGTTGAACACGTCAAAAGCAAAAAAGAAACCAGAGCACAACACAAGCATTTTACATTGGCATAAAAAGCCCAGGCTGGCCAGAATCCAAGGCCAACCTGGGCAGCACGAAACAGCATGACCTCCCAGATTGTTTTCTTCTCCTATTTGACTTCTCCCAGCTATTCTGGAGGTTTGACCGAAGAAAGGTGGAGCAGCACAAACTGTCTGAAGTAATTAAAGCCCAGCCCACAACGGGCCCTGGAAAGCCTCTCCCAGGTCCTCCCCTAGGTGCTCTCCAATGGCCACGCCAAGTGCCCCCCATCCTAGCTACCGGCAGGACTTCAACAGGTGGATAGCATCGTTCTGCATTTGCTAATGCCCTTGGGTATTCCTCAAGTTAACCGTTCCTGGAGCATGCAGCAATCACCCACCTCTCGAGCAAAGGCTCCGATAACTAGGTCAGTGAGATAAAGAGGGCACATGCTGTTGGAGAGCCGCAGAGGAAATTTACTGTACCTATATCCAGACACACCAGAAAGTAGATTATCTAGTGAGACTAATAAAAGTAGAGCTGTTCGTAGGACCTGCGGCTGTACCTGGCTGTACTATTTCCAGCTGCACCTCAGTATTATTGCTCACATTAACATGCAATGTGCTTTCTTCTTCCAGGGCTCAGTGTTTACTCTGCATTGAAGAAAAGAACAGGGAAGTATCGTCAGCCAAGAGGAACGCCAACTAATCCGGATCCCAAGCAGCAACGCAGCCGCATTAAGGACTGCAGAGTCAGGACAAGACCAAACCCCATGGGCAGGCAGACCCAGCAGCGCTCCGTTCCATTTCTGACTGGTCTGAAATTCAACCATTTGGGTCATCCATAGATTTTTAAAGGTTTGCAAGGAAAGTCGTGAAGTCTGGACCATCGCTACTAGAATTTACTACATGCTTTCTGGGTAAGAGCAGTTTGCCTCACCCTCATAAGGCATTACAAAATACTCAACTATTAAAATAGGAATACTTCCCACCGCTTTCACAAGTTGTAAAATCTGACCCCCTCCACCCCCACCCCAGTGCCTCTCCCAGGGTGGGACCGAACCACTGGGAAATACCATTTGCTCTCTTCTGTCAACCATTTGAGAAATATATACTGAATTCTATGAATGCTGCTTGCAGTGAGCTCTGACCCGCAGGGAGGATTATAGTTGCCAGATTCAGCAGATCCTCCAGCCACAGACGATGTCCTCGGTCACAGCTCAGTTAGGTGAAGAAGTTAGTGACACATGAAAGTAGTGGGTCTAAATGCTAGTGCACCAGCAGCTACAAATTCTTGTGTTCCAGCAGGACACCCATCCTTGCACCTAGAAGTTGTTTCCAGGATAGCATCTCACAGCCCATTCTCCCCAAAATAGGTGCTGTTAACTGCAGCTGTGCTATGCTGAGTTTGTGCTGCAGGGACCGGGCAAGGGTCAGGTCTGTCGCATGTCTGCTGTCCCTGGAACTGCCCCACCTGATCTGAGCATGACTTGATATGGATCAGGGTGGGAGAGCACCCCTTTCAATCCTTACCATATCCATTTTTGCCTCTAAGTTTGCTAAAGGTGTTTCACTACAGTTACCAAACCTGAGCTGTGTAGCTGCTTACTCATACCATTTATGTATGAGGTTCAACTTTTAACACCCTCCTCACACAACCAGAAAGACAACAGATTCACAGCTGAGACTACAACTTCCTATTTTGATAGAAATTATGAGATCTGCTACCAAGAACTTGCACATCCAAAGACATTCTCCATCCAAAGTACAAAAGAAGGATCTATAAAACCTGGATGTGCCAGCTGATTTCAGGGCTACCATTCAATTACATTTTAAGATGTATGAGCCATTAACAGATTTCTCTTGATTAATGAGAAAAATAGTTTAGTAGCTGCCAGCTTACTGCATTTTAGGCTGTTCAAACTCCAGTTCACCGCACCTCAATAAAGCTCTAGAGAAGCGAAACCTTTGTACCTTGCTGCTTAAACCAGGACTCCGTAACAAGTTCAGTTTAGCCTGCAGACTAAAGCATTCAGGTAGAACAAGCTACCTGTCCTACTCTGACGAAGAACAGAGGAATGAATTTTGGATTGCAATTCAGACACTGCATATTTAATAGAAGATACAACACTGATTTTAGTTTGCATATAACTAGAGACAACCCCACCCACCCCTTCAAATACCTGATCATTTTAGAAGATATGAAAGCACTTTATAAAGCTATTTCAATTTTCTCCTGAAGTGCTTTCATTTAGAGTTCACTTCCTATCTTTTTAATTCATTTTACATTCTCCAAAGCAATTGTTTCTTTTAGAGGAAAGCTTTTCACTAATGCTTTGCCATAAAAACACAAGCTGTTAACCTTTTAGTGTTTGCTATTAACAGCTCGGTAGAATATCGATCACAGAGACGATTCTCTAAATATGGCAACTCAGGCAGATGACAAATTACAAGGAGGGTTAGGCCTGTTTATTTTTTTTTTTTAAATGTGTTTGGAAATGGTTATCACTCCAAGACAAAAATCAAGGTGATTCCTCTACAAAGCTTTTTCTAATAAGATGTTAACTGCAGTTGCAACATTACAAAAGTGACTTCAGCCATCCCCCAGGCAGCACTGGAACGCCTTCCTTTGATGTGGAAGCATGGATTTTACACCACACAAGCTGAACCTTAACACCTCCTTCAGTGGCAAGCAGGAGAAACACTTGCACTGCTGAACCCCAGAAGCCCTCACCACCGATCTAAACCCCCTTCAGCATCTCTATATTTAAAGAGGACGGGATGTCTTTCTGTTCAGGAACTGTTACTCACCACCCCTCTGCACCCCATCGTGTATTTAATTCAGACACCCACTCTTGTTCCATCCTTGCCTTCAATACCTGCACTGCTGAAGCACTTTTCACACTGCATCTAACACCTACCAGCCCATAAAGCCTCCCTACACCAGATATTGATAGCAAATGCAGATCGCTTCCCAGCACAGCCCTGGCTTCCTAATTTTTTTTGAGCCTGCATCTATGTCCCCTTCCTACCCACCATGTCTCCTACCATCACCAGTACAAGACACACCGCCCAGCACAATTCAGCCTCCTCTTGCTTATCGAGATTTGGATCTTACCACATCTTATGCAGCTCTGCTAAAGTGAGTATCAGCTACATCTACCAGCTTGTGCTCGTAATGAGCAACTCTTCCAGGAGAGGAGGGACTGCAGGAGAGCAGTGTGAAACCTGCTTGCAGCATTCCCAGCAGGAATTGCTATAATGCCACCAACAAGCCAGTGAATATGGTTAAGAAAAAAGAAAAATCACACACACAACACAATGGCAGCTGCTAGTATAAAATAACTCATCATCACCCTGCCTCTGCTAAGTTACACTGTCCCATCTTCTTCCACCTGGGAGCCTTCTGCTTCCAATTTTGCACAGTTATTTAACAGTACAGTTATACACAGACAAATACAAACCACCACACTTTAGCTGCTGAATTTTCTTCCTTCTATAATTATAATTTTTTGGGTTTACTGTTGTAGATAATTTTTAAGGAAACTCAATCGAGACTAATTTAATAGTACACATACCTAACCAACATGCATATGTGCTAAGGTACTAATTTACTCATTTAAGAATTACCAGGGTGTCTTTCAGAGCCCCTTCCTGCCCAAGCCCTAACATAATATGATAATGAACACATAAATTAGTAACTACACTCTCAGAAAGACTGTGGTCACTCTAAGTCTGCTTGTGAAGGTCACAAAGGCCTTTTTTTTTTTTTTTGGCAGCTACCTGCAAAGCACAGATATTATCACCACTTCAGTGAACCTTTGGAACAGCCTTGGGTCACTCGATGCAACCAAGTTCAAGAAAGAAGTGCATTATTACTTTTAGCAATAGAAGTAGAATTATGAAGTGTTTTTTAAGAACTTGTACAAAACCCAGCACATCCTCTAGAAAGGATGAACGCATACTATTGAGAGGCAGAGTTCTGCAGCTCAAAGGTGGTGTTACCTACTATATTTAATCATTTCCAACTAATGATTTTACAAGTCCGGGGCTTCACACATTCCCAGGGTCTCCTTATCAGCGTAACTCACGCAGAGACCTTAAATTGGGAGACAGCACACAGACCCTGCACCATACGTGCTCCCTGGCAGCACACTGCTGATGGTATCAAGACGACAAGGCTCAGTCTTTATTCTTGGTTTCCTCGTTGCATTTCAGAGATGTTTTTGTGGTTTAATGAACCGAAACTAGACAGCTTCACTCTGTGCTTTGAGAACAGTTCAGGCTCCTGGTGCCATTTCAAGAGACCTCCTGGCTGCAGAATACATCCCACTTATCTGGTTCATTCGATTCAAGGGTCACAGCTTTGGCAGCTCACTAATGAGATGAGATTTTGTAAACTCATTTCTGTTGTACCACAATTTCAGCAAAAAAACTACCATAAAAGAAATGACTTATTGTTCTACCTCAAGGCAATCTGCGGGAGGAATAAAGGCTTCATGCTACCCTCGATCTCCTGGCTGCAACAAAGCCGACATCCAGCACCAGAGGTGCTCAAGGCCCTTCTGCCTGTACAACCCATCACTTCAGAAACCCCAGACTGCGCTTCAGGAATCAATGCATTTTACTTAAATATCAGCTAAGGCCCCAAAACGACCACAGGCTGAACACTGATGTGTGGAACAGGCTATTGAGAGCCAGAAGTGGTAATCTGATTTCTCAAACAGGATAAAGAGATCATCTTACCTGTAAACACTGCCTGCTATACAAGTAATCAGGCACCTTTTTGAATACTTAAGGGATCTTATTTCTTAAATCTTCTTGTACAGGCAGGTTCAGTTAACCAGGCTTCAGGTTTTAAGGCTGAACTCTGACTAACAGGCTCAAATGTCCAGGTCTGATTCTTTCTAAACCGGTAACTCTGAATCGACACCATCAGGTCCAGTAGCCAGCATGTCCTTCACCAAGCATTTTGCTTTGCTTGCTTTGCTGTTCAGAAAAGATGTTCATTAGATGGAAACACAGAATGCATAAAGCATTAAAATTCAACACCTAGAAGCTCTTAGAAACCCACCAAAGGCATAAAATAATCATCGCAAGCTGTCATAAGCAAGGTAAGATTTAGACACAGTGCCGTTACAAGCCACACTCTTGCTGAGGACAAGCACAAGAGCAATTTGCGGGCCCCCGCTGCCAGGGGAAGGTGGGCTGGCCATGCACTCCTGACTTGCCAATCGATTTACTGCAGTTCAGCTGCTGGAAAAGACTTAGCAACACATTATTTCCCCAAACAAGTAGTTGCTAAAATAATGATATGCAGATGAGAAGTGCAGAAGTATCCAAAGCAGACTACTTGAGATCAATATTCTGCACCATACCAACTGCGTATCACCCTAGCACAGGGGTCCCAGGTGGGTACAGGTGGCACTTTTTGGACTTAGGACTTAAATTTGACAATTTGGCTACAGTTGTTAGACTTTCCTCAGTAGACACTCTGTTCAGACAGTTCTCAGCCACTGCCATCACCGATAACAAATTTTCTGTTTAGGTATAATGAGAAAAAACCAAGCCATAAAGTCACAGTAGGGTCTTCAGATGGACACCCCACAAGGTTGGTCATCTGCTGAGGGCAGTCAGCTAGCCACATGTCACTTCACAGATGCTGAAACACTGCAAGGTGACTATGGTTCTCTCCCAGAGTACAGAAATAACTCAGAGTCTTCCAGTGAAGTCTAGAAGCTTGCATCTCTAAAGGCAACAGTTTTGCAATCTCAGTGTTTGGGTCTGTCTTCTCCCCTCACACGCTCCCTTTGCTGGGTTCCCAAGCTTCCATCGAGCCTGCCACACCTCGAGGGAGATCCCATCCTTTCCTATGCGGCGATGCTCGTGCATGAGTGCCAGGACCACAGTCACAAGTCACAAATCACTTCCCTTTTCTCTGCATAAGCAAATCTAGGCTTGCACAAACAGAACCACAGGGCTGGCCCAAACAAACACATGCAACTTAACTGATTTTGAGGTAACACTTCCCCTGCTGTTTTAGGTGAAGTAACCCAAGTTGTAAAAAGGCAGGTCAGAAAGATCCCACAGCCATACTATTTTAAGCATAAGTATGTTGGGTGGGGGAGGGTATTTGTGGAGGGAATAAAAAAGTCCTTATAAAAATCATCCATAGAAATAAAAACGTGTTAAGAAAAATGCTTGCAACTTCTTACTCAAATGGTCCAGAACAACAGACAAGCAGCAGCACATAAAATGAACTTATGAAAGGTACAAAGTATGGCCTTTCTAGCTGAAGACTTTTAAAAAACACACCTATACAAATTTCAACAGTCTTCCTACAAAGAACACTATTCTGGCTCTTACAGATGGATATATGATACTTAAAAATGCTAAAAAGCTTGCTCTTAAGCACTTGTCCAAATGTGGCAGCTGCTTTGACCAAAGAGACTAGAAAAAAAGATGCTAAGCATAGGAGTCATAAACCTGGCATGCTTGCATATCAGCACCAAGCCTTCCAAGATGCATTAACAGATTTTTAGAAACACTTCTCAAATGCTTTACCGTCTGCAAAGCCACATATAAGCTGCTCAACCTACAGACAACTCACAATACCTAGACAAACACTCTGAATTGCAGTTGTTTGCAATCCTACCTTAAGGAGTCTCTGAAAGTATGTACATATGCAAAGTGGGAAATGGAAAGCACCAGGACAAGCAAAAAAGAAAGCAAATGTAAAAAGAAAACAATTATTCAGCATATTTCTTAAAGTGGCACTTCAGATGCAGCTCCATCTACAGATCTTTGAACCTGCTGAATTTTTAACTGCACTGACACATCCCAGCTGCTCATTTTCCAGGTAGTTCTCCGACACCCACTTCTGCCTGGCAGGATTAAGTCTATTACCTTGCAGAAAAACTCCCAACACCAGACTATGCAATGTGACATCAGTGCAAGGTTTATCGTAAACTTGGGAGAAGGATTATACCTTACGCAATGTATTACACCAGCTGGACCTGATTGCCAAGGACGTATGATCACACTACACAAAAATAAGATACATGACCCTCACTCCTTGTCAAAAGAGGGGGGGGGGGTGGGAAAAAAAACACACCTGCAATATTGCAAATTTAATTCCTGGCAAGAGCATTAAAACTTGTGTTGGGCACTTAAGACTGTATAATGAAACTATCATGGATAACACCATGGGAATAACTCAGCTAGACTTCCCCCCCCCCCCCATTTTAAATGTTTCCAAAGGACAGCACATGCAGGAAGAACATCTAGTCCACTTAAAAACAAGATGTTGATATCTGCAATGCTTCTGCACTTGGGGGTATTTCACAACAGCAGCCTGCCTCTCACTCCTGCATCTCCTGCAGCTCTGGGGCAACATCGTGTGCAGCCTCCAGGGATGGTTGCAGGGCTATCTGCCCTGGGACTGGAGTGGGGGGCTCCAATGGGTGGACACAGGGCTATCCTATCCATCTTGGGACCGGGGGGCTCCGACAGGCGGACACAGGGCTATCTGCCCCAGGACTGGGGAGCTCTGACAGGCTGAAGCATAACTAGACTTTGGTCAACATGACCTGGCCCGCCTCATCAAGTGCCAGCAGGAAACAAGAAAAAGCCGCTGAAACTGCTGCAAAGCAGCCTTTTCCTCCTTCACCTCTCCCCATCACAAAACACTGCTTCTCCTGGGTTGCTGGTGGGATCAGAGGAGCTGCTGGTGCAGCCCTCAGCCATGGTGGAAGCAGAAACAGATTTGCTCCCGAGCACCTCATGGTTGCACATCAGAGATTACAGGCCATAGATCACATCGTCATCCCTTTTTTTTTTTTTCTTTAACAGTTGCAAAAAGAAAGCCAAGGAATTGCAGAAAATTCAGTCTTATCACCCATAAGCGAAGGAACAGGGTAACGATATGGGGAACAACAAATCTAACCACTACAGCATAGCTGTCATTACTGTATCCCTTCCAGACCTTGACTTTAAACACACTGTTCTTAGACACCAGCTATTACTCCAAGGGGAAAACAACCCAAAACACCACCAAGCAAAACTTCAGAGAAAAAAACCTGCCCTTAATCCCAAAGAAAAGGACTAGGGAGTATTGCTACTCAGAAGCAATCTGTTCTGTTTTTACCCACTGCAGCAGGAGAGAATCAACCAAGCACAACACAGATTTTTCTGACAAAACCCTCTCCTGTATGGAAAAAAACCCTCACTCTTCTCTTCTGGAAGGCTGCAGCCCCTGCGTTCAATGCTGACTTTGGCATCCTGACAAGCCAGTATACAAAACAGATGAGTATGCTCCTTTCTCAAAAGAGGGGACAAAAAGGAATCACGACAATCCCTCCTGGGAAGAAATTCATGCTGCAATTAAAGCTGTAATAAAATATTAAGTCAAACTGCTAAAAATACAGATAGACTTGCAGACCCAGCCACAAACTTGGAGATGCCGAAATAAATAAAAGATAATTTGCAGCATGAATTCAAATGGCTGGGAAATGATAAAATAAATTTATTCTGGGCATGATCCCCATAGGTGAGGGAACAGGGAAGACTGGGGGGGGGGGGCGGAAAGTAAGGAGTTTGTGATGTTGCCAGAAGAGCGAAAGCTTCCGATCCTAACTGTAAATGGAAAACAGAAATGTGGATAAAGAAAGAAGTAAGACACGTGGATGGGGAGAAGGTAAGAACGGGAAAAACTTGCTTCACCACAGAAACACATTCCATAAACCATAGGTGCTCCTGAGCCCAGGCTCAGAGAAGATGCCCCATTCCCAACCTGCCAGAGGACAGAGGCTCTCACCAGAGGACCCATTCCATTTCTGGCCACAGAAATGAGCCCCAAGAGCTGCCCAGATGAGTAAGCAACTTCTTGAACATCATAATCATAAAAAGGCAATGGCTTTCCTCTACCAAACTTAGTATTTACGCTTTTGTTGGAACAACACTTTCACAAAAGAACAGGCACATGCTATGCACTTTGCCTCTATAGATGGTATTCTAAGCATTCTATTTTGACAAAACAAAGCTGGCAAACATTTTATTTCTCCAAAAGCAGAAGACTGCCGTGTCAACACCTGGGATGCAGAGAAGGCCAAACCAGCGGTGACCCAAATACAAACGCAGTTACTAACAGGAAGTATCTGCTGACTTATGAAGGATAATGTTAGGACACATTATTCTAGCAGACAGGTATCAGCCCACACATATAAAAGCTGCATGTTTTTCTACTCTGCATATACTAACACACATTAAGAAATACAGTAACAATAACAGCAGCTCCTTCTCCCCGATCTAAATGGCAACACCTCATAACATGCATTAAAATAACCAAACACAAATTCCTCAGAGCTTTTAGGTATCCGGACACTGAGCGATCTCTTCGCAGCATGGAGCCCCACTGCATGAGCTTAGTAGCAGTACATGCCAGCTTTTAATGCTTTTCTACTAAAATAATCGCAATAAGCAACATTCATCTATCAGCGGATTGCCATGCTCATCATCTAGCAGTAAGCAGCTTTCCAAGGTAGTTTAGTGGACCTTGAGGCTCAACAATTTTGCCTTAATACCTCTTAGTCCGACTGGAGATAATACCGCCTACATTTGGCTACCCAGGTCTTTGAAATGTGGCACATGTAATTATTATAGATCCTGAAAGGCATTGCGTATAACCATTCTGCTAAATCGCTATTTTCGTCGGAAAAAAATCTTTCATCCTGGGGGAAGCATCCTTAACAGCCATGCTCGGGATGAGCTTCCCTGCTACAAACTCCATTCCGATTCCCCTTTCTCCTAACTGCCAGCAGTGCCGTACAGGCTGAGCTTCACCAGGGCCAGCTGAGGCAGAGGGTGCTGCCGCAGGGGTCACAGCGGGCAGAGCCTCACACCACACGGTGCCACACAGGCTTTGCTGCAGAGCTAATCAATGTGTGTGACAGCTCACCAGCGGCAAGTCTCAGCTGCCGTCTCACGGTTTAATAAAGCAGGAATAATGAAGGGGCACAGCAAGTTATGATGTGACTTGAAGGCCCAAAAAGGAAGCCCAATGTTGGAGCTGAGGTCAGAACTTCGAAGTTCCTATTCTCTTGTTTGCCTACTCAGTAGATGGAGTTCGAATGGTTTTATAAAGGGTTGACTTTTATTTTTAAGCTATGTACTTTAAGGGGACGTACAGAAAGCTGACAGAACTTCAGTCTACTACACCACAGCCATCTAGTTTTGATGCTGCACATCAGCCGGCAGTGTCAGAGCAGGCACTGCCGGGGGGAGGGGACGACACGCTCCAGCTCCCTCTTGGTCTCAAAAACCTTCCGCAAGCAGAGGCCACCTCACTATGAGCGAGCGCTTCCTGCCCGCCACAGCACACCCTCTTCAGCTTCACCCTCTTTTCTCCATCTCTTCTTCTGGCAACGCAGTCCCATAGATCACCTGCCTCACGAACGGGCGGCAGCAGCCCAAACGTGACTTAAGCATCTCTGGCACAATGGGACAGCCAGGCAGGGTTTTTCTGCAAAAGCAGGAAGTTGCTGCTGCCTCCTGCCACAACGATGTCCTCAGCCCCCTTGCACAGTAGCCATCGGCAGTGGTCCCAAAACCGCAGGAATGGTTCACAGCCCACAGACCTGATCTGGGCCTTAAGGCCACCAGCTCAGCTACACTGGCATACATAATAAACACGAGCTATTTTGGTAATTCAGTAGCAAGCTCCTTGGCAACCAACAGTGCCAAAATAATCCACAGCTCACCAGCATTACCTGGCTAGATATGCTGCAATCCAGACATACTTTATTCCTCAGCAAATGGAAGGTTTAAACCATTGCAGGTCTCCAAAGGAAGCTTCAAGCATAAGAAAATGACAGCGCTTACCGCTAAAAAAAAATTGGAAGGTAATAACAAGGCCTATAAGGTAAAAGCTAGGATGCTGCTGTAGAAAACTTAGATTCAAGCTACACACGCCCACTGCCTACTTCCATTTTTGCAAGCTCGATTTGCTTCAGGCAGAACAGGGACGGGAGCTTCTTTGGATCTGCTGCTGCTACTTCTATTGTCTGATTCCCACTTTGCTACACGCTCATGAGGCCTAGTGATAAGCTGAAAGAAGTGGGACTTGTTTTGTAACTAAAGCCAACATGTTTGAGAAGCCTGTTTGCAGTTCCTTGACTGAAGGGTTGACTTCATATGACACCTTTAAATCTGATACCTAACACAACAGCATTTCCTGAAAAAAGTCCCCTTTCCTGAGCTGTTCTTCCAGTTGCTGGCAGGATACAAATCACACATAATTGAAGAATACATTTGCTAGGAGGTAATCACCTGACTTCCAACCTCACATGGGAGTTACTAACACACTTGCCAGGTGACTGGTATGCTCAGGAGATTACAACTGGGATCTGACAGTTTCAGAGATGGTTCATCTTCGCTAGCAGAAACAGGAAAAAGATGAAAGAATGAGTGATGAGAGAAATGCATAGCTTATTAGGATGCAAAACACAAATGCACTCGAGGATTACTTCCACGAACAGTATTTATTTTCAAGCTGTTTGCTAAAATCATCTAGAAGGATTCCTAAAAGTTGACCAACAAAACATTAATATTTTGTGGTCTATTAAAAGAAGAGAAACACTCTAAGAGTGCCACCTGAGTGCCTAAGCTGGAGCTTGTTACTCTGTGTTTAGAGGTTAACATGACTCCACAGAAATCCACTTGAGAAGCCTGTATTTCACAATACCCTACTTTCTCTATAAAGATAGGACATCAGTGCTGACTCACCTTTTCACAGAAAGCCTCAAATTGGATGCTGTACAAGAACTATTTAGTGGACACTCAATGTGCATTAGTCGTCTGACATGCCACAAGCATGTAATAACCACCACACACATACAACGTGCAGAAGGCTTGACGCAGCAGCAGGGCTGCTCTTCACAAATACCTCAGAAAGCAAAAGAATGATTCAAGCTTCCTGTGAAACTAACCAGCTTTCTAAGGGTGGCATAAGATTTCTGAGCCATTAGTTGCATCTAAGGACACTGAACTGGCACCTGTTCTATGACACGCATGCAGTTTCTGAGTATGCTGCACATCACCAGTTTCCCCTCCTGCCTTTACTGAGAGCTCTGGCTTTACAGTTTGTTCTTAACATTCCTTCCCAGTTAATCAAGCTTTAACTCATTACTGCACTCATTGCTTACTCCCTTCTGTATCAACCCAATTCAACTTCAACTAATAAAATCTGCTTCCACAAGTCTGTATTTCTGACAGCAGAGTTTAATT
The DNA here is from genome assembly GCF_015220075.1 of Falco rusticolus. Lineage (NCBI taxonomy): Eukaryota > Metazoa > Chordata > Aves > Falconiformes > Falconidae > Falco > Falco rusticolus. The sequence continues at coordinate 38,035,135 of NC_051190.1, forward strand.
GTGTTTTATTTGTTCCCAGTATGGCTTACAGCATCTCATCTTCACACTTATCCAACTGTTTCCAGGAAGGAGGGTACGCTAGCAGAACAGGCCCATCTGTAAGCTCCAAGGAAATGGGAACATAAGGAAAATCTTGCACAGTAGTCACATGATGAGTTACACCAGTAAATTCTGCAGTATAGCCCGATGACTGCTTCTCAACTTCCAGAGCCAGTACCTGGCTTGTAGCTGAACCAAATATCGAATGTTCAAGGAAAAAAACAAAAGATGTCACTCAGGAGGATAAATGTGCACGCCTGCACGAAGGCAAGGGAAGAACTAAGAAGTCCTTTTGTCACTTGTAATTATTGGTGCACACCCTGAAGCACAAAACTCTAACTTCTTTCCGCATGCAGATCTACAGTTTGTTATATACAACTGGTCTACCAATTTCTCCAAATTCAACCACAGTATTTTTTCATCTTATTCAACCTGGGGTATTCACCTAAAGAATTTTTGCTCTAGCTTTGGCCAAAGTTAAATTCAGCGAGATCTGTGACACATGACAGACAAGTCAGGAGTCCATCCTGAGCAGGTAGGTACATCCCTCATGCACGCAGACCCAGTAGTAGCAGGCTGCTACTGTATTTATTTAGGAGGCCATATCCCACCCCAGCAGACACCATGTGGAGCAGCAAAGCCTCTCACAGGGACTAATGAAATTCAACTTAGATGAGCTACAGAGAGCAAGGTTTCAGTAAACTAGCAACAGCGTACCAGGAGCACATCAAACAACGCGCAGATGTGATTATTTTGGCTCTTGGGTGAAGCAAATTCACAACTGCAAACCAAGATCCCAGCTTCCTGAAGACCAGAGGTGCAAGGCCTGAGCCTACGTTATTTAAGACAATTTAAATTAGAAAGTGGTTGTAAACTAAATCAGTAACTACTGCCTTCACTCAGCGGGACTGAGAGAGAGGAGGCAGTTTCCATGAGCAGATCCGGGGCTGCTGAACACATCTCTACTTACTGATCAACTGTAAAGTACATGTCTGTGGCTTCCCTTTGCCAACCCAGTAAGTCTGGGAATTTAACGTTTCCCTGCAGGTAGAACAAGGGAAAAATAAGAACAGCAGTTGTTACTTAGCACATCACTGCCAGCACTTGGTACGGCGATAGCGAGCAATACCATGATCCCCTGAAGAACGATTTCCACCTACCAGCCCTGCAAGCCTGACTGTGCGTGCACCCGATGGATTAAAGATTCTTCTCCTGCTTCTTATCAAGAGAAAAAGAGATTGTGCAAATCAAAGCACGCCGTATCTCAGTTCTGCATCTCTCGGTAGGACTGCATGCAGCTATGACTGCTATTGCTGCTAGAAAGCAGCTGAAGACCGGTATCTACAGCAGAATTAAATTACACTCTGCACAGAAGGGAATCCAGGTTATTTCTGCAGCTTTTCCAAGGCTAAACTGGAGGCGACCAGAGCAAGCCCACTGCTAGCACTGGAAAAATCCCTGTATTTCCCAACACCCTCCGGGCACACACGCTCCTGGGAAGCCTTCAGGGCTTTTTAAAACGTGCCAGCCCAGCGGCTCCGGGGGCGCAGGCCTCCCCGAACACCCGAGGGCCCCTCGGGGCCTCCGGGGCCCGCAGCCCCCGGCCGGGCCGCTGCCCAGGCGGCTCCCCCCAGCAGGCGCCGGGCCGCCCGCTGCCCGCATCGGGGGCAGGCTCTGAGGGCCGGCGGGCCCGGGACAGGCCGCAGGCCCCGCCGGAGCGCAGCGGGGTCCCCCCACCTCCCCTCCCCGGGGCCGGGGGGGGGGGGCTCCGCGGCGGCCCCGCTCCCCGCCCGCACTCACCATGGCTGGCGGCGGCTCCCGCGGGGCGGCTCTAGGCAGGGCGCCGCGCTCCGCTCATGTCATGGCCGGCGGCGGCCGGCGGCGGGGCCTCCCCGCCCATGCACCAGCGAGCCCCCCGCCGGCCGCAGAGCCCCAGGCACCGCGGGCGGCCCCCCGCCCAGAGAGCCGCCGCCGCAACCGCCGCCTCCCAGCCCCCGGGCCTCCCCCGGCCGGCGGGGACGGGGAGCCCCAGGGCGCTGGGAAGGGCCACCGGAGGACAGGCCCGCGCGGGCCGGGAGGGCGCGGCGCTGGGCGGCGGAGGGCCGGGGCCGGGCGGGGCCGGGAGGGGAGCGGAGCGTGGCGGGGCTCGACGCGGCGGCTGTCGGGGCGTCCGGTAGCTACGCCAGGCGCATCCTGCCGCGCACCGGGGAGGCGGCTCCGCCGGCCCCGCCCCGCCCTCCCGCCGGAAGCGGTCGCCGGGCCCCCGCGGCCAATCGCAGCCGAGGCGGTGGTGGGGAAGACGCATGCGCAGCTCGCCGCGGCACGCCGCCGGCCGCCATCTTGGAGAAGGGCGCGGCGCCTCGCGGGGCGGGGAGGGGGGGGACGGGGGGGGGAAGGTGCGCGCCCGAGGTGCGCCGCGCCGCGCCCCGCCCCGCCGCTTCTGCGCATGCGCGAACTTCCTTCCGGCCAGCCGGAAGCGGCGGGTGAGGGGGCGTGTGTTCACTTGGCCACACCCCCTGGAGGCGGGGCTGGAGCGCGGCCCCGTGCCAGCGGCCGGGCGCGTGAGGGGGGCGTACGGTGCCTGGGCCGCGATCACTGACCCGACCCCCAGGCACGGCTGTGCTGCCCCCCGGCCCCCCGCCTCCCAAGGGAGGTGCAGAGGTACAGGGCCGCCGTCTGTGTTTACTGGCCTCGTGTCTTTCTAACTCCCGAAAAATATGCGAGGCGGGAGCAACCCCCAGCCTCAACACCCCCTCCCATTCCCTAGTTTTAACTACTTCGTGGCCCTTGATTTTCTAACACGTGGTCGGGTGAGAAGACAGTAACGAAGAGATCTGGAACAGCGGGTGAATTTACAAAAAGGAAATCCAGCCCCTAACTGCTGCTTGACGAAGACAAGGAGGTGGGACCAACTGGAGCCCCAAACCCATGAAGTTAATACAGATGAAAATACTTGCGGTTCACCAAACTCTCCTGTGACATTTGCAGTCACAGGTATTGCTGAAACCAGCAGCTAATACGCTTTAGAGGCAACAGTATCCATATGGTGATATTGCAAATGCTTGCAGTTACATTAGAGGATTAAACAAAACAAGAGGGAAGAAAATAAACCCTCCGTGGGGGGTGTAACTAACCACGAGGCTCAACAAGAAGCTTATGGTTGAGCAGTCTTGTGTCTTTTGCACGGCAGATTTTATTCCGTGCTTTCAGGAGAATGCTGACCACACAGCCCCTTGTCCTGCTCACCCTGCTCAGCCTTTTGCTCTGGGTGGAAACACTGTTCCTGGGCCATGCAGGCTGGTAAAAACTCACCAAGAAGATTATGTGCAGCTTGCAGCTGAGTAGAGGCTGCCTGGCTGCACAGGAGGGTCACATCCATTTGCTGCTACGTGCTGCTGAATTACTATATGCACCCAAAGGCAGAGCACCATCTCCAACACCTATCTCTCCAACACCTCCGAGACCCCTCCAACCTCTCCAAAACCCCTCCAACCACTCCAGCACCTCCAGAACCCCTCTGACACCTCCAAAACCCTTCCAACCTCTCCAAAACACCAGGCTGAGCCAAGCGATGTGCTGTGCCTGCCAGTGTCTTTAACTGAGGCTGGAACTGCCTTGAGACGCCACCTCAGCAATGGTTACATCAAGATATTGCAGCTGGCTGGCAGAGGGCAGGTTACCATGGTGACCATTAAAAGGATAATCTTATTATCACCATTTGTTATTCCGACAGGGTTGTTTGTTGACATGTGCTCCGAGGTGCACATTGCTGGTAGAGAAAACCAGCTGCTGGACACGGAGCTGCTAGGTCATGCACACCTTCCCTCCGAAGCCCTGAAGCTCTGCCTTCCACCTCTGCGTTGTTTGGGGTGGGGTTCTTCTGTGGCTCTCCAAAACAGAAGTGGCTCCAGCTCCATGGGCTGGGACAGGAGGGATCTGGTGTGCCGCAGGCAGAGAGCAAGCTGGTGGGGACCAAAAGGAAGAAGAGAAACCTTCTGCCAGGCTGCTGGATCCTTATAGGGAGCTTTTCTCCTCTAGCCCTATCTCCCCTGCAAAACCCAAGGGCATGGAATACCTTCTAGCACAGGATTTGGGGCTGAGAGTGAGCTCTGAGCTTTGCAAGCCTTCAGCATCACCCACCAGCATCATGCCGCCAACATATCACCAGCATCAGGCACCAGCATCACTGGAGCATAAGGAAGAGTGTGTTCAGGAGCGCTGCAGTGCCAGACCCCGGGCCTCCTTTATTCCATTTCTGGGGCTCTGCCCATTGCTGGAAGGGCTATTTCTTAAAGAAAATTAGTAGTCACCCTAACCACTGGCTGTCTGCAACCCTTATGTTTTAATTTGGGGCTCCTCCATCTGTTTCCTAAAGAGGGAGGCAGCAAGGCTCAGACTATGCCTGAATAAGCCCCAAGATGCGAGATGCCCTCAACCTTTTTTTTTTTTTTTTTTTTTTAACTTTATGTTTTAAAAAAATAGAAGGAAGCAAAATAAACCATGGTGCTGAATGGCTGTATTGGGAAACCAAGGGAACAGAATTTGTGAAAATCATTTGTTACTGCATGGTTTATGCCTCCACTTTTATTGTAAACACACAGAGCAATGCACTGGAACGTGATTTGAAGCCCTCTTATCAAAGCTTCCTGCACAGCTCCAGCCTTGATTCCAGCTCATTAAATCACACATTCAAATTTTCACCACATTTAATTGTTTTATACCAGTTTTGCATAGTTTGGGTTCTGCCTTCGGGGTGAGTTTGAGCCCAAGGCCAACCCAGCAGCTGGCTACGCTTCCCTTCGCACCCAGCCGTGTATCAGTTTCCAGCTCCTTGTATTGTTCCTGCCACAAGTTGAACTGTAACTCATTCTGAATGAGATGTATAAATAAGCATCTTACTGCAGTGTCACCTAAAGTAAAACAACTCTATGAAAAGGGTTAAACTGTATTTTACAAGTGCAATAAAGCAACTCTGGAACAGGAGGGAAAGTTTTGTGCAGCAAACCCCAACCACTCCCTGTATCTCACAAGTGGCTTGGCAATAAGTTTGCTTATTTAGCAAGCTATAAAAAATACAGCAGGTAAAGGCCCTGAGTACAAATACCTGTGAAAAGTACAGCTGTTCATAATTTTAAAAAACCACCACAGTCCGCTGCTGTGGGGAAGGTATGCTCCCAAGGTGCTTCTCCCCACGATGGGTGTCCTTCCTCCTCCACCTGCCATTGCTGGGTGCCTGGTGCGGGCACCCACAGCCTGGTGTCCCAGGGAGGGAGGGCAATCCACTGGGGCTGTCATCCCACACCATCCCGTGTCCCTGGACTGGGTAACCTGGTCAGGACCATCTGCCCCAGCCAGGGTGGCTGTGGTGGCCACTGCAGCTCCTGGCCAGGTCCTCCTGCCTCCCCTCCAGCCCTGCTCCGCACCCCGTTGGGATTTATCTGGGACTATTTGGGTTGTCAGGTGCTGTGTTTTTGGCACGCTGATTATATCGCTGGGAATGGCTTCCCAATTCCCACTGAAGGGGTGCTGCTTCTAGGCTGGGACAAAACAACCCCATGGGGCCAGGGCGCTGAGACACGACAGGAGGTCCCCAAATAAGCAGGTGCAGAGGGAGGGCAGGCAAAGCTGTGCTTTAGACAGGTCTCACACATCCAGCGTTTCATGTGTATTTGAAAGGGAGGCCTGAAAATTCATCCCAGTGTCCAAATCACCCCTTCCAACAGCTTCAGACCTGGAGGAGCAGGATGGGAGAGCAGCCAGCAGCCAAGGCAGCTCACTCGCTCTGGTAAGAGACGCCACTTTGTTACAGGCAAGGGAAAAAGGACTCGTTTCAGGCAGTGGCTTTTTTTAAACCTACACAAGGTTCGGAGCCTGTCCCTACTTTCTCCCTAGACCTCAAAAAACCCAGGCAATGCCACAAGATGTCCCGACTTGCCCTTCTGCACCTCTCCCCGTTCTCAGTCTCCCATAATTTTGGGAGGGGACCAGTAGAGGTACAGGCGGTGGCGGGGGAGGACAGTGGAGCTTGGGCTCCCGTGGACAAGGTCCCACCCTGAAGGGTCTATCACCTACCACAGGTTCCTGTGGGGCATCCACCAGGAGCAACAAGCACTCATGACCAGCCTCTTGGTCCCGGGCTTTGATGGGAGCTGTGAGGCACCTCTTTTATGAAGCTGGATGCAGTGAGGCGGGGAGCAGGGTCCCACCAGCCAGGCACCGCCGTGGGCCGGCAAGGGCTCCCCTTCTTCCAGGAAGCCTGAGGTGGAGCGGGCTGGGAAGGCAGAAGCTATTAGGGGCTCCCTGGGGCTGGGCATACTTGCCTCTTCCCTTCCATGGGAAAGCAGCCCTTTTTCTCTGGGTTTCTGCTCCTCTCCGCTCAGCCCATTAGCTGAGGCATTAAATTTTAACATTTTTTGTGGCTCCTTACAGTGTGTTCCTGGTGAGTGGGTGCCTGGGTGGGTGCCAGGGCCCTGGCGCCATACCCAGGGGGCCTGGGGGACGTTGGGAGTCTGGCTGTGGTGGGGGTACCCACCTGCATCCCATGGTCAGGAGAGGGGCTCCCCCAGTGCTGGACACCTGTGGGATGCTGATGCTTCTCCCAGCTCCCAAGGACCAGCATGGCAGCAGCATCCCCTGCACAGCCCCGTTGTCCTGGAGAGATGTCCCTGCCAGCTCCCCATGTTGGCAGGGGGTGACAAGATGGCAGTAACCCCCCCCATCTGCCCAGCCAGTAATGCTACCTGCAGCCCTGCTTGCTCCCACATCCCTTCTGAGTGATGGGCAGCCATCCTGTTGCCCAGCCCTGCAATTCCCCATGCCCTGCAGCAGTCCTCGACCTTGACCACCCACCAGCTTCCCCCCCGTGCCGCTGCCAATGCCCCCAGCCCTTGCAAAACACCCAACATAGGTAGGAAACCAGTAAATGGCAAGTTCTGCTTGCAGGCACAGCCCGTGGCTGCCATGCTCAAGGGGGGTTTCACTGCCCCATGGCTCCCTTGGTGCAAACTGCCCCAAGGATCCTGCAAAAGGGACCTGTCCTGCCCCCCCTGCGCAGCACAAACCAGCCCCCAGCCCCTCTTTGCCAGGGGTCTCCGGCGGGCACCCTGCAGGGTGAGCTTTGCTCACCATGGGCAGGTCCAAGGAGAACGCAAGTCCTTGAAGCGCCTTAGAGTAACGGACTCAGCTTAATGGCCGGAGAAATGCTCAGGCTTGAAATAGCTGATGGAAATGGATGGCTTGAGGACAAACCCTGCTCAGAATCACGAGGATCCTGCCACTCCTGGCCTTGGGCAACATGCACTCGCCCAGCACGGCCGTGCACATGCATGTACGCTGAGCTCGGCCGTGCATAGGGGCATGCACTGATCCTAGCCACACACACGCATATACATACCAGCTCCAACCAGCTCCCTGCACAAGCACACCCATGATTGTGGCAAGAGAGCGCAGGCAGCCAGGCTCCATCACCACGCACCCCACAGGGATGTGTCTGCCTCATCCTGGCCGGCCATGGACGCTGGAGGCAGGTCTGCTGGAGGCAGGTCTGAGGACTTGGCCATGAGGCAGAGGATCCCACTTAGCCTCAGCCCCCATCCCAGGTCGGGACCAGTGTGGGGTGGCTGAACCCCAGAAGTGCAGGCACCTCGCAGGCTCACGTGTGGGACCATGTAGTCCAGCACCCTTCTAGATGCATGGAAGAAGGTGATGGGAATGAGCTCAGGATAAACCACCCTCCAGGCTGGGTCCCCCTATCTCCTGGGGCAGCTGTGCAAGGACAAGACCCATGAGCAGCACCGCCGGGAGCATTCCGGCCATGAGAAATTAAAAATCCATCGATTTTTGCCATTAGAGGGGGTGTGGCTGGAGCAGATGCACTGCAAGCAGAGCCACACACTGAATAATTCACGGCGAGAGATGACGAAGCCCGTGGCCAGGCTGGGGAAGCCTCTCTGTGTCCTCCCACTGCTGCCTCCCAAGGACGTGGCCTTTGCTTCTGCCCCAAGGCATTGAACATGGGCTGGGGTGAGGGACCAGCACTGCTCTCCATCTCAGGGACATGGGGGTCACGTGCGGGTCCCTGAACTGGTCCCCACAGATGGAACGGTGAGACTCCAGAGCTGCTCGGTGAGAGCATGCGGCCACATGGGTGAGGGGTATCCTCACCCAGCATGCTGCGCCCAAGGTGGCCCGGCTTGTCCCCTGGGAGTGGCTGGACACTGCTGACATGGCTGCCCTGGCTCGCACTGGTGGTGCAGGGCCACCCCTTCTGGGGCAGGGCCACTCATCATGGGGCAAAGGTGCCACTCGTGGGGCAGGAACACCACTTGTGCAACAGGGACACATGCTGTGGGGCAGGGACATCCCTCTCAAGGCACCGTGATGCTCCTGCCATGCCCAGCTGGGATTGGCAAGCTGTGCCCTGCCATGCCCCACCATGCCCATGCATGCATGCGGAGCAGCCCCCCAGGAATGGCTCTAAGACCACCTTCTCCACCCTCAGCAGGGCACCCAGGCTAAGAGAAACCCCCTCTGGTGGTGCCATGTCCCCCATGCCAAGGGCTGGCCAGGGTCTGCCCTGGATGGGGCACTGGGGGATGGAGCACAGGTTTCTCGGTGACACTCAGTGCACCAGGGGGACGGGCTGAGTTTGCCAGGTCTCAGCTGTGGTGCTGGCAAGCCCCGAGGCAGCAGCCTGGAGCCAAGAGAGGGCGGCTGGAGGTTGGGCAGGGCTGGCAGCGGCAGCCAAGGAGTTAACTTCCCAGCCTCACCGCATGAATCTGGAGCTATTAATACTCGCACACTGGTTTAGCTGTCAGAGCAAGCGGCTGCTCTGCCGGTGAGACAAGCCCCGTGGAGCCGCAGCTCACCGCCGCCGACAGAACTTTCCTTCGTGAGCGCGTGGAGCTCCTGGCCCAGCTGCCTGCCTGCCAGACCCTGCCAGACCCTGCCAGACCCTGCCGGACCCCGCCAGACCCCACCGGACCCCACCTGCTGCAAGCCCCTGTGCAGGGGACACTTTCCCTGGCAGCACCACGAGCACCGTTCTCTGCACCCACCCCTGTCCTGTGCCACATGGGTGCTGGGCGCTGGAGAGGGGCAGCCGCTTCTCCCAGCCTCTGAAGCACCACAGGACTTGGCCGTGGCCTCATCCTGCCCTGCTGGACCCCTCAGCCCAGGTGATGCCACCCCAGGTCCCTGCCCACACGCCCTGAGGAGCAGTGCTGCCTTGCCTGGGCTGAGCAATGGCTGCTGGGTTGGCATTTAGGCATCACCGGCCCCGGAGCAAGGGTGACGCGGGACATGGCACAGCCCAGCACTGCCTCTGTGCGTGGTGAGCAGCTGGCCCCGGCACTCAGCCCGGCTGCGTGAAGGGCCCCCTGGCACCATGGCTCCGGGCAGGCGAGCATGAGGCTCTGGCCGCCGGTGGCATTGGCAAGGGAGAGGAAGATGCCAACACCCCTCCGGCGCTGTCTGGCCTGCGGTCCCCCTCACCCAGGTGCGGTGGCCACTGGAGCCCAGCAATGGATTCCTTCTGCTTCGTCTGCTTCCAGAAAGAGGAGCTGCAGCCCCTGCACCTGCACAGGTCAGTGCCGCGGTGCCTGCCCAGGTGGCACGCTGCCGGTGGGGACACGCCACGAGCCCATCAGGGGCATGTGAGCACAGCACTGAGCTGGGCTGGGGGACGATGTCTGGCATCGGGCTGCCTGCCTTGGCCGTGCCAAAGTTTCCTTTGGAGTAGATGCATCCTCTCCTGGCTGGAGGAGACCGGGGCCCGGCGCTGTGCCGTGCCATGCCATGCCATGCTCGGGAGAGGCTGTGTGCACAGCACATGTGCGCATCCAGCACGTGCTTCCCCGGCAGCAGCTCTCCAGGGCACGGAGCGGGTGTCCTGTGCCACGCCGAGTGGTGCCGTGTGCCCGTGGAGCGGTGTGAACCCACGGCACCCCGGACCCATCCTGCCCACTCCTGAGCGCAGGGTCCCTGGCTGGACCCTGCTCCCCAGGCAGGGGACGGCTGAGGCGGGGGCCAGGGCAGGGCAGCTGGGGTGTACCCAAGGAGGGCCACAAAGCTCCCCAAGGCCTGTCCCTCTCGGCAGCGGCACCAGCGCTCACATTCCCCCCTCCCCAAAAGCTCTGCTCCCATCCACGCTGCTGAGCGGCAGCCAAGGAGAATGTGCCAGCGCCGGAATTAGCCAGGCAGCCAGCAGGGATGCGAGGTGTGAATGCCGGCACATGTTGTGCCCAACTGCTCCTCCATGGCACTGAGCCACTGCCGGCTCCTGTCCCACGCCGCCATCCCCCCGGAGCAAGGCTCCCCCCCAGCCATGGCCAGGAGCCCCCCCCCCAAGTACATGGAGAGATTGCGGAGGTGGGGGTGGGGGGCAGTGGGGCCAGGCTCCCTCCTGGTGTGCAGGGAACTGTGGGGTTTTGGCGTAAGTCACTTTTTTTTGAGCCTCGATGGCTGTGGGTCACTGCCCATGGGCTTGGTGCCAGCTGAAAGGTGGGGGGCACGGGGAGTGGCAGGGGGGCCCTGTGTGTGGGTGCTGCTGGTGGGGGGCTAGCGCAGAGCATCCCCGGCACTGGACCCGATGGCACCCAGACTGTGCTGGGCTACCAGTTTGTTGTTCTCAGCCGGGGGGGGAGGGGGGGGGAGGGGGGCGGGGAACACTGAAGTGGCAGTGCGGTGGTCCGTGGTCCTGCGTGGTGGCCATGGGGACCACCCCTCCCAGCGCAGGGGGATGGTGAGGGATGGACACCGGTGGCTTGTCCCCACAGGCTCCCCTCTCCCACCGCGCCCTGCGCTGGGGGGGTCCCCGTCCTCGAACAGCCCCTCGCTGTCACCAGCTCGTCCTCGCCAGCCTCCCCCTGGGCCGGTGGGGACAGGGCTGGCACCGCCTGCCACCGCTGTGGCACAGCGCCCAGCGGGGCGGGGGGGGGGGGCGGCGGAGGGGCCCACCGGGCGCTCCTCGCTCCGCCGACCCCGTCCCGTCCCCCCCGTCCCCGTCCCGCCCCCCCGGGCCCGGCCCGCGCCCGGCGCCGGCGGCAGCGTGTCGCTTCCCCGCAGCCTCGCTAGGGGGTGCCCGGGGAGCGCGCGGCGAGCGCGGGCGGGCGGGGCCGGCTGCGGGGTGCGGGGTGCGGAGTGATGGGTGCGGGGTGGTGGGTGCTGGGTGCAGGGTACTGAGTGCTCAGTGCCGGGTGCAGGGTGCTGAGTGCTTGGTGTTGGGTGCTGAGTGCTCGGTGCTGGGTGCATGTTGCCGAATGATGGGTGCAGGGTGCTGAGTGCGTGGTGCTGGGTGCAGGTTGCTGAGCGCTGGGTGCTGGGTGCCAGGTCGCCGAGTGCCAGGTTGCTGGGATGCCAGAGTGCTGGGTGCCAGAGCTGCCAGGGTGCTGACTGCTGGGTGCTGGGATGCTGTGTTCCACGGTGCTGGGCTGCCAGGGTGCTGGGCCGCCGGGCCAAGTCCCGTGGCTCTCCCTGTGCTCCCAGTTTGGTCCTGCTTCCCACTTTGGCCCTGGTTGTTGATGGGATGGGAAAGGCTGCAAGTGGGAGTGGTGGGCACTGCTGTGCTGTGGCCCCGGCAGTGATGGAGCTCCAGATGGGGGGTGGGAGTGGGACAGTGCCGTGACCCCGCTACACCCCCAAATCCCACCTCCCCCAGGCAGAAACCCATTCCGCTGTTCTTCAGAAGAAACCCATTCAAAAGCAAACCATTCCGTTTCCCTCCAGCCCCGCAGCCGAATGGTCATCGTTATGCTCCAGAGTTAACACCCGTCCGAGCTCCCTGCAGGTAGCCCCAGGCAGGCGGTGCTGCAGGCCCTGACCCAGCCTGGGGGGGGGGGGGGGGGGGCGGGGCGGGGGGCAGCACGCAGGATGCTGTGCCCCCCGCCCGGCTGGCTCGGGTCCATCCTGCACCCCCCAGGAGCACGGGGCAGGGCCTGAGGGGCGGTGGGCGGCGGGAGGGGAGGCTGCCCCGGTGGCTGCTGGCAGCGGCTTGGCGGGTCCCCAGCACGGCGCTGAGCTGCAGAATGTGCCCCACGGCGCCTGGGCTGCGGCTCCTCCCTGACCTTGAGCGCAGCCGCTGGGAATCTCATCCCGGCAGCCACAGCAGGGGATGGCAGCGTGCCGCCGGGCGGGGCGGGGGGCACCTAACCCCCACCTCAGTGCTCCGGGAGCCACCGACCCCCTGTCCCCTTGCAATCCCCCTGGCTGGGCACTGTCCTCGGAGACTGAGGGGGCGCCCAGCCCCCCGGCACGGGCCTCGCGCCCTGGGCTGGCGAAGTGGCAGGTGCCGAGCGAGCAGCCCTGGCTGCGCGGGTGACGCCGGTGCCACCGGGCAGAGCGAAGGGCCGGGCTCGGGTGCCAGGCGGGGGGTGCGGAGCTCGGTGGGTACTGCGGTGCGGGGTGCGGGAACGTGCCAAAGCAGCCGGGAGCCGCGCGGGTCCCCTCGGCTGGTGCTGCGGCTCCCGGCGTGCTCCGCTCCCGCACTGCCCTCCCTCCCTCCCTGCTCCTTCCCGGCATCCCCGCCAGCATCTTCAGGCAGCTTTTAGCTCGCGGTACCGGAGCGTGACAGGCTGCGGGCAGCCGTGGCACCCCGACCCGTGTGCTGTGGGGCACGGCCCCTCGGCTCCCACTCTGCCAGCGGGGGGGAAATGACCAAGCGGCGGTGAAGGGACATGCGACCTTCTCCCTGAATTTGGAGGGGATTTGGCTCCCTAGAAATATTTTGGGCTTTTCAGGTCATTTTCCTGCCGCCTGCCCTCGTCCAAGCACATCCCCCGTGGCGCTAGCCAGGTTATTTCCTTTCCAAGCAGAAATCCTGGGGGCATTCATGATCCTTTGGGGAGCCGTGGGCTGGTTTGGGATCAAGCCAGGTGATACACATGCTTGATCCAGCTCCTTTCATCTTGCCCATCTTGGTTATTAATATTCTCTAAGTGTTTTGAAGACCATGAGCTCAATACAAACACTAACTGGTGCTGCTGGTGTTACTATTATTCAATCCGTGCATGACCCACGTGCTGGCAATGTGCCAGTCCAGCCTGGCAGCCACAAAATAAGCCGCTGAGCCCCCCCCCAGCCCCCTGCAGCCCCCCGCAGCCCCCCACATCCCCCCAGGGCCCTGCCACCACCCGGCTGGTCCCTCACCAACAGCTCAGCCTCTGTGTACCGGGGGCACGGCACAGCCCCATCCTCTGAGACCAGGGTGGGGACAGCGGGGCCGAGGCATGCGTGGGGTGTGGGATGCTGTCCCCGCAGCCCCCCGCGGTCCCCGGGCAGGCTCCCTGGGCACCTTCGCTTCAAGCCTGACCTAGAAACAGCCCCGAGCTATAAATAGTGTGAGCTGAAGGAGGGCTCAGAGGCGCAGCTCTGAGCAGGAGGCTTGCGGGGGCCGCGGACCTGCAGCCGGGGGTCAGCACGACAAGGGCAGGCAGGGGACACAGGGGGGCAGGGGCTGTGGGAAGGGATGAGGCTGGACCCACTCTGTCCCCGGCAGCTGATGTGCAATGGGGCCGTGGTGGCTTTCACCAGCCTGTGTCCTGCTTATGTGGCAGCACCACAGCGCTGCCCCGTGTCCCACACTGTGACCCTTCCTGGCACCTTCACCCACAAGAAGCTCTCCTGCCCTGTGCCACCCCTTTCCCAGCCCCACAGCTCTAAGCACCCATCCAGCACCCATCCAGCCTGCCCTGGCTTGCTGGGTCACCTGGCTCCTCTTGTGCCACGCGGATGCGCCCATCCCGGTGGGGATTGTCCATGCTCCAAGCTCACAAGCCCCAGGTGCTGGCAGCTGTAGCAGGGACCGGCGAGCGGAGAGGGGATCAAGGGGACCGGCAAGTGCTGGTGGGCCCACAGCCGCCTCTCCTGCTGCCCAGCCCCCAGGCTGGCGATGTCCTGTGCGGCTGCTGGACAGGAGAAGAGTAGCAATGTCACAGCAGCACCTGGCACCAAGTTAAAGAGAAGTGTCAGAATGTGATTCAGCCTCTTGCTTTAAAGCCATTCATAAAATGACTAATTGCTCTGCGTGCTAAACTGGGAGCGGATTAGAGCCGCTGGTGAGTCAGTGGTGACGGCTCCTCTGCCCTCCCCGGTGGCGGGGGCTTGGGCGGCAACGGAATGGCCCCGGTCCCAGCTCAGCGGGCACGGCTGGCTTGCATGGGCCATGGGGTGTGTGGCCACAACCCACTGTTACCCCTTGGGGCGTGGGGCTGCCCCACAGCTGTGGGTCGGTGCAGAGCGGCATCACAGTTGTGAAGAGACCCAGCGCCCAGCAAAGAGCCAAGGAAGCGTCAAAGCAAATTATGGCCTGCGTTAAAATGTCCCCGCTCAGCCCTGGTGAGAGCAGAAGGAAATCTGGAGAGACTAGATGGGCCCGGGGGCGTGCCGAGGAGGAGCGCCGTGCCTACCCCTCGCCTTCCTCCAGGAGAGCTGCCACCAGCCCCGTGGCTGGAGGTGCCCGGGAGCTCCCGGTGCCCAGCTCTGGCATTGTTTGCTGAACATACTGCCAAACTTTAGCAAGGCTGGAAGGAACCGCGGGTGGCGCGGCTGCCTTTCCCTGGCTGTGTCCGAGCGGTCCCGCCATGCCAGAGCACATGGCGGGGAGCCACGTGTCCCACACGTGTCCCACATGTGGCTGGGTGTGGAACTTTGGAGGGGCGAGGCAGGCGCCACGGTGGGCATCACCCGTGCTGGGAGGAGAAGAAACACAAAATATTGGAAAGCTCAGGGAGACGGGGGTGCGGTGGCAGTGGGACATGGCCCTGCAGAAGGACACTGTGGATGTGTGGGGCTGGTGGTGGTGAGCCCCAGATGTTCCATGCTTGGATGTCTGGGATGCCGGTGTCCTGCAGTGACGAGTGGTGCAGGGAAGGGGTGAGGAGCCCAATCCCGGTGGGGGGACCCGGGGACACCTGTCCCAGCCGTGCCCCCCCGTGCCCCTCGTCTGCGGCTCTGCTCCCTGGGCAGCCCCCCGGACTGGAGCTCAGTGGGCCGGCGGGGAGGTGGGTGACTCCGCCGTGGCTCCCAGCTGACACCTCGACCCCCGCCTCGAGCACCCCCAGCCCCCCCCCGGGGCCACCCTCCCACCGCCTGGGCCTGGGCCCACGGGCCGGTACGCGGAGGGGCTGCCCGAGCGCCGCGCATCCCTGCCAGCACCGGGGCGAGCAGCAGCGGACACCCCTCGCCCCCTCCCCGTTTTCCCCGGGGGGTGCGGGGCGGTGCCGGTACCGGGCGGAGCGTGGGGCGGGGCGGCGGGCGGCGCTGCCCTGCCGGGGGGCTGCGGGGGGGGGCGCCGCCGCTCCGCTCCGCTCCGCTCCTCCGGCGGCGGCGGGGCCGCGGCATGAGCCCGGCGGTGCGGGAGGCGAGCGGGCCCCGCGCGGGGGGCGGGCGGCGGCGGCTCCTCTCCCGCCGAGGACGGGGCGCGGCGGCTCGCCCCATCGGTAAGGCGGCGGCGGGGAGGGGGCGCGGGGGGTGCTGCCCGCCCGGTACCGGCCCGCGCCTTTGTGGCGGGCGCGGCGGGGCCGCCCTTTGTCTGCCCGCACGGCGCCGGGGCGGGGGGGGTGGGCGCGCGGCGGCCCCGGTAGCTAAAAAAACCCGTCACGGTACGAGCGGAGCTCTGGGATGAATAGCGGGGGTCGCCCCCCCGCCGCTCCCCGCAGAAGCGGGGCGATGCGGGGGGGGCACAGCGGGCGGGGCGGGTGCTGCCCCCGGGGGCTCGGCCGGGCGGAGCGCGAGGTCCCGGCTGTGGGACCCCCCCCGCCACCGCCAACCCGGGGCGCTGCCACCTGCGCCCCCCCGCCCCGCTCGGCCCCGGCCCTGCGGCAGCGGGGTCCAGCTCGGGGCCGGAGACGGAAGCGGCGTGAGTCACACTTGAAAGGAGTTTGTGCCGGAGCGGGGCCGGGGGCTGTGCCCCGGCAGCCCAGCGCTGGCCCCGAGGCCGCTTTCCGAGGGAGAAGGGCGGGGGGGTCCCCGCCTGTGTGGGGGGCTCCGGCAGGATGCGCGCAGAGGGAGGGCGGCGGGAGGCAGGGACCGGAGCTGGCCTCGGGGGCAGCCGGGGCCACCGCCTCCCCTCGTCGCCGGCCCGGTGCCGGGGGGGGCTCCTTGCCGTGTCCGCCTCCCGCGGCTGCGGCTGGGCACCGGGAGCCTGACCCACTTTCCTCCGGGGCCGGCGGCGCTGGCGCGGCGGGTGGCGGGCGGGAGCGCGGCGGCGGCTCGGGACGCCGCGGAGGGTCGGTCTCGGTACCGGGTGGCGTGGGGGTGAAGCCAGGGAGCTGGGCACCCGCATGCGGGGCCGCTGGCCCGCCAGGCTCGGGCTTGAGGGCGGCAAGGCCGTCAGCGGGGTGCTGCCATACCCTGCCCGGGATGCTGCCATACCCTACTGGTACCCTGCCTGTACCCTGCCCAGGATGCTGCCCGTACCCACCCCAGGATGCTGCCGTACCCTGCCCATACCCTACTGGTACCCTGCCCATACCCACCCCAGGATGCTGTCATACCCTGCCCATACCATACCAGTACCCTGCCGGTACCCAGCCAGGGATGCTGTCATACCCTGCCCATACCGTATTGGTACTCTGCTGGTACCCAACAAGGGATGCTGCCATACCCTGCCCGTACCCAGCCTGGGATGCTGCCGTATCCTGCCCATACTCTGCCTGGGATGCTGCCATACCCTACTGGTACCTTGCCTGTACCCAGCCTGGGATGCTGCCGTACCCTGCCAGTAGCCAGCCAGGGATGCTGCTGTACCCAGCTCAGGATGCTGCCCATACCCTGCCTGTACCCAGCCTTGGGTGCTGCTGTGGGGCTGTGGCAGGTGAGGGAGCAAAGGTGAGGCAGCCGAGAGGTGGGAGCATCCCCCTCAGTGGGGCCGCCGAGACGATGCCCAAGGTGCGGTGTTACACCCAGGAGGACCCCACACGGGGTGGGATGCAGCCCCACCGTGTGTGAAGGCCATGAAGCCCCTCGGCACGGAGGTAGGGCTAGATTTTGCAGCAGGGTGACATGTCCCCCTGCCTCCAAAAGTGAGAGGGGCGGGCCAAGGGGCCAGCTGGCCCTGCCCGGGGGGACTGGGCGGGCGACGGGCAGGTGCCGCTTGGGGCATTTGTCTTTGCAGATCCCAAACGTGTGATGCTGCCGGCACTGGTGGAAGAGTTTTGGGAGGGAGATGATGACAGGCTGATGAAACCAATCAAACAATGAAGTAATCATAAATCCCCGGTGCCAGCGGTGAAGGCGGGAGGAGCTGGAGGCTGGAGCAGCTGAGGTCCTAACGAAGCCATCCCGCTTATCAGGAAAAATCCTGGGAGGCTGAAGCACTGAAAGGTGGTCAAGGGTCCTGCCATCGGGGGCCAATGGATGGAGACGGCGCAGTGCAGGCGAAGGCAGGGAAAAGCCTGCTGGCAGCTCCAGGAGAGAAGTGCAGAGGGCACGGAGGATGGCAGCGGGAGGGGAGAGCAGTGGCTTCCTGGGGAGCGGCTGCCACCCATCCCTCAGGAGGACAGCGAGAGGTGTCGGAGGAGAGAGCCTGGGTGCTGCTTTATTTGCTCTTCCCAAACCTGCCTGCAAAACCTGAATCCTGGGGCCAAAGCCTGAAGAAGCTTGTCACAGGCTCATGGCTGGGATGGGAGACGGTTCCTGCTATGGGGGATGCTACAGATGGGTGCGATGGGGCCTGATCCTGCCCCACAGCTGAGACAACCCCACCAGGGGAGCAGCTCCTGCCAAATGGGAGCCCACGTGTTTCTGGCTGTTTGTTGGTTTTGCTGAAGCCGATCCTGATGCTGGGCAGTCTGCTCTGGTCTGGGCAAGGAGCTGGTATGAGGAAAACTCCAGATAACTGGGAATTCAATGCCATCGCATGGAAAAATGTCCCAAACTGGGGGCACTGAGAAGTCACGGTTGCTGTTGGTGCTTCGGTGGAGGTTAGGTGCTGGTTCAGGCTTGTGGTGTAAAGCGGCGCTCAGGCGTTCCCAGTGCCTTCCCACCACCACGGAGCCAGTGAGAGGACGTGGAGACGTGCCCCATCCATCACCTCTTTGCGGGGTGGCTGCTTCTCCTGGGTTGTGGGATGCTGGCAGGGGGGCTGTTCCCAAAATGCCCCCTGGGCCATGTGCGGCCAGCTGCCTCCCAGACACACTCAGCTTGTTTTGAGTGGCTTTGGGTGGCCCCGGGGTGGCGCGTGGGCAAATGGACCCTCTCCCCACGCTTGTTTTTCTGCTTTGGGCGGGGTGGGAGGCAGCGGCTGGCCCGGGTGGAGGGCAACGCAGCCTGCAGGCAGCCCTTACCTGGCCGGAGGTTGCGGGGACACGGCAGGTACTGGTGGCTCTGAGCCCCCACGAGGTGCCTGTCCTCCCCCCGTGCCCATGGAGATGTCGTCCTTGTTCGGCGAAGGTGCCTTTGCAAGCCCTCCCTGGGTGCCGGCGTGCCGCTGCCCCCGGGAAGTGCAGCTAATAACACCTTGCGCCGGCATGCTGGTCCCAGCGGCACGGAGGAGATGAGAGGATGTCCCCGGAACGGGGTCAGGCAGCCGTGGAGGCTGGAAATGGAGCGGGGTGCTGGATAGGCAGTGGCTTGGCACAGGGCACGGCCAAGGCACCACCTGTCCCCTTGCCCTGGTGGCACTGGGGAGGTGGGGGACCGGGAGCAGGGATAGCCCCAGCAGGGCCAAGAGCTTGCTTGGAAATGACTTTTCCAGCTTAGCATGTGTTTTGGAGAAAATAGGGGAGGTTTGGGAGCCAGCCAGGGTGCGGAGGGGGTGAGCTCCCTCCCAGCAGGCACCCTGGCCTCTAACCTGCTAGGCTGGAAACAGTGTCACCCGCTAATAATTAATGCCAATTACACCGTAGTTAATGAGCATGCTGCTGTTGTAGGGAGTGTCACGGTGGTGGGAGGGTTTGGGGGTGAGGATGGGGGGAAATCAAAGCTCTGCGCAGCACCCGTGGTGTGGCCGGGCAGCCGCAGGGGCTGAGCAGCGTGTGCCTGCGCCCAGCCCTGCTGCTGGCTGTTTCTCATTTCCCCCCCTCTCTAAAGAGAAATCTGGGTCTTGTAGAGACCCTCACCCCACCCCACGTGGTTTTCCCCTTTGTATCCCCGATTCCTCGCCCCAGAACAGCCCAGGGTGTGAGTCCTGGCCCCTCGGCAGGCTGCCAGCGTGCCCCCTGCGCCGGGCTCAGCCCCAAACCCTGTTCCTTTCACCTTACTCGATGACCATGTTGGTTTTCTGACCCCTCGATCTCTGATGTGGCTGGAGGGATTTTTCCCCCCCTTCCCCTCTTAATTTCCAAGCAGCTGCTGCTCCTCCATCCTCCTCTGCCAGGTGCCTGGAGCAGCTCTCCCGGGCGGCCTCTGCTCTTCTCAATGAGCTCTTAATGAGTTTGCAATTACTTATTGGCAGAGCCGATGCGCCCAGGGCTGGGTGTGCAGCGGAGCGGGATGTGGAACAGGGGAGAGCATCCCCTTGCAGCGTCAGGGAGGGAGCGGGTTGGCGGTGCTGGCCCCAGTACCTGGTGGGATGCTGGGCTCTGGATACGGGATGCCATCCTCTTGGGATCTGCTCCATGGTGTTGGGGATGGGGACGGGGAGGTCCGGGGAGAGGAGCGGCAGCTGCCGGCGGAAGATGAGTGGCTGCCTATAAATACCTGCCAGGGAGCGAGGAAGAGGTGGGTGGATTATCCTCCTCACTCAATGAGATAAATGGTTCTGAAGCTTAAACACAGAACAATTTTAGTCTGAATAGTAGGAGAAATGGTTCAGGACGCAGAGCTGACAGTGCGCACCGCCTTCGATGAGCGGTGGGGTCCCGGTTCTGCTTGGCAGCGTCCTCGCTGCCCCTTTGCCATTGCCCGGGGTCTCATGCCGTGGGGGCCTTTGCCAGGACTCAGCTGGGATGTGCATCGTTCCTCCCTGCTTTTAAAAGCTCCTTCTTCAAGAACAGCCGAAACAACTGAGCCAGGGGATTGTGTGCTGGGAGGGCGGGTTTGGCTTCCTTCGGGCACAGCCTGGCTCATCTCCTCCGGTGCTTCGGGGCCATGCTGTGGAGGCGGGAGAGGAGCTGGTGTGTCGGCAAAAGGCCCATTTCTGCTCTGGTTTGTCCTGATCTGGCACGTGGCTGCATGGGCAGTGGCGTTGGCATGACTGGCATGGGCACAGAAGGCAGTCAAGGACACGGGACCTCGGCCCCGGCCATGCCAGGCTGGCGACATCTCTTGCCACATGGGCAGTGTCCCCGCTGTGTCCCACCGTCCCCATGAGCGTGCAGAACCAGCTGGGAATGAGCCCTCGCTCCCTCTCCCCGCTGCTGCCCTGCTTTGCTGCTTACATCAAAACCAACATGTTTTCAAAAGCGTTTCAATTTTTAATGAGAACTTCTGTGTTTATGCTTTTTTTGGCCTCAGTGCATTGGTATTTTGGCCACCGCCGTTGTTTGATTTCCCCCGGGGTTGGTGTTGGCTCTGTGCTCCCGTTACCTTGGCAGAGCGGGGTGCCCGGCAGGCGGGGGACCTGGCCTGGTGGGGCACCCGGCTGTGGGGGGTGTCCCGTGGTGTCCGATTGGGAAGAAGCTGCCTGGAAAACCCAACAGTCTCAGCCAAGGGGAAAAGCAAACAGCCCTTGACTTTAAGCAGCTGTCAGTCCTTCACCTTCTCTCTCCCATCCCACTGGCAGGTTTTTTTTTCTCCAACCCCAACTTTGCCGACTTGAGTAATTGCATTTCAACACCGGTTAATTAAGAGACATTGACGAGCATGATTGTAAATTCAAGTGTAGACAGAATTCTTCTTGCAGGATGCTGGGAGCTGTTTTTAGTCATGCATCCATCGAGCTGCTGCGCTGATCCACCTCCACCTCCAGCACCCAGACACCGAAATGGTGCTCCTCTTCCAGGAGGCCAATAAAACACTATGGAGATGAGCTGCTTTGGAGATCTTGTGAGTCAAGCCGTTACATTTTTGGAACATCATGATGTTGAAGTTCCTTTTCTATTTTTCGCCCAACTTCCCAGGAAAAAAAAATAATAAAAAATTAAGAAGCTAAGCTCTGCTTTGGGATGAGAGGCAGCATGGTCATGGGAAGAAAGGAGCGAGAGGCTGGAGATCAGGCTCGGCCTTTTTGGGAAAACGCTGGGAGCATCCTTGTGCATCGGGCAAGATCCTGACCCTGGGGCACTGTCGGTGCTCATGGGGCATCTGGTACCATTTGGGGTGGCTGTCACAGCCCCTGCCTGGCCATGGCATGGGACAGTTCGCATGTACCCTCTGGCACGGCTGCTCTCAGCCTCCATCTGTTGCAGCCGTGGGCTTGTCAACTCAGAAACACCCGTTTGGGTGTTTCGCTCGCGGGCGGTGAGCCCACGGCTGCAGCCACCAAGCGCCCATGCCGTGTCCCCCGCTGCCGGTGCTCCCGGCTCTGTCCCCACACCGGCCGGACCCCCAAATGCCCTTGGGCCCGGGGGCAAGTGGGATCCATGTTGAGTGGGAGTTTTTTTCCCCTCTGGTGAGACGCTGCATTAAAAATCTAAATATAAACCAGCACCCGCTCGGCTGCTGTCCCATGATTTTGTCAATCTGCTACAAAATCAAAAGCAGCCGGATTTATCTGCCAAGGTGCCCACCGGCCCTGGGGTGCCTGTGTCACTGGGGGGGGGGCTCGCTGGGCACCGGCTGGCTCTCCTGTGTGGTCACAGCGTGGGGTGGCTCGGTGGGCACCGGGTTTGTGCTCTTGGGGGATGATGGAGGGCGAAGCAGCGCCCTGAAGGCACCAGAGGAGATCCCGGGGTGGTTGGGCTGCCACGGCAGCGTGGTGGGTGAGTCCGAGCTTGGCTGTCGTGGCAGGGATGGCCAGGGCGAGGAAGAACCGCCGTCGGTTTGTCGGGAGTGAGGAACATCGGTGCTGTTGTCCATGTGCCGCTGGCCAGGCTCTGCACCACAGCACCCGGCACCCTGGTGGGGGGAAGCTGAGAGTGCGTGCTGATGGATGGTCAGAGGTGTATGGTGGAAAGATTTGCCACAGAGCCAGTGTGTACTGCTCAGTGCCTGTGGCTCGGCTTGGCCCCGCTCCGGAGCATCACTGGGTCACAGCGGGCTCCGCTCCACTCTGCAAAGGCGGGAGGGTGGAGGGGACAGGGCTGGCTCCCAGGGTCCCCACTGGGGACTGTGGCAGCAGTGGGGAGCCCCAAAGGGCTTCAGCTACCAGCCTGCACGGTGGCTGTGAACACGCTAGGGCTGAGGAAATGTGCGTGTGTCTGTCCCCACGTCCCAGCCCTCCTGGCTCTGCATGCCCTGAGCCCTCACTTTGCCCCCAGACACCCCCCAGCCCTGCCCCACCTGGCTGCAGCCCCTGCAGAGGCTGGAGCATACTCTCCAGAGCCACTGGGTTGGTGGACCCTGGGGACAGAGGGGTGGCACCAAGCAGCTGGGTGCCCCTTTGCAAGGTGCTGTGGCTCCCAGCCCCGGGGATGGGATAGGGCGGGATGGGATGGTGTAGGATGGGGCGAGGTGGGTTTGTAGCACCCACCAAAAGCAGTGACGTGCCTCTGCCTTGCAGCGCAGCCATGAGCGCGGGTTCGACTGAGCAAGAGCCGTCGCGCAAGCTGGCCTGCTGCGGAGTGCCTCTCATCACCGAGGACATGCAGTCCCTGGCCATCCGCACCCTCTCGGGCACCGACATCAGCAAGCACTACGACCTCATCCGCGAGCTCGGCAAAGGCACCTACGGCAAGGTGGACCTGGTGTCCCACAAAAGCACAGGTGAGGGGAGCGGGGGGTGCCAGGGGTGCGGCCGCGCTGGGAGCAGGGTGCCTGCATGTCCCAACTGTGGCCTGGGGTGACCCCCATCTCCTGCCCACTGCAGGCACCAAGATGGCCCTGAAGTTTGTCAACAAGAGCAAGACAAAGCTGAAAAACTTCCTGCGGGAGTTCAGCATCACCAACACGCTCTCCTCCAGCCCCTTCATCATCAAGGTCTTTGACGTGGTCTTCGAGACTGAGGACTGCTACGTCTTTGCTCAGGAGTATGCCCCTGGCGGGGACCTCTTCGACATCATCCCGCCGCAGGTGGGAGCCCTCCCATGGGAGCCTTTCTGGGGTGTGGGGGCTCAGTATCCCCAGGGTCCTGAGCAAAGCTGCCGCTCTGCTTTGGTGGCCGTGTGGGAGGGAGCCCGTGCATGGGGACTGGGCATCCCTGTATGGGTTGGTGCTGACCACAAGCACCTACAAGCAAGTTTGGGACCCATCCCCCATCCCCTGGGGTGGCCTGGGACCCATCAGGCATTCCTGGGGTAGTCTGAGACCTGTTACCCATTCCCTGGGGTGGCCTGGGACCCATCAGGCATCCTGGGGTGGCCTGACACCTGTCACCCATCCCCTGGGGTGGCCTGGGATGCACCCCCCATCGCTTGAGGTAGCCTGGGACCCATCACCCATCCCTCAAGTTCCCTCAGACCCATCACCCATCCCTTGGGTGGTCCGGGACCCATCACCCATCTCCTAGACATCCTAAGACCCATCACCCATCCCTAGGGTGGCCTGGGACCCACCATCCATCTCCCTGCCGCACAGAGCACCCAGATAAAAGCATCCACAACCGTGCTGGATGTTCAGGGCCATACAGATACGGCGGTCTCCAAGCTGGGTGGGACCACCGTAGGGTCCGGTGGCTGACGCCGTGTCTCCGTGCCCGCAGGTGGGGCTCCCCGAGGAGCTGGTGAAGCGCTGCGTGCAGCAGCTGGGCCTGGCCCTCGACTACATGCACAGCAAGAGCCTGGTGCACCGGGACATCAAACCGGAGAACGTCCTGCTCTTCGACCGCGACTGCCGCCGCGTCAAACTGGCCGACTTCGGCATGACCCGCAAGGTGGGCTGCCGAGTCAAGCGCATCAGCGGCACCATCCCCTACACGGCACCTGAGGTCTGCCAAGCTGGCCGGGCGGAGGGCTTCGCAGTGGACACCAGCATCGACGTCTGGGCTTTTGGGGTGCTCATCTTCTGCGTCCTCACCGGTAACTTCCCCTGGGAGGCGGCGGCGGCTTCCGACGCCTTCTTCGAGGAGTTTGTGCGGTGGCAGAAGGGGCGGCTGGGGGGGCTGCCCTCGCAGTGGCGGCGCTTCACGGACAGCGCCCTGCGCATGTTCCAGCGCCTGCTGGCCCTCGACCCCGAGAAGCGCTGTCCCGTCAAGGAGGTCTTCTACTTCATCAAGTGCGACCTGATGGCCGAGGTGCGGCGCCGACCCTCCTACCGCTCCCGCAAGCACGCCAGGGACAAGCTGCCAGCCGGTCCCCATCGCCATGAGGTGGCCGGCGCCTGCACCCCTGCCCCGCTCAAGAGGACCGTCCTGACCGAAGGGAGCGGCCCCCGCGGCTCCGAGCCGAGCGCGGCCCCCCCGGGGACGGCGAGCAGGACAGACGGACGGCAGGACAAAGGCAAAGGGCAGATGGTCCTGGCCACAGCAATAGAGATCTGTGTCTGATGGCGCCGGGGGGGGGGGGGGCGGGCACGCAGCAGCCGCCCGTCCCATCCCGTCCCCCTGCCCCGGGGACAGGGCTGGGGGTCTTGCTTGGGGTGGTGGCATGAGCTGGGACGGGGCTCTGGGGCTCCCCAAGCAAAACAAGAAACAAACAAAAACGAAGAGGAAAAGGACAGAACTGGGTGTGCTCCATAGCACTGAGGATGCTGATCCCCCCACCCCACCTGGGCGAGGCCGGCGGTGGGAGCCCGGCCGAGGGCATCACTCGGTGCCGGGGGGACGTTGGTACCCCCGGGTCCTGCCATGGCCGCACCACCCCCTGCAAGGCCCCCCGCAGGGTGGCCCGGGGAGGGGTCTCCCATACAGGGAGGAAGAGGAGGCAGGGGCTGCGTGGGTGGGGGGTCCGGATTGGCCAGCACCCACCAGCTCACCCCCACCCCGTGCTCAGCCCCCAGCCAGGGCGAGGGAAGGCCGATGACCCCGCACCATGGAGGAGGCCTTTGGGGAGGTTTGGGTGGGTGGGATTTGCCCCCTTCCACCGGTCCCTGCCCCACGGGTGGGGACCGGGAGGGGATGTGGAGTTGGGTGTTGGGCCGGTGATGGGGAGCTGGGGGGTCACCGGCAGCCCAGGACCCCCGGCACCCCGGCTACCTCCCTGCTGCGGGAGGTGCTGGCAGCCATCGATGTAGCAAGTGTCCCTGTCTTGTGTGTTGTCGTGCGTCCCAGGCACAGCCGCTGGCAGCCCCTGGCCCCCCTGCCCAAGACCCCCGCCGGAGGGAGTGGTCCCCTCCCAGCCAGGAGCCATGCTGTGGGCTCGGCCAGTGGCCGCGGTGCTGGCTGGCCACCATGGCGGGTGCTGGGGGCCGGGGTGGCTCTGCCATGGTGGTGTCCCCCTGTCCCCTCTGCAGAGTTGTTGTACCCAGGGACTGGGAGAAGGTGGTGGTGGTGCCTCTCCAGGCTGGTCTGCACAACCTGGGGAACAGGGGAGGGGGCTTTGAGTGGTCTCCCCAAGGGCCACATGGTTCCCTGTGCTGTCCCCATCACCCCTCGCTGTCACCCCTTTCCCAAACCCCGGTTACCCTCCCCTGGGGCTGGCGGGGAGGAGGCAGCGGGGTAAATCCCCCCAGGGCTGGCTGCAGCGGGGCGGGATGGTGGCAGCAGGAGCCACTGGTGGCCCCTTAGTGACAAGGTCATGGGGTGTATGTGGGGGGGGGGATGCAACTCCCCTCCTAGTTGTAGGGCAGCGGGGGGCTCACCCCACTGCCAGGGTGGGGAGCCTGGGGGCACCCCACGTTGGCAGCACCCAAGCCCTGGCATGCTTTGGGCTTCCCTCCCATCAGGTGGGTGCCGTGGGGACCCCCCCATCCCCTCCGCCCCCCCCCAATTCCCGCACAAAGGGCTATAACGCTATTCAGCAGCAGCAGCAGCAGTTTACACAGCAGGCGGGTGCCCGGCCGGACCCCCCGCCACCGCCGCTGCCCCCCCCGTCCCCGCGGCACCCACCCCTGCCCGCCCGCAGCGCCAAGGCTGGGGGCCGGTTTTAGAAGTAGCATTGCCCCGATGTAGAGACGCTAGGCGCGGTTTTTTCTCCTTTTTGCCTTAGGTCCCTCAATGTCCTCGATCTTTCGTGCAATAATGTAGATACGGGATCCCAGCCGCCCCGGGAGGGCTCGGCTGTGCCTCTCTGGCGCTCTGTCCCCCGGCGGGGTGCCTGGCTGTGATTTCTGTTCCCGTCGAGGTCGCTGTGTTGGTAGGTCGTTGGGTTTTTATTTCCAATTCCCTCAGCTGTCGGGTTTCGGACCTTCTTCCCATAGGAGAGGCTGTAGTGTCACAGACGTTACCTCAGTTTGTCACTGTTGAAAAGGATAAAAAAAAAAAACCAACAAAAACCAACTAAAACCATAAAAAATGACAAAATACATAGTTATAAAAGCAACAAAAAAAAATCTCAGTGGCGGTGAAGACTTTTTTTTAAAATAAAATGTGGTGCTGCTTGGGTGGGCAGGGGGCACTGCCTGCCTTTGCCCCGCCATGGCCCTGGGGCTCGCTGTCCCCTCCCTTTCCCCCTGTCCCCCCATGCCCGGCTGCCGTGGCCACCCCAGGGCGGGAGGGAGGGGGAGCGGGGGACAGCACAGCGGGGCTGCCGGGCAGAGTGGCAGCACCCATGGGTGGGGGGCACCCGGCCACCCTCGGTGCAGCCCCCTCCAAACAGGCAGGGCTGCCTGACGTCAGATGTATTCCAGCCACGTCCGCAGGCTAATTTCAATTTCCTGGTAATTATGCAAATGAATGTGGATTTAATTAAGGGCAGATTTCATTAAAGTCTTCTTGGGGAAATGAGAGCAGGGTGGGGGAGAGCGAGGAGGAGGCGGCAGGGGAGGTAAGGTGAAGGCAGCGCTCGCCCCGGAAGATAAATGGCTGCAGCGGATGCCAAGGGGATAGGGTGGGATCCCTTGGGAGTGGGGGTCCCACCTGCTCCCTGCCATGGGACCCCCATTGTGGGGGCCTCAGGGTCCCCAGCCGAGCAGCAGGGGGCTGCATGGGGCAGGCGCACAGCGTGGCTGGGGGGCAGCACCCGAGGGACCCCAGGAAGATGCGGCTGCGGCTCCTCCGGTGCATCCCCAGCCCCGCGCCGGGACCAGGGCAGCGAGCCCCGCGTGTCCGCCCACCTCAGCAGCGAAGCCTCTCATCTCCTTCCCCTTCCCATAAGGGCAAGGAAAGCATTTCTTCGACATGTGATTTATTTTTTTCTCTTCCTCAGCTAAAAATACAGATTTGGCCACGCCAAAAGGTCTAGGAAATCAATGTCATTGTCACCAGGCGCTGGCTGGAAGGACCCTCCCCTCCCCAATCACTGACAAAAAAGGAAACGTTGCCATTTGACGTCTTTGAAATGAACCGCTCGGGTTGCTTTCAGCTGAACTGCCTTTAATTCAAAGTGAAATGGCTAATTTTATCCCAGCAAGGTCAGGGATGCTGAGAGCCTGTCAGCGCTGGCAGGGCAGGGGCTACTTGTCCCCAGGTGAAACATCCAGACCAAAAACCTGCAGCAAAAGCAGCGGCTGGGCAAAGCCATCGCCTGCCCGCCGGGCTCGCTCCGGCGTTTGGCTGGGCAGGCGGCCGCCCGGTGCCGCTGACCTTGGGCGGTCCTCGAGTAATGGACGGGCAGCGCAGGCACTGCTCCCGAAGGAAATAACTGATGGGTTTGTACAGATCCTTGAGCCGGCTGCAGGGAAGAGGCACAGGGTGGCAGGGGTGAAAACAGCGTGGGTGCTGGATGTGGGACGGGTGCGGCAGGTCCAGCCCCACTAGCATCCCATAAACCCAATCCTTCCCGAGCTGGGAAGCCAAGCAATGCCTCCCTGCCACTAATTTCATCCAGGCCTTGATTTCTGGAGCTGAGTTTTGCCCGTTTTTGCTTAGAGATGCTAAGTGAGCTGCTGCAGCCCCAGCTAAAATACTGCAGGTTGAGAATAAAAATAACTGTGAATGATCCGCTCATTTGGAGTGCAAATGATCAATGCCAAGCTGGCATGGCAAAAAAACCCCAACAAAACCCCAAAGAACCAACCCTAACTGATCCCTTTAAAAGGCAATATTTTGCCACCAAGATGCTGCTTCAGCTCCCCAGTGACTCAGGAGGGGCTGCAGGATGAGGCCCAAAGGCATTCCCACGCATCCCGAGCCGGGAGCAGAGCACAGGGTCCAGGCTGCCAGTGGCTCTCCCAGCCACCACACGGAGACATCGGGGGGGACGTGAGCCTGGCATGGCAAGAGTATTCATTAGATGTGCTGCTTAGGGCTGATCCGCTTTCAAGAGTTTCCAAAAATAGCAACAGCACTGAGCTGAGATGGGCGTTGGAAGGAAATGTGACTCATGTGCTACCCAGTGCCTGAGCAACATCGCAGGAGCTCGAGGCCGCTGCGCAGAGCGAGCCACCCGAGCCTGCCCAGGGATGCTGCGGGAGGGTGCACGAGGGCATCCCAGCGCCCTTCCTGCCAGCTGCAGAGCTGCCTGCGAAGGGGACGCAGCTCGGGCTCGTCCCCTGGCTGTCCTTTCCGCAGGGCCCCTCTGCTGTCTGTGTTTTAAGCTGCTGGGGAGATGATGGACAGATGTCAGTCAAAGCCTGGCAGCTGCCGAGGGCTGTGGCAGGAACAAGATGCTGGAGCCAGGCAGCAAAAACTGTCCCGAGGTGGGGAAAAAAATCCATCCCCGCACCACATGGGGTGGTTCATCAGGGCCGCAGCTGGTGGCAGAAGGGAGAGGTGACCTTGCGGGACAGATCCAGCCACCCCTGGGCAAGGCAGAGCGGAGCTGGCTGCACTTCCATCCCCAGCCCCTCACCGGGGCAGGTCCCTGCCTGGTGGGAGCATCCCACAGGGAACAGCTCTGGGCAAGGCCCTGCCAGGTGCTGGCTGCCTTTGCTCCCGCCTCAGCTGGCCGGGAGGATTTTGGCACAGGACAGAGGAGCACAGGAGGCTGCCGGCATCTCCAAATTGGCTGCATGCTCCCTGCAATGTGGTTGGATAGATTTTTTCACCTGAAGATGTTTCTTCCCATGGAAAACCCAGCGTTTTTCATTCACCAGAGTCTTTTAGCTGGAAAATGGGTGGGTTTGTCAGCTTCGGGAGGAGGGGGGTTTACTGCAGTTTTGGAGTATGCTGAAGTGCCAGAGCCCAGGGAAAGTGCTGGGAAGCACACTCAGCCCCGCACACACACTCCCCGCCACCCAAACGGTTGGGTTAGGGCTCAGCTCAGCAGGCCTCCCACGTTGCCATGACAACTGCAGCATCCCAGCTTGGCAAGGATGGGAAATCTCAGCCATGCCCACCATCGCCTTGCCCAGACTGGGCTCTGGATACCTGCACAGGCAGCTCCCCCACCCCAAGACCCAGCTGCCAGCTCAGGGTGCCACAGACAGCACCCCAAGCCCACCGACGAGCGTAAGGTGCTGTTTACACTGACTCCCAGGTGCTGGTCCACGCTCCTGATTCAGACTTTCCTTCGCATCCCTCCAAAAGCCACAGGGCTGGCAGCAGCAGGGGCAGGAAAGGCTTTTGCATTTCAGGCGAGGCTCTGCCCCTTCACAGCCCGAGTCCAGCTGCTGCGCAAGCGGCACGGCTGCAGCAGCCTCTCCCCAGCCACCGAGCTGCAGCTCCTGCCTGTTCCAGCTCCGCTGCATCCCAGCCAGCAGAGCATCTCCCTGCTAGACACAAAGCCCCCAGGCTACCTCCAAACCCTTCCTGTCCCCACCGGAGGGGACAGGGTGGGCTGCTGGCTTGCAGACCTCACTCCCCCATCACCCCAGCGCTCAGGCAACGGACTGGTGTTACTCCGTGCTAATTAGAGCATCATGACAGGCGGACGTTGCTCTCAGCGGCCTCACAAGACCTCAGCTCTCAGTCTGACGAGACCTGAGCTAAACCCACGCTGCCACTGAGTGAGGGAGAAACTCAGCTCCTCGCCTCGGAGCCTGCTACACCTCCAGAAAGGTCTCGTCTGAAAAGCATTAATACAAGATTAATACAGGCTTCAATAAACAGTGAATCAACCGCTAACAGAGCCCAACTTGTAAGTCATCTGTGACACCTCAAGGGCTTAAAAGCATCCAGAACATGTCTGGAACATGCTTAAAATGGATGTTAATCACCTTGTAGCCCCAAAGACACCGCACCAGAAAAACTTTAGGAGAAGAGGTTGCAGAGGTGACAGGAGAGCTGCCTCATCCCCCCCCCGCCACCTCAGAGGGGGGTTGGTTGCGAAGTAGGGCTTCCTGAAGCTGGCCTCTGGTCCCTGGCTACACCACCCTCCTGCTGAGCAGCTTCTCCTCCTACCCATCAGCGCTTCCCTTGCTGGAGCTTCACCGCTTTGCCCCTCTGCCTGGCACCTCCCCACCCCCTCTGCTCCCAGCACTGGGCAATCCCAGACTCATATCCCCCCCTTCAGCCTCCTCTTCTTCAGGCAGAGGAAGGCTCAGCTCCCCCAGCTGGAACTGCTCCACTGGGACACACCTGCAGTCACTCGAGGGCCTGACCCTTCCCCAGCCTGGCCTGAGGAGCACCATGAGGGCCCTTTCCCCAGGACCAAGGTCCACTTCAGGGCTCTGGCCAGGGCCCTAGGGTGCCTTGTTCCACTGAGCTGCCCACGGGCACCACTCGCAGCTGCTGCCCAGGGTGACTTGTCCATGGCACGACTGGCCAGCCCACAGGATGCCTGTGACACCTGCTTGGCTCCAAGCCCAAGTGGGCTCCAATATTTGGAGGCTGGGTATCAGAACATGGGCTGTGGTTGTTTGAGAAGTGCAGCAGCAGATACCCAGAAGACAGGGGTAGGTTAGTGGTCAGGAGCTTCTTGGTGGCCTTGAATTTGCTTCACAGTACCACCGCTCAGCGTGTCCAGGTCCACGTGTTTGGGTACCTCCCTTTGGGGGAGAGGAGCAGCTCTGCAGGATCCAGCGGCACTTTGGTTGGCATCAGCTCTAGCTGGTTGGAGCAGACCAGGATTCTGTGCCGGCTTGCAGAGTCAGGAACTGAACATCACCTTGGCCGGCTTCCAGGCTTCCCAAGGGAGCCTGCATCTTGCGGAAGGACAGGCACGGGGTCAGACACTGGAACCAGCACAACAGTCACATTAGCCTTACAGCAAGTTCCCTGCAGCGTCAGGTACCCAGCTCTGAGTCATCACCCAGCTTTCAACCGGAGACAACCTACAGCCGTTCTTGAGAGCTGCTTGTTCATGGCAGAGCCTCCTCTGCCCCACCACGGGGTGAGCCCAGTCCTCTGTGGGTCTGAAGAGCTGCTCCCGAGCCCTCGGGGCTTGGAGGAGGCAGCAATGACTGGCCAGGCTGCTTTGAGAGGGTATCACCAGCACAGTGTACAGCCACAGACAGCTCAGGATCTTCTGCCACAGCTCTGGAAAGGGTCAGTCCCACATCCAAAGTCACTGCTCGGAGCATGGAAACACCAATGTGTTGCGGTAACAGCTTCACAGCCCTGCAAGCACCTGCCATTGCATAGCACAGGCTAAACACCCCCGGCAGCAGCTGCCAGCTAACGCTGGGCTGAGGTGGAGGGATAGGGGCACCCGCCCTGCCCTTCCCCCTCCAGCCCTCCCCAAGTCAGCTGAGAAAGTCTCTGAGATCTCAGCCCCAGCCAGGCCACCACAGCACCAAGGTCTCCTCCAGGAGTTGAGCAGCATAGCTAGGTCCACCACAGCACACAGAGCAGCTTCAGCCCAGAGGCAGCAGACACCAAGCTCCAGCAGAGGAAGGTCTCAGGCAGTCACCAGCAGGTCCATTGGAGCCACCTAAGGGCCCCCACCAGCTGTGGCACCTGGTGATCTTGCTGGAGACAAGAGTTTTCATCTTCAAAAGCTCACCAAGATCTCAGGAGGCTCCTGATGGCTGGAAAATGGCAAACAACACCCTGGCCTTCAAGTGGGAAGGACTCTGGGGGGCCTGCGTAAGCGGTACCCCCGGGGCCAGCCCTCCCCTGGCAGAGCAGCCACACACAGGCCGGAGACCTGGAGCCCAGCAGAACCCCACAGCACAGCCCCAGGCCCTCCCTGAGGGTTTATATACCCCTCCTGGCGGCAGCAGCTGCGTGTGATTGGCCAGGGCCGGAGCAGGGAGATGCAGGATTGGCCAGAGACAGCAGGGTGGCAGGGGATTGGTCAGGAGGCCCCACATCCCAGGCCAATCCCAGCCTGCGGTGGGTCCTACAGCCAGGGGGGGAGGAGCCTGGTGGGGCCCTGCAGGTCCTGGGGGTGCTGTGGTATGGAGGGAGGGAGGCAGGCAGGCAGGCAGGAATAGATAGAGGGATGGACGGCAGAAGGGATGGACGGCAGAAGGGATGGACGGCAGAAGGGATGGACGGCAGAAGGGATGGAAGGAGGGAGGAAGGAATAGATAGAGGGATGGACAGCAGAAGGGATGGAAGGAGGGAGGAAGGAATAGATAGAGGGATGGACGGAAGAAGGGATGGAGGGAGGGATGGACGGAAGAAGGGATGGAGGGAGGGAGGAACGGAAGGAGGGAGGGAGGGAAGAAGGGAAGGAGGGAGGGAGGAACGGAAGAAGGGAAGGAGAGAGGAACGGAAGGAGGGAGGGAGGAATGGAAGAAGGGAAGGAGGGAGGGAGGAACGGAAGAAGGGAAGGAGGGAGGGAAGAAGGGAAGGAGGGAGGGAGGAATGGAGGAAGGGAAGGAGGGAGGGAAGAAGGGAAGGAGGGAGGGAAGGAGGGAGGGAAGAAGGGAAGGAGGGAGGGAGGAACGGAAGAAGGGAAGGAGGGAGGGAAGAAGGGAAGGAGGGAGGGAGGAACGGAAGAGGGAAGGAGGGAGGGAAGGAGGGAGGGATGGAAGAAGGAAGGAGGGAGGGAGGAATGGATGGAGGGAGGAAGGGAGGGAGGGATGAAGGGATGGGTGGAAAAAAGGAGGGATGGATGGAAGGAGGGAGGGAGGGAGACAGCCAGACCCTACAGCCCCTCTGCCGAGCTCCCCGGGAGCCCTGGTGGTACCAGCAGCCCCAGCCTGACCCTGCGCCATGTGAAGCCGTGGGCAGAGCTGCTGCCCTGCCTCGCTGGAACACGCCCGGCTGCCCTCCGGGACAGAGCCGTGTCACTGTTGGGTGGTGGCCGTGCCAGGGCCAGGTGAGCCCGCACGAGGCACCGCCAGTGCAGGGCTCCTGCGTGACCCAGTTACAGTGCCCCGGGCTGGTGTTCCTGCCTGAGCCACCGCTGTTCCAATCAGCTTAATTACCCGCATCTGAGTCATCCCCAGCCCCGCGGTACCAAAGCTCCCAGCCCTGCAGACAGACCGCCCTTTGTGCTCCTCCAGCCCCTGTCCGTGGGGAATTGCCAAGTACCAATTAATCCGTGGCTCCTGCTGCGACAGGCCTGGGAGATGGTGCCCCAGGAAGATGGAGATCAAGGAGTGGAGAAGGGCCACTGCCTGCTTGACGGGACAGAGCTGGGACTAGAGCCCAGGTCCTGATCCCACCCCAGGAAGATGACGAAGTGGCTCATGCTTCCCCCACTGGGGACCAGCCACCACTCCTGCCATATCATGGAATCACAGCATGGTTTGGGATGGAAGGGACCTTCAAGATCACCCGGTTCCAGCCCCCTGCCACAGGCAGGGACACCTTCCACCAGCCCAGGTTGCTCCCAGCCCCGTCCAGCCTGGCCTTGGGCACTGCCAGGGATGGGGCACCCACAGCTGCTCTGGGCAGCCTGGGCCAGCACCTCGCCGCCCTCACCGGGAAGAATTTCTTCCTAATAGCTCATCTAAATCTGCCCTCTTTCAGCTTAAAGCCATTCTCCCTTGTCCTATCACTATGGGCCCTACTAAAAAGTCTGTCCCTGTCTTTCCCATAAGCCCCCTTTATGCCCTGCCAGGCCGCTGCAAGGTCTCCCCGGAGCCTTGTCTCTTCCAAGCTGAACCACCCCAGCTCTCAGCCTGTCCTCACCGGAGAGGTGCTCCAGCCTCCCATCATCCTTGTGGCCATTCTGTGATGGCACCATTTGCCCTATCCTCATCCTGGACACTGGCCTCACCAATG
Organism: Falco rusticolus; assembly: GCF_015220075.1. Classification (NCBI taxonomy): domain Eukaryota; kingdom Metazoa; phylum Chordata; class Aves; order Falconiformes; family Falconidae; genus Falco; species Falco rusticolus. The sequence goes on from NC_051190.1 coordinate 38,069,183, forward strand.
CCCAAAGCGTCTCAGCTCTCCAGCATGGCCAGGCCTCTTGCGTGGGGGTCCAGCAAGCCCTGGAGATGCAGACACACCTGGGAATCCAATGGTGGCAGCTCTCAGCCACGTGAGAGGTGCTCACAGCTGTGCCAGTTCGGGCAAAGCAAATATTTGTGCACATGGGAAGTGTGTGGACCAAGATGATCCAGCCCAGTGAGGACGGCTGACAGGGGGCAGCTCCAGCAGCTCCTCCTGCTTCCCAAGGCAGCCGGGGGCCTCCAGAGATGAAAACCAGTGCTCAGGTCCCAGGCCACGCTGATGCGGTTCACTGGGAGGGCATCGTCATCTCCACTAGGCTGGTGGGTCTGAGTGGTGACGTGAGACAGTCCTGGTGCTCAGCAGGGGTCACGTGCATACGGCTGGAGCAGAAACAAGTTTTTGGGGTGAATGTAAAAGCTAAGGAAAAAAAACCAAACCCCAACAAAAAACCCAAACCTATTCTGGCCCAAATCAAATCCAGGTGTGTTAGAGGGTTGTTTCAGTTCCAGGTGTTTTGTGTTTTCCCATCTGCGTAACGCAGGAGAGGCAAGGCTGATGGGAGACACCAAAGCAGCAGGCCCACAGATTCTGCTCTGAGGTGCTTAATTTTATTTCGGGGTTTTCCTTGTCGTGTTAATTGGGGGGTGTGTGTGTGTAAGAGTCAGTTTGGCCAGACTGCACAACCTCTGAGCAGCTCATGGGTCCGCATCAGTGGCTGCCAGAGGGTGGGCAGGGAGATGTCCCCCACCACCGACCCGGAGCCAGGGCCACCCGGAGAAGGGACGGCCAGCGCGTGCTGACCGGGGATGGGCTGCCCTGTCAGCTCCCTCGCAGAGCAGAGCAGGAAGCCATCGGCCGCCAGTTCAGCTCCTCCACCTGCAAATCGCACCGTCACGTGCATGTGCCTTGCTTGGCACTGAGAAGGGAACCGGTGTGGTCCTCCTCCTCTCACCTGGCTTGGTACCAGCGTCCTGCTGCTGCCGGTGACAGCCAGGTAGCCATTTCTAAGCCTAATTGATAATTAGTTAAATCTGCCCTTGGCACCAAAGGGAACACAGTGAGCTAGAAAGCTATGGCATGAGCGCGGCTGCCTGCCCGTGCCCGCGACAGGGAAGAGCACCCAGCACCTCTGCAGCCCTCAGGACACCGATGCGCCCTATGGCGGAGCAAAGGGCTCATGCGAGGGCTGCCGAGCCCTCCGCACTGCCAAGAAACACGGTGTCACACAGCCCACCGGGGCGCAGCCCTGAGCTCTGTGCCGATGGGGAGCCACCCGGCGCTCGCCTCTCGACGGGCGGTGGGGTTGGGGCCAGAGCGGTGGGGATGGGGCCAGAGCACGGCAGGAAAATGGGAGATCAGCACCAGTCCCGTCTTTCTTATGGCAGGACCCTAAGGAGTTAACGCAAAATGCCACCTACTGTATTTTGTCTCTCCTCCATTGAGGCAGCTCTGACACTGGCAGCAGAACAATGCTAAATTCTGATTAGCTCTGGTTTTCCAGCAAGAGGGGAGGCACAAAAGGGTGGGGAATTAATACTATTCTGCATAATTTTTAATCTAAATTCCATTTCTTTTCTTTTCTTTCCCTACGAAGCAAACAATCTAGGGGGTTTTGTACTCAATTTCTTGCTTTCATAATCTAAATGAATTGTTTGCAAGTAGGAGCCAGCTGCAAAGCTGGCAATCTCCGATCAAATCTGCCTTTCTCCTAGTTCTAGCAATCATTAATTTGCTCCTCAGCTCTGATTAGCTAATCCTGGCTGCCTTGTGGCAGTTTGCAGGGAAAAACAGTGTGTGAGCTGCGGCTCCCTTTGACGGAGCCGGCGCTGGCAGCGGGGTGACGGGATTGATTTCTGCCGTGTCCGCGGTGTCCCTGGTTGTCAGCTCTCTGGAGAGGAGTGGAGTGCTCTGGGAGGAAAGGCTGGCCAGGTTATTTATGGAATCCTGGCATTTTGGAAATATCAGAGGATGATGCTTTCCCCTGCTCTGTGCAGGGCGTGCTGGTTTGTTATGCTGAGACTAATTAGCTGGGCTTTAAAATAGGAACTGAAGACACTGTAGCAGCCTCTCCCTTGAAAATACCTGGGCGCTGCCCCATTTTTACAACGTTGCTGGCGTGCCTGGGGGAGATGGCAGAGCCGTTACCTGTCTCACAGGTGGGAAACTGAGGCACGGCTCTTCACGTGTCGGTGGATGGAGGCTCACGAAGAACAAGCCTCAGCAGCAGGGCTGTCCGGCAGGGCAGAGGTGCGGGGTGGTGCGGGGCGCCTTTGGTGCCAGGCTCTGGTTTATTACATGGCAGATTAAGGGCCATGGTCTCAACTCCCACCACGAAGCTCGGAGAGCTCCTGCCTGCTGGCGAGCCCCGATGGGGCCAGGGGTGTCCAAACGGATGTCACCTCCCCAGGCTGACTGCTGCCAGTCCCCAGAGCTGATGCCACCACGGCCCAGGCGAGTCAGACACAGTGCTGGTGGCCCACCCCCCACCACCCCCCCCCCGGCTGGGTGCAGGGCAGCCACCGGCCCTGTGTGCCCCCTTCTCGCGTGTGGCTCTGCAGGCCTTGTCTTTTGGCTGCTATCTGCCTGCGCTTGATTCCAACACGCTCCTCGTTCAGATCAAATTCCCTGAGCGCTGGGGGTGGATCCTTTTAATTTTCATTTGTTTCAAAGCCGTACATGGCTTACAAGCATGACAGAAATGCGCCTGGAGTGCAGGAAATGGCCTACTTAACTGCAGGAGCAGAGCAGGCTCTTCTGTCACGCTGACTCCCAGGACCCCGTCCTCCTGGGGGACCAGGGCAGCTGCCTGCTTCTCTTGTGGGTGCCTGTTTCTGGAGCTTCTCTTCAGGAGATGTTTGGTCCCACCATAAAGCCCGAACAGCTTGTCCAGGCGGAACGGTGCCGGGGAGCAGAGGTTTGGAGGGTACTTCCCAGATTCTGACACCAAACGGCTGTGTGAGGCCGGGGCAGGCCCGCTGTCCATGTCCCCCCTTCGCCCACCCGACTGCAGCTATCTCTTTTTGCTGTTTCAAAGCAGCTTAGAGAAGGGGGGAGACTGTGCCAGGGCTGTTACCAGCTGCGGAAGCAGAGCTTGCGGAGATAGACTGCTCTCAGCTTTTGGGCTTACTGGACACTTTGAGCCTAGTCTGAAAGGGGACAGAGATCTCAAGGGTGTTGCACTCTCACTGTTTGTGCGAGCCGACGGCTGGGGAGGAGGACTCTTACCAGGCTCTTATGGAGGGAAGGGCTGGGCACAGAGGGGGTTCACCCTGCCAGCAGCACCCAGAGGTGAGCTGGCCAGCCAGCTGCACGCTGCTCTGCCTGAACACCACCTGGAGAACGCACAAGGACTGTTGGGGCCACCTCTGTGATGTCTGGCACTAGATGCGTGCGCATGTCTAAGCCTTTGCCTTAGGAGGGCAGAGCAGAAAACGAGCCCCTCTGGGCTGAGAAGAGCCTTCCCCAAAGGAGCTGAACATGCCCTGTGGGTCCCAGGAAGACTGAGGACCTTTGTATTAACAACCGCTTCCTTGTGGGAGAGCTCGTGGAAAGGGCTCGCCGAGGAAGATTCGTGCTAAAACGAGCAGCTGCTGTGAAAGCAGGAACGAGAGGAGGGGTTGCGTGCCCGTGGGAGGGCAGCGAGCTGGGGCTGGGCACAGGCAGCTGGCAACAGGGCTGCTGGAGCAGGGGCAGGCGAGCGCTCAGCTGTCCGGCTTTTAGTCTCACTCAATGGCTCTACCTGGTGTACTGAACTCTCCAGGGATTCAACCTTCCCTCAGACTATTTACATTTTATTTACTGTGGTTTGGTCTTTGGTTCAAAGAACACAGTAGCAGCAGAAAACAGAGTCTCTCCGTAATATCTTTGAGGCCTGGAGTCCCCAAGCACACGAGAGAAAGACAGTGGTAAACACCTGCCCCTGTATTTACTTTACTTCCTGAGTTTTTCTCAGCCAGAGGAACCCTCCAAACCCTCCACAAACACAAGCAGATTGTTTCTGAATGCATTCCACTAGAAACCACGACTACGGTTCAGAAAGATTTGGTTTTGGGCACTGGTCCCTACTCCCACCACTCTCATTTATCTTACTGATGCTTATACCATACTTCAGGCTTTATGTTTTAATGACAAACAAGTATTAGTGCTCTTAGAGGCTGAGAGTCCCCTGTGTGTCCATCTGCACAGATACCCGCAGTCGCATCTGCCCACGGGCTGCTTGGGGGCACCGATCACTTGGCTAGCAATCCTGGGATTCAATTTGGTGGATGCTCTCGGATGTCAGGGAGTCAAAAAGGCAACAGAGCAGCTCTTCAGCCTGGGGAGAAAAGAAGGAAGGGGTTGGGGGAGAGCTGTGATATCCGTGCATTGCAAAACACTTTGTTTTCAGAGATGGGTTTCTCATGCATGCTGCAGGCAGGCAGCATAGGGAAGACATTTACCAGGTCGAATTAATCCCAGCACAGAGGTGGCTGTTAGCGTCCCACAGGAGGGAAGTGTCTGTTAGTTGTGAGCACTGTTTGGCCATTCTCATGATTCACTTTTTCAAGGAATTAAAGAAAAACAGCTACATGCAAAGTGCCAAATGGGAAATCTAACTCCCTCCTGCAGCTGCTCTGCCTCTCCTTCCCGAACCTCGCTCCTGTGCCGCTCTTTGGCATGGATGCTTCGGAGGTGGGGAGGCCAGCTTAGTGCCAGGGGCTTCAGGACAAGTCTGTAATTCTGACTGCGCTAATGAACACCATGTTCCCCTAAAGCATTATACTTGCTGTGCTGACGGTCCACCCTACACAGCCCTCGGGGCCCTCCTCCTGCCAGCACTCTGCCTCTCCTCATAGATTTTTAGGTCTCTTTTGTAGGACTCCAGCCCTTCTGCCTGCTGCTGAGGGGCTAAGGATCATGCCAGCAGCGGCTGGGATGTATTTTCTCGGTGTCACTCTGCTTCAGTCCCAGATTTCAGCCATCCCCGCAGGGAGGGAGATGCTGGAGCAGCCATGTGGCTGCTGGCAACAGCTTCAGGGCTCCAGGCGGAGTGGAGGGATTAGCTCCCTGCCAGTGGAGTCTTGACTGCACATCCGTGAGCTCGGGCTGCGCAACGGCTGTGCCATCTCCCTGCTCTGACCTGCTAATGGTGGCAGGTGATGACATCCTGCACATCTGGCCACCCCAGCCTCACGATCGCATCCCAGCCACAGTGCAGAGCTGCATGTGAGGAGAAACTGTTCAGCCACAGGACATCCCTGCCCTGAGGCTAGGCACAGTGCTCACGGACAACTCTCTTCTGTGGCTGGGGAGGTTCCAGCTGGGGTGCGGACCAGGCGCAGGGACATCTGGGACTGCCCCACAGAGTTCTGCTGGAAGTTCAACAGCCCCTAATGGTGGCACCAACACAACATGGTGCTCTCACTTCCAGATGTGAGCTGGTCTGCCTGTGCCCAAGATAAGCCCGCACGGGGAGCAGGCATCTGCAGGGTCACGGCGTGAGAACAAGGAACTTGCAAAGCATGAACGCATCTGCTCCTCAGGCAGATGTTTCAAATCGGACAGGTGAAAAGTGCTACAGAAAAGTTTGCTTCTCCCAGCGACTGCACAGGGACGCAAGACAACTAGTCTAGACACAGATGTCAGCACTGAAACAGTCCACATTTGGAAAGCTGATTTCTCATCCTATTGTCTAGTCCCGAATCACACCGGGAGCAAATATGAAATTCCTTTCTGCTTCCATGGCTCGCCTCCACCAGTAAATGCTGCAGCTCTGCTCAAACCATGAGGATTTGAAATCTATATTCATTTAACCCTGCTGAACTTTGCCTGATATCATGTCGTCGCTCATTAGCTTTGACCTGGAAATCCTGGCTGACATTTCATAAACTCATTAGCAAGAGATCAGAGGATCAAACATCGTTTCTAGGGATAGCCTTTGAGGTACAGTCATTCCCCAGTGAGCTTGCTCCTCAGATCTCACTCTGTGATCTCCAAACCTACCCTGAACTTAGGAGCAGAAGCCCCATTTCGCAATAAAATTTTCTTGCTGCTGTGCTTCTCGCAACCCACAATGAGAAGCGCTGCACCCACCGCTGTCCCAGGACTAGGCTCACTGTCTAAAGCCTGAACTGCTGCGAGTAGCCCCTGCTTCCACCAGCACAGAGGGATTTGATTCAGTGGCCTGGGCTGCCAGAAACAGGGAGAAGGGCTGAGCATATTTGCTTTTTCTTTTATCTATCACAGAAAGTACTGTAAGCCTCTTTCTGATAGGCTGATTCCCCATAGCTGTGAAGCAGAAGGGATTTTATGTCAGCCAGAGATATGTAATGTCCTTTTCAAAGCAAATCAGGAGACAGCCTGGACTCGCTGCCCTGTCACATTACTTGGCAACAGCCTGGCACCCTGGCAGCAGTGCGCCCTGTGCTATGACAGCCTTGCAGCTATCACAGAGCTGTGCAGGCAGACCCTCCCCGGCACTGCAGCGCGGGCAATCCCAGCTACGCCCACGGAGAATTTTACTGCACCTTAGGGAAAGCTGCTGAAAACGGCAGCTGGACGACTTTTGGGAAGTTTGGGGTAGTTTTGCCTTGTGTTAAAAGCAGGAACACAGACTTCAAAGAGCGTTCTGTGTCTTTTGAGGTTCAATCCTTAAAGCACCGGTACTCTAAGGTACTCGGGTACTCACTGCTGCTGAAAGCAGCAGCTCTGATACGCTACATGAGGTTACAAACATCTCTCTCTCCTGCTGTTTTTTTGGGGAAGCAAAAGGGATCCAGAGGAGAGGTGTGTCCGCTTGCTACCATTTCTCATTCCCCCGCCAATTCTTTTACACCTCCTAGTCCTAACTCTTCAGGCACTGCCTCCTCTATGCAAATCTCTCCCTTGTTTTGTACTAAACTTCGACGATTACAGCCAGAGTTTTAAAGGTATTTATGCAGTTTATTCCCATTAGCTGCCCACAGGTCTGGAGCTTAGCGTTTCCTTTCTTGGGATGAGCTACTGAGAAAATATTCAGCTAGCCCATCCCTGGAATGGCTAATGGCTTAATTTCTGCTCTTCCGTTTGGAGGATTAGGGCTTCTGGAACAACTTCCTGAACATAGGATCTGCCAGCTTGGCAGTAGGGCTGAACAAGCATTTCCTGTCACTAATTTTTGACAAGTATCACAGTTATCTTACTAAGTGATGTAAGTGCTTCACACTTCTACGCAAAAAGTAACTGACATCTATGAAAATACTGAATCTTTATCAAAGTCTCCAAATATTTTGATTCAAACAGTGCCACCGCTGTAACATGGAAGACAGTTTGAAAGGGTTTTGGTCCCACCTTCTGCCATGTGCTGGGCTCTCAGTATAAGCCAAGGCTTGGGGCTGTCATGAGGCACCACCTCCGTCTCATACAACTTAAAATTTTCTTCTAAAATCCAACCAATTTTGACAAGTTTCATTCATCACAGGGGCACAAAGGACACACATCTGTACCATAAACTTCTCTACTTGCCTGATTCTCATTTTGGGGATATAGCAGATGCTGTGCAGTGTCCAGGACCGACTGCTTCTGCCAACAGACTCTGGGTGTAAAGAAAAATGAAAGCCAGTGTTACTTTGCCATCTAAGCTCTCAGAGACTGCAGATGACCTAGCTTTGAGGAGGACTATGCCCTGTGCCAGCAGCTCTGGCCATGTGCATCTGTTACTGAACTTCTTTACACAGATAAATCCTGGGTTTTACAAAGCTTTGTATAAATGGATTTGGATTCTTAAAATATAAGCTTTCAAACGAACAGTAATGACCTGTTGCATAATGGGGCAGTGGGAAATACATATAAGTGTAGATAGATAGCTCTGTGCGAGGGTCTTTTTCTCAACAAAAGATAATCTGTGTGTTTTCCCCCCAAAACGGGACTTTCTAAGCTGCCTTCAGCAGCAGAGTCTGCTTCACTAGTCCTTGTCTTGCTCTGGTTCACCTCAAGCTACACATGAGCTGACCACAAGACATATTCAAGAGAAATTAAAAGGCAAGACACACATTTCAAAACTGCCTTTTAAATTCACTCTATGTACATTCAGATTCTCAGGCTTGAAAACTCTCCAGAGGCTTTGGAAACCACTCCCTGCCCCCATATCCAGGTATTGTGCTTGGCAACAGTTTTCCCTTCAGTGGTTTTCAACAGCTCTGAGATTTTACATCTCGCGTGTTCATTTTTTTTATTTCTACACCTCCTTTCCCTCCAAAGCTCCCAGCGATGAGCTTCCTATAGGGATAACATCACTCCCTGCTAACAGCAATTAACACTTGGTAAGAACGTTTCATCAGCGAGAATAACGTCCAGCTAAGTTCCTTAACATTTGCCTTTTGTTCTGATTGCACTGCATTGTCTAAAACCAGGAGAGTGTCAGGCCTAGTCTACACTTTGATTTTCGTCTGATGCAGCCAGGTTTTCGGTGTGCTTTCGTCGAACACCACTTACTGAGTTCAGTACAATGTTAACTAGGTGAGCTCCTGAAGACCGTGCACAATATAGTTAGGTCCTAACAATCTCATGGGCATCTGAAACTACTTTTTAAAAGTTCAGATAACTAGAGAGCAGTAATCGCCACTAAATCAGTATCACCTATTAAGGCAGCAAAGTCTAGTTTTCCATGCATAAAAAGCAGAGCATGCCTTTCTTCCAGGAGCTGCTTTGAACCTACTTGTAAATTCTTCCCTCTGCCACCCTGCAGCTAGGAAATCTGGCTGTAAAAACAAGTTATGACAGGGAAAATTCAAATGCTTTATACTGGAGATCCAGGCAGCCGGATGCTGACAGAACAAGAAAGGTAGGTCTCACATCATTTTTCCCTGTCTGCAGATAGGAGCGTGTCACTTCCTTCTCTGGATTCTCCCCCCAGGTCCCCATTGCTCTTAAGCTTTGCTTCAGCTTCCCCTCACCTCTTCCAAACACTTACTTCACTCTGCCCTATGAGTTACCCTTGGCACCTTCCCAGATTCTCCCCGATTCCTAATTTGGCTCCACTCTTGGCAGTCAATCAAACTCACAGGCTGCTTTTGTGCCCCCACCTGCATAAATTTTGTCCATTTCTCTGCTCTTCCTGCCCTTTGGTGCAGAAATAATGCCTTCATAGACATCCAGAGGACAGAGTGGGCACTGCTGCTGCTGAACAATAATCGCTACACACTTACGAGGGTCTGTGTCTGTCTTCAAGGCAACTGCTCTGCACTGCACATCCTCCAGCAACTGAATGTCTCTCCTTGACGTGCCACTGCTAGAGCTGGCTTAGGAAAGCTTTAATAGGCTCTGAACTATGAGCAGTTATACTAGCAAAGCCTGCATTGTTCCTTTCAACACCTGATTCCTCCTTCTTATCACAGCCCATCTCTGACATCATATCCCAGGCTTCCATACAGATGGCAATGTTTCTCCCCCTGGCACAAAGCCTAAGTAATGTGGCTCAGCTGTGAATCAACTCCCAGGGCTGTAAAATAATCTCTTTCACCCTGGTGCTTCAGCAATGCAGCTGAAATGCAGGCCAGAACCTGTGCAGGTATTGGAATCCTGGGCCACGGCAGTAGGAGTGAAATAAATACACAGCGATTTACTCAGTACAAGAAAGGTCACATGGCTCCTGCTGATGGAGTCGTAAGTGTAATTAACCTCAGATGTTGTTCTGAAATGAAGATGTCTTATGAAGTGTCCTTATGAGACACTAGTTAAGTCAGGCTGGATTTTCAAAGATATTTGCAAAGTTGATTTTAAACAGGATGATGGCTTATGATACAATAAGGGTATGAGTTTACTGTTGGCTAAAGCTGATCACTGCCTCCCCATCCTCAGGCACACCTTGCTGCCCTCTCCCTTCCACAGGTGTCATTGATCATGAAAGGCAAATATTTTTTTGTAGACCTGGTTTTAAACGGCAGCATGATCACTAGTTCTGGTACTAGGGTAAGAGGCAGAGTAAATCCTGCCATTTGGGAGTGCCTCCTAACAGCCATAATTTATGCACATGTATTTTGCAGTTCGGCAAGGAAGTTTATCCTTCATACAGACAGCAATACTGGCACAGCCCAGGATGAGGGGTGACAGATGCAGCTGAGACTGGCACCTATTCCTCCCTGCTTCCTCCTCAGCCCCTTGGCTCACTGTGAAGGGCAGTGAGAAGCCACTGCAAGGTTTGCTCTGGGGGTGCTGCCTTGAGACTGCCAATCTTAAAACACGTCAAGTTAAGCCTACAGAAGAGGGAAGCACTGGCTTGCAGCTGACCTTGTTATACAGCACCCATGACTCTGATGAGCAAAAGCCTGGGGAAAATAAAGAGGTGGGTAATCTTGTATTGGCTGCCAGCTGTGCTGCCAGCCACTCTCCCAGAACTGCCTTCAGCACTGATCTCTGTGGTTCCCAACAGCCCACTTTTTTCCAGTGAACCAGCGAAAGGGTGGGAGAAAACTCACTAGAAAGGTCTTTGCTTCCTTTTAGTGCTATACCTTGCAGGGTGAAGGGCTTGGGATATGGCTCCCAAGGGTGTGATTTTAAATGAATTGGAGCAATGTCTAAATTTTGTCATTAGCTTAAAAGCATTTTCGAAAAGTTACTGGTGAAATTTGTTCCAACTGTTTTTCCCAGGTATGGCTCTGTGACTGAGCACTGTAACATTTCATCAAAGTACGAGAACTCCAAGGTGTCTACCAACTTGGATGTTCAGATTTGATCCCCTTGGTGCTTGTATCCTTGAATTCCTTATTCCTGTCCCGTTGACAGCGTTACCTGGAAGCCCTCCGGATGGTACAGCCAAAGTCATAACAGTCTTATCAGTGTGGCTGCTGGACTGACTGCTCTATACCAAATGTGTCAGGAAAAAGACTCACTTAGCTTCCTTTGCCAGATGAAACCATGTGCATAAACTACATGTCGCATTGCCAAATACCAGCCTCTGTGCAAGGAAACTTTCCCTCTGGGGAACCGTGGGTTAATTGGCCTGATAATCATTCTATTTCACTAATCAGTCCCTGTAGAGGGGTTCTGTTTGTTTTACCAGGCTTATACATCCTCCACCCAGCATTTCTGGTGATTTATTTAGGAGGCTAATTTTTGATTTTGCTCTCTGGCATTATTTTAAGAATTTTTTTTTATAGCAAATGTAAAATCTGCTAAGATATTTCTCCTAGGAATTTTATTGATTCAGCAGGTCTATTCCCCATGTGAGCCCTTATTTCAGAGAATTCCCTGTATTGGTGGAGCCATGCTGCCAAGCCTCACAGACACTCCAAGCCCTTTAGCAAACAACGCAACTTGGTATTTTAAGGTCCTGAGCATAGGACACATGACTTTGAAAGCAGGGAACACTACAGGGTATTGACCTATTAACAACAACATAACTTGGGTTGCCTTTGACTGGCACCTGACCTCGTGAAGTGCAAGCTGGAAGTGAATTACAAAGAAGAAAGTCAGCTGCCCTCCTTCAGATCACAAGCTCTCTAGCAGGGGGTTGAGACAGTGCTGTTAAAGCGATACTGTCCTCACTTACCTGTCCAGCAGGGAGTCGAAGCAAATGACTGCATTGTCTCGCTGTGCTGCTAGCACCAGGCACAAACCGTCCATTAAGAGGGAACACTACAAGGGAGGGAAAAACAGAGCTTTGGTGTTGCTATCCACTTAAATAAGTCTGTAAGCCTCACTGATGAACCGCTGACAGCACAGATAACTGCTTGTGTGCTGTGTGAGGGGATGAAAGTCACAAAGCAACACTCTTTCAAATTGAAAGACTATCATGTCTGAACTGTTCGTTATCCTGCTCCTATGGCATACTATTATTCCTGTTCCCTTCTCTCAGAGTGAAAATAAGCAGGTTACTTAGGTGTGTTATTCAGTTACTAAGTCTGCTGGAAGCAGGAATATGGAGATAATGGTAAATGTTGAGATATTGCAGCAGAAACACTTATCACTTGAAGGAGCACATCTCCCTTCTGGCAAGGGAAAGCAAATGCTGTAATGTTCACCTTTGGCTCAGCAGTGCCAGAGCCTTCTGGAAACATGCCAGCTCTGCCCAGAGTAATTCAACTCTGAGAGGAGGAAGTGGTTCCATCACCAGGAGAGCAGTGCTGCTGCCATGGCTCTCCTTCCCACACGCTGATTTGCTTTGTCCTTCCTAGAGAGCTGCGCACATTCCCATGTGCAGAGGGCTGGCATCCTTAGGGGAACCACAGGAGAAGAAAGTAGTGCTTAGACTAATTGGATGCTAGAGGTAATTGCTATTCTATACAGATGTACTTCAAAGGGATGCTGTCAATTTAAAAAATCACAACCTGGAAAGATCTTACCTGTTCTTACAACAGATAAGACCTGAGACTCTTATAACTGAAAGGCTGGAAGCACAGATGTTTGTATTTTTTCAGAGGGACTGCTGTGAATCTCTGACAGCCCTCTGTTGATTGTTACTTCCAGTATAAGTAGTCTCCCGCCTTGTTTACTCAGTGCTCCTGACAGCCCTTTCTTGCACATTGTACCTTACTGCTTTGCCCCAGTAAGGTTCCTGAAATGGTGGGCTTCTCCTACACAAAGTGCAAGGAGAAAACCAGTCTGGGCCAGATACTCTGCTGATGTAAAGCAATGTATCTGCTCACCCCAGAAGCACATCTCATGCTCAAGCCCCGTGAGCTGTTGCTCAAGCCCCACGCTGGACTGCAGCTTGAGCTGTCAACACCAACTAAAGGCGAAGCACAATGAAATCTCTGCCTAGGACTCCAGCACACAGTCCAAAAAGTGGAAGGGTTATTTAGCATTGTAGAAGAGGATTAATGGGGAGCAATTAGAGAAAGGGAAATAGAAACTATATTTATATGGAAAAGCAAGACAGGAGACTGCAGCAGAACATACATAATAGCAGCAACTGCGCACTAATAGGTGAATGGAATAAAATGTTTAAACAGGGATGTGCCAGCACATTAAGGACACGTGTCCACACAATGATGTCAAGGTTAGGTGTCAGTGAGCTAGCGGAGATACAGGAACACAAGGTACAGACTAGCTAGCAAGGCACATGGCCCATGTTACTTACCAGCAATATCAGAGCTCAGATGCAGTGCTGTGTTAATATTGCTACCAAAGCAAGTTTGCTCAGAGCTAGCCTGGGTATCTTAGCACAGCATGGCATTAAAAGGCTCTTCTTTTGTGTGAAGGAAGCAAAGCACAACTCCAGCTGTTTCATACCTTTGCTGCAACACCGCACTTTGCCCTGCTTAGAGTCTCAGAAATGCAGTGAGCTTGTGGTGTGTCCAGAACAGTGAGGCGTACTCCAGTCACTGTGAAATCTTTGCCAATAAGCTGATCAAGCAGTTCGACATAAGGTGGGTGCTCTGAACCCCGAAGGATTATCCCAGGCAATAGGAGACAAGTGGTTTGGCAGAGGTTATCAAGCAATGGCCGATCTGATGGGAAAAGGTCAAAACACAATAAATGCTTGCTTTATATCTACCCCCAACAACTATCAGCCCTCTATGTAATTCGTCCCTGCCACAGACAAGTAACTGGAAGATCAGAGGCACTCAGGCATTGTCATATTGTTTGGGGTGTTCGCAGATGCAATTGCTCATCCTGAACTGTCAAGCTGCTGCATGCCTATTGTGTACATATCTGGAGATCACAAGACAGCAGCAGTGACCCCATTTCAGGAGTCAGACAAGGACAACTGCTGGTTTGCTACAGGAGATACTATTCCATTTAATTTCTTGCAAGCAAAGGAATCTGTTAATCCAGCTGCTTTCATAATCCAAAATGTAATTCTGATCAGCATACATAAAACTCAATGTATTTCATATTTTCCTCATGGTAAATCTGTCTGACCATTAGGCAGCAGCTTTGTGATAATTATTTGCTACGAGGAGAGGTTTCTTTGTGTGCAAGAGCTACCTCTAGTGTTCACGATGAGACCATAAAGTGAATGACGTGTCTGGCTTGCTGGAGGCACTTACTATATTGTGTCTGGCAGTTCAGAGATCACGTGTACTTGCCTTTCCAGGACACTAACTCTTTGAAATACATTTTCTGAGACACAAACACATCAGGGCTATACATTGGTTTCCTTTTTACTCTCCCTAGACATCTTCAAAGCAAAGAGATTCTCATGCATCAGGAAATTAGGGGCATGTATTTTGAGATTTGCTCCCAACACTGGGCCTGTACCACTCTTGCAGAATATCTGCTTTCTCCACAACAAGCTTTTTTTTTTTTTTTTTTTTAATTTTCCACAATCCTCTCTAAAAATTAAGAAGTGCTTTAGTCACAGCAGACCTGCGCTACAGGTCTGGTCCTTTCCCATTGTGCAGTAAGTTGATGGGGGAAATACCTTGCCTGTCAGCATCACAGGGTATTTTGGACTGAGAACACCCGCAAGTCTCCTCTCACTGCAGCTTTGTGCTCTGAATACAGCTTGAACTGACATACCCCACCAGAAACACAACAATGTGATCACATGTCTGCAGCTCCCCAGACAAGAAGGTCAGACAGCTACATGCAGAAGAGTCTGGTTGCCTCAAAAAAGCTGCTGTTACATACACACAGTTGCCAAGTTCTTGTTTCAGGACTCATACAACAGCTTGGGAATATCAGTAATGCTGCGAGATAGGCCTCACCCCGCACTGCAGGCATCAGTTAAGTCTTAAACCTTCATGCAGTCAGTCTCTGATGTATTAGTGTGCAATGTAAGAAAAGGAGCTTGCTTGAGGATTTGTGATTTTTGTAATGATCACGAAGGATGTGTAGGGCATAGCCCAAAGCCAACATAAGACAGAGGAAAAGATCTGATCGATACTTACCTTTGGAAAAATCCTCCTTCAGAGAGCCTCTACACAAAAATGATTTTGCGCCTACCAAGCAGCTATGCTATCATTAAGGCAAAGGCCTTGACTTACTACCATCCTCCTTGCGCTTCTACATGTGCCATCTCATGCACCTGCTGGTATGGGGTCAGTGCCCAAAAGTCCTGTTATCAGTAAGGGTTTGAGGTGGGATGTGATGGTCTGTAATCGGTACCATTTTTATCATACTCTTCTGCCAGTCCACAAGAGTCTTGTGGTTTTACTGATAGGATTAACAACTGCAGCAATCAGGTGTAGCACAGGAACATTTTCTCAGCTGCCCACCCTCCTGCTTGCCAGTCACATCAGAACTCAAACTACAGGAATGAGTGTGACCCAGTTCCAAACAATTCTGCTCCCCAGTGAACACCACAGGGATGCTTTACCTGGTCACTGCTTATTTATAAAGGCTTGTGATCAGTCTGCAATAACCCAGCATGGAAGCATCCCCATACGTTAGTTAAATCTCCTGACGTAAACAGTGCTGCGTCACAGCCTGTGTTGTATGCATGTCTATTAAATACAACCAACAGCAAAAGCCTGGAGAAACCGTAGACATCTGAGGGAACTGGCAGGCTTGTAGAACTTCAAATCAAAGTCAGACTAGGGATAACTGGAAGTAATTTTGAGCTGGCAGCTGTTCAGTAGCAAGTGGGAACTGAGTGAGATCTCAGTCCAGTTCCTGAGAGTTAGACATCCACGCTGCCAACAGCACTCCCTGCATAAATTGTTATTTATCTACCCACAGAACAAAACTCTCACAATCGCCCATCCCTATGGTGTCTTGGTCTCTTCTGTGGCAGGCTTTGAATAGACATGCAAACCATAAGTGGACAAGTTGGTGTTGAAATGCATTGAGGAAGTTCAGCAGAGAAATGTGCACGGTTGCTTACAACTAGCTGTGCTGACAGTGCTTGCTCTTCTGCTGGCGGTAAGGTCAGCACTTCTGAACAGCCCTATATTTAAACTCAAGGAAGCAGTGGCAGCGGAAAGGCCTGGCAGGTCAACAGTTAAATGGCTGGACTCCCCGGGAGCTGTTCTTTGCAGCTCAGAGTTGTCTCTTCCTTCTGAAAGGACATCAATACCAAATCCTGCGGCCACCAGATGGTTTGTCTTGCTGTCCAATTAATCAATAACAGTCTCAGTCTATAACGAGGGTTACACGTTTCCTTACCAAGATTGCACGGCTGCTCAGAGCGCAATAAATCGCGTTGCCCTCCTGTTTCACGTTTTATGATCTTGCGCTGCTTGCTGATGTCCAAACTGACTATGGGGTCACGTTTCAGGTTATAGATCTGCAGGAGGGAAGGGGAGGAGAGAGAGAGGCAAGTCATGTGAACACCATTACCTAATCAGGAAGGATAACACTTCTTAAGCATTGATTTAGGCGAGCTGTGAAGCTTTTGTCGGTGTTGCATATTTCTGTAATTGCCAGCCTAGAAAACACCTGCTTGTCTAGAGGTACAAGAACATTTTCCATGCATTTTTTTTTTATTTAGGCTTAATTCAATACGGCATCTTGCCATCCTTTTAAAGGTTCTGTAACCAGACATCTTCCTAAGGTCTCTGCTCCCAGCTTTTCAAGGCCAGAAACTTAAGGCCTGTGCGTGTCTGATGTCTATCTAGTGCCACACTGGTGTGCAGTGGCTCTCTTCTGTCTCTGAATGAACTGGTACATCCATGCATCCCAGCACAGTGCCAACATGATGCTCTGGAATGAGCTGCAGCGGGGGAGCATCCACATTAGTGAAGCACATTAGAGATGGAGCCGGCTTCTTCCAGTTCCACAGCTAATCCCCTTGGACTAACTCAGCTGGGTCACCTCTGCGTCACGTGGACATAGCAAGGCTCAAAAATTTCCATCCCTTCATTGGGCATAACCCAATCATCTCAAACTCTGGTTTTAAGAAGAAAATTACCAGAGTGGAAATGACATATAAAACTAGTTAAAGCAGGAAAGACTTACTGCTTCATTTCAGCCACTGACCAATAACAGTGGTTTGAATCAGAGACCAGCAGCTGCATAGCGTGAAGGGCCAGATGAGCAGGAGTGGGCCACACCAATACTGGCAGGCTTCTCAGCGCTGCCTACAATGCAAGCCAAGAGGCAAGAGTCCAAGTCTTTATGCCTCTATCTGCGAGCAAAGAAGGATGCGGGCACCCAGCAGCTCTGTAAACAGTGCATGTACTTTATAGTGTGAGATGTCTTAGGTGAGACAGCTCCACCCTTTTCATTGCTGTGGACTGATACCTCTGCTGGCAGGGCACAAGGGACAGCACTCTTGTCACACAAATAGGGCAGTGCTCCACGCTGTGTCTGGATGTATACAGACTCTGTAGGAGACACTCAGCAACCAGTGATTTACATTATCAGCCATCCTACTTCATCTCCGTTCCCGAACGCTATGCGAGAAAAGCTGGTAAAAAACCCCAACAGCCTCTGGGCTGCTGCATCTTAGCAATCATCACTGATGTTGTTATCCCTCCCTCTGACCTGCTTCCAAAGCAATGTTGCCTCTTATCTGGGAACTTCGCTTCTAAAGTATGAACCCTGACCCCTTCTGAATTTACAGCACTGGTTACTGAACAAACACATCTGAAAAAGCACTTTTCCACCGAGACTGCCTGGGTCAATACAAAGTTAGCACACTGTGGCAGGAACATTCACAGAAGGAAAACTCGGCCACTGGTGAAACACAGCAAGAAAAGCATTCTCTAAAGCATAATATGAAAGAAGTCATGGGATAGCAAGGTCAAAGCCATTGCTCTGACACAGCAAGATACTTCTCAGGAAAGGGCAGAATCCTACCTCTTCCTCTTCTAATGTCTGACACTCTGCGCAGCACAGCCCTTCTGGGAAAAACAGCTTCATATCCCGGACAGCTATTTGATAGGATTTGGAGCCTGAGAGATAAATACAATGAGAAGATTCTCTCAGGCCATGAATTAAACATTCTCTAGACTCACACTCATCTTTCTGAGAGATTGATGATGTGCAACTTACTGAAGTAATTGCTTTAAAGGCCAGCTGTTCCGTACAGTAATAGCAAACATTTAAAACCATTATATTTAGAATAGTTCTATTGCCGCCTTGGTATTTTCATTCTGTCCTATTATCGCTCAGCTGCTGCTTCATGTAAACAAGACTCCTTCTACTCCCTAACAGGGTAGTCAAGGGAATCATGTTAAGGAGCCTGTGAAACTCTTCAATACCAGCTCTAATCTCCCATTGTTGTTCCCTTGCTTCTGGATCACATCAGGCTGGTCTTACTGAATGGGAAGGAGCTACTAGTCAGTAAAACAAATGTGCTTAGTAACAATAATGCAAGTCCCAAACATGCTGGGGGCTCTGGTTTACAGCAGAAATCATTATTAGTATGAGACATTGCTGATAACAGTGTATTTTTCTGTTCACCCACAGTCAATAAAGGTAAACCGAGACTGGAACAGGTACAAAGAAATAATGTGAGGATCATGGAAGAAATGGAGAATCATCTGAAGAGTTAAAACTAAAAGACCCTGGCTTGTTTGACCCAACATGACACAAAGCTGAGAAGGAATCTGATTTCTGCTAAACACATCAGGGTAGAAAAGATCAGAAAAGAAAAAAAGAACTACTTAGAACTGAAGTACAGGTATTGGCACAAGAACAAATGATAGAAACTGTACAGGGCTATATTTAAGTTTGAAAATGTAAGAAGATTTCTAGCTATCAGAGCAGTGAAGTTCTGTAACAATCATTCAGCTGGGGTGCATGCTTATGAAAGGGAATACATGATGGGGTTTTCTGTGAGAGAATTAACTGAACTCAGTGACTTTTGAGAGGTCCCTCCAGGCTGAGCATCTGAATATTCCCCTGTCAAGCAACAGTGTTATAAAGCACTAGTCTGAATGTCTTCAGATTTGTGGGTGAAAATATTAGAGAAGGAAAAGCTATTTCTATATAACTGGAGTTCAGATAGATTGTCAATGTGCTGGCACAGATCCATGCTCCTGGGGTACAAATACACAAAACGCAAATAATCTCTGAAATATTACAACCTTTGCAGGCTGCCCATTCAGAGAATAATGTCTTACTGCTCTTAGAGCACTCAGCCCTGTTTGAACTTCATAATTCTAGGTATTGTATAGCCAGAGTCCTTAACACAGTAGTTTACAACCCTAAGATTGCGTAAGTCACCAACATACAAGTTGTGCTGATTCCGTTGTGCACCTCTATGTCAAATCTTCCTCACTTAAATCACCGATGCCGTTACAGAGGACACAAACGCTCCCAAAGCTAGCAACATTTTACTCTTACTTTGCTCAAGGTATAAGGCTGTATAAAATGCATATGTAAGAGCTCTTTGGGTTCAAGAAAAAGCACTATACAGTGACTTCCTAAGACCCAGAAGAGATGAGGGAAGCACAGGTTTATCTATGCAGCTGAGCCTCAGAGTATTAAAACTGCATTACTTGGTTCAATGGTATCACTGGAACCTGGTCTTCACCTTAACTGAATTTTCCCTGTCACTTTGGGAGGAAACACACAGCTAGAGTTTCCTCTACTTCAGCAAGATGGCGTTAACTGCAGATCTCTCTCAGCTCGAGCAAAACCAAGAACGCTTAGTATTCCCTCCTAGGAAAGGAAGATGGTCTTCCACGGTCCCCCAAATGATCACTCATGACACGATAAAGCTCTTCCTGCTTAACGTGTAGGTAAACGTTTCACTCTTATTGGAAGTACAAGGGTTACAAACGTTCCTTTCCTTACAGACAAGACACCTCCCTGGCATAGCAGCTGGATCAGACTCTTGAGCCAGAGTTAGTGAGTACGTTAGCTACAGTGGCACCCATTTTCCTTGAATGGGTGCAAGGATGGCTTTGTAAGCCAGCCATATAGCTAGCTCCAACAGAACACACTGTCTAGCCTCAGAGGGCAGGTGGTGGGCAGCTAGTTCAGCTCTGTGCTGAGCCCAGTCTTAGAAGGAAGCAGGGATCTGAAGGGAATCCCTAAGCAGACGCCTGGGAGTTTCTCTAACACAGCGAGTTCTCTGTGACTCCCAGTGAGAGACAAGGTGAGACTAACATAAACTAATCTTTAATGAGTTATGCTAGGGATGCTCTAACTGTAGCATGGGTATCTTAAGTTTTGGGTATGTATTACACATTCTTAGCTACGACTGCTAAGTTCTCATGCTCAAGGCAACCTGGATACAGAACCCGTTAATCTTAAGAGCAAAAGAAGCAGGGTCTGGTAGTGGATAAGTACTGGCTGAAGAGCCCTGACCGTTTCTTTTGTGTGGGTAGATCCTGCTCTACAGTCACTCTCACAATCACCATAAGAGATCTCTCTCAGTTTAGTCTTGGTCCTAAGGATTATGGTCATATCTGATAAAAAAAAAAAGGTTCTACATCTAGGGGTTGATTCTCTTGCTCAAGCTGTATGTGGTGGCTACTTCATTCCCTACCAGCTCTCAAAAGACTGCTTGATATAGATGAAAAGAGAGGATGATTTGACAGCACAGAATACAACAGAAGGAGCCAAATAATCCAATGGATCTTGACAGGAAAGTTCTTCTGGAACTTGAAGGCATACAGCACCTGCTAGCTCACCTGTATTCACAGACACTTACTGCTTCTGTTATTTTTATAATCCTTTGACAATATATAGCACAATCAGTACCACACTGAGGAAAACCACTTCATGGGCAGTGAACTAATGATTCCTTATGAATTTTTGAATTACACCCTTCCCTGGGCCCAGGCCCCCTCCAGCAACACCCTTGCTTCTTCTATAGGCCACTCTCTCCAGCAATACTTCCCATTTTCCCACGCTTCACCCACATTCTCAGCTATCTCCCGTCCCACCCACCCAAAATACACACTGCAACATCCGAGTTCCCTCCCTGCTGGCAGATGAACTGTGACTGGTTCAGCACACTGAGGATGCTGACTAGCTGGTGTGCCAGCTGGCAAGAGCCTCTGAATGGAAAACAGCAGAGTTTACCTGCTTTCCTCAGTGGGAGCAATTTTTGATCACCTCTCTCTAGCCGGTCATTAATGTTTTGAGATGTTACAGGAACTCAGTATCTTGGGGTCTTTTATCCCTCTGTGAAATCTGGTTGCAAGTGGCCAACGGGTTATGAAGTTATCAGGAGGGGACACACAAGCAGATAGAAGACAGATGGGTTCTTGGGGATAATTACAAAATAACCAAGCTAAAAGTACAAAATGACCAAGCAGTGAAGAAATCAAAGGAAATCTGCTCTGATGGGAGACAGATCTAGGACTGTTCTGCGAAGAAACATTTTTTAATATACCTTCTTGGAGAATATTTCATAGCTTAAGACATACCCAGCTCATCCACCAAGAAAACAATGAAAGCTTTCCAGGGAATAACGGTCTCTATTACTTGCCAAGGCTAGACCTGTATTGACAATGCAGCAGGTAACAGTACATAATATATTTTTTCCTTTGGAATACCCGAGCCTTTGGATCTTTTTTTTTTTTTTTTTTTTTTACAAAAACCTACCATAAAATCCATTTTGGACTATGCTGATGCCATATTGAGCCCTCCAGAGGAACGGATCTAGCGCTTGGGCTAGTTTAGGATCCTCTGGTCCCAGTAAATCTATCAGCTTCTTCACAGCATTTGGTCTCTGAAGACACAGCACAAGAGCAGTGCCTGATGTAAGGTAGGTACAATGATCTTCTAAAACAGCAAGATCCTGAAAAGAAATAACAGAGATGGAATGGGTTATAATGAACAGTGTTGGTGAGCACTGGGTACAGCCCGGCTTTCCTTTGGCTAGACTCTTCCCTGTTTGAAGCAAGCAGATCTGCCATTACTTTTTCCTTTCTCTCCTCTTTGTAATATACGTGCTAGTAGTCTCTGCAGGCAGAGCTTCTAGATTATATACACCATGGCCACCAAGTCAGTGTTTGTTGTGACATCCACCAGATAATAGGAGGTCTAGTTCCCACCCTGAGTCCACATAGAGCTAAAGAAAAAGTTAAGCACTGAGCTTAAGCCATAAGACCTTGTGGTTTTAGTCCCTGTGGTCATAGATCAGCCAATGTACAGCCAACGTACAAACAACTTTACCAGTAATTGCCTAAATCTTGTAGTAAGAAAGGGAACAAACTTCTCTTTCTAAAAGTCTTGTGCCGTGACTTGTTCTGCATATCTGTACATGCTAGGTACTGGAGGTGGAGTTCATTTTCAGTGTTTAAGGACAAAAACAAATTGCTACTCTACAGTTTAGCTGTCTACTGCTGAACCTTTGATTTATGCAATATGCTTTTCACTCTACCTTCAGTGGGACATAGGGATAGGGTGGAAGCCAACCGACATTAACAATATCAACAGGGTCATAAATGCCTTGGGATAAGGACCCACATTTAATTCTTCTGCTGATACAAAATGATGGATTACAAATACCAGAACTTTTCTTTTTGAATTTACAGAAGGAAGGACCCCCACATACCCCCTGCTGCTACAGCCCAGCTTCTCCCAGAGGGTGATAGAACTTCATATATTAGTAAGGATCAGGACTACAGAAATAGTGATCTTAAAACAAGGAGGGCTCAGAACATGGCACTAGATAGGGGCTGAAAGAAAACAGTTCACCCTCCTGACTTCGCCACTGATGCATTGTGCTCCATGACAAATTTTTCTTCCTTTGTTTCTTTTCCAAGTGTGGTCAGTTCAGCCTGCAACTACCCCTGAGCAGAGATGTTCCTCTTGTAGCTGTGCAGGTCAAACACCCCAGCATCTTTAAGATAACTTAGGAAGAGTGGTAAGAATAACTAGCAACCAGTGCAGCAGTGAGAAGAGTCCAATGTGTAGGCTGGAGACAGACATAATGATTGAGAAGCGTGGGGAGAGGTAGCAAGTACCTGGGGCAGAAGGCTACCAAGAGGCAGCAGAGCACTCACAGCTTTGCTGACTGTTTTAATTAAGCAAAAACCTTGAACAACCAGGCTTGTTGCAGATGTCTCCAATGAGCATGAATGAGGTCAGGGTGCCCACAGCAGCTGTAGGCTGCCTCCTCCTTAATAAAGTGGTAGTAGCACCCAGCTCTGTTTCCCTGCCCTCCACAGTGTGGCAACGCCTGTGCTACAGAGAAGCTCCATGCCAATGCTGTGTGTTCTGTACAGCTTACAAACAGCAGCATTTTCAGCTCACTGGCTGAACCAACCCCTGGTTATTTACTTTTTTCCAATTTCTGAGAAAATGAAAACAAGGGGAAAAAACACAATTTGATTCAGCTGAATCGCATCATTCAGACCCCTAAAGGTTTTAATGCCTCTGTTTTTTAATCTTCTAAAAGAACCAGAGTATGGCAATTCTCTAGATAAAACATGTCAAAAAATAAATCCTATAATTTAATTTAAAAATATGGAGATAAAATACTTCAAGGCCCCTTCTGCTTTTCTATCATTATGAAACCATTCACTAACTTTGACTCAAATCTTCTCTCGCTTGCAGTCCTCCTAAACTGCATTTCTGAGAAGTAGGCTATAAACTGAAAATCACAGGCTCAATCCTGATATTCTCCCCTGTATCTGAAAATGCAAAATGATCCATGAAAAAGCCTCACTATTCTTAAATTGTTTAGTTATGTAAGGTATTTGATACAGGTGGTGATATTTGTCAGTCCTCCCACCCCATAGAAATACAGGGCAAAGGAAACCTCAGGACATCAGTCACATCGCGTGGCTGCACATGTGAAACGTACAGGAAAGCTTCACAGGCTCTCCTGTGATACGAGCACTCTGTTTAGATGAGGATGAAGTGTTTTAGCATGTCATAGTATACTGCAAAATTTTTACATTCATTCAGTTCTGTATAATACAAAATAAACCTTTTTTGCTTGAAAACTTTTCTTAGTTTAAATAATATGTATATAATCCCTTTTCTAGGGCCTTCTCTTTGGGAGATGAAAAACAGCGATGATTATTTCATGACAATGTTCAAAAGGACTGGATATAACATATTTTAAAAATATGTATATAATCCACTTCTCTAGGGCCTTCTGTTTGGGAGATGAAAAACAGCGATGATTACTTAATGACAATGTTCAAAAGGACTGGATATAATATGTCATCCATGTCAGAAACACCTGCGAAAGAATATGTTCAAAGGCATAGTTTCTGTTAAAGACCAAAATAAATAAAATTATTTTGCTCCAGGGCTTCTAAACAGTGCTTTTAGATCTACATAACAAAACTGTTTTGCCTATTTCCTGCCTTTCAGTTGTTCTCCAGCAAAAGCACAGACTTTGGGTTAAAGATGGCATTGTTTCTAATTGCTACTGACAGTGTCAGTGAGTCAAGGTGACTTCTTTTCCTTCTGATAGATCCTCACATCCGCTATAGACTCTGCCAGCCAAATGATGCCTTTATTTACATCCTGTCTCTGCACCGTCTTCAAACCATGTCCTTGCTGATACCCGAGCAGCTGCGATGAGATTGCACATGTGCAGCTGACTTGATTTCAGTGAGCAATTTTGTTGATGCACACAGAGAGGAAGTTCCAGCTGTGCGCTAGCTCTGGAGGAGTAACGGGATTAAAAAGCAGCAAAATTGTCCTTCTGCCTCTACCGTTAGAATCACAAGATAGGACTGGAGGGAATCCATGAAGTTATTGAGTCCAGTGACCTGCTACTGCAAGCAATCATATCAGGTAATCCCCAACAGAATGATCAGGTCCCACTGTAAAATCAAGCTTTCTAGCTAGCAGCCAGAACTGCAGATCTCTGCAGCACTGGATCTGCTGGAGAAGCGCAGAAAGGAGATGCAGGCTCCATGGGCAGAACTCCTGCTGGGAGCAGTCGCTTCTCACAGTCTGAACACAGTCAGGTCATGCCAAGAGCTGAGAAGACAATGTTAGCTCTATTTACCTGGTTATTTTTTTAAAAATTATTATTAAACTTCAGATAAAAACTATTATTATGGCTCCTGTGATTAGATAACCTCAGCAAACAGCAGCCCAATTCATTATTTACTGTATGCCAAAGGCCACACGCTACTTAGAAGCTGAATGTCAGTATTTAAGTTGGAAAAAAATCAATCATGGATCTGAGGTCATGTTGCTGAGGATATTTGTCAACATGCATGTGAATAATACATTAGAAAGAGAAAGGAGATGCTAGGTAATCTTGCTACCAGTGAATAAAACTCATATCTGCTATCAAGTACTACGTACACAAAACAAACTGGCACATCGCAGAGCGCATGGGAGATATCTGGAAAAGGATTTTGGATCAGGCTCCAGGTGAGGAAATAAAAAGTCCTGGACAGAATTTCAAGGAGGGTCAGACACATCGGCTCCATGTTCTTCAACAGGAGATGCTAAATTTCATCAATTTACCTCCATATTAAGAGCCTTGTTTTAAAAACAGCATTGTATCCCATTGTCCCCTAAACTGAGAAACAGATCAACAATGAATATCCCTCCAATTCAAATGCTTTATATGAAATTCAGCTGTGAAAAATAGTTCTGCCCCTACCAGCTGCCATTGTAACACTTACAAGCCAGATTTTCAAAATAACTCAATCCTTGAAGCATGCTGAAGATTTCTGTAAATCTACCTACTTATCTTGGGAGCTCAGCCTTTTTCAGCCCTCATGAATGAAAGACTTACAGATGTGTTCTAAAAATGAGAAGAAGCCCCTCTATAGCAGAAAGCATTTCCTTCTGTCCATTCCCCCCTTGCCAAAGGCAGTCTATTATCTCTGCTTTCTCACTTTTAAAACCTGGGTTTTTTTCTATCAACAAAAACCCAACAGCCTGTAATTTTTAAACTCATTAGTCACCAGCTTTTCAAGGAAACTAAATCAATGCTCCACAGCTGCTCTAGTGTGTTAGAGAACTCTAAAACCAAGAGAAAATTTTTATGAAAATACCTCTCTTCAAATTTACCCCACATATATCTACCTTTCTTCCCAAGGTAGATATTTGGACTTTTAAAAATGTTTTTTGTTTTAGATAACCAACCAAGTATTTCTGTATTTAGCTGTATGATTACAAACTCTATTGGAAAGCACTTCCCCATCAACTCTAATTGCTACTATATCCCTCCTGCCAGTAGTCTGTAAATATTTAAAAATCAGGTGTTTGTGCTCCATCGCTATGCTATCATGAAGAAGGTATTAATTTTTCCTGACTGATGGTTATGTTAGAGCACTGTCCTGGCATGTTCCAATCTTCTTCTGAAGACTCTACATATTAATATAGAGAAGACTCTATATTAAGAATTTCTATGACGGTGCTGTAAGACTTCCCAACTTAATCCAAGAGCAGTATCAATTATAAAGGATTGCGTTTTGTAAAAGCTAATTGGTTAAATGTCTTCATGAAAGCAATCAATTAACAAGAATTTTGGGGTTTTTTCAAGGAAACTAAAATAAAAGAACAAACAACCTAACTCCTCTAAAATGCCCAGCTTTCAGTTTCCTGGCTTTTACAATACCTTTACACTCCTATTGGGATATTTCAGGTTGAGAAAAAAAAATTCTAATGCTATAAAAAACCAGAAACATTAATCTGTCTTTACCTAAGAAAACCCCTTAATACCCCAAGATTACTAAAGACCCCCTCTTTATTGCCTAGTAGGTATTAGAAATGACAGTAACTCAATTTTCTCCTTTTGCAGGTCATTTTTACAGACTTTTGAACACACGCTCCTGGAGCAGAGGTTCAGCTGTATGTGTAATGCAATACAAGGTAACAGGGCTCCAGAGGTATATATTCTTTGACAGTGCAATGAACGTTTCCCAGCTCCCAGGTTTAAACACATGGAAGGAAAACCAGGCACACGTGCAGGGAGCATGGTATGCTCCTTAGATGTACCCTACCTGGAATGACCTTGGGGAAGAAAGACAGGACACCTGTTTTGCAGTTAAAGAGTCAGCACTGTAAACCAGCAACTAAAGATTCCTGGGAGGTCTGTATTGCCCATATCCTGCAGACTTTTTTTTAGAGAAACCAGGTCTGCTTCTTTATGGCATGTGATAAAAGAAACCCTCAGCATGTCAGCTTTCTTTGTGCCTGATAGGGCTATAGAGCTGATTGTTCTATACAGCTCACTTCCAACAACTACTCAGAAATCCCGGATAGGAATTTTTGTTTTTTTTCAGGAATGGATTACCCACTGGCTAACATATTTCCCCATTCTAAACAGAAGCGTAGCCACAGATCTGTCAGTTTCTTAACAAACCTGTTTGACTTCAGCAGAAAGGAGTTTTAAGGCAACGTCTGGTTCCAGGTTTATGTGTTTCATTCCAACCACACTAAATTTTTCTAGGTCTAGTTTTCGGAGGATCCTTGCAAGACTATGGCTCCATGCACCAGGTTTGATCAGCAGCACTGTGCAAAGAATCTGGCCTCCTGTAACAAAGCACACTAGTGAAACCCAAAGCCACTCCTAAAAACAGAGGTAAAACATACAGCAATATTTGTTAACTAGCCTGGACAGACATCTGTAGAAGAGGGTTATCTAAAAGCTGGCATCAAGTCCATACAAATTGGAACAAAACAAGTCCATAAAAACCCTGTGCATATAGGATTTGGGGGGGTTTTGTTTGCTTTGTTTGATTTGTAGTTTAAAAATGTATCTAAAACAGCCAGGCTTGTAGATTAATTTTTTTTCAGGGAATCTTCTTTGAGTCCAAAAAGTTTTTGGCAGGTCTATAGGATACAACTCTAATCATTTATATTATATATGAATGTTTCAAGAGGGATAAAATATTCCCTTTGACATTTTTCATGTGAACTGTAGCGATTATGTGATATAATCCTTAAGGCATCCATTAAATCCTTATTCCTCACAGTTTATCTCTCAGTGTTCTGTATCTTAGAGCTATGTTTCAGAGAGGCATTAACAAGTATGACAGGTGCCAATTAATGTTATAAACCTATTATAAATAGAGTTGTGTTTACTAGAATTGAAATTTCAGCAAAAACTTTTTGCTTCTGACAAAGCTGTCCCAGCAGAGCTGCCAGCTAGGTGCAGCATTCAGTGTGCTACGAGAAAAAGAAAACAAAATGGACCAAGCTAGTTTTGCTGTCTGATGATGCAAAATGTATTAAAAGCAGAAAAGACGTAAATTTCACTTTCAAATGACAGCATCTACAAATTTTTAGTTTTGCTAATCTAAACTACCTTATTACTAGGAACATACTTAAGATTTTATCCTAACAACAAAAAAAAAAGATTTATTGGCAACTGCAGGGTCGGAACCGGTCAGCTAGGACCCATTAACTGCTGGTGCCTAACCATGTTGATTAGCATGAAGCATGAGTTAACAGTACCGCAGGCTGCTAAAATTGATCCATGATTATCTGCTTGTGTACATAAAATGTCATTTTATGTTTCCTGTACATCCCACTACTAATTAGACAGATGTCGATGCAACCAAGCGTCAACAACGCTACATATGATTTAACATATACTGTTATTTTCAAATGGCAAGCAGCATTCATTGTTGCTGATTTACGACAGAGAACTATGGGATCAAAAATAAAAGTGCAAGATTACTGCCCCTTGACTTGATATGGAAACTTAACCCTCATCGTGCAGAGAGCCCTCCTATTAAAGATCTGCTACCTTCTTCACATCATTCTTGAACAGAAAGGTTTAAATGCCATAGCAACAGCCTGCAAGTGCAGAAGAAGCCGCTTGGATCCACTCAGCTGCTCGCACAGAGAACAGCAACCTCGATTGTATACTGTTACATAAGCGTTCATTGTCCTCCAGATGTTTTACTCACCATCTGCTATGTTTCTGGGCAAACTTTCTCATTCTTGTGGTATGCGAATATTTATTTACTTTAGACATTTCAGGAGGGATTTGTCTTATGTCACTTTGCCGTCTTGGTTTGGTCAAAGACAAGTATTGAAAACAGGTGGGACACCTTGCCACCTAGAGTTGAATGGTCTTCTCTCCTCTGTGATTATATGTGACAACAGTTAGAGAAAACACCACTTTCTATCAATGGAAGAGTCTCTATTGATCATGAATCACCAGAGGCACCTGTTTGGTAGCCCTCAAACATGCCTGATTTCCATCTCCAGTTCCAGCTGTTTAGTGACCTTTCCAGTTTTGCCCGAATTGCCTGCTGTCTGTTATGTTTTTCTGGTTTGTAATTTTTGATCCATTCCTCATGGCCAATGTTTTTTTCCCCTTTGATTTCATATTGTAGCTGTGAAAAATACTGTTTATTTTATATGCTATTTGTATACAATACTTTAGATGTGTGTGTGGCTTAAAATAAGTGTAAACTCAAGAGAAGCAAGTATCAGATTTCCTGGCACACTTAGAAAAGAGAGTGTCTATCACTACCTGTATTCAAGCCTAAGGAAAAAGTAGGTATAACCCTTTTGCTTGGTTTTGGCTGGTAATTCTAGACGAGTTAGTTCCTTACCAAACCATATTGTTCCATTTGCTCTTCTCTCACCTGTTTGCAAGTAGGTAAACAGTGATTCTGCATGACATCTCTGGCTCTCTCCCACTAAATAAGAAAAGGAGATAGATTTAAGTGGTATGCATGTTCTGGGAAAATAATTTGAGAATACTGCCATCATCTCTACATAATGCAGCCAACATTGCTATGACATACTGTTAATTTAAAGTGTTATACCGGGACAAGCATGGCTTGATTGCAGATGTACTGGGGACACCCTGGGAGGTGTCGTACTTACCACTTCTCCAGTAAGCCCACTAGCAGATGCTGAAAAGGACTGCAAGATCTAGATCACATTGATTCTTGGTTACCTTTTCTGTGTATTTCAAGGAGTGGCTAACAGTGGTTTTAAGCTACCTTCGTGCTCCCAGTATTTCACAGTCAAATTAGAAGCTGCCTCATTTCCAGTGTAAGTCCCAGAAGCTCAGGCGTTTTGTTTAATTCTCTTGTGCCCTTGGAAGCAAAGGGTTCTGTACTCTGACTACACATCTACTAAGCCCAAATCTGTTGTTCAGTCCTTTGCTCAGCTCTGCTGATAAAACCTCACTGACATTCCCCAAGCAACAAGGAATGGTCACGTCAGTGGTTCTTCAAAAGAGCAAACGAGTATAAAAGGAGTCTGGTGAGTCAGAACTTATGATGAAAGCCTATGTAAAAACACTTCCTTCAGTCTAATGTAAAACCTGCAAGAGGTGAGGAAAATTTAAGGCACTTCAAGGCATATGTGAATTGAGAAGTTATCTAGGACTGGGGCACAATGAGGAGAAGCTTGCATCAGATTGATAAAGGACTTCCTTTTCCAGTGAGATTGGTAAGTTTAACCAGTGTGACATGCAAGGTAGATAACACAAAACTAAAATCTGTTCATCAAAACAAAATTAACGTTCTTTTGTATTTATTACTGTCTGGAACTCATGTATTTCTATTTCCCAGGGCAAAGTATCTGGGAAGTATCTAGCCAAAGTGTTCTTTTCTTTCAGTGAAACCTTTTTCTCTTTCCATGTCTGTCTGTTATTTCACTGGAATAGTAAGAGTACATACAGAAGGCGGAACCAGCTCCAAGGTCCTTGCCTCCTAACTTTTTAGCTCACATCCTCACAGTACCAATTGTTTCTTTTTAGTATTGGGGTTATTTGAAAGAGTTTCTAGAATCTGTGAATTCTGTGGTGACTTGGGTGGCACTGTAATGCAAGGCACAGAGCCCCTGTCTGAGATTGGGAAATGCGCGTTCTGCTCTGATTTCTGTCACTCTCTTGTTGACAATGGTGATCAACACATTTCACCTCCAATCACCCCTCTGTAAAACAATAATGAAACTAATCTTTTTTGAGATCTACATCTGAAAAGGGCTATTAAAGAGCTGGCATTAATTACTCTTCTAGCCTATATTCCACACCAGCCCTAAATAGGTCATCCAGGCATGCACAGAACTGTGTAGAAGAAAGGTGATCCGGCAATGCCACCACCTTCCTCCAGTACCAAGTGGACCCATCTGGCCTTTTCTTTCTAATTGCCTGGGATTACAATGTCTAACAAAACTAATCTCATTTTAATGACTCTGGCAGAGGACACAGAGTTACAGTTTTCTTCAGTCTATTTTAAGAGTATAAATTATTTGTTTTTATCCAAGAGGCAACTGGTACATAACTTCTGGTCTTACCTTCAGTCCTGGACCTCTTGCCAGGTGGGGGCAGGTATTTCATAGCAGGGCGGTGTTCTGCATCTGTGAAAGGAAGGAGATGTATTGGATTCACAGGTGGGGGACCTTCACTGTTTGCGGGGTGACCAAGGTAATTTTATTTAGCAGGGGCAACAGCAGATGTTTGACCAGCTGTAAAATATTGAAGAGCTGTTCTCTGCACAAAGACTTCTCCCCTTACTTCCACAACAACAAAAACAGGAGGAAAAAAAATGTAATGACCTTATAAAAGGGATAGTGCAGGATGCTGAAGTCATGCTTCAGCTATGCTTCTTTGACCTTGACAATGGCTTTGGTGCAAAAGGCTGGAACTGTGATTACAACCTCCCTCAATAAACTGATCTCACAGTTCTGCTTTCCTCTTATCCTTCCTTTAACTGCCATGATAACTTTAACGAAGGGCTGCAATGCACGAATTCTTAAGAGTTTTATACACTAATTTGGGATGTCTGATGCCTTCTTTTTTGAAGGTCTCCTTCTTGCTCTCCATACTCACATAAAACATCCACATAATTCACTGCCAAATCTAACTTTCTGTGAGATTAAAATGAATATCTCTTTCCAGACAACATTACACTTTCTTCTTTCTATTCAGTAAAGTCAATTTGTTACACCGCACTATACAAGCACTGTGTTTGATGTAAGCTTCTAAGTTTGTGTTGACAACAAAGTATCTTTCTTCACCATGAAAAGATAGGAGAAGAGCTATAAATTACAAAGCATGAATGCACTTATGGAACTGTGTCACTCCCTCCTCAGTTGATACCTGGTGTTACCAACAATCTTGATTTCTCTCTGTTTCTGAATAATCATAAATCGTCAGGTTCAGAACCGTTTATCTTTAGCTGTGAGGAGTCAGGCATCCCCAAGAATAGAGGTGATACGCCAATATATTTCACATTAGAAGAGAATAGTGGGAGCTCATACTGTGCTGCTCCAAAGCAATTGATATCAATAACACCATAGTCTGCACAGTGACTTGGTTTAAAGAGGCATGACTATACATTTCTTATTACAGGAGGAAACTAGCAAGTTTACTATGCTAAAAAATCAATGCTAGCATATGTCACTGTAGTCTGAGAAGCTTTAGACAACAAAGGTCTCTGTTCCTCATGAAATGTTCATTCTCTTTCAGGACAAAAAGAAATTCCCAAGAAATCTGCTTTCCTCAGCTCTTGCAGATTACCAATACCCCAGTACCTTCGTCTCCCCAAGTACAAGGTAAGGCTGGCAGCATCTAGCCTCAAGAAGTTAGGCACCACAATTAGGTGACCACATTTAAGTGGGATAGATTTTGGCCTCCGGTTCTCAGTCTCTCCTACATAGAGGCAAAATGCATCGTATTACTCTCTAGTCCTGCCAACTGCTGTAATGCCTATTTAGTATTTATGGAGTACCTTGGTATCTTCAGAAAGGCCACTAGGCCATGTATAGCACATTAATTTAATAGGCCAACTTGTACATGACATCAACTGGCTCCTGCTGATTTCATATCCTTCATCGTTATTCAGCCAAGCCCAAATTTAACCCCAAATTATTAAGTTTTTATGTGCCTGAGAAAAACCCGTAACACTAGATTCCTTTGTCGAGGTTCAATAAATTCCAAAACACCTTTTATCTGAGGACATTATAAACAGCAAAAGCATGTCTTACCAGTTACAAAATCCGCCTCAGTGAAGAAGAGGATGGCTTGCCTGAATGTCACCTCTGGGGTCAAGGCCATTACTAGCTGTAGAAGACTGCCACTTTCACTTAGCTTCTCTCTGCATTGTGTTAATCTCTTCAACGTATCTGCAAGAACTTTGAAGGCATTGATCCGCCGTAATGCACACACAAGGACTGGGTTTGACATTAGTGTATCAAGGCTTCTTTGCCAGCAAATATCTCCAACCTCAAAAGGGGTTATTTCTTTGGCCTGACATCGAGTGAGATGGGGCAACCACTTGAGACCTATGAGCTCAAATCCTGATTCGGGTTCTTCTGCAAGTCAAGAGAAATCTGTTTAGCACCAGCTGGCAGCATGTGTTTCACATAAGCTGTGTTCTTTTGGAGACAAGTGTTCTAAATTCACATTGATTTTTTTTACTAGACAATAAGTTCCAAAGCTGCTTTGACTTTGCCCCCTGTTGCATCCAAAATGGACTGTAATGCAGATATAGAAATATACTGAGAAAAACCACAATATACAAATGCTAGGAAATCACATTACAGTGAAAACAAAAAATGGGCTATCTGGGAAATCAACAGGGCACCACAGAGAATAAGTGCCATGACTTGATTAGAGAACACAGCTAATGGAGAAGAGCTGAAAGAGAAACACTGAGAATACACCGATAACGATGTGGTTTGACACAGTATAATCCATAATTATAGACCCTTTACCACCTCTCATAACATTCAATTTCAAGCTATATTCATTATAGTAATAAGGTACATTTAATGCTGAGTTGTCTCTAAAGTAGTTTAAATATTGTTGTGTTTGTAAAGGAGTCTTACTTCCAACATAGCAAGATATTTAGTAGCTCAATCCATGAGTGCATGTTGCTGGAAGTTTCTGTCAGATACAACCTCCTCATTGCTTATTATGACACAAAACTTACTCTGCAGTATTGTTTCAGGAGATTAGGGTACAACATAGTATAAAAGACATTGTGCCAGACTTCTGCCCTTTATTAGCATGCTTCCTGTACTATTACACTTTGATACAATCTGTATCATGAAATTATATAAAATCATCATCCTGCTTAGCACTTGACAGCACTCTTCATGCATTTGTAAGTGTTTAACATGGGGGATAAAACTGTTATTCCTCCTGTGCGCATGAAGAAACAAAGCGTGAAGCGGTGAAGTGTCTTGCTTCTGATCACAAAGGAAGTCAGTGGACAGAATAGTGTGTGACTTCTGAATTCCTGTTGCTGTGCCCCAATTACACAGCTGCTTTATTTCCCAGTACTTGGGGAGAAACACAATGGTCCGGATTACATAAAAGGCTTAGTAAGCCTAAGCACATCTTTGAACTAATTTGACACTCTCTGAAGAAAATTATGCCCATCTGAGCTGTTTGCAATATGAAAAGTGGCCTTGCCCATGACTAACTAGCCACGATAAACTCTTCAGTTCTTCAGGCAGGTTAACAAAGAAACCTGTCCTCCGTCCTGAGGCCCCTTTACCATGTTTTTCATAGTGTTCCTGCTGTCATAAAAATACCTAGACAGAATAAACTTTCCTGTCCAACTCTACAGCCCTCCCCACGAGCTTGGATCACCTGCACTCAGAGATTCATTATTGCACTCCGGAAGAAGGATCTGGTGAAGGAGATCTCCGGCACTCTTCATAGTGTCCATTCCAACCACCGTCAGCATGACAACTTGCTCCATTTCAGGATCAGAAGCATATGTTCGATCACAGAAAAGATACAGAGGAATGTTACGGGGGTCTGGCACTGCACTGAGGTTTCCTCCTGCCCAGGAAGATCATCAAAACAAAATCAAATCAAAACTAGTTACCCCACAAAAACAAGTCTTTTTTAGTGTGAAGGAGCTGATTAATTCTCAACTGAGGAGACAGAGGCCAGTGCCTCACTGTGATACTGCTCCTCACACTGCAGCTCAGCATGGCCAGAAAAAGAATCATGCATGAGGAGCAGTATCACAGCAAACCCTTACTAATTAGTCACACTCCTTAACTAGAATCACTTTTTGCCACATAAGGCAAATAATTTTGATCTCCTTATTCACACTGTTAAGAGTTGGTTGATCTATACAAAAATTATCGAAGGCATCAATTTCAGATTGATAACTAATGACTAATTTCACATCAAACTGATACTTCACTTTGCTTTCTAGATTACATGGCATACAATTGAGGGCTAAACTGGGGACTGTTACAATACCATGCATGTACCCACAGTCCTACTGGGAACAGTACAACCCACAGAATCCCCGGCCCATCAGAAACCTGTGTTCAATTCCATACTGTTTCACTACATGATTATTTAAGCAATTGCATAGATTAAAATTTATTTACTTAGTTATTCCCATACATCTTAACATTTCTTAATGCTAGAAAATGGTGAATGACACACATTTGATTGTTATTTTTCCTTGTGATTTAGCGTGAATTTGGTTTTGAAGAGCAATATACTTCAATTGAAAATCCTGACATGCAAGATTTAGAATACTTTAATTAGTTAAATAAAGCTATATTAACCTGAATACATAAGAAAATACTACCTGTAGTTTAACAAACATCTGATTGCCATGATCTCCAAGTGTACAGAACTAGCAGGTTTAAGACTCTCCTACCCATTAGAGTCACAGATTCATAACAGCAAACACATTTACTTGCTTTTTCAAGTCCTACCAATTTCCCAACTTTGAATGAATGAACTACTGAAGTGATTTGACTTTATAAACTGAAACTAAGAAACATCAGAGTAAAGTGAGATGACTAAGTCCTTTCCCTGCACCTACAGAAGAACTACAGCTGCCAACATTTATCACTTCAGCAAATTCTAGTTTTATGTGCTTAACTGCCAACTTATCTCATTTTAGCATTTTGACTTCTCTTGAAACTGTGGCAACAAATATGTATTGATTTGGTATTAATCTTTTAACAATGGTAGGTTTAAGGCTTAATTGATTGCTACCATGTCACATTTAAATCAATTATTTTTCCACATATCTTTAAATTCACTTTAAAAAAGTATTTCCGTTTCATTTTCCTATTGATTCTTCCATTCATTACCCAGCAGCAGAAGACATCCAATGAGAGCTGACAGGCAGCAGAACACTCAACGAGTTATTATAGACAAGCATATTCCTGATGTTCTTATTCAGGAAAATCCCCTCATAAGGTTGTCAGACCTTATAAAAGCCAGAACACTGCATTTCCCATAGCTTTGACCTACCCAGTGTCTGCAGCAAGGTCTCTGTGTAAGGAGCTGCATGAAAACACATGGAGGGGTCTGGCGCAGCAGTGGCAGGCAGGCTGCTCTGCCTGTTGCCAAGGAGGCCTTGCTTTGCCAGTCCATTCATCAGTCCTGTGCACAGAATGAAAGAGAACGTGAGGAATACAGAGCTCTGTCATGCAGTCTGGCATGAAAACAGTCTTCTTATCAAATGCTTTGATTCACCTGACCACAGAGACATTAATGTGGGTCTGTAATGCTGAGCATACCTACAAGATGTGAAATGCAACTTAATCATGTTCTCTCCCCCAGATCACATTCACTTACAGTGGGGCAAGTAGCTGTTGAAAATTGCTGCTTGGCCACAGGTTTTTCTGGAGACCCCTCTGCTTTGTGACCAGCACCCCAGTTGTTTCTATTACTTTCTAACTCCTGCTGCAAACTGAAATGTGGAACAAATGCATAAAGAATGCCACACAGCTCTTAAATTATAAGTGCCTTAAATATGTTGGTGTCCACAAGGAAGAGAAGTCACAAATCTTAAGCCCAGTGCTCAAGTGCAGGCCCCCAAGGTGTCTTGTGCCTCAAGGTGCAAGGCCAGTGTCCTGCATCCTACACAGTACCACACGGCCACAGAGGCATTGCTAGGATTACAGACTTGAACAGAAACATGGTGTTCTGCTCAGGTACCTCCCAGTCTGGAAAATATCCAATTCCATGCCACTTCTACGGACACTAAGTGCTTGGAACTAGCAATCTCTCAGTTCCCATTCTTCATCCAAAAGACTGGGCTACGCGCAGGCAGTATATTAAGGTACTGGCATACAGTACACTTCCACAACAATTAGTTCAGCCTTCTGTAATAATATTTCAGATCAGTTTTAAAGGTTTATTTTTTAAATTACTTTGTATATATTTGATTGCTTTCCACCATACAAGCCTGTCAAAGATTTACTACAGTGTAGCACAGGAAATGGATTACTAGGGCTAGAGGCTGCTGGCAAACCTCAGATGTTAAACGTAGCACTGACAAGAAATTTGAACTTGTACCACCGACAACCACCTATCTGCTTTTCAAAATTCAGGTCCAATGAGTAACTAAAAAATGTGCCACATCAGCATCACCTGCTATTTATTCAAATTCGGTGCATGGCAAAAAGTAAAGCTTAGACAAAGGTTTATAGTGTTTGATCTTCAAGACAGAGATCCATTACCCAAAGACATCTATCTGCTCTGTTTCAGGAATGACTGTTGAATTTTTCATTGCTTTTTGGGGGTATTGATTACAGATGCAAAACTTCTTAGTGTGGTATTTACTCTACTCAAATCCTAGTACTATTCTACACTTTACAAAGGCCAAACCAAAGCTTATGCGGCAAGAATGTCAGCTTCCGCTCTCCAGGGCTTTGGAATATGGAATAAGATATCTCTCTGGATCAGTTCTGAAGCAGCCACAGAACACATGGAAAGAGGCATTTGCAAAATCTATCTATAAACTAAGGGAAAAAACCCCAAGTAGTTCTCTACAGCAAAGGAAAACATTTTATCTTTCTGGAATATCCTCTGTTCCAGTGACCCCCTATATATTTCTAGTGGAAATTTCCCCATGCAAAACATGAACACTGTAAACATGGTCTGTGGCACTCTGTGAGAAAAGTAGCAGAAACTGTACTTCCATAATGAGCAACTTTCCTTGGGTCTACAGGCAGCAGGTGACACAGTGCCGTAATTAGTCTGCCATGATTAATTCACTGTGTCTGTACGTGTTTTCAGAATATTCTGTGATAGTCTCAGGAGAAAAAGCAGAGGACTTTCTGAATTGCTATTTTTTCCCCCAGAACCTCTAAATGTTCTTTTCTACTGTGGATAGATTAAAGGAAGCAATTGGGCAGTGGATGAACGTCTCCATCATGAGCGATTTGTAATGGTATTAATGCAGGGGCCAGCAACAGTGATCCTCTTCTCTCAGCAGTGGCGTCTGAAAGGGGAGGTTGCAGGAAAACAGATGCAGGAATAGACTCTCCTGCTGCAGGCAACATGCCCACTGCCAGAGCAGGAAGAAGCAGGCAGGGCAGGTTCTTTGTTCCCTGCTGATAACTGCTGTTGCCTGTGATCTTTCCCACTTGAGACCAATGTCAGCTCACCCTTAAGAAAACCAAGTACAGTTTTTCCTGAACCAGAGCCTCAGGACACAGTCTGACTCAAATAAGAAGATTTGGGGTAGCAACTTGCCTGGTTTTTGGAAGTCACAAGAATGCAGAAGTCAGGTCTGAGGTTGATAGGGTCAGATGCTATCCTCAGGCTCAGTGGCACATACATATTTTTGCTACCCTACCACTCTGTGCAATAAGAACACCTAAGAGGAGGTTATTGAGATGACAAAGCCAGGCCCATGATGGATGTGTACAGTGGGAAGCCAAGAGACAAGGCTCACAAATTCAAGCAGAGGAGGTTCCAACTTCACATAAAGGAAAAACAGTTCTCCATAAGGATGGCCAGGCATTGGAACAAAGGCCTAGAGAAGCAGGGGAATCTCTGTCCTTGCAGATTTTCAAGACCTGACTGAAAAAAGCCCTGAGCATCTTAGTCCGAGTTCACTGCTGATGCTGTATCAAGCAGGTCGTTGGATAAGAGACCTTCTGAGATCCCTTCCAACATGAATTACTTTAAGTTCAAGAGGACTCCAGTGCTAAAGATCAAACAACTGACAAAGATCGTTCTGCTCTGTTGGATACAGAGTGATTGATTTACACACTGGTCTGGAGACAGACACAGCAGAACTATCAGGCCCTGATGATCTCAATAAATACTCCCTGCAACATAAAAGTTGTGGTTGGACTATTAATGTTTGGCTCACATGCAGATTAAATACAAACCTTTTCCAAGGCTGTTGAGCACTGAAACATTACCTTTTACCAATGCAGGAATGTGATGACTAGCATTCTCCTTTCTCAACAACAACATGAGACAGTGCATGTGTGGTTCAGCAGAGAGCTCTCCTCTTGCAGAACCATCAGATGAACTTGAAATCTTGCTAGGGCAAAACACAGCAATCTGAAATAATGAGGGCCAGATTAGACTACTAAATCCAGATGTAATCACTATAGGGCTCAAGCAAATAGTTAAGTTACAATGGCATAACAAGATAGAGCTCACCAGCTGAGCCATAGTAACTGCCACTAACTGGGTGTTCATGCGTCATCTATTCATGAGACAAAGAAACTTAATTTAAACCCCAGGGAAGAGGTTTAACATAAAAACATTCTGCCCTGTAACTGGGCTGTACTAAAACCACAACAGTTATAACTCAGCTGGTATGTGATCCTAAGTCACTCATGCAAAAATGACCTTGAGTCCCAAACGAAGGGATGATTTTTCAGAAACATTTAGCTACAAACAGAACATTTGAAGCAATAGTTACTGCTGTTAGCTTCTTAAATGGTCGTTTCGAAGCATGCTCCAAATATTTGGCCATTTGGGCTGTAGTAATACGCAAATAAGTTA
The DNA here is from genome assembly GCF_015220075.1 of Falco rusticolus. Classification (NCBI taxonomy): domain Eukaryota; kingdom Metazoa; phylum Chordata; class Aves; order Falconiformes; family Falconidae; genus Falco; species Falco rusticolus. The sequence goes on from NC_051190.1 coordinate 38,108,601, forward strand.
CATTTATTCTACAAAATATTATGAGTGGGGAAAGTGTTATTCCTCAGGCTTGATCACAGAAAAAGCACTTTGTACACAGTTCAATTTGCAAAATCACGCATTTCCTGACTGATACAGCAAACGATCCTAAATATGATAATTTAAAATAAGGGGTCCCCTCCTTTGTAACAGGAAGCATCATGTGATTCCTGGGTGATTTATCATGTAAAGTAGTGCAGAACTGGACTTCTTGCATATATTAAGTCTGACTGAAATCTTGCATTTATGATTATTCCTGTTTCCTTAGGCTGACTTGTCAAAGTGCCAACTGCACTCTAACTCAAATCTATCATCACATTAGACAGAGCTTCAGAGAAAAAGAAAAAACAGGTTATTTTTGACAATAGGAAAGCTCTTTTTGCAACCCATCTGGAACGTATTAAACTAGGGGACTTCATGCTGAAAGGCCATAAGCAGTCCCAGAGGGACTACAAAGTACAAAATCAAACATCAGCCTGTTAGATCAAAAGTATTCTCCTGAATACATGTTTGCAGACCAGAAATTGTTATTTTAGTTTATGGGGCTACTGCCTGCTCTTGCTTATTTTGAGATCAATGGTAAAAATCGTGTTTGTCTTAGGAGGCAGCCTGATTACGAATTCACACTTCTGTTCTCAGTGAGAGGCTGAGGCCTGGTGGGATTTTCCTCCTAAAGAAAAAAACCAGCATTGAAAGCAACCAGAGTACCACTCACAGGAATACAGAGAACACGAATGCTGGCTAGCTAGCAAAAAGAGAATGAGTGTCCTTGAGAACACTTACTAGAGGAATGTCAGCTCACACACCCAGAAGCTCACACCATAATTATTTTCAGAACAACTGGTAACCCAAGGTGTACAACTGAGCTGCACATTCTGTCCAGTACCTGACTTGATGTCATGCTCAGCCCAACAGCTTGCTTGGGTGAAAGCTCCAGCTGTTTGATTCCTTGCAGAACAAACCCCCGATGGGTACAGACTGAAATCACGATACCATATGCATGAGGAGATACCATGGGTGACACCACCAAAATGATGTCCCCTAGATCAAAAAGAGAGTAAGAAAAGCAGCAATTATTTCCACAGAAGCTGTGGTATCAACACAAGACAACTCTCACAGCGGCTAGTTCCAACTTGAAGTGCAAACCCAAATGGTGACACTGTATTTTATGGTTTATTTCCTCTATACAGCTCATAATGACTGCTATCGAAGGCCAACCTAGAATGGAAAAGCTTATGGCATGACCAGTAATATCTTTATGAATCATCTACCCCAGATAGTCTGTCTCATCAAGTCTATCTAGCTATTTATGAGCTGCTCATCTATCTTTGAGGTATCTGCATGCTTGCTAGCTGTGTGCCAGCCCCTGCCAGGCTGCATTTGAGCTGTTACCCTTACAGCTGGCGATCCGACAGCAGTCAGTACCCTCAAGGGCTACGGACCTGCTAAGCCTGGCCACGCTGAGGTCAACAATACCAAGTGGCAATTTGTCCGCTATAAAATGCATGATGCAACCCCAGCCATTCCTCTCTGTTACTGGTGGTCCTAGCTGTAGCTAGCTTCTGCAATCTTGTTCAGCACTACCTTCTGCTTCCTCTTGTCTCTCCTTCAGTCCTGTCTTTAACTTTCATCCTAGATCTTGCCTTCTGGCACAGGCTCTTGAATCCTTGGACCAGCCTGTGATCATGATCTCACTGCACCCTTTGGTTTGGTACCACCTGTGGCTTCACAGGTTCCTGTCCTTGGTCATCATGACAATGGTACTAGCTTTCTCTCTGCTGCCTGACTCCCACCCACTAGGTCTGGCTCCTTATGCTCTCCTTGTATCCCTCAGCCCAGTAGATAAGGTTGTAGAAGCGACTGGAACTTACATTGGGTTAGAACCTTGAGTTTTCATACTCCTGTTTTCTAAGCTGAATTCCAAGTTCACTGCCAACAGAGTAGCAACATATGCTATGAGCAAGCTCAGGAGAAAGAGCCTACAAGACCTCCTGAGCAGTGTCTAAGCCCCACCTTAGGAACTACAGGACAAGCTCAACACTTTTCCCTAAAGTCTCTGATCTGTCTGAGGTCTTTGCTTTGTTCTAATCATACCTTGGGCCTCTGCTTTTACCATCACCTTCATTGTTATGCTGTCCTAATCCTAGTATGGCTTTTTTCTGTACACCATGTACGTTCAGATCTCCACAACCTGTCAAAAGTGAGCTCTGAAGACAAACCCTCAGTATCACTTCTACCTCAGTTTCCTCTATACTGCCTCATTAATTTCTCTTAGCTCCAATTGAATGATGTAATGAGGTTGGAGTATTTTAATCTCTGTGTCCCAATTACACTTGGTTTTGGGGATAGGACTACCAGCAGTGAATGTTTCTTCTGGTTCTAGATTTTATGATATGGATATTTGTCCCCCCAGGAATCTGACGAAGGTTCAGTCTGGTAGTTCAAAGCAACAGCAACAAAACAAAGCAAAAGCTTGTGTTTGTTCCTAAGGATGGGACAGGCAGGGTGTTTCTTCGCCTGAAATTTCTATTTGACGTTAAGGCTTTAATTCTGCAGGCTTTGAGCCAGACTCACACTACTGCCACTTTCTTTATACGTGAACTGTCAAACTTTAGGGTTGCAGGTGGTAAGATTTTGTTTCCTCTCTAGCTGCTGACACTTAAAAAATGTTTTTTCAAATACAGGTGTCCTGAATCAACAAGAATACCTGCTAGGGCCAGTAAAACTTTGATTATTGAGAAGGGGCAGATATAACTGGTGGGAACTGCAGTATATTTGTTCTGCATGGTCTGCATGGGTATACCTTCCTGTCTGCAAGAGAAGCTGCTGGAGACCTGAGGGACAAAGTCAGTGAATGTTTCCTTTCCTTAAAACTCCATAGGTGGCTGCTCTCAGACCAGGTTTTCAGCTTCTTGTCTGAAAGTCATGATACAGTTATCTGAGGAGAAAAGCTTGAAAGTGACTTCCTGAGCCCAAATACAGATGGAACGTGGTGTGGTGTAACTCAGCAGCCCACATCAAATGTGAATCATTAATGGCCATAAAAGGAAGGGGAGGCAGAAAATGTGACTCATTCCACCAGCAGCAACCAGCTGCCATCAATACCAATCCCAAATAACAAAGAGCCAATGGCTGCCTGCCAAGCTACCAGAGTTAACTACCCATTTAAATGAAAGTGTATCTCAAAGGTGAGACACTTTTTTTCTTTTCCTTCTCCCTTGTCCATTTTCTGTCTGTCACTTTCCACTCCTTTCATCTCTTTGGTTTATGCTTTCATTCTTTTCTCATACATTCTTTCCTTTGGCAATATAATTTTCTGTGCCTCCTTTCTGTATCAGTACAATACTTGTTTCCTTCTGATATCTCCCCCTCCCCCAACAGCTACTGAGCTTCCACTCCCCTCAGTTGTTTTTTCCTGTGAAACTATCTTCAGTTGTGGGAGTAGAAACCAGACAACAACACTCTGACAGCATTGTCTAAAAATCACTTGCACCTGAGATCTGCTATGACAACCCACTAGAGAGGGTTGTCAGTACACTGGCCTTCTACAGCAGACACCCCAATACCACACAGATCCTGAGCCAGTTAGAAGGCCCACATGCGTTGGCAGGTTTTCCTTAAACACAGTCAGCTTGCTGCTAGCCAGGCACCAATTCAGAAGGTAGAACACTACCCTCCTACAAAAGGAAAAGGGGGATTTGGGCAGAGCCAGGTGTTAGCCAGTTAATATTAGCCCCATTAAGTGCTTTCCTTTGTGATTGTGTGATCAGTACTGCCCTGAATGAAGTCTTAACCATTTCATACCCACAATGATTATACTTGACTCTTCACCAGTAGAGGTAGATGATCTCTAACCAGATAAACATACAGTTCAAGGACACTGTTAAGTCTTCACATGATTGATGAACAGGCCCCTGTGTGTAGAGATTTCCTGTGGGGTGGGTTGTGTTATTTCTTTTGTTTACCCTGTGGTGAAACCTAAGCACTCTACAGAACTCTAGCAGCTACTCCCATGAGATAATACTCCCCCGTCACTTCATTTCAGGCAACAGTGTTTCACTATAAATTCATTCCCGTCTCTGGAACTGTCCAAGTCACAGCACTGAGGAACCCAGGGAGGCAGAATTTCCCAAAACAGGTGGGCTACACTGAGGTAATACTGTCAGTGAAGGAGAGCCATAAAACCTCAAGATTTATTCTCTAACACTGACCTTTGGTAGTTGAGACAAGCATTGCTGGAGGTTGACACAGCACCACGTCCTGGAGATCAACCTTTTCTTCATCTGCTTCTGCCCTGGCTGACGAAGGACCCTGAGAGCTAAAGAAAAACATAAATATTAAAAGCTGTTATACCGGGTTCTACTCAAACCTACTTTCTGCAACAAACCCAGAGTAACAGAAGTTTCTCTGGTAAAACTACTTCACTGGAAAAGCCATTTCAATCCCTTGTCTATGACATGAGCTGCATCAACGTTTCTCTGACTGAACACCTTTTAATATTACTCCCTCTGAGGCTCTCTGTGTTCAATTAGAAGTAGGTAATGCAAAGTAGTCAGCCTGGCAAAGAGATCTGGGAATCAAGAAATATGTCAGGCTGCGTTACCAAAGCTTTTCCTACCCACAGAGTCATCGTAGCTCCTATTCACTTTTGGTGCTTTATCCCGAGTTTAATCAATTTTAAAGGTTCCTGTTGGGCAACAAGCACAATCAAGTCTGCCAGAGATGTTCATGCCAGTGAAACCTCTACAACATTCCTGCATACCCAAAAGGACCAAATCATGCCATGGTAAATATAAGGTGTGGTTCTGAAAGCCAGAGACTGACAGCAATGCAAACTGCAGTCTGTGAAACAGTTTGGCTAGGTCTGTGAAATGCAGGCTGCTCAGACAAACCTGCCTGCCTCATTCATTGCCACCCCTGAATTGGCTGGAATACATCCTGCTTGTTCACTCCCAGAAGACCACAGCATTTGCAAGTATAATCTAAAAACTGCAATCTCAGTTGCAGTTTGTATTCTTGTCTCCCAATGGACCAAATTACCAGCATTAGGAGAAAAACAAGTGTATTATTTAGAAAGTAGCACTGCTCTGGACTAGCTAAGTTATATGCGAGGAGCAGAATTCATCATTTTTGTAACAGGGAAAAAGCATCTCTAAGGAAAATAAACAAGTAAAGAGAACAAAACTTTGCCAAATTGATTTTTTTCAAATCTTATAAGTAAAACCTAAGAGTCACTATTCATGGCCAAGCAGAACTGAACCTAGACACACAATCCCTCCATGAGCATCAGATTAATTCTACACAGCTGCACTTTGTCACTTTGCAGAAAGTGTGCAGGACTGCAGACGACCCCACCTCTAGCCTGCTGCCTCTGACACAGTATGCCACGCTGTACCCAGTATCCAGGATCAGAAGGGACCTTTGAAGACCTGTCCAGAACTTGCAGTTGCAGAGCCCTGTCTGAGCTTTCTGCAGGAGAGTTTCACCACAGCATCATTTATTCCGTTTAGCAATATTAAAAGAAGATGCCCAGGGCCTGCAAATCCCAGTGCAGAGTTGCATCCCATGTGATTACACAGGCCTGTGCGGCAAACGTGACAGCCAGGGAGAGGAGATCTGTAGTTCGATATTCTTAAAAGCCCATTCCCTCTGCAGCTGTACCCAGACCCATCTGAGAGCAAGATTCCAGATTCCTGAACCTCACTTGCTCCCAGCACTTTTTGGCACCCTACTGCTATGCCATCAGTTCCTAAATTGCATTTCTCATGCTGATTGCTAGAGTTAAAAATTTATAAGTCACCCTTCATTTTCACACACTTCTGTCATAATCCTCCAAAGAGCCTTTTCCACCTGAAGTCCCTTACCTCTAATCACTTGGTAAGGGACATAGAACAAAGCTAGACCAGGCTTTCTAGTAAAAGGCCACTTTCTAGTAAAGCAGGCACGGCTGGAGGAGGTTGAAAACCTGTCGGATCAGCTGTATCTGGGACAGAGGGCCCATAAGCAGGTGCTGCAAGTGTATGAATTACCGGCCTAGCTAGCAGGGAACAAGTAAGGGGAAGCAACTGCAAGAGTCCCACACCTGACACCTTGATACATCTATTATGTGCTGCGGAGGAGACAGTCCTGGGAGAGAGGGGCTTTTGCAGACTGTAGTAACTGGTCTAGAAATACAGAAGTAGACAGAGAGCTCCCACCCTGCGCTCTTGTTCACCGAGACCTTTAGCAGAAGACTGATATGTAAAGGCAAAGCACGCTAGCTGCGTGCCTGCCTGGCCTCCATGTCACACCTTGCCTGTGGGAACAACCACAGCTCAAAACCATCCAGGGCCGTCACCTTTCTGTGTTGCACGGGGAAGCCAGATCCGGGAGAGCAGCCTGCAGTGCTGCATCAGCAGCCCTCCCTCCAAACCAGAGGCACAGCTCCCTGTGCACACGGCTGTCCAGGTGGGGCAGGTAGACGAGAGGCTCTGCTTGGCTCCTGCAGTAGATGGCATTGATGGAACTGCTGTCCGTCACACTAGCCAGCTGCGGGTCAGGTGGCCCAATGAGATTCTGCAGTGTACTACGTGCTTTAGGCCCTCTCACACCTAAAGCCAGCACCGGTGGCACCATGCCAGTCTTTGAAGTATAGGAAGAAGGCAGCTTTTCTGTGAAAGACAAACATATGTGTGACTAAAACATGGAACAACCCGTCCCAAGGTCATTCATTCCACTCAAGTGCTCTTTTCAGATCTGTCATAGCCAGACTTCAACAAAGTGACCTACTAATTACCTGCCCTGTGGGTGATATGCTGGAAATCAGCTGCATGTTTTTACCTAAAAGTAAATCTGAGATTATTCAAGATCATCTGTTAAAGAAAGGGGGGTTGGCTGCCTCATATTTGCTGTGGAAAGGAGTGTGCACAGGGTTAGTTACTACAGAGCAGCTGGTACACTACAAGTCAGCACTTCAACACCTCCTGCAGTATGTTGTTCACGTCCACGAGGAAGGCTGGGGGGATTGAAGGGGACACAGGACAAGAACATGGGCCTGAAGAGAGGGATGTTTTCTGTCAGTTTCATCAGATACGGGAAAACTAGGAAGGAGACCACAAACTGGAAATCTGTGGATTTCTTTTCTATATTATTTCCTTATGCATCAAATACAGATTTTGTACTATTTTGTAAGATAACATATCTAGGCAAATATTGGATTAGCCATCTTCATTTCCCTACCAGGACTTGACCTGTGGCTTCCCTTATTTCCTGCAACATACCTTCCCTGTTCCCATCAAACCTTCCTCCATGTCTACTGTCAGCATAGTTGGGGTCCAGTAAGTAACCCCAGAAAAAGAGCAAATTTGGCTCCTCTGCAGTTCTTACTGAAGAAGCTAGAAAAAGAAGCAAGGTGTGTAATTTTCTTCCCTGAGGTTTAAAAACATAATCAATCGTATCATTTGTTGCATAAGGATCAGAAGCCAGAACATAAGTCTCTGGAGCAGGTAGATAATGGAGAAACTGGCTGTAAATATTTAAAATAATCATTTTAAAGTTTTCAAGCTAAGGGTAAAAATCTAATTTACAAACCCACAGAGCGGTTCTCAGCTCAAATGAATTGTTTCTTCATACGAAATGTTCCCAAATAATGGTGCATGGTACAGAGCACTGAGGCAGATCTGCTGCTTGTCAACTCCTAATGACTGGTGATTTTATGGTTTTCTTATTCATTTCTGGAGTCCTTCTTCATTCCTCCAGCTATCAGTGTGAATGTATTGCACAGCACTGAGACAACTGCAATTGCAATCCCATTTCTAAGGCAGTCTGCTCCTGTTGTCAAATGTAAAAAGGGGGCAAGGAGAATGGAGAGTTTTTCTCCGCTTAAGCTGGTCTTCACTCACCTTCTGCCTGAGGAAACGGAAACCCATTTCTTTCACTCTCAGCCTGCCTATACTTTTCCCAAGAGAAATGGATTGCCTGTATTTGGGATGATCTTAAAGGTCTTTTCCAACTAAAATGATTCTATACAAACCTTGCAGGAGAACTTCTTGGCTCAAAAGAAAGTACAAGCCATACTGTATTGCAGAGGTGATCTCTATACTTTGCAGCTAATGTAATGTTGGTTGCTCTGGAGTTTTATTGCATTGGCAACTACTAATATTCCACACATGCTTTAAGACAGGTTTCATTATTTCACAAATGGAAAAAGTATAAACACTTGAGTGGTATGTGCCAGTATTTGAAAACATTGGTGTCTAAGAGTAAAGACACAGTGATTTGAGTTCAGAGACCCGTATCATTTGTTTACCTTATCTTGTTGGTCTCCCATCTCAGACCATCTTCTATTGGCAAATGTGACATTTTGGCGATAGCTTATCAGCCAATACAACTACAAGATGGCTAAAGCAGTAGTTTTGCCCATGCTTCTGAAGTCCCATAGGCAATGGGATGGGGGAAAATGTGGAAGGGGGAGGCTGATTTTCTGTAGCTAAAACCTTCAGGAAAATCAGTGGAAACTAATTTAGTACATTTGACTCACAGAAGTGTAATCCTAGAGCTTAGGGCACTGCAATCTGGGAAAGATCACTGCAAAGGACCACCAACTAAAGTGGTTTCAGACACGAAAATGTGCCAAGGATTAAAAATTCAACTCATGGATATTCAACACTGGGAACAGAAGGAAAGAAACAGCCAAAGATATTTTTTTTAATCATTTCTTTTAGGAAATATACAGGAACTGATAAATCAACACTCATGCCAATCTGGTACTCTCCCCCACACCCACAACACCACATCCTTCTTCACCTTATACATTTACAGGTTTTTGCCTTCACATCAGTATCATCACATGAAGAAGTCTCTGAAGGAAAACTAGACCTCACCTGAGCTAGAGAACAGCACATCCTGCTGAGGATAGAGCAGGCGGAGTCCACAGATATCCAGACCAGAACCAAGTACCAGCTGCAACATATGATGGGTAGCTAGGGGACTTTGGAAGAGAGTTTCGAACAGCAGTACCATGGCAACCTGAACAGCAAGAGCACATTGGAGAAATGAGTCAAATGTTTCCAAGCCCTCAATGACCACACAGCTGTATCTCTTCAACTTTAGTTCCCATGCCTTATCTACATTGTAAGAACTACAAAAAGGCTTCATTTTATTTTATGTTTATATGCAGTTTAGCACAGTAGGCTCTTGGCTTCAGGTTGAATCATAACTATCCACGATAATTGTGATCAAATCTATTTCTGCTGATACAGTCGTGTCTTTTGTCAAATAAACCTACTAGTAAAAAAAATGCAAATTCTCTGGGGCAGAGACTGAAGTGTATCACTCCTGCTGTTTAACTTCATGAACTACAGAAAGATGGTTAAATAATAATAGACCAACTGGTTGTTTCTTTATACCTACCAAAAGTGCCAAAATCAACATAAAAAAAAAATGCCAAAAGGCAGGCATCACTGGTACTGTCCCAGATTTACATTTTGAAATCATCTTTACCAGGCTAATCCAAATAGCATGTCCTGGTATGTAGGAAGACATACACCAACACACACTGAATTTCTATACCCAAAAAGGGAAGCAAATTATTGTAACTTTCCTATCAGAAGAAACATATTGTTCCAAAAACCAAGTGCTTTATGACAGGAAGTTGTGTGGTGCTGTGGGTAATAAATTGTCTAGCTGTAGATTAGAAAAGCATGATTGTACTGTCCTCAAATTTGTGCATGGTTCACCTGGGTATAAAGCAACAAAACACTATTCCCAGCAGCAAGCTTTATGGCTGCAGTGAACAGCAAAAGAATTCATCACTATTGGACACTTTAAATGAAATGCTACTCCACCATAAACACATTATGAGGCTTATACCATCACGATAAATGAAGATATAAATTTACTCGAATCATAAGAAAGTGGTCTAATTAGGAATAAAAGCTCTATTTCTTTCTATTTGTCTAGCTCAGGCTCTCCTGATATTAACCCAATATTCACAGCAACCGGTAAGGAAGTGTTTTTCTGTAGCTGCTATGAGAGTCCCTGGGGCTTGGCTGTTGGGCTCAGGGCCAACTTTGATAATACAGCTGTCCAGCATCGAGAAACCTCAGTAACTGCTTATCTCCCCTTTGCTTAGGAGCCAGGCACTTGGCTTTGGTCTCCGCCTGAGCTTTGAGGAAGGTATGCCCAGTCTCACACGTCACCAATCCTGGCCATTATTCTAACCCATTGACTTTCTGGCTTGGCCTTGTCACTGACCTGCTCTGCTCTTCCTGCTTGGGAATTGTGGGGCTGAACCCTGCCCGTGAGGTCACTGGCCCTGCCTGCCTCGCTGTTAGTCTCAGCTCCCAGCTTGCCTTCCCTTACAGAGCATCCTGCCCATGTTGTCAGAGGTCTGTATGGAGCTGCCGACAGTGTTCCTGAGGCGAGGAGCTACAATGAAGACATGAGGCATTTTCCAACTCCGTCAAGTGCCAGGTGTCTTCAGCTCCTAATTGTGGACTTCAAGCAACTTCCAGGCGCAAGCCTGATACACTCACAGCAACTGGTCAGCCTTGCTGCGTGTTCAGGAAGAACTTTGCATACCTGCATCGCCCTGAATCAATGCTAATGGGAAAGTGAACTCTGTCAGATCAAACATGCCATGCTTTGTGTTGCACAAGAGCTAAGAAAAGTGTTACCATAGTCAACAAGTTATCATAAATGGATGGAGGTCCAGTACCTTTTGGTGTGCACTCCTAAACAGAGGTAAATATGAGCTATTTTATGTTACCTTAACCTCTTCTTAAGGTAAACTAAGCAGAATTACTTCCTACTGTTGTTCACACAACACATACACAGTTACTGTAGGTCAGGGAGATAGTACCAGAAGCTTCGGAAAATTTTTAATGTTTCTGAGCACAAGTTTTAAAAAAAGTTGTGTTGTATATTGGCTTGCAGTCAAGTGGTTTTAGGTTCTCAAAATTTTGTCTACTGTTACTGATTTGCACCTGGTTAGTAGCAATTTCTTCAACCTGCACATTTCATAGTTTAATCTTCTGTGGCTCAGAGCAATCAGCACATCAATACTGATGACACAAAATACTCAGCTGATATATTTAGGTCTGAGTGAGAAATACCTCAAGAGGTATTTGTACCAAACCTTGAGATTGAAATATTCCAGGTCACTTATCGTCTCTCAACTTCCCACATGATTCCACAAGTCAGAAAGCAGTGGTTTGGGTGTTTGGTTGTTTGTTTTTTTCTTTTTACCTCAGTGTCTGTATCTCTGCAAGCCTCAACGTCATTGCTGTTAGGGAAATATTTTTCATCGGTTTCAACCGTCTGCCAGTAAAATCCATTTGGCACCGCAAACACCTTCTTCACTGCCTGAAATGCACAAAGGACATCTCTCACCTGTGTGTTATCTTGATCCCTCAAAATAAAGGGCTAGGAAAAAAAATGTACTTTATGGCTAGAGCAAACATAAGGATGCACATTAATGGATTAAACTCATTAGTCCAATGTTCTCAGTCTATCATTTGCTTTCTTACAACCACACCACTAGCTCCAATTAAGTGATACCCCAAGATATCTGCAACTGCTTCCTGAGAGACTGAACATTCCCAGGGTCCAACCCAGTGACCCTCCAACATGCAGAATACCCACTGACATGAACAGGAGTTGCATGCAAAAGGCACCACAGGATCAGGCTGAGCAGCTCGAGACCTTGATTCTCCACGATGTGCTGAGCATCCAGCAGAAAAGTGCTTTGTTAAAGGAATGTTCTAATTAACTAATCAAATGGAAGGGGAGGGAAGGAACTGCATGAACTTCCACATGCCTGTAACCAAAACAGGACATTTCTCCTGTGCTCATGTCACCACAAGTGACGCATATCTGTAAGTCTTATTGTTCCACATACTCACAGACAGGCAAAGACTCTGGCATCTAGGTCACAGCTTTACAGAAGTGTAGTGTTTCCCAGTCTCAGCACCTTATTTTGTTTCTCATACATTTTCTGGGCAGCCAAGCAAGCAACTTGTACAAGTGCAAGTTTAAGAATGTGTCACTCATGAGAATTTTCTGTGACTGCATGCTCAGTAAGCAAGACCATAGCCGGGGAACAAATGCAGCTTTTGAAAGTCACGTTTGTCAAGTTCAAGTTTGGGAAGAAGTGATGTTCATAGCTATGCCAATATTGAACATTCCAGAAATATGGATATATTTAGGCAGAGTTCAGAGGGCAGGATTCATTCCAAGATTGAGAAAAAAAAAAAACCCTGTCACTTTTAAGACATAGGTTCACATGGTGTATCTCAGAGTAGCTTCACTATTTTTAAAGACTACTTTGATTTACAGCAGTTGTTAATCTGTCCTCATCTCATGCGGACACCCTTTTCAAAAACGAAAAAAATGAATTAAATTTCATCAGGGGTTTTATTATGGATAAAAAATGGACTAACACTGCATGAAGAAGCATCAATTCTGGATTACGAGGTACATATAATGCTGTTTAATCATGTAATCACCTATGAGATTTTTTTTTTTGCACTGCTTGGCAAATGACAGGCACTTCATATCATTCTACAAACACTGAAAAACAAAACTAGAAAATGAAATTAATTTGAATAATATTAAAACCCCTTTGACATCTGCCTTTCTGCTTCAGTAACCTTGTGTGTTTTCTCCTTCCTCTACTTCCTGTGCTTCATGAGATACTTGCCTAAAACCAGAACTGGAGATTTCGCTTTTCAACTGGTTTCAGTCAACACAACTACTCAAAACTGAAACCTTTGACATATCTCAATGGATTTGTCCATTTTGCCCTGAAGTTCATAAATCACCAGCCTCCACTTGTAATATTACACTTGGTTGTTGTGAAAAGCAGCAAAGGAAAAGCAAGAAATCATTGATTTAAGGAAACAGAAGATAATCTCTGTTTCCAATATTTGATGCCAGCTCCTGCATGCAACACAGGCACAATGCAGTGAGCAAAGCCAAGCCCAATAAAATGTGAATGCAGCAAGACCTCAGTCTTCTCTTTATTCCAGTTCTTCCTTGAACAAACCTCAGGGTCTATGAACTTTCAAGAAGAAGGAAAAGAGACAGGACAAATGTGGTCAAACCAACTCCAGCCTACATTTCCGTAGAAACCTTCATTATAATCATCCAGCCTCAGTTCGGACACAGGGGCTGTGCGCTGGGAAATCCAGGGTAAAAAGCTGACCTTTAGGAAGTATCATAGTGTAAATTGTGGACCAGCTGTGATCCCAGGCACACTGCCTGCCAGAGCAGGGATCTGTCCACACCTGGGAATCAAGGCCTGTGGAAAATAGTTACTGTGATCTGTCAGAATCTGTTTTCTAGCAGCCAATCTGAATGTGATTTCACAAAGCAAGAGAAAATGAAGCTTGAGAAGTCTCAGTTCTCCTAGAAAATCCTTTTCCTCATGAGTAAGAAAATAGACATCAATGGTTGCAATACAACACACCCTGCTTTGTTCAGTCTAGCTAAAGTGTGCCAGTGGAGAACTGCAATGCACAGGGAAAATAGGAAGAAAGCAACCCTCTCCATGGATGTAGAAGAGAACTGAATAGTCAGTTGTTACAATACTGAGATGACTCCTATCTGACATATAATGCGGAGTGACCCTCCTCAGGCAGTTGCAGAACCCCACTCTTACTGACATAATTTTGGTGATTTTGACACTATGTATCTTTATGATACCTTAGTGCTACTTTTAATGTCCCACAATGAGAGAGAGGGTAGGTGTGAGAACTGTGCTGGCTTCACTTCAGGGCTGGTTCCTCTCCTACGCCTCCAACATTACAGTAGCCGTAAAGCTTCTGTGCAAACACAGCAGTTCACAAAGCCTCTCCCAGGCTAGCTGATACATCATCTCTGGATGCTGACCCATCTCTTGGCAGAGAGGAGACTCCCTCCCCATGCACTGTGCAGAATGGTGAAGAGGCAGTAAAGCCTTTGATACTTACCTGAAAACACCTCTTCCGCAAGCTCTGCGGACTCAGAGCACTGTAATAATCGCACGTCTCATGGTAAAGGCATTATACCAGGGAGGAAAGGTACCCTACAGTCAGCCAACGGCAGCTACAGCAGCCCCAGCGACACTGTGAGAGGCTTCAAAACCCAGAATTGTTTAACCATAACCATTTCCACGACTGTCTCCCCCACACCCTGCTGTAAGCAGGGTTTCTTACAGCACTGATAGCCTCTCTATCCATATTGCCATGACCAGAAAGAGCAGGAAAGGAGGGCAGGTCCATAACCTCCCATTTATAGTTATTCTTTTTTTTGTCAGTTATCCTTTTTCTTACTTGTTTTAGCAGACAAATTCTGATTTCTGCTACCTTAAAACACTGGAAAGACCAATTTGTACCATAGCTAGGATTGAACATGCACCATTTTTTCAAAAAGTGTGAAAAAACCCCAGAGCTACTGCTTTGCTTCAGACAATATTACCAAGATGACGCCAGACAATTATGGGAAGGAAATACACAGCAGAACAAAAATGTGTTGTAAAATACCGAGCAGAAACAAGAATAAGCACATTTTAGAGAAGACTGGAGCTGCGTGCAGCAAAATCATGAATATTTAACTGTCATACAAAAATATGACCAAATCCAGTATCTCTTATTCTTGCTTACAGTGTATTCTCTTCTCATTTCCAACAACAAAGAAATAGCTTTTGCTGTCAGATGATCTAAGAGAGTCTTTTAAGTTGCAACGAGTCTTCTAAGACTGCTTCCCAGGCACAGCAGGAAAACAGAAACTACAGGAAGAATTTCTATGTACTCCACAATCTCATCTCCTCACATGTGAGGCACTTTCCAATCTAAAGATCTGCTCAGTCATTATCACTATGAGACAACACCCAAATCCCTTAAAGATGCTGCACCCTCCACTACCTCCAGAGACAGATTATAAATTCTGTATCTGTATAACCTCTCCCTTTCAACTCTGTTGACCACAGCAGCAGCAGCAGAGGAAGCATTATTCTCACTCCAGCAAAGGCCTCAACCCTAACACACAGGCAGGGGCCACGTCTGACATGATTCACTGAGAGCCATGCCCCTGCACCGGCAGCATTATTCTCAAACTCTCCCTGCTGTCATGACTCTCGATGCATTAGCGTAGTTTTCCTTGCAGAATCCAGATTAACACAAATTTGAACTTCCTGCACATCTTCCCTTCCCATTGTGCATGCTCACTTCAGATGGCTACAGAATTTAGTATAGGAAATATGGAAGCACAGTAGGAAGATCCCAGGCAGCAAGAAGGCTGGGGATAGAGAGGGCTCATTAAGAGCTTTCCCACTGAAGATGTGCAATTCTGGTGACTGTATTTCAGACAGTTTGAAGATGCATCTCACTTTCCCTTTCCCCTCTTCTGGACAGGGAAAGGGTTATTTTAAAACACAGAAAAGAAAGGATAAGACAGTGACTTCCACCCTTTCTGCCCATCATGCACAATAATAATGTCTACACACATTTGCTTGATAGTTCTTCTAAGGTGCTCTTTTCTGGAATGGTCACAATTTAAATGCGACCTATCAAATTTTAGGAAGAATGAAAAACTATAATAGTTTATTCCTCCCCAAACTATGCCTTCATCTTTGCACCAACTCTGGTAGACATCATTGTAGTCCTTTCTCCTTTTAAAGGTCAGTATTTTTTAGTTACAAATACCACTGACAGCCTGGCCTCACCAAGATCAATGACAAACTCCAGTGGGACTCAGCTAGGGCCAGGATGTCACCTTATCCCTTCTGACTCATGAAGATAGAGCCATGCAGCTATCCTGTGCTTGCAGCTATGGATTAATTTCTATAAATACATATAGATGAGGCCCCAGGACAAATCTCAACCACAGGTAAGTCACATCCATGTGGAATCATCAGTCAGATGACACGCTCTTGCCAAACTGCTGATACAACTTATCGGGCTGCACGCAAACTCAAGGTGCCAGACACGTGAGACCTGTCTTTTAGCCCCAACTCAGAGAAATACAAGCCACGAGCAAGATTTGGAAAGCAAAGGACTGGATGAATCTGTCCTTTTGAACCTCCTGTTTTACAGCTTTAGCCTGGATTTCAAACCATCAAGCTGCTGGACGTAGAGGCTGGCACCTGCCATGCTGCAAGTCTCATCCTGCTGGGTCTGGTTTGGGAAAGCAGATGTGGAGGTGCTGTTCTGGGTGTTTTATCCCTCCCTAATGCCCATTTCAGCCACACAACAATGAAGTCTTTCAAGCTTTGGCATCAGGCTCTGCAAAAAGCTTTGGAGGAGGAAAGCACAGCCCTAAGCCATACACTCAATCTGAGAGCTTACAGCAACATGTGGAGCAGGTCTAACAGCTGGCCAAATTGTGTTGCACTCCAGGTAGCTCAGCACTCTCCACCCACAAAACATTACATGGGCTAGCTAGGTACAGCTTAAAGTGCTAGTTTGCTTCTTCTCATGCAGCACGAAAGGAGAAAGAAAGAATACATGGGGCAATAACCCAAAATCAAACCAGCATAATTGCCAACACCATGAGGCACTGAACTGCCAGTTGCTACAGTCTGAGATATGTGAAAAGCAATGCCCACACAGCCAAGGGCCTGAAAAGACCTTGGGTGAAAAGCTCATGTGGTAGTAACCAGCAGTTCTCTAAGTAAGCCTCTCATCAGCATTGAAGTTAAAAGAAGTTACAGTAAAAGACAGTGGAAGATGCTGAAGCCACTCAGCAGGGCTAAGGCCATGATGCTTGCCAATGAAATGACATCACTGCATGTCAAAACTCTAAAGCTCAAAGTCTTCTTGTTGAGCCCATACTAAAACACAGATTCATAGATCTGAAAGATTCTCTGGAAATGCCTCTTGCTCCCTCTTCAGAGACTACACAGAGTTAGGGGAATCACAGATCTAAATTAGGTGCCTTAAGTGTACAAAGCAACAAGTGATGCATCTGGGTCTGCTTTTCCACAGCACGAAACAGTGATTTCTAATTTCATCAGCAATGCATAGCTCTTCTGCTATAGGATTATTTCAGCCTTTGAAAAAAGGTTAGCAACTTCCAAAAGTTGTGTGTATGTGTGTACACGTAAAGAGCTCCTCTAGTAGCACAGCCGCCGTCAACTCTCTAGCAGGGAAATCCCAAAAGTCTGAAACACCACATGAAAGAACTGCTGTACTTTCTGCGAGTCCACTCCCATACCTCAAACTTCCTGTTAGTTCAGTCTGTGCTGTTTGAAGTTTTTGGCAGCATTGAGTTACGACATTGTGACAAATATAGCTCCCTGGACCCAGTTCTACAATTCTTATCTATGCTTAGCCAAAACTGTGTTAAAAAAAAAAATTAAAATGCAGCTTTGCTTAAGTGAAAAGTGAGGAGGGAACTTTGCAGACTTGCCCTTAATGAGTACTATCATGTCAAAAAAGAAAATACAATCCTTGTGCTGGAAGTTAGCAGGGAAACTACCTAAAAAAGCAGCAAGTAGTGAACTGATAACCAAGAGGTGCAACAAAATAAATTTTCTGGAACTAAAAGAAAAAAATAATCTCATTTGCCTTGACTTAGAAGTGGAGGTTCCTCTTCTTCCTTGAAACCTCACTGCCACAACCGCCCATCCAATACTACTATGCCCTGACACCTCTGTCACGGCAGGCACCTGTATAAGTTGGAGTTCAAGGAGATGCTCTGAAGGTGACCAGAAAGATGGTGCGTGTTAGGGGCTGCACCCTTTGGGCAGATGGCCCAGTGCCTGAGAGAGCCAGCAAAATCCAGTCTGCCTTACTGAAGCAAACAGGCAGAGGAAAAGCACCACCAGCACTGGCTACATGAACTGCCTGCATCCCTAAGATTAATGTTTGCATCTCAAGGCTTAACAGGACAAAGTACTTTTATTTTATGCTAAAATGAAGAAATCTTTTTGCTGACAAGGGACATTGCAGTTAATAACTTCCATGGGGATTATGTCACTCCTAACATAACCTGGGGTTTTAATGACTACATTGTGAGTTTACTCTTTGTATCAGAAACGAATTACTGCAAGTTAATAGACTGTATGCATAGCATTAATAAGAAAGCCTCAAAGAAAAATAGCAAGAGAAAAACAATCTGTTTGGGGTCTGGGACAGACTGAACAAACGCTAGACCGATAGACTGAAAACAAGACATTGGCTCGTGCACTAACAATGTGCTTAGAGGTTATTACAATTATGGCTAACAATTGCTTGTAAAACCATACACAGAGCTAGTCAGTACACAAGCAGGCAGCAATTTTACCTGATGTGTTCTCTCTCTCCACTCCTACCCATTTGTTTCATCAACCTGACATGATTTTTGTCTCAGACTGTAAGCTACCTGGAGCAAAAAAAAGTATCAGTATTCACCGCATGCTGTTCCAACATGTAGCAGCAGGCTCTTTGGTCTACTTAGTTTTGTATACACCATCTCAAAATAAACATAAATATATGAAAAGCAAGCATGGATCACTGGCCTTGTACAAAATTTTCAAGCCAACAAAGTTAAAAGAATATGATATTGAATTTTCTATGCAGCATTTCTTCATCGTATTTTAATGACACTGGGAACATTCTCAGTTGGTACCACTTTGTAAAGCTCCAGGGCACACAACAGGGTTAGCTGCTGCCCGCTGAGAGTCTGGCTCATTGAGCCCTGCTTTGAGAAATCAGCCTTTCTGTTTAACCACAAGATACATCTATCAAAAAAGCCATGATGCATAGTGGTCTCGGTGTAATTCAGTCCTGGGAACCTGGGTGGCACAGAGCATTTGAATTTAGGAAGAGCTTGTGGCCTTTAAATCGACTTCAGTTTTTTTCTACGGCATCAAGGCAAAGATCCACGCCTAGAAAATGCCTGCTGTCTTGCTGTTCAATTTCTAATGATTTATAATTCCTCTAATAAGAGATTTGCATAAAAGCCCTGATTGTTTTAAATGATGTCTTATTTTATGCCTTAAAAGCATACAGCAGATTTATCTTCTACAAGTGCGTCAGACTGCTTTATAGCACTTGCTTCTACTTGAAAGCTACAGTGACTGCAAATCAACAACATTAAGGCTCCTTTTCCTCCACAGAAGTTGGATAAACCTTTAGGCAAATTGCTAAGCGCACTGCTAAGCCCTTCAGCTTTCATGGCACTGATTCTCACAGAGTAATAGTAATCCTCAAATCTGGTTGAAATTGCAGAAAATTCTCATGCTACATTATTTTCAGAACTAAACTTCATTGTCAAGCAGAATTGCAGTCTTTACCATTCCCTGGAATTCTGTCTCCAAGGTTTTTGTTGATTTACAAATATTGGGAAAAGACCATGACTGTCCAAAGGCTGGTGATGTCATTGGAAAGAAGTAGAATGTTCCCTCAAAAGGTATGTAGATCAGGTCATATTATGGGCTTCTTTGAAAACCTGGTCTAAATATTTACACTAAGGTAGGATAGGCTGTTCAAGGCCTAAAAACAATGCTGGATGCCCTCAAGGAATAAACTCCCCCAATAAGTATAATGAATTCTTGCAACATTGAATGTGTGTTATGGAGCACTTGCCAATCTGACAGAAGTGAAAAAGTTAATTATCATTCTACTTATAGACAGTACGAGGTGAATCTTCTTGCAGACATCTCTAGGTAGGCAAATGATTTTAAGCACTTGATTTTAAGAGATGCTATGTTCTTGCAATCTCACACATTTCAGTGGAAATTTATTCATGGCTTAGAAGCATTTGTTTTCCAACTCTGTTTAAACCTT
This sequence comes from Falco rusticolus, assembly GCF_015220075.1. Taxonomy (NCBI): domain Eukaryota; kingdom Metazoa; phylum Chordata; class Aves; order Falconiformes; family Falconidae; genus Falco; species Falco rusticolus. The sequence goes on from NC_051190.1 coordinate 38,128,346, forward strand.
GAGCTAAAGCAAATGAGAACACCTGTTAACATTGGAAGAACAACAACTTTTACTAGATCTGAGAAAAAAAATACCAGAAGTCCAAGTACTTCTGTACAGTACCTGAGGATCAGGATTAACAGCAGTGATGTAACTGAGCAGGACAGAGGGAATTTCAGGAAGAAGTGGATACAGCTGGTTTTGGAAATGATTGGCCAGTTCTGCCCTCCACCAGGTAACATCTGTAAGCCACGTACAGGCTAGAAATGCAGAAACCTTCTGGTAGAAAATGGATGTTCCTTGTAGATCTTCTTTAGCCTGCAAAGAGTCAATGGTTAAAAAGCACTGATGATGGCCTCAGGAACTTTTTTGTTCTGTACCACACACCTTTAGCAGCTTTTTCTCTGTCTGCAACCATCCCAGCCTCATGCTTTGTGCATCTGCCATACAGATGCACTTCAGGTTCTCCAAACCAAATCCCTAATGTAACACAGTCAGCCTCCCAAACCATCACACCCTGCACCCCCACAACCTTCCCTCACCCACAGAAACCACAGTCCTCCCACCATCCCAGTATGATCCCACAAATTTCCTATTCCCATGCCCAAAGACAGAACTGAAGGTCCTAACACCACTGGGGGTCCTGACCCAGCAGATGGAACTCAAGAGCAGACACTGTCTGCAACAGTCAGTTAGGCCCATCAGCTGCGTGGAAGGGCTAACCCCTTGGACCTAGGGACATACCTCCACACAGACTTGACTCAAACTGCCCTTAGTGAACGCAGCATTGCCCTTTCAGCAGAGCTCTCGACAAGCTCAGACTGCTCATCTATAAAACTCTACCAGAGGTGATGTCTGGCAAGTTAATAGCAGTCTTCAGTTGGTTGCAAGACACTGGTATAAAACAGCTGGCTGTCCTGGTCTTGGCTGAGAGAGACATAATTTTAGTAGCTGGTGCAGTGCCGTGTTTTGGATTTGGCAAGAACAATGCTGTAGCACACTGGTGTTTTCAGTTGTTACTAAGTCATGTTTATACTAAGTCAAAGACTTTTCAGCTTCTTAGGCCTTGCCAGCAAGAAGGCTGGAGAGGCACAACAAATTGGGAGGGGACACAGCCAGGACAGCTGACCCAAACAAGCCAAAGCAATATTCCATACCACAGGACATCACGCTGATATAAACTGGGGGATGTTCGGAGTGATAGCGTTTGTGTTCCCAAGTAATTCTTATGCGTGATGGAGCCCTGCTTTCCTGGAGATGGCTGAGCACCTGCCTGCTGATGGGAAGTAGTGAACAAATTCCTTGTTCGGCTTTGCTTGTGTGTGCAACTTTTGTTTTACCTATGGAACTGTCTTCATCTCAACCCACAAGTTTTCACACTTCATTCTTCTGATTCTCTGCCCGATCCCACCAAGGGGGGAGCGAGCTAGCAGCTGGGTGGTGCTTAGTTGCCGGCTGGAGTTAAACCAAGACACTGGCTTATGACATCTGTCTGCCCAGAAACATTACTCCAAAGCAGATTACATACCACACAAAGAGGGAGACAATGCCATAAACAGGACCATGAAACAGCTCAATACAATGGAACGTTAATTTTTAAAGGCTTTGATAGGGGGATATAAATGAAAATTCTTACTTCAAGATTTTTTAAGATGGAGACTAATATTAATATTGATACATTAATACTGAATACTGCGCTGCTAGATTACAGTTGTCCATCATTTAAGCTCCCCTCTAAGCCCCTCTGTTCTTCCTAGTTGGTTCTTAACCACCAGGCCTTTCAGAGAACAAAATTGGTGACCTCAGTGAGGCCCAATTAGAAATTAACAGAATCAACAATTATGCAAAGCATCTTCTCTACACCAGCTATTACTGCATGCAGAAAGCAGAGCTAAAGCAGGAAATGTCTGAAAAAAAGCCCCAAATCTAATGACATAGATTGCAAGCACTTCTGAGCCACCACAGAACTGTTAAGCGATCGAAGCGTACCGACAAGAGCCACGTTGCTCTGTACAGTGGTAGTGTGCCTAATTGGGAATGCTTAGTAGCTTCTTAGAAAGCATATGCTGTACAAATCTAATTCCCTTCCGACATGCTTATAACTGCAGCTCGTCTATCAGCATGCAAGAATTACAAGAGGTGAGTGTATAAGCATTTGTTCTGACAACAAGTCATGAAACCAAAACCATGCAGGGATGTTCAAATTTGCCTCACTTCTATCAGTTGGAGGACAGAAGTAAAAAAAAACACTAAACCCCAAAGAAACTGACAAAAATGGGAGGAAACATAGCAGAACCACCTGATACAGGAATAGATGCCATCCTAGTTGAGTAAGCCAAAATGTTTATTGGTCTGCTAAGAACAGGAGCTTTTGCCTTGAAAAACCACCCTTGTATCTGTGCTCATAACCATTAAAACTTGGGATGGAGAAATAAAATGTGACAAAAATTAAGACACAGATGACAGTGAAGCAGCCAGTAAATAAAAAGTTGATGGCTTAGAGGTCTAGAATATAGCTCAGCTCCAGTTAATAATAAATGGGGTAAAAAAGCCCCACAAACTAAAACAAAAAAAACCCAGCAACAACCCACAGTAACATGAAACTAGCAGGTTGCCTTAATCCAGATCTTGGTGATGAACTGTACCCCATCATTAGAGGTGTGACCCTACAGCAGGCAACAAGGCACAGGATCAAATAACGTCAAAGCCAATGAGACTGAAAAACACACTCAGCATGTTCAATCACACCAGGGCTGGCAATTAACAGGGGAGCAAGCTGGCCTTGCTCATACAGATAGACCCTTAGGCTCTTAGACTAGTAATCCCATGTCTGCTGTAAGAATACTCATCTTACCATCTGAAGAAAATCCATGGACAATTGTCATTTTGCTGCTGTTATGAGATACAAGTACAGATACACAGCGAAAGACCGGCATTTCCCTCTTAGCATCAAGCAGGTGCAAATCTGTACCTATTGTGTGGTGCAACCTTCTACATACACATCTTTGGCACTGAAAATGGACTCTGGACTCTACATGTTAAGAACACTAAAATATCCATTTGTCATAATGCTTCTGGTTAACACTTATACTGTTTTGTATGTCTTTTTTATATAATTCAAAAAAATAACTAAGATATCCCTACATTTTTATAGCAAATATATGCAACAAAAATGCCAGGAAACCCAGTCACATTTTGCAGGTAGGCCCTGAGAAGTGGTTCTCTTTGTGCCCACGGGAGAGAACTGGAACAAGAACCATTAAGCACCACAGCAGAATTTTGTTATCTGATTCAACCACTAAAAACCCTATACATTAACACTACAGCGAGAAACTGAAGTGTGAAGAGTAAATTCTACCACATTTCTTTCCAGCTGCAGTTAAAGCTGCTCAAGGGAAAGAATGTGGAGGTATGACTAGTTGCTGTTGTTTTTCTTGTCTCTGCTGTGGCTGGCATTTCTGAAAAACTTCCTATCAGCTTAGATCTCCATTGGAGACAGCAGCAGCTTTCAAACGCCTCAGGAAAGCAAAATTGACAAAAGTCATTGTTACCACAAAGACATAAGGTAGAGCCTCTAATGAGAGGAAACCTCAGTTATACAGTCTTGCTTTGAGGAACACTGTTCAAATGCCTTGTATGTTTCACTGAACATGCTAGCTGAACTCAACAGCAGCATCAGTAACTGTAAATGAGGCATAAGAAGAGCATATACAATTTATACATGGACTGGAAACTCTGTATGGCTTGTTCCACCAACTTCTGATGCAACCCTTTCCAGCTCCAATCAAACGTTCAGAGCAGCCTCTGCCCATGGCGTCAAAAGTTCATACAGTTCCATAACACTGGGTACATACTTGAGGCATACTCAGTGCTCAGTAATTTCGATGCTCTGGCCAATCCCTCAGCTGAAATCAGCAGAGAGCAACAAGGCAAGTGGACAGAAGGCAGGTCAGGCTGTTCTGCCGCTTTCTTTGCTCCATAGAGCAAATATCTTGAATTCAGTCACCTTAGACAGAAATCAACATCAAGCCCTCGTCCAGTCTAGCAGGCTGCTTAGTCTCATTAGCCCTGCTCCTTCTGCCGACAAGTGCTCAAACACTAATGGAAAGGTTGCTTATTGGTTTGAGTTTGGGGGTTTTTGGGTAGTGTTTTAATCATTACTAATGTTGCCAGCATCAATCATTTACTTGCAGAAGCACTGCAGCCACAGCTGTCATACTCCAGGCTTTATGATACATCATGGGAAATTTAATCTTTCCTGCTCACAGGCAAGCAGCTGCAAGTGAAGAATGTTTGCTGCAGCTGAGTAGAGGAAGCTTAAGAGTGTTTTTAAAATGTGTTTACAACTCCTCTTCCATTTAAACTTCACATGGTGTGTCCAGCAGGTGTGACTCAGATACCTGGGGGACCCCCTAAGGGCCAACCTGCTGTTGGGTCCTGTGGGGTCGGTTCAACAAAAAGGAAGCGTCAAGAATAAGCACATTTATTGTCACATTCCTGTTAACATTACTGGGGTGAAGAGGCAAAAACAAGAGTAGAAAATCCACTATGAACTTGCTAAAGCCACAAGTGTTGCTTTGAGCCACTTGAGGGAAACTCCCCAGCATCAACAGAGCGCAGAACCAGCATCTCAAAGGTAACAGGACAGTTATTCAGGCAGGGGTCCCACAGAAAATTTGGGGTACACAAGGGTCACTGCTCCCCAGAAATACCTGGGTACACTTTCCAGCAAGAGTCAGCTGTACTGCATAGGTAGGATAGGTATTTATAGAAGGCAAGGGTAGCAATAATACCTAAAAACTGTCTCCAAAAATGAAAACAGACCAAGATGCTCAGGGTACCAATGTGTATCATATTAGCTCTGTGAAAAGACAGAGGCAACAAACTAGAGCCCAGAGCTGTCGTTTCATAGCTCTGCTGTTTTCAGGACACAAGTTCTTATCATGCCCTACATTACACTGTGCCACCTACATACGCTAGATTTTCTGCTTGTGTGCTAGACCTTTTAGGTTGGCATTTTACTGCACAACAAAGACTCTGTAGTCTACCAGAGTTGAGGGAATGGAGTCTCAGGTCCTGCCTCCGGGCCCCAACTCCTGGGAGACAAATTGCAAGACAATACTCCCTCTCGTGGGCCACACTCTTCACATGATTAAAATACAAGAGGCAACAACCACAAAGAGATGCCAAAGATGTGTCTCCTCTGAATCCAGTTAAATTTCTGCACTATGGGTTTACAGCCATCAAAAATATAATAACAGCTAATGAGCAGTAGAGATAAAACACTACACCATAGACAGCTGGTTTCTCATCTGCACATAAATTTAAATTCAGCACAACCGAGGACAGCTTGAGTTGGCAATTAACTGTAAGCAGCCTTTCGGTTCCCACAGTACTGGGCTGTTCCCCCATTCTAATTTAGAGCAGCACTTCTGCTGCTTTATCCTGGCTTGCTGAAATCTGAGCTTGAATTCACATATCCAAGCCTGGTCCTTAGTAAAAACTAGTGGTAACTGCCTAGGGCTGTTGTGCATGACTAGCAAGTGTAAATGCTGCTACTCACATTTATCTTCTTGATCTTGGTGCTGTCCTGGGCTGAAGACTCATCTGCTGGCATTAGACAGGCATATAGGGCCAAACCATCCTCTCGCCAGGCCTGCTGCAGCCCTACCACCTGAAACGGAGCTTTGGGTCCATCTTTCATTTTCACAGGAGACACCTGTAAATTCATTTGAACATAATTTCATTCTTAGATGGCTGTATTTAGAGACTGAGGATAAGCCCTTATTTTGCTCTGTTGCTTTTGAGTAGAGCTCCATAATGTACAATAATCCAGGGAGCACTCCCGCTTGATTAGTGGATTAGCTGTAGTTTAGCCAGTAGAAAAATCAATAAAGACCAAATTAAATAGGAATAACAAGTAGGTTTTGATAAGCCATAGGATTTATTTTCTCAATGAGGACTTGCAAGCTCTGACTTCTACCAGCTTCACAATGTGAAAGCAAGAACATGCATCTGTTCCTAGTCTAGCAAGAAATAAGAACAGAGTCCCTGTCAATGCTGTACTGTATGTTCTTGTCACAGTGGCACCATGTGCTGCCTTTATTAATGATAACGAGATCAATCCAACCTCAGTTCAAAAACCAATGCTAAGTGATGATGCCATTCTGAGGACCTAGTGCAGGCTTCCTTCATAAGCCTTTGTTTTCCCTATTAGCGATTGCTAATAGCCAAGCCCCCCTCAATCACTATCCAGTGAATACACCTTTTAGTGTATTTAGCCTGAGGTGATTTCTTTATGATGGATTTTTTTTGTGTGCATACATGTGGGAGGCAAACATTCTGTTTTCCAATATATATAACTGATTCAAACCAAGAAGGGTAAAAAGCAACTTCTGCCAAGCCCAAGATGAACACTGGGTAAAAAGCAACTTCTGCCAAGCCCAAGATGAACACTGGGTAACAAGCAACTTCTGCCAAGCCCAAGATGAACACTGGGTAACAAGCAACTTCTGCCAAGCCCAAGATGAACACTGGACACCTTTTAGGACAGACCACTCATTGGGTCATAAGGCTGCTCAAAGTCAGGCTGAAACATCATGCACTTTAGCATACAGGATACATGAGAAACTTTATTACAGGCTAGAAAGACAGGAAGGAAAGATACCCAAAACAGACTAGGAAGACAATGTAGTGCTGCAGAGCATCCTGAAACCTGAGCAGCAGGTGAATGAGGGCAGAAGGCTATGGGAAAGTCAGACACAGGCAACCAGCAAAGCCATGAGAAAGGAATAGCAGCCACCTGAGGCAGAGGTGCCTGAATCAGATCACACGCTACGTGAATAGACAGACAAGTTTGAAATACAGGACTATCATTCCTTCCCAGGGTTCTGGTGAGTATAGAAACCACTAAGTCCCGTTCTCATGGTTTATACCATCACCGTGATCTCTAGATGGATTAACAGCTCTGCTATTTACTGCATGTATAAACCAAAACTGTTTACAGTGAGATAAATGCCTTTAGAAATATGTTCTCAACACAGGGCATGAGTGGGTTTTCAAACTGTTGCGTAGGTCAGCTACACCACTCAAAATAGCACTACCAAGTCCTTGACTGCTTTGAACACTGGTTTCACATGGGAAATTCTTTAGCAGCTCTGCCACTGGGGAATGCTCACATCTGGAAGATCATGCTTCAACTGGTAGAAATCAGCATGTCTCCAATGAAATCAATAAATATATGCTGATTTACACAAGCCAGGAACTCAATGAATCAGTAGAATTACATAGATCATGACCAGATGAGAATGTGATCTAAAAATGCCTAATCCTTTACACTTCTTTTAATTAAAAAAAGAAAAAAAAGCAGCAGACTTTTTCATTACTATCTAACAGCTGTTTGAGAACCTCTGTGAAAAACTGGTGGATTTTACCCCAGTTTCTCTTGGGCACATAGTCCCTCACAACATTTGACCCTACAGTCTCAGTAGAGTGACACTGAGCCCTGGAAGCTGAGGTACCCTTTCAAGCTTGGAGCAAGATGTGGCAAGTCTGAGCTCAGGTTTTTTTAAAAGGGATAACACAAGGGAAGAAAGTTCACACTGCAGCTGGTCATGAACTAACTAGTTTCTGAATGGAAGATTCAGACTCTGGGACTGTTCAAGTGGCAATTCTCATTAGCACTGAACTAATATTAAAGAATGTCAGCAATGTTTTAATGGAAGTGTGAACATCATTAACAATTAATACTGTTTAAGTGGAGTTTAAGTAATTTAAAAGCCTTGTGCAGGCTGTCCACTCAGGGTGAAATCTACCTTGAGTGCATAGATCGGTATTGGTATGCCAATGTCTTTAATCAGGGAAAAGAATGAGGCCAACATGCAGGGTTGGGAGGAAAAATACACATAGCCTGTTTTCCCTAGAGGAAAAGGCTAATATGGGATGAATGAGAAGAGTAAGGAAAAGGTGGTTTCTTTAGAGGAGAAAAATATGTGAGCCAGAGGACAATTAAGATGAAACAGACACCACTTGTTTACCACCCTCTTGACTATCAGAAAGAATCTGTTCTTAATTAGAACAAGTGGTAAGAAATAGGCACCTGTGTCCATTCACTTTTTTGCCAAGACCAAAGTATAACACTTAGACAGCCCTCTGTTTCCAGTAGTCACTTTTGACTACGGAGAGTCTGGCTCTATATTTTTTACTTTCTGTGCCCTGTACTTAAACTACAGGCACAATCCAGCTTCCATCGATTTCAGCAAGATTTTTATTTAATGACTTTAAGGTGAATTAGAACACAATTTCCCCTTTGTTCAGCCACTGTTTCGAAGCTGATTTCAAGAATGATTGTATATTCACTGGAGGGCAAAACACAGCCTTAATCATGCAGAACCTTCTTTTGTGCACCATTACTGCACATACTCACCAAAGAGAGAAGCCATGTCACAAAGGCCTGGTAGATGTTGGCTGCTCTCGGCACTGCGTTCAATACCTGCCCACCACAGTGATCTGTAACTACTTGGCCACAACTTGACAGCCAAACGGTCATGAGCAGCACCTCATTTTTCATACTGTGTGGTCTAGGCAATGTGTCAATACCTGGCAAGTAAGAGGCTTCCTGTCAAAAAAAAAAGTATGAAAATGGAAGTCATTTGGATTACTGGAACTGTATTCATCATCATGAATGAATTACATTTACTGCTATCACAGGAGGGGCAATTAATACCTAGCGAACATTTATCAAAGAGGAAGCATGAGCCATAAAAGCTAGGTCATTATATCAGTGACAACTTCTTGAGCATTTCAGTTTTTCTTGAAAAGCTGTCAACTTGGGTCTTCATTTAGTCAAACACTGCTTGGTGAATGGAAGATTACGTGGTCACAGCTGGACACGATGCAATCAAATTTATTCTGTATTTTTTTAAGATTCAGTGTTTTGGCCAACTCTTAAATTTTTAATCAGTGAAATGCCTTCAAAACAAGTCTGATAGAAGTGTCAAAACTTTCATTATTTTCTGCTTCATCTTATGTATCTCATAGATGATGTTACATTTAAGGCAACTCATCTCTCTTCTCTTCTTCAGTATTGATACTTGGTTATTTAGGATGCAAACTCCCTCTCCTTTAAGAGACCTGTTCTTTAAAAAAACAACCCCAAGCTTGAACCATGGGGTTCTAGTTCATGGGACCTCTCATTCTTCCAAAGATGTGGTAGCTGTAGCTGTAATTATTAGCTGGCTTGCTATTCCTATCTATATTCAATTTGCTGCTCCCAGCATTTCTTTTGTAAATTAAGAAGCTAGTCCACAAAATCGCAAAGATTCTCCAGTATACATAAGAGTATTGCTCAGTCAACAGTTATGATCCTTAATAAGGACCCTCAGGGCCCTCCCTAAGGCCTCCTGAGTGCGGATATTCTACAGGCATGGATGCACATTCATTTTGCAAATAGCTGGAGCTGTTCATGGGGTTCACTTTTCCAAGCTACTTGTTACAGCATCACCCGAGGGCTATGCTCCCCACTGCAGTCAGCAAAGCACAACATGACTGCACTTCTTGTACACATCAATGCCAACAGACTAAACTGCTAATTAAGGTGAGCAGAATTAATCTGAAATAGCCTACCATAGTATGAAACTAGCAAGCACACCCTCCTGTGAGCTGAGCTGTGGAACACCACAGAAACATGATGGGAGCAGGAAAGTGCTGAGCAGCAGCTAAGCAGTTGTGTTTTCAGTTGCTCCACATAGCCCATAATGAGGATATCTGCCCATGTCTTTACACTGAATTAGCCTTAATTTGATTTACCTGAATTTACTTTGGAAGCAAAGTAAGCTAAATCCAATTAAAGACAGTTTAATTCTGAATTAAAATGTCCACCAAGGTGTTTAATGACTAATCCGCTTGACTAGTTAATGTAGCTTGACTTTTGTGCCTGTCCTCAAAATAGACAATTCCTTAAAATGGTTTTCAAAAAAAGATACTAATAAAAAGCTACAAGCTGATCTATTGTGTCATCCAGTGTTTTGGTGACAAAACATGCGTCACAGGCACAGCATTGGCTACAAGTACCAGCTAAAAACTGCAATTAATAATAAAGGAAAAACAGTAATGCAAATGTTTCTGATGCTGCAGACTGCACTACTAACGTTATTGTAGTCCTGGGGAGCTAACAGAATTCAACAGGGCTTTGGCCCTACCACTGCAGTTCTCTGATGAAGAGGCCTTAAAAGAAACTCGCAGACTTTCAGGAAAAAATGACCACCTTCTACATCCTGTATTAGAGAAATGATTCTTTCTTCCTCTCTCCACAAGGGTGTGGAGAACAATGATAGGAGGCAATTCAGGAGCTAAAGATTAAAACAGTATCTACTAATGCTTAGCATGACATTTCCAACTATTCCAAATTTGCTTGGCCCAGCAGCAGAGGAGGGCTCAATAGGCTTTCTGACCAAGATCAGCTAAGAATTTTACTTATTAGGGCTCTCTCTGAGAATGAGTGAGGTTTTGATCAATGTCGGTCCTACCCTCTCCTTCCTCTGCCAGCCTCCTTACGCCAACAAGTATCTAGGTGTAGAAGAACTTAACTAACTTCAGATTAAGGCTAATGAACAAAAAAGTAGTTAGTCCTATTTAATTCTGGGCAAGAACTGTTGAAGTAAGATATGTTCAGTGCTTTCTGAGTATGCCTTCCCACAGCATTGCCCAATTTACCCTAGTTTACCTAAGAAGAGAGCTTAATTTGCCTATATGTTACACTAGCTTTTATTAGTGACAGTATTAGATTATAAAAAGACTAAAATTGCTCAGATGCTGGGCTATTTTTGGTTGCTCTGGCTAGATTTGTGCTGTCAATCACAGACAGGCTTGCAGCTGATTGTAGTCAAATGCCAACAATTACCATAGAGTAAATAAGATAAAATTTTCTATTTCCAAAGTGCTTGCTATTTTATTTTGCAATTACAGTTTACGATATGGCAACTTACGGCCCTTCAGCTCAATTTTCCAATCAACCCTCCACCCCAGTTCTGGCCATCTTTCTCCACTCTAACATAACAACAGGGCAAGCAGAAACAGAAACCACACAGAGCAGCCAAGGAATAATCTCTTCCCAAATCCACACCAAAGAAAGAAATGAGGAAAAAGGAATTGCAAGACAACTTGAGGACACCCGTATATTCTAGCCTTCAGCTACAGCAGCATTGAAGTTACACACAGAGGCATAGCCCCAAAGGAAACAACTATTCATTAAAAAAAACCCCCCACAAACGTGTAATGTGAAGGCATCCATACAATCATTAAAAAGTGGTATTTTACCTCCATATTATTATTTTTCTAAAAAACAGCTGTTTCTGATCACAGCAAGCTGAAGCTTAGTAGACATAAGTTTGTCAGCCAAGATTAACATTTTTTTCTAATAAAATAACTCAAATTGGTTAAATGATGCTTTTCTTAACATTTTTTAAAAGACTAGTGTGCATTGCTTTTACTAGACCTGCATGCTAGGTTAGACAAACAGCTCTGTTGCCCAAAGACTGGGACACATCATCAAAACTGTTAGAACTGGAATGACCAAGCAGCAGCTCAGAAGCCAAGAGGGCCAGGTGACAACTTTGCTGCTGGTTTCCAGCTGGGTACAAGGCTGACAGCAAGCAAGAGCAGTTGCTGTCAGCTGTTTGGGAACCACACTATACTGGACATTCACAAAGTTCATTTTACCATATAGACCCAAGACAGCAGTGAGCATTTCCCAGCAGAATCAGCTCACCCAGTCTGAGGGTTTCTCCTAGTGAAAGAATACGTCAGGGAGAAACCATTATTTTTTCCTCCCTCTCTCTCTTTTTTGTAAAAAAAATTCCAATATAGTCTCTCCTGCAGATAAATAAAACTTTGATATTTCCCTTCTAACACTTTTGCCAATACTAACTAAACTGATGATAACACTGAAGCAATGTATCATATTCAACCAAAAAAATCCACTCTCTACTACACTCAGCAGATGCTACAGCAGCTAGAGCTAAATCAAAACATCCCCTATGTGTAAAATGAAGATAAGTTATACTCACAGAGTCTCCTCCTCCTTTACTGGAGGGGATGAGTGAGGGGGAAGGGGAGGAATAGGAAGAATCTTACTCTCATTGGCTGGAAGCTTAATCAAAATAATTGTTTTCAGCCATGTCTAAATTTATCCTTCTATGTCATCTGCACCCTAGCTCAGATCACAGATTTAAGAGGCAATCCCTGATGAATGGCAAATTAGGGACTGCAGAAATCTTTTGCCAAACGATGCATCTGCTGTACATTTGTAAATGTGAGCTGATTTCTAGGTACTTTAGCAGCTCTAGCTAATTTCTTTAATGAAAATTCTATACTCTTACACTGAAATAGCTCTAGCATTGCATGTTTGTGCTTCATTGTAGACATAGCTCATGTTACAAAATGCAAGCATGCTGATTATTAGTTATGTATCTATTCTCCAGGCAGTCATGTTGCTAATGTAGGAGAGCAGATACTTAGGACATATCTAACAAATCTGTCCAAGGCGAAGCTGATAACACTCTTTCATGGCTTCTAAAAATTCTTGCATTAGATGAAGACATATTGGAAATGTCAAGTGTTTGTTCATTTTCATTCTGTGGGGAAAGAAAAATTATGACAATGCCATCTGTTAGATTATTTGAAATTCTACATTAAATTGTAGAATAAACCCTGAAACCATCCAAAGAACTGCTTTATCATTGCAAAGTGGGAGCAATGGGTAAGAATCAGGAAAGTATCTGCATTTCCTGCATGCAACTGGCAGAACATTCTGTAATTAGGAAGGTAACATAATAACAAAATGGAGAGTACAACTGATGTTAATGGTCTGAATGGTCTTTCTGTTAATGCATTTTTGTACTAGATTCGCTCTCTATAGCACCAACAGCTTTCTGAGTGTCAAATGTGCTGAGGTTATGGATCTGAAAAATATGATGGTGGCAAGATGTTACTGAAATTTTGTGATCTGAACTGAGCTTCAGATTGCTAAAATGGAGGAGTTATGATCCTCCAAAGCAGATAACTCTGCCAAAGTAAGATTGCAGGAATTCAAAGAGCTGCATAATGGAAACATCATTTGCTATGATCTTCACAGTTCTCTAATGTGAGTTTTAAGTTTGAAAAAAATAAAAGAAAATTTCTTTGCTGAAAGTTCTTGTTCTGGACAGTTATCCTTAGTCTTAGGCATGAAGAATATAACCTCTCCTGATTCAGAAGAAACTACTTTTCCATCTCTGGCAGCACGAGTGTGCTAAACCTAGACAGTACCTCTGCTGAAGCATAAAGAGGGCAAGTGTCAAAGAGAAATGTCAGCTCATCACCAGAAATTACTCAATATAGGAGTATAGTTCAGATGTGATGCACAGAAAGGATCTGAGCTCTGCTTGGCACAGGAATCACAGACAGCAAAATTCACTTTGTATACTTTTTCTTATTGCTATCAGCTGAGCATGGTCAACCCCAAGTGAAATTTAAAGTAGCTTTATGGTCCCCAAGATACTGGCAGACAGCTAATAATAGCTAGGATCAGTTACAATTTCTGGCTCAGAACCTGTCAGTACTCTGCAAAAATCCTTCTTCATCCTATCCATAATCCCTCTCAACACAAATGAAGACAACAAAGAGATGTGATGTAGTGTGAATTACATTGTTCTATGCCACTTCTACATTAGCCTGCATTAAGGGAATACTGTGCTATCAAAGAGATGCATTACCCCTCTTCTGTAAGAGTCAAGGATCTGACCCATAGAATATGTTAGCAGAGAGACACTGTGCTCACTCAGGATCACACAGAAAATATTTTTGGCCCAAAATTCAACATTCCTTTATTCTGCTATCTGCAGTGAAAAAGACAACTCCACAGCATCAAACATTTTCTCCTGAAGAAGGATCTCGTACCCTAGGGTGCACTCCCTGTCCTAACCTGCTCACTTCTACTTGGCCTGCCAGCATTCCTAATGTCAGCACACAGCACTGCCCTGGCCACACTTGCCTCTCTCGTATATGCAGCATGTCTTATACCCTGACTTCCTGCTCTGTCCTGTCCTGGGCCCAAAACATTATTACTATTAGAAAGTCTTACACAACCAGCTAATGTTCTTTTTTGGATGGTGTCTTTCTAGTCAGTCTGAGTTTGCTAGCCCCGTATACTATGAACAAAAAAAAGAGTATCTATCAGTCAGCACTGATAGGCAAGCACAGTTAAAGCAATGATGACTTTCTTGATGGAATTGCTCTTGAATTATTTCATTAGAAGATGAAATGTTGTAATTAGTATTTAAAGCCAGCTGGGAGCATGTGTCAAATACCAGCCTAGATTTCAGATGACTAAGGAACAATTCCAAAATAATTCCAATATTCATTGGAACACAGAATATTCAGAGGGTTGTGAAGCATGTTAACTAACCAAGTGTTTGAAAACGGGTATTTTCACTCAAATATGTTCAAGAAAACTCTGTACATTGAGGCCATTTAGCAACAAGTCTGAGTGCAGCTAAAAAACATTCAAGTAACCGGCACAAATATCTTTTAACAAGCAGCTGTCGTACATACAATCTCTTTAGAAATGGAAAAAAATTTCTGACAAAGGCTCAACTCCCCAGGTAAACAAAGAACTGCTCTGAAAACTGCACTAAAATTTAAACCAAAGTAACATTGAATCCTATTTGATTTTGTTTTCTTTCTGAGGCATAATCATTAAAAATGAGAAGTGCTTTTTCCATGATTGGTGTTTACACTACAGTAACACTTAAGAGAGGCTTAGAAGGATTCCTAGCCTCATTGTGCTAGTGTTCTGAGCACGTGTAACAAAAAATTCCTCCTCTAATGAGTTTATACTCCTGGTTAATAAGAAACAGCTGAAATAAGTAAAAGAAGTTTAATTACTTATGCGTTTCATGTGAGCACAAGACTGGGAATTAAGAACTTGTGCCTCAGTCCTGGCTCTGGAATGGAGTGTTTCTCTGTGAAACCGTGAGGATAGTATTTCCTTATCTGAGGCTCCGTCTAGCTGGATTAATTATCAAAAGCTTGTAAAACCCTCTGAAGATGAAGAGTGTAAGACTATCAAGAATCTTCCAAAATTCATCTCTGTTCCTTTTCTTTACACTCCTGAAACAGTATCGTGGTCTCCAAAATGCAAACAGTAGCATCTGTATCTTCCATAGCATTGTTCGTCAAATGATTTCAAACTGCCTTGCAAATAAAATGCGCCATGATTTCCAGACCCACAGCAGGGAAGTAAATTGTACACGGTCACTTTGAAATGCTGTGATAGAGCAGGGAATTCGTCCTCAGTCATCTGAAATCTAGGCTGGTATTTGGCATGTGCTCCTAGCTGGCTTTAAATACTATTGAAATGGCTCTAGTCTGAAACTCCAGGAGATTCACCATATACTTAACTTGGACAAAGCCTTATTTTTTTTTTCCTAGTCTCTATTTATCTTTTCATGTATTTCCTCTAATACTGTATGGAAATCCCCCAAGGAAAAAAAAAAGGGGGGTGGTGGTGTAAGCAAACTATGCTCAGCTGTTTTATCATGAAGTTTTACCAAGAACTCAAGTGACTTGCTTTTCAAACTATCAGTTTCCAGTTTAGAAATGGATTGCATCCAGTCGTACAGGCTCTATGATCTTCCATCCAGCTGCAAAATACTATGCAGATAACCCTTCAGACCTGTGGATTCTCCAAGGCAGTAAATATGGGGGGGTTGTGAGAACTGCTACGTGCTTACAATGTCCGGTGAAGCTTCTGTGAACTGCAGGTGCTTGGCACAGAGCTGGACAGAGCTCTATTTTTTTACAATAAAAATAACTGCACAATACTTCCACTCCATAATCTCAAACAAAGCCTTGAATTCCACTCCCTGCCACTAAGAATAATGCTTCCATAATTATTGTGTAATAATGTGTTTACAAGTTGTGACCAAGCTTATTCCTCAGTGTGCCAAGATTTGGAACTGTAGTCCAACCTAAGTCAGTGCTAAACAGGAAGGCATGAGAAAAACTGGGAACACAGTTTACATTATACAGCTTCTTTAACAGTAGCATGGCCGTATCAAACAAGCCTGTACATCCCCTTTGAAAACCAGAGGGACACATTCAGCCTCCTTTCATCTACAAATAGCATCACTGATCACAGCCCTGAAGTAAGGTCAGGAGCTGTGAATTCTATCCTGAGTCCAAGAGAGAGATTCATGGCAGAAAGTATTTCTCTGTATAATTAAACGTGACTGGCACTTGTTCATACACATTGCAGACTTAGAGTTGCTACTCCTGCCAACAAACACAGGACCTGTCAAAGAGCAAGACCTGAAGAGACAAAAGGTACAGAAATTATTTTCTGTCCTCATGCCATCTTCTAAATGAGAAATAGAATTTACCCCATGGACATTTTACATTATTGTTTTCTCTTCAAGTTTAATCTGAACCACCCTGCTAATGTGAAAGGAGGAGTATTTAGGACCTCTACTGGCAGTAAGTTCATGCATGTAATTCTGGAAACTATATTCTTTTTACTTATATTAACCTTCCCTCTAAGCAACAGTAGCAAATGTTCCCATCTGCCAAGAACATGCATAAGTTTATTCAAGAATAAGCCTAAACTAATTTTAATCATTTCCAAGATATGCCAAGGAATATAAAGGATTAAATATTTCACATTTTCCTGGGGCCATTTCTAACTCCAGATAGAGAAACGGCACTGAATGCACTCATTTCTTTGTAAAGACCTGACTGTACAATTAGTTCCATAGCTGGAAAGCGCATTCAGCAAAGATGGGAGCCCCTATGAAACCATCAGACTGGGTCTCCATGCAGAAGCTTAAATGGAAGGTTCCTTATGGCTTTTTGGTGGTCCTGTTGCATTCAGTACAGAAGGTGAATTCCCTGGTCCTGAGTATATATGCAGCAATTTGGCTGAGAAACCTATTGAAGCAGACAGCAGATTATCAAAGCAGGATTCCTGTATGTCTTTTTTTAACTACTCTCATTGTATGAGCAGAACTACTGAGAAGAGTCATCAGTCTGTAAAGTTCCTTTAATTTAAAGGAACTAATTAAAGACTTGCTTTAATCTGTGCCCTAAGAGTGCCAAAGTGCACACTTCCGTAACATCTCTTACTCAGAAAACAGACAGCAAGTAAGCAGACTGCCTGTGTAAAGGAAGGTGTTTATTACAAAGACATCTAAGGCCTAGATACTCTGCTTTGCCTATTAAGGCAAATCCTTAGGATAGACCTGTGCCATCCTGAGCCACAGCAGAGACAGCAGCAGCCTCAGCTCCTCAATGTGCTGACTCCAGCCAAGGAGACCATAGACCAGCTAAACTCAAGCTAAGCATAAAGTACTGTGCCAGCAAATCCCTCCCATTTGCTTTCACTGGCACCAAGTGGGAAGATGGAGGCCAGAAATACAGGCTCTGTGCCAGCTAACAGTTGCCTATGTTAGAAAAACATTTTCTTGGGAACCTCCATGCTATTCTGAATCCTGCATGCTGGACTGGTGGTACAAACAGGAACCTTGGCCTTCTGCTTTTGCATGCTAAATTTAACTACAACTCTAATTGCCTTAGTTTATTTTTAAGCCTTTCTTGAGTTGAGGCAGCAGGTTCATTAAGTACAAGAGATTTTAATCTTGTTTCAGGAACTCATTAAATACCTCACTATTTTTTGAAAAAAAAAAAAAAAAAATATTCAAGAGCCATCTGCTGGCTGTTTGGCACATCGCTGCTAGTGACAACCCCGCAGTCAGCCCAAGAGAGTGACCTAGAGTGAAGCACAAGCCAAATTCAGCTCTGATGTCAGAAGAAAGATTTAGTGTAGGAAATATTTTGCAATTTTTACAATTAATGGGCTTTTTTTTTTAAGATATAGTAAAATAATAGTAAGAGCTAAACGCTGGGTTCAATTACATTCACACAGGTGCAAACACAGTTGCTTTGGTTCAGTGTAAATGAAAGCATTTGGTCAGAAGGCAATTTATACTTATGAGATCGTTTGAGAATAATACAGCTATATAAAAATTCGGTTAGTGTGTCACAAGATCATTAAAACTGAAATGAGATTTTACAGTTTTCCTTGACTTCTCCAAATATGTATATTGCACCACTTTGCTGGAGATAAATTGGCTTTTCTTGGTTTGGTACAGAACTAGCCCAAAACCTCTTCCTTTCATAACTGGTAGATCAGGCCTTTGTACATTCTTTCTACTGAGACGTAAATTTCACTTTCTTACAGTTCTTTTCCTTTATGCCTTTACCGCACAGCAATAAAAATGGAGATTTTTTTAGATATTGCTTAGGACATCACCTAAGTGCATTCATGTAAGCAGCTCTACACTGGAGTTTGTGAGATGCCCAAGTGCGGTCCAGCTGGGAAACTGTTAGGTCAGGATCCTGGGACACACAGCCAATGTCCTTGAGCAACCCTTTGTGCTCAGGAAAGATGTAAGAAAAAGGCAATTTCAAACGCTGATGCCAGTGCTACTGCCTTAAAAAGATCAAGACACTCATACAACAGTAATGGGAAACACAGGCACCTATTTTAGTAAGACAGGTAAAGCATCAAAAGCATTTCACTGACAACTGTGTAGATCAAGGCATCTACTACAAGGAGAACCATATGGGACCAGTAATTGAACTAAAAATATTTCTACAACTTTTGGAAATCAATCTCTACTTTCAGTCATACTGTGCTAATCCAGGGTAGCTATCACAGGAACTGAACATAGAGTGAGTGTTTCAGCATACTCTTGATGGCAAGTATGACCCAGGAATTCTGTCAGGGATTTTCTTATAGAAGTGATATCAAAGTAAGAATAAGGCCATAAAAGGGCAAGGAAGATTTTGACCATAGCATAATGTTAATTTTAGCTTTGTGGGAATGCAAGCAGAAAATCTTTTGGTTGAAAATTCTACCTGACATCAGTAAGCTGAGTCAACCATGTATTAAGATTAAAATCCTACCAATTTTGACAGAAAGGTTATAGAGTCTATGTTTACAAGACGGAAAAGAAAGTACCTGCATAATATATTTGTTCAGCTAGAATGACTTGGTTGCATGCCTGAATGTTTTTGTTTTGTAAGCCAGCTGTAAGGCTAAGCTGCTATAAGATGATGATGGTGGCAATATAATTACTAATACAAGGTTAGCCAAAGTGATTGTGTAGCCAAGAAAAATTAGATGCCTCAGTATGAATCAACACATTAATTTTCCAAACAGTTCAGCTGTATAAGGTAGATAAAACAGTGTTCATAAGGTACTGGTAACAAGGGGATTCCTAATAACTTTCAAACTACATTATCTTGTTCTGCCATATCACGATAAAACGATAAAGGCAAAGAGAGAATCAAGCTGAAGCCCCACTGAGAACACCTGTTTTGTTCCAGTAATGAAAGAGCTTAATAAAAGCTAAATACTACTTTCTGTCTGTTAAATTATCCCATAGCTGGATGTAAAGTATCAGGGCCATGAACACAACCCCCTGCAGCGGCTGAGCTGCCTGTATTCCAAGGCCAGTTCCAATGCAAGCTCAGGCATCTTAACTTGAGGATGAGGCTGCAGTGGAAAGAGCTGTGTGAAGCCTCTGCCAGGCCCTTCCCCCTTTGCTTGGGAGCTGCATTTCAGCTGGGACACTTGCCGTTGGTCCTTGACTGAGCTGCACTGCAGCTGTACCTCTGCCTGGCCTCACCTCATGCATCTGAACCCTGCCCTTCACTGATCTGACTTTGTGGCTTGATCTCAGACCTGCTTCAACACTACAGACTTCCTGGGCGATCACTGGGCTGCCTGCTGACCCTGCGTACTGTCATCACTGGACCCAGTCCTGTCTGTCCCTGACTTGACTTCCTGGCCTTGATCTTGGACCTACTTCATTACCACAGATTTGCCAACTGGTTATCCTCAACAGACCCGCTCTGCTTTTTGTGTTTGGGTACTGTGAGTCTGCTCTCCTCAGTGGTGAGGTCTCTGCCCCTGCCCGCCTCGCTGTCACCCACAGCTCCTGGCTTGTCTTCCCTTACAGAGTAATCTGCTAGTGCTGCTCCCCCACATAAAACTCAGATATGAGCTTGGCAAAAGTAACAGCTATTATCTGGATCCCTCTAATGGGAATGTAATACAGAAATCAACATTAGTACTAAGTTACTCTATCATAATACACAAGATGAATGAAATGACAGATCAAATCCACTTAATTTTACATCCTCCATTTAACTGTTTTACATACTGTGCAGCATTCCTTCTCTGTCTTCCTTGTCAATAACACTTACTCTGCTCAAATACTGAAACAAGCCCTATGCACATTACTCCAAACTACTAATTCAACCTGACCTTTCAGCACAGATCACATCACCACTCTGCTGGCTTTCACCAGAACTGTAGATGCGCAAACCAGTTCTGATAGAGCCAAATGTTAAAATGTGGTTAAGGGTCCTATTTTCAGAAGAGTTCAACTCACGCCAGTCTTAAGTTTCACTGAAAGTTTGGGTGGTGGAGTGAAGCAGGAAAAAAAAATCATAAGAAAATCAGATTAGTTCACGCATTTTTAAAAATAAGAGGTGGCTAGATTGCAAAAGTATTCAGACACCTAAAGACACAGACTTGACAGGCAGAATTCTTAGGATGGACCTGCTGATTTCCAGGGTAACTTGGTACCTGCATGTCTGGAAAATACAACTGGATATCAGCCCCTTCTTTAGATGCTTTAAGTACCTCTGAAAGTTAGTTCTTACTCTCCTAAGTTACCTGCACTGTTTTTAAAGTGTTCTTCCCAAATCTGATTCTCAGTTATATTAGTGCTTCCCACAGAGTGAAGCTAAGTACAGCATTTGACTGAACTAGGTTAAGAGGGGGAAAAAAAAAAAAAAAAAAGACAGGAGTATTAAATCTGAATTTCACTGCTTTTCAATCTTATACAAGTCTAATGTAACCCTAATGCAGCTTTATAAATTTATTTTGCATTTCTTTCCCAGCATCTCAGCTACAGTAATTGCAGAGTTTCTAAACTTTCCCGATTATTATTCAATTCAATTATTTATGTACATTATAAATGGTCAGAGGAATTCTGGAAACTATGACAAGTGTTCCAGATCTGAACATCTATCATTGCCAAAACAAAGGACTTAAAAACCAAATTTGAAAGTGTGCTACTCTGTCAAACGCTGTGGCTTGTTCTTTGAATATACATGTTTATATATAGATATTAGATATTTTCACTAAGACACAGCTGCCAAATTACAGCTTCTTTAGTTTTAAATGTCAAAACATTCCAGTTTTTCTGTATTCCTATGTGCAGCAAAGGAAAAAAGAAAAAAAAAAAAAGAAAAACTTGTTCTAATTTAAAGAAATACTGCTGTCAAGATGAACTTCAAGTAATCTTACAAATTACTTGTATTTGATAGATGATGCTGATACATTTTTCATTCTTAATTTTAATAATTAATATTTCTGAAGAACGAAGAGCAAAGTTGCCCACAGAATGCAGTTGTTATGGGTTGTGCTGATTTTGTTTCTACCAACAGTGCCTCCTAAAGTTCAGGTGGGTTTCCCTCAAGCAGGCTGTAAGTTAGTTTAGGTACCAGTCAGCTGTTTCTACAGCCTTCAGAAGCTGAGTAAATCCTTATGCCAATGTCCATCCTGTCAAGACTAGCTGGCAGTAAAATCATTAAATCTACTATAGGTATATTTACACTGCAATTCAGTTACAGAAAGACTACAGCGTAGATAACCCTGAGCCATACTTGAGAGAAAGCACATCACCAAGCCGTTATCCTCATTTTATTGGCTTCAGTGCAGCAAATAGGGGAAATGACAGAGATGCAGAATAATTCAGCAATTGCATTGTCAGGAATGAGTTAGCAAGGCTCAAGTATATTTCTGATGAGCAAGTAAGTGCCTGCATCTTAATCAGGGCTAACTGGAATTTGGTGGTACCTCCCAGCAGACAGAGAGGAACAAGCCTGAGGACTAGATTCACAACCTGGACAACCTTCAAAACAGAGAGCCCTGTACAATGTGCCATCCCTGCCAGAGTAGGCTGACAGGGGGAAATTCAGCTGTCAGTTTTTTAGTCCTTTACTTCTCATCAGTGATCAATCCAGTGTTTAAAAAATGAGCTTTCAATCTCCAGAAATACAGTAGTCTATTGCTTACAAAACAAACAAATCTGAATGGTACATCCCCCAGCTTGGGGTTGTAAGGTCTTTCAACTTTTGTACGGACAGAAGCACTTTGTCACAGCTGTTAGCCCAAAATAACTCATTATGGTGGACTCATGGACAAATCCTGGAATTTCTCATCTCCTCTTACCTTCTCAGGTGGCCTTGTGTTCAGTGAAATCAGTGCAAGGATGAATTAGGACTACATATACAAATTTTCTCAGAAGGAAAAACAGCCCTGTTCTCTGAGCCACATTTTAGGCTCTGGGGAAAAATATCAGGATAATCTCATACGCCCTTAATCAGGACATCAGCCAAAAGCAAAATCTGTTACTGAAACAACAATCCTCAAAACCTACCCACAAAACTGAAAGATAAAGCAGCTAGGGGCTGACAACCAGACAAGACTCAGGATAGGCTTTGCTTTAGAAGTATGACAGTAGAAATAATTCACTTTTAAGAAAAAGTTATGAAAAATCATGTGTGAAAGTCTGGCTCCATGAAATAGATGACATTGAGCCCCCTGACTCATCTCATCAGGTAATGGTGCTCCATAACAAACAGATTTTAAGAAATGCAATAAAAATCACATTTTGTTTCTAGGATCACACTTGCATTTGGGTAAGAAGCCATTCGGAAAGGGACAGTCCTACACTTAACTACTAACCATGTGGAACAAAACAGGGGTTTTCTCTGCCATGGGCTGCTTTCCAGTAACTGACTGCTGAGGCTTCAATGTCTCCAGCTGCTCCTGGAATCTGTGTCTCTCTTTCATCTGTTCTTCCTTTTGAGATAGCTCTTTCTTACTTTCTTCTGTCCTGAAAAATACACAGATTCTGCTTCGCTTAAGCTTTTCACTTGGGTGAAGAAGCATCCTTGTTCCTCTGTTTGCATTGCTTTTTTCTTATATTTATACCACACACTTGAGGGTGAATCATGACATAAAAGACTAAAATAGATTTAGAAAGCACTTATGGTGTTTGTGGGGGGACACAAGAACTTGTCATTGGATGAAATCACATCTCTAAAAAAAGAAAACCAAAGAAAAGGAGCAGACCTCAAGCCTCTGATAAGTGGCAACAAATATCTGGAGACCAGAACTCCATTAAGCAGAGGCATGTTTGTGATGTTTCACTCCCCATCTCCACACCAAAATTCTCAGTCTAACTTCATTTCCTTTCCTATCTGCAATAATACAGTGACAAGTTTCCTCTGAAGGCCTTCCATCTTTCTACATTTTGATGTCTGCATAAAGATTTCATCTGACATTTCCATGGCAAAAATTAAGTTCAATTTCTTCTGAATTTTTCAAGCCCCAGGTGCCACAGTAACAACTAGAATAGCAAGAAAGAAAACTGAAATTTGTCAAAATTATTTGAGCTATTACTCAGCAACAATAAATAACCCAGATTCTTGCCAAGCCATGGTCTGCCATCTATGTGACAGGCTAACAGGTAGACAAAATGGGGTTTTATAGAATCAATGGAAGCAATGAGCTTTAATGTCAGGAATCCCATAGAGGAAAAAAACCTGCAACCAACCATCTGCCATTTAAACCAAGTACACAGTAGCTACAGTTTCTAAGTGGCAGGGCAGGCAACTGTTTAACACTGAGAAAGTAATAGTCTCTAGAGCAGGCAGATTCTAATTCTTTCAAGGGCTCCTATGTCAAATTCAAAATGTTAAATTTCACTCTGAAAATAGCAGGCAGAATATAACCTTTGAAAAGTCACTATAATGGAGCAGGTGCATAAGGCACCCACCTGATTTCACTTTAAAATTAGACTTTATGCAGAATACACTACATTAAACTAAAAGTCCAATGAAGCAGAG
Organism: Falco rusticolus; assembly: GCF_015220075.1. NCBI lineage: Eukaryota > Metazoa > Chordata > Aves > Falconiformes > Falconidae > Falco > Falco rusticolus. The sequence continues at coordinate 38,152,349 of NC_051190.1, forward strand.
GCCTAAATAACTCTGCCATTTCCTCAACTGACACCATTCTTATTTCTGTTAAAAAAAGTTTTCCAAGGTATCCCTGTGGTACATCTCATTCCTTATGGGTGCACTTTGTCCCTCTAAGCTCTTGCACTTTTCTTGGTGTCAAGGAGTCAGAATTGCTTTCTTTAGGGAAAAAGTTACATGGGGAGACATAGAATCTTAGAACTGCTTAGGTTAGAAAAGACTTTTAAGATCATCGACTCCAACCGTTCTGGTTTGTAAAAGGTTTTTTCTGCTGGGAAACAGAGTAAGCCATTTTCTATACCTCCTGGGAGCACAACAACAACAAAAAAGCTTAAACTGGAGATAGGATAATTTAAAGGAGACTTAAGGAAAAGCTTTAGACTTTTAACAATAATTAAACAGCAGAATGTACTACCTGGGGAGTCAAGGAATCCTCACATTGAGGACGTCAAGACCAAGTTATATAAAGATCTGCCAGGAAAGGATTAGATTTTTTTGCCTCACTATATTGGTACAGAGAGACAGACCCTTCGAAACCCATCTTTTATATGCTATGCTTAGTAAATCTCAGAACTGTTCTTCATAAAGTAGATCAATAGCATGTTATCCTCCTCTTATATAGACTAAAATCAAAAGAAAATGGCTAAATTTACAGTGTCAGAAGTGCCACAGCATGTCTAATCCCAGGCCAGTTCACTAATGTACTGAGCCTGGCTGCCTCTAAACCTTTAAGCAACAACAGCCAGGATGGGCTGTCTTACTAGGTAACGAAACAAGACATCCTTTTGCTCCAGCTTACAGACCAGATAAGTAATGTTCTTTAATCTTTGACAACTAGTTAAGCCATAATCAAAACCACTGACAACTTTTCTTGTGTGATACCTTGGCAATTCTGTTGTAGTTAGAGACTCTGGAGCATTTCCTGAATTTTGAACCTTCTCGGCTTCTATTTTGTTTCCTTCTTCTATGTCAGCTCCATTCCCCCCACAGCTTGACAAGGGGGTATTTCTTTTCTCTGGTTTCAATCTCATCAGTTTCCTGGGATTCACCTTAGTGGTCTCTTGCCTTACTTTAAAATACTGGTTTTGACTTATGTTAGAGGAACCTATTTCTTCCAGACTTTCTGGATCCTGTTTTGTGCCTTCAAGTTTTTCAGTCCGAGCAGACATTCTAGGAAGCAGCTCTGAGTCTTCTTTACGGGCTGTACGGAGTTGTTGCAGTAGCAGGCTTTTCCCTGAGCAATTCCTCCTGCAAAGAAAATAAAAACCTGATTTAATCAAGGTAAAGTATTGTATGAATAAATTCAGACTCTGAGGAACTTCTCATATGAGTGACACCACACACCTACTAGAAGAGCCCTGAAAAAATGTAATGTTGGCATGGAAATTAAGAGTCTACATATTTTTGTCCCCTTTGGATACAGTGGTTGGTATTCAAATAAGTACAGCAGAAAAGTTCTTCTAATAATTTTTAGGATTTTTGAGCGTTTGCCTTAACTTCATCCATGCCTCCTCCGGGTTAACAAGACTGCTAAACTGTCAACAACCACAGTATTGTCATAGTACTCTGCTGTGAAAAGTCCTATCATGATATAATGGGCAGATACAGTTATTTTATCTTGCAGTTCTGTCCAATGATCAGCCTCCCAAGTCATCTGCTACAGGAGGACTACCATCAATTCATAGCTGGTCTAGTGATTATTAGCAAATAATATGCCTTACTTTAGTGGCAGCTGAAAGTACACAGACTGAGTAACAGATTGACTTGGATATTAATGATGTGGTTAGGTGGTGTGTACAAGTACACAGCATCGTACCCCTGTCTTATCTAAAGTAAACCTATGCTTCTCAGAGCAAAGGATAAAACAGATGGAGAGTATTCCTCCTCCTTAAGGATCTCACATCTCCTGCCATCATAACCAGAACCATCAAATGATCATTTATCATTGATGACTGGACTACTGAGAAACATGCCTAAGTAGTGGCAATTTTAGGAGAGTGCCACGTACTGGAGAGCAGCCTTATGGTATAGTGCTGGAGATGGTACTGACTGTCCAAGCACTCTGCAGATAAACCAACAGTGTATTTTCTAGGCTAAGTGCCTGGAGATCAAAAAGACTAAGCCTCCAATGCCTGAATACACTGGTATATTGTACCACAGAATATGTAGCCCTGTTTAATAATTCCAACTGGACAAGAGTGAAACTAGCATTGACCCCTTGTGAATGAGATCAAAATCTTGCCCTACTGAGACCATGAGGCTTTGTTATTTAGAAACAGAGCTAAATAACATTTGCCAGGCATTCCATTTGTGTTTGTTCTTCAGTAACATTAGAACAAATCAAAATCCAATCAGCTAAGCTCTGCTGTCCATCACTCCAGATTTACACTGATGCAACTTCTGTATTTGCATTAGTGCCAGTGAGAGTTCCCCAAGTATCATCTTGTCCCTGCTTTATGCTGGCTTTGGATTAGATGTTCTAAATTATATTGAGTGTTTAGGCTCCGTTCCTTGTTGAATCATTTATTCTTTCAAACCATTTAAAAAAAGGTAATTGGCTGGCACTATACAACAAATGTTCTGCTTGTCCTCTGCACTACTGGAATGTGAACTTACATCCATCAAACTTCTAGATGTAATCCAGAGCACAAATGCAGTAAGATGTTTAAAGCCTGACATGCCTGCTTCACATTAAACAAACATCTAAACCTATAGGTATGAATCAAGCCCTGAGTTTAGCAACAGGAAATGGCTGGCATCTGTGCATACTGAAGAATTTACAGTTTAGGATTCCATCCATCACACTTCCCTCCCCCCTTCCCCTCTTCCTCTCCTCCTGCCAATTAAGGGGAATTGAGAGCATCCCTGCCCACACAATGTATTCAATATTCTCTTTAAATCAACATCTATCCTAGCCTATCTTATTATTTCTAAAAATAAAGGTTTATCTGAGTCAACTCCCTACAACATTTTCAGCGTTTGGTTCTGAGTCATTTAAAAGCAGTTCTCATGTCACTCAAACAAGTCTGGAGAAAGACTCCGGTTTCCCAGCCACCCAGGACTACCTCTACTTGGTTTTGAGCTGTTTCCATGCAGCTGTACAGGAGCAAGGTGCTACACTGCCTCAAGGATCAACAACTATTTTCTAGCTTCAGTATCTTCACCATGCAACAGAAAAAGAGTGATCTCCTGAGGCCAGATTGAAGCACTTTCACTATTGGGCTTTTCTGTGGTGAAGACCAGGAATGGAGATATTTCAGTACACAAGCTATCACTATAACCACTGTTAGGGCAATTATTTTACTTTCAGAAAAAAATGAATATTGTATCATTTGAATTAGGGTCGTGGTAAAGAACCTTACATTCTCCGTTCTGCTTGGTCCTTTATCATCATAGGCTCTTCCTCTTCAGCTGAGGTGTCACTTGCACTACAAAACAAATTAGACCATATTAGTTAACTCTATTCCAACTGGGTGTTGGCTTTTTTTCATTTCTAGGGTGCAAACTTAGAACAATGAAAAAGGGAGAGATACTTTCAGGGAAGATCTCCAGGTGTTATAGATCATTCTTCACACTATGACTCCAGAAAAAAAAAGTTTCAAGCAACTACTTCAAAATGATTAGCTCCTCAGTAACTATCACCTGTGTTAACTACAAGGTCTCTTCCAACTACTGTTTTCTTCAACCCCTTGCTGCAGCAAATATGCATCCTGAGAAAGGAGCAAACAGCTACCTCGGACACTATGAGCTCTAGGGAAAAGGATGTTTCCAGAATCTCTTGCAAATTCAGAAGAATTTGGCCTCCCATAACTGACTATAAGGCTCTTTTATTTTAAAGACAGAAATCTGTCTCCTACAGTTGCTTGCCAGGAATGTAGCAAAGGATGTCCATTTTGCACAGTGCTGTCAGAATGCTAGCCCAACTCAGACAGCTGCAAGCATTGCTTTGCAGTCACTGCTCACTCCTTTATAGATGGAAACTTTCTAAATGTTATTTCCCTGGATGATTTGCATGTCCCCTTCTGTGCTGCCTGCATCCCCACACATTTACTTGTTCTGAGACAAGTTATGCTCTCCCAAGAACATCTGTGCTCAGACAGGGGCCGTGCCTTCCTACCAAGGTCACAGAGGTGTGGAAGAAGTGAACACTTTTGAAGTTACATTTCACCAGTATGAGATGCAGAGAAGGTTTCGCCTTTCTACTTTTTGTTACTTCTCACTAACAATAAAGCCAGAATTTACCTTTGTTTCTCATCAGAGAACATTACTGACTTCTGTGGTTTAACATCTCTTAAATCTATGTACACGGTTACAGGCTCTGGCAGGCACTGTAATCTCATCATGTCCGTCCTTAGAGAACTTTGTGAAGATGGTAGCAGGGCAACATCCCTAAGTATAGAAAACACTGTTTCAGCATGTCCTCTGCCTTATCCAGACAAGAAGTCCTGCTGGGTGTGGATTATGATCAAAATTGGATTGTGACAGGAGCTTTGTGCTTGGCTACTGTACAGATTCAAACTGCTTCTGCCTACTATCCACCACCTTTCAAAGCTGAACTTGAAAATTCAGCTTCCCCCAAGGAATACAAACCACAGGCAGTAATAAGGGATATTTAGGTCTGAAAAACTAACAACATCAAACCATTCTGTAGAACCAATGCAGGCAGTTATGGTACCAAAGAACTTACAAGTTTGAAGAGCCCAGTGCCAACCAGTAAATACAGGTCCCTTTTTCTTCCCTGCCTCCTTTGGCAATTCTGTTTTATCCTTCAGAGCATGCAAAGTGCAAACCATCTTCATGGCTCTCACTGCTCTGGCAATGAGGATACTTGTCACCTTCCCCTCTACAGAGTTGTTTCACTACTGTTTCCTCTGTGATGCCATCATTGATGTTGATCCCTCCAGTCTGGAAACCCACTTCCTTCACACAGAACCCTCCAAGATGCACTGACATCTCCACTGATACCTACCAAAAAAATCATCCTGTATACTTCAACTAAATTGAGGTACCAGCAAGAGAAACTGGTACCCTAAATGACAAAAATAAATGTGATCATGATAATTTGCTTAGCCTTGTTTTCCTGCCTTTCTCATTCATCCCAAGTGTCTGGTAAGGTCTAGAGTCTCTAGACAAAGGTGGTGGTTGATGGAGAACACTAAGGTGGCAGGATATCGACTGTTGTCATCAAACATACACGAAGGACTGAGTCTTAGTTTTTCCTTTTAACAACACTGTTGCATATTCCAACTACAATCAGCTTTCTGCAGAGACTACAGAGAAAAGCACCTATAGAACACCATCAGTTTCCAGGTACCCCTACTGGCAGTCACGATTACCTCACGCATACGACAGAAAAGGACCTACTTATTCTCTTGCCGTTCTTGAAAGGAGAGTTTGGCTGATGGCCACCTGCAGTGTGGAGACACGGTCCTGGACTGCCTGGCACACAGCTCTTTTAGCTTTTCCATGAGCTGATTTTCAGACCTACTCCTGAAGGTCTCTATGAAGAGCAACAAAAAGAATCACCAGTTGTGGTCTTCTGCCATGGGATCACCCAACACACCTCCCCATTTCCACATCACCCCTTTCTCTACAGCCAGTCACAAGGGGAAGGATAAAGATACTATTGTCATCTGGCTCCAACTCACTTCAAACCTTCATCCGTCTTGTCCGATTCACTTTTAGACCGTAACAGGCCACAAAGCACTGGTTTCAAGCTATGAAACCAAGATGAAATCTTGAGGGAAGCTAATTAAAAATGTTTTACAGAGGCATTAAAAAACCCGCTACGATTTCAACATTCAAGATGCTGCTGCAGGAAACAGGAACCTGTTTTATATATTTTTGTACACTTTCAGCAAAGTTGGTATTAATTTAGCAATGTTACCATGATCTGCTGAGGAGAAAGCAACTTCTGCACGAGTGTTATCTTTCTGCTGCACCAGCTCCTCAGGATCCTTGTGTAGATCCCATTTCTCAATATTCTGAAAGAAGACAGCCAAAATGTGATAGAAAATTCATTCCCAGAAGACTGCTACAAAAGACCTTTTGACTCACGTTCTTTGTAGTAATTCCATCAGATTCTTCTGGCACATATAAATACACAAATGGCATGGAAGTTCTTATTTCCAGTACCACACAACTATCACTTGCCACTAGATTAATCAGTGTGTCATTCTGTCACAGTTACTTCAGCATAAGCCTCAACATTTGGCACAACTAACAAAAGGATATTTACAGTTTGAACACATCATTGCCAAGGCTTTGCACATCTAGCATAGCCAAGTGCAGTATAATTACTAAGAAAACTCAGTGAAGGATTAACGAATGTTCATTCAAATATAACAAAGGTGGAGTACCTTCTCCTTCCCCACTTAAAGCTGCAAAGTCTAGAAGTTGTTTCTACAATGGACTGAACTGACAGCTCCTTAAAAAGAGAAATATAAGCCCATCCAAAATATCCACCTGGTCCGTCTTGCCATAAGCTGGGACGTAACTCATGTTGTGTCCTCCACATGGCTCAGTCTTCCATGTGCATTCGCACGGTGGAGCCTTTCCAACAGGAAGTAGTCCCTTTCATCCCTCAAACCCACTAACAGTACCAGACACCAGCAGGTTTTATTTCCCTCTGGCCATCCCCCACAAGTACCTTTCCTCACCCTTTCACTGCTTCCAATAATACCCTAACTGCACTGCCAGCCTGCTTTAAGCAGTTCCCCAAGGAAGTGCTGCAACCAAAGGAACACATCTGCTCTGTCTCTTTGGACACTGCATCTATCCAGCTGCTTCACTGACTTCTGCTGAGGCTTTTTCTCTGAGAATCATGAACCCTTTCAACATAGGCTACAGAAAACTACTGGCGACAGTAAAACAGATTAAACAACGGCCTGATACAAGACCGAGCACACATACTCTGATCCTGAATAATGCTGAGAACTTCTTACTGCCACTAACACGAGAAGGACATCTGGCTTTTCACTCCTTTGAGATGAGGCCCACAGCTTTTTCCACTCCCTTCAACTTCCGACTAGGGAAAATTCCCATTCCTCTAGGTACAGTCAGCATCAGATACAATCTCACAGCTGCTTATCAGGCACTGAAGATAGGACCATCAATTTCGTTGCTATGAATCATACACACACACTGAGGGTATGCTCACACTGCACACTGCTAGCTTAAGTACAAGAACCAGTCTGCGATGACAGAAGTTCATAAGCATTTAAAGCACTGATTGCTATCCCCTCTGAATATTATTTGAAATGAAAGTTAGAATTAAGAATATTCACATCCATCGAAATACCATCACCAGAACTCAGAAATACTCATGATTTTTTTTTAAAAGGAAGGTGGCTGTCCATTACAACAATTGTCAGAACTACAACTAACATGTATTTCACTGGACCACTCGAGCTTTTGAAAAGCAGAAGCAGCCTCCAAAACAAGCAGTTTCACCTTGTAAAAACCTCCATCATCTGCCCCTCACATTTAAGAGAAGATTCTCTCTCTGCCCTGAGCAATAAATCTTCACACATACCTGAACCATGATTAGATCTATTCTAATATTACATGCTGCAGCTGATGAAAGGTAAAAGCCTGATGAAAGTCACAAGCTGAAGTCTCTCACATCAACACAAAGCTAATACTGGTTCAACAATATCATTGAGATGTATTGGAAGAGTGAAGAATGACTGACAGGTGAGCTTACTACAATGAGAACTGTCACAGGTCAGTACAGGTGCTGTTTTATCAAACAGCCTGAAGAGAAAGACAACATATACATTTGCTTTAATTATGATGCCATTAGTACTAAGCTTCTTTTTCAATAATAGTGCTTAAATACAAAGCATTATAATAAAAAGATCAAACTACCATCTAACCTGCTGTATTAAGGCTTAATCCTCCTAACCCTTAACAGGAATAGCAGTATTGTACAATACAGAATCCAGAAGAAAAAAAGAAATTAAGATTTGCACAATTTCATTTCTAATACAAAAAGGAACTTAAAAAAAATAAAACTAATATTAAAATAAAAAAGAAACTGTATATTAGTTTTAACAACTTTACTTGACATAAACTGAGGTACCTTGCTGAGCGAGGATGAACGAACCACCTTTCAAATCTAAACACATACAGCACGCACACAAAGAATACATACAGCTTTGCCCTCACTTTATGGAAGCGAGAATACACTAAGCTTGGTCTCAGTACTGACCCAAACTTCAGTTCATTGAAGCCAGTGATATCAAACAGGTTCTGAAAGGAAAACTATACCTCCAGGATTAAAAGAGCAACTAACTTAACACAAGGTGAAATGGGAATTAAAGCTAGAACCACATAGAAAAGATCCCCGCCAATAATGGCATGGTTAAATGATGCAGCACAATTTAAAACACAGGCACACAGCTGTGTTCTTTGCCTATACTAGAACAGCTCTAACACCAAAAAAGTTTATTTCTGTGAGTACAGAAAGGGGAGTGAAAGGGAAAAGGAAACATCTGTACTCTGATTCTATAGAAGGCTTTGAACAGAAATACCAGGTTCATGTTCTGTGCTAATTAAGTCCTAATGACCTTAAAAATCAGTAGAAGCAGAGATCTGTAACTGCAGCACTGAAGACACAACCTCTCCATAGCAGTTAAGTGCACATGAGCTGGTAATCTCAGACCTAAGCACCTGCCTTAGGTGAAAGGGATTTAAGACTTCAGCAACAACCCTAGCCACCTTCTCTTCTCATCTCCAGCATTACCACAGTGCTACAAAAAAGACAAGATGCTGGAAGGCCAGCAAGCTCACTGTTTTAATGCAAAGTCTGCCTGGGACCAGAAAAGTTCCCACCTTCCCAGGAAGAGATGTTGTGGTTGGCTTCCCTGGGCCAGACCACGAACCATGCCTTTTGTTGCCATTATGGAGTTTTAATGACAGCAATATGAGAGCTTTAGGTAGTTTGTACAGCACATGACCCAACAAACCCCAAATTCAGGACAATGAAAGCAACAAAGAGAACTGTGGCATGTGCAAAATTTGGCATTTAAGTTCTTTATTTTAGTAGATTCTGCAAGCAATGCACTGTGCTCTCTAACCCCACAAGCAGCACTCACCAAGACTTTTTACTTACCTGCAATGACAAATGGGTCAGTTCTTGAAGATTATCGCCTGAGGAGGTTTCTTCCTTAGCAATTTTTTCTACATTGATGCTAATGCCATGTGAGGGAGGCTTGTCATCTAGCTCTGGGTGGCCTGGTAACGGCTCCAGAAATATTTTGGAGAGTATCTTTGTCTCTACGAGCTTCCTTCTCTCTTTTTGACTGCCTGGCTCTTCCAAAGGCAATGCTGTATTAAGCCAAGTGTTCCCTCTTTCCCTGGCCTGTTCCCTGCCCAGTTCTTTCTCTTCAAGGTGATCTGTGGAATCTCCATGAGACTCTTCAAGAGCAGCTCCCTTTTGGCTTGCAATTTCTTCAGTATGGCTGGCAAGATTGGGAGTCTCATCTTTAATCATTTGTATATCTTCTTTTGCAATGACTTGGGCACCACCTTGTTTCTTCTGAAAGCCAAAACTTTCCAGATCTCCGTTCCAGGTCTCCCATGGTAGTCTTTCTGTTTCCTGTGTTTGCTACAGGTAGAGAAAATACACACACAGAGAAAGTCCTACCTCCCTAAGCTTTAGAAGCTTACAATAAACCAAAACAAAGTGATGCAAAGATAGCAGCTCCAACCCAGACACCATCTGGACACAGCACACACCATGTCCATGATAAAAAACATTAAGACTATTTGTTTTCCAGAGACTTTAACTTCAGGAAGTAATAAACATCCTTGAAATTAATTTTCCTTACATGTGCTCATCATATGACTTTTTTTTCACCAAGATAAACAACTGGGAAAAAGCAGCACAATGTTAGTCTTCCCAGGATGGAACAGTAGGGTCAGCTGGCTCCTCTTCCAGCTTCCTACAATTGCTTCCATGATGAAGTGATGAAGATTAGCCATGTAATAATTTTATCTCAAAAAATCTGTTCAAGGGATAAACTTTGCACTCATCTTCCTTCCTACACTGTCCTAACTAACTCTACATTTTCTAGATACATAAAATGATGGCTGAAATTATTTCAAATCCTGAAAAATTCAGGGCCATTGCACAGGGGGAAAAAAAAAAAAAAAAAGGAAAAGAAAAACTGCAAGGAGATGGGACAAAAAAAGGTCTAAAAATCTCAAAACCAGGGAGGCCACTATAAAACTATCACTTTAAAGTCACTGTATAAAGATCTAATCTCCAGTAGGAGAAAGTACTCTGAACTATGCTCTTCTATCACACAGTTCAGTCAAACAGGTCAAATGGCAGCAGCTACCCACACTAGAGACAACCAGAAGAGTGGGGTTACAGTAGTACAGCCTGTGCACAACAGTCAACAACCTGCACATTTGAGCCTTCCAGGGAAAACTCCATCAGTTCTTCTGACAGGTCAGGAATTAAGTTCGGCTGTTCCCGCTGGAAAATGAAAAGCTCCCCATCGCTCTCACAATCAGACTGCAAACAAACAACAACAAAAGTGAAGTTAAATGAGGGACTGTATTACACACCTAAATAGCTGTTTTGCAGTGACAAATGCTATGTTGTCACCACTTGACTGAAGTTCAGAGACAAGAATTTTCCCCGCAGTTGCATCTTCGCTTGACAATATGATAGCCCAACACTCAGCAGCCCAGGCTGCCTTACAGCAGCCTAACATTTGAGCAAGCTACAAATGTAAAAAACACATAAAACATTGAATTACTACAGAGGCTGACAACTAACATCCCTCTCAGCAAAGCTATGACAAGAGTGGGCAAGTTCTCTAACTCCCAAGTGATTTTTTGCACTACTCCATTTACCATCACAGAGCAGCAAGAGCAGGGCTGCTCCCTAAGGGAAGGAAAGCACATAACTGCAAAGCCAGGGGCCTCACCAGGGAAAGCCAAGTCCCACAGCACCTAAGAGCAATTAAGCAGGACAGACCAGAGACAGCGACCAGCCTGAACCAAGAATCCAGATCATAAGACAATACTGTGGTAATGAGGCAGGTGGGAGATTAAGCCTCAAATTCAATTCATGCATGAAAGTCTAGAACACTCTGAACAGTAACTAGAAACCAGTACTCCTCCAACATAGCTCAAGAGTTAAGGCCCAGAGTTAAGCTTAAATAGAGCTGCCGGGCTTGTGGGTGGGAGCCCCAGCTGAGGCTGGGCAGGGCCATAAGGGCTCACTACTGCAATCAGGACCCTAACATTCACTATTTAGAATGTAAAGCAGTATCTTTACTTGGTTAGACAGAGTCTAAATAGCTTTGAAAATCTCTTTTCTGAACATAAGATATGCATTTGAGATGAATCCTTATGCATAGACACCAAAGTGAGATTAAGCATCTCCTCAGCAGTCAGGACAGACATTTCCTGCTGGTCCTTTTGTTTTACAAGTGTATGTTTTCAGTAGCTCACACCACCGAGAATTTTCTCACTGTGGTGTAATTAATTTCTCTTAACATGAAGCAAACAATAACAGAATTTCTTTCCTCTTAATAAATTGCATATCAGGGTACTAAAAGTACTTCAGGGCATAAACCACATTTGTCAGTGCTATTCTCGAATGCAGGAGCACCGCACATTCAGGTTACAGATCTCGGATGCATAAATGTATCTTCGCACAGGTGGAAACTGCTAGGACAGAGGTGCAGCACTGAAACTGCAGGCTCAGCAGGCTCCTGTCTCACTTTTCAGCAGGAATTTTTTTCCAGATGTAATAGAAACAGAGAATTTGGAGATGTTTATAAGTAAAAAATCTATTTAGAGTTATGGAATGGTATTTGGCACCAAAGTACAAAGCTATCTCTGTTTTAACCTTATTGTACACTTATACAACAAGAATGCCTAAAAATAACTTGAGTGTTGAGCCTTAATCTATACTATATAGATGTGTATTAAAATGCAATGTCGTTTTAAATAACTAGAACAGAATGTAGGTAGAGGGGAACTGAGAAACAGCGAGGCATTATAACTTGTCCAAGATGTTAGTGACAGAGCCAGGTGCAGAAAACAAGTCATGGGGAATCTGTATCAACACTTTATCCAGTAGATCATACTGCTTCTGATGATTGATTAATAGTAAGTAATAGATACCCCATGCAGGCATTTCTGGCTCCTTCACTGCTCACAAGACTCCCTTTGTCGCATTAAGGGCCACACTAAGTTAGACTAAAATATATCCTTTCAGATATTCAGATAAAAATATTTTTTCAAGATTATACATGTTTGAAAATTAACAATATATTCTGATTTGGAAAAAAAGGCCACTAATAATTGAGTCTTGAGATACATTATCACCTTGGAAAAGTCAATGCTAAAGCTAGTATCTTGGAATAGAGAGGTAGGCATTTTTATTATTTCCACCAGATTGTTCCTGTCCTGTGAAGAGAGATTTTCCTCAGCCAAGAAGCAGCTGGTCCCAGACACTAAGACCCAGCAAGTAAAAAACCTGTAACAGTGAAGAATACTGCTCAATACCAGTCTTATGCTTATATTAAAATATCAGTGGCATTGTGCTTCTTTACAGGTAGGATTGAAGCAAAAAGGGCAACATGGCTTGCAGAGAGTTACAGGCTGGGAAAAAAGCAGAATTCAGGATTGAAGTATCTGCCAAATGCTTTTTCCAGTGGTACACAAAGTCTTCAGGAATATCACTTTCCTATGATCCTCATACATAGAAAAACATACTAACAGGCCTACTGTCTGGCAAGTATGTTATTGGAATGAATAGCACAATACTCTCAAGCATAAAACCTTATAAATTCATTTTAAATCAGCAGTATGCTTCTTTCAGACTGTATTTTTGACTGAACAAACTAAGAAGAAATGCAGGCTCATTCTACAAGATGCCCCCTACCCTCCTCTTCCCAACCTAGAAATACTTATTGTCTGGAGAAATCAGTCCCTTTTGCAGGTTTCAAATACAGCAAGAGGAGATGGCAATTACACTTTGACAATTAGAGATAATCCACAAAGCTGTGGATTAATGCTCACTGTTAACGATAGTCAGAACAGGTAGTCCATCAAGGATACCATACTAGCTACTCAGAAGTGCCTGGCTAAGGTGACCTTCTGCTTTTAAGAGATTTTTCTAAAAGACTGTGAGAAAGAAAAGCAAGTTCCAGTGCTTACTGTGGAAGCGTCAGAGTCCAGAGATGGGAGCTGATCTTTCACTGCAGCAAGTATGGCTTCCCATTGAAATGTTCGGTTGCTCGGAACAGGAGCTGCAGGAGGCTCAGATGGATGCTCTGTCTCCTCACTTTGCCCTTCTGAGGCCATTCGAACAGCTTCCCTTCAATCAAATGAACGATGAGCTTAAGTAAACCTCACAAAAGAACACAAGGGATAACATCAGTACAAAACAAGAACAAAGCATGTGCATTCAGGGTCAGCACCGTTCTCAGCACTCCTAGGGTTTTCACTGTCAGCAGTGAACGATAAAATCTGTATTTTTGGAGTTGTTCCTTCCCACCTGCCTTGAGAAGGCTGAGAGCTTTCTGCCCTGCTCACAATATACACCCATAATTGGGGCCACACACAGGGCAGTTTAGCGCTTCATTTATAAAGTGTTTTTCGGGATTCTTAGCCACTGACTTGTAACTGTTCCCAGAAAGGCATGTTCACACAGCCTGCAAGGAGAGGGAAGAAATGCAGTGAAGGCAAGGCTGACACCTCTGCTCTCAGCTGGTTTTAACTCCTCTTCCCTACTCACATTCCCCTCCTCACTGCTAAAATGATAGATAAAATTATTTGGTTGCTTTATTCCACTGGGTTTGTGTAAAAATAATTGACAGGAGGCACGCTCTTGGATTTTGACCTCTCAAAGTGTTTATAAAGTGGACTCTTCCCTCATGCGTTCCTTGACGTACATGAGGAATCAAGACAACACAGTAAGGACTATCACTGTACTAAGAAGTTGGGTAATTAATCCTCATGAAAATGTTTGGGGTTTAGATTTTATGCTACAACTGCATGGTTTCTGGTGGAGTCAATTGTAATTGGAGTAAATAATTTCTGTTTGGCAAGAAAGGTTAAGAGGTTTGTGACTGCATGGTGTTCAGTACTGAAGTAACTGTTCAAATGATTACACCATCACTATTATTTGCCTTCACATGGACCAATACAGTAACACTCCCCTAAACATAAAATTAAACTCATCTCATGCCCTGGGAAGCTTACAACTTGCAAAGCGTGTTTGCAAATACTTCGTATGCCACAGCCATACAGCAGCAGCTTTGTTCAGGTGAGACAGCCCCTGAATCTGACTGGAGGGAAAGCCCCCAGGCTGGAGTACTTTGACAGTATGCCTAAGTTTTTAAGGGCAAGGGGAGTAATATGGGGATAAAAACAAACTGCCTACATGGCTCCCTCTGCCAACTTGAGAGAAGGTCAGTCTCTCAAGGTTGAGTATGTTATACCCAATCTGACTTATCAATGTAACAGAGCAGCTTCTCTGAGAGCAAGCAGTACTCTGTTTACAGCCAAGTGCAGTCTTGTTAGACAGCTGTAACACAACAGGCAGTTTCTGAAGAGCTTGGGGCAACTGAGACGTGAAATCCATGTCGCTAGAACTGACGTTTTCTGTCACATCCACCCTGGGAGCCTCGCTGCCAGGGGTGTGACGGCAACGAGGCAGGCGACAGCTGGAAACAAACCTCCGCTTGGGGGCGGTGCTGACGGGCACGCAGCGCGCCGCACAGCCAGGGAGAAGCGAGCGCCTGCCCTCAGCACCGGCCACACCGCACCGCCAGGTTTGGGGCCCGCAGCGCCCGACCGACGCCCGGCGGGAAGCCCCGAGGGCGCTCCCTCACAGCCACCAAAATGGCGGGCGGCGCGGCGCATGCGCCCCGGCACCAGCGCCCCCGTCGCCATGGCAACGCGGCCAGCAGCTCCCCGCGGCCCTGCCCGCCGCGGCCCCCCAGCACCGCCCCCTCCCCTCCTCACAGCCCCCCTGGCCGCCGCAACCGTCCCTGGCGGCGGGGTGAAGCCAACCGGCGTAGCCTATAAAATGACGGGAAAAAAAGCAACCAAAACCAGGGGCCAGTCAGCAAGAACACAGCTTTAAGACCTCCATAATCACCACTCCACCCGCCCATATCGCTGCTGGTACTTTTAGTATCCACCCGCCCCCCTACCTCAGCCACCGGGCTGGGTCCGCCTGCCTGCTAGAACCGCCCGCCCTCCCGCGAAGCGCAAATCCCATTGGCTGACCTTCGCTCCTCCTCCTTACAGAGGCACCTTTTATTGGCTCTGCGCCACCAGCAGGGCCCGCCTTTTCCGCCGTGGAGGCTCTTGGGCTTTGGAGGCTGAGTCAAGCGGAGGTTTCCCAGCGTTCCTTGCGCGGGCGGGACGGTTTCCGGTGGTGGAGCTTACCGGGTGTGCAGGTGAGGGGTGGTGTGGCCTGTAGCGGGCCGGGCTGGCTGCTGTTCTCTGTTGGCTGGGGAGGGGTCGGCTTGGGCGCAGCCGCCTCTGGGGCCGTCCCCCTGGCGGCCGCCGGTCGCGGTGGGCCCGTAGCCGGAGCGGTTCCAGTCTGCTGGCTGAGGTCCGGCGGTGGGGTAGGCCGGGGCACCGACAGCGAGCTCTTAGGAGGGTCTTGGGGGAACAGTGGCCCGGTGAGACGCAGGGATCACGCCCGCGGAAACGGTTTTGCTGTGAGACTTCTGGTAACAGTAGTTACTGGTTTGACAGCTGCAGCTGGGCTCGCTTCTCTTCGGGCATGTCGTTGGGCAACCAGAGCCTGCCCAGCACCGAGCCCGGGGGCCGTGGGGTGCGCCTCCATTGGGGTGCTGTGCCTTGTGCGACATAGCCCCAGCCCTGGGAAATGCGCTCCCTAATGGGGCTCTTGAAATGCTCTTGTACTTCTTATCTTCTCTTTTTTGAGAGCATGTGCTGTGCTTTGAGATACTTGAGGGTGCCAGGCTCATGGTACAGATGAAGAGCTTGGTGTCTCTTCAACAGGCCAATGTAGAGTTGAACCAAGGTGTTGTGGGCCCTCAGCTGGGGCTTGTGCTGTAGCACTACTTTCTTGTACATGCCACCATCCTGTGAAAACTGGTGAGGTTCCTGCAGCTGTAATGTGGGGGCCAGTCTCTGCTCAGTCAGTAGACAACAGTGATATGAAGAAGTTCTGGCTCTGGTAGTTACCAGCTCAGTCACAACAAGCACTACTATTAGTTACCTATACAAGGATCTAACAAGGCTGCTTATTTCTTCCAGTAGGTTGTTGCTGAATTTAGTGGAGATAGAACTAGGTTAGGAGCAGTAGTGAAGTGTGTTATCTGCTTGATGGCTCAGTTGAGAACACCAACACGCACCACACTTATGCTGTTTTGGGTGTCTTGTTTCTTTTGGGACAGAAGGACCTGTGTGGATGTTACCTGTGCGTGTGGAAGAGGATGAGAGAATGAATTTAGCAGAGCCAGTGCAGCTTAATGGTCCCTGATAGGTGATGATTAACAGGCATTTTTGGATTTGTTCTGTTGGTGACCGCTTGCTGCTGTTGCTTTTGGTATCATCTCCCATTTAATTCAGTGTAGGTCTTCTGCTGCTCTTTCATCTATTGTCACTTGTTCCTCAGGCTTATCCTCCAAAAAGGCATGCTCTTTGCTGGCATTTTCATAATAAGTTTTTATGGTGGTTTTTTCCTGCCTTCTGGTTTTCTCATCAGCAAACTCTCTGAATTCAGGGTAATATGATGTTTGCTACCTGCTCTGAGTCTCAGCACTATTGATTCTGATCCTGATAAATAGCTAGGTATTTATGTAGTAAATATAATAATAATAATGGCCTCATGGGGCTGAGGAAGGTCTCTTAACAAATGTGAACTTAATTACTTTGCCACAAATCAAGAGAACAGACTGCCCAATGTTCAGAGGCCTTTGTCTAGCTTATTCTTAGCAACTGAATCTCTGCTGGTAATCTATCGCAGTACTCCTGCTTTTACTTTTACAAAGATTTTTGTAATCTTTAAACAATCTTCTATGCTACAACTTAAGTCTACTATGTTCTGTCATATTCACCATGGCCACAAGGAGCTGATTATTTCTGTTGTCGTCTCTGCAGCAACCATTTATGTATTTGAAAGCTGTTATCACATGTCCCCTTCAGGCATCTCCTCTCTAAACCAGACAACTGATTTCATTTCACCAGGTCTTTTCATCTCAGTCCTTAGGGCTCTGATCACTTTTATTGTTCTATGGATTCTGTTCAGCTGTCCTCTGTATTTTCTCAGGTGTTTGCACAGCTGACATCATGGTTCAGATCAGGCTGGAGTGAAGTCTCAGAGTAAAAAAAACCTAATATGTAGGCAATTAAGAGCATGGTGCAGGTGGTAGCAATAAGGCCTAGACCTTTGAGTATTCTGGGGTCAAGCATAACCTGTGTCATGTCAGTATTGACACAGCCCTCTTGACTGTGGATCAACTTGCCAAAGTTGTACTGGCAACTAGTACTGGAAGTGGGGCTGATTGTGACAAAGACTAAATACCTGTGGGTTTTATAATTAATGTATCCAATTAACAAGGAGGTCTCTGCCGAGAGAACAATTTACTTTCCATATGAATGTGCTTCTCGACACTGTTCTGGATCCTGACTCCCTTAACTGTGAATATGTCATTTTGCCTTGCAGGGGCAGCTTTAATCTGTTGTAGTGAGAAACACTGCTACTTTCCCCCTTATGATTCATTCAAATCTCCTTACATTTTGATTGTGAGGTGCTCAAGTCTTTCGTTTGTGTTCTGCTCTGCATATTCTGGCCTGAGGCCTCTGGATTGCCAGTGTAATAGAAATTGCTGCTATTAGGTAAAATAGGGGCTTTTGCAGATACCTGCAAAGAAAGGAATCACTTATTACAACACTGATTAGGTAGAATAGATGGTGGTTTTGTAGTGTTAACAGACTGAAGGAGGAGTGGAAAAAAGTGAGGTGTGGGAGAAAGGATCCAGATAAGGAGTGAAGGGGTAGGAATTAGAGGTGTTTTGCTTATCTTTAAGAAAAGGGGCTGTGTTTGCAAGACAAAGACTCCCAGTTGTTTAGAAAATAGTAAGTATGGTTTGAAATGTTACAGCTGAGGCCATCTAAAGAGCAACTGCTGCTAAAAAGTGTGTTCCTGCTCTTTTATTCTTCACCAGTGCCAAATTTGGCATTTGCAAGACTCTAGAATGAATCAGTCTAAGGAATTAAACTGGTGAGAAATTATCAAGAGAAAGGAAGAATACTTCATTGGCTTTGCTGCCCGACATAATATGTACTGGGAGTAGGCAAACCCCAGAAGGGCTGCATGATGGGTGATGAGGCTACAGGGAGAGGGACGTGCTTCCCATTGGATTGACTTTGATGCAGCCTGAAAAGGCAGCTGAAGACCTCAGATAATAGTTGCAGCTGTGTTGAACAGCTTTTTATGAAGTGCCAAACAAGAACACTCTCCTGTGAGTGGTTAAAATTATTAATATGCAATTTCTCCCTAAGGCTAGGGATAGGAAATCTTTCAGACAGTCATGAAACTGTGCTGGCTTTGTAATTAAGTTACTGTCTGCAGGATGGTGCATGCTCAGATAACGAATGGGCAGGTGCATTGCTGCTTGAAATGTTTCAGCAATTTCTGAGATTCACAGCCAGGACTGGGCTACTTCTGAAGTGCTGAAGCAATAAATGGTAGAATCCACCTACTTGCAACCTGATGACATAATGAAGTGTGCACCCCATTCAGGTGATCTTACTGCTTTTGAGCTGTTGACAGTTGTCATTATTAATGACTGTGTCTTAATTTCAGCAGGGCCATCCTGCAATATATGGATGGAGAAAGACTAGGAACATCTGACACATAATTGAGAGAGGATTAGGAATTCATAAAACCGGAAGACCAAGAATTAAATCCTTTCATATGATGCTAAGCATGTCATCTGCACTTCAATAGGCACTTAGTCTTAGGAGAGTATCCAAAGCTTCCTTAGGCATATTGTGATTAGAAGGGGAGGAAATAAAGCCAGTGCTTCTGAAGTCTTAAAATGAGATTTGAGAGATGTTTTCTCTAGCATTATTGGCTTTTATTTTTTCAGTGTATTCAAATCTGAGTCCACTGCAGCAAGAAAGATCTACCAGCAAAAACTCCTCAGCAAGTGTTACTGCTTCAGGCGAAGGAGGTGATCAAAGTAGAGGTAGGAATTTCAAATACTATACCTCTGAGACTACCTCACCTTCCAAGCCCCTGGTGTATCTCTGAGCCGTAGTGCCAGTGGGTGAATGCGTGTTCTATAGAAAATGGACATCTGCAGGTAAAAATTCTGTTTTTCTTTGGTTACTCAGGGCAGGATGTCAGAGTTGAGTGATGAAGCCAGTGAGTCGGAGCTGCTGAGCCGCAGTCTTTCCATGTGGCATGGGGTCGGTCAGATGATCTGTCGGGAAGAGCTGGATGTTCCTCTGGACTTGCATACGGCTTCCTCTGTTGGCCAGTATGAAGTGGTGCAGGAGTGTATTCAGCGGTAAGGAGGGGCTGGGGAGGGCACAGCTCTGTGGTTACTTGCTGCCAGTTACGGTTTTTCACTGGCTGCTGTACAGCTTGGTCTAACACTGCCGTGGGAGCACATCGCTGGAACTCCCAAGGGGTTCTTAGGCACAAAGTTTCAAGGGGCAAGTCTGCTGATAAAAACTATCTCCTTAGTGATTTGGTGGAAGTTGTGCTAGAGCTGGTAGGAATTCTCATGCAGGCTTCAGTGCTAGAATTCTTTTCAGCCTTCTTTTGAGACAATGATGGTAACAAGAGGCTGCAGGAGCCTACTGTGATCTACAGCTCCAGGACAGTAGTTCAGCTGAATTCTTTTCTGTTATTTAGTGGAGATCTGGATTTAAATAAGAGGAATTGTGGTGGCTGGACTCCACTAATGTATGCCTCCTACATTGGCCATGACACCATTGTGCACCTACTGCTGGAAGCAGGAGTGAATGTGAACATCCCAACACCAGAAGGGCAGACGCCGCTCATGCTGGCCTCCAGCTGTGGAAATGAGAGTGTTGCTTACTTTCTTCTACAGGTGTGTATTCCATAAGTAGGTAAAGCCACAGTACATGGTTTAAATGCACAGGATAGGGTTCTCTGCCAGTTGCAACCAAAGTGTGCAATTTGTGTTCTGTTGCAAGTTCAGCTTCCTGACAGGGGTTTAAACTCTCTTGATATCACAGTGCAGAGGGGCAGTGGTTAAAAGACCCAGCAGAGGGGTTGCAGTAAAGAACATTCTCTGTTCTCTTGAAGCAAGGTGCAGAGCTGGAGATGAAGGATATTCATGGTTGGACTGCCTTATTTCACTGCACCAGTGCTGGACATCAACAGATGGTCAAGTTCTTGCTGGACAATGGGGCAAACGCCAACTGCAAGTAAGGAGGAATCTGTGACTTAATTTCTCAAAAGATACCTCATTTTGCATAGGGAAGCAACAGTTGGCATCGTAACACAAATATGGGCAGGGAGAACATGCCTGCTTTTGTTTTTCCTGTACCCTAGGAAGTATGGCATGCTCTGTTAGCTGATACAAGGACAGGTGACCTGCAAACTGAACTGTGAAGTCTGCCCATGTTGTCACTGTTTATTTAACTAAGATCAAGAGAAATTAGATTCACTGCTTGTTTAATGATGGCCTAAACTCTGAAAGCGAACAGGTGCAACACCTTCTGAACTCAAGTGTGCTTTACAAGTCTATTGAATTTTCTGTGTATTTCAAGTTCAGTTTGGGGTTTTTTGAAGTGTGCAGTGTGTTCCTGTGCCTTGGGAACTGCCTGTACATTTCTGCATATTGAATTGCCTGAGGTCAACAAGAGGCTTTTGCTTTGTTAGCTCCTGCAAAACTGATTTTGCCATTGAAAGGCAGATCTGCAACTGGAAGAGTAATCTTGTTGCTACACAGCCAATAGAGTAATGCTTACTGAATCTCCTCTGGGAGTTTTACTGGGCTAGACCAGAGTGCAGTAGAACAGTGAATTTTGTGATCAGCTGAGGGTAGAGGCTGGAGATGCCCTATTATGATATGGCGAAGGCTGCAGCATTTTTCAGCTTTGATTATCCTAGTCCATGTGTGCGTGTTTGTTCTCTCTCTAGGGAGCCAGTGTATGGATATACGCCTCTGATGGAAGCAGCTGCTTCTGGCCATGAGATAATTGTTCAGTACCTTCTCAATCATGTAAGTGTCTAGGCAGTTCTCTGTAAAGCTGAAAATCTGTGGTTCCAGCCCTCAGAGGAAGAACCACAAATTTGACACTTAGTGTTGTGTTTGATCCTTGATGACAGTTACCCCTGAAGTCTCCCAGACTTCCAGGACTCTTCTCAAAGTATCTGCTTTCTGAAGACTAATACTCTGATTTTACACTGGCCTTGCACAAATAGGAGTTGGATCTGACTGTCCAGGTTTAACTGAAAGACTGAATTAGAAAACTGCTAAAATGGTAGTCTCCATATTATGTTTACAGGCTTGCATGCTCAGGCTAGTGAGCATCTTGTGCATGCTTATAAGCCTTTGGAGGCAGGTCTCTCAGTGTTAAAAAACGTGGGCTTAATATCCCATTTAACTGGTCCAGCTTACTTCCAGAAGGAGGCAGCAATGCAAAACATTTTTCAGATAAAACAAACTAATGCCCCATGGCAATTGCACAGGAGCCATATAGCTGGGCTGCTTGGCATTCAGGGATTAACAAGATTGGATAACTAGAGAGACAAAGAGGTGTTGGTGAAGCTTGAACTTCCTATCAAAGGTGAGCCTGTGTTTCTGATGGAGGAACAAAGACAATTCTTTAGCTGTTTTGAATTTTTGTATGTAGTGCCCTCTGCTATGTACATCTTAAATGTGTATTTCTTTTCTATAGGGAGTGAAGGCAGATGTCAGAGATAATACTGGAGCCACAGCACGGACACTGGCTATGAAGTATGGACATACAAAGATTGTGGGGCTGATAGATTTGCACGCAGCCCCAGTGCCCAAGGTCTTCTGCAGGGGTCCAGGTAAGAGAGGTGTTTTAGCTTGTTCATTTTAAGATAGAACCTGAAGAGAGGTGTTTATACTTTGAAAGTGTGTTGCTGTGTAAATGGGGTAGTACTAGCTGGTCTGTCTTAGAAATTCCAGCATTTCTGAGGATGGAAGAGGCATGGTCCCAACAGTGGGGTGTTTTTGTCTGCTGGCTCTTTTATGACCTAGTTAAATGATTTCACCCTCCTCCTTTTAAACTAACCTAGTTAAACTTTTCACCCTCTCTTTTTATTTCCCACTGCATTTATAAAACAAAGTAGGTAAATTAATTACTATGCTGCTAACAGTCTGTGTCTGAACTACAGGAAAATATGAAGAGCTGAGTTCCTCAGATGAATCGTGTTCTGCTCCCCAGAGACAGAGACCTGTTCGTAGGACCAAGGGTCCCAGCATCCACGATGGGCCCCAGGCTTTGGCTAAGATAACAGCAGTTGGAATTGGGGGAAAGAAGCAGTCTCGCTATGGTGAGAATAGTTAAAAGCCTAATTGAGAGTCCTTTGAGGTCTTAAATGTATTGTAGCTATTTTTGTACCAACAATTTCCTTTCATCTAGGATTCATGTGTGGTTTGTACAAACAAAGATAGTGAACACCATCATACAAGGCTGTCCCATCTCTGGTTTAAAAAAAAAAAAACCACCCTTGAACTCTTTTGTCAGGGCTGGATATTGATGGGTGGAACAGTTCTATGGAACAAACACTGCTTTTACCTCAGTTACTGTTCCCCTGACACTTGAACAGTCTAGCTTCCCTTTTCAAGGTAGGCTCAAAAGTTTGAGAACCCTTCTCAAGTTGATGACAGAGGAAGTGGTCACACAGGCCAAGAAATCACTGATCACTAAAGTGAACTCACTGCTTCTGGTAGACCTGTCAGTTTTGTCTTCCATGATGTTTGAAATACTACTAAGAATGAGATTACAAAACCCTTGCAATAGGCCAAGAGAAAGATGATCCCAGTTCAGATATCAACCCCTGGATGCAGTGGTATGAGTTTTGTTTTTGTGTGCTTGTGTCACAGCCATAGGTGTTTCTGAGACTGGTTACCTAGTTGTCTAGAATAACCAAGAATATGGACTTAAAAGCATGTTTAAAGTTTGGTTGATACAGGTACGTGTTATCCCACAGGCAGTGACTATGGAAATGGTGCTGTCCGCTGCTTAAATGGCAGTGGGATGCTGCTAGTGTTGTAACACAGATGCAGAGGGGCTGGTTTTACAGGGTGTGCTTGGCTGGGAATGGGACATAGCTGACACCTTGCTTTCTTCAGCAGATGCTTTTCCCCATTAGATAACTTGAGTATGAAGAGGAGAGGAAATGCTGAAAGCTGCTATTTAAGGTGCATCTCTGCTATGAGGCTCTTTCCTCTGACTTTCTTGTTTTTCAATGCAGCCATCTAAAGTACAGCTAATGTGTGTTTGTGTGCGGGAGGCTCTAGGCACATGCATTTCCCAGTTCTTATCTGTGCTTTTTAGAATGAAACCTGCTAGTAGAGAAGGCAGTCTCTTCTCTTGATTATTTTCAAATCCTGGAGTGGGTGCTTGGAGCCTCTCTGGTAACTTGCATAGTACCTAATCTTTGTTCTCTTTTCCTCTTGCACACAGAGCAGGTCCCTCCTCAGGGCTATGTTACCTTCAGTGATGATGGCAGCTGTGAAGCAGGTGATATCCGGAACCGGGATGTTACCTCTCCAATTAATGAGCAAGATGTGGAGAGCAGCAGCAGCAGAGGTAAGTCATTGTTTCAGAAAGCAGTCTGGCTTGTAGTGCGCACCTGGATGTGAGATATGAGCCCTTGGCTTGCACTTTCCTTTCCCACTATGGTGTAGAGAATTGGAGAGTATCTCATGAGGAAAGGCTGAGTGAGCTGGGATGGTTTAGCCCAGGGGCCCGCAAACTTTTTAAACAAGGGGCTGGCATGTGGATGAAGTGGCAGGAAGTCATCTGTGGCTGCTTGGCTTCCCCCAACCCCTGGTGCGGGGGCGGGTGTGTGTGTCTGTAAATACCAGGGGTCGTATCCGGCCCGTGGGCTGTAGTTTGAGGACCCCTGGTTTAGCCTATGGAAGAGAATGCTCAGTGGGCATCTCACAACTTGTACTGATAATGTGAGGGGAGGGTGCAAAGGAGATGGAGCAGATGTCTTCAAAGCATCTTGTGTCATGAGTGCTGCATATGAAGCCTTGCTCTTGGTTTCTCCTTTACACTTCCAGCAGGTTTTGCTGGCAATAGTGTAGCAAAAACAGCACTGAGTGTAAGGAAGTTGAATCTCAACTTTTTCCCTTTTCCTTGCCAGAAGATAACGTGTTCTTCACCAACAACTTGGCAACCATCAGGAGCAGCAGCAGCAGCAGTGAATGCCTCACCAAAGCCCTGGGAGTCAGCAGTGAAGGTTCCCTGGAGAGCAATGAGGTGGAGGTTTCAATTTTCCTTTCTCTGCCTTCAGCTTGGCCAGTGCTGTCACCCCTCCACAGTCTGCTATGACTCTGCCTCTGCAGGAGGCTGTAGTACCAGGCTGGATGAGGAAAGGTAGTATTGCAGGGGTGAAAAAAACAATTTCCATATTTGAAGGTGATGGATTGGCTTGTTTGATCTCCAACTAGGACCCAACTCTTAGAGCATGTTCACTCTAGAGTAGGTTGTTGATGACTGGTCAGTAATTCTTAAGTTCTCTCCAGCTTCTGAACTGTGCAGGTTTCTAGCTAGGTGATGGTCAAGAAAGGATGTGACTTGCTAGAGCTTGATCAGTCCTTGAACCTGCCAAGATAGCAGGCAGTATAGTAAGATTTAGAGAAGGACAGCAGTACTGCATTGGCATGCCTGAAGTACAGAAAGGGGAGGAGGTCACAGCTCACATGACTCAAGACACAGCTCTGGGGCTGAGGTACAGAAGGATGATATAAGTGGAACACGAGCAAAAGTCCTCTGTATCTTGAGGAGCTTCTTGCAGGTAGAATCTCAGTGCACTGTATTGGTTCAGGGAGGATTCAGCATTGCTCTCTGCTCTGGTATGTTGCTTCCTAAGCCAGGAGCTCAATACCATTCTGTGTTACCATGCTGTTATCTTCAGAGTGACTAGACTCAGCCCTTCCTAGTAATTGCTAGTCTTTGCTGCCTCTGTGGACCACTGCCTGGCTTTAGAAGTTGGGACTTCGAGTCTGTATTTGTTAGCTGTAGTGATCCTGACATCTTTGCGCTTTACATTTTGTAGGTTTTTTCTTTCTTTTTCAGGATTCTGACCATGCAAACAGTCCCCCTAGTCGGAAACAAGCCAAGAGTTTTAAGATCAAGAACCGTTACAGCAACAGTGATAGTCAGTGGACCCACTGCCCAGGGAAAGCTGAGGGCTCTAGTCAGCACCTGATCCTTCCTGAGCCCCCTGCCTATACAGGGCCCCAGGTAAGTACACACTGAAAGTTGTCTCTGAAGTAATGCGGACAGTGTCGAGCATGGGAGGTTTTCCCAAGGTTGCTTAAGCTGCTTTCTTGGCCTTCTCAGTTGAAAGGGAAGTTGTCACCAAAACCCCTTTGATACTAAACCTCTGCCCAAACTTCCATGCTCGTGAAACAGCACTTTCTTGTACAAAGAACTGTTTGCTTAGGTGTTGCTGTTGCTTGGAGTGGTATTCTAGAGCCTTCAGGCCTGTGGCTGTGCTACCTAACATGGCTGTGGTGTGGGCTAGGGGAGGTGTTGGTGTGTCTTTCCCCTCTGCGTTTGTTATGAGAGGCAATGGCTGCAGCAGACAGGCCAGTCCTGTTGTGTGACTGGAGAAGGGCAGTTAACCAGGGGAAGTCATGGTTGCTGCTAGAACCCAGAAGGGCCTTACAGCAACATTGAGGAAGCACATGTTTATGATTAAGAGAAATGGTAATGCTTTTGTTTGTTAAGGCATAAATAAGTTTGTTTTGCATGGGCTGCAGGACCTGGCAACATTCCTTGAGCAGATTGGGTGCCTGAAATATCTGCAAGTGTTTGAGGAGCAAGATGTTGACCTCCGGATCTTCCTGACCCTCACAGAGAGTGATCTGAAGGAAATAGGCATCACGTGAGTGTCTGTAATGTAGCTCTCATCTTTCCCCTTATATACTGTGCACGTGATCTGGTCAGGAAAGTTTAGCTAGTGAGTAGTTTTCTGTTCTGGCCATCTCTGACACAATTTTGATATCCCCTAGTTTTTGGCTGTAACAGACTCCTAGTTTTGGAGGTGCCTTGATGAAACCAGGAGACTGCAGAGGTCCTCACGGGATCCCATTGGGCCTAGGGACAGGTGGTGTGCAGTGTTTGGTCCCTGACAGTTTGCTGTTCTCCCACCAGTCTGTTTGGACCAAAGAGGAAGATGACTTCTGCCATTGCCCGATGGCACAGCAATGCTCGGCCACCCAGTGATGCCCTGGAGCTGGCCTATGCGGACCGGCTGGAGGCTGAGATGCAGGAATTGGCCATTCAGCTGCATAAGGTACGAGGTCTGCCATGAGCTGCTCAATGCCTTGTCACATGTTACACTGCAATAAGTGATTGGTAGCATATTTTTATGTTGTGCCTCTAATAGCTTGGGGTAAAGGAAAAGACATAACTTTCAGTGGATACACTTGGTGTCAAGTAGATCAGGTAACATGGTAAGTGCAGCTTATCCACTCCTCTGCTCCATGCTTGTGAAGCCTTTGTCTGTTTCCCATCTACCCGAGAACTAAAAGGGCAAGTGGGAGGAACTGAATACCTACTCTTTTTCAGTAGTGTTATTTTTATGGTGAAGTTGTACAGCCAGTAGTGAACAGACATCAGTTGATTCAGGAGATTTGGCCTACTGAGTATCTTTGCAAATGGAGAGGAAGGGGGAATTGTGACTGTGGGGCTGGTCTTGATGTGGAGAGAAACTATTCAATGTACGAGCCTTATCCAGCTTCCTTTCTCACTTGGTTGGGTGCACTTTCACAGGAACCCTCTGGCTGCCTAAGCCATTGAAGTGGCCGAAACTCCAGGGATGTGTCGGAGTAGGCACGTGTGTGTGATGTACAGTATTTCCAGTCTAATCTTTTCTGCTCTGCTGTAGAGGTGTGAAGAGGTGGAGGTGATGAAGGGCCAGGTGTGCCAGGAGCAGAAGCTGCGTGCAGTGGCTGAGAGCTGTTTGATGGAGCGGGATGAGACCTGGAATGCTATTCAGTGCCAGCTCAGAGAGGCTCAGGCCATCACCAAGGATGCTGGAGTCCTGCTGGATCAGATCAAGTAAGCTATTCCTAGGAAATGGCACTGAGGCTACTGGGAAATGGGATTTGGGCCATACAGATATCAAAGGTCACATTGGTGGTCTTACAGGTGCTTCTTGGGGTAAGGCAGGAGAGTTCATCAGGCATCTGAACCCATTTTGGATCCTGCCTGACTTTCTCTAGTGGAAAACCACAGTCACATGAGCAGATATGCATCTGATTAAGGCTTCATAAACTAAAAGAGCCTGACGTTTCAGAGATGATGGGTGCTCTAGTTTCAACTAAAAGGAACCAAAAGGTTAAGTGCTTGCTTTGTGCTTACATGAGACCCAGTGACCAGGGTATAACTTGGTGATTGGGTGAATGCAGGAAAGCATTTCTAACTTCCAGAGCACACCAAAGGACTTGCCATGTCTTGCCCTGGCTCTTTCTCGCAACTCTGACACCTAGCAGAAAAAGCTGCCCTGTTCAGTTGTGCCACTGCCTTCGAGTTCTGTCTTCCCCTGCCTCCCAGTATACCTTTTGTTGCCTTTGTGGTGCTTTTTTCCTAGTCCTGCTTGGACTCCTGTCATGGACTCTGTTCTGTCCACTGACAGAACAGACAGGTCCTTGAAGGTGGCATTAATCCTACTGCTTATGGATCCTAGCCTGACAGTGCATGTGGTCTGCTCACTACTAACCCAGGTTGAACTGGGATTGGCTTTCAGAAGGACAGCAGAGCAAAATATTCCCAAGGGGAATATTCCTATTTTGCAAGGGGCAGAGCACTTGTCTTTTTCCCTGCGACTGTGGAACTGAGGCTGCCTGGTAGAAGGGCCCTGCCATGCTCTGCAGATACACTGTTCGAATTGATATGATGATGATGGCCAGAGAACTTTATGTGCCTCTTGCTTTAACGTGATGCCTGTCCTGAGGTAGCTTCATTTGCCCATTAGAAACCTTGGATCAGGCTTGAATCTCTTATAAGCCAGGCACAGCCCCTGGCTTGGGCTTTTTTCTGCTCACCCCGCCCCCTCCTTCTCTTCTCCCCCCGCAGCTCCTCTGTGGACAGGGGCAGAGATTGCTGTGGAGATGGGGCACAGTGGAGAGCGCCCTGAGCTTTGTCTGGGGCACGTCTTCCTCTTCCTGGGAAGGAACAAGGAGCAGTTTGTAACCCAGGGCGTTAGATGCGGTCCCTCGGCACCCCAAGCAGGTACTTGCAGGATGTAGGAGTGCACAGACTGGTATGTTGTTCCAGGAAGTGTCCCTGTGCACTTCTGATGGGCTTTGTCTTGTTTGGCAGATCGTGTCAAGCAGAGCTGTCCTCCCGGCTAACCCAAGATCAGGCTGTCGGCAGAGTGCTGGACACAAAGGTGCAGCTGAGAACTGGTGAGAGCAGGCGGCCTGGTGAGCGTCCAGGTAAGGAAGACCTTATCAAACTATGAAAATGGGTGCAAGGGGTGGGTATGCAGCAGGAGACCCCACAGCGAGCCATGTGCTTGTCTTGAAAGGATGAAGTTAAAAGAGATTTGGAAAGTAATCAGCAGCCAAACCCTCTAATTTAATACGAAAAAATCTTGCTCAGGGAAAGCATTTGGAACACTTGGGTCACATGGATTTCAACGGCAGCAGAGTTGCTCAGCAACTTCTAATTCTTAGCAAATGGGAAACTTTGGGGTCTAGCAGGTGTTTGGCTAAAAATGGGCAAAGTCGTAGTATGGGCACCCAGTGGCAGCCCTGCTTCATGGGCCTGTGGCTTCCCCTGCCTGCACTGCACATGTGGGCACCTTGGGTGCATTACTGCGCTGTGCACTAGGGCAAGGTCTGAATGGGAAGCCATGGCTAGTTTCCTGACCCCATCTGGGCGTTTGTGCTGTTTGGTCAGTGGGACAAACAGCTGTACGTGGCTGGGCAGGCTTGCCCCACCAGCTCCTTATGAGGAGTTAGCAAATGATCCCACTGCCTGTGACATGCTTCCAGAGATGTGCTCTTTGCTGCTTGTGTTGTAAAAGTGAGACAAAGAGAGATTCAGCTGACTTCTGTCCACTCAACTTAATCCTTTTGAGATTCTCTTAATATATGGTCCAGCCAGTGAAGGGAAAAAATATTCCTAAGTGGCAGAATTGCTAGTTAAAAACCCCTCAGTTCTTCCCATGTGACTCAGAACCTCTAACTGGAAGTATTTTGGATGTGGGTGCTTCACAGCAACACCAAACCCTTGTCTCTGCCTCTGTCACAGAGGGCATGCAGATTGATTTAATGTGCAGTTCCTCTTTCTTGCAGTGCTGGAAGGGTGGCCACCTTCCTTGAAGTCTCTGAGCTTGCCTGAGCTGTCAGCTGTCCTAGAGGAGTGTGTGGGAGAAATGGGTAAGGTGGGGGAAGCTGGAGGGGAGGTGTGGCTGGGCAGGTTTTGATTATTTGGCGGTGGTGGTTTGGAGGTACCTAACAATCCCCTCTCATTCAGGGAAGTGTCCAGGCTCAAAAGTTGGTGCTGGAACTTTCTTGCACTTCCTCTCACAGCAGATCTTGGGCTCTGTCTCATCCTCTGCTGACAAGTCCAGGCTGAGAGAACAGGGGGATGTGGCCCCTCGCATCCCTCCTGCTGAGTGGTCAGAGTAGCTTGGGAAGTGGTTCTCGAAGCCTGTGTCCTGTTTTCATGATGACAGGAACTTGTTCCAGCACCGGGCAGTCGGAGTAGTCACCTGGTTTTGGGCCCTGGAAGCTGCAGGGGAGAAGGCAGCATGAAGGGAGGGTAACAGTGGCTGAATACAAACTGCAGCCTGTTCTTTACTGCTTGCTGACCTATTGCTAACACTGATTTTTCCTTTTGGTTTGCCCTCAGGAAAAGCTCTGCAGACTGTGATTCAAAACCTTCAGAGGCTCCAAGCCCCAGGGCAAAGTGGGCAGAGCTGGCTAGAGCCATAACAAAGCAGGAGGGTGAGTGGGAACTACTGACAACCACTGAGGGCTATGGCATTGAGGGGGGTGTCGTTCCTCACAGCAAGTATCAGCCATCTGCTGCGTGTGCCCAGTGCTTGCTCATAGCCTGCACACTGAAGCTGTGCTCCAATTAGTCCTTGTCTGACCTCTGGCTGGTTTTCCCTTTGGAAAATCCTTAGTCCCCTTTTCTCTGTCCCACTGAAAGGGTGACTGTCCTGCTTTTTTTTTTTTCCTGGTGGCTGCAGGAATACTGACGTCGGGTGACTGTTCCACCCGGAAGCTGAGTGTGCCTGGGAGAATGAGCGCGAGGGCTGTGCTGGCAGCACTGCAGCTCTGCTGTGAGTGCCGCAGCAGCTGGCAGATGCGTGGAAGAAGGTCTCAGCCATCAGAGAACATGCCTGGAGAACAAGGGACAGCAGAAGACTACCACCCATCAGCTCTTTGCGTCTGACTGCTGTCTCCCAGGACCATTGCTGTTCATGCCAAAAGGTTAGGTTAAGAGGAGAAGCACTGAGCCCAGAAGTTTTATCTGCCTTAACCTTCCTGCAGCCCTTGTCATTCAGGGCTGTATGGTGTTAGAGAGTTGAGTTACCCACAGCTATCAATTAACTATCCTTCTCTGCATCCCATCCTCCCCAAGGCCTCTGACGCTTGCCCTGGGGCTCCTTCTATGCCATGATAGGCACAGAAGATGTAACTTGGGCAATAAGGAAGGCAGGTTTGTTGGGAATGGGTAAAGTGAATAGACTTTGTAACATTTGGGTTGGAGCTGCAGCAACACTCATGCAGCCCTGGTCTCCAGCTGGAATGTCTGTTCTACTGCCATCCCAGATCTGTGCTTCAAAACCTCTCTTTCCAACCAGCCCACCCTGGTTTGGTTCAGATTCTTGCCATCCTCAGGCCTTGTTTGGGGTTGTTTGTGATGATGTTATTCAGTCCCAAAGAACTCGTTTTTGTGGTAAATGCCTTATGGCAGAGACTCTGTCATCCTGGTTTGTCAGTGCCAAGATCCCAACACTGACAGCAGTTGCGAGGCAGATGTTTCCCTGGAAGGACTTGAAAGAACACAGGGCTTGAGACTCTTCGGTCTCTTGTGCCTCTGGCAAGCAGCAGCGTGCCAAGGCAGGCAGAACAGGAACTGAGGGGTAGATCTGTCCCACATGGGAGGTGGGCAAAAGAAATAGCATCCCAGATGTAGCTGTGGTGCCAAGCTTTGGTCCTCAACCACTGCCTGACTTTGATTTCCAGGCTTTAGTGTTGGGAAATAGTTCTGCTGAGACATTCTTGTGTTGATGGTGTGGGTGTTTTCAAAGGGCAGGCAGTGTAGGAATAGGTTGCCTCCCCAGAGACTGCTCCATCTTTTGGAGCTGGATGAGTAGCCATGAGGGCTCTGGTGATGGTTATGTTGGTGTAAGATGGTTTCCTGTGGGTATTGGCCTGGATGAGTCTGGAAAAGCCTCTTTAGAAAGAGGAAGAAACTGTGTGTTCCTCCTGATTTTTGGACCTTAATCACAGATGCCAAAATAGAAAAATCCATTCTGACTCCATCCTTTCAGTTAGTCATCCCTTCTGATCAGCTGCCCAAGGCCTTTTAGGCAGACTTGAAAGCTGGCCTGCATTTGATGAAAGTGCCATCTAGTCTGACTGTCCCACTGAACTGGTGTATCTGTGCTTCCTGGGGACAGTCCTGAGACAGGTATGGCCCACCCTGATGTGAACCTGCCTTGCTGGCAGCTTGTACCTGCTCAGCTGTGGGGCGCTGCTTTGTACTTGTGTTTAACTCTTAAACCAAACATGACACGGTATTTTTTTTTTTCCATCTTTAGCAAATGACATGGGTGCATGCACGTGTGTCTGGCACTAGCTGTGCAGCCAGCGGTGGGACACGGCTGCAGGAGGTTACACCCTGAAGAATTTAGTTTTGGTGAGGAGTCAGTTCTCCTCGGGCAGCATCCCTGACAGCTTCTCAGAGCATTGAGGCTGTGCTGGGAAGAGTGTTTGGGGCTTTGTCCTTCATTCCCTGTGGCTGGAGGAAGGGTGGGAAGCACCAAGGCAGTTTGCATTCCCCCTCCCTAACCTTGGCAGAGTGTCTGGCTGCACTAGTACAGGGGTGTCAGTGCAGTGTGCCTTGGCAAGCCAGACTGGAATTTAAGGCAAGGTGTCTGTGGGGCAAGGAGAGAAGTTTTAATAGAAGAAAAAAAAAAAACAAAACCCACCCAACCCCAAAAACCAAGTGAAAGGGCCTGGGAGCATGTGGAGAGCGAGGGAAGCCCTGGCTCAGCAATGCCTTCAGAGCTGAGTAGGCTGTGCGCAGGAAAGCGGATGGTTGGAAGCAGAGACTACACAGTCTCGGGCAGGGCTGGCTTTGCTAGGTCGCAGGGTTGAAGAAAAGGCTTTTCTGCAGGGTAAAGTGGTACATCCTATAGACTGTAATGCTTGAGGGCCTGG
The DNA here is from genome assembly GCF_015220075.1 of Falco rusticolus. Classification (NCBI taxonomy): domain Eukaryota; kingdom Metazoa; phylum Chordata; class Aves; order Falconiformes; family Falconidae; genus Falco; species Falco rusticolus. The sequence continues at coordinate 38,184,976 of NC_051190.1, forward strand.
GAAAAGGCGTAGCTGAGAGATGCTGTGGTGTATTATAAGGAGAGCCCCACAGAAGATGTGCTGCAGGAGCCCGGATGTAAAGGCTTAAAAGGGTGCTGGAGGAGCCCAAAGGGGACACCAGGGAGGGGCTTTCTATAAATAGTGTTTCCCTGAGGCAATGCCTTAAATGGAGCACTTAAAGCAGCATTTGTTGCTGAAAGGGTGGCTGTGCAGGCAGCAGGGAGTCCGGTGCTACCCTAAGGCAAGCTGTCCAGATAAAATAGTATTTGCTGACTTGGATAAAATAATAAAAACTGAAAACCTGTTTCTGCTGTGTGGGTTTCTCTGGAGGGAGCTGGTGTAGTAGAATCATGAAAACATCACTTATTTCAGGACAACTGGAAAACCTACAGTATTTGCCAGCTTCTCCCAGGTGCTGAGGCGTCTGATCCATGGCTTCTCTGCCCTGCCTGGCTCCTCTTGGAGGTGACATCCTTGCAGCACTAACTGGGTAGGTGATGCAGGGATTCATGTGACCTGGCAGTGCTGGAGTTGCAGAGGAATAGCATAGGTAATTAACTGTGTGCTCTTCTGAGGCCTCAGCTCTTTCTTTCCTAGCTGGGGGTTGCCACTTTTGCCCCCACAAGGTCCCAGCTGCATGGCAGAAGTTGTCTCTGCAGTAATTCAGAAATGAGTTGAGGCCCTGTTGAGTTGCATGCTGATATTTTCCCCTTGGCATGAAGTACTGATGTGCCCAGCTCTGTGCTGAGGCAGTTGGGAGCTGTTGGTGTGACTGTTCTTCTAAACCTCTAAACCTTCTAAACTTCTGCTCTGGCCCTGAGACAGGCAGGCCCTAGGCCACCATGCAGCAGCCATCACGGAAAGCTCTAAATAGGGCAACATGGAAACCTCTTTCTGGTCAAAACTAAAGCTCTTGCTGTATCTCAACACAAATTAAGCTGAGTGGGGGTTTGGACTGATAAGAGTGGAGCAGAGCTGCTCTTGATTCCTTGTGTCCTACAGCCGGCCAGTGTGCAGCCAGGGCTTTCTGTCTCCATAGGCAGTTCTGAGCCTGCCAGAAGAGAACCAGGCACAGCTCCCCTTTCATGCTGGGCTTCAAGGTTCTTGGTGTTGAGAACTGTTAATGTGTCTGTTCTCAGCTCAGTTCTGCACACAGCAGCATTTCGGGGTGCCTGGAAGCCCAGGGGCCAGTGCTCAGCAGGGAGGCTAGCTTAGATCTCAAGAAGAGGGCCAGCTTTCTCCTCCCGAGGCAGTGCACCCATGGGTGCTAGGTTGCTGGAGCCTGCGGTACCCAGTACAGAGCAAAGGAGCATCCAGACAGCAATCCCAGCTTCTCACCAGGAGAAGCTACCCGCTTCCTTGGTCTGCAGGCAATGGCTCTGCTGGTACCACAGCTGGTGTGTGATTTGTGTCACTCTTTGTGTTATTCATCCCCATTATATTGTTTTATTTGGCTACTGTTCTCCTTGAGTAACCTGTAATGGAATCCCAGGGAGGGGAGCACAGTGCTACCTTGAGCCAGGGGCTCTGGCTGCTTGTTTAATGCCCCCATAACTGGGGGGGGGTGTGAGCTTCAGTGCAAATCAGTGCCCTTGTGTAGACGTTAGATGAATTTACCTCAGTACCCAAGAGCTGTTCGCCTCCCTCGGAGCAGACAGAAGCAGCATGCTCTGCTTGCTGAAAAATAAATGTTTATTTACATCTGAAAAGAGAGTTAATGTGTAAAATGGCCTCACAGGGGTTGCATCAGTCCAGGAAAACTCCTGTATGACACTCCAGCCTTGAACCCTGCTGCAGCTGAGCTTGGCACAGTGTCTTTCCGTGCTCAAGGCAACCCTCCTTGAGGTGCTGCAACTACACCAGGCTCCCGGTAAGCAGAGGGAGGTGGAGAACCACCTGTGTCCACTTGCATGTGGTGGAGAGTAAGAGCTGCTTTCTGCTTCCAGGGTGGCCCTTTCACAAGGTAAAGCATTGCAGCGTAGGGACAGTGGGCTCTGCAGCATCTGCCTCGCTGCTGAAGGTAACAGCGAGGGGGCTATGGTATCTGCTGCTCCCAGCTCTTGCAGGAGAGCACTGGGAAAGAAGCTGTAAACCAGATGCACCAGCCATGTGTGAACGGAAGTGTTCACGCAGGCTCAGGTGCTTTGCTTGCAGAGGCGTAGGAGTTCCTGGCCTTCCTAGGGTTTGTCCAGCTGCGTGGTGAGGGGGGGCAGCTGATGTGTTGGCACCCTACTGGAAAACAAACATCTTGAACCATGGCTGGGCCCAGAAACGCCCAGCCCTCTGCCAAAATGATTCCTGGCTCCTGCCCCAGAGTTCACAGCTCTTCCAGCCACAAAGAGGGACCTGGCTGGGCCTGGGAGAGGGGAGGTTGGGCTCAGCTCCCAGCGAGCTGATGCTCTCAGGTCCTTCACTCTCCTTGTTTTTCCCCTGCCGCCAAAGGAGAAGCGGTGCTGCCCCTACCACGTAGGGTAAACACAGCAGTAGGTGCTCAAGCACTGTGGGAAGCTACATGCATGCCTGCTGCCTTGGTGCTGCTCGCTGCGAGCGAGGGGCTGGAGGATCTGCTGCTGCAGAGAGGAGGAAACTTGGTGTCTTCTGCAGCTGGAGAGCGAGGAGGGAGGCAGGCACTAATGCCAGGCTCTGCACCAGTGAAGAACGTGGTGAGAAGGTGCAGAAGCAGCACCTCGCTATGAAGAGCTTTGCAGGATGATGCTGGGATGGATGTCTGGGAGCTCTCGGGGTGTTGGTGAGATGGTCCTTGCTTAGGGCAAGGAGGTAATGTCCTGGATCGGAGCTGTGCTGGCACAGCCCAGGGTGCAGCAGGAGGTGTGTGTTCATCTGGGCAGCAGCGCCTGGCTGAGCAGCATCTCCCGTTCCCTGCTGCTTGCCCCCTGCTGATGGCCAGGCTCCCTCTCGCCATGATCCCCTTCCTCAGGTGCCCAGGCTGGTGCGGATGGGAAGGGGGTTTCCACGCGTGTGTCTGGTGGGTGCCAGCAGAGGTAGCTGATGGTGTACAGGTAGCTCAGGCAGCCGTGGAAGGCAGCAGGCACGTCTCCCCACACAGCTCACCGACCCCAAGCAGGGTGAGGCTCTTCCTAGGGGCAGCGATGTCAGGTGAGAGCCCAGGGTGCCTGCCTCCCCCCCGGCCCGCAGCAGGGGGATCCCCTCCAGCAGCTCCGGCGCTCTTGGGTGCGGCACAACCCAGACACGACACCGGTCCCATCCTGGCCATCCTGGGTGGGTGCTGCTGCAGCACGGCTCCCGGCCAGCCCCTCACTCTCCAGCCGGGCCCCTGCACCCGCCGTGGCCGGCAGCCCCTCTCCCTGGCTCTGCGGGGCCAGCTGCCGCATCACTGGGCACAGCAGAGCTCCGGGTGGTCGAGCTTCCAGAGCTGCCACTTCTTCTTCATCTCTGACTTCACCTGCCACAGAGGGGAGAGAGTGGGGGCTCTCCCCTGGCCGTGCCCCCCCCCCCCCCCCCGAGCCAGCAGGTGAGGGGTGGGATGGGAAAGCGACCAGCCAAGACAGGAGAAGCTGCGGCAGGTACATACCTCCTTGTTGGCGAAGCAGTACAGCACGGCCACCAGGAAGCCCTGGGGGGGAGAGCAGGGCAGTGAGCCCCCACTGCCACCCCCTCTCCATGGGCTGGCATGGGCTGAGTGTCCCCAAGGCCATTTCTGGGTGGTTTGGGGGCCAAGGTCCCCCTGCCACCACTGCCTCAGAGAGCACAGGAGGCACCATCACGCACCCAACAGCAGGGCTGGGGGTGGGAGAGCCTGTGTCCCCTCCCTGAGCCCTGCCACAGGCTGAGGTGCCATGGGGAGAGCGAGCTGGCAGAGGGACCCCCCCCCCCCCCCCAACTCTTGCTCCATGGTGCACCCAGGGCAGAGCAAGGACATCGTGCTCCTGCCTCACCTGGAAGGAGTTGAGGAAGAGGGTGAAGAACACCTTGATGTAGCGCAGGATGCCCGTGGTTTGCTCGTCGGTGGCAAAGATGAAGACCACCTCGTGGATCCCAAAGAGGGGGATGAGGGTGAGCGTGGCTTTGGCCAGCCTGAAAAAGTACAAGGGGACCCCTCCGGCAGCAGGTACTAAAAGGCTGGGGCACAGGTGCAGGCAGGGACCAGCTCTTAGTTAATCTCAGGGTGGTTGTTTGATGTTATGCAGGCTGGGGGAGCAGGGGGAGGTGGCGTAGCCCCCAGCCCAGGGAGGATCCCACAACCAGGCACCCCCTCCCTCCCGGCTCACCGCAGCTTGTAGTCTGCGTAGCCCTTCTGGTTGGCACGGAGCTTGGCCAGGATCACCTTGAGGATCCGCATGAAGATCAGCAGGTTGATCTGCGGGGGGAGACAGTGCAGGGGCACACGTAGCCCAGCACACCCACCCCTCACCCCACCCTTAGGGGCCACAGGGGATGACACCCACCCTGTACAGCCAAGGCTGCTGCAGCCTAACACTGCTGGGTCCCAGAGCCACCCTTCCTCCCCTCCCGCTATCCCAAAATCCCGGCTAGGAAGCAACAGGGGCCACCCACAGCTCCCTTTCCTGGGGCTCAGCACAGCCCCCCCTGCACAAAGCCCCACAGCCTGGGGGTTAGCGAGCTGCTCCTGCAAAAAGACCACCCCATGTGCATTTAGCGTGATGTCTCCGAGGCCCACACCTCCCTCCTGGGCTCTGCTGGGAGCTGCCCTGGGGTCGTTGCCCACCCCCCACCTGCCCCCAGAACCAGGAGTCCTCTGAAAGGGCATTGGGGCTGGTGCGTGTCCCCCTACCAGGGAGGCGAGCAGGATGGGGATGCGAATGATCCACCAGTAAGCCATGTTCTCATTCAGTGCCCAGCACCTGCCCAGGGAGACATGGAGAGCAGCACCATCATGCTGTGCCAGGGGGTGCAGGATAAGGCCAAGAGCGTGCCAGCCCCGGCGAGGTGGGTCAGGGACCCACAGCAGTCTCCGTCCCGCACCCCAGCCAAACCGGAACCACAGCGTGGAGCTGAGCATCCCAGTGGGACACCCGTCCCTCCCCACTCACTCCACGTTCTCCTTCAGGTACTTGGCAGCCATCCAGGGCACCACGAACACCACGGGGGTCCCTGCAAGTCACACAGCAAACCCTGTAAAACCAAGCACCCGCCTGAGCGGAGAAACCGGCCCCAGGGCAAGGGACACCGTGGGGACACCCGGGGTCAGCAGAGCCCCCATCCCGCACCCTCCTGGGGCCGGTTTAGGCCATGGTGCTCACCGACACCAGGTACCATTCCCAGCCCCACCGCACCCCCGGGTGGCCCCTACCCCAGCCCAGGTAGAGGTAGAGCCTGTAGTAATTCTTCTCGGAGAAGACGGCCCCAATAAGCAGCTTGTAGAGGTAGATGGCTTCCACCAGGAACCAGTAGTGGTTGGCCAGGATGCAGTACTGCATCAGCACCTGCGCCGCCCGGCACCCCAGTGCCGCCTGCGAGAGGAGACCTGCTGTGTGGCTGGCAGCGTGCCCACGGGGGTATGGGTCCCCCCGAGAGCTCAAGCAGAGGGTGCACGGGCACCCCAAGCATATGGTGCTGCACAAGCACCCCAAGAACTTGTCCACTGGGTGCATGGGCAGCACAAGCACCCCAAGAGCTTGCCCACCAGGTGCACAGGCATCCCAAGAGCTCACCCAGTGGGTGCATGGGCAGCACAGGCAGCCCAAGAGCTTGTCCACTGGGTGCCTGGGGCTGCACGGGCATCAGCACCCAGCTGCGCACCCCTCCCCAGCCGAGGGTCCCCGTGCTGATTGCAGCCATCGAGCAGGGCCCCCCACGGGGCAGCACTTGCCTCATGGCTCAGCAGAGCCTCCCAGTCAGCCACCTGCAACACCTCCATGCCCCAGCGCTTCTCCAACAGTGCGTCCTTCACCATCACCGAGGTCGCCCGCAGCCCGAAGGAGGCAAAGAGGTTGGCATGAATGTAGTTCCTGGTGCAGCGGAGCTTTCTGCCAAGAACAAAAGTGTCAGGGGTCTGGGTGGGTGGTGGGGACACCCCTCAGCTTGGCCATCACCAGCTGGGAAGGATGAGGGGCAGGACCGTGTCCCCATGGCTCTCCTACCTGAAGACAGTGAGGATGAGCAGGGCAGAGATGAGTGTCAGGAGCGACAGCGAGTACCCCACGGTGTAGAGCACCTTGAAGCTCACCATCAGCTGGTGGGCACCCTCCTGCAGGCAAGCACCACACTGGTGAGCCCAGGTGAGCAGCACCCACCTGTGTGACCGGGGTGCCCCTGCCCATCCCTGCCCTGCAGCCAGGCCGGGGCATCCCACCTCCTCGACAGTGGACTCCATCTCCTCCTCACACTGCGAGTAGTCCCGCCAGGGCTGGCTGCCGTTCACTGTCACCCACTGCCCGTCAGCACCGCACCGGCGGCTCACCAGCCCGTGCTTCACTGCAGGCACAAAGCACCAGCGTGTTCCCCGCAGGCTCCCCCAAACCCCTCTCCCGGCACAACGGGTTGGACTCCGCTCAACCCCAAAGACCCTCTTCTCTAGGGCAGGTGTGAGCGGGGCACGAGCTGGCTCTGCTCCGTGCCCCACGGGTCCCCTTAGCCCCGGGTCTGCTCAGGGGTCCCACTCCCCCTGGCAGTGGGCAGGAGGGGAAACCCCAACAGCCTTTTTCCCCCCGGTGGCTCAGCCCTGGCTCCCAGCTGCAGGGTGGCAGAGGGCCATCGTCACCTTTCTCGAACCAGGGCAGGTAGAAGGGGCAGGAGACGTTGACAAAGGTGCCAGGGCTCCCGTCGGGCCAGCAGGCGTACATGTCAAAGGTCCGGTTGCAGAAGAGCCCTTCCAACGGCAGCGAGGAGGGGGGAAAGCCGACAGTCAGACACTGGTGGCACAGCCACGTCCAGCCCCACCACCTCAGCCCATGGCCAGCATCACCCTGAACGGGGCCCTGGTGCCCCCCACCAGCCTCAGCCCCCTGGGGCATCCCAGCCCTGGGCATTGCATATGCGTCGGGGAGACACTCATCCCTCTGTAGGTGACTGATACAGAAGATGCTGGAGGAGGGACAAAAGCTGGTCCCAGCCCTGGCTGTCGCCTAGATCCACGTGCGCCCACATCTGACCCTGAGACAGGGCACAGCCCCGTACCTGCTGGGTAGGGCTCGCTCGCCATCCTCCTCAAGCACTCATCACGGTACCGCATCCACTCCTCGAAGGTCTTCTCCAGCACCCTGGCCCCACCATGCTGCAAGTCCAGAGCCAGGTCAGAGCCTGGGGCCGGCTGCCCACTGGCCTGCCTGCCCCACCATGGCAGCCCCCCAGCCGGCTGCCTGCAGCCCCCCACCACACTGCCACGTGCCAGCACCCTCAGCCTGGGCAGCACCATGCGATGACGCCCAGACTGAGCCTGCTCTCAGTGGGTCAAAGCCCAGCAGCGCCAATCCTGCTGCCCCATGGGCCAGCCCCAGCTTGCTCCTTACTGGCATGGAGGAGAACAGGTACATCCAGGTGAGATGGACAAGGCTCCGCTGGTAGCCAGACCTGGGCATGTCCCTCATGGCTGCCCTCACCGGCCCGTGGCCACTGCTCCCAGCACCGGAATGCGCCTTGGGCTGAGCTGAGGATCCGGATCCTGGGTGAGAGGCGGAGGACTGAGGACAGCTCTGCCCATCACCCGCATCCGTGCGGATGAGGAGAGGAACTCGCTGAGGCAGCAGAGAAGCAGGGTGTGAGGGGCAGCCGCAGCACGTCCTGGGCTGCCACAGCCCCGTCACTGCCCCGCCGGAGCCAAAACCTCAGGGAGCATCAGGCAGGAGCACTAGATCACACCTCTCGGCCAAGCCTTGCCAGCTCCCGCTCCAGCGGCTGGCAAGCCAGGCGGCCGCGATGCTGAAGTGGGAGGAAAGCAAAAGCCATCCCGGTAACCGATGTGACAGCCCCGGTGCCCCCGCTGCTGAACCCGGCAGGCGGCTGGCACCCCACGGGTGGCCTGTTGCCAGTCAGCCCCGGGAAGGGGCCAGGGCCGCAGGGACAAGCCCAGGGGAAGGCGAAGGGATCTCCGGGGGCTCCCCTGGGACCTGCTGTGCCTCCCCTCGCCCTGCTGCCCACCAGCCAGGATGGGACCCCCCCATCCCCTGTGCCCCATCCCCCTCCCAGCCCCGTTCCTGCCGGCAGAGACTGCCTGCACAGCCCCCCGCCCCACACAGTCCCCCGGGGGTCCCCGGCCAGCACCGACAGCCTCAACCCAGGGACCCCCGGGGCTCCACATCGCTCCAGGTTGGACGGCCCCAGCATGCCCCGCCCCGGGCTGTGCCCACCCGTGCTCCCCGTCCCAGCATGGCCCCCCTCGGTGCCGGCCCCCCCGGGGCTCCCCGGCTGCTCGGTGCCCGCAGCGGTCCCGCTCCGCCCGGGCTCTGCCGCCCGCGCCCCCCGCCCGCTTACCTTGCGCGGCGACGGCCCCGCAGCCCCGGCACCGCCGGTACCACCGGCACGACCGGCAGCCTCGGCACGACCGGCAGCCCCGGTACCACCGGCAGCCCCGGCTCCGCGACGTGAGCGCGGCGGAGAGCGAGCGGTTTCTGCGGCGCGGCCGCCTCCCGCCAGCGCCGTGCCCCGACGGGGGGGCTTGGAGGGGCGGCACCGCCTCCCGGGGCTCGGGCCGCCCCGGCGGGTCCCGGGCACGGCTGCTCCCCGCCCCCCGCCGAGCTCCGGCACGGCCCCCGCGGGGACCCCCGGCTGGGTCACACTGGGATGAGGGGGGTCCAGGTCCAGCTCCACCAGGGGTCCCTGGCTGTGTCAAATGGGGACGGGGTCTGAGTCCAGCCCTGCTGGGGGTCCCTGGCTGGGTGACACAAGGATGGGGATGGGTGTCCAGTCCTCAAACTGTGGGTCACAGGGATAGGAACATGGGTCCAGACCCCCTCGGTGTCCCCCAGAGGGCCCCCCCACCTGCCTCCACAGCCCTAGGGAGAGTCTCTGGCATCCTTCACTTTCCAGGTTTGGCACCCTGATGACTGTCCCCTGGGCTGGATGCTGTGGGGTGCCGGCATGGTGGCAGCCCCTCACCAGGCAGCGTGGGCATCTGGGGGCCACCCTCCCCTGAGGACAATGCTGGATGGGGCACAGGGACACAGCCCATGACTGGAGTTCCATCATGCAGCCCCAGCAGTGGGGAAACCAGAAGGGCAGGGACAAGCCATGGGACAAGCCCGGTGGCCCTGGTCATGCTGCCTCCCCAGCTGCCCCAGGTCCTCACAGCGGGGGGGGGGAGGGGAGCTGTGCTGACCCACCAGCCTGAGGAAGGGCGGGTGAAGGGGGTTCCTATCGGTGGAGCAGGCGGAGGAGGTTTAAAGGATGGCTGAGCCCCCCCTGGAAAGCCCCTGGGGACCCTCCGCAGGCCAGCAGAGCCCCTCCAGACTCCCACCTCCCATCTAGTGTGGCTTGGAGCCACTGTGTGCCGGGAAGCCGGTGCTGGCCCAGCTGGGTTTACACCCTAAAACGGAATGCATCAGAAACTGCAATTCTTTTGCAAAAATATGATGTTTGCCCTCTAATGATTCCAGTAGGCTTGGAGCAGATACAGTGATTCGGATGGATGAGGAGTTGCATGTGTTGCTCTAGTGAGTGTCCGGTTATTCCAAATGAAAAATGACACGTGACGGAGCAGCCGGTGGTAACGGGTGGCTGGGCTGGGGAAGCCAAGCCCTTGGGTGCCCTTCTCCACACACGATGATGCCGGGGCCTCTCTACCCCCTGTGTTTGCTTATCAGCAGATGATAGCGCTTTTGTGTCTGCTCACATACAGATGGAAACTAAAACTAATGGGCTTGAGATTTAAGGGGTGGCCTTTGGCCAGATGTGCCCACACTGAGGCTCCCTTATGCTGGGGGCTCGGGCCATCTGCAGGGTCCCAGAGCCCTAGAAAGGGAGGGGAGGTAAGCCGGGGGACAGTGTTTGAGGGTGAGTTGGACCCTTGCTCGCCTCCAAGCATCACGGCGGTATGAGGCTCTGGCCTCGTACGTGGGGAGCAAGTCCTTCCAGCTCCTCCCGCCTGGGAAGCTGAGCTGGAAAACAGCCGTGAGCTCCTGTGGTCCTTCACCCACCCTTGGGGGGTCTCCAGGGTGCGCCAGAGCGGTGTGGGTGTCTGCACCCCAGCCAGGCACTGGTGTGCTCTCCGTGGCACAGGCTCATGCTGGGAGGCAGGTGCTGGGGTGATGCTGGGCTGTATCTCCCCTGCAAAGCCGCTGTTGGGCTCGGCACTGGCTGCCCTCCCACCTTCCAGCATGGTGGAGCTGGGAGCCAAAGCTCAGACACCACCGAGGGTCCCCACCACTGGGGCAAGGGGCGAGGGGCAGACACTGGGAAGGAAGATGCTCACTAGGTGCAGGCAGGGAATGCACCTCTTGGGCATTTCCAGGGGGAGGCTGGGGGAATAAATCGGTTTTCTGGCAGGTTTTGAGCAGCCTCTGTGTGAGGAAAGCACGTAACTCACAAGCGCCTGGTGCCAGTTCTCCTGTGGGAGCAAGCCCGTGTGCCTGGGTGTGCAGTGGACACATCCTCGGCTCGGCTGTGGCACAGCCCAAACCTGTCCTGCTGCTGCCGGGGTGACACCCCTGGCCGAGCCCCCAACTGCCCTGTGCCCAGGCCAGCAGACCCATTCAGCAGGGATGCTGCTGCTGCTGTGCTTGCCGGGGACAGTGTCCTCCCAGAGCAGGCAGGGCTCGTGCTGGGGGTCCATGAGCCCATGATGTGCTTTTTTGCTGTAAAGCAACTTTGCTGGGTGACTTCGAACCGTCTGCATCACCTGTGGGAAGAAAGAGGATGAGGACCCGAGCCCTGACCGATCCTACCCATACTGCCTTGCCAGGGGTGCTCCTTGCACTTGGTGGCACTTAAACTCTGCTTTTCTTCTGTGATTCCACCCCCCCCCACATCCCACTGCCGGCATCATCATCGGCAGCAGGGCGTGACTCACTGGAGCTCAGCTGCTCATTTTGCAGACCAGGCTCCAGATGGTCTCCCCGGCTCCCCCCACCCCGGGTAGCTGCTGTCTCACTGCCGCTCGCAGCCTGGCTCATGCCCCCCCCAGCTGCTTGTCACTCCAGGTAAAGAACTGATTCTCCTCCTTCTCCTCCACCTCTCGTCCTACCTGTTCCCCCCAGGCAGGCAGCGGGCATCGCACACCGGGCTGCGGCTGGACGCCCTGGCTGTGCCTCTCTCTATGGGCTGGCATTGCCACGTGGTGGCTTTGGTGTGGATGGGGAAAGTGGGGACACAGCATCTCAGCTGCTGTGCGCCAGCCTCTGCAAATGGATGTGGAGCAAGGAGGATGCTCAGAGGTCAGAAAGCTCCTGTACGAGGTCTCCTGAAGGGATAAAGAGTCCTGTCACAAGGGGGGAATTGTGTGAGGAGCTCCTCCACTGCTCCTATACATCACCGTGCCATGGGGCCAGAGCTGGTGTTGGCTTTCCCAGGGTCGCATCCTGCCCCATGCAACCATAACATGGTCCTGGGGCACCTATGGAAGGTGCTTGCAATCACGTCCCCCTCCCCAGACCTGGGCACCCTATGGATTTGCCCCACAGACCTCCCTGCGTGAACCCATCTAATGCCAGCAGGAGCTTGGGGTGGGCTCATACCATAGCAATGCTGAATTTGGAGGACAGCCCAGAGCTCCAGCATGCAGGTGGGGGAGCTGGAGCTGTGATTCCCTGAAAAGGGACAACAAATCTCCTGGCATCGTTGCCCAGCATGGTCCCCACTGACCCTGCAGAGCCCAAAGGACTCTGCAGGGTCGGCAGGGACCGCACCATGATGGAGGGCCCATCTGGAGGGGATTTGCTCACCCGTTCTTTGAATTAGGGACGTGAGGAACAGGCTGTTCCTCTCCATATTGATGCATCTCAGGCAGGGTCTCTATAGCGACTGCAGTTCTTGTGGCTCAGCCGGGGCTGGATCCTGACCTGTGGGGTGCTGCAGAGCCAGTTGTAGGCATGGGGAGAGTGGCTGGGACAGCGCCCAAGTCCAGGCATCGCTGGGATGGATGTGGTGCTGGAGCCTGGCACTCCATCCCCTAGGGCTGATGTGCCCACCCTCAGGACAGCCATGTCCCCCACCCCTGCCCAGGGACAACCCCTCACTGCTGTCCTGCATCTGGGGGAGATGCACGGGCATTTCCCATCGGCGGTTTTGCAGTCAGACCATGTGCATCCACATCCTCCTCTTGGCTGTGGTCCTGGCAGCCCATCAGCATGTGATGGCCATTCCAGCACCTCGCTCTGCGCTTGGCCAGGCCCCAGCAGCTCTGCAAGACAGGCAGCAGTTTGAAACACCTTCCCAATCCCTTGTGCAATGGGTAAGACCCTGCAAGACCACCGCTATCCTGCTCTCCAACAGCTGCTGACACGCTGCGGGGGGGTTTGGGATGCTGGCTATGCTGCATGGCTTTCACCGAGGAGACAAGGTGTTGGTGCCTCTTGGGCAACCTGAGAGCTGCAGGGGTGCTCAGGAAGGGGAGAGCATCCTCCAGCATCCTCCATCAGTGTCACCACGGGCTAGATGCTGAACCAGACAACCATGCAGGGCTAAGGCTCTTTCTCCAAGGACTGTCACCCTGCTTGCCAGCAGAAACACGTCCTGAAAACAGGTGTCATTTTATTTAGCTGTTATTGGCAGGGAAATTCATACATGTGTATTGTTGTAGCCTTTGATAATCATGCTGCTTTGCTTCCCATACAGAAGCAATTTGCAGAACAGAAATGCTAATCAACACATCCTGGCTTCCAATTATTCAGTGAACTTCTCAGAAAAGCCTGCCGGACTGTTACCAGGTAGAGAAATTCAGCAGCATGTGAATGCCCCTGAAACCACACGAGGAGAGACAGTACTCATCGCAGCTGATCAATTCTGCACCACTTGCTGCTGGACTTGGGAAGCTGCTGGAAGCTCAGGTGCACCAAAAGCTTTCGTATGTGCTAAAGAGCAAAGTATTTTTAATATCAGCAGATGGTGCTATTAAAGATAGCTGCAAAAGTGCAGCCCGATGAGATGGAGAGGCAGACCCCCACCAGTGTGGAGCTGCTTGCCCTGGGGTTTGCTCTTTTTGGAAGCTTCAGCCTGTAACTGAGCAAAAGCTGTTTCTTGCTTGAACATCTCTGATGCAGGAGAGAAATGATCCCAGGCTTTGCCCAGCTGCAAAGTGCTTCCTCTTCCTGCAGGGCAGTGTTTTGGGCTGAGTTTGACCTCTGATACAGAGCAACAGCTTAAATACCTTCTGGGAGACATCGAGTCACTCCAGCAGCGAGGGCATTGCCACGGGGCTGGACCATGGCACCTCAGCTCCGGGAGATTCGCTACTTTGGGGCTTATTCCTGCAAAGACTGTGAGAAATGTAACACTTAATACTATATTATATGCTTGAGCATTTGCCTGATGGTTATGGTTTTTGTTAGGACATGATTACAAAGAGATTGGTAACATGTCAACCTGCCTATAGCCAGAAATCAGGCAAACACCACTGCCATCCCACCCATTTAAGAGCAGTTAGGGGATTTTGTAGAGAATCAGCTGCTTGGACATTTGTTCCTGATAAATGCTGGTTTCGAGAGATACTGGGGGACAAAGAACTTTGGAAGGACAGAGAGAGATGCTCTTTTGAGTAGAGAAGGAAGAGATGCCTTGGAAGGTGCTGCGGCCCAGCACCTTGGAGGGGTTGTACAAGACCCAGAGCTCAGAGCTCGGAGTTTTGCACAGCATTTGCATGATGGGAGCATCCCATTTCCATCCCCTTGGGCGATGACAGCCCAGGGATCCCACTCCATCCACGGTTTCACAGCAAAGGTCATTTCCAAGCCAGCATTTCAGCGCAGTGCTGCCACGTGCCTGTGACAAATGACTGTTCCCAGCTCATAAAGGCACTATTGAATTTAGCAGTTACTCAGAGAAACCCTCCGCAGATGCCGTCCTTCCGGTGAGCCCCCGGGTGCACGGGCTGCCAGGTCTGGATTCAAAGCTGACCAAGCCTCCTTAGCTTTCATCGTGTTCCTTGCCTCCAAGCAGGAAGGCTTAAACGATAAGATCAAGAACTTTGCTGAAAATCATCTATATTCACATCCTGCCCTGGAGCTGGACTCTTTGTACCTGTCCTCTGCTGAAGGGCACAGCTTGCCCTCTTCCATATGTAAAGCCTTGGCAGGCAGCGCAGCATCCATATTCCATGTCAGGGCCGATATACCCCCGGCATCAGGAATTCGAGGAGCAGATAAGAGGCTGCATATTTTATTGCCTTTTCGCCTGGTTGCAACTTCTTCTATTACCACCTGTTTAAGCAGAACTGTGCCTGATCTGTCTCTTGCCTGTCTTCTCTTCCTGGCCAGACTGGCAGTGTAGCCACATCCAGGGGGAGCAGCATGTCCTTCTCACCCACCGGTGTGGAAATAAGGGTGCTGGCCACCTTCCTGCATGGGTGTGATGTACATGGGGATGGAACTCTGCTTTGCTTTGCACCCAGCTGCATCCACAGCCCTGGGGTGGACATACAGATGACTTTCCAAAGGTAAAACAGAGCCCTGAAGGTGACTTTGGAAAAATCCCTTTGGCAAAAAAATCCCTTTGTCCCCCTCTTTGAGCAAGGGGCAGTATTTTTGTCATCCTTGGGACACAGGCATGGCCTCCCTCCATGCCCTGTGGACAGGGTATGGCTGCTCAGCAAAGACAGAGCTGTGCTGCTTGCAGTGGTGGCTCTGGCAGGGACTGTCCCCTGCAGCTACCATGGGGCCTGGTCATAGCAATGACCTGTGTCTTCAACCTCCATCCTTTCCCACCCTGCTCCAGGTGAAACTGCTACTTAACATCATTTAGCCTAATTGCTGTTAAACTGGGCAGGGTCTGGGCTAACCCCAGGTGTAATCTCTCAAGGGCATCTTCATCAGAGCGTCCCATTGACTATTTACAGGCTCCGCAGGGGGAGAGCAGTGCTTTGTCAGGGCAGAGTCAGGAGGAGTTAGATTGTTTTCCAAAATGTTCAAGGGGAGGCTGGGCAGCCTGGAAGATCTCTTTTATTCCTCGCCAAAATGCCTTTGCTGTGGCTTGGTCCTGCCTGTGAAGATCCATGGGTGGCTGCTGCCTGGCTCCCCCCAGCCTGGGCGGGGGTTCTGAAGCCCCCTGTGTAAGCAGAGGAGTGAAGGTGGGCATGCTGCATGGGCTGCTGTGGCTGGGTAACCTGTGCATGCCCCAAAAGTGCTGCTGACCCTCAGCTGTTTTGAGGACAGAGGTGTTTTCTATAGCTTTGACATCCTATTTTGCAAAACAGAGACAAATAAGTAGGGGTTTAAGAAGCTGCCTTGTCTTGCAATGTGTTCTGAGTCCTTCCTAGCCTTCCAGCTGTCACTGATGTTAGCTGCTTGCCACCTTATGGTGTTCTATGATGGAAGAAAACATATTTTTACCCAGGACTGTAATCTGCATGACTGTTATGCCCAGTAAAGCGTTGAAGTCACTTGGACCTGCCGGGTGAGAGGCATGCTCTGCTTTTCTGTATTGCCAGCAGATCTGAAAGGGCTTCAAAAAAAACTATCACAAGGCTGCTAACCCTGCTTGTGATATGTAACATAGCTTATAGCTGGGGAAACAGAGGCACTGAGCCAGTAAATGCTGTGCTATGTCATGGGGCAGGTCACCTGAGGTGAGACTGATGGACCCTGGAAGCCCAGCTAACCAGAGGAGATGTCAGGATGCATCTCCTCCAGTGTTTGGTGGGAATTGCCCCCAGCCCTCAAGTTCGGGATGCTCTAGCCTGCTGGGCACGGTGCTGTATCGTGGCACGCTGGGCTGTTTAACTTGAACTTGCTGGGAAAACTCCCTCCTTCTCCTTGCTTTGGGGAAAATGAAGTAAGAAAGCAACTTGCTGGTTTCTTAACAGTTCCTTCCATGCGTTACTGCATGAGCTTCCGAAGTAGCTGGTGGAGTGGGCAGATCTGAGACTGGGGTTAGTGGAGCAGCTGTTTGCTTCTCTTGCTGTTTGCAGGGAGCTGACTCCTCTGCTCAAATGCAGCTCTCCTTTGAGGCTCAAACATGAAAAGCCCAGGCAGCTTGGCACGCGCTGTTGTTCTGGGCTCTTTCTGGTGTTGGATTCCTGTGTGTGCACAAAATCCTTACAAAAATGTAGGGGTTTAGGAAAAGTGTATCTAAATGTACCAATAGATGCCATGAGCCACGCTGAAAACAGCCCCTTGGACTTTTATGCGTTAGCCAAGGTTGCTTGTGTGTGACTTTCCCTCTGATGATAGAGGGGCCAATTAATTGCTGTAAAAAGTCAAGGCTGTGTAGTCCCTGGCTATTGCTCCTTCCCCACTCGCTCCATTTCTGCTGCTGCAGGGAAGCTCTCCAGGAGCAGCAGTATGGACTCCATGCCTTCTGCCTCAGCAATTTCTGTCTTCAAGGAGTTTTGCTTCCCCATTTAAGATTTTTAGCACTTGGGTGCTGGCTGGGCTCCTTCCTGCTGGGCATCACCAGCACCAGGGGCCTGAACGATGCTCAGGAGCGCTGTGCACAGCAGAGCACTCATATGTAGCAATGGGGGATTAGCAAACCCCTTGCTGATGAGGTGCAGGCAGGCATGACCCCAGATTCCTGCTCTGCAGCTTTTCCACCCTGGAGGCCATCCTCCTGCGACTCAACAGGCTTTGGGCTAAGTTCTGAGGGGTATTCACTCCTCTTTTAGTTAATGAAGCCTGGAGCCAGGTCCTGGGTTCACTGGCAACGTGATGTATTTTCTGACGCTCCAGTAAAGTGAGATTTTTGGATGTACATATCACCTCTGCTCATAAAGATGTACAGACATTCTCACTGTGAAATTTCTGTTGTGACCAGAGATCTTCCAACAGCTTAACGGCTGATGACGACACCCAGTCTGAAGAGAAAACAATCTAACTCTTTCCCAGGGAGCCAAACATCCTCATTAGCTAACTGAGGTGGGATAATCATTCCCCAAATCCCATAAAATCTGCAGTGCAATAGCTTTAGCTTCAACAGCAGAGAGGTTATAAGGTTTCCTTACACCTGCCGTATGCTCCAGACAGGCGGGTGACACAGCCGCAATGCAGGCAGCTGCTGGGAGCGATGCTGAATTTGTCTAGAAGGAATAGCTTCCTCTAGGCTCAATTTCACAGCTGAGTGTATTTTTGCAGTAGAAAAAGGTAGTTACAAGAAAGGGGTTAGTTCCAGGTGAGGCATGTCCCTGCTGTTGCTGCTGCTCTTGCGGTCGTGCCTGGCTTGGTCTGGCAGATAGTGAAGCTGGGTGCTGACATCCCTTCGGCTTTGCCAAGAGCCAGGGTCCTGCAGGAGGGCTCAGCAGTGCCAGCCCCTCCCTGGGCACTGTCACCCACCCATCTGCAGGTGAGGTACCTAAAAGCCACCAAAAAGAAAAAATTCTGCTACCCCTGCTGTGCCCAGTGCCACCCCAGTGATCTCTCACTTTGCCTTGCACCACTCTGGCTGTGCCCCATCCTCTGCCTGAACCCTCTCCATCGCTTCCGCTCCAAACATTCCTTGTCAAAAACCTATTTTTAGATTTAAACCAGCTGCCCTCACCTCTTAACAGAGCAACACTTAATTCTGCTGCTGAGATCACAGGTTTCTGCCAGCACAGGGATGTAAAATTGCTGGCCTGGCTCAGCCCCAAGGTTGGTTTATCCCAGACCCCGGCGCGGCTCTTTCAGCCGGCGGTGGTTTAACAGAGGGAACAGAGGGTTTAGCAGAGCTGGGAACAGAGGACAAAGCCAGCTCGAAGCACTTCAAAACTTTCACTGCAGTTTGATAAATCCAAAAGGTTTTTAAGCGGGCTGTTTCTTCTCCTGGCAGCATAAAAGGTTGTGCCCTGAAGCAGCTGCTAAGTGTTTAAATGCTAATTTTATGTCTGCATTTCCCTTTGAGCTCTTTCTTTTTTGGAGGACAGGGCTCCATCCCTGTCCCACCGGAGCTATCGAGCTATCGGCAGGGCTCCTCCTGCCCTGATGCTGGCTCTCCATCATGTGGCTTCTCTGGTGGCAGTGGTCCCCAAGCCCACCTGAGGCTGCATGGTGGGGGCTGAGGGTGCAGACCTCCACGATTCCACCAGCTGCTCCCAGAAAGCAGCACCCTGATAGCAACAGGGGAGGATGGAAAGCCTCACTTGGGGCGAAAACTGGGCAAAGGTGGCACATCCACAGGTAAGGACTATTTGGGATAATCCTGGAAGAGCTCTCATTTCCACTTATTTGTGTCTCTAGTTTTGACGGTGGTGCTCAAATGGTGACTGCAGTTAGTTAACTAACGTAGCTGTGCCAAAACCTGAGCCTGGAGAAAAGGACCTTGCCCAGGAGGGCTTGTTTCACCCTTGCACTGGGCAGGGCTTGTACTACTCCCCTGGGAAAGCAGTGCTTTGCTTGGTGATCCTCATCAAACAGGGCAAACTGGGTAGTGTCCTTCCAAGCCCACTTTGACTCTTCCTCCTTGTCACCTTTGCTGGTTGCTCTCCGTACCCTTCCCTCCAGGTAGGTCAGGAGCCAAAATGTTGGCGTTGCAGGAAAGACACATCAAAACTTCTCATGAGAAAATAACTTTTGGTTTCCTTTGCCTCACAGTGAAGGTGATGGGGACTTTCAGCTCCCAGGGATGCAGGGAGCGCCGTGTCATCTGTAAATCAAGCTGTGCCATGCCATCTTAAATTGGACACCCAGAAGTCAGGCAGATTCTGGGAAACCGGCAATTAGCGCTGGCTTCAGGCAGGCCAAATGGCACTCTGCTTTGCAGGGAGCTAATGGAGAGTGGAAATATAATCTTGTTTTTCACTGCATATAAATGAGAACCCAGCCTCTCCTCTCCTGACCTGTCAGACGAAGTCTGAGATGGATCTGGAAATCTACTTGCTCAGGGATGTTTTTTCATCCTAAGTAGCTTCTCTTGCTTATCTGCTGAGTGATCAGACGGAGCCTGTTGATTTATTACCCCTTCTGCTTGATACATGGGCTGCTGCTTATCCTGGGTAGCCACTCGGCTCTCAGAGCCCTTCCCTAATGCCAGCACATTAACAGGGAGGGAGCTGCTCTGCAGTGTAATTACAGGGAACGTGACATTCCTGGATATTTTCCTTCCCCAGACACAAGGGCTCCACATTTCCCTCGGTTCCTCAGCACAAATATCACTTCACCTCCCACCAGCGACCCCCAGCCATTTCCTCTCCCGCTGGTAGCGGTTACCTTCCCTTCCTCGCTTCTGGAGTGATGAGGGTAATGTTAAATAAAGTGAGGAGGAAGAAGTCTGCTTGTGAAACTCTCTTCCATGCCAACACCAAGGAGTCTGCAAGCTGAGCCAGCCCTCAGCAGCAAACAGAAACTTCAGATTGTGTGGATGGGGCCAGCAAATATTGCAGCCCAGGGTTGAAAACAACCTTTAGGTGAAAATTAATCTGTCCCAGCAGGTAATAGGGGAGGCTCTGATTAGAAGAGCAAAACCTGATGCCCAACTTGCAAGGAAAAGCAGAAAGTGGATGCAAAAAACTGAACATGAAGTGTCTGTATGACACTTCCATATACCAGGCAAATGAAAACCTCATCATTTCCTACTTTTTTTTTTTTTTTTTTCCACCAGCCCTTCTCTGAGCAGATTCCTCAGGCAGGTTCCCTTCCCAGTCTCTCAAGCTATAAAGGGTATCTGCAAAGCTAATACCCTCCTGCAGCTTTTATCTAACAGGTAGCTTGGAAATCAGCACAGCAAAAATAGTTTTTATTTTCTCCACCATCAAGATGACCACATTTTCATATTTTTTTTTCACAGTGAATGAAAGGTGACTTGTTTGTTGAAGCATACAGCAACTTTGTAGGAGTCTCCTTCAATGCAAAAGAAGCCTGGGGCCTTTTTACCCCTTTTTCCCAACAGGGAGGGTGCAGATGAGTGTTTTGTAATTTGTGCTTGAGGAATTTGAAGAATGCCTAATCGTCTCAATTTTTTTATTCCTGATTTGAAGAACGTTAGAGAAATTGGCATAAAAATTACTTGCTTTCTTACTTGAACAGCACGTTATGTCCTCACCCTGCCAAGAGCTCCAGTCCTGCCATCCCTGAGATCGAGGACTGAATTTGCAGTGCGAGAATAACCAGGTAAGACGACATCAGAAAATCAGGAAAATCCTGAAACTCTTTTTCTTTACTGTGCAGGTCATTTTACAGAAGGGCACCGGGAAACGAAGGGAATTGGGTGCTGCTGGAGGAATGTCTGACCATGCCAGGAGTCTGGTCTGCTGGTCAGTCCTCCCTCCAGCACAGCTTTCCCCAGCCCCGGGGCTGTGCTGCTGTGGGGGCTCCGCTCAGGCTGCCAGAAAGATTGTTTTAGCTAGAAAAAGCTCTTTTTTTTGTTGTTTTTTTAGACACGTGGATTTCTAGACAGATACCAGGGTCCAGCTTTGAATGAAATGAGGCTACAGGCTGTTCAAGTACCCCAGCAGGAACTGGTTTGGGAGCTGGGTAGCCTGGTGCCTGTGACACTGGCTTGGGGACAAAGCCCAGCCTCAGAAAAGTTCAGTTATCTGCCCTGTTGTGTGGACCTGTTAGAAACCAGGTGATTCTGCATCTTTGAGAGCAAAATCAAACGTAGCTGCTCTCCTAACACATGGGAAACCAGGTGGTGGGACAGGGGGAAGAATAGCAGTTTACTTGTGACATGCCTATAGCAGAGCCATTGCTGGAAGCGTGCAGCTGAAGCAGAGGCACAGGGGGGTGTCCAGGCGTGTGACAGGGATGCAGTTTTCCTCCTGCTCTGGTGATGCAGGCTGTCCCTGGGAAGATGCTGGTGGCTGCAGTGGTCATGCCACCACCTGCCCTCACACCCCCTCTTCCCCAACTCCCCCCCAGCACGGCTCGCCGACCACTGCGCTGTTTCTTTCTGAAACTCGAGGCATGAAAAAAAAAAATCTCCTTTCCAATTAAGTGGCAGAGGCACCACAGCTGCTCCTTCTTCACAACAGGCCCATGGTACTTATCTGCCTGCCACATCCCTGAGCACGGACCCTTTCCAAGGGTCAGCCAGACCCCATGTAACTGTTTGTCCCATGGGAATACCGTGAAACAACAACTATTCAAAAAGCATAGTACCTTGTTACCAGAGGAAACAAAGGTTTTAGGCCAATCTGCCAGGTACTGTAATGTAAAGATGTGAGAATTTGACTTAAAAACTTGTGATAGCAACTTTAATACCAAGCCTCACCAAAAAAACAACCAGGGGAAAGAGAACTGTAGAACACTAAATATATATATATATATATATTTTGCCAAACCACACCACCCTTGCCCTGCCATCTGCAGGAAGACGGCAACAAGAGTTCCGACGGATGAAAGCACCAACAGAGGGAAGGATTAATAGAGCTGATTATTTCTATGTTGAGAACCTGACAGATACTGGGTGGGAGGGGGAATGTCCTGAAGGGATGGGGTCGCACGCAGCCCGAGACGGGGAGCAGCTGCTGAAGGGTGCAACCAGCACTGCGGAGACGAGATGGGGAGAAAGGAAAAAAAGCTGGCAGTTGGCCAGGAGGCTCTGGCTGTGAGATCGATCACTCTGTTTTGGATGTAAAGAGTGTTTGGTGAACACAGCGAGGAAAGGGGTCTCAACCGGCAAATCATTAGATTTATTTTGCTGATCCTAAAATGGCAATAATGAGGTGAAGCAGCAGAAAACGTGCATGGAGGTTGTATGGTTGAGCTCCATAGATGGAGGGGGGGGGGTACCTTGTGTGGGCAAATGTTACCAAATTGTTCTTTCTACCTGCAAAAAGAGATCAGTTTGTCTTACAGGCAGAGGAGGCTGGTGGGGTGCTACAAGGTCTGGTCACCCTTGCAGCAAGATAGTTTCTCTTTCCCATATTTCTTTGATTGCAGAGCTCATCTCCTGCCTTGTTCCAGACACTGAGGCTCTCCCAGTGCACGGAGAGGCTGTGCACAGCAAACCTGGGCACGGTTCTTGCTAAACTGGGAGCTGACACAGACACATCAGGCTGTGTGACAGGGTATCTGAATGATGGGCTATTTAAAAGCACATTGTGCTAACCACGCTTGCAGCAGCCAAAAGGGGCCTGATGACATGTAACCTGGATCAATGATGTTCAGCTGCCCCGGTCAATGGTTTCTCAGTGAAGTCTTTGATTAATGGGTGCTCATGAGCCAAAGGACTACTCGACTTCAGCAGTGAGTTTGGGGACAGGTGGGAGCCAGAGAGAGGGGCTAAAAGGGGTTAGCGAAGTCCTGAAGGCAGAATGGAAGCAGAAAATAGGACGAGATGATGCTGATGGCCTGGGGTGTGGAAGGGTTTGCCTGGCCCCACTTGCAGCATACGTAGCATTTGTCACCCCTAAAGTGATTTGGGAAGCCCCCAAATTCCCATGCACAGCATATGAAACAGGCAGAAGAGGATAAATTTTCCATGAGGTGCTAAGTAATAGCTGTTGCTGCTGTCACCCCAACTGTGTTTCACAGCAAAGCTGTCAGGCTGCAAGGTGGGTTCACCACCTTCTGCTAGAAACCAGTCTGGGAGGCAGTTTATGCCCTTGGATGCTTACACACTCCTTGGACAGGGTTTGCTACCCCTGGCTGGGTTCTCCTGCACCTCTACCAGCCCTGCAGCAGCAGTTGTGGCTTCCTACAGCCCTAAAGAAATGAAATTTCATCTAAACAAAATTAGAAGTTTGGATAGGGACCAGGCACTGCAGATGTGCAGTGAAGATATTACCATCTGTACTCAGAAGCCTGCAATGTCATCTGATAGCTCACCCATTGCCACAGAAACCTGTGCCAAAAATTTAATTTTATTTCATTTCCAACAAGATTTCCAGCTTTTGTAGTGATGAAAGGGGTAAAAAAAAGTCCTCAAAAGTGTGAACTGGGCTGTTGAATGGGGACCAGTTTCCATGGAGGTTAGTTCATGTGTCTAGGGAATAAGCAGAAACGTGTAGCATTTTTTCCTTTAGGTGTGGGTTTTTAGAGGTGGGGAGGTGGCAGGGAGAAAGGCTTACTCCTCGTGGATGTGGTGTGAGCTCCTGCCACGGTCATATGCTGCAGTTTGCTCCTCTTTGGGCCCCTGTTTATTTCAAAGCTACACCCACTCCATCTCCAGCGGCACATTTTTGCTGCCAAATATATAAATATTAATGATATTTATATAAAGTGAAGAGCTGAGGTAAACAGTACACCAACAATATATTTCATTTTTTTTACAGCTTTGGCTTTTCCTCACGTGTTTCATCCCACCTGCCTTTTGGCTGCCAGTCACTGTAACACAGCAGTAGGGCAGGGGACTGTTTCATTCCTTCTCTGCTCCCCCTGCCCAAGTTATTGGATGGCTCATACACTCTTGAAGTAGTGAATTATTTAAGGTTTGCTATCTCATGGCTTTCTGGCATGTGAAACCCAGTCTCTAATCACGTCTCCTATTTTCTAATGTAGCTACTTCATTTCAATATTTATTCTTTCTAGGATTTACTGCTATTTCCTTGCTTTTGATTACTTTTCCAAACATGTGGATAGGATACTGCTCAACATAGAGCCCATGTATGTGTGTCTTGTATATGCTTGGGTAGTTAGAAGTGGAAAACTGCAGACTGCTCCACAGAATGTCCTGAGACATCCATAGATCAGCCTGACATCTAGATTATTTTCAACTCATTCCACCCCGTGATATTGATGACTCTGTCAGTGAGAGCTGTGGCCGTTCTGTCCAGTGTTTCTGCAGAGTCTCATGGTCAGAGCTCCTGTTCCTTCCGGACATCTGAAGCCACCGAGTGTCAGTGGAGGAGCTGTCATGCCATTCTTTCTTGATGCATCAACATGAAAACTGCTGTTGGTTTTGTCCATAGGGGCAAACTCAGGACACCAGGCATCTTTAAGAAGTTTGTTATGAAACTGCTGACAGGATCAGTCAGTGTCAGCTGTGGACAGGAGCTGAGAGGTTGCAAGAAGCAGTGTTGGCTGGCCTGGGGGACACTGGTATCTGTGGGTGTCTCTGGGGATGGACAATGAATGCACAGGGGTCTGGCTCTGCCACCGGGCAGCCACGTGCAGTCTGAGCTGCACCAAAGACCCCCTGTGCATTTCAGCGAGTGCTCCACATACTGCAGGAGCTGCCTGCGTGGCTGTGGCACCCCGGGTGCCCATCAGAAATGTGTGACTGTAGAGAGGAAGGTTTTCCCACCTGCCTTCCCACTGGTCCTTGTCCTCTGCTCCCCCTTGAGCTCAGCCTGCGATGGTTGAGCACATGGGCAGAGCTGCGTGCCGGGCTCCTGTCTCAGGAGCTCCTGTCTCAGAGAGCTCTGGATCAGCGTCCTCCTCCCGGAGTGGGTGGGAGGTGGGTGCGCTGACTCCAACAGGACCGAGAGCTGGAGACTCAGCACCCCGGGGTGCAGCAGTGGTGTGTTTGTGTCCACTCAGGAGAGGTGAGGACATGGTTTGCAGCTAGAAGAGGGCAGATTTAGATGAGCTATTAGGAAGAAATTCTTCCCGGTGAGGGTGGCGAGGTGCTGGCCCAGGCTGCCCAGAGCAGCTGTGGGTGCCCCATCCCTGGCAGTGCCCAAGGCCAGGCTGGACGGGGCTGGGAGCAACCTGGTCTGGTGGAAGGTGTCCCTGCCCGTGGCAGGGGGCTGGAACCGGGTGATCTTGAAGGTCCCTTCCAACCCAATCTGTTCTGTGATGCTGTGACATCCCTGGTGACCCCTGTGCCGGCCCATGGGGAGCACGGCCTTCTCCTCGAACTACAGCGGCCACGGTTTGAGGCGGCACAGGCACTACCGGGCCTTCTCTGCAAACAGCCGGTGATGGCTGCTGGCCCTCGCCCCTGCTGCCTCAGTCGCACACGGCAGCCAGGCTCAGCAGAGCCCCTGTCTCAGCGGGGTGTCGCCTCAGCAGGGAGCCGCCCCCGGCGCTGAGGCAACCAGCGGCGCATCCCAGCTCGGGGCGCGGCCAGCCACCCCGCCAGCCCGCCCCACCGAGCGAGGGGCAGGCCGGCCGAGCCCCGAGCCCCCCGCCCGGGCTGCCAGGCCCGGCCCGCCGCCGCGGCGCTCCGCTTTCCGCCGCAGTGTGGCCCGGCCGCCGCGCCGTAGGGCGGTTGCCATAGAGACGGGCGGCGCGGCCTAGCGCGGCGGTGGTGCGCGGGCTCCCGGCCATGTCGTTCCGCGACCTCCGCAGTGAGGAGCCCCCCTGAGTGGCGCGGGGCTGGGGCGGGGGGGACGGGGACGCGGCAGCCCCCGGGGTCGGTCCCCCAGGGCCCGCAGAGCAGCTCCGGGCCCGCTGGGTGCCTCGGCGGCTCCTGCTTTTCCTTTGGGCTTTGCCCTGTGGGTTCACGGGGGGACGCGGGAGGCGGGCGAGGGGCGCCCGGGCTCGGGCCGGCGCCTCAGGCGAGGCCGCAGCGTTGGAGCCTTTGTTTAAATTGCTGGCTGGCTGTAACCGGGCTTAGCAACGGGCCAGGGCTGGGGTAGCACAGCCTCTGCATACTGGGCCTCACCGCAGTCCCTGGGTAGCTCCATTTAAATGGTGTATTTTGCAGAGAGAAGCTACTTTAACGTTGTTTCTGCCCCGTGAATCTCTCGTTAAAAAGTTATTTATTTTTTTTTTTTACTCAGGCATGTTTTCTGTTGAAATTATTATTTTTTAAAAATTAATCCTTGCAGGTGTTTTTTTTCACCAGTACTTTGACAGGGCGTATCTAATGGTAAATGAGCAGCGTGCTGTGGGAGCCGGAGTTCTTGGCAGTGTCTGTGTTGGTGTGTAAGGAATCCCTGCTCTTGCTCGTTTTTCAGATTTCACTGAGATGATGAGGGCACTGGGGTATCCCCGACTGATATCTATGGAGAATTTCCATACCCCAAACTTTATGCTTGTTTCAGAAGTGCTCCTCTGGCTGGTGAAAAGGTTGGTGATTAGGCTGGTGGACCTTGGGGCCGATGCTGGGCTGCGATATGTATGCTTGGCGCTGATGTTTTGTTGTGGAAGTGTATTAATTTTAAAGAGGAACATGATGATACTTAGTCATTCTTTTGAGATCTACTCTTCTAAATATCAGGTAGAAAATGTGGTAGTTAAGTTTTCAGGGTTTTGGTTTAATTATACAACAACAACAAAGTGTTTTTGTAGCTGAAGCAGGAAATACAATGACACAGTCCTGGCAGCAATTGCATGCTGAAGGTGAACGTACTTACTCAATAGTAGCCTTATCCCTTTCACATATTCTACAACCTCCATTACCGTTCTGCCTGTAATTGACCTTGTAACCCAAACACGGTGATACATAGTGAGAACTTACCAAGATACATTTAGTTCTTATCTTGTTGCTACAATTGTTACTGATTCAACCTGGTATTGTCTGGCATCCATGCCATGTTTTTAAAAAAATAAAATGATACAGTACTAAGCTACTACTACTCGGTTGTGGTTTTATACCCGCTTAACCCATTGACAGACTTGTTTAAATATAGATGGATCTCGAGGTGCTAATCAAATTATACATTCTATTCTTTCTCCCATATAACTGAAAAAATAAACTAAGTTTTTTAGGCTTCTCATAAGGTAGAATATTATAATTGGAAATATGACAGTGACCCATTTGCCTAATTGCTATTTTTTGGCCTGGGTTTGTAATAAGTACCTGTTCAGTTTAATTACTGAGTTGTTAGAAATTTGTTGAATATTGTTGAAACTGTACTAAAATAGGAAAATACTTACAACCAGTCAAAATTACTTGGATTAAGTTACCTAAATATTCTTTAAAATACTGCTGTTGCACCGGGGGTCTAAATTACTGGTTGTTTTCGTGTAAAACCATAAATCAGTGTCCCCCTCCTCATATGTAACAGTAAAATAACAAAGCATTTGAAAGAAAACAAAAATATTATTTAAAAAATATGTTCTTTAATGAACCTGAACACTTCTAAAAGCTTAAACTTCTGTGTTACAAGATTACTGGGAACTCTATGCCTAATAGTGAGGTGCTTCACTTTCAGACCAAATAGCAACTGGTGTACTGGACCAGATAGCACTGTTACGGGTCAGAGTGACACCTGACACAGGCAGAAAGCTTTTCCAGCTTCTAGAAGCCTTTTAATTACACTTTAAAGCAGAGAGGCTACTTTGCATGTACCTTGCTTATATTTTAAAATGTGATTTGAAAGTGAAGATGCTTTTTTGCCTGTCTGAATGCTGAAATTCTGAGATGGGGAATTTTCTTTTTTTCTTCCCTGGTTCCTGTAGGCACGTGACTTCCAGAAGTTTCTGCGTTTCACTGAGGGTTTTTTAAAAGCATTTCACAATCTTTCAATTTGCTTTTCCAAAAGTTGTTACTTTTGAATGTCATATGTTTGAAATGATGTCTGAGTGTGAACTTTTCTTTTGTATTTTGAGAGTGTGGAAAAGTGTCATAACATTTTAGAGGACAAGGTGGCTGTTTCTGTTATTACCAACAACAGTAATCTAGTACAAGTCATTTTAACGTATTGCTGGAAAGACTGGGAGCATTACCTCAGTCGTATGCCTGGTGTTTTAAATTGTGAAGCCACACATGATTTAGTTTGATTTATATAAGCAGCTTGTGGTTTAAGTAGTAAATTACTTCTGAAAATAAGTATTCCACAGACTTGATTGAGCCAGCTGCCTGAAAAGATGTATTCATGACCCCACAGTAACAAATCCTCCTGGAGAAGTGTCTCAGGTTTTACAGCTTTTGCAGTTTGTAAACAAACCCATTGTATGCATTCCAGGGTTGGGATGCTCCAGTCTGCAGTGGGAGCTAAAGATTTATTTTCCAGTCTTATACATGCTTGTTTTGTTTGATTTTTGCCTCACAAATGAACCGGTCTCTCTAATACTGCACGCGTGTTCCTTGTCAGAAGGTATGTATGCTTCTTTCCACAGGTATGAACCTCAGACTGATATTCCTCCTGATGTGGAGACAGAACAGGACCGGGTTTTCTTCATTAAGGCAGTGGCTCAGTTCATGGTAAGTCTGCCTAAGGGGTCGTGCTTAAGCATATTGACATACTGGTTCCATGTTAGCTTTAATGCTTTATCACTTTATCTCTTAACCCCTTACAATTTCCTTGCAGTGTGTAGCTGAGAATGTGTTGCGTTCTTGTGGGGTATTACGCATCTTGTGCTGTTGTGAACTTGAACAGACCAGGGCGTGCTGTTACTGAAATCACGTAGAGTTGTGTATATCTCTTTGCAGAACTGAGATCTAAACATCTAAAACAGTATTCATCCTTATCACTTCATATTTATAAAAAGGTAATAGTGGAAGACTATGTAGGTAAGAAATTCTTCGAAGCCCTTTAAATGGGTTCAGAAGAGATCCTGTGTTTATTGCTAACTTGGATGCCTAATTCTTTTTGCATGGCTGGATAGTCACATCTGATAATTTCATTATGATATAGAATCATACATTGGTATTCTGTTGTATAAGCCTTCTCACCAGATCAAGTCATATTTTTCTCAGATCAAACCTTTTATCCATTAGGCATGACCTTACTTAAATTGGGCCATCAACTTTTTTAGTCTCATGGAATAAAATAACATTGTGCTTCATATCATTCTTGGTATTGTGATACAGCATGAGCCTTTGCTGTTGTGACACACTTACAACAGCACTCTTAATCAGGTGGAAAAAACTTAATGGGCTGCGGGTGAGTCTGGAAGCAATGGAAGACTTTTATGCTATACCAAAGATTAATTTCTTAGAATACATTTTTGAATTTTAAAAATACATTAAAATGACTTTATAACCAAGCCAGCTTTTCCCTTCTGATTTGTGATGATGTCCACCATAAATTTTCTTAATTTTCTAATTTTGCTATGTTCAGATCATGGTATACTTCCATACATACTAAAATGCACTTTTGAGGCTTGGAGCATCCTAAGATGTAGTGAACAGATCTATTTTGTTTGGAGAGATTTCCCCCTTCAAATTAAACATGTTTTAAAAGGACAAATATGGAAGTAGAAATAATCTGCATACATTTTCCTTTTAATAGCTGATTTCATGTAATTTTTGAGATCCCAAGGGTTTTGAAGAATTACATAATGTGATTCAGAAAATGAAATGAGTAATCATCCTGTAGTTAATATTACAAGATAATATGGGGATTATTGTAGGTTTTCAGCATTTTCAGAATGAGAAAAGCTTGCAGACATTTCCGTAATAATTCACTGTCCATGGAATCCACAGTTATCTTCTCCAGTAGCTAATAGCTTTATGCATCTGTAGCCAGAGGTGAGATTTGATGGAGACAGATTTGTCTCAGAAGAGAATATCAGGATAGATTAATCATCATGAAATATAACTACAGTATTGCTCTCCTTTACTGAACATGGAGTAAAGATGTGTTAATTTTTAAAACAAATTATATATTGCTCTGTGTTACTGGTAGTTTGAGAACTTAAAAAACCAGTGTTTTTTTAAATCATTTGCCCACCTAGAACTGCCCTAGCCTGTGTGGCTCAATACCTGACTCCTACTCAAGCCTGCTTGGATCCAAATTTGGAGTGCAGCAAAAAGCCTCTAATGAGTTTAGCCTCATAGAAATACATTCATGAAAACTTACTTAGCCAAGCAAGGTACCAAACTTTTTGCAAGAGGCAGACATATTTGTTTTTAAAGAGTGATGGGAGAAACAGTAGTTTAAGTTTAAGTAGTTTTGAGTGAAAAAACATTTTATTTTCCCCTTTTACTAGACATTGATTTTTCTCTCTTGGGATTGAATTGGAATTCCTGTCTCTAACAACATCCTTTATGATGTGGCGAATTAGTTGTCTTTGTGTAGGGGATGGTTAATAGATTTTGTCAGTTTAATGACCTGCTTCTCTTAAAATTTAGTACCTACTGTTTCTATGATTAGATTTTTAGATTCCTTATCCTGAAGGGGAAGGAAGGAGAACATACCTGGCTTCCTGCTTTGTGTATTGGCTCATTTGAGGTCACACGGGTCGAAATTTTGTACCATAAGTCTCATATTCCCCCAGTTTAGGTATACAGCATCAGTAACCTACCCTGGAGGTTTTGACTTCACCTTTCAGCTGAGTTCCTGCCAGCAGGAAGCAGGTGTAGAGTCAGTTTCCTCTGCTGGGTTGAGATTTTGGGAGGAGAGGTGCAAGATGTAAACATTTATTGGCGATGCAAATCTGATTGTAAAGTCACGAAGTCTGACAAGATGCATGCAAAGAAACATGGGCCAACAACTATATGCATTGTTTCCTTTGTTCTTTGAAAAGCAGAGCTAAATCCATGGTTTGAGATGTGGTCCTTTCTCTCTTTAGTCTCACAGGAAATTTTCCTGCAGTCAGTTATTCAGTGAAGCTCAGTGCAGAGCTGGCAAAACTTGTACCAACCATTTTAATGTTTGGGTGTTTTACCCCAGATTGAACGTCTTGCACTGTCAGAGCCCTCAGGGCGAGTGAATTGCTTAACAGTAACACTGTATTACCAAAGTTGTGTGATACCACAAGTGAATTGTGGATAGATTCTTTCTGCCCCACAGTATTCCCAAAGGATAGACATTTTAGCAGAAGTTTCATCGTGAAAAGATGATGTTGTCATTTGGATGCTTAATTTTTGTATTCATAACTGAGGATCAGGTTTTGTTTGCTTGCTTGTTTAGTCACCAGCAAGAAGACTGCCTCAAAATTTTACCTGAAGTTTTGTCTTGGTTCCTTGTGGCTATTCGTTTAAAATATAATCTTGCCAGGATTTTCAAGAACATTTGTGTTCTTTCTGTGACGGATGTATTATTGCTATTATGTTCTTTTTTCCCCGTTATTATTTTGAAGTATAAAAAGATAATATTACATTTTTAAATAGGTTCTTCCTTACTGGTCTGTCTGTACTTTTCAGAGATGGAAGACAAGGGAATAAAATCACTTATATCGTAGCAGGGAAAAATTTGAGAGAAACAGTAAAATATTCTGAAGGTACTGCTGGAAGAGAAGACAGTTAAATTGGGATAATTGATCTTATTCTTGTAACTCATTAAGGGTGAAATTTACCTCTCTGCAGCGCATCATCACAAGACCTGGGCAGCACTTAGATTCCACTTAAACTAAATTTGAATTTAAGTGGTGCACAGGGGTTTTGCTGATCTTCATGCAGGGAAGAATTAATGGATAGTTTGAGTATTTTCATTCTGACAGTTATCTGCAAATGTTCTGACATGCACAAAGTGCGCATGTTTCAGAAAAATTTCTTCTAGAAACATCAGTAATATGATGAGGCAAACTTGTATTTCCAAACAGGAAGATTTATTTCCGTAAAGCAAAGCATGGTGCCCGCAAAAAGAGCTTTTGCGCGAAGTGTGAAGAGGTAAATAAGGATTTTGTTCTTTGTTGACGTGATGAATTCATCCTTTCTTCCCAAAGGCTACCAAAGCTCACATAAAGCTCAACACTAAGAGGCTTTACCAGGCAGATGGCTATGCAGTGAAGGAACTGCTGAAGGTCACCTCTGTGCTTTATGGTGCTATGAATACCAAGGGTGTGGAACGTGCAGACGTGAGTGAGGAAGACAGCAGCAAGTTCAAGTTTGATCTTGGCTCAAAAGTAAGGAAAGCCTGTGCTCTTGTCTGGGGCAGGGGTTTTGTCTTAACTTACAAAAACTAAATCCTCTTTCTATCTGAAACTTAAGTAGAGAGAATATTCTTGCAGGGGAGTGGGTATGGTTTTAACTCATACTTACTATAGCTGAAGTTATGTGCTACAATTTGTTTTAATGTCTGTGAATTCTCAACCAGAAGCATAATACAAGGCAACAGTGGCACAAATTTGATTACCTGCGGTTTGGACTGTTGAAATCCTAGAAATATTGGAGTAGGCTGGAATAAAAGACTACTTTCTATTAACCCTGTTGCAACAGGAAGAGCTTGTGAAATACTGACTGAAAGTTGGTTTTCAGCCCATTTGCATTAAAGGAAAGGGATCGTGTTACCCTAAACAGACATCAAGCTGTTAAAGCCCTTAAAATAAGTACCATCCCTACATATTAAAAAAAAACCCAACACTCTCCTAAATAAGAGGAATTCCTCTTACTGCTTTTTGTTAGTTTTAGCACCTCTTCTATATTCTAATATTTTTAGTCTTTGATGCTTTTATACTTGTACTATGTCATGCTTGCTTGTTAGACAATAATTCTACTACTATTCTCAAAAAAAAAAAGGCAGAATCACAGGTGGTTATTCCTCTGTATAAGTCTGGTGTGTCTCTCTGAAGAAAGCACCTGAAGAAATAATGAAAAAACACTTGTAGGTGTTCAATATTAATTACCTACGCAATGTGCTAGTCATGTACCTTTTGGTATATATACTTTTGCATATGAAAAAGATGATGCTTCCCTTTGCCTTGGGCAGCACATGAACCAACAACTGGCTGAGTCACAGTTTTGAGGAGGTGGTTGGTGGGGTTTTTTGGCCTGAAGTGGCTGGGGTTTCACCTAGAAGCCTATTTCTAAATGGTGCCCCATCTAGACCATTTTAAAGGCAAGAGACAGGCTCACTCTGATTCCAGTGGACAATTTCTTCAGTACTGTAGTAGAGTTTCGGCCACTGTGTCAACCTTCTATCCAATTTTAACCTCAAAATGGAAAAAAGTCTGTCATGGACAGATTCTTTGTGATACTGGGGATTCTCTTTTGCTATTCAGCACTGTTGCTGTGTTTCCAGATTGCTGACTTGAAGGCAGCTAGACAGCTTGCTTCTGAAATCACCTCCAAAGGAGCAAGTCTGTATGACTTACTTGGCAAAGAAGTTGAACTAAGGGTAAGTATATACTGGAGAGTGTATGAGAACTTGTCTTCACTGGGTGCTGCAAAGGAAAAGGGTAATGAAAGCATCAGTACTTCGTCTTAACAGCTGCATCTAAAATGAGTGTTCTGTGACTTTGAAGGAAGGGGTCTGAAAGTTTGCATTTCCTTTCCACTTATACTTGGGTTGCAGTAGGCCTGAGAGAAGAGTTTGGCATTTTCTCTTCAGCAGGAAACTGGAATACTCTCTGTAGAACCGTTTGGAGATACTAACTTTGTATATGCTTGTTAGTGGTGGGGATAGATATATCCTAAAAGATAAATGATTAATGCCATTAGTTTTCCAAGTGCAAGGCTCATTATTTCTGTTACAGTAATTGAAGAGCTCGCAAGTCTGCAGGGTACATATTCTTCAGCTTAGTTGTAAAATCACAAACTGGTGCATGAAGTCAGGAGAGTGTCCTGAAACACTACCAATAAGTCTTCCAATTATTTTCTTAAATGCATTTATCTGCAATGCTGGGGGTTATTAATTTTCTGAAAATAGACATGTAAAGAAGGGAAACCCTGACTGTTCTAGTGCTGGTTTTGGTGATCTTCAAATTTGCAGTATCCGAGCTGTTGGAGGTGCATCCTGTAAAAGCCATAGACTGTACCTTGACAATTAATGCTCCCCGATCCTTGTTTGGTGGAGTATGTCTTTCAAAGAGTAGGTGATATACGGAGAAGTCTATCTATGGGAACATTGCCTTTTCTACTTGATATGTAAGTCCGCATGGTATGCAGTAGTGTGAAAGGCATTAATATTTCAAAAGGGAGAGGGAAGTGATAAGCCAGTTTAATTCAACATACACAATTGTCACAAAACAGTTAATCAGTTACTTCTCATATTGCATTCTTTGCTTAATTTCTTGGCTTTGAAAGAATTTTCACATGAATGCTACCCAGGGTGTTAATACGTGCTTCGGAGCATTAAAGCCCTTTTTCCTGTGTACAGCATCCCTAAGAACTCCACTTAAAAAGTCAAGTACAGGTCAATATAAGCCAACGTTTTTAAAAAGTATTGGTTTGAAATTGGGCATTTAATGACTTTAAATCAAGGCTTTTAGGAGTCCAACTGACTTTAGAACTGGGCCCTAGAAGAGGGACTTGTGCAAGTGCGGTGTGCTGAAAGCATGAAATGAAACATCGAGAGAAGAGTAAGTGCTTCAGTACAGCCACTTCTCATTGGGTCCATTAAGATATCTTCAATGGAAGGCTATTTGAAGGTGCAATTTCTAAAAGGATGGTACTTATATGCAGTAGTGAGCATGTTTGTCGTGGCGTAATGACTGAGTGCGCAAGATGGGACTAACTAATCCTACATAGGTACACAGTTTATATTTTACAAAAAGGTTTGACAGATGGAACATGTAGTCTTTAAGAAATCCTGCCTTAGGAAAGGTGACCTTTGGTTCAGTCTCATTAGCTCTGAGTTTATATCCTAAAAGTACAAGGTGACACTATGACAGCGCAGCGAGAACCCTCAGAGAGCAGCAGAAGAGACTTTCATGCTCTGTTCCTTATGATTTGTGACTGGTTCCAGCCATCTTCAGTGATCTGTTAAACCCAAAGAACCCATTTTTGACTTGTGTATTAAATGCCAAGTTCAGTACATAAGCGCATGACAAGTTTGAGGCCTTGAGCCTGTAGCAAAGCAAATAGGTTTCAGGTTAAAAGCCATGAGGTTGCAGTAACCACGTGGTCAGTGGAATTTGTGAAGTTTTCCTTTTTTAATTATAAGCACGCAACTCTGCCTTTCACTTGAAGTATGAAGCGTGCTCATCAGAGCCAAATGCTGCTGTTTTCTTCCATCGCTCTTAGGTTTGGTAATGCCCACAGAAGTCAGCGGAGCTGCAGTTCTTGCTAAGTAGCCAGTGTTGAGGGCAGTAAGGAATCGCCCTTCTTCATTTGCCACATCTTCCCTGCATTCTTCACAGAGTTGGTGAGGTGCTCAGAAGGTCATAGGGATGGCATCCTCTGCCTGCCCTTCCCACCCGATTCCTGGTGGGCAGAAGTAGAAGTGCAGTTAATTCTGGCTTTGTGTGGGGAATTGGAGCTTTGTAGATATCAAATGAGTTGCCATTAATCTAAGGTTATTTTTATTATTTTTTTAGTGTGAAGACATTGATCTCCATTGCTTACTCTCTTTTGACATTGCATGGCTAAGTAATGCACACAATAAATTGCACTGGCAAAGGGATTGCACTATTAAAGGGCGGTAGGAGAGCAGTATGGTTTATTTTTTCATTACATTTTATGTCCTGAAACCTGTTGCATAAATCACAGCTGTGATACTGTTTTAATGAATTTGAAAACATGGTAGTTTTATGTTCCCTGAAACTTTTTTTCTTTTTCTAATCCATCCATTTCCATATATATAAATGAAGGATCTTCCTACCTAGACTTAGACAGCCTGATGATAATTCTTGTTTCTATCCAGAGTGAAGACTGCTTCATTTTCTGGTAATTGTAAAAGAAATGCCAGTGTTTGGCACTAATGGGTTGACTAGGTCTGTTCTCTTAGTCTGAGCAGCTTTTTGGGAAAGATCATTGGGAAAAAGGTGAAGTAAAACTCATTACTTCTTTTAGAAATGTTGACTCTAATTTGTGTCACAACCCTTACTTTCTTTATTGAAGTTCTTTTTGCATGTAATTTGTATAGAAACAGTGTAGAAAAGCCTTATACATTAGAAAAATTTTATTGCTCCAGGTCATGGAACACTTTTTTTTTTTATAAATTACTTTCTGAATGGAAAACAAATTTCAGCTAGAGAAGGCTTTATTAAGGGACTGGTTCTGTTAGATGTATTGTAAATAAACAGTGATGTAAATGTACATGTGTATTTATTGGGAAGAGTTTAAGTCTGTATTTCTTTCTTGGAAATGTGGTACTGTGCCTTTCTGATGCTTTTGCAAATACATTATTTCCTGACTGAATA
Organism: Falco rusticolus; assembly: GCF_015220075.1. Lineage (NCBI taxonomy): Eukaryota > Metazoa > Chordata > Aves > Falconiformes > Falconidae > Falco > Falco rusticolus. Next base: position 38,220,714 of record NC_051190.1, read on the forward strand.
TATAGTTCTTATGTATATGTAAACTGCTTTCAAAGTTAATTTATGATGTAGAGAAAACTTTAATTTAAGAACAGAGCAAGAAACAAAACCTACAGGCATTCATTTGCTGAATTCAGACTATGATGCTGTTAGTTAAGACTTTGGGAAAAAAAAAGACAACTCAAAAGATATACTTTTATCAGATGAAAATCACAATTGTCATTTTTGGTTTAAAAAAGAAATCACATTTTATATTGTAAATAGAAGAGGAAGGCATTTCCTGATTAACAATCCTAAAGCAGCAGGAAGCTTAAATGTGAAGAGGAGCTATTTGGTTCCAGCCCTGCAGATGTGTAAAGAGATTCCTATCCCGCTGCCAGTGGATCCCAGCTTGTGCAGTGGGTTGTGGAGCACCAGGTGGGAAGGGGGAGAAGTACAGGCGAGGCATGTGTGGTGCTGTGGCTGTGTCACCTGCACTGTCAGGTAACTGTTCAACGGGAGCTTGGCCCTGTTAACTCTGGGGAGCAATTCAGCACTAAGGGGAAAAGGGATGAAAGCTCTTACTTGGTTAGAGGATCTTTGGAGCTAAATGTTGAATTCTTCAACACACTGAAGCTCTGTTGTTTGTAGACCAACTGTGGATGAGCACAGCATAAGTTATTGATGTCCTGTTGCAGCAAAATGGTAGACACACAGAATTTTTATTTTAAAATGCATTTAACCCTTACTAAATAAATACAATAAATATTGCGAAATAGTTTACAGTTTCCATTACTGGTTCAAGTCTTGGCGCACAGAAATTGCTAAGTTGAAATTTGTAGTGTGTAGTGGAATTGATGAATGAATTTTGCTACAACACCATGAGATCCCTAGATGAAAAGAAAATTCTGTGCATGGAGACATATGTCTTCGTCTTCATTGTTTCCTTTACTGCCAGGGGGACTTTCTCTGCATTGCATTGTGATGTAGCCTTCCTTTTCAGAATGTTTATAGCTAGTTTTGGAAGAGTAACTAGGCACTTTGAGTTCTGGTTTTCGTCAATCTGTTTTCTACTTTTTTTTTTTTATGGCGAAGGTGGAGGTTGATTTGGATTTCAGGTGGGGATGGGAGAATTTGTTTGGATTTCTTTCTTCATATGCTATACTAGTACTTAGGATGATTAAAAGAAGTAGAAATTGAAAATACCAGTGCTGTGATTAAGCCTGTCAAGCCCAAAATCAAGAAAAGCAGCAACAAAATTAATGTCAGTATTCAGGCAAAATGCAGCACCACTTTACTATGCATTCACTCTGGGTTCCACGCGTGGTGGCTGCCTCTGGACCTACACAGCTAACTGCTCAGGTCTTGTAAATGGCCAAAAGATGTTAGGAAAGTCAGTGGTCTGCTATACCCTATAGCAGCTGGCGATCAGTCATTCATGGGGAAAATGGCAAGATAAATCTTTGGGGGGAGGGTGGGGTGATGAGGTAATCCAAATAATTCTTTAGCACAAAATAAAGCAGTAATGACTGTCAAGGCCAGTTGTGATTAGTTGAGGAAGGATGCTCCAGAGTTCTCATACGTCGACCATCCAAAATCCAAAACGAAAAATCCAGGGCATTTATAACACCTCAGCAAAGCTGACTGGCTCTGAGTGCCTGCCACTTTGCATCTGCCAGAGGTCCTGTGGACACATTAGCAGGAGCCTGTCAAGAAGCTGCCTTGCTTAGCCTTGCCAAATTATTAGACACAGTAAGATAATGAAGCAAAAAATTCAAGAATAAAACTTCCTCTGTGTTGATGGCAGGCATAAATATTTCTGACCTTCTGAAAAGGTTGTTTTTATTTTCTTTGCCTCTTAGTAAGCTCTAAGCCACGTAAAACTGAAGAAAGATGAAAATAACCTTTTTTTAAATGTCCTTAGCTTGTGCTGAAGATGAGCAACACAGTGGGTCTGTTTTCTAACGCTCCTCTTGGCGCTTACTCCATCTGACCTTGAACAAACTGTTTATTCCCCATGTATCCTCTTGTGTAAATAATTTCTGTAATTTTGTAGATTAAAGCTTTTAACAGCCATATAAAGTGTTCCCAATCTATGGAGAATGAATTTCTAAGTACAGGGTATTGCTGTGAGTGTTATTGTTATGTATGCGCATAGTATAAGCTTGTTCCAAAATTGATGGAAGTCATTAAGAATCTCTTTACTGACTTCAGTTTGTGAAACACTTCTCTTAGGAGTGCCAAAGGCATTTAGATCCAGCTGTGGAACTGAGACACTATTAGTTACAACAAAAAGAGTTGCCACTAAGGACATTTAACTTGGATCTCTTTATTGGCAGCTTTTTGATTAAAGAACCCTTCCTCCTTGCCTCCCCCGGCTCACGGTGGTGTGGCTTGCCACCTACTCTTTCTGTAGAGAGGCAGATCTGATTTGAGTGACAGCTGCATTGTTCAGTACTCTTTGAAAGTTAACTACAAAAAATATTTTATTTGTAGTGTTGGAAACATTTTCTATCTGCCAAATGTTAGTTCTGGGCGTGAGATACTGCCTGGGGGAGGCTGATAAACTAATTTCTCTCATTTCCTGTGCTTTGGTTACAAAGTTGCCACTTACAATTTCTAGTGGAAATAAGTAACTTGAAATTGCCAGAACTCTGGAGAATTATCTAGTTTGCTTCATTTTTTTTTTTAACTGACCTGCTTCTAACCAAAACCTAACCTATCAGGTTTAAGGAAAAGCGTTTATTGCAAAGTGGGAAGCCAAAATTAATCCTTGCATCTGTAAGATATAGTTGGATCAATACCGTCTTGTGTGTTAGATTGCTTCAATCATAACTGTGGTTGTGTGCTGCGTGGATATAGTATTTGTGGGTGTGTTTTATGTAAGAAATGATTTTGTAATGAACTTCCTGGGAGTATTTGGCTTGAAGGCATAGCATCAGCTATAAATTGATGGCACGTTTCTCCTTGCAGTTTGTGGACCAGTTATGTCAGTGCATTGATAATTTGGTCAGCTCGTTGGAAGATCTGAATTCTTGTAGCTCAGTTCTAGACTGTTTTGAAAAAACATTCTAGTTTGGCAGCGAAGAAAATCGCATTTGAACCATCTTTTGTATGTCACAGCATTTGTCAAAACCTGTGACTCTGCACCAAGTTCCGCTTAACTGGGCAGAATCAGAAACGCTGTCTTCTGAATATCTGGTGAGGTTTTGCTTGTTCATTATTCCCAACCTTCCTTTGTGAGACACAGAATACAGCCATGTCAAAATTTTAATTACATAAGAGGAAAATGGGCTTAAACATAAGGACAGTGATTGTAGCTGTTTTTAATTATTTAAAATGCCTTTGTTCCTGCCCAAAGAGAGCCCCCCGGTACTTCTGTTGCAAGAATACACCAGCCACTCCACTTACTGCTGGTTAAGCTTTGCTGAGAATGGAAACCCGAGTTGTATGGCAATGTTTACTGAAGTCAAAGGCTCGATGTAGTTTAAACTTTTAATTCACTTCTTTGGGTAGGTGGTATTGCTGCATACACAATGCCTGCTCCTACCTTTGCTGCAACTTTGCATGACATCTTCATGTATCTTTGAGGTCTGAAAGGTGCTGCTGGAAGACATACTCCTTTTTGTTGCTTTTTTTCCCTAAGAAAATCATAACCCTTCCTGAAGTTTTCTTATATGTTATCTATAAGGAAAGGGCATTCAATTGCTAATTTTGTTACAGAAGAATGTAGATAAAAAGGAGAAACTGAAAAGATTTTTGCCCGACTGGGTGTCTTGCCTTTTTGATGACCCTGGTCTTTTTCCCTTTAAAAAAGAAATCCACCTGTTAGTGCTATCCAAGGACATTTCTATTTGTTTATATTAGGAAATTCACTCACAAACCTAGCTTTTGCTCTGCTGGAGGAGCTATGTTCCTTGTGATCTTGCCAGACTCTTGCCAGAGACATCACAAGCTACCTCCTGATTAAAGATCCATTAAGTGACACCCTGTAGTCCTGTGGACTAATCCAAGCTTTACCAGTGCAGCGTGTCATGAAACCTTACATAAAGTAAATTAGAGGTGAAGTTTTTAAGGATGTAGGAGATGTAGTTTTAAAGATTTAGTAAGGATGTAGTAAGCACGTGCTGGGGTTTGTGAGCTGAGGGTAATTCGGTGGAATCGGCTCTTAAACCAGAAGACAGGTGGACCTGGAGGGGTGTGTGGGGAGGGAACAGAGCAGCCTAACTTTGTGCCTGTCAGAAAGGTTTGAAGTTCCATTTTTCTTGCCTCAGCAGTCTGTATGCCAACATTTGTAAGGGGTTTCTTCTGTCACAAAGCATATGTTCAGATTACTTCTTATTTGGCTAGGCAGGCCTTCTGATTCTTTTTGGTCTGGAGAAAAATTGTGCTTTCCAGTTAGTTCTTCATCTCAGCTCTTCTAAGATCTCAGAATGGTATGCTTTTTGCGCATTGGGATAGCCGGGGGGGGGTCGGATACTGTTTGATTGAGGGCTCTGCATTGCTGAGTTGAGAAATGTCTCTGTGGATTCCCTTTGTGGACTGCTGAGACAAGCATACAAGAGAACACCATAGCCTGGAAGCAGCAAAATTCTCAATTATCTTGACCTTTAATCTCTTGAGGAGGAAGATAGGCTGTTAGGAAGTATAAGATTACTTCAGAAGGTCTGGATTATTTTTAATGTCCCTCCTGTACCTTCCTGTTCATATATAATGGTCCCTAATGATCCATTCCCTATATTGGCCAAATGTGATCACAGTGTGTGTTAGTAAATTCCCTGAATAATAAACTTTTCAAAAGGAAAGCTTGATTGCCTGCATAGACAGCAGTAGTTGCAAAACCCTTATTTGCAGGGAGTAGGGGATGTAATGCTTTCCGGACTAAGACTGAAGGCAACAGTAGCAGTGAGGGGGTAACTTGCGTGTATCAGGCTTACACACTTCTGAGAAATGAGGAAGGATTTAACCTGTGGTCAAAAAAGGTTTGGTGCAAGACTGGTGTGTTAGAAAAAAAGCTTTCTTTTCTGTCCTTATCACAAATATATATATATATATATATACACACATATATATGAATGATAAAAAAAGATGTTTAGAAACCTCTGCTAGACCTTGAGCACATCAGCATATATGTATATTATGCCACATTTATTGTGACTGACTTGTGCACTGGTCATGCTTAATTACTTGCCTTGGGTTCTTACTGCAGTTCAGAGGATGTGTGCATCAATTTATCCATACACCAAGTATGTAGGAAGGTGTTTTATCAGTTTTTGATGTGTAGTGATGGAAAACCATTACCAGTTGAAAATGCTTCACTGGGCATATTTGCAGGATGGTTTTTGTAATAGTGGATCTTCATTGTCAACCGAGTATAAAGCTCCTGGGGGGAAATTCTCAGTGAGGGAAGTGGTGGGGCACATCTGCAGAGATAGTAGTAGCATCCTTCTGCCCCTGCTTTTTATGGCTAGTAAGTGCATTTGGCTTTCTGCGTGGTGACATTACTGAGCAGCACGGGAGTGTGTGAATTTAGGATGGCTTCAGTGTTCCATATTAATACTGCAGCACCCAGGGAGACGGGAGTATCAACAGGGGTGTAATGGAGTTTCAGATGAGATATAAGGAAGAAATTTTTTGTGATGAAGGTGACGAAACACTGGCACAGGCTGCCCAGGGAGGTGGTAGATGCCCCATCACTGGAAACATTCTGGGTCAGGCTGGACAGGGCTCTGAGGAACCTGATCTAGTTGAAGATGTCCTTGCTCATGGCTGGGAGGTTGGACTAGATGGCCTTTAGAGGTCCGTTCCGGCTCAACTCATTCTGTGGTTTTCTGTGAAGCTGAATGGATTACCTGTTGCACATTAACATGTTTTGTCAACAAGACAATGCAAAGTAGCAAGTGCACTCAAAATTTGCACCTTCATTCACTGTGCAGGAACCTCCACATATAGACAAGTGCTGGCATTGCTGCTGCTACCTTGACAGTCAGCTGACTTTTAGAGAAGCTCTTCAGGTTTCAGTAGAAGGCCAAGTGGCAGTACAGCTATTTCCCATTCTAGATCTGACTTCTGAGCTAAATGAGCCAAGCTGCGACCGAGTCCATGAAGGTGCTTCTAGATTTCAGAATGGACTCACCATGTTCTCTTTCATATCAGGATTCTGAATCAGACTGTAACACCTTGCACATGATGGAAGGGTGCAATGTACTTACAAAGTGCTGTTCGCTGTCACCAGTTTCTGCTAAGGTCAGAAGATCCTAGGAGCTCTATCTTGACCCTCTGCCAGTACTTGGTCTGTGGAGCCCATATAACACTTGACAACATACCAGTTCCCTCTGTCGTATTTACTGCTAATTCCTGATGCTTTTGGAGAGTTTTGTCTTAGCTTCTCAACAATTTTAATTGTTAGTATAGAATATTTCTTGTCTTATATTTGACATGCAAGTGGGCTGAAATCAAACTTTCAGGAGCTTTTGTCCCTGTTTTTGGTTTGGGTTTTTTTGTCGTTGGTGGTAAGTTGCCTTTTTTTTTCTATTATTCAGGAAGATGGCAGACCCATACTGTGCTTTTTAAATCTGCGATACAGGCACAATATAGGCGTCTAGTCTCACCTCAGATGTCTGAGGGTGTCCAAGACATTTGAAGAGAGATGGCAAATATAATACGGACTTAGGGTCTACCTGGAAGATGACGGTAGACACATCTGTTCAGGCAGCGGAGTCATTTGCATGTTACCATGTATTTCAGAGATTTGTGTACATACCCTAAAAGGTACTATACTTTCAATGAAAGATAGGTATTCCCTAATGATCCTGGAAGGGCAGAGAGATCCACTTGTTTCCACATCCAGAAAACTTAAGGCTGCAGAGCTTTGTGGAACAGGTCTTTAGTGACAGGAAAGGCAAATCCTGTGCTGCTTTTCTGCATTTTATATTTCCAACAGCGTTTTTATATTTATCTAGATGTTTGACAGTGAAGCTGCAAGAAGGTTTCATAAAGTTACTACCTCTGTATTTGTATCCTACAGGATGTTTTTTTGCTGAGCGAGGTAACTCCTGGTTAGATGAACCAGTTGCTTTGTTATCTTTCAGCAGAAAGAAGCTGTAGTGTGACACTAACCTGAGCGTTGAGAGTGATGGTAACTCACAGTCCTGTGTCAGGCTGACTTCTCCACCAAAAGCTGGTTGCTGCAGCAGACAGCCAGAACTGCAGCTCAGTACCTTTTCCAGAAGGCTGGCTGCTGATCTGAGTCCTGTGGACAGAACTGCTCTGAAGATCTGCAGTGGCCTTCTCCCTCGCTGGTGTTTGACCCAGGGGACCATTGCTCAGTGAGGATGCGGATTTGAGACAAGTAAATTCTTTAGGCAGATGGAGTTTTGAAGGCTTTAAGATCAGTGTTATTTCCTGAAATGACTGCAGTATAGTTTTGCTCAAAGGAAATTTATCTTCACCTTTTATGCCAAAATGTGCAATTTGGGCAAAGCTGGCTTCAGTACTAACTTTCCATTGTCCTGTGGGGAATGTCTTGTCAGGCTGTGCTCTGTTCTGCTTGATTGGGCAGTCAGCTAGCCTGTGATTAGAAATATTTCTTACTTTAATGAAATTCTCATTTCCAAAGAAAATGAAGTTTTCAAGTGTAAACCAGCCAACTAATTTATTAGTACTTCCAATTGGCTTTAGCCAAATTGAGATTCAAAACTTGAAGAATTAAAGTCTCAGTCCTTCCATGCAGCACCAAATATGAGTCAAACCAGGATAAATAATGCCAGCAAATGGTGTCTCTTGTGTGTCTTTGTGTGTTTTCTTTAATAATTGTCAGATTTAGTTCATCAGAAATAATTTTACACTTGGCTTCCCTGATTTTTAATTAGTATTTATTATGTAAGACTATAGCCAGGGAGCTCTTGGACACTTTGAACAGGAAGCACTTGTAAATGGTAAACAATCAGCTTGTTCATGAATACCTCTATGTTTTTGGGTATGTTTGTTTTCTCAAGTTGTAATTACCAGGCATAGCCCTAAATTGTTCTGCTTCTCACTTCCTCTTGCCTTGATAATTTTTTCTATATTTTTAATCTCTCCTGAGAACTCTATTTTTAATGGTTAATTTAAAGGAAATCTCTTGAGTATTAGAATGTGTATTCTGATTAGTACACCTAATTGCAAAGAGTACATTACTTTAAAAGAAAATGAATGAGGCCATGTTTTTCAGCTCAGTTCTGTTTGCACACTTTTTGAGTACAAGGAATTGTGAGTATAGCCAGTGGAAATGTAATATCTGGTATGTGGAGAAATTTAGAAAATTGATTTTGCTTTCAAGTATACAGCCTATGTGTAGCCACAGATTGAGGCACAAACAGATGAGCCTTTGTGTAAAGCCAGGCTTTAAAAGTCTCAGTTGTCATGTTACTGCATATTTTATATTCGGTAAGAAATACCAGTAAGGGTGAGTTGGGCTGGAAGGAAAATGTGCTGTACTTGCTTATGCAGGGAGTCAGAGATAGTCAAAGTGGTTGTGTTAAATTAATTTCTTTAATTTTCTAATGGCTTAAAAACATTTAAATTTACCAACTTTGGTATTTTAAAGTAGATGCTTTTCCTAACGTCTCTGTAATCTTTGTGGGGTGTTTATTTTTATCCCAGCATATTAATGTGAGCTGCCTGCCTTTTCATCCTCTTCTGTATGGCCAGTTGCAGGGTCCTTCCTGAAAAGAGATATTAAAAATAAAAGTTTTCTCTTTGGAAGTTTTCATAGGATAACAAGAAATGGCCCAGTGAAGGGTACCCAGGGAAGCTGTTACAAACATCCATTAAAAAATTTGTGTACAGCTCTCGATAGTCTCAAAATATATTTATTTTTCCATTGTATTTCCATTATATATTACTGTTTTTTCCATTATATTTACTATATTTTTTCACTTAAGTTTACAACTCTAAAGTGTCAAAATTAGGTTAATGGCACTGTTTGTAATGGTGAAGTGAAAAATGTATGTACAAATGCAGGGTCTTAGAGGGGAGAGCCGTGTATGTACAGAAGCTATAATGGTCCACTTGGATCATCCTGCCCATCTGTTGGGGTGGGAGGAGTTTAATTGCCCTGACCTTCTTCTTTTCCAGTTTAACCCTGATTCCACAGTCTGAAAATACAAGTTTCTTGTCTTTACACTACTCTTCATTGGCCTGACAAATTCTTCTAAGCAGGTGTTAATGTAGGACTGAACCTTGTAGAAAATTATGTGGATTCTTGCATGAAGACTGTGTTTTGTACATGAAAATTCCATGGGTAGTAGAGGGAAGGTGAAGAAGAAAAGACATTAAACTTGTGTCAATTTTTCCAACTTAAAAGGGTAGATCCTCAGCCGTGTATCTAAACCCCATCAGTTACCCTGACCTGATACACACTGCAGTGACTTGTGCGTGTTCTGTGGGTGTTTTACTTGACTACTGAAAGGAAATTGGTAAGGGAGTTGTTTATAATTAAAAACTAAGGTCCTTGCTATTTCTTTTATCTCTTTAGAAAGCAGGAAGGAAAATAATTTCCTCCGCCCTGCTGAATGATCAACTTTTTTTTTTTTATTAAATATGTTAGTTCTGTAGCAGAGATGTTTCTGTCAGAAGAACTGAGTACAGTTGGCAGGGCAGTGTCTTCAGCAGGCTGATCCTAGCTGCCATTTCAGTTCAAGCAAAGTCCTCACAAATAAATAGGCATTTTGGTGAGCTGGTTAAATGCATGATGTTCTCAGAATTGCTACTGAGCTACATTATTCTTGTTTGGTCTTCCTCCAGGAGTGTCTACCTGTACAGTTATTCAGGAATATGTATTGTGCAGACCCTTTGTACCTTATTTTCACTGAAATTAACTTTCTGTTGCTTGGAGCTTGTATTTCGGTGTGGACAGGGAGTGTTCACAAGCGCTTTAGGCAGTGTAAGCTGTCACTGCCACCAACAGATGTAACTCCTGTCACTCTCCCCAACATAATATTTCTTCTATTTCTTTTCTTGTGCCAGGAAAAAAAGCCTTCTTGCAGCATGTGGCAGGCTTATTCAGAGGACTGATCCAGTGGAGGAATAAGCTCAGCACAAAAATCATTTCTTGGCAGGATGAGCTCCCTGGCTGGGTTCACCATGCAACTCCCTGAACTTCATTTGGTAGGGAGGGAGCTAGGCTGCCTGTGCTGGTACTTACTTAGGCAATCTGGAGTGTCTGGCATGGTAGCTTAACAAAGTGATTGTATCTGCTTCCAGAATTCATCTTGTAGTAGGCTGGGTACAGCTTGTTGCAATGTGTTTAAAGCATTTTTAGATTCTTAGTCAGATGTTCTCTAGAGAGATGCTATTTCCATCTTTATCCACCTGTTACCAAATGGTTTGCCAACATAAGATGATTTTAAGGACATTGAGCTGCAAAAATCTCCCTCCTCTCCTCCCAGTAGCAAACAAGTAATGCAGTGTTTTCATTTAATGACCAGGTCAGTGTTGTAAGACATCATACAGACAGGTGCACACTAAATACCGATAAGCCCATCCCCAAAACTGCTGAGAGTGGAAGAGGTTATTTCATCCTTTGGAATATAAACAAGGATCACTTGGGTTTGTTTTTCTGAACCACTTATTTATCAAAATCAGAGAAGTCCATACATCTGCATCATCTGATTTTCATATGGGTTTTGGAGGCACTTGCTGCCTGTTGCAGCTGCCTGGCAGAGTTAGATGGGTTCATAGTGCTTGTTACTCCATAATTTTTGTGACACCATGCTCATCTACCTACACTATTGTTTTCACAGGTCATGGTGTAAAGGTGATGAAATCTTCTGTGCTATGTTGCATACCTTGCTCAACATGTAATAACCAGTGCAGTTTCCAAAGATCTGCATTCAAGAATACTTGCAGTTCAGACAATAGCACTTACTTTGTTTTGAAAAGATGCCTTAATTCCTCAGTGTTAATCTTTAGCCTCACTTAACTGACTTTTTCATCATCTCCTGTTCTTTAAATCATCTGAGCCTTGGTGAATAAACACTAAATCCTATTCCATTAATTATGCAGATGATCATGTCATTATTGCTTGACCACCCTCAGTTCTGCATATATCAGTTCCTTTGTATAGTGTTTAAATGTACTGGTATATTTTTATTTCATAGGAAGCAAGAACAGAATCTATTGCCAGACCTTTGGAGATAAATGAGGCTGAGAAGATGATGAAAGTTGCCATTGACTGTGTTCTGGTAAGCAAAATGGTATTTATTATATCATTCCTCTCCTGCAAGGATAACATAGCTCTTTTATCAGCAGGCTAGAGTTAAGAGTGCCAAAGCACCCATCACCTTCAGCTGGTGGACCGCTGCTGCACGTGGTTAGTTAATGGCTAATGTTGAACTTTAATGGCTAATGCAGACGTTGGTCTTTAGGTAACATCAAATGTTGAACAGAAGTTCATCCAGGCAGAGGTCAGGCTGTGATGACTCCTTGTGTCATGGTAATGAGTACGGTCACTGATGATCCTTATGGTTTATTTGGGAAATCTGCTGTGTTCAAAGTGAACAAGCATTTTAATTGAAACTGCTGGTTTTCCTGACAGAGTGAATGAGGTGTTGGCACATTGATGATGGTGAGCTGGCAGTCAGAAATCACAGCCTGCAGCAGAAAGGGTAAACTATGCTAGCAGCAGCACCTAGGAGAGCACATTAAGACCATTCTGCTGTCATTGTTGCACTGTGTAACTGCATTGGTTCAGTGTGCAGAAACATTCCTCCAGTAGGTGCATCAAAGAACTGCACTTGGCCTCTCTCGGGAGAAAACACATTTTAGTGATATTCCCTGCCTTTGATAGGAGCTCAGTGGTAACCCCAGAAGCTCTACAGGAGGGATAAAAATTGCCTAAAGCAGCACAGAAATCTCCATCCCATCTACATTGTCTAAGCCACGTAAACTTTGCAGTCAAGGCTGCAAGGGGTGTACTTGGTAACTCAGGATGTGCTGGTACCTCTGGAGTTGTGAAGTTGGGCTTGGGAAGCAGGATAGCTGGGCTGCCCAGGGAGGGAGAAGAACTGGTTCTGTGCTAATTGGTGCCATGCCAGTGCGTCGTTGTTAGTCTGGTTTTGGCAGACCTTTTGTCTGTCCCAGTCTCCACAACACTGTCCTTGCTCCAGTGCTTGGGTTCCTGTATTTCTGAACCATTTGCTGCACTCACAGCCACTGTGCAAGTATGGTGGTTAATTAAATCCTAGTGATTACTGTAAGTTATTTAAATGCAGACTGTATCCAGTCCAATTGTATAATTACAAGGAGTGGAGTTCCAGGTTTAAACAGCCAATGCATAATCAATAAATACTTCAAGCGATCTTTCCTTATGTTTCTGCTCTACTCAGTCTATATGAATTCTAAATGTGGTTAATATGCATTGTTATTCTGTGCAGTAGAGCTAATAAACTAACAGCAGCATAGTAGAGCAATTGGCTTCTTGGGAAACAGCAGTAATGCACCTCAGCTGGTTTAGTTCTGGACCAGTTAATGAAATGACCTATTATAGCTGAACAGCACCTGACAGTTACTGCTGGAATTTCAGCAAATGTGAAGCCCTCTCTCACTCAAAAGGCACTCACAGTTCCCTGAGCATGAGCACACTGAATGTCCTCAGCTCATTTTAATAAACTGGAATATTCACACTTTTCCCTTCTGGTTCCTGTGGCACATATTCTAATGTTCAGGATGCTTCCCAGATTTTGAAAAGATGCATAAAGCAAGACTTAGAAAAGGATGAAGATATTTGGATAGAGTAAGTTCTTTATAAAACAGACCATTATCTTAAAGAGGAAAAAAGAAAAAGATGGAAACTACAATTCCCTAAAATAGTACCAAAAATAATTGCATTTCTCATCTGAGTTTATCCAGATACTTACATGTCAGGACATGTCCTTATGTATCCTGTTAGATATTTTGGGGGACGCTTCTTCCTATCTTTTACTGCTTTTTTCCAGTGGGAAGGAAAAATAATGTTAATGCTCAGGGCGAGCTGTGGGGTTTTCTTCTTTCTTCTTTAAGAATGTCTGGAAAAAATCAGGTATTTTAAATTTGTAAATGCCCAGTTAGTTCACTATCCTCACCACAAAGAACTTTTTAATTTTCATTGCCTAGCCATTTTACGTTTTAGCTCATGGTTGTAATGTTGTTTGATAACGTGAGATGCGAGATTATATGGAACAATGTTCAGCATCTGAAAGAAAATTCTAATTATTTCAATGCAAGCCATGGTTCACCATCCTTCTCCTTTAGGAACAAGTCCAGAAGACTAAAGACATGTTGAGTAATGTGGCTTTGGATGAAGCCAATTTGGAAGCCAAGATTGAAAAACGAAAATTGGAACTGGAAAGAAGCCAGAAGAGGCTACAGACTCTACAAAGTGTTCGGTAAAGATTATGAACTGATTATCTACTGCATAAATGAGTGTTAGCATAAATGGTGGAACTGTGCATTGTTAATGCTTAGAGCAGCGAGGAGGGAGCCTGTAATGAGGCTGAGATGATGGCCTGTGGAAAACAGATTCTTTTCTCTGGAAATACCCAGTCTGGATTGTGACTGTTGATTTTTCATGTATTATAAATCAGAATTTCAGACTGTTAAAAATGGCCAGAATATTATTTGTTGGAGTTGCTTAATTCCTGCTTGAGCTGTACAAAATGGTCAGGTAGTATGTCTTTTCTTTTCCTTTGTCATTAAACATAGATTGTGTCAGGTAGTTCTCCTGAAAGCAGCAACTGGTACAAACATTCCCTCGGATCCCAGAGGCTTCTAGCGTTCTTGGCCACCAACAGAAAAAGTGCATTATGCATCTTTTTTTAGGATCAGTTCCTCTAGGCAGTGATACAGCCCGCTGTAAAATCAAGATCTTCAGGTTCACAGTTTGGGTTGATTTCTTGCCCTTAATTAAACTTCAGGTTTATACAATCTACAAGATCATGCTCTATTTTTGACCTAATATGGGGGAAAAGAAAAAAAAATAATTCAAAAAATGAGTCGTGGAAGGGATGACATTGATTCATATAGGCATTTTGATCAGTAACACTTTGGAGGAAGTGCACTGGGTAGGCGTGAATCATTGACAGCAGCAGTGTTCTTTGGGGTGCAACGGTTAGCTCTGTTGTATCGGGACATTGGCCCTTACTGGTGTCTAGTCTCAGCAGTTTTGTAGCAAATAAGTCTCCAGCCATGCTACAAGCTAGGTTTTTTAACTCATGGAACAGCAGGATAATTAAGTTAGATTTGCTTCTAAAGGGACCAAAATGTTGCCTTTCTGCCTGTTTGAAAGGAAACGGTAGTGGGTACACAATAACCTTTCCTTTGCTATATGTAATTTTTGCAGGATGGTTTAATGAGTTTTTGTGTCTTATGCTTTTAGTCTCTGAAGTAGTGTGGAACCTTAAAACAAAAGGTCCTTTTAGATTGGTTTAGTAGATGTGAAAAGGAAGCTGCAAAACCAAAAATGCTTCTTTCAGAATTCTGCATATACAGGTCAATATTTTGCTGATTAGTTTGTGCTTGTTCTCTCCAGTCCTGCTTTCATGGATGAGTATGAGAAGATTGAGGAGCAACTGCAGAAACAATACAGTAGTTACCTAGAAAAATTCCGTAATCTGACCTACATGGAGCAGCTCCTGGATGATCATCGACGGACAGAGCAAGAGATGTTTGAGGTAAGACAGCTTAGAAATGCTCAGCAAGACTGTATATCTTGTAGTTCTCAGCCTTACAACAGAAAATGTTTTAATAGCTTTTTGCCAAAGCATCACATTACACATTGTAGAGTCAGCTCTGAGTGACAGGCAGTCTACTGACAATTCAGTAAGTGTGACTGCTCTTGGACGAGCATAAAACAGCTTTATTTTTTGAGTTAGTGAAGTTAAACCAGTGTAGCGATGCCACTTTCCAGTCTCTGACTCCCCCGACTCATTTTCCGTTGATGTTTTTTGTTCATGAAGAATGCTTTCAACATTTCTAATCTTCCTTATTGTTATCATCTGCCAACAACTGTGTAAGGGTGCCTCAGCACAAGGCTCTTCAATTTCCTCGTAGTAGTCCTCTTCAATGAAAACAGCAAAGAGTATCAGTGGAAAGGTCTGATATACTGGAATCCTCTCTCACATAGACTTCAGCTTTGTTTGATGTAAATTCTTATTTCTGTTGACTTGCTGAATTGTATCGGCTCAGTGTAGTTCTGCATTTTGTATCCTGCTGGATAATCTGCATCTCTATCTTGTCTTGCTCCATGCTTTTCTTTTTTGTGTTTATTGGACTACAGCGCTTTCAGCCAACCTCTCATTCAGCTTCCTGTAGCTTCATGTTTTACTTGTTTGGCTTTTCGTCCTTCTCACAGTCATTACCCAGTGTATCTTCTGTTCTTCACTGAAAACATGTTTCAGTGAATGATCTCCCCTTGGACCTTAATACTGGTGGGTGTGCTATACCTTCAGTTAACCAATGCTTCCTCTTTCTGGATTGTCCTATCTTTCAAATGCAGATCATGTTTTATTTTGTCAACACAACTTACTCTTGTTCCTGGCAGAAATGTGGGAGAGCTGTGCATGATGTTCCTTCTGCCTAGCTATGACTGCCTGTTTTGCTTTTGCTGTGTCTCTATGTCTACTGATGTGAAAAAAAAGTCATTTGACCCCAAGTTTTTCAGTCTTCTCCTTTAAAGGACTCATACCTGTGTTTAGTTACAGTAAAATTTTGTGACCTGTGCTTCAGCTGCAAATAAGGCTCAGTAACTTTATAGTCCCCCTTCTCCTATTAGCTGTCTCTCTTGCATCTGTGAGATATCTTCTTGGAAAGCCTTGTTGTTCTAGAGAAGAATCCTTTCATGATTGCCCACACTCTGTTCCTGCATGTCTAAGCCACACAGTACAATGTACAGGTGCCTTCATAACCAGGCTTCAGGCTGTTCTGCAGTCTGGAGAAAATATGGTAATTTCCGTCACCTTTTGGATGTAGGAAAAGACATGCTGTGTTCTTTTGAGAAGCCTCAAATATTTTGCTGCATTATTTGCTTGAGGGATAAAATAACCTGTCTTTTAAGAAGATAACATGGGATTTTGACTTTTTAATCATTGTGAACCAATTTCCCATTAACCTCCCTTTTTATAAGCACTGTCTTTCTGGACGTTATTCCACGTATTTCTAATCTGTAGCCAGCTTGGTATTTTCATGTGTCTTGTTTTATAATGTTCTAGTTCTTCCCCACATCTCTGGCCAAAAAAAAATAAAAATGTCCTCAATTAAATCATAATCTTGAAATGAAGCCTACAATCTGATTTTTTCCCTTCTGTTCAAATGCCATAGAGACTTAATACCAAAAGTAGAAATGTTTTGAACAGAGCTACCTGAAACTTTTTATAAATTCATGCACGGAAGTTAGTAATGAGTTGGTGTACAGCTTGTTCAGGGGATTTTTGTTAAAAGATAATAAGACAAAGAAAAAACCTGTGCAATTCAGGGCTGTGGCTGTGCTTAGAATGTGGAGAACACTTTTTATTTTCCTTTGTCTCCTTCTTTCTCTGAGACACCTGGAAATCTACCCATATGGTTTGGCTTTTCATTTACTAGGATAATCACGTAACAGTGCTTCAGCATTGTACAAAATTAAAGAGTATTAAAGCTTGTGACAAAAAGATGTGGTTTTTCTCTGCACCCTTCTGTCACTTGTTGTATGCAGTCTGTATTAGCAGGCATCAGAACTGGCAACATTTTTAAGTTGCACCTTATGCTAAAAGCAAATTGTCATCAGGTCGTCTGCATTTGCAATGCGTTCTTGCCATGTCTGGTGGTCTGTGCTTCAGTGTCTCTTAACTATGGCCTCAAGTGATCCAGTTACTTGCTGAATCCTGTTTCTGTTAAATACTTTGTGTTAGCTTAAACCAGCATGAAGCTTACCTGTCAAGTCTGGTTCTATAACTTGAGCTTAACCTTGAAAGTACCCCGAGATCATTTTATTTCACTTCCTATATATTAGTCTGTTAATCTTTTCACTGAAGAGTGTTAGGGAAGACCAAAACTAAAAAGGGGGGGGGGGGGGAAATGCATTTTACAGTTGCTGTTCAGAACTGGATAGAGGACCATGGGGATCAAGAACAAAAAATTGAAGTATCTAAAAATACTTCAAATATTTAAAGGTTGAGACTCTAACCATCTCTTTGTGGGCAGCAATACAGTGGCTCAAGTAGCTGTGACTGCTTTGTTGTAGAAGCTGTTGCTTTGGTAGCAGAAGAGGCTTCGTGTGTATGTGTCTCTTAAGCCAGATTTTCAGGAGTGATGGAGTCCAAACTATTATTTGAAGTAATTATGAAATGTCAGTGCTCAAAATAAGGCTCCAGGACTTGGTAAGTGAAAGAAGATGAATGTGGGTCCCAACTGAGCCAAGAGACTTGCCTTGGCGCAAGTCCTATTTCCAAACCAGTGAGGCAATTATTTTATTTTCTATTTTTAAAAGATGGCACACTGTTTAATCCATTTCAGATTAGTCTCTTGCCAACCTGGAACACCAGAGTGTTTCTTGCACTTCTGTCAGTCTTGATCTGCTTTTCAGGTGATACTTCATCGACTTTGGCTACTTGTTGGTGAAGCAAAACTGTGGGTCGTTTATTACAAGCTTGGAAAAAAAAAAAGCAGTCTGCTCCAAAATGATGCTGCATGTTGTCCTAAAGTTTATCATCTTGTGTCTTTTTCAAAATCAACTGTGGAAAAAGTAACAAGGGTAATTACATTTAATCCATTTTAATACACACTCTCTCCAGCTGCCAAAAAACACTGAAAATGATGTTGATTTTTTCCAACCTTGATTTGTTTTTTGTTCCACCAAACAAATCTTAATTATCTTCTGTAGTAGAAGTGAGAGTCAATTCTTTTATCATTGGTGTGTATTTTGTTAAGTAGCTTGTCAGAGAAAAGCAACAGGAATGTAATTAGATTAATCCAGTCCTCCGTGTGCTGTTCAGTACTGAGGACTGATTTCCAGACCCCTTTTCTTGACTAGGTGCATGTTTTTAGGGGGAATTTTTGTTCTGATTGAGAGAATGTTGCTGAATAACAAGACTAATCTCTAGTGCAGTTAGACTTAGAGCTGTTTCGGTACCCTGCTGACGTTGCACAGCTAATGACCTGGACCAGAGTGCGTTTCCTAATTAGAAAAGTGATTTAAAGATTGTACCCAAGCACACGGTTTTAATTAAGTAACATTGAGCAGCTGAAGCACTCCAGCCTCTCCAGACTGCAGTGCTGGTGGTTTGTGTGGATTTTTTTTGTTTGTTCTTTCATGTGGTAGGTGCACAGGGCGCTCCTCTCCATGCAACTGTAGCTCCTGTTGTTTTGAGCTTGCTGTTCCCTTTTCCTCTCTGTGTCCGTAATAATATGGAGCAGTGGTTGGTGAGCAATTGGCAGGAGTCTCCTGCCAGGTGCTGGGCTGAGAAATCTCTCTCTCTGTTAAAACAAACTTAAAGGCTTGGTTTTGAGTCTGAACTGAATGAATTGCAAGAACTAAACAGTTAATTGATGATGAAATTACCACCTGCAAAGCACCTGCCTGTTTGATGTGGGAGCCCTTTGAAATGTATGAAAAATACGAAATCATTTTTCTGTTATCAACTCTCATTTGTGGAGATGTCAGAAGTCCTCACATGACTCCTCCTTTGAGTGAGTTTCTCACACTTACTGACAAACTGTCATGCGCTACTTATTATCGGATCTGAGGAATTTAAACAAGGGCCTTTTGTCTTTGCAGTTTCCTTAGCCTTTTCTCATTTTCAGCCACTTCGTTTATTCTGTTTCTGTTCTCTTGTGCTGCTCGTGGACTTAATCCATCTTCTTGCATTTCTGTGCAGAAGCAGGGATTTATGTGCCATGTCTCCTCAAAGATTTGTCCTCATTTCTCTACTTTGTAAAATATTCAGGCTTCATTAATTTTTATCCTGTTTTTAAGATGGAATTGTTTCTCATGTTTAGACATGAAAGCTATTAGAACTTTGGATGCCCTAAAAATCAGTTTTAGGGTTTTTCAGATTTGGGGGTTGAAATTTTCTATAGACTATACATGAATGCCTCTCTTAAAGGACAACGCAGGCTAATGCAGTTCAAAAAGGTGGTTTTGAAGCTGGCTTGTGTAATGCCAGAGTAACTTGGCAATATCCTTTAGCATTTGCCTTTTCTCTAGACACAATATGCTTATTCTTTGTTGTGCTTCTCAGAGGACATCTCTGAAGTACTTTCTTTTTTCAGCTACTTTCACCTAAGGTATTTTAAGACTGTTTTGTGCTAGTGCTGTGAAATCTCAACTAGGGAATACCATGGAGTGGTGGGCACATAGAAGAGGTTGTTCTAAGCCACGCAGTCATTATCTTTGGTTTGGGATTGCTTAAACTGTTTTTCTTTTCATTATTATGATATTATCTATCAGTACACTATCAGTAACCAGTCCATCATGATTAAGCAAAGAAAAGCCACATAAACAGACTGTAACATAAACATAATTGTGACTTTCCCTTTGCGACCCACTCTGCCCCAATAAAATCCCTTCTTCATTAAACTTATATGGGGTTTTTATCAGAGCTGCATACCTGAAGCAGGCGCTTTATTCTGAATATGCATTTAATAGGGATATCTGACTTCTGCTGCACTGTGAGATACTCCTTGGTTCTGCTGCTTTTCATGTCTTTTTGCATTGAGCTGTCCCACATGAAATATTAAATCTAAACATTCCCATTGCAATGTCTTCTTGCTGAAATAGCCAGACAGAAGGTTAATATGAGAAGCCGTTGGTTACAGTCTTTAATTTTCTAGCTAATGTGCATTTGAATTATGACTGGTAACATTTTTATAGGTACCAGGAGAGCACTCCTGGTCCAGTGTTGCTGAATTATGTTGAATATCAGATGTAAAAGTAAGCACAGGCATCTTAATTGTTGATTGCTTCTATTTTGCCATTTAGTCTGGTGTACAAGTATGGCGTTATTGGTGCACTGAGACACACAAATCCCATAATGGAAAAATGTGGGGAAAGAATAGAGGAGGAGGAAGGGAATGCATAGGGAGACAGTAGGGGCAATGAAGCACAGGAGAAAAGAACAAGGAAATTGGTGGCCTGAGAAATGATGGTCACCCAAAGGAGAAGATGGAGATAGAGAACATGTAGGAGGGCATGTGAAAAGCATGGTAGAAAAGATGGAAGGGTTGCTATGTGCATTCATTCTACTGAAGCAAAAATCTGCAATCCCCTGCCAATACCACAGTGACTAGATCTAGACTCTCAAAGGTACCTCTAAATGCCCTGAAGTACTTGGGTGCTTTATTATATATACTCTCTAAGCTCCTGGTGCTTTATTGATACAGTCTCCTGTTAAAAGCTATAGGAAAACTTTCTGGGAAATGAAAACAATTGAGATCAGCTGAATTGATCTCAATCAGATCAACCAACTCAGTGCTTGAATATCCACTCAGGATCATCAAGATTATCCAGACAGCTGATGTGCCAGGTGGGTGAACAAACTTGTCCTAGGATCCCAAATTTGGGGTCATTTGACTCACAGCTTCAAGTTCTTAATGTCTGACAGACTCTAGAACTTATTTTTTCACAGACCTAGAGATCAAACAAGAAATTATTAAAACTCTAATCATCACTTGTAGGCTTTTCTGAGCAATGAAAACATTCATATCCTGCCTTCAGCAGCCCATGAACTCCTTAGCAGAAGAGGTGAAGAGGTTCCTTGTGCATCAGGGCTCTGTGCTATGCCTGGGTATAAACCCCCTACATAGGCTACTCAGTATGGTTCATTCTTGCTGCTATTGTAAAATTGTGCTAATTCTGTTGTATATTAAATGCTCTGCAGTTGGGGAAAGAACTCGGGGAGAGTATCTACTCAGTTTTGCAGTGTACGAAGTCAGGGTGAGTTTGTCAGTTGCTTCTGTGAAGTATGAGATGTAATGACTCTCATCAGTGGTGTAGCTTGGAAACCCATAAATGCTTTTCACAAATAGAAATCAGACAGTCTGATCTCTAATACTTTTAGATCTTAGGTTGCCTGACTGAATTTCTTCTGCAGCAATTCTACTCCAGAAGAAACACTGCGTAAAAACAATCTTTATTTACCGCATTTTGAATGTACTCCCTTTTAGGTTTTAAGCATTCTCTTTATCCAGTTGTATTTGGTAAGAAGATAGAGTAAGTGGATTGTTCATCTTATAGTCTTTCTGCCTTCCCTGTCAGCCTGCATTACGCTTTTGAATATTCCCAACTACTTTAGATGTGTGAATTATGTAACAGAAATCTAGCTTGACATTCACTCAGAATAGGAAACAGTCAGATCACTTGAAGCAACTCTGATCAAGCAGATCAATTTTTTCTCCCCCATGGATCAACACATAAAAATCATTATAAGAAACCTTTTAATAGGTGATTAGAAACCAAGGACTTGATCAAAAGAAAAAGTTAAAATAACTCTTATTTTGGGGCTGATGTTTTGCAAGTGGTTTGCACCAAATGACCTAAGTAGGTAATGTTAAAATGACGTGTATGAAATTTAGGAGGTTTATGCTCTGCTACTGGTACTTAGCTGCAGAGAAAAGTAGCTATGAGACTAGCATTTTGATTCGCACAGCCGTGCATAATCTCATAATGTGCAAAACAGTAAGGTTTGAGGTTTTAAATGTTTAAAAAGTAAAATAATTTTTGGGTTTCTGGCTGTGTAGAAACAATGTCTAGTTCAGTGCTGTGAAATGTGAAAATTAAATACTATGCACGTATGAACAGTAGACCTCTTGGACAGGTGTCCTGGCAGAACCCTTGTCTAACACCCACCTATAGCCCAGGCTGCAGTGCGAGTTACTGCACCTTGCACAGTCATTGCCCTCTCCTCTGAGAGCTCCAGAATACTGTCGGGATTCTTTGAAGATGATTCTGATATTGAGATAACCAGTGGGCCAAATTGTGAGCCATACCATTTCAGAAGCATTGCAGCAGGGTCAAACATCAGGACTAAGGAAAAGTAAGAAATCCTAGGGCAAGCAGTATACCTTTCTGCCTGGGAATTGAGAGTCACATTTGTTTTGCTAGAAATCCATTTACATTCTCATTTGGGCTTACCTTGAGCTCGATGTAGTTCTGAAATCAACGGAAATCTCCATTTTAGGCCACTACATTCTGAGACTCTCCTTTTTAAAAATTTGTTGACTTGGAGGGCTATATGCCTGCCTCCTACTCAAGCTTTGTTGCATCTTTGAGAGGACTGAAGACAAACCTGACCTGGTCAGAGCCTGGCCTGTTAAGCAGGGTCTAACTCATTTTGGCAGTGCTGCATTCACCTCAAATACCTGCTAGTGGCCACGTTTTAACAAGAAACAAGGGCTTCATATATAGCATCCTGCAGCTCAGTTCCTGCTCGGCCACAAAGATTTTTAAACCAACAGCTCCTGGTTTTTAATCTGTAGAGTAGGCTGGAATGAAGCTATCCTGTATCCTACTACTTGAGCTGAGTGGTTAGAAGAATCACGGAATGGTCGAGGTTGGAAGAGACCTCTGGGAATCATCTAGTCCAACCGCCTGCTGAAGCAGGGTCTCCTAGAGCCGGTTGCACAGAATCACATCCAGGCAGGTTTTGAATGTCTCCAGAGAAGGAGACTGCACAGCCTCTCTGGGCACCCTATTCCAGGACTCTGTCACCTTCACAGTAAAGTTTTTTCTTCATATTCAGATGGAATTTCCTGTGTTGCAGTTCGGATTTCTTGCAGAAGAACACAGAGTGATTTAAACTAGAAAGAAGGATGTGTCAGGTGAAACCTGATGCTGGTTGTGCAGAGGTTTTGTGTTAAAGGATCATAGCCTGATGCATGTGAACAGTCCTAGAAACAGTGCTTGCTATCCCCTTTCAAAAGAGAGATTTGTCTGCACCATTACTTTATCTTTACTTTCTTCTACTCTAACCCACCACAATGAGGTATTTAAAAATAGTTTTATCCTAGTCTTTTAAGCTAGTAGCTAGAGCACTGTCCTGGTGAGCAGGAACTAGGAGTACAAGTGTTTTCAAGCCAGAGAAATCATAAAAACCAGGTCTCTAATTCCTGTGCTAGGGCTCTAACAAAAGACTGTTAGGAAGGGGCTTGCTGGTGCTGCCTCTTGATTTGGGATTTGACTGGTGGGAAATAAGAAATAAAGTGAAGTGTGTGTCAGCCCCCTGTTGAAGAGATTCTTTGGTATAAGAAACATGGGCTGTATTGGAGGTAATTGATCTCAAGATGGAAGGCAACAGATTCCATTATCAATTCCTGGAACCATGAAATTCACCAAGAAAACTACTCTTTAATAAATTCTCTCCTTGAAAAGAGCCAATAATCCCGACAAGGGTTTGTGCTATCAGTGACACAGGGAGAGGATAATTCTGATATTAGATTCTAGCAGTGATGTGGCAGTGACTGCTTTATGGTGGTGAACAAGACACAGCTGTGACTACTAACTTCCAATCAATATTAATTTGGATGATAATTTCTTCAGTCACTGCAAACTGACCTCAGGTTTACATTACAGAATTGTACATTAATTCAAATAAATCCCATATCCAACCAATATTGCTTGTAAGCTTGATACAATAAAAATGGAAGACATGAAGTGAATGCTCAATGAGCTGTTATTGAGTTACTATAATTCATACCTTCCACAAAAGCAAATAGGAAAATGGAGAGGACTTGTCATTATGGTAAACTTGCATTGTATCTAATGATGAATAAATTTGATTCACAGGTTAAAGTCCATCCTCTGTCATGTGATTTTAGGCAGTAGTGAATTCCTGCGTTTTTTTGCTGACTTGAAGCTTCTTGTATGAAAGTACTTTAACTGGAAAATTCTGAGCAGAAAGTGTTAGTCTGGGTCTTTTTTTTGTTGTTGTTGCTTCTTTTTTTCTTCATTCTGTTTAGATTTCTCTCAGTGCTGGCAGATGATTTAAAGGCCTGTGATCTCAACTAGCCTTGTGTTGCAATCTCTGTCAGTGCCTTATCAATGCTTTTGTCTTCTGTCTCTTCACCATCCTCCATCCTCTCGAGCCATGCCCTGTCGTAAATGGTCACGTAAATCCTCAGCGGTGTGCTCAGTGCTGTGTTTCCTCTAATGTTTCCTTAGCTCTGACCTGTGGTTCCTGTATGGTTCAAGAGTATTTCTTACATCCCCTTGGGACCTTTGACTTCAAGCCTTTAGCCAGCTTTATTGAATCTGTATCTTGCTGAATCTGAAAGGAAAACCTTAACCTAGTGTAATCATGCTAGATGTGCCTGTAGGCAGGATTCCTGTGCTGCTTTAACCAACCGAAACAGGCGTTTATGGTGGTGCTTGTTTTGGTGAATCATGACAGCACAAAACTCCTTGCGCTCAAAATGACCCAATTTATGTGAATAATGAGGCAGCTCTTGTCGGTGGTGCAGCAAAGCATGCTGTAGGAGCTGTGTTGAGAAAGCAGTTCAGCAGAAGCATTTGGTATATGTTGTCTGGTTTTTTGGAAAGGCTTCTCCATATTTATGGTGCCTTTTTCTCGTTGCTGTTGAGCAAATGGAGCTAGTCAAGGGAAAAGGTACATCAGTCTGAAAAGAAGTGATCCATACTGTGCAAAATGCACATGAAGGTGTGGGGAGAGCTGGCTGGCCCAAGAAGTAATGGAAATAGGGGGCATGTGTGCATGCAAGAAGGGATCCTAATCATCAGAGCTTCGGAAAGAGGGAGGAGCGGTGGGTCATGGAGTAAAGGAAGATTTGAAGCCTTGTTGACTCCGGAATTGGCAGAGCTCATAATGAAGGGGATGAGGTTGCACAGAGCTGGACTGGTATCCTTTCTGTGAGCTTTCATGTAGCTTATGTCAAATTCCTTGAATTGCCATGCATCCTAATATATAGCCCAAAACAAGTAGAGTACAGCAGTGGAGAGGAGTATTTGAGGTGGAAAGTTTTGGGTGGGTTTGTTGGTTTATTTTAATAGAAAACCAGTCAAAATACCTAAATAACTTTTAAACCTGCTTTCTTGGTCACTGATTCACCGATTAATTCTTTTCAAAGCAAAGTTTGCTATAGCATCAGACAACATTGCTCAAGATTTTGTCCAGCCCAGTCTTGAAAGCCTCCAAGGACAGAGACTGTGCAGCCTCTTTGGGCAAGCTGTTCGCTATTCCACTGTTCTAAGGAAAAACGTGTAATGTGTAGTCACAGAAAAAAGTGGACTAACCTGTGCAGAAAGCTTTTATATTGCATCAAAAGTTGCTCAAGAAACATGCTACTAGGAGACTTACTTATTTACTGTATGAGAATGAGGGCAAAGCTGCAGAGAGATGCAAAGAGAGTTCATACAAAGCATTAGTATGACATCCTAGTCTATAGGCAGGTCAGAAACCCCATTCCATAGTGCAAAAATAAACAATTAGCGTGCTAGAATTTGTCCCTCTGAGCTCATTTGCTCTTTCTGTTTAGTTCCTTCCTTTTGAGTTCCCAAAGGGAAGGTATTAATGTCTAGGTGAGACCTTCATGCATGGTCTGCTTCTTCAAGAGGAACAGTAACTGCTCTGCCTTAAGTCTCAGGACGCTACCTCGCAACTTCATGTTAAGTGTGCTGTTCACTTCAACTCCAATTTATCTACTTTGCAAAGTGGTTATTGCAGCATTTGAGCTGGATGTGCTGAAGTCAGAACTTGCGAAGTTCTTTTGGAATCTGTAGAAAAAAGTGTATGAGATGCATATTAAACCAATCTAATTTTAAAATACTTGTTGAGGATTGCGTTACATCCTGTTACCTTAAGCGCGTTTTTTGAGTACACGTCACTGTCTGGTTTTGTGTAGCCTGAGCACAGTATCATTAAGAGCCGCTGCCTTAGAATAGGGTCATTGTAGGTACCCTAAGCCATAAATTGCATCTTTTCCTGTCTCTGCCTTCTGCTACTCACATGACCCCATGCAAAGGCTCAGCTGGGCACCCTGTTCCTTTCTCCTTTTTCCCACAGATCCCCGATAGCAGTTACCTTCCTAAAGACTATTCCCTAAAACAAAATCACCGTAAGAGCCCATGCTAGATTTATTTTTTTTTACTATGATAGCTTTCCTTTATGATTCATTTCATTTACACTAGAAAACATTTTAGCTTTTCTCCTAATTTTTATGATTGCATGAATGAAGTTAAGTTAATTAACATGCTTTTCCTTAAGAAGATAGACCTTTCAATAAACTTTGGAGGTATTTTTGTGACTTCTGTTGATGGAAGTGCACTTCAGTAGTTATCTAACGGAGCTAATTGTTAATTTTGGTTAATGTGATCACTGGAGTTGGTGTGTCACAATTTCTTGGGGGAGGATGATATGTTCTGTGGCACCTGTGTACTTTGAATGGACCAACATGAGCGCTCTTTGGTCTCTATCTACTGAGCCTGCCAAGTTGGATTTGGTGTTTCACTTGGATAAGTGCTATTCTGTCAGCTTGACTAATATTTTGCCCCATTTATTGAAGTACTTTTACTGTATCTAGTACAGTACTCTTAGTGAACAATTCTTCCACAAGAAGCAGCAAAATGCAAGGTTAGCAGGGCTTAAAGCAGGAAAAGAATAACCTAGAAAGACAGAGTCACATTGTGAAGTAGTGTAAGTTTTGCAATTTTTCAAAATAATTTGATTCTTCTGAAAATAGATATCAATGACAGGTAATGTTTAGCGGGGGCAGAAGAAGTTTCAACATTAGAGAAACCCAGCTTTTTCTGAAGAAGGAAAATGAATCAAATTATTAATTTAAAATAATGACACTACAGCAGAGATTAATCCAGTCTCCTTCAACTGGCAGTGGTGGTGCCAGTATTATGATAACAGTTGATGAATTTCTGGTATCAGTTAAGTGTATAAAATACTCAAGTATGCTTTAGATGTGTTTCAGTGGAAATTATTACTGCAAAATTACTATTAATGATGAGAGGCAATAACTGTTTCAGCACATTGAAGGGAGGGGAAAAATGGGAGTAATGAGAATAAGGAGACAGATGGTCTTATAATAGGTGTTGATGATTTTCAATTCATTAAATGTGTGTTCATCCACTGGAAGGATGACCTCTATAAAAGTTTAAATGGCCAGTGGTGATGGCTTTCAGATGCTCCTCAGGCCAGGCCAAAATGGCAAGGATGCATAAATGTCTGTAAAAGCTAAGTATTCATTAGCATGAACATTAATGAGGGATCCAGAGAATCTGCTAGAACAAGGTCATGTTTTCTTTTCTGGGGCAGAACTCTATTTGGAGCAGCATTTGTTTGAAGACCACATTCTCTAAAGCACTGTACTTCACCTAATACTGGGGGTTTGAGGGAGTCTGCTGCTTCTGTGTTCGTCAGAGAGCTCTGTCACAGAGACAGCACTTCATAATTACTGAGGTGGTGTCATCAGGTAAAGAAGAATAACCTCTAGATGCAAAATCTATCTCAGTGCCAGAAAGCCAGAGTCCCACTTTGTTGCTGGCTCTAAGTAGCTGCAAGCCAGCTTCTCTGTGGTTCTACACTGTTTAGTGTGTGCAACGTCATGTGATATGGAAAGGAAATCTTTAATTTTAAGTTTTGGTAACTTTTGTAGGAAAACAAAAGTCCCAGTCAAAAGACTGTAGACAAGAGATGGGAAACCAAAAGACCACTCTGGTCATATTGCCAGCTGTGACTTGGTTTTGTCTTTTTTACTGAAGTGGGATGGTCTGTTAACAATAAGCATTTAAAAGTTCAAGGTTAAAATGAATATTAGTTTATGCAGTGTGATCTGTGTTGTTTCATAGGTCAGCAGTTTGACTTCTGATCCTTAACCACCAACTCTCAAAGGGCTCATCACCTATCAGAAGGCAATGTTCCGCACATTCAGAATGCTTTGCAGAGGGAGCAACCCCTCCTCATCTCCCAGCCTGTCCTTTCTAGAGCACCTATATTCACCTAGTGCAATCGTCCAAACATGAAAGCTGTCTCACCACATTTCTGTAATCCTGATGGGATCAAAGCTATGCACCTATGCATCTTCTAACTCCCCCTGTTTTGTTTCCTGATTGTATGTACTTGTGTTGGGGCATTTGAGTGGGATCCCACTTGCGCTGCCATCACACGGAACATACCAGAGCTTCCCCTTCACTGTTCACAGTGCCCCTGTTTCTGGTCAGGCTATCACTATCATCATTATTCCCTGACAGACCTAGTCTGAAGCCCTCCTCATAGGTTAGTGAGCCTGTTGGTAAAGAGTCTTCTGTCCCACTTTTTCAGATAGATCTTCTCTCTTTCCCATAATCTTCATTCCTCAACAGAATAAAAAGGAACAAACCCCATAGCATTGCAGTCACTTTTAGTCAGGCATAACTATAGCCATGTTCCAATTCAAATAATAAAACTGGACGGGAATGTAGAGCGAGGTATTTAGTAGTAGTTCAGCATGATAGGAAGTGTCATCTACTATTCTTTAAGAACAGTTCCAGGTTAGTTGGTACCTCATGCTATCGTGAACCTTAGCTGTGCAACCTCAGTGATGTGTTCACTTACCTTTCTGTTGTAGCTAGCAGGCTTCCTCTTATTAAAAGTGCTGTCACATTCTCTGTTCAGGCACTGCACAATTTCTCCTCTTCCTTATATCTCACCCCTGCTGAATGAGTGGCAACACTCTATTATGAAAAACAAATGTCATTGTGTGCGTGTACCAAGAGCTATTCTCAGCCGCTTTGTTCTATAACAAAGCAAGAAGCAGCTGCTGAGATTAATAGGCAAGGTGAAGATGAGGTGGTTCAATCCATCATCAAAATGGTTCGCTTTAAGTGTACTATAGAGCAATAGGTTTACTGCTATTCTCTGGCAAATCACAAGGAAAAAAAAAACCGCAGAAGGAAACATTGTTTTCCCTTACTAAGATGAAAAGGTTATACATAGAGCATAGATTTCTGGGATTGGGATGATGCCTGAGAACAGAAGGCATAGCCTAGGCAAAAATTAAAATGCCAGCATCCAAACAAAAAAAGAGCGAGCTGCAATTGTCCCATTCTTCTATACCTACCCCCTTCCTATTTTTCCCCACTTCTTTCCCTTTTCTTTCTCCTTAGTGGTAACCATGTTGTCTGGCAGCTGGCTGCAGGGCACAGATTCTTTATATTCAAAATCCTGGTACTGTTTTCTGCACAACCTTCCCAACAGAAGTTTGAGTTTAACTTAGAAACAGCTGACATGTTTCAAATGATCATATACTGCGTCATTTTATTCTTTCTGATCTTGAGCCTTTTAGACTTGCTGCTTTGCAATCTGCAGGGGCAGAGTTGTCTTCTATCTCCTGATTTCAGCAGCTTGATGTTATTAAGCCAATACTTAGCAGCATTAGGGGTATCGTAAGGGACTGGCAGGCAAGAAACCATGTGGCTTATTGAAATCCTGGATCGCTTGCCTCAAGGCAAGCACCGGGTCAGTGGCAGAGCTAGTTGTCTGTGAGGCTGCTGCTGGAGAATATTCTCCATGGTGGTATATTGGCCTCTGATTAAAAACAAAAAAGCCCCAACCAATCTCCCCCATCCCAGACCCTGCACAAGGTTGTGTGTAGTTTGCATGTCGTTGTAATTGCATGCTGTTCAGTAATCTTTCTCTTAAAGAAATTAGAAAGCATAGTCAATAAATGAAAAAGCATTTCTCAGGCTCTGCTTTTCCATAGTTTTCTGTAAAAAAATATTTTCAGAGTCAGCTTCCATTTACCCTGCTGCAGGAACTCACAATTGACGTTTTATTTGTCTGAAGAGCAATAGGTTAGATTATATTAAAACATTCTGCCAAACAGCCATGTGTTTTGTTCTATTGCTGTTTGGAATGCCAAAGACTTTCATAGTCAGATGTGAGATGGAAAGCCATCTGCCTTGCCAATTAAAGTAGACTGAGATACAGAATATCTGTATTGTTCTCGTTCAGACTCTGTTCTGCAAAAAATATACATTTGTCTTTAGTGCATTCAGTGTGCTGTAGAAGACCGGTAACTTTCTTGCTGAATTGGGCATGAAAAAAGCACAGTTGATTGTAAACATAGGTGAAACTTACTTGTTTTAAAAGCCTTTGTTTGTCCTAGTATTTCAACAAAAGTATTCTTTATTTCCTGTTGCTGCTGTCTCTGTATAGACCGTTTGCTTCTGTGTCACAATATAAGGTGCCTGCTGAGGGAGGCTGGTGACATGACAGGTGACTAAGGTGAACTGAGCCCTGATTCTAAAAGACATGAATAAGTTACTAGGAATGAAAAATAGTTCTGACTTGATATAAGGAAACTTTTTCACCATTTGGATAGTCAGGTATTGGAACAGGTTGCCCAGACAAGTTGATAGGTCTCTCTCTCCTTGGATGTTTTTAAGATCCAACGAGCTCAAGCCCTGAGCCACTCTGGTCTGATCCTTCTTCAAGCAGAAGGTTGGGCTGGTGGCTTCTGAAGGTCCCTTGGAGCTGGGGTTGTTCTAAGCATTAGCAACACAGTCCTGCCTTGCTGCCCATTTCACTAAGCTGTCTGCTTTGAGTTTGCAAAGTGATTGATTTGATTACTCATTGAAGGGCAGATTTACACCTAGAAAACGCTGCATAATGTATGAGAGAGAGAAGGAAAAGTTCCATCTCTGCCTCTAAAGCAGGATTTTCAGCCTCAGTGATCTCTGCTGTCCTGAAAGGTCTGGGAGCTCCCTCTGACAGGGCAGGTTGGGTCTGGGTTGTGCTAATTGGCACTTTAATTGCATTAATTTGATACTGTGATTCCACAGTGTATGCGGCCACTTTAATTTGGGTAAAGTTTACTTGTAGAGTAAGATACATGCAGCGTTTGCCTGCAGCATTTCAGCCTTGTTTGTTTACTGGAGAGACTGAACAGGGCACCTAAATGTTGGCTCCGGCTCGTACAGCATCCCGAGGTGCCCAGGCTGTTCCCTGCAGGTGCTTCACGAGGTCAAGGCTACACCTCTTGTTTCATGGAGCTGTCACTCTGCCACTCCGCGCAGAAAGCTGGACTGTTGTCCTGTGTGGAGTGCTAGTCCGTTGTACGACGTGTATGTGTTGAAAGAGTATCTATGGTGTTACGGTCCGTCACGCCCTTAGCTTCTCTCCCTTGTCACATTTGAGAAGCCCTGGGTCACACAGAGGTGGCCAGCCTAAAACAGAACAGCATCTCTGATCAGCATGGTCTTGTTTTCACTGAGCTGATATAAATCGTGGCTGTTAAGTGTGAATAATGTGAAGTGTGGGGAGTGGTGTCTGCAGTGAAGGTGGAAGCCGCTGAGGCCAAAAGCTGCAGCCTGATGACAGCAGTCATTAAAAGCAGCAGGTAGAAAGAGAAGCTGAAGCTACCACTGACTCCGCTGTTTATAAGTTGTCATTGGTTTTACACCCAAAATCTTAAACCAATAAAGCTGTTATAATTCTTTCACTAATTTAACAGAGCTAAGATTTCGCCATGGATTCTTTTAAGTAAGTATGTAACTTTAAAAAATTACATGATAAATTCCATTTACTTTCTAGATATATGATCTGCCCATCGCTTCTGCCCCCTTCTTTGAAGATCTTGCTTGTTAAGGACTGTAAACCGAACTTAACTGATGCTATCCTGGTTCCAACTGGTCTGAGGCTGCCCTTTTGAAAGTTTTTGTTGCTGCAGGTTTTGATAAGCTTTTGCAGGGTGTAGTTTGGCAGCACAGCTGAACTGATGGAGTGATGGGCTACTCTTGAAAGGGACAATGTACAGTCCAGCAACTCCCTTGGGCTGACAGCAGCGTTTGACTGAGTGTGCATTGAGTGATTCAGAAACATAAACCAGTAGAAAACCAACTTTTTCCTGCCAGTTAAGTCTCTGGGCTGGCTTGCTACAACATCAGCTGAGCTGCTGACAGCAGCACAAGTAAGAGGCTAGAGGAAAGGGGGAGAAGTGGCTCGTATGTATGGTTAAACCATTTTCTTAGACTTCATTTATCTTGTATTTTGAGTTCATAAACCAGCACTGAAGCTGAAACAAACAGTACCCCATCTTCCTACCCCTGCTGTTTTTCCCACAACTGCAACATCTTATCCTCCACTGTGCCTGTCAAGAATTTGTGTAGCCGCATGCTGAACTGCAACAAGGAGTTTGCCTGGCTTAATTTTGTTTTGATGGATTAGTTTTCACCAGGTTTCTTATGTGTCGCTGCACAAATGCTTGCACCAGAGTGAGAGAGTGAAAAAAGGGAAGGAGCGAGCGGCCCGGGGTGCAGCGCAGGGTGACTGCTTATTTGACTGACTTTGAATTGCCAGCTACAGCTGTCTTAACTTGTGCCTGTAATCACAGTATCAGGCAATGATTATATCTGTACCCATTATTTCACTGATCTGTGGACATTTTCTGAGTTGCTGTGGTTTAACCCCAGCCGGCAACCCAGCACCAAACAGCTGCTTGCTCACTCCCCCTCACCCAGAGGGATGGGGAGAAGGATCAGAAAGGAATGTAAAACTCCAGGGTTGAGATAAGAACAATTTAATAGGTAAAGCAAAAGCTGCATGCACAAGCAAAGCAAAGCAAGGAATTAATTCCCCACTTCCCATGGGCAGGCAGGTGTTCAGCTGTCCCCAGGGAAGCAGGGCTCCATCACATGTAATGGTTACTGGGGAAGACAAATGCCATAATGCCAAATGTCCCCCCCTTCCTTCTTCTTCCCCCAGTTTATATACTCAGCATGATGTCATATGGTATGGAATAACTTTTTGGCTAGCTTGGGTCACCTGTACTGGCCGTGTCCCCTCCCAATTTCCTGTGCTCCCCCAGCCCTCTGGCTGGCAGGGCCCAAGGAACTGAAAAGTCCTTGATTTAGTATAAACATCACCCAGCAACAACTAAAACCATCAGTGCATTGTCAACATTGTTCTCACATCAGAGCCAAAACACAGCACTATACTAACTACTAAGAAGAAAATTAACTTTATCCCAGCTAAAACCAGGACATGAGTTTATGAATTTGTCCCCATGACATTTGGTAGATGTCTTTTTTTTTTTTTTTTTCCTCCCTGTAGATTTTCTTTGCCATATGCACTGTGTAGGCTGCAACAGCCAGTGAGGTTGAAATTCAGATGGCTGATTGATCCCTTCCTTACTCCATTGTTCCAAAGACATAGCAATGGGGAGGCTGTGTCATAAATGCTTGCTGGGGCAGGGGCAAGACTTGTTTAAACCACTGACCATCTTTAAATCTTAAGACTGACTGGGAGAAACCAAGAAACCAGATAGGGAGGACAAGGTAGGAAAAGAATATGCAGCTGTGAGGCTCAGTCAGAAAATGTTGGGACCCACTGTTAGAGAGGGAGGTCTTGGGACGGGCATGTGCTACAGAGACCAAGGGAAACACTGGTAGCTAGGAACCTCTGAAAATTTTGCCTCATGTCCACATTCATTTTGACTGTCATCAGTCTTTAAAAAAGCTTTGCTAACACTGAGGAGGATGGAGAATGTTAATCATTGCAGTAGTTCCCCTTCTCAGTTGAACTGAGCTGTGCAGATTTGCAGGCGGCGTGCAGATGAGTTGTTGCTATGTGGAGATCACTTGTATCACGGTCAACAGCATGGACCAAGAGGAGGCAGGTAACCTTTATTGGCCCACTTACCATAACCGCACCATCCTCAGCATCCTTGCATCTTCTCTTTCATCTTTGGTCACACTTTTCTGTCATTTGTTCCTTACAGAAGTAATTACAAAAGAAGGGCAGTTTCCTAAATAGGGTGTTAAAAATGTTCTGTATCTATATGAAACGTTATTAAGACATGCTTGTGCCTTTTCCTTCCTTGTTCTTGCAGATGGAATTAGCTTCTCCCTACAGAAACATCTATCTATGGTTTCAGAGATTTCAAGTTTATATTGTTGCAAGTTGTGGCTGGAGTGTGTCATTCAGTATGATTTTGCATCATGACCTTTCTGCTTTATAGCCCTGGAAGCTGCCATGCCTGCTTCAGTTTTACAGTGTTATTTTTACAGTCCCAAGCAATCGTTAGCAGTCTTCCTAGCATCCATGGAGCCCTTGTCTCTATTAGTACTGGAGAGTTTGTACAGCAGACAATTTGCATGATTGTCCAAAGCAGATTTTTGGATCAGAAGTTATTCACTCTGTGGCCTTGAGAGGCACCGAGCGGGTTTTCTCACCAGGTACAGGTGACATATCACTTCCCCTTACCACCTGTAAGCATCTTCTCTGCAACCTTTTTCAGCATGAATTTCAACTCCCAAGACATAGATGTTTATGCCAAGTTGTGGGGCATCCTCACCCAGCCTCCAGGCCTCTGTTTCCAGCAACTTCCTTGTGTGTTGGGTGGGACTTGGTGGCTCGCTGCTACTTAGAGGTTGGTGGGAGGAGATCGTCCCTTCTCAGCTAGTGCACTATTGCCATACGTATGGGTACACATTTCCACCTGGAAGTGTGAAAAGCTTGCCCACCATTCAACCATTTTCAGATGCTCTTCTTACTTTCTTCCCTCTGTCCCATGGATATTCAGACTAAGTCCATGTTTCCTTTCTGCAAATGCACTGTAAATGTGCAGATTTTACTATGTCATAGCAACTGATGGTTTTAATTATAAGCATATTTTACATAGAAATACTAACGACTCAGAAAAATCCTAGTTCAATCCACAGTTAATTAACTTTCCCATCTACTCATCGTGCTTGACTGGAATTGAAGACACTAAAATTAGGAAAATGTGTGGCTAAATCCTTCCATCAGTAGTTTGCCACCTGTTTAGTATTGTTGGTTCTATCTGAATCTGATTGTATGCGTTCATATCTTACCCTCTCCATCATGTTTAGTTTGCTATTCACCATTAACATTACCCAAATTTAAACTAGCTGACATTAAAAAGATATTTTTATGTCTGATGCTGCTATTGGAATAGTGAACTTTAGCTCCTAAAGTTCGGTCTCATGGTAAGTTTGCTAGATTTTATTCCTAACTGGGTGGAGGACTTCATGAACTCAGTGAACCAATTGCTTTGTGGTGTTCAGCAATCAAATAGTCCTTTAGTCTACCTCATCTGTGATGTTCTGCAAGTGTATGCGTGCTAGAAGATTAAAATTACTCTCATCAGTTACTGTCTGCAGAGCTAGCCATGTTTTCTTACTAATCCATTTTGCTGAAATGAGAATGTCTGTCTTAACTGCCACTGCCCTGCTGCCATCAGCTTGCTTCTTCCCTTCTGGGCTGTCAGGCTTCTTACTCGGTTGACTGCGCAGTTCTTAGGTTTTTGAAGTCCTTGTGGGCCTTTTTGTAACATTTTCTGTTACCATTGGCCTTCTTTTGAATGGGTTGAGACTTGTGATTTGCTTCTGTTCTCAGCACAGCGACCACTGCTCTGTCTGTCTTTTCCCCCTTTGCTCTGGACTGCATTTGTCATAACTTTATCATGCTGTCATTACAGTAGTGCTTCTCAGCATGTTTTTATCTAACAACCTGCTATATTCCAAAAAAGAAAATTAACAAAATGCCTTGTGACGTCTTACTGTCACGGTTCTGCTTTGCACCCG
Source organism: Falco rusticolus (assembly GCF_015220075.1). Lineage (NCBI taxonomy): Eukaryota > Metazoa > Chordata > Aves > Falconiformes > Falconidae > Falco > Falco rusticolus. The sequence continues at coordinate 38,256,208 of NC_051190.1, forward strand.
AATACTATAGTGCGGTGTATGGCTCTACTTCTCCAGCTTATTGATAAGGCTTTTTGCTCCTATTTTGTTTGCATGCTTGGAAATGTGTGAATTTATTCTGATTTGGTTTGTGTGTTACGAGGCTGCAGTCATTTCACAAACCACTTCTGGTGTTTAGTGGAGTATTGGTTGAAAACAACTACCAAAGACTACTTTCCAAAGAAAGCTACTTGCATCCTGTAACAGCGGTAATTTTCTGTGGGATGAAGACAAATGAACTCATTTTCTATGTGATAAGTGAGGTTTCAGCCAGTGGGAATGTTTGGTTGATTTTCAGTGCACTGTTTTACCTGAGTATATGCTTTCTATCCTGACCCTCGTGGGCAAAGTAGGAGCTCCCATAATTCAATTAAGACCTTTTTTTCATAAAATATTTCAATGATGACATTTTCGATTCTCATTCTACCTGTGAGTGCCCTCAACTGTTGTGAAAACCCTTCAATTAGCTACTTGACTGGGCAGTGTGGCAGCTTTCCTAATTCAGTTGTTTTCACCTCTTACAGGAAGCAGCAAACATGCTACGTCTCACCCAGAACAGGCTGAAGGAAGAGGAACAGCACCTGCTTAAGAGTGGAAGTAAGTGGCATTTCTTCACTACTTCTATTAGCAGAGAAATTAAGTACTGGCTGCTTCACGTTTAAGTATCCGCTTACACGCATGAAGCTGAGGGGACACGGGACAGATGACGGCGTCAACAGGCTATATTAGAAAAAGTGGAATTATAATAACATGAAAAGGAAAACAGTGAAATAGGGAACCTAACCTCTGTGAAATGCTCCTCTGCCTTGTAAATTTTACCTGCGGTGCCGAGGGATGGAAACAGTCATCCACTAAACACGCTGTGCAATTGCAGTGAGCAGATTTTAGGCTTCATTTTACTATTATCAACAACCTGTATGGGTTCCCTGTGGATACAGCACTTTTCCCAGCACAATGGGATTGCTGATGAAAGGATGGTTTGCAAACAAACTTGGTTAGGTGATTCTTCTCAGCAAAATGCTTGTGTGTAGGTGAGTAGCCTCATCGGTTTGTGGGACCGCTCGGCTGCCTCATATTACACATGTGCTGGTGTGCCTTGCAAAACTGGAGTGTAATTTCTGTCTTCAGCAGTTAGCCTGCCGCATTGTGTGGTGTGGAGTTTGGTTCTGCGTTCAGACTAATTCTTTGTGATGTGTCTATCAGATCATAACTTTCACAGATGAAAATCTCTCAGCTTGAAATCCTCTTTAATATCACTGGTCTTCAAAGTGGGATCCATGTTTGCCTGCTTGCATTTGCTTGATTTTAGTGTACCTGCAAAATGTGAATGCAATTAAAATTTTGGGTGCTTTTCTTTTTTTTTCTAAACTTACTCTTAATTAATTAGGGTTCTAGCTGAGGATCAGGAGGGAATAATAACCTCTTGAGATTTTTGTAGAAAGCAAACCAGATTTTGCTCCTTTTGAGCCAAGCATCAGCAAAAACTTCCTCATTAATTACCTCTGTGAATTTAATATTGCAATATGTGCATTTTTATATGGTGGTAGGAGAAAATAGATTGAAAGCTAATTCGCAGGATCAGAGGGGAGAGTTCATGAAAGCTGAAATTGAGTAAAGACATAAAAGTTGCATTTCACAGTTTGTTTGCTGGCAGAGATTTTCAGAGCAAGCTCGTGAGGTGAGCTGCCCATCTTTGATCTCCTTATGTCGATGCAGTAAAAAGTAAAGAGTCTTTAGTTGAAGCATAGGGTTTTTAATATAAACTGCAAGAATGTGGAATTGTTTCAAGGATGTACTTGAGTGAAAAAGTCCAGGTCCTGCTATCTGACAGTTTCCAGGATAAATTAAGTTCAAGAGGAGATGAACAGCTATCATCAGTAATTAGCAGTGTGAAGTATAGCTCAGCTTGGAAAACTATTCTGTCATTTTGCATCTCTGAAATAATATGAACCTTGCCTTTTACTGAGTGATTTAACTGCCACCTCAGCACACATGATTATATCCTCTAATGACCTCTAATATTAACATAATACATTTTTATTCAAGTACTTAGTGTCATAATTAGTAATTATTCTAGTGATAAGAGCACCAGGATCCTTGTTTTCAGTGCTGGCTCATTTATTGACTGTCCCATAACCCTGGAAAATCAAGTCATCTTTGTTGGCTCCAGTCTGCCTTTATCTGTACGCAGCGTGGAAGTCTGCAGAGTTGCAGAGGTGTAACTGAGACAATAAATTTGGTTCTCGGAGGCTGTTTCCCCAGTCACGAGCATGGAGCACAGCTTCATTACTGCATGCTGTAAGGTTAATTTCTTTTATGTTGTAAAGCTCTCTGAGACCACGGTTTGCTAACATAAAATGATCAGGTACCAGACTCTGCTTTCCCCTCAGACCAGACCCCACTCTCCTCCTCTCATTTTTAGTTAAATTATGCACTTCATACAATTCAAAACCAAGAGATTTGCTTTGGTAAGAGAATGCAGAGGTTGGTGACTTAAATGGCATAGTGCCCTACTGGGGATATGTTTACAGAATGGTTACATTAATCCCGGGATTCTAGTCACAAGAAAAAGACATTTTTTTGCTTGAAAGGAAACAAAGGAACAGCAGCAGAAATGGTGCAGCATCACTGAACAGCTTTGCCTGCCCAAATCCCTCCAAAGGTTAGTAGTGAAATTCACACTAGAAATACGAAGCGCGATATGAGATGGAGTTTCTGCTGCAGGGGATTCCCAAGAGCCCTCCAGCCCTGGTCTGGCAGTTCGTGATTTTTGTCAACGAGTACTGTGAGCATTGTGTGTGTTGTGGGGAAATGGCATAAAGTGCTACAGGCATGAGCACTTAAACCTTTCACCAATGTCTGGAGATTCTACATGCTAAATCCTCCCTCTAGGACAGAATGTGCCATTAATGGGATAGGCTTAAGGAAGAGTAAACAAGGGCTTTTCTTCACCATCAGAAACATCTTTCTGAAGTAGGTTTTGGGAGGAAGAAATACTTCCTTATTCCACTTGCATTTTTGAGTAATGCTCCACACACACAACAAAATGCTTTTATCCTAAGTTTTCTTCTATCTTCAGTTTGTCAAAAGAATGTAGGACTCTGTTGTCTGGGCCTTCAACCCAACAAATGCATTGTGCCTGCTCGCAGGACTGGCGAAGTAGACCCTGCTCTGACTTGGTCTTGCTCATGCAGCAGGTTCTGGAGACAAAGGGATTAGCTTCTTCCCCTTGCAGCTCGGCTCAGCGGAAGGTGGGCAGGCTGGCCTGGCATCTCCCAGTGTCCTAAGACCCTCTGGATGAATCTTGAAGGTCCGGGGTGGTGGAATGAGCTTTGTTTGAACAGATTCATTGCTTTCCTACATAGAGGGGTAGCACAGGGCCAGCACCTCCTGCTAGGGAAAGGGAAGGTTCCCCAACTCTTGTTACACTTTGCCCCTGAGAGCTGCAAAACAATTAATGAGGCTTTTCTAACAGCAGAGGCTGGAATCTGGTGATAAATTTGTTACCGTTAACTGATAAAAGTCAGCATCCATGTAAGCACTCTTACCTTTGCGTACCTTCCTAATTGATGTGGTTCTCTTATTGTCTGGATCCTTTGACCTTATCTCCTGCTAATTTGGTAAGAAGGGTTGCAAATTAACAATTCATTTCTCTGCAGCAGGAATTCTGGACAGCTCTCAGTTGAGTTTCAGGCTGAACTAATGCCAGAGAATCCTAAATCTTGTTTCTTGCAAAGAAGAGCTGTGGAATGTAGGTTGAACTGTGCAGGTCTGTGTTAAGGATACAGAAAACCCGTAGATATGTCATGGTACTTGCATAAAATTTGCAAAAATTTTAGTATCATTCAGAGACAGCCTGGTTTATTCTTTTGCTAGCCTATTTTGCAAATCATCTTTTATTTCTGACAGAGCATATCCATAAAACCACTGCACTAAAAAAAAAAAAGCTAACACTAATTTATATGAAAAACCATTCCTAAATTAAGTAAAGATGTTGAATTCTAGATACAGATCAAGCTTTGAGTATTATTTGCATGATGAAAATATATGCAATTAAGTACTTGCAGCAGTACAGAAATTTTTTTCTGATGACAGTTATGTTTACAGTAAGTAAATTGCTGTTATTTTTGTAATCTTTATTTTACATAAGATGCTCTCAGAGAAACCAATATACAGTGTGGTGTTTTTCACATAGCATGCTGCCCTTGTGCCGCATCCAAGGCTGGTGCAAGGTACCAAATGCCAATTGACTGAAACTCGGGGCTTGGTTTCCTTGTGGTTAACGGCACAGGGATGAGCACTGTGAAGGCTGTTGATAGAACTATTGTCAGGTGTAGATATGTGAAGAGCTGCTCTGATAATAGTTCGATGTGAGAGGAGAAGGCTAGGAAGTTCACTGGCCACAGCAAAAATTCAACATGTTTTTTCAGGTTCATACAAAGTTGAAAAAACACATTTGCTGAGAAAAAAGTAACAAGTGGAAAGGTTTCTAGACTGTAATACATTTTTTCAGACTAATCAGCTCATTACACTTCCAGATATTTCTTTCTCACTTTTTTACACGCTTTTTCATTTGCTTTTACTCACTTTCTTTTTAATTTGGGGTTTTTTTGGTCAATTTAAAAGCAGACAATATAGTTAAAAATAAGTAAAATATTTTGTTTTGAAAATCTAAAGATAAATACTTTAAATTTTTCAGAATATTTATTGTATTTCTTTGGGATAATGCTATGCTCAGGATTTGAGTTCAGTTTGTGAAAATATTTGCTGTAAAACCACATTTTTTTGTTAACTGTCCCACTTTCTGGTGTGCTACTCTGGTCAGCCCACCCTGCATACTCCTGCTTGGTCTGTGAAATGAATAAACATCCACGTTACACAGCAATTTGAAATGTGCGCTACTTCAGTATTGTTCAGCAATAGCAACAGGATTAACTGATGTTCCTGGAGAGCTTCAGTTCTGCTTGATACACAACTAAAGTGTTTCCTTGGCCAGTTTTACTTGCCAAGCTAACTCACTCTTTTCTGACAGCCAAGCAAAATGTGCTTAGCTCTTACCATCTTGCTCAATTAAACAGAGCAAATAACGTGCTTTGGATAGCAAATTGCATGACGCTGCTGCAGTGAATCTCTTATACCCTTTCTGCTTCAGAATTGATGCCTTAAAATCTGACAGCAGATAAACAAAAAGCCCCATTGCAACAACTGTGGCATTTGAAATGTAGCAGTGAATCACTGGGCAATTCCCACTAGGGTGAGATGCCTGGATGGTATTGCTAATGCTCAGCACTGTCACCCGCAGAATGCTCAGGCCATCCATCTTCTTGTTACAGACACTTGGAACTCGTCCACAATGGTCTTGTGTTTTGCTTGCTAAATAATGGCAAATTCATGTCCTAATTTAATAGTACTTTAATGGATTCTTGGCTTTTATGATCATTAGAAATAGTTATGGTCGCCAAGTAGGACCTCTCTACAAAATAGGCCAAAAAATCACTACTTATTCCTGTGCCAAGACTACAAATCCCAGTCTAAATGGAGCTTGTCATCACGAGTTATTTTTAATTGTTTCAAGTGACAGAGACCTGTTGTTCCCCTGGGCTGTAGTTAATCATCCTTACTATTAAAAATGTGAGCTTGGATACTGTAGCAATAAACCATTTTAAAATGACCAAGCGAGGTAAGAAGGTGCGCTTAGACCTACCTCTGCGACCTGCTGGCTGATGTTTGTTGGTATACAAATATATATGCCCATGTTTAGTATACCCAGGCCTGAAGATCCAGGCTTTCTGCTGAGGTTTGGCAGGAGCCACAAGTATCCGGACCTCGATCAATAGCTCTCAGTACCAGGATGAATTGTGTTTGTAGAGGTCAGACAAAGCATCTCAGTTTTGTGCTAAAGACAAGGGATGTTCCCTAGTGAAATTTATATATCAAAGCTTTTCTTTCTCATCAGATTGCAGAGCTGCAAATACATAGCGTTCAGGCAGATATACAGCCTGATGCTCTTGAATTTGGTGAGACAAGAGTATGGATTTGGTAGAACTGAGGCTTTCAAGTGGGCACTGAACTTCACTCTCCCTTTGGTCACATTAAAATGCCAATCCACCCCCTGTTTTTCTCCTGTTCTAAAATTTCATGCTATTTATTAAATGGATTTTATTTTGGATCAAGTGGCTGTCAGTTGCCCACTTGACTTTTTTGATCATTTTTTTTGCCAAAACCAACATCCTGCTGAATCCAGTAATTGCTGTGGAGCCAGTGCCTGTGTTTTCAGAGCAGTGGGTTTTATTATGAAATTGAACATGCTGAACCACACTTACATCTAATTCTGAAGCATATCAATAAACGATGTCCTTTGTGCTCATTATCTTCACCACAGTAACTTCTTATTTTACAGTTGGATACATTTACTTGAATATTTATGCAAACTAACAAATCTGTAATGAAATCACTGGTAAGTTATTAAATTGTGCTGGTCCTTCAAGCGTTGCAAATTACCAAAAATAAAATCATTTAAATACAGCATTATCGGTCCAGGTATCTGCTCTGGCTTTTGCTGGAAACAGTAGGTGTGCTTTGGAACAAACAACGCGTGTTCTGAGAGCAGTGTTTTTCAGTTGTAACCAGGATGTACATTTTGTGGCCCAACTGCTTTAAATGAAACTAATTTAGTTGACTGAAACCCACCTTTATGAAATGGAAATGTTGAAACATAAGGCAAGTGGAGTCTGAAATACCAGTGTATTCTCTGTCAGGTAGTCTGAGACTTTGCCAGTATTCTCCGTGCGGTAGAGTAAATCACAGCAGGGGGAAAATGGGCCAGAGTTTATAGAGTTGTTCTGCTGATTACCTTTTCATAATAAAAATACAGGAGCTTGTTAAAATACCAGCCTTAAGCTCCAGTAAGCTGCCGGTGTTGGCCTAAATTTGGGCACATGGATTGCTGAGTAGCAGTTTGTTGCAAAAAGTCAAATAATCTTCATGTAAACCCATGCAAATCTCATAAGCCAGGTCCATTAAAATGTGTTCTGTACTCTGTGTACTAGTACGTGGGAATTTGTAGTAATATGCTTTATTTTTTTCGTTGCTTTATGCTGATACTAAGCACAGAAGACAAACCCTGAAAGGGAGGAAATGCTGCTGAAAAAATGTATATATTATATATAAAAAAAGAACAAAACCCCCACAAAATAAGTATGAGGGCATTTAGTGGTAGCAGCGAGAGCCACTGCAGATGAGATAGTCTTGTTCTTTAACATACAGAGCACAAACCTGGATCATTTATTTAGGCTCCATGTGGCTCTTCCCAAGGAGTTCTCCTGGGCAAAGGCTGAACAAAACCTCACTTTCCTGAAAACCAGATGAACAGAGACAGTATTCGGGTCACACAGCAGTGAGCGATTCCTTTGCTTGCCAAAGAAGAAAGTGCAACACAAATAGAAATTGTGGCTAAGATTGCTGGAGCCAGGTAATCTTGCCAGGGTATCAAATACATCCCTTGCCATTATATTTTGTCATTAACTTAATATTGCAATGAAAAAGTTGATGGAGAAATGTCTAATATTTGTATATTGTCTGATAATCAAATATTGCAAAGATGTGTCAGCTCATTACTAATCATAATTAAAGCAGTTATTTCCGTTTTCAGCTCAGACATGTGTAATTAAATGTACCTGGGAAAGAATCGCCTATTTTCTCTAAGTAATGAGCAGCCATTGTGGCTGTGCTGGGTGCTGACCTCGTTGCGGGGACCTGCTGGCTTTGTCACAGCCCTGTGAACTCCTGCAGGGCGGGCACCACGCAGCGTCAGCTCTGAGCTGGAAGATCAGCTGGTGTAGGGGGGCTCATCTCTCCTCGAGCGAGAAGAGGTCACAGGGTGACAGGAGCTGAGGATCTGGCTCACGGATTGAATGTTGGAAGAGGGAAGTAAATAGTCACCAGCGGGCAGTAGGTGGGAAGCGGAGCTTGGTCTCGGTGAGCCAAGGAGGCTGGCATGCAAGCAGGCTCCATGACCAAGGAGACAGGGATAGAAGGATCGTGGGGCAGAAGAACACTTGAGCAGAGCAGAGCCTGCTCCAAACTTTCCACCCGCTGTTCTACTTCAGAATAGGCTCAAAGGAGAATCAGTTTGGTTGATCATGGATGTGACCCTCAAGGCAGGACTTGTACAGCTGGCACGGAGAACAGCCTGCCCTTTTCTTTGCAGGCACTAAGTATCTGAAGAGTTTTGTCATCCTTTCAAACATCGGAAGGACCTATCCAAGTCCTTCAGGTTTGTTCAGATTTGGTGACTGGGGAACTGGGAGTAAGGAACTAAACAGGCTTTAGTTTGGATAGAAAGAAGAAAACAAAGGCAGATTATGAAAATACTTGAAGTTCCTGCATGTTGGGAAGCTTTCCTGTCTCTCCAGGTGTCTTGGGTTTGCCTGTAACTGCTTTTGTTTGTCTGGGAGTGTCTCACTGTGCTCTTCTAACAGCTACGATTAAATGAAAGGCAAACAGTCTAAGGGGACAGTTTTTTATATTGTTTATGTCAGGGTAAAAGACTAGGAGATATATTAAATACGACCACACTTTCCAAATGCTTTTAAAAGATTCTTTTTAAATCAGTTGCTGAAATAGCACCTTCTGACTGTACACACGCTCCGTGCCCAGAGAGTGTGTTTAGAACAGTACCTTTACAGTACAGCCTGAGCGTTGTCCCAAGACAATTGTTTATATTGTTTGCTTCTTTGGCACTTGTGTGTAGAAGGATGCCTTACTTAGGATGTGGGTGTTACTTGTTTCCCTGTGCTCATCAGTAGAGCCAATGCTCTGTCTGAGGCTGCATTTTTAATTAATCTTGGACTTCACAAAGGTAGAGACTGCTAGCGTCTCTTGTGCCAGCTGCTGTTCGGAGTTGTGGGTTGGTTTCAGTGATATTTATCCACTGTTTTTGTTTTAACCAGATAATGATGATTCCGATGTAGAGATTCAAGAGGATGAAGGATCTGACAGTGAAGTGGAAGACAGGCAAATCATGAAGCGGCGCACCACCATGCAAACACTACTGCAAGGTATCAACCTTTCCTCAGTTGCCTGTATTCAGAAGGATGTGCTGGAATTATCTGAGTAACCTTAAATGTAAGAAGACCCAGCTGTCATTCAAGGATATTGGCTCTGCTGAGTTCTCATGAGCTGTAAGAGGACAGTGTCTTGTGGAGAAAGCAGTACTTTGGGGGGAGCAAATTAAGGATTATACTGAAAAAAGTAGAATGTGCTTTGGTATTGCCTTACAGATTCTTCAAGTAGCTTTATACAAAGCTGTGGAGAAGGAATACCATTTCTCCTTGCAAAGCATTTATTTCCCTTTAGCTGCTGACGCTCATTCTAGTAGAGCCTTCCTCAAAAGGAGACCTTGAGCAAGTCTATAAAGCCACCCGCACTGACACAGTCGTGGGTGTGCACACCTGAGTTATTTCTTTCAGGGAAGGACATCTGGCTTCTGCCACTGTTTTTGTGGAGCAGGACTGCAGCTTCTGGCTGCTGATTCCACTAGAGCCCTGGTCAGAAGCAACTCAGAGATTTACTGTCTGAGGGTCTGTGTTTCGCTTAGGTGGAAAAAGAAACCTTCTGCTTAGTCCGTAGTCAAGCAAAATGACAACGAAATCAGATTAGTTCTTCTTGGTGTTCTTGTTAGCAGTGAGTGGTTCTGACCATCAGCAAAAGCCTCTCTGGGATCTGGATGAAGTGCCTGTGCGGGTAATTTCATGTGCTGCTACTTCTGTTGGAACCTGTTACTTAGCTAAACCGCAAATATGTGTTTTTTCTGAGTTGAATTCTGCTCTCTCCTCTGACTGATACCAAAGCAAGAATCTGAAGTTCTCAAGTCAATATAATTCAAGCATTTTTATCCCCAGTTCTTCTGTTTTTCATAAAACTTCAAAATCCTTGATAAGTGCTAGAAATGCTAATATTCCCTAAGGGTTTTATTCCCTAAGGGTTTTACATTGCCATTTCTCAAGGAAAGGTTTGGACAGAGTTTTTAGAGCTTTGGAAATGACTGCGTAACTGTCTGTGATGGTTCATCTCAGAGGGCGTCATAACCTAATGATGTGGGTACAGGCTGCAGTCAGAGTTAGCTCTTAATACCAGTTTTAGGAGTGAAAAGCTTTATTATAGAAATTGTAGATTTTGTTGCAAGTAGAATTTTTTCTAGGAAGAGCTTTGTTATCATTAATTACACTTCCTGGAGATTCAGCATTAGCTTGTCAGACTGAAGCAAGCAGTTCAAATCCCTGAGATGTTTCCTCTGCTGTGTAGGTCTCTTCCAGTTTTTAGTAAACTACCTCTGGCAGATAATTATCCTCTGACTTCTACATCCTCTGAGTGTGCTGTTTGCTAACCACACATCTGCCATCCCAATCTTCACTCTCCTTATCTCTGTGTAAGTCAGAAGTGTCCCTTAGCACTCTCTACTCTTTTTGCCTCTTGCCTGCCGTGAACTACTGAAGGAGCTCCAGGTATGTTAAACGGCCCCTGAGGTCCTTACCTACCCAGAGGGACTGAGGTTGTGTTCCCCATCCTAACTCACAGCGCTGCAGTCCTACAGTGCTCTGCTGGCAGAAGTGGATACAAACATTGTTAAGACTCTTAAGGGAAGGATTGTGGCTCACATTTCTGCTTTGCTGAGGTTATGCATCATCATTTTGGGCAAGTTGCCCAGTTGCTCTAGCTGTAGCTACACTGTGAGATTAATAACAGGCTCTCTGTCCGTACCGCTGGTTCAAAAAGTCTATACTTTTTGTTTAGGAAAACTTGAGTTTTCTAACGCTAACAACTCTGCTGCTCGTGTTAGAGTGAGCTCGCTCAGCCCTGCCCATTCTTATCCATCCAGAACATAGGAGCAAAAGCTTGGACTGTATCAAGACACACCAGTCAGGTCAAAGCTTGCCTTTGGGAGCTCCAGCCTGATCCAGAGTGCGTGCTTCTGTGACAAGCAGGCTCAGATCTGCACCTCTCTGTCTGGGTAAAGGGGCCCCTTTGGTCCAGGTCCCTCATCAACAGGTGGTATATTTGACTGCCTGACCCTCATCAGCTGAAGTTCCGGAGATATGTCAAGGTCTGAGATAAACGTCAGGTGCATCACCTTCTTTAGAAAACCAGGCCTGAACATTCGCTGGCTATTTGTCATTAAACACACCAAGAATCTGTACATGTTCTTTGGCACAGGTAGTTTGCATTTAAAATGCACTTAATAAATAAGGCAGCATAACAAGAACATTATTTGTATTAATTACTGCATTTTTCCTTGACTTAAATCAAGATATTTCAATCACTTTCTTTTGAAGCTTTGTGTCATCTTACATGGTGGTGCTTCTAAGCCATGTTTGCTCTCAGACTAAGGAGAAATGGTCCACAGTGGTCAATTCCTGTAGCTGCTGTGATTCAGTTTTACATCTCTAATTTCCAGGTTATTAGTATTGTAAGATAAGACTTCCCCCTCTGTCTGTAATAGGTGGGCAGGTATTCCAGTGTGTTTTGCCATTATAAAGGCAAGGTTCTCAGGGAGAGATAATCTCTCTTATTAGGCCACTTGGTATAATTGAGAAAAATCAACACACTTTCACCCTCAAGAGTCCTTTCTTCAGGTTTGTCTAGATGCAGCAAAATTCAAACTAAATGCAGCTTTGACAATATTGCTGCTCCTGGTTTTATTCTTTTAGCCAATTAAAAAACTTGAAGGTATCGGATTTAGTCTCCCATGGAGCAGAAAAGAGTGTTAACTGGGGGAGACATGCCAGGCTGCTAGCTGTTGTGGTACAGAGAGAAAATCAAACGCTTATTCTCCAGGTACAAAGAGGAGTAGGCAGTAGCAGGTTAAGAAGGAAGCTGTCACGCACTGTGGAGCTTCTGTCTCCTCTGAGCTCAATGTTTCTGGTTCAACAAGACAGCAAACCCGGCTTTAGGAAGCTGGGAAGGCTTCTGTTCGAGGAGGGAGCAGGCGTGAGAGTGAAAATAAATGGCAGGCATTTATTGGAGGACAGGCACCAAGCTGACGGATGCTGGCTTACTGGGTTTGTGAAACTACAACCTGTTTTGTCATCACAACGCCATGATTACAGGCAAGTCTCCTCCTTGTTGGGGCTTATTATCATAAATCCATATGTCTCTAATCATTTGCTTTTGTAACTTAGAGAATTGATTTATCGTCTATAACTTTTAATTTTAATATTGTCAACGTGAATAAAGATTCACATGCGCTGTTAAACTGTCTGGCAATAGGTAAGTGAGGCTGTTATGCAAATAAAATAGATGCTTGGACTTCCCTGAGGTTAAACCATGAGTTAGTGATGCTAGAGAATAAGGCTCTTGTTTTGTCAGAGAGCCAAAGAAAAAGCAATTCTTGCAATGTTGAAGGTCTTAACAATCTGCCCTTTGCCTGAAACAGGCCATAAACCCGTAGTTTGCAGCAGAATGGCTGTTCGCATGCAGATGAGGTGGGGATCAGGATGAGGAGAGCAAAGCCTTGCCCTAGGAACACAGAAGCTGCTGTGTCGGGTCAGGTGCAAGGTCTGTCTCCAGCACCGGCTGAAAGAAAATGCCTGGGGAAAAGTGTGGGAACTTCCTTCACGTTCCCTCCTGCTCTCAAACCGTTTCAACCCCCATCAGGATTTCCTGAGCTGGATGTGGTTTCCACGGCTTTAGTCTAACCCTCAGTAGATTTATTTTTTTTCCCTAAGAACCTGTCCAGTCTCCCCATGAATTAAAGTGGATTTTTTTCATCCGTGCTGTCAAAAGTGGCAGATTTTGAAGTGATGTTATTACATGTGTATATCCGTCTTCCCAGTCTCATGCATTTTAGCATCGCGAGGGTGTCTTCACTTCCCAGTGGTGGCGCTGGCTGATAGGATTGGCCATGGCAGGCTGGCACCCACCGTGCCTGTGACAAGGTAGGCAGTGGAAATGCAACTGAATGAAGCAGAAATGATCCACACTTGCAGAACTGTGGAACTGTGCTTATCTGCAGTAAATCACCCTCTATTCCACACTGCCAGGATCTCTCAGCTCCTGTAAACCAATTATCTGAATGCTTTAGCTGTTATGGTTTTTTATTATCATGTTGGCATTAAGGGGTGGTTTTACACTGTTTGGAGCACAGAGACCATTTCACTGCTGAGACAGTAACAACTTCAGCCACGTTTTGCTTTGTTGTAAGAAGACAGCTTTATAAAACTCTGAATGTTTTTCAGCAAACAATCACTCCAAAGTCAAACAGTGAGAGAGCAGCGCTCTCAGAGCCTTTTGCCTTTGCAGAACTGACCCAGAGGATCAATGTGGTAATGACGTGCTGGCAGCCAGGTAGCGAGCCTACTTGCTACTGAATAGATAACGTTTTTGCCTGTGAAAGCCTGCACTGTTTAACATAGCAAGAACAAACGTGTCTCTGGATGCAGCAGATGACAATAAAGGGCTGGTTAAGAAAGCAGAGTGTACCTCGTTGGAGGAAATGGGACCAAGTACGCAACAGTCAAACCGGACATGAGTCTGGGGGCAGAGAGAGTGTGGTCCCGTGTCTCGGTGGATGCGGGCTGGCTTGCCAGCACCAGCTGTTCCCATGCTGTAGCCAGGCCTGTGGGGATCCCCACTCCTGTACAGATGCATCTCACAGAGGCAGCGGCGCGGAGCAGCACACACCCAGAGCATGCTGATGATGCTGTGGTGGCAGACAGTGTTTTGAGATGATGATGTTTAGCCTCCCTGTCTTGTTTCCTTCTTAAACTTGAGCTTGTGATTAATAAGTAGGAGCCAGCTAGCAAGACATTAGGAAAGGGCCAGAGGTACCATGCGTGCTGGGGGAAAGGCTGCGGAGGCTGAATTAGCCCTTGGGTTTTTGTAGTCCTGTAGGGAGAATGGGAGTTTTGACTTAGTAGCAAGAAATCTTCTCAGGTGAGCTTACATGGTCCTGTTTCCAAATCCCTCTGTACAGCACGCAAGCTGAAAAGTAGAAAAGTCCTGTTCTCAGTGGAAATAGTCAGATTCCACTTGTGGCAATTCTCTTCCCTGCTTGTGGCCGCTTTCAGATTTCGGCTGCTGAATTTCTAGAATGTTTTCCTTCCCTCTAACCTCCCCAGGTGTGTAGAAACTGCAGGTGTGTCATCAGTATGCAGGGGAGTGGAGGGATTAAACTAGGAATGAGCAACAGCTGTCTGCTCCTTGTTGGATGTCTTGTTCACATTGAGTTCCTGTGGCTGTCACCTGCTTAATTTTTAAAAACACATGTTAAATAATTAGTCTATTTCTTCCCTTCACTGTGGTTCCTAAAGGAAATGACATCTCTGAGTCCAAGACCAAGAAATGTATGCAAGTGCATTTATGTTTGCAAAACCAAGATGGTAACAAAATTAGCAGGCTTTCTGAAAATGCTGCATTCTCCTCTGTTGTGGAAATGCGTCTTGATAAGAAAAACACACTGAAGCCCACTGCAGTTGTCTAGGCATCATTCAAATGCAGTGCAATCCCATCCCTGATCTCTCAGCTTCATCCGCAGGGACAGCTGCCTTTTACTGGCACGCAACTTAGTGCAGGATGTGTTCCCAGGCCATTCCCCACAGCCAGTCTGTTCAGAAACCCTTGAGAAATGGAGAGCAGGGTTGTCCCACTGCTGCAATCCGAGTACCTGGAGCTTGTGGTTTTGGGGAAGAAAAAAACCCCCAAAAACCCAGAAGAAAGTGTCTTGTTCAGAGTCATGCCAGGCTTGATAACTCAAGTGCCATTAGGGAGGATTTGCCAGGGGTGTGGAGAAACTGTCAGCATCCTCCTGATGTCCCAGCAGTTCCAGCATGGCAAGGCCTGATTCTCAAAAATACCAGGAATCTGCAGCTCACATACTCAATGGGGCTTGCAGGTGCTCTGTATCTCGTGCTTTCAGAGGCCAAAATAGATTTTGATGTCTGCACAGAAGGGCGAGGGCGAGCTATCGACCTGATGTGGCGTCAGGTGGGCAGCGGTGAGTCAGATACCAACAGCAGCCTTGCCACAGGCTCTGCTGGGCGCCAAATTCTTCTTACCTTTCCTGTCTGTGTGGGGTTTGTGATTATTGTTTGTAACCCCGGAGCTCCTCTGAAAATCCCCATCTGCTTTCTTGGCAGATAACAAGAAGTACAGAGCAACAGAAACAAAAATCTCTTCTAACCTGGCCAGGCTGCTCCCTTCTTGATGGTTCTTCCTGAACCCTGGGGTTTGCAGGCTTCTTGTTGCATGTGTTTGCCTTGATTCAAAGCCTGTCAAAGTGAGGAGGTTGGGTCTGGATGTCACAGGCACCGTGGTGGTGGCAGCGGGAGAAGGCTGAGGCATAAGGCCTGGGTCTGGCAGAAAGGTGTTTGGCTGTGAATTAGCAGGACTCAAGTTCTCCAGCTGTTTGATGTGTGAAGTCAAGGGGGAAAATTTCATAAATGCACCTGCTCTCAGAGCACCTCAGAGGACTCTACCAAACTGATGTTGCTCTCCATGAGCTTTTAAAAATAAATTCCTTCCCTGTGAACTTCACCAAGTGCAGTTTTACTGTGACTGGGGCTCTGTACACGTGGCGTACAGTGGGTCCTTGTGGCTGTGCTCCTGGAGTGAATATATTTTTCTAGTAAAGCAAATTAAGTCCTAATTGTAAACTTTATAAAAGCATTTTGTAGAGTCAGATTAGTCTCTTCTTCCTTGCCTCTGTAAGTCAAGCAGGAGGGAAAAAACAGTCAACACTGTGTTTGAGCCACTGGATCTGGCTAACAGGGCTCAAAGGAAATTAACCTGGGAGGGAGAAAGCTAATACAGCTGCTCTTCTCATTTTCATGAATTTCTGTGTGGATCTCTGCAGATTCCTGTCCCTCAGATAAGAGTCTGCAAAGTCTTTAGTCTCCTGATACAGTGGCTGCTGGACAATATTACCAGGCTGATGGAGCTGGGAAAAGGGGGGTAATCAAGTGTGTTTGGAAGCACCAAAACAAGGGCTGCAATTGGAATTCAGAGAAATGAATGTCTTAACTGGAAATAGAGCTTCCTCCCACCATCTCAGCATCTGCTCCCAACAGAACTGTCTTTGGCTGTATGTTTTGTGTCAGCAAAGCTGGGTGCTCCTGAGGAAGAGGAGATATTTCTGTATGCTTCCAGCCTGGATTATGGCCAGTGCCACACTGGACCAGTGGAGAAGGAGGAGAGATTGTAGGCCTGAAATAGTGGGATACATGTTACTCGCTTCCAAGTGAATTTCCTTTTTGTGGAGGAGCAAGAAATAAATAGAAGTGTGCCCGCCCTGGGCAGCTGCTGTAGTGTGCTTCATTAATCATTGTACTTTAGCAATGCCTAGAAACTGCTGAGATCAGGGCCTTGTGCTAGGGGCTACACTCACACTTCCAAACACAGTGCCCAGCGGGCACACGGATCAGGAAGATCAGGCAAACGATTTATCCCAATTTTCTGCGTGTGGAGGTGATGTAGAGGGAAGGGAGGTGTCTTATCTGAGCTCATGCTGTGAATGTGCATTAAGAGTTGGAGACTGAATGCAGATCTCTAAACTGGGAGCGAAATGTTTCAGCTGCAAATCTCCCTTCCCCTCATGGGCGGGTTGCCCTAACTCTCAGGTTGAGCGTCGCTTCTTGCTGTCAGGCATAGGGTTAACATATACCCACTGCTGGGTAAGAACATGTAAATAATTCTAGTCCTGTGGATCTATTGTGGGCAGCTGCATGGGGTAGTACAATGGCAAGCATCACGCGCGGAGGAGAAATGGCAAATGCTCACAGGCTTAAAATCATGGATGCCCATTCGCTTCTGATTTTTGATGGCTTAGTGGCTATAAACCATGGTGGTGCGCAGAGATTAGATTTGAATCCAAAGGTGCAGTGAATTGCAGTCTGTTCATTACTAACATTTTACCTAATTATCACTTTGTACAGCCTGTCCCAGCTGAATTCACATTATCCGTACGTAAACATAACAAGCTCTCACCTGCTCGGAAGCTGCATGAGCCTCTGTGGCCAGAGTGGTGCAGCACTAATGCTGCAGCAAGCTGAGCCCAGCTAAATTGAACCCAGAAAAAGTCAGGTGACAAACAGCTCCCATACCTGCCAGCTCTCCCTGTCCTGTGCAGGCGACTCCTCTGTTTCCTGCCTCCCCCGGTACACATGGAAATGCACCATGGCATCTGCCACTCCTTGCTCCCACACACGGAAACTTTGGGGGGTTATGATCTGAAAGCTAAAATAACACTCCCGCCTTTGTCACGGAAGCTCTTCAACCAATGTGGAAAATCTGCTCTCTCTCCTTTTCAGTCTACAGCTCAGTGCACAAACTCCAGCCACTCTGCAACCTGGGGTGTCTCCTGCAAGTGTCCTAGGATTGGGCTGCAGGACCTAATCCTGCTGGTCCCACAGTCTCTAGTTCAGAGGTGCTGCTGGCTTCAGCAATGTAGGGATCAAAGTCTGGGCAGTCCCTGATTCTTGTCTTCCTCCAAATGTGAGAAGTTAGATGCCCATGAGATGTCCTTACTGTTTCCATTGATGGAAGAGCAGCACCCAGCACCCTGTAGGCCTTCTGTCAGCATTCTCTAAGCCCTTCCCTTGGCATTTTTGAACTGTCCTATTTCATCAGCTCTCCTTACATAATATCTTAATTCTCTTATATTCAGGATCTCTCTCAGCTTTGTCTTACCAGTCAGTTTTAGGAGCTCCCTGCTGCTTTCTCCCTTTGAGGTAATAATTCCCTATCTAACGCTTCATGCTGAGCCTCTACACGGCAAAATTGCAGTTGAACTCTTGGAGCCATCTGTAGGCTGGGCAAAAATGTGGTTCCATTGGCACCTAACAAGGTCAGTTGTAATCATCTCCAAATTGAGTGTTTAGTGTAGTGTCAATTAGAGCAAAAGTCTCTGAAGAGAGCTTGAAGAGAGATCTGTCCAGAAATCTTATTATGATTCCATCTCCACTGCCTGTGTTATCAGCAACCTGATGGTTAGAGGACACCTAACCTTTTTATTTAAAGACAAGAGATCCTTTAAATTACCTGCCTTGGCGCAACAAGGGGTTTTGGTGACTTCTGGACAATTAGCCAGCTTTTTGCTACAACTAATCCAAATCAATCTGCAAAGGGGTCGACAGGGACCTGTATTGTTTTGTACTTTGGGGTGTACAAAAGGGCTTTGACAGCATATATTTTGAAGTTGCTTTGTTTTCATGGTAAAAAAGAAGTAAAATAGATTTTGTCTAGATTGGAAAAATCCATATTTGGCATAGAGAAAATTAGTCATGACAGGAGATAAACGGGTGGTGAAGTGTGATGATCACAGCAGGACTGTTGAACAGGCATCTGGTTAGTGCTGAGTGACTTCTGGTGGCTCCGGGAAGCAGGGCTGAGTCACCCAGTCAGCCCACACGCAGAATTTCCCCAGTCACAACTCTGCAGTACCCACTCCCAGGACCTTCTGGGCAGCCTTCCCAGCAAAGCAGACTGTGCTAGCACCTTCCCTGTTTCATATGGCCTCTACGTAGCCAAAAGTAACAAAGCAAGGCACAAGTGCGTTCTCCCTTTGCAGTGAACTCCCTGCAACCCTGAGATCCCCACCTGCTTCCTGAGACTTACACATCCAACTCTCAACAGAAGTTCTTGAGGTTTGCCTTGGCACTGCCTAGGATTCCTGGGAGCTGCCAGTCCCTACTGGGGTACCAGAAAGGATCCGGGCATAGGGAGCTCTCTAAAGGATGGGAGGTTCACCACGTGGAAGAGATGGGCTTTTGTTCTCTGTGTACCAAAGCAGAGGAAGGAATATGCCAGCTCACAGAATTGTTGAGGTTGGAAGGGACCTCTCGAGATCATCTAGTCCAACCCCTCCGCTCAAACACGAGGTTTGTCCAGGACCATATCCAGATGGGTTTTGAATATCTCCATGGATGGAGACTCCACAATTTCTCTTGGCAACATTGTTGCAGTGATTGACTACCCTCACGGTAAGAAAAAAAAAGTGGTTTCTTGTGCTTGCGTAGAATATCCCGTTTCTTAATGTGTCTGTTGCCTCTTATCCTGTCAGAACTGTCATACCGGCACAAGGTGGCTGTGGAAATGCCATCCTGACTAGAATGACTGTCAGCCTTACCCTCCTCTACCTTCTCCTGAGCTCTAGGTCTTAACAGGGGCAACCTTGCGTGCATCGGGATCTCATCCTCTCACTGCCGTTTGACTAGTCCTCTAAAATGTAAACTCTGAACTTTATTATTTGTTCTCCTTCGGTGTTAACCATAAGACAGGCTTTATGACAGTTCTCTTTGCTCTTGCAGGAAGAGCTGGCGCACGGATCGTGGGAACAATGCAAGGTGGAGACACGGAGGAAGATGTAAGTAACCATCCCGTGTGCCTGTAGAGCTTCTCTGACAGTGCTTGAGAGTGACAGTCCTCCGCTCTGTGAAACACCTTTTTACCTGCTGAACCTTCATGCCCCAGGCCTGCTTTTCCCTTCCTTCTCCTCCAGCTGACTGCTCTCTCATCTGCCTAGATGCATATTTTCCTATTTTTCTTTTGCTCTTGGGAATCTCTGTGCACTGCCCTGCACTTCAGCCTCAGCCTGCAGTGTGTAACTAGTGGCACATGGGCTGCAGGGAAGCTGTGTTGTGAAGCTTTTGGGGCAGACTGTTGGGAAGAGGGGATCAGTGCAGTGTAGCAGCGGTTAGATGCGTGGATATAAATCCCTTATGTTGCTTTAAAAACACACTCCTCAGAGCCCTCCCAATGGCCTGCACTGACAGCACCGGTCCTTCAGTCCTCCAGGTGATGGGATGGGGATGAGAGCGGAACTGTGAGCTGTGCCCCTTGGGATCCCTGCTTTGCAGATAAAGCTGCTCCGTAGCGACTGGCTTTGCACCTGGTTTGCACCTGAACGAGCCGTGTCCGAGCAGGTACACACGGTTCGTACAGCAGGCACTTGTTCTGACCGCCATGCTCGGCCTTCAGCACGTGTGGGCAGTTTGTCTGTGTGTCTGGGCACTCCTAAGTGCTACATCTGTACTAGGAAGCTGCAACCAGCTGCAGCATGGTCGGCATCCATACAGTAAGCTCTCCCCACCACCCCAAAAAGGCGCCTGGCATCACAGCTGCCAGCCAGGAGCAGGGAACATGAGTTCCCCACGTGGTGCTGGAATATTGTTTTGCAGAGTGCTAGTTGGCACAGGCCAAAACTGTACTAGGAAATAGTGCAAACACTTAAAAACTGCCAGGACTGTGAATTTGTGTGTGAACCTGTGCTGTCTGTTGATCCCCTAGCGTAGCTGCAGCCTTCCTGTCTGGCTGAGGAGGATGGTCTCTGCAGCCAGCAAGAAGCCCTGTGCTGCTGGGGGATTGTCTGCCCTTCAGTACTGCCCTGCCCTTCGCTGCCTTCGTGGCACAGAAGTTAAGCCTCTCTAAAACAAATAATTTGCTTTTCAGAAATCCCTTCACCCGAGGCAGTTGCAGACAGCAGACCCTGGGGGTGCAGCCTGGCTTGGGTCAGGCAGCGAGGCGGGCGGGCGCGTGGTGAGCTGGCGTGGCCCCAGGGAGAGGGTTTGCGATGGGAGGGAAGCGGATGGGGAAATGCACCTCCACAGGACACAAGAGCAGTAGGACACTCCCAATGTTTGCCACCACATACAAGAGCCGTTCGCTGTGCAACGCTGCAGAGCTCCAGGTGGGCTGTTTCTCCTGCAGAAGAGAGAAAATACCACTGCTGTCAGGCGTTCATTGCGGAGACCAGGAGGCACTGTAGCAATAAGGAGGTGAAGTCTCTTGCTGGAGAGGGATGAGCTGCCCTTCTTTCTGACCATCCTCACCGTTTTGCTGGAAAGGAGCTTGCAGACCTTGCTCTGCTGTTCGCTTCTGCCCGACTGGATGTGGTTAAGGCTCTTTGTTGCCTTCTGGGGAATGATTTACGCCCTTGGTGTTCAGACTCGTTTCTGGGTAGGGTCAGGAGTGCCAGCGCTGTAGACAAAGACATTGTGGTCTTGGTCACAGTGCTGCCTGATTGGCCTTGACTGGGTTCTTGCCAGGTTTGGACAGTTGTCCTCTGCAATTTCTCTTCCCTTTGGACCTTCCTGTTCACAGCTTTCTCCCTTGTCTCCCTGCTGGCACAGCCCCAGCAGATCCAGGTGTGGCAAGCCAAGGCCTTCAGCCTCTTCCTGCCGTCAGCTGAAGCCACTTCAGTTGTCTCATGGCTCTGCCCCCTTAACAGAGCAGCTGAGCCAGCACCAGGGCTGAGAGGCTTGCCTAGGGGCCCTGTCTGAGATCGGGGAAGGAAATTAGTGAGGCTGGTTAGAACCCCGCAAAGGGTTAATGGGGTTATACAGTTGAGAAGAGAAGTGGGCTGCAGCAGCTGTATGCGCAACCTCTGCACTTGCTGCTGTGGCACGTGATGCCCAAGCTGTAACTGGCTTTGCTGCCCTCTCCCCTGCTCCTATCCTGGTTACTTTGTTTTCTTTTATGTTGTTTTTTTGTTGGGTTTTTTTCCCCCCTGCTCTGCCTCTCCTGTTCTTTCCACCGTGGCTCTCCAAGGGGAGATCTGCCCCAGCACGGCCAGGCACGCGTGAGGTCATCGCTGAGGCACAGGTGGGTTTCTTTCCTGCAGTTAATTTTCTTCCACTGTGTTTTGATTACTGGTCTCACAACAGGTATTACTTTTAAAGTCAAACACCCTGCAAGGCTTTTAATAGCACAGGTCCAGCAGATGTCAGGCGGTCCATGTTTGTCAGCCCCATGAAGTGGGAAAGGAGGTTTGCAATAAATGGAACGGAGCAGCCACTGCCTAGCAAAGTGGAGAGCTGCTGGTGAAAGCGATGTAGGCCATTAGCTCCCAGAGGCGGCTGGCTCGGGTTTGTCATTATTTTGGAAGGCCAGCAGCACAGCAGCCTGAGTGGGAACAAAACCTCTTACAGAATCTGCTGCTGCTCCCCAGAGCAAGTCCAAATCTGGGCCCGTACAAGTGCAGACAAACAGCCCTCCCAGCCCCAGGTGTGTGATTGCACGTATGCGGGGGCAGGAGCATCTTAACGCCATCCCTTGCGTCTGAGCTGGCACAGATGCCTTGCCATCTGAGCACCGCACTGGTTATGAACTGTGCTTGCTTTCCTTCAGGAGGACTCGGGGGATAGTGAGATTGACCTGGATGAAGATGAAGAGGAGGAGGAGGATGAAATGGAAGATGACAGCATGGAAATCTCCCCAAGCAAATCTGGTCACCGAGCAAGGAAGCCGGAGCCACTAGAGGAAAGCGATAATGACTTCTGACCCTTTTAGTAGCAGGACCAGGAAGCATCTTGAAATACAAATTTTGGAGAGTGTGCAGGCCGGGAGTTCATACCCTGCCATCTGAAAAATGCTTGTCAGCATGAATTCAGGAGTCAGCAAATAACGTTCATTAAACTTGAAAATTAAACTTGGATTGCCAGTCTTGTGACTCTCAAAGCACGAGCAGTGTATCCATAATGAAAATCACGGTAATATGGAGTGCGGTTATTTCCATAATTGCATTAGAACTGGCTCTCATGCACTGCAGTGCCAAAAGTCTCACTCCAGTGAGCTTCGTGTGCTCGATTTCCCTGCATTTTATTATGTCCAAACAGATTTTTTTGGCTTAATAAAACTGGATGAAAAGCTGCTCTGGGAGCACATTTAAATTGATTTTAAATCTGGCTTAAATCTACTTATCCTAAACATATCCTTTACTTAATCAAGGGCTTGTGTCCACAAAGAGCAGCACCAGTTAGACTAAAGCAGTGAAGCTAAAACTGGGAAACTAGTGAAAGGGTCCTCAAAGACCACCTTCAGTGCAGCACCGCTTGGTATTTCAGCTGCGCCAGCGTTCTCAGATTTCAGTGGGCCGTCCTTGAGTGTCCTGAGAGCAGCAGTGCAGGACTGTGCCGTGACTAAACCTGTAGGAAATTAGCCCTTTAGTTATACTGGTACTTCTGGGGAGGACTCGGATTTAAGCACTCAAATGGGTGAAAAACTGGGCTCTGTTCAGTAAGTTGCGCTGATGCCATCAGTGAAGGCATGTTCAGGTGAAGGCAGAAGCTGGAGTTTGGTGTGTTGCCTCTTTCCTTTCAGCTCTGCTTTAGCATCACGGTTTGTCTTTACGGGAGCAGAAATCAGTGCTTGATTAGAAGAGTTCATTTTGGTGTATGTTCATCAGGGCAGGTGAGAGGCCCAGCTGTTCTGTTCTTCCCTTTCTTTACATCAGTGACGTACTTTGCTCTGCTCCCTCATCTGAAGTCTGGGGTCGGATCCAGCCCCTCCATTACTGTGCTGGAGAAGGGAATACACGTGAGTTACTTGAAAACCGAGAGCTTTTTCATCTCTCTGCATCTCTGACCCCAAGGGTGGAACAGTCACACCCAAGGCAGCTCCCCATCAGCAGAGCTCAGGGCTTGAAATGTCACGTCAAGGTGGGACAAAAGTTTGCAGGTGAACACGGCGCGGTTCTCGTGTAGCGACGGGGCACGTGTGGGTGCAGTGCCGCGCTGAAACACACATGGTCACACAGGCTTGGGCTGAGCTGCCTGGCAGGTGAGACGCTTCCTGGCACACCAGGAAGTTAATTGGCCTTTTGCACCTCATTTCAAAGGGAGCAGAGACAGAAGTCGGCGTTCTCAGTGCGCGATGCCTGCTGCAGAGCCGTGGGGGTGAGAGCCGGTGAGAAGGTGCATGTGGTCACCACATCTCTCTCCCACGGGATGAGAATGTCCCGATTTTAGGACCCATTCCAAAAACATTTTTCCATGTTACACATGGAATCCGTCCTGGGTCCTCCCCATGTGCCAAGGTACGTCTGACCCGTGAGGGGGATCTGCCGTGAGACTGGGCCCAGTCCCCGAGTCTGGGCTGCGGTTTCAGAGTTACAGATTTCTCTGTTATTTCCTGCGTTGTAGCCGACACGGGGGGCGGGCTGCATCCCTGGTGTGCAGACACAGACCCGCTGGGGCAGCACTGCCACCAAGCTTGCGGGTTCCAGGGTGGCCACACGTTGCCTTGCAGCTTCTCGCACCAGGCTTGACCAGCAGTGCCGTCAGCAGCGGGGGGGCAGTGCAACTGTGCCCTCTGCACACCTGAGCATTCAGAAGCATTCATGCATTGCTACATATGTGCAATTAAATAATATTTCAAATTGTTGTTATATCCCTGTTGCCTGGTGCTGCAGGGCACAGGAGCCAGCTTGGGGCTGTTGGTCATGCTCTCCGTGGTGTTTTGGGTAATGTTTCGGCACAGGGTTAGGCACGGGCTTTGGGCAGAGCTGGACCTGAGCCTCAATCTGCCCTGCAATCACGGTGGAAGAGGCAGGGCTTACACCACCCAGCATTACTGCGTCCTGGTGGTGACCATGCACCAGCCCCTGCGCCTCATGGAAATGCCACGAGCCCTCATCACACCGGGACAGGCGCTGGGGTCCGCAGCTGGGGCAGCGGCGCAGTGCGCCCGAGTGTAACGTCAGGCAAGAGCAGAAGGCTGCCCAAGGCACCACCTCGGCTGGGAACGACTTTATTTCCAGGTATGTACATACTGCACAGCTCAGCCCGCTGTTTCTCCAGGTCAGGCCCCTGAAGCAGTCACGTACTGCCCTGGGACAGCAGCGCATCGGTGCGGGCTCTGGCTGGGGTGGAGGGGGGGGCAAGGGGGCGGTGGCTGGAGAGAGCCAGGGGGGCGTGCGGCACATGGATTGGCTACTGGTCCACCTGCAAACCTTCTTAGAGAGTCACTGGGTCGCTGTCATGCGCACAAAGGCAGCACCTGGCACCTCTGCGTTCAGCAGCCACCTGCCCAAAAGGTGACCTGCTAGGGCCAGCCCCTGCCTGCAGCTGGGACATGGGGAAGACGTGTCCCAAGGTCACACAACTCGTCACCGATGACAAGAGCAGGAGCCCCAAGAAGTCGAGGCAGAACTCCATGATAAGGCCATCCCTGTGTGGTACCCACACGTGTGTGCTGACAGCGGCCCATCCTCTTACACTCCTCCTCCCATCAGCCTGAGAGCTCTTCATTTTCCAAGGTCTTTCTAGATGGTTCCACCCCTATGCCTGGGGCTGCCCATCTCCGATCGGGAACAGCACTGCCGAACACTTCAGGCACGCTGGGCAGCACCGACCTGTTGCTGAGGGATGGCAAACAGCACAGGCTGCACTCGCTGCTGGGGACCCTGCTCTGGTGCGCCCAGCTCCAAAGCACAACAGCAACCCTCCGCCTCTCTCTGGGACTTCCAGGGGAGCCTGCGGGACGCCGCTGTGTTCAGCCAGATGAGAAGGGGCGGCTGGGAACCCTGCCCCTGTTTCACCTGGGATCCCTGCCAGAAGAAGATGGAGAAGAGCTGGCACTGGGAGCAGAGCCCCGGGGTGGTTGTGATGTGCCTGGTCTGGGGCAGGGTCTGAGGGTCTGTAACCCCACGGAGATCACAGGAGGGGTTGCTGCCACTGGCTGCAGCAGGTAAAAGTCACCCACACAAATGAGGAGGGCTGGCACGTGGGATCTGCCCCCTCCTCCCTCCTTTTTGCATGTCACCCATTCCTCAAAGCTCCCCCAGGGCCTGAATGAAGAGGGAGATGGGTGTACGTCCCCCACCTTTCAACACTGGCGAGTTCTGACCCCCCTGCACTGCTGCTCTGGAGGCCCTAGGTCCTCCTGGGCTGTGCCAGGGAGCTCAGGAGCCCTCCCTGCCCTGGTTCTCCTCCCCGAGACGGGCGGGCAGCAGGCAAAGCAGCTCCCTGCGGAGGCACGCTGGCCAGAGGGACCCACTGGGCCACCTCTCACAGCAGCCAGGCACCCTCACACATCCACAACACAGTCGGGTGAGCTTGTCCGGATAGCGTCAGAGATCATCTTGGCTCCCGACTGGCCGATGCGATTCCCCTGCAGGCTGGGAGCAAAGAGAAGAGGAGCTCAGGCTTGGACAAGAGGTAGAGCAGGGTCCTTGGTGGGTACAAAAGATGTTCCCCAACTGTGCACCAGCATCCAGGATCACCTGCACCCTCCACACATCCAGTGCCAGGGGATTCCGGGTTTGAGAGCCCAGAGGGAGCCAGGTGAAAAGCTGGAGAAAGCCCCTGGGGAGCTGAGGGGCTGAGCCAGCCCCTCCCTGGGATATTTTGGAGAGTATTTGGCTTTTGAGGTGGTTCTTTGCCCCAGAGAGGAGCTGCGAGGTCTGGAGCCATGTGGGTATGGTGGCTGCCACGCCGGGAGGAGCACAGCGTGCCCTTCCCCCTGTCCCCCTTGGGAGGTCCCTGCAAGGCAGCCAGGAATGGGCAGTGTCAGTGGTGGGGAAGGTCCCTTGATGGATCTCATGGTGTCCCCCATCCCTGCCTTACCACCCAGTGCAGCAGCCACTTACTTCACGTACGTGAGGCCGTGGTTGCCCTTCAGAGCGGTGGCGATGCAGATGGCTCCGTCCATGCCCAGGGAGTTCTCCTGCAGGCTGCGGGAGGTGGGAGGGTCAGAAAACACCAGCCAGGGAGATGTGGCCACCAGGAGGGAACGCATGCCATGGGTGTGGACATTGGGAAAAGCCACCAGCTCAGTTTGCCTGGCTGAGACCTGCTGGCCTGGCCGTCCCCTCACTGCTCCCTCCGGGAAGGTCGGGAAAGGCTCGCTCTGGCTCACCCCGGGCAGCAGGATACTTACTTGAGCCAGTGGAGGCTGCGGTTCACCTTCAGCGCGTTGGCCATTGCCTTGGCCCCGGCCACGCCGATGGAGTTTCCTCGCAAGCTGCAAAGAAAGGCTGGCGGTGAGGAAGGACAGCATGGGACAGCCCCGCACTCTCCGTGGGTGAGGAGGAGGTGGCCCCACACCAGTGAGTCAAGGAATGGGCGAGCCACGTCTGGTAGGACATGATGCAAGGGTGGAAGTGGTGCCAAGCTAAGGATGAGGGTCTTTGACATCCCCAGGGAGTGGTGTCACAGCCATGGGGACTTGGTGGCCCCAGCGAACACTTACTCCAGGATCTGCAGGCTCTTGTTGACCATCAAGGCTTCTGCCAGGGCTTTGGCACCAGCTGCACCAACTGAAGCCACCTGCAGGCTGCAGCAGAACAAGGACCCTTCAGTGCATGTTGTGAGGTGGCTATGGTGTGCTAATTAGACAAGCTAATTAGGCTGTGATGCTGCAGCCTGGATACTCACTGGAGATCTGCCAGGGTTGTGTTGACCTTCAGCGCGGCAGCGAGGGCAGTCATTCCCTCATCTCCAATGGCATTCTCCTGCAAGCTAAGACACCTGAGTGCTGCGCCTGCCCACGGCCCAGGCGCCCAGGAGCAGGAGGGCAGCGAGCACGGGGCACAGCGTGCCAGGCTTCCACAGGTGGCCTGGGGGGCCCCTGAGCCACCATGCACTTCGAGCACCCCCAGCCAGGGACAGGTGATGGGGACACTGAGGAGGCAGCAGGCAAAGCCACCTCCCCTGGTGCGGCCTGAGGCCAGAGCCCTGGGGCAGGTCCCAGTAGAAGACGCTGCCCAGGACCTGTCCACCCATGTCCCCACTTACTCGAGGCTGACCAGGCTGCCGTTGGACTGTAGTGCTTGTGCCAGGGCCGTGGCAGCTTTTGCCTGGATGAAGTTCCACTGCAAGCTGCAAACAGGAGAAGACAGGAGGTGAAGCCTGACAGGAGGATGCCTCCATCCCTCCACGCTCAGCACCCATGGGCTCCCATCCAGCGAGGCGGAGGCTGGGAGGTGACACAGGTGCAAGACGCGGTGGGTCCATCTGCGATGGCACAGCACAAATCGTGCGGAAGGCCAACCTCGAGTCCCACAGCCTGGAGAGGCTGAGGCCCAGGGGCACCGTCCCTGCCCCACATCTATGCGAGGGGCTTCAAACCAAGGCAGGGCCAAGGGGAAACTCACTGGAGGGACGTGAGCGCGCGGTTCTCCTTCATCGCTAAAGCGATGGCCTTGACGCCTTCATCGTACAGCAGGTTCGCTGCTAAGCTAGAAGCCGGAAAGAGAGGGCACAAGTCACGCACGCAGCGTTTGGGACAACTCCAGCGACACTGCGCAGCAGCATGGGAGCCCTCCTGGGGCCCATGGGACTTACTCCAGCTTCCTGAGGCTGCCGTTGGTCCGCAGGGCGTGGGCGATGGCAGGGCCCCCCTCCTTGCTGATGGAATTCTCCCGCAGGCTGGGGAAAGAGACAGGGCTGTGGAGGAGTGGCCGAGGCAGGGCATTGGTGGCTCCCACACAGCACCCCTCGCTCCTGGGCCGAGACCATCTACTGTGAGGGCAGCCTGTCTGAGTTGCATCTCCACCACCATCTACACCTCCATTCCCTGTGCATCCTGCAGCTGTGGGCACTGATGGCCCATCAGGGCTTTTTCCCAGCCTCCTGTCACTGCTGCTGTCATTTCACTGTGAGACACGGCTGGAGGGATGCTCAGATACTGTCCCAAGGGAAGAAAGCTAACAATGGAGATAAGATGCTTGCAGACACAGGAGGGACAGAGGCTGCTTTCAGCATCCCAGAGTGCTTGTGGAAACAAACAGGCAACAGCTCAGATTTCCAAAAAGTTCCTGCATCCCAGCAGCAGATTTTGGCCAGGATGGCCAGAGGGGTCGTCACTTACTTGAGGTTGACGAGTCCCTTGTTGGAGCAGAGAGCTGCTGTCAGCGCAGTGACCCCAGCGCTGCTGATGGAGTTGCTCTGGAGACTGAGACAAACAGGGGAAGGCATGAGTACGTGCCAGCGCCGGCATTGCAGGTAGGCTGTGGGGTTGTGCTTGGGATGAAAAGTGCCCCATTTCATGGAGAAATGGGCATCTCTCAGCCACAGGAGGCCAGGGAGCCAGGCCTAATGGACCAACTTTGGAAGCAGCCAGGCCAGAATGAGCATCTTCTGCTCACCAGCCCCACTGAGCACAGGTGACAGGATTTGCCTCCACTTCAGGGCAGTCTTGTCCCTGTCTGGCCGTCACCTCAGCTGCTGGCTCAGTTGGGCATGTGGGTCCTGCAGTTCTTGGGTCTTTGCTGGCAACAGACCCAAGGCACAGCAGTTCATCCCCAGGAGCCATCAGGCCTCCGCTCCAGCCAGGTGGGAGGAGCAGTCCTCTCTGACTGCCGTTCCCAAGGGGAATGAAGGTTGGACCATCTCACCCTGACTCTGCCAGGCCCCAGTCCGTTCCCTCCCTCATTAGCCAATTCCCATCACTTTTGAGAGCAAGAAGACCCAAAGCTACTAGTATCCTCCAAAAGCAAAAAAATAAATCATCTTGGTTGAGAATTAACTCCTTTAGTGCTCCTCTGGTGAAGGCAGGACCAGCCCAGCTGCCGCTGGCGTTGCCGGCAGCTGCTACGTGGTGCTCCAGCCTGCACAGAGCACCCACAGCCCAATGCCCCTCCAGGGGATGTGTGGTGGGAGAGATGTGGGGAGGGTCAGGGGTGGAATGAGCAGCTCTGAGGGGTGGGAGGTGTTGCTGGAGTGAGGAGGCTGGGCTCTGTTGGGCAAGTAGGAGCCTACGCACAGAGAGGGGACTTACTCGAGGCTTTGCAGACTGTGGTTCACCTTCAGAGCTTCAGCCAAGGCAACTGAGCCGTTGTCTCCTACTGAGTTGCTGGAGAGTCTAAAACACAAGAGGAAGGGCAGGTGTTACCGGCAGCCATGCTGCAGCCAGGTTAGATCTGCCAGCAAAGGAATCATCTCCCCCAGGCTCTTTCTGCTCCAGCAGTAAGCACGAAGTTGCTGCAGTCTCGTTCCCAGCCTACGTACACCCCTGTTCTTGTATGTTGGGGTTTGGGCTGAAATAGCTTTTAATGTATCGCAGGACCTGAAGACCTGCCGCTCGCCTCTGCTGGAGGGAAGGCTTGGCCTCTCGGTTCTTTACGTGGCACCCCACATCCCAGAGATACGGAGAGCATCTCCACAGGGTCACTCCGAAAGCAGCACTGCGGTCCTTGCCCCACTCCACCCACGCCAATCTCCTGGGGCAAAGCCAGCAGAGTCCGTCCTGCCTGTGCTGCATGGCCCAGCCCCTGCCCACCACCTCTGCCCACCACCCCTGCCCGCAGATCCCAGGAGACACGGCACTGGCATCGCATCCCTCTGCCTTGTGCTGCTCTTACGTCAGCTCCTTCAGGCTGCAGTTCTGTTTCAGTGCCTCTGCTATTTTCCTGGCACCGTGGGCTCCGATGGCGTTTTTCTGCAGGCTGCAAAGGAGAGGAAGGCAGCTGTGAATGTCAGGTGCCACATCCCCATCGATGGCATGTCGGTCTGCGGGGACAGCAGGTCCTGGTCACTCACTGTAGGGTTGTCAGCCTGTGGTTGGTCAGCAGGGCCTCGGCCAGGAAGGTGGCACCATCCTCCTTGATGGTGTTGTGCTGCAGGCTGCAAGGAGAAAGGAGTGAAGCCATGCATGGCTGCTTCCACAGCAGGGCAAGGGACCATGCAGGGGTGCAGGGCAGTGGCTGCCTGCCCTGGCCTTTGCTTGCCCTCGTCCCTGGCATGAGAAAGGCATCTGGCCCCCAAGCATCACTGCCCAGGGCCCTCCCTCCCTCCTCTCCCACAGGAGATGCCTCCTTCCATGCACCAGCACCCTGTGAGCTCCTGCACAAAGGACGGACCTGGACCTTGACCTCATTCTGGACCCACTGAAGCTGAGAGGCAGGAGGATCCCAACATCTCTGGCCCAGGGCTGCCCTGGTCACCAGGTCTCTGCTGGCTGCACTGGTGCTCACTGCCCCGCACAACCAAACCAGGTTACGTCCAGGGTCTCCCCACACGCTGCCCCTTGAGGTGGGCAGAACCTCGATGGGACAGGAGAAGGGTGCAGAGGGCTTCTCCTGGATGGAGATGTTCTCCCAGAGGTACTACAGGAGTCAAGACTTACTTCAGAGAGAGCAGGACTTGATTTTTTTTCAGCGCGTCGGCCAGTGCTTTTGCTCCAGTGGGGCCGATGGCGTTGCTCCGAAGGCTGGGGCAAGACAGGCAGGACAGCCAAGGTTAGCAAAGCCAGAGTGGCATGTGCCCAGTTTAAGCCAAATGTCTCTGTGTGGTACAATCTCAGGCACCACTAAGGTGGGACATCAGGCCAGCAGCTCGCGAGAGTTACCTTCACCTCTTAAGTGGTTGTGCCTTTGGGGGCTGGAGACCCTCCCCAGCTCAGTGAGGCCAGGAGGGATCTGGGCCTGCTGCAGCCATGGGAATGGTTCCCGGCAGGGAACACATGCGTGACAGGAGCTGGTAAAGGGGGAACACTTACTCCAGTGCTGTCAGGCTCCTGTTCACCAGCAGTGACCTGGCCAGAGCCTTGGCTCCCTTGTTGCTGATCTGATTTTCTGCCAAGCTGCCCAGAAAAAGAAAAACCGGGTGTTTTTCAGGGAGAGAAAGAGGCTTTTGCAGCCCCTGGCATGTCCCAGGACACAGCTGGGATGGGTGAGTGGAGGAAAGCCATGGGGAACACTTGGCTCATGGTACAATGATGCAAAGTGGTGGACACTCCTAGGTCTGCTCTCCCGGGGTGGACACCAGGCAGGCAATTGCAAGGACAGGGTGGAAGGGGAGTTTCTAGACTTAAAATTAATTTGTGCCATGAAAAGAGAGCTCAGATCACAGCATGGGGGACTTTATGCAGAGCCACAAAGAAGGGCAGGGAGCAGGGGAAAGTGGGGACACATCTGTCTGGGGCAAGGCATCTCCCTGCCTGGTGTCCAGGTGCTCTGTGCAGAGCCTTGGATGTCCAACAAACAGCCATGACCTTGGGAAGCAGTTTGTTGGGATAACCCAGGGATTTCTACACACATTTTTTGGAATGAGGAGGCAGCGGTCCCAGGAAGGCTGGGCGAGCCATTGCAAGGACACAGCAGATTAAGGTCACCATGCCTGGGCGCAGGACATCATGTGGGGCTGTCCTTGTCACTAGACACCTTGGAGAGCCAGTGGGAGGGATGTTCCTGGAGGACCCTCACCCTGATTTTGAGGTGTCCCCAGCTCTGCTCTGTACCCCCATAAACAGCCTGCCTGCCCTGGGCCAGGTCCTACCTGAGCTTCTGGATCTGGCAGTCCTTCACACTCAGCACGCTGCCCAGAAGCTCCATCACGTTGTCCTTAAACTGGTTATTGTCCAGCCTGGAGAAGATACAAGGAACAAGCAAAAGCAAGCGTTTGGAGAACAAAGTGGAGAAAGGTCTACCCTCCTGTGACATCTGCCCCACCACAGGTGATAAAACTCAAGCACAGCAGCAGAGCTGACCCAGTGCTGTCCCCAGGGCAGCTCTCTGCTGACGGACAATGTTGGTGGGACCCGTATCTCCCATTGACACCCCGGATTTTGAGTCACGGCCCCACGTCCCTGCTTGCTTCTCCTAGTGCAATCCAACTGGGACTCACCTGAGGCTGTGGCAGAAGAGGAGCTGGGAGAGCAGGCTCTTACAGACGTTGTAGGTGAGGCAGTTGGAGAGGTTCGTCTCCTCCACACAGACATCAGAGACCTGCAGGAGATAAGCCAGGGCAGAGCAGTTCATGGGGCTGAGCATCCCAGCCAAGCTCTCATTCTTCATTGCTTCTTCCACAGTCTTAGCGATCTCTGTGTGCTGAATTTCATGCAGGCAGTGCATAGTGTTGACTGTCCGTGAGGAGATGACATAGTCAGTGTTCAGGCAGCCCTGGAGGAAGCTGATCGCTTGGCTCCTGAAGCTGTTGTGCTCATCCTTCACCAGAAGCCACCCAGAGAGCAGCTTGTTCACCTGTGGGGAGAGAAGCCCAGAGAGAAAACGCACAAAGATGTCCAGCTGCCTGTCCTCTGCCTGCAGTGACCTCTGAACAGCGCTCTTGAAGTGGTTGAGGAAACCCAGCTTGGGCCAGGACATCCCGCTCTCCGTGAAGAGGTCAAATATTGCCCGCTTGGCAGCCGTGTAATAATAAATAGCTGCTAGAAACTCCTGTAGGGTTAAGTGGGAGAAGTAGTAGGCTGTGAAGGACTGCATCTCTTCTTTGAGTAGGAGTCGACTGCACAAGCTGCTCTGCAGCAAAGCAAGGTCAATGCCATATGCCTTCATGTCCTGCTCATAAAATACATATCTCTTTTTGAGCAGCCCGTAGAAAGCCAGTCTGCCCAGGCTGCCCACTATCTTCTTGCTGTTGTTCACAGCCTGCTCGATCCTTAGAGTTTCTCTTGGCTTTTCTGGCCACTCACTGCTCAGGGCCATTTTAAAATAATAGCAGTAGATTTCTGATAGGGTCTTGGGGACGACAGTTGTTTCTTGGGATTTATTGGTACTATTTTTTAGGTAATAACCAATTGAGGAGCCAGAAATCCAGCAAAAGCCAGGAACAGTGCACAGGACATGTAACGACCTGTTAGCCCTGATGTGATGCAGGACTTGGCTGGATAGGTCTCTATTGTCAAGGAACATCTGGTCCAAGAAGTCCTTCATCTCTGCAGCTCCAAAACCTCGTATTTCCGTCATCCGGTCAACAAGCCCGCCAGGGATTTGGCTGGCTGCTGTCGGCCGTGACGTGACCCAGACAGAAGCCTCCTGCAGCAGGTTGCCACGTATAATGTTGGTGATCAGGTTGTCCACTTGGATCTCCTTTTTGGGATCAGTGCACACTACCGTGTTGGAGAAATCCAAAGGTGTCTTGAACTCATCCAAGCCGTCAAGGATCAGTAGGGTCCTGGCAGCTCCTGCCGAGATGCAGTTAGGCTCGGTGATGTGAGGGAATGCCAAGCAGATGAGCCTTTCAGCAGAGAGTTTCTCGTAAGTGTTGAGTTCCCGGAAGGTGAGGGGCAGCACAAAGATGATGTCCTTGTTGATCTCCCCCTTTGCCCAGGTGTAGACGAACAGCTTCACCAGTGTGCTTTTGCCAATCCCGGCCACTCCGATGGTGACAGAGATCCGAGGTGGAATGCTAACCTTGGAGAGAGGCAGGAAGAGCTTCTCCAGAGGGATGCTCTTGGCTACATCTCGTAGGCCTTTGGTGGCTTCAATCTGCAGGATGTCATGCTCCTTCTGCTGGATATCAGTCAAGCCTTCCACCAGCAGCAAGTTTGTGAGTCGCTGGAGGGGACCCATCTCCAAGCCATTCCCATAGTAGCTTTGGAGGCTCTCCAGGTGCTTCTGCACCATGGGTTCTGCACAGAGAGAAATGCAACAGGGGGGTGAGAAGGAGGATGGTAGCCACAAGTGCAAATGAGAGATGCTGCTTCACTTTTCTGACATGCCCATGCAGAGGGGAAACCACACAGAGCCCTTACGTCTGGGCAGGAAGGTGTGTGCCAGGGCCTGGAGGGCACTAATAGCCTTAAATGGCCCTGACCAGCCTCACCCATTGGTCCAGGAGGCCATTTAAGCTCAGCCCTGGGCCTTCAGCCCCTGCCTAAGCTATGTCGTGGGAACACTCGTCTGCAGCACCATCACACCTGTGTCTGCTATGGACCATACTGATCCGCACCTTGATCTTGGACCTCGTTGCTCTGCACTTGCCTGGTAACCACTGGACTGTGTCTGAACCTGGTTGCCCTGGCTGGACCTGATCCTGACCTCTGGATTGGCTTTCCAGCTTGACCTCAGCCCTGCCTCATCACCATGGACTTGTCTGATGAGTTGGACTCTTGGCTGAACCTGATGACCATCTCTGGACCTGTCAGGCTCACCTGGCTCCAGCACCACAGCCCTGGTACAGGGTATTTAAACCCTCCAGCAAAGGCTGGACAAGCAGGAGATGGTGCTGTGAGAGATTCAGAGCAGACACCAGCCACGGTTGGAGCCTTCCAACCAGAAGGAAAACCAGGGAAACGTCTCCTGGCAAGAGGGTTGCAAGGAGAGCCTGAAGCTGGGGCAGCCACCCACCAACAGATGGGGTCAGGGATGCCCAACTGTCCTCCTCCCACTGTCCCCCTGTTCCCAGCCCAGCTGCTGGGAGTGCCTGGTGTGACCTGGACACTGAAGACATTAAAGACTCCTCAGGCTGCCCAGAGAGGCGTGCTGAGGGCAGCAAGGGGCCTGGAGGAAGGTCCCCCTCAGACCTGGCAGAGAGCCCTCATCACCCCCAGCTCTGTCCTTCCCCAGCAGACACCCTGAGATGGCACTGTCACTTGCATGGCTGCTCCCACGGGAGCTGCCAATGCTGCCCAGCTCTGTGCACATCTTGATGTGCTCCAGCAAGCACCTGCAGCTGGGAAATATGGGCAGACACCCTTCACTGGGTCCAAAGCGGACTACCTACCATAGACAGTGATGTGAAGGTACAGCTGGGAATTGCTGGTCTCGATGAAGGTCTGCAGGGACTGGGAGGCATAGCTGCCCTTGCCAGCCAGGATGTCCACCACTGCCCTCACCTGCTCAGGCAGGGAGCTCGCCTCCTGTGCCCGGCTGGCCTCCTCTGCTGTCAGGAGGTCCAGCCTCCGCAGGTAGCAGATGATCTCCTCCAGGAACTGCGGTGAGATGGACCTCACCAGCTGCTTGCGGTAGCGATTGATCCAAACCTCTGTGGGGGGGGAGAGCGGGAGAGCTGGGTCTTGAACAAGCCCTGAGCACATTGCTCAGGAGTGATGGGGAAAGGCAGCAACTGAGCACCCCGACTGACTCTGAACATAGCAGGGAGTAAACTAGAGCCCTCCAGAGCTACCTGCCAAAGTCCTCCTTGAGATGATGCTATCCCAAAGCTGTGGCAGGCTGGTTTTTTAGGAGCTGCTCGGTCAAAGCAGCAGCTATCAAAATTAGAGTCAAAGAAACAGAAGAACACAATCATGAAATGACACTTCCTCTTGAAAACCGAGCCCATGCAGAGATAACAGTCTAAGTGAGGTCATTTATCTTTGGAGACAGCCGTTCCCCAGTGCCAGCACAGCGGTCTCCAAGCTCTTAGACTAGGAAACGCTGTCAACCCTCATTCCTTGCTGCCCCACCTTGTCCCATTATTGAATCCGAAACTCCACCAAGACAATGGATCTCTGGCTGCCCAGCCACCACTCACCTTCCATCAGAGGCCTCCCGTGACATGGGTAATCCCTGGGCAAGGAGCACTGTGTTGGCAGCAGCACAGCCGTCCCATGGACAGCCCCACGTCCCCTGGCTGGCTCAGTGTTAGTTGAGGCTCCTCAGCCTTTATCCATGTTCCTGGTGGAAGAAGAAGAAAAGCATCAGGAGCGCTGTGCGAGGGAGCCCACCTCGAGCTAACGTCGTACTGACAGTGATCGAGCCAAGGGTCCATTCATCAGCTTTTGGCTAAGACCAGCATCCCTAGAGCTGTGGACCTGGCAGGGGCAGAGCCAGGACCATCATGCTGCAGCACCTTTGCTGAGATCTTATGTGCCACAACTCGGTGCCTTCACCACCATTGCTGATGCCAGAACCTTTCTGGAGCAGAGTGACGATCCCCTCATGCCATCCGCAGGTCACCTGGCGAGAGCCTGAGTGCCACCACTGTTACCAGAGCGATGGCAGGGCTGCTAACTGCTCATGTGTCTTCCTTCTCTGTGTTGTGAAGGAAGTCGTGGGGCAATAAGCAAAGTGATAAAGGGCCCGTTTCAGTTTCGAACCCACCTCACCGCCGTCCAGAGCCTCTGTCAGGGTTTGCTGAGCATGGCCAACACCACATCCTGTTGCAGAGCTCTGTAGTTACTCCATTTTCAGCAGCACTAGAGTCATGTGCAGGAGCTGGCCCTGTCTAGGTGGGAACTGCTCAGCCCTAGGGGCTGTCTGATCACAGCAGCGATGCAAACACAAGTGTCCTGGTGCCCTGGCCATTTCCTCGCATTGAATCCCTTCCTCACCTCCACCTGGCCTACAGGATGCTCTAGATCCATGCAATCACCCCCACGTGCCAGGCAGAAGCACTGCAAGGAGCTCCCTGCCCACAGGCAGCGTTGTCTTTGCCCAGACCCACTCCTGAGTGGGACTTGGCTTCAGCGCAGCCTTGCCAAGAGGTACAGCTACACTCACTCCCTTTGGTCAAACCTGACCTTTTCCAGGGAGAAAGCACAAATGTAGCTTGATGGGGGAAACTGGGTAGAGTTGCTGGTCCATGGTGCAAGGTTAAGGTGCTTGGAACATCTCTTTTCCATTCATCCTCCTGCCAGGAGATCCATGCTGGGGTTTATTTCTCCCACCAGAAAACATAAGGGCTCAGCCACCAGCAGCAGCCCAGCTGCACAGACAGTGTCTGGGCTGCAGGAGGAAAGACCAGACTCGGCATCTCCCAGAGCAGAGTCCCTCACAGACCCCACCAGCTGGATCTCTCATCAAGACCCCTTTGCAGCACATCCTAGGAAGTGGAATAAGTGTCCGAGAGGTGCTGGGTGGCAAAGCACCAGCCCACTGCCACCTGCCCATGTGGCTTCACGCACAGCTTTGATAGCTCTGGTAGTGGTGTGGGGTGCTGTTGTAGCTGGGCCTGAACCCACATTTCCCTCCAGGAGGGAAGTCCTTCTGCTCTTCCTCAGCTGCCCAGCTCTGACCCCTGGTTTCAGAGGTGGCAGAGGTCCCATGCTCCCCCAGCAGTGACAGTTGCCCCACAGCAAAGCCCTTTTCTCCATACAGGGAGCAGCAGGGCTGTGGCAGCAGCTCGCCTTGCTCTTCACCTCTTCCCCCGCCCCCCGGCCCCACCAGACAGTGGCTTGGTCAGTTAAGATACCATCAAGGGGCAATTCACAGTGAGATTTTCACCCTTTGCTGTCATCATGTCTCTAACTGGCCTGGAAAGTTCAGTTAGGTCTTTGCACACAGCAGTCCCCAGGTCTCTCATCTTTACCATGCAACCAAGAACAAAGCCAAAATGAAAGGGGGTTTTGTTGCTTGCAGCGATGTTCCCTGCAGCCCTTCCTCTGAAAGCTGTCTGGTGAGAAAAGGCCCTTTGATGGGAGGAAGCCTGCTCTAACACCAGAGGTTATTTGATGGTGTCCTCTGGTGCGGTTTCCAAATGTGATCCCACTGCTAGAAACCAGCAGCCGTGGGTCAGCTCATGCAAAGGCACCTAACCGGGAGAATAAAGCAGCAGAAGAAATAATTTAGCAGCTGTGATTTTTTTTCTGCTTCCAGTAGAAAAGTTTCAGGTGCAGCTCTAGGACCACCAAGTGATGCTGGAGGCTGCCTCCTAGGAGGGTGAAGGGCACTCTCTGCTCTTACAAGAGCTGTCTGAAGGGCAGAGGCCAGTCAAAGCCAATCTCTGTAACCCTGACAGAGGTCCAGGGTGTTTCCAAGATGCAACTCAGCCCATGCCAAGGCTGCTGGGATGAGTCGTCTTCTGGAAGTGCTGCACTCCCCCACGCCGGAGGCTGGAAAGCAGTGTCCATGTCCATCCTGCGTGCACAGAGCTAAGCCCCGGGTTTGCGGCTATCGCTTCGTCAGAATAAAGCAGGGACAAGTGCCCATCCCTGCCCCACCGGCAGCTGGGGAAGCAGTGATCCAGCGATGGTTTGTGTCTCCCCTGCCTTGACGTCTG
The DNA here is from genome assembly GCF_015220075.1 of Falco rusticolus. Classification (NCBI taxonomy): domain Eukaryota; kingdom Metazoa; phylum Chordata; class Aves; order Falconiformes; family Falconidae; genus Falco; species Falco rusticolus. The sequence goes on from NC_051190.1 coordinate 38,294,616, forward strand.
TGTCCATAGGGGCACTGGGATAAGAAGCTGGAGGGCAGGAGGCTGCCCAGCCAAACCGTTGAATGGTGTCTGCAAGGCCCAGGGAGGGAAATGAAGGATTTCGTCGGCAAGAACTTGGTGCTAAAGGCTTTTTTTGCCTGGTGTGGTCCAAGAGCCCAGCCCAAGGGAAAATCCTCCCATCTGAGGATGTCCAGTCAACACTGATGTGTTCTTCCAGCAGTTTCAATCCCATGCCACACCATCCCCATGTCCCACCATGCCTGTTAGCAGAGGGTCCCTGCCCAAAACCCATCAGTGCCTTGGAGCCACAACCACCATGCTGGAAGGTCCCTGGCCACGTGCACAGACAACCCTCTACCAAACAGCCACCGCATTTTTCACTATGTGCATCCTGTTCCAGAATTCAAACTGCCTGGCATCAACACCAGAAAACACAGACCTAGACATAGCTGCTTCTGCTCATCTCTGGCTCCTGGAAGTCCAACACAGACCAAAAGCAGCTTGCCAGGGGATCCAAGAGGAAAGAACAGTCCTGGGATGGCCACAGCATGAAGGTGTCTGGAGACAACAGCTCCTTACTGCCTCCTCTGCTCTATCCAGCCTCTCAGATCCTCATCCTCCAGGAGGTGGCTTTGGCTTTCATACAGCAGCCACTCCCCACTGGACAGATCCATTACCCTGTACTTTGAAAATCTGCTGAGGACCTGGGACCATCCTATGCCAGGAGCCATTGCAGCAGCCACCAGCAGCACCGGACCTGCATCAGGCTGCGATGCTCAGCAGCCTAAAATCTGTAGTTGTCACCTGGCAGGAGCTTGTGGGCAGAGCCACTGGCAGTGTCAGGGAATGCTGGTTGGCACCTCAAGCGGGGCTTTCCAGCTAGCAGAGCCCTGGGGGCCAACCTGCTGCCGTGGGCTGGGGACAGGGCTGAAGGGTGCCTAGTCTAGAATGGGCACCAAAGTGCTGGGCAAGAGCTCCTGGATGGCTGCAGGGACCCACATATGGAAAACATCAGAAAATGGGCTGACCTGCAGTATTTAAGTACATTACAAAGCTTTTTATCTGAGCTAATAATTGCATCATTAGCCAAGCACCTGAAGGAACAGAGAAATGCCCGCTCCAGTGCAACTCCATGCCCCCAAACATCCAGAAACGCTCAGCCCAGCTGCTGCCTTCTCCTTGTCCCGTCACTACAGGGTTTGTCTGTGCAGCCGATTCCTCAAAGATCTCCAGTTTGGGGTGACGTGTCTCGGTGCAGCTCAAACCCCAGCAGCACAGCACCCATCTGACTGCTGCTCTCCCTCCCCCAGACATGGGAGCAGAGAGAAACCAACCCCGTGAGACCTTCCCACCACTTCCTGGCGCACCGGGTTTCCTCCAGCATATCTCAGGCTCCTTTACCCTCACACCTTCAGAGCTTTTTATTTATTTCTCCTGTGATATATCCACCTTGAACTGATCCTATTTTGGAAGTCAGTGAGCTGCACACATTTGCCAAGCCAACACCTCCAGCCATTCCCACTCAGGTGAGCAAATCCTAAAGCCAGGTTGCAGGCTGCCACCTTTTGGCAGAACTGAAAAGATTTCACATTATTTATGTCAATTAGGCAAAGCGACTAAGTATCTTCTGCATTCTACCCAATTATGAAACTTCCAGGTTTGCAGGTTATCTAAGCTTAAATAGGACATCCAGATGCAGTCTTACTTTTTTTGGTCTTGATTGAATGCTAGCAAAATGTATTGCACTTACAGAGTGATGCCCTATGCCAAATCTAACCCCTACCAGGTTTGTTGTTTGGTGTTTTTTTCTGAAACCCCAACCAGAACAACAAGGCCCAGACACAGTGGGAGTTGGTGAGTCACGGAGGTGAGAAGCCATGAAGGACCCCTAGGCTGAATGCCAAGCAGTCCCAACAACAAATCTCACCAGAAAAAAAGCAAAAACTAATCTATGGGTAATTCCAAACAGCTAAAAATGAAGCTAATTTCAGACAGGAAGTATTCTGCAGGGTACTGCAACACCTCACAAGCTGCAAAATGAAGAACGATGCATTTGCTGAGCTGCCGCTAGGACACTTCACCATGGACACACACACAGCAGATCCCCTCCTCACAAACTGCTTCTTCCCTCCTCACCTATAGGATCTCAGGACGTCGGTGTGAAAATCGTGCACAAGCTGCCAGCCTGTCTCCGTCAACAACGAGGCGGATGGGCCGGCCTTGGAGGATGCAGGGATGCCAACAGATGCGGTACCCCACCTCAGCACCCTGCTGGGTTTTGATGTGCAGGGCCAGCCCCAGCTTTCTGGGCTTACAGAGCATCACAAAAAGTGGCCACGAGTTCTCCAGAAAGAAATTTTTGTGCAACATGGATATCCTTTGTGCAAGCTCTGCCCAGGCTGCCTCAAACGACATACCTCTCGCCTTGGATAACCCTTTCATGTGGCGGCCAAGCCCCAGGTGCCAGTGACATCTCAGCAAGTGACAGCACGCAGCCTATGCTCCAGCTGCTCCTCTCCACAGCAGTCCCATACTTAGAGGATACATAGTGCCCCTAACGACCTTAAGAGTGCCTAAGTGACAGCAGGATTAAGCCTAATGCACTGACAGCGCAGTCCAGCGTGCCTCAGGCACTGTGCCCACCTGCACGCACAGCCACTAGGCATGGCCACATGTCCCTGCTGAGCTCCATCACCTAGACCTGCTCCCTGTGTTTCTGGGTCCTACACTGTACTGGGGGATCCTCCACAGTGAAAAGGCCCGAAGAAGGTACCAGCTGCACCTTTGGAGACCTTGGTGTGGCTGTTCCCTCTGGCTGAGCTCCAGGAAGGAGTGCTGAGCCCGTTTGCCAAAGGGGGACACAGGGGTGCAGCTCTGGGCTTCAAGGTCCATTGGTCTTGGACTGCCCACAGACCCAGGGCCCTGCCTCACTCTTTGGTGTGATTTTGCACTGTGCCATGGGCAACTATGTCATTAATCTCCTACTTTTCTATTTGCAGTACACATTGAGGATTTTTTTGGATGGTTTTGAAGTGGAATGAATTCAGTAAGTAATGTTAACATGGGGGCAAAAGCTGATACTGCACAAGGTTTTGCACGGGCAAGGCAGCCTGGCCGAAGCTGCCTTCATGTCTGGGCAGGTGGTAGCAGGCAAGGGGACAGAATTTGTGACAAGTGCCAGGTCTCCCAGGAGGTCCCATGCTCATCTCCACCACTCAGGGCTCAGTGCCATGCACCACTGCACCCAGTCCTGCCAGCACCGGTGGCGGTGCCACACCAGGCTGCTACGCTGGGCACTGCAGGCAGTCAGTCACATCTTGCCCCTCCCAGGGACTTCTACCCAACAGCTCCTGGCCCTGCCACATTGGTCCAGCGACTCCATTTCACATGGCCATCAGAGCAAGAGGTCTGCAGCAGCTTGTCCCCATAGAGGGGGGCCAAGCAACACCTCCCTTCTCCCCATACTCCTCCAAAGCCCCATCAAAACCTTACCTCAGCCTTGTGCTGTCTTCCCAAGGTCTGTGTGGGAGCAGAAGAGCAGAGAACACATCCTCGTTGTGGCAGGAGGATGCAGTTCCTCTGTGCCCCTGCTCAGCCCTTTATCCCTAGAGCCTTGCTTCTTCCTCGCCTGGATGCTCAAGTTCAAGGTAGAAAACGGAAGCCAATCCCTCTGGTTGGTGGCCTCTGCCCCTGGGGGACCCGCGAAGGCGATGGGACCTGGCAGCCAGGGCAATGCTCAGGGCAGCACCCAAGGAAAGTGGGTCTGGCTTCCCCAGCCACCCTCTGCCACCAGTTCCAGCCCGGTGACTTTTTCTCTCTTTCAGTTTGTTCCTCACCCCTTCCTGTGCCACGGGTCTCACTCAATCTTCCTTCCTGTCAGCGCAGGGCTGCCGCCTATGCAAATCGATGAAAGTTATCTGCTAAGGAACAGCAGCATACAGTAACTACCACAGCTGAACAGTGACAGTGGGGTCTGTCCTGCTGGGATGCTCAATGCACAGCCATTTCCCCAGCCACAGCTGCTTTCTCCTAGAAGAGCCACAAAACCAGACTTAACAACATCCAAATTGCAATGAATTCCCTCGAAGTAAAACCAGGAGCTCGCCCAGGTCTGGCAGAGCTGAGAGTTTTTGCTACGTAACCCCCTCGCTAGCCAGGAACACTGAGGAGATCCCAGGAGAGGCCGGTGTCACAGCAGCTCTGCCCTTTGCTGCGCCATACACAGAACCATTTCCACAAGTACATTCAAGTTGTCTCTTGAAAGAGCAGAATAAGAGTAGGAACGAACTCCCCTTCCTCCAAAGCCATTTTTCTGCCAGTGATGAATGCTTTCTTGAATTATGGGGTTTATCTATGAAGGGGTAGATCGCTTCACACCAAGGAGTGCTGCATCCACACCTGAGGAGTCAGAGCCACCGCAGCAGTGGGACCGGCGGATCTTTCCTCCCCAGCTCTGCTCACTCAAGTGGGGCTGATCATTATTTTGCATTTTTGTTCTGCAAAAACGTTCATTTGTAAATCGTGTAACTGGTTTTGTTGGCTTTTAGGCAAATGCTATTAATTCTGCAATATTGAGCAGAGAAGTTCCCTGAAGGCAGGTGGGCAGGGTGACCCAGCATCATTGAGACCCAAGGCAAATAACTCCACTTTCTGTGAGTTCTGGGGCAGAGCAGCAGTGCCCAGAGAAGGGGAAGTGGATCTCACCAAAATCATGGGATAATCACAAGCCACGGTGGAGCTTGCTGCCTGCTTTATGCCCAGTGGCTTGTATTTTGGCCCCAAAGTTCCTGCTGCTGGAATGGTCAAGAGTAAGCAGAAGTCAATGAGGAAAACAGATGAAAATAGCATGTCCTGTTAGGAGACCTGCCCTGGCAGGGTCTGTTCTAGCAGGCAGCTCCAATTAAACTGCATCTAAATTTGTAATCATACATCTTTCTCTTCATCAAGTCTAACTGAGAGGTCACCCATGACTGATGGTAGAGATGATGGTGGATGATGGAGCTCTCATGGTGCAGAGCTGGTGGAGGTCAGGGTGGGCTCGTGGCCAGACTGGCTGCACATGGTGAACCCTGTTTGGGGAGGAGAGATGGGGGCAAGCAGGAGTTTGGATCTTCAGCCACTCCTCTGGGCTGTGTCCCAGGGATTGCTCCGGGCACAAGCCTTGCTCCCCACCTGTCCTAGGGCTGCACCTGCTAAGGGCTTAGGTAAGACCCTTCCTCTGGCAAGTGTTAGGTCTGTTGGTAATTTCCTACCCTGTCAGGAGGCTGGTTTCAAAAGGAGATGGCATCTGGGAAGTCCCATCAGCTGTCACCTTCCCGAAAAGCTGTAGCTAAAGGTCCCTCACACCAAAAATGACTGTGCAGAAGCCCCAGTCGGGGGTGTACCTCCTGCTTTCACGATTATTCATTTATGGTAATTAATGCATCTGAATTATTTCTTTGCCATGGTATATAGCACATTCCTCAGGTTCTGTGCCGTTTACTTGATTCAAACCCAGATTCCCCAGCGTATTCACGAAGTTCAGCCTATGGAGATGCCAGCAGGCCGAGTGACCACAGCGGCTGCCAGGGGTCTCCAGCCCCCCCCCCCCCGAAGCACTGAGGTGATGCAGAACCCGCCAGGGTGGTGGGAAAGGCCGCAGAGCCCCCCCGGTGAGCCCCCCGAGCAAAGGGGACTCGGGGCCCGTTCCCCGAGCTCAGCCCCACGCAGAAGTCATTTGCCTGTTGACGACAGACCGTCCAGTCTCCTGAGGGGGCAGGGGCCGCCGCCGGGCCGGCCGGTGGGCAGCGGGTTACCGGAGGGCTCGCAGCCCCCTGCCTCTGCAGCGGGGGGCTCTGCCAGCCCGGCAGGCGGCGGGGCCGCAGGGTGGAAGGGGCACAGCCCCCAAGGACCCCCCGCGGGTACGCAGCGGCTCTCGGCGGGCAGCGCCTGCGAACGGAGCGGGTGGCCGGGGCCCGGGACACGCCGCCACGGCCGGCCCGCAGCGGAGTACGGACCAGCGAGGCCGCCCCGCCGGACACGGCCGAGCGGAGCCGGGTCGGGGTGAGCAGAAGCGGACGGAGCCGAACCGAACCGAGTCGATTCGAACGCGATCGGGTCCAGCCGAACCGAACCGAACCGAGTCGATTCGAACACGATCGGGTCCAGCCGAACCGAGTCGATTCGAACGCGATCGGATCCAGCCGAACCGAGCCGAACCGAACGGAGCCGAGCCGAGTCGACCACAGCCGGGTCCAGCCGAACCGGACCGAACCGAACGCAGCCGGGCTGAGGAGACCCGCGACGACGCCCGCCCGTGTGAGAGGCCGCGGCTCCGCGCCGCCCCGGCTGCCCGCCGAGCCCGGTGGTGGAGCCCGGCAGCCGCCCCGTGCCCTCCCCGCCGGGGGAAGCCCGCCCGCGCCGCCTCACGGCTGGAGGAAACCCACCGTGGCGCTCGGAGCAACCGGTGGACGCTCGGGGAAGGCCCGGGGGGGCCGCCGCACCTCCGAGAGCCCCGGGGCGCTGGGCCGTGCCGCCGTGCCCAGCCCTGCGGCCCGGGGGAGAGGTGCTTCGGCTCCCCCAGCACAAGGCGGAGGCATCGGTAGCTGCCAGAACGCCCGAGCTCTGGGGGCCTGTGGAGGTTCAGGGGGTCTGGAAAGCGCCCACCGGGCTGGAGCGGCGGCACAGGGAGCAGGCGGTGGTATGGAGGGACTTGGTCCTGGTGTCCCAGGGGTCGAGCAGCCCCATCTCACAGTCCCAGCTCTCTCTATGAGCAGAGCCCTATGGGAAGCTGAGGCTCTGAACAGGTCTGCACTTACAGGGGCAACGCGGCCTGGGGTTTGCTAGGAGATCAAAACTTCAAGGTCCACATGGTGATGCGGAGCCCCACGAAGGAGGCTGAGGAGCTGAAGCAGAGGGGAGCTGAGGTCATGAAGGCAGAACAGGACTATAAGCCATCATCGCTGGAGCTGGCCTTGGCAGCTGCTTAGGAAGCCTTTGTTGTAACCAAATTCTGGGAGCACTGCAGCAAAGAGAAGGAAATCATGCAGGTACTGCTGATTGCTTTAACTGAGACCATATGTGGAATGGCCTGGGAGGGGCAGATCAAGGAACAGCTGTGTGGCATCGGGAGCTGGCAGGGCATGGGACAACTCTTAGTGCAGCCTTGCCAGCCCTGATGGTTTAAGTGGCTAGTCCAGAACAGTCCCGAGGCCTCACAACAAACCAGGTCCCTGTTGTAGCTAGTAGGGCTGGGCACTTACAGGTCTCTGTTGCGTGCCTCTCCCTTCAGCACATCTTCCCCGAGGGCCTTGCAGTCACTGTTACAGTGCTCCTGGCTTCTCCTTGTCCCATGACTATTTTTTTTGTTTGTGCTCCTAGGGACAAATAAGAAGCTCTTTTCTTCCCAGGGCCCCAGCGCAGTGCAGAAGCAGAGTGGTGCACCCTTTGATTCAGGCAGGGAAGGCACATGCTGGGGTGCCAGGTGGCAGCCTGGGATGCTCAGGTTCTCCTGAACCCCTCAGGCACAGCTTGTGCCCCAGTGCAGGGAAGGGCTCCCTCCTGGCTGCTCCAGGCCTCTGCCCCCAGGGAGAGCAGGTTGCGTGCCTTGGCCCACCCCAGGCCGGCTGCATGCCGGAGCTGGGTGCTGTTCCCTGCCAGGCAGGGCTGCAGGGTGCTCAGTGGCACTGCCCTGACACTGATCGCGTAGCTTCAGGGGGCAGCTGGCTTGGGACAGATCCAGAACAAGCTCCCCAGCATCTGTAAGGCATGATTTTCCCACCACCACCTTGACCCTTTTTCATGCTACGCCTGGAGGAAAGGTGACTGGGGGGGGAACTCCTGGGTCAGGACTTCATCCTGCCTTCCACCAGCACACTCTGGTGAAGGCTTTCCTCTGCCTTGACCTCGTGATGGAGGGCTGCTGCTTCCTTTACACAACCCCAACCAGAGTGACTTGCAGCAGAGCCCTCCTTGCCAGTGGAAATAACGTGGCGGGCTGCTCTAGTGCAGCTCTCTTCAGCTTCCCTAACACGGTCTAAGGGAAAGCCCCAGCAGCCTCTGCCCTGTGACACCACCACTGTTTTTCCCCAATTCTTTTTGCAGATCAACCAGGGGAGTATGAGAAACATAGCTCCACTGGGGCCAAGGAAACAGCCGCTACGTCATTTCTACACCCTGAAACCAGACTGTAGTGTGGACCTGACCATGAAACTCAGCCCCAAGGCCTGCACCTTCCCTCAGTGAGTGGCAGACAATAAAGCCACCTTCAGCCCTGCCTCCTCTTCCACCTGAGCCTCTGCAGGAGGTAGCAGGATCTGGCCAAGGTGAGCTGCGCTGAGCCACGCTGCCTTTCCGCTAGCGCCCTGGTGAAGGGCTGACCCTGCCAGAGCTGGGAAGAGCTTTAGTCCACACACGTGCTCCAGGGCTCTCCCCCAGCTTGGTTGAGACTATTTAGACCAGTGCAACTAGAATGAGAGGAAAGGCTGTACCGTTGCAGGCAGACAGGTGGGAGCAGCTCTACCTTTGCATGCTGCCTTCAGGGAGGTGCGTATGTTTTTTTCACAGGTGTGAAACACTGGTGGCAGTGGCTCTTTTTCCCAGATCACCCTCATTCCTAGGCAGCTCTGCGTGTACAGCACCACTACTGTAGGCTGAACGCATCGTACCTCCAGCCCCCGAGCGGCACCACCTACTCTGCAACCACTGCAGGCCCCACACAGCAGGCCCACAACCAGCACAGCTGCAGGCTCCTAAGCAGACAGAGAACACTGGGGTTTCGCTGTGGACCAGGTTCAGGTGAGCCAGCCACAGAGCAGCACACCTGGAGAGACTGAGCACGTGTTGGCACCACCCCAGCAAAAGGGGAGTGTGCAGTGACTTCCCACGCTGCATAACACGAACGCTGAGCTCAGTTCCTCAAGTCAGACACCTCTCAGCCATGGCCTGGCCTCTGGGCTCCTAGAGCTCATTTCAGTCACTGCCCCCACAAGCAGAGTAAAACCTGTGCAAGACTGTTATCCTTAGGATTTAAGCGTCGCTTAAACAGCTCCTTCCCCCACACCACCGTATGCTTAAGGTACTGCTCAGATAAGAGCTCTGGGATTTGGCAGTCTGCCTGTGCTTGAAGTCAGTTGCAGCACTGGAGAGATGCTCAAGAGATCTCACCACATCTGCTCCTTGTCCAAGAGAAGACCTTCATTCCTGTTACTGGGGGAGGGAAAGCGGATGACAGGCAAGGTTGGAAGAGTAGACAAGGCAGTGAGGCACAGCACATGTTAAATATCTTTATGAAGTCAATCTTATTTACATGGATACAGAATCACTTTACAGAAAGTTTAATCAGGAGGCAACACGTGCTTTATTTCAGCAAATTAAGGGCAAGACTATGACATGTCCTTGTTTAACTGGTCGATTAGTATGTGGGCTGATGGTACCTGCATGGTATAACTAACAGTGGGCTACAGAACCATGAAAATACTCACTGCAAGAGCTTAACTCCACCTGGAAGGAGTGATCCACTTCACTTGCATTCTCACACACATAGGAACGACGACTCTTTGACCAATCATTTATGCTACAGGTGTTGGCTAATGTAATAAAAGACTTGTCCCAAACTGGCAAAGGGCTTGGTGATAGAATTGTACCCATTCAGAAGCAACAGCATTTGTGTTGTAACTTTAGTTATAGGTGGCAGGGTGGAGCAACCTGAGGCAAAGTGCAGATTCCATCACTGCTCTTTGTGCAGGGAATCAGCAGGACTAAGAAACCCACAGCTGCTGAGGGAGCTGGGGTAGCTGGGCTCTGAGGAGTCCCAGCCACAGGGAGCCTTCCCACAGAGATGTATGGGACAGCTAGGAGGGCTGTCATGAGACAGCGTTAAAACTCACTAAGCCACCAAGTCTCCTGGGAGAAGATAAGCGGTGATAAGTTCACCAAGCACATCTAGCATTCAGAAGGGCACCTGAGGTGAGCAGCAGCCATCTTGGACTCTGTACAGCATACTGCTCCACTCTGTGCTGGAAGGATTATTTTTTTATTTCACATTTTCACTGTTTTGGATTCTAAATAGTATTTCAACTTTAATTTTTACCAAATAAGCTTCCAGCAGCAGTAGGGGATGTGAAGCAACCTCAAGAGAGCGCTGCATTTCTGCATTTTCCTTCATTACCAGTCCCTAGGATGGTGGGTGGGTTTTGTATCGTGATGATCATTGGTGCCTCGGTGGTTTGTAGCCTCTCCAGCTGGGATTCTCACTGTGCTGCCGACTGATGTCCTTCGCTCTCCAGAGCCCACTGCCCGAAAGATTCATCCCCAACTGCAAAGATGATCTGCTGCTGCTGGCTCTTAGTTTCCAGTAGAACGCTTCCCTGCAGTTGAAGCGAGAGAAAAGTTTAGTGCTTTCCGACTGAATTGGCCTCAGTGCGCAGCAGGCCCCGCTCCCTACTCTGCAAGCGCACCTCCCCTCCTGACCTGCTGTCACACTTTGTCAGCCATGCAGAACAGATGAGCTCAAAGCCTGTGGTGACAGGCAGCTGAGCTCCTGGAATCCAAGACAGCAGTGCCTGCCACAGACGATGTCAAGTCTGCAGCGCTCCCTCTGCAACACCAACTAAATGGCACCCTGAGTTCTAACACTGTACTCTTTGTGTGGCGAGGGCTTTGCTCTGCTTCATGACAACGACTGATTCCTTCTCAGTACTGGAAGCCCATGGGAGGGCTGAGTCCAGCCTGAGCGTACCGGCACCGGAGGCTCTGCAGGCGCACCTGCGCCTCCCGGCAAGCCCGGGCTTTGCAGTGGCAGCTCAACTACTCAGTCCCAGCTTTACCAGCTAACGGGAACACCCTCGATGCTTTGAATCAGGTACAGCTACTGAGGGGACAGGGAAGCAGAGCTGCAGGGGAGGCCAGCAACCTGCCTGAAGACGTACCCAGCATTTTTGCTGAATTGAATTGTTGCTACAGCAAAAAGCAGTCTCTGGCTTTTTGCTCCAGGTCACAGGGGACAGCTAGGGCTTTTCACACCAGTGGCTGGAAGGCCTGAGGCTAAGTGAGAAGCAATGCTGTGCTTTTGCTGCTTCTACCTCCCAAGAAGTGCAAGTTCTGCTTAGTGTGGGGGAAAGAGGACAATAAAACACAAGAGGCCTCCTACCTCAGGTGGGGTGTCAGGAACTAAACATTTTCTTAAGTTTGGAAAGGAATCCCTCCTTGTTCTCCTCAGCCTCAGGCCTATCCCCGCCTGCGTCAGCACTAGCCGTGGCCCTGCCACCTGGACACAAACAGCAAAGGGCTGCAGTCAGACACATCTCCCACCAGTAGCCAGCACCATTAACAAAGCGAGAGAATTATTTTGGATAGGGAAGGGTCAAGTCAAGGCAGCTGGTTTTGCCTGCATCCTCACATACAGGGCTGTACCTGGCTGCAGGCCACGGTACTGGACCGCTTGCAGTGAAAGCACTGGAAAGCCCAGACCCCAGAAGTGGAAAAGATGACTGTGAGCCCAGGTAACACCATTCCCTTCCCCTCTCCCCAGCCCTCCAACTGGTGAGGGCATTCTCATGCTACATAATCAAGTCAGGGACCCCACAGGCTTTGGTAACAAGCACTTGGAATTGAGAGTCTGCCACTAAAAACAAGTTGTTAACTTGACCACAGCCAGCCATGACTTTACAGGAAAAGAAAGCTGTACTGGTGGTCCCTGGAACAATTTCTCTTCCTGTTTCATGGTCATGTCATGACCCTTTAGAGCAAAGCCATGCAAAACCGTATCAGGAGCCTGCTTCATGTAATTTCAAGCAATGCTCAGACAAGCAGTATCAAGGAGAAAATGAACCAGGGCTAGAATGGAAAAGACTACAGTATTGCAGAACAACTGTCCAGATAAGGAATCTTACTGGCAGCAACGAGCATAATTTTCCTGTATAAACATGTCCTGAGAAGTTGTTGTCCATCCAGAAGTGGCTACAGCAAGGACAAAGGAGACCTCTGCTAACCTACTTTTTCCACAGTAAAACCATCAGTAAGACGACCCCCAAATCCTCCTTGAGCTTTCTATGGGCACAGAGAACACAAAGTCCAGTCCTCCCCATCCTCCCACAGCTGACCGCCAAGCTCAGACTGATGCAATGCTATGAAATACTGAGGCCTGTGGCAGAATTCAGCTTCCAAGAGCAAGAACACACTTTCAGCAACAGCCTGTCCCTATATTGCAAACTACTGGGATTTTTAATCCACCTTGCTGTTTAACTGTGGTACAAACTGGCAGGTTTGCTTTTTAAAAAATGAATTTGGAGAGCTTTTTTTAATCTTCGGCACATAAATTCCATTAAAAAGCTAGAATGAAAGTTTTCTGTTTAGAGATCTCTCCCAAGGCTGACCTTTAATGCTTACCCTCAGCATAAAGACATAACTTGTGTGTTATGAAAGCACTATAAAACATAACATTGGTAAGTATTTGGCAGCTGCTGCCTTCCAATATCCTGAACTTCAGCCTATATTCCTCAGGTTTTGGCATGTGTAGTAAAGACGACCCAAGTTCCTGGGATCATTTAGCAGCTTTGAAAGGCTCCAACCTTTGCCTAGCCATACGCAGTCATAAATGCCCTTTCTGGTTTCAAACATAAAAAGAAATCCAACTGGCTTGAAACAGCTCACTGTTCCAATATAAGCAAAGAAAAAATTATTTTCCAGTAACAAAAGACAAAGTCCTTGCCTTACTATTTTACCATACGTTTTACCTTTAGCTGCTGCCAGGTACCTCACCCCCTGAAACTTACAACACAGAATTGCTGAATCAAAAATTTTAACCTGAAGCTGAAAGAGGAGCTTTACAAAGCTCACAGCTGACTTCGCTCCCTCCATCACGCTGGATGCTGTGTGCTGACTGGAGCCAACACTCAGCACCAATCAACATTCCTGTCTGAGGTTCCCCAAATGTACAGGGTACGGCTCACAGCAGCCTTGACAGCAGTCCTCCCTCTTCAACTTTCAAGGAGAAAGGTCCCCACTGCAGTCAGAAGCACAACAGATTAGCTCATACAGAAACTTGCCTGAAGCACATTCTCTTTTTCTGCCTCTGCTACTAAGACAAGTTACTTCTGGCACAGGGGCAGAAGCAGGGAGCCGAAGGCATTCACCACCGCAGCGAAACTCACCACAACTTGTCAGGACCCTGGAGTATCAAATACCTCTCTATTCATGCACAGATTTGCCCAGTAAGTATTTAAGTGAAGCCTTCTGCAAAGAGGCTACCTCCTTGCTTTGTGCTACAGCCTATTAACATCGTATGAAAATTATTTCCAAAATAACACGCTTGGCAGGTTGTGCTGACACGCTGTTTCAAGGTGATCCTGGCTCACCTTCCTCCCCAGGAACCCTCAGGAAGCACTCTGCACTCCCACACCAACTCCATGAGGAAGGAGCACTAATTCCCACCGCTCACCTGATGCTGTATTTGTGACCCCGTTCACCGTGCCGTCCACATCTGCCTCGTCCTCAGCATAGCTCATCATTAAGGCTCTCTGGCGATCCGTCAGCCTCCTGCACATCCAAGACAGAGGTGTTGGTTACAGCTGTCTTTAGGGACACTTGTATCTACAGACCTCCTTAACCTTCTCCAGCTGCACACACGAGAGGCAGCTACTGGAAGTACAAGATGAATACACCTGGCATGCACAGAGAGTCCCTGTGGTGCTCTTAAAATGAGCAATCTATAAAGAATAAGTCCTAATGAAAGAGGAGAGATATGACCCACTGCATTTCACCGAAGTGCAGTGAAAAACTGGAATATTTTGAAGTGCTGAGAAGAACTGTGCGGAGCTGTAAGACAACACACATCTGGCAGGGAGCCCTCAGGAAATTAACTCCCTTGTCGAGTGCAGCGATACAAGCTAAAAAGTTTCCTTCACCACAGGAGCCAAGGGTGGCCAAGCAGTCTGAAGAGCAACTGCCAAGTTCAGTTCCTTTGAGCAGGAGGTGTGAGAGCACAGGCGCGCTGTAAGCCAGAAGACTGAAATTATGTAACCAGGATCCAGACAGAATCTCAGATAGCCAGGCAAATACGCAGGTGAAGAAGTACTGATGTATTTCCAGGGTTTGGTATTTTAACAGCTGAATTGCCGAATAATACTATTATTAAAAAAAAAATAAAAAATCTACCTCACATTAGAATTAAAAGCAGAGTAGAATATTGGTGATCTTGATAAAGCAGTACAGAATTTTCACAAAATCTTTCTGAACAACATTTTTTGCAACAAGCTCGAAATTTCACAGAAATTTGTATTAGCTGTACTTACTGAGGAACTTTTATCTTTATGTGAATGTAGTGGTCTCCATAGCCATAACTGTTAACCTTGGGAATGCCTTTCCCACTCATTCGAATTCTCTGGTCTGGCTGAATACCAGGGGGTATCTATGAACACAGAGGTGTCATGTTTAATATTCTAGTTTACCCATTTATATAGCAATTACATTACGTGTCTATGAAAATTAAGTACTTCTCCAGCAAGCTTCAAAGCAGCATGGGAAACATCTGATACATTCGTGCACCTGGACACGTTCAGAAGCTAAGTCAATAATGACAGAAAAACTTTTGAAGGAACGAGTAAAGAAACTTGCACAGTCCATAGACCTTGGATGGGATCTGTCCAGAAGTCCACCTAGCCCTTCCCTTTTCCCTGTCCCTACAGAGTGATAGGAAAGGACACGTGACCAAGCAGAGCACAAACTACCTGACACTCAATCCTGAAGAAGTCCGAAACATGATACTGACAGACTTAGGAGATTTGCACCACCTTTGAAGCAAAGGATAAGTCTCTGCTGTCCCACATCAATTCATGCCCAAGCTTTTCCACATTAACGGTACTTACTGTGATATTGATTGTCTCATACAAGCCTTGACACCTGGCCGTGCCTCCCAGAACAGCCTGTGCTATTGAAATAAGGAGGTCCGAATGGATATCTGCTCCGTTTCTTCTGAACACAGAACTTTTCTGAACCTAAAAGGAGGCAGGCCCAAAAATGAGCACACCACCACAAAGTCCTCATGGTAAACTGCTTTGAAGATTCTCAAAAGAAAACATACCAGAATGCTGTAGTCAGACCCTTTACCACCCACCAACTGCAGGGCTAAGAAGTGTAAGTCAATGTTCAGTCTTCTAGAAAAACATTGACCTTGACATAATCATAATTAGCCAGAGGCTTAGGAGGATGCCTGCTTCCTATCTCGGCAACTCCCTCCCCTAATCCTGTTGTTAATTTATCAGTGTCAGCATGATTCTGTGGAAACAGAGAAGACACTGCCTTGTCCTGTACCCTGAACAGGTGAAAGCCAGAAGAGAAGAGGGAGGCAAGCACCTCTGCAGCAGCCTCACAAGCTGGAAGAGAATTAAATCCTCCTGCACCAGTAAAAAGGCACTGAAAAAAAACCTTTTCCTTGACAGAGATGCCTATGACCGGATGCCTATAGGAGAAGAGGGCCTCAGCTAAAAAAGTGTAAACCAGCACTTAAGATATATCCGCAAAAGGACACTGGACCGGCCAGCCTCTCACAGGCATTCCTGCAGCCCTCCCACCTGTGCAAGCAGACAGCGCCTTCACATTTCCAAGTCAAACACTCAAGGCATCAAGAACCCGCTCTGCATTTTGATGCACACTACCCTAAGGGCCTTGTCCTGGGATTCTTCATGAGCAGACTTAACATTACACCGCTTGTTACAATGCAGATCTCCAGCTATCTCAGAAAGTTCACGTGGATCATGTTACCTCAGCTGTTTCAAAGGATCACTCGCTGTTCCTCCTCCATCCCCCATTCCAGCAGTCACTTCCCAGGCAGTCACAAAGGGAACAAGCAACCAAATTAAATAACGAAAGCAGTTTATGATACATACCCTGAATGTAATGAAAATTTCTTTCTTCCCCACAGGCATCCGAACTGTCTGCCCATCCTCAACGCCTGCAAGCAAAAGAAGAGGGAAGGTTACCTTGCGTTATAATCCACGTGTTACCTGTATACCTACAGCTCCTGCCATCCTCAAAAGCCGGCCACCACAGCAGCACCCGCACATGCAGGAGCACGAGGCACAAGACCTACCAGCGGGCAGCACAGTAACGCTCTTCGCGGGAGCCCAGGAGCTGCGGCCAAAGGAACAAGGTGTCAGCACATGCTCATACCTCTGAGGTGATCACTATGCCCCGAGCAGGCTTGTTACCTCAGTCCCTACAGAATGCTTTAGGAAATGCATCAGGTTAAGGAACACTGCAGCCTCCACAAGGCTGCAAGAAAATTACGTATTATTCACCCGGGGCGGTCTCCAAGAAGCAAGTCTTCAGCCCCACCAATCATTTTATTCTCTCTGGTGAGGAAGGTCATCAGCACACTTTCCTGAGCAAGCTAAGGCTTTCAAAATTCCCACCCTCTCCCCAGGCTTCACCAAGGACAAATGAAAAGACCCAAGGCAGCAAAACCTTTTGACGATTTCACTCTTCAAAACCTGCCTAGAAGGATCCATGCAAGAACCAAAACCTCAGCTCAGGAAGGGCAAAGCAAACATTTGTATCTGTGGCCAGAAAGTTCCTCTCATTACTAGCCCATTCAACTGCCAAGCCATCAACCTGCTTTGCTCTTAAGATCACTTCTCTGCAGCAAGACTTCTTACATTGCTCTCACACTTGTACCTGGCAGGGACCAGCTGTGCTTTGACAGCCAGTCCCTTGCTGTTGGCCAAGTGGAAGCAAATAACTATAGTTATTTAACAAAGAGCAGCCCACAGGTACACTAACCAGCTGGCACAGGAACCATCACTGTCTTCTTTTGTTTCGTTTGCCCCGTTCCTCGACATACTACGCATGGTGTTGTTATGATGGAACCACGACCGCCGCATCGTCGGCACGTAGATCGCATTACAAAAGGGCCGGTATTTATTGTCTCCTAGTGAGGAGAAAACAGATCATACAAATATTTAGTACCAAGATGGTACTTTTCACTTCCACAAAACACTGCCAGTAACTGGCCCAGCACATCCGAGTCCTCCTAACTGCACATGCAACCCGACAGGGACAGTGATACCCTTTAGCAAGGGGTGGAGTAGAAAACTGACTCAGAAATCCAAAGAAGATGCTGCTTTTGAGAAGCTGGATCGGATTCAGTTGCCATTGCCCTCTGATTTCCACTGAAAACCATCACTACTATGAGCAAGTGCCTCATGGCAAGGAGAAAGGAAACCCAATGCTTTCCATCTGTAGGCTTTAGTGTGCAAGAAGGGACAAAGCTTCTTACAGTGCTATTTCACAAGGAACTACAAACATCTGTATTCTGAGGAATCCAAGGACAATTCACTTGCATAAATTACTGCCAGTGTCCAGGAAAACGTTATGGAGACTAAGCTATGGGCTGAACTGTGAAAGCCACCTGCCAGATTGAAGCACACGAGGAAGGAGTGGGAAGAGCTTGCAGCCTCCTCTGATCAACTACACAATGTTCTGGTCACAGACTGACTGCCAGTACCCAGTTTGATGCGTGGAAGTTGAAAGCCTGAACGTTGATCATTACTTACTGTAAGTAAAATGCATCTTCTTGTTTCATGATTACCCTTGGCTATTCTCACCTTCCTCCTCCCTCCACTCCTCAATTTAAAGTATGCCACTTAATGCCCAAGTAATTTCAGAACTGTTACATTATATAAATACAGTTAAGTAATTTCAGAACTGTTACATTATATAAATATGGTTTACTGGATTACCACACCAGATGATCTGGCCCTGAAGGCTAGTGCTTTTAGCTGGGCAGAGCTCTTTAGTACAAAGAAAATCTTCCTAGCCTATTAACACCCAGTCCACATTAACTTTGCTTCACTCAAGATAAGCTGATAACTGCAGTGAGAATTTTTCACTGCAGGAGGGACTGATTTGCCCCTACAAGGAGAAGCACAGCAAAACTCATCTTAAAAAGTGCTTACCATGCCAGTGCCACTGCAGTAGTGACAGCGCTGCACTTTGGTACCGGGTTCGTGTCCTTTACCATTGCATCGCTCACAGGCGTCATTGATGTTCACCACAATCTCCTTGTTAACACCTTTCGCAGCTTGAGTGAATGTCAGTTCCATGATATACTGTACAGGAAACATGGACATCGATCTACAACTGATGTGCAACGGGGTCTTAAGCAGACCGAAATTGTTTTAGGTCTAATATTAAACAATGCTTAAATACATCCAGGTAATAGAGAGGGAGAAGAAATGGATGGATGCAAAACTCATTCAGAAGGGTTTGCCTCATTTGAGGAAGCAATTTCTGTCTCATATAAATACATCTCATATAAATAAAAAGGGGTACGAAAGGATCGCAGGCATTACAGGAACAATGATTACAGTCTGATAAGCAGTTGTGTAGCAGAAATAAGATTTAAAAATAGAAAAGAAGGAAGTAAAAAATACAATTCAAACATTTTTCTGCTCTGAGGAAAACCCTTAATATTTCTAAAGGTTTGGTTTAATGGGAATGCAGCAACAGGTGAGGCTGAAGGTTTTCAGCCCCAAAGACACTATCTGCTCTTACTCAATATTTACCAAGGGAAGTCATCAACAAAGATGACTGCACAAAATACAAAATTCTGCTTATAATAAAAAGGTAATTTTTAGTAAAGCCAGAAGTACCAGATACCAAGCATTTCTGAAGGCAGCACATGAGCCAACACCATCAACACTTAAAAGAGCATTTAGCTGCAGTACAAAAGACAAGACACAGGTTTTGTTTTATTATGGGCTCCACTGCAAAGTTAAGCCCATTAAGTTGCAAAATTAAGCCAATTAAGCAGTCAAACCTAACGCTGGAAGGCTTGTTTTACAGTTAAAAAGTTATTCTGTGGTTTTCAGCATTATAGATCAAAGCATACATATGTAAATCAACATACGTCCCAGAAGATGCCTCTACAATGATGGAATTGTTTAGCAGCACCAACTGGTGTCAGTAAACACCAGATGAAGTAGCTGAAGTCCAGAAAACATTCTGTCTGGAGCTGTGGAGAAGGTATCTACACAGGTTATCAAAAATATGTGACTCTCCCACCCATATAATGGGACACTCACATGCTGACACTCCCAGAAGGAAGTTCTGCGCTTAAGCTCGCTCCCAGAGAGATCTGGGCCAGACTAGAGTCCCTCTCCAGGTTTTGAGTTTTCCATTTCTCATTTTCATTTCATTACTCAAAAAATAAATGCACTTCATACCTCCTGTGGCTGGTCAAAGACATTCTGAAAATCACCAAAAGGGGATCCCGAAAACTCTCCGAAGATTTTTCTGAAAAGCTCCTCTGGATCAATCGATGGACCACTACTCCAGTACTGCCTCCCAGCGCCAGCACCTGCTGCGCCAGCATCAAAACTAGCTGTGCCATACGCATCGTATTGTTTCCGCTTCACTTCATCACTTAATACCTTTGAGACAAAAGAACAATGTCGTCAGGACACTGTACAGATCCCAAGCAACAGGGCCGCCCGCATCTGCAAAGCAGCGTCTCTCAGGAGACTTCAGGTCTACTGGCGTTGCCGCCACAAGCCCATGTTCCCAAACCTTCTTGTCATCAGGAGGGCTACCCCAGCTCTCAGCAGCATATGAATTATTGAGAAGCTGCTTCTTCCCTGGTATCTCTCAGCTCATCATCAGGAAAACGACAAGATCTTACTGATTTATAATGAGCAAGAATGCCTTACACTATATAGTTGATCATTAATATACCGGGAGAAAGCTGGTGGTAAGGGTGCTGGGGTAATGTGAAAAGCCATGAAAGCAAAAACCAGCACAAGATTTCTGAACAATCTGAAGAATGGGAAGAAATGGGGCTGGGGGAGCACAGTGCAAGATACCTGTCTCCAGCAGCTAGTACCTGCTGACAGGTTTTTCTGTTTGTTATTTAAGCTAACCAATAATTCCACAGCAGCAACCACTGCATCCATGCCAGTCACTCAGTGCTAAGAAAGAGCACAAACTGGAAGAGCCCAAAACATATACAGGTAAATCAGCCACTTGGGCTAAGTAATTTGCTGGAGACACCATTAGGACAAAGGCACTCAAGCCTGAAGTGCAAGACATCAAAAAAGAGCCATGGTTTTAGAGGAAACACAGAGGAAATGCTTCCCCCCCACCATCTACCCTCTGACCTTTCCTCGTTTTCATCACAGCAAAATCGCACACATTACCTCATAGGCTTCTGCCAGCTGAGAGAACTTCTCTTTAGCTTTAGGGTCATCCTTATTTGTATCAGGGTGATATTTCTTTGCCAACTAAACAACAAAAAGGAATGAGAGACGGGTAGAAGTACTTTATATCTCACACGCCAGGAAAAACACACTAGGCAGAGCTTGGTATTCACTATCTGTATTTAAGGGAACTAAAGCCTTCATTTCCCGCTGTCGACCCAATATAAAGAACTACAGAAGCTGCTCCCGAACCCCTCAGCAACCCCAGGGCCTTCTGGAGGGAGACCCGAGTCACGGCACCCCGGCCCGCGCCGCTGACCAGCCCCCCGGCCCCGGCCCGCAGCGGGCCCAGACACCGCAGCCTTAGGGGCGGGAGGGCTCCATGCCCCCCGGGGCAGGCCCCGGCCCCCCCGGCGGCCGCCCCCCCCCCGCGGGGCCCCCCGGCCGGCGGCAGCACGTGCCTGGTAGTAGGCCTTCTTGATCTCCTTCTGGGTGGCGGAGCGCGGCACCCCCAGCACCTGGTAATAGTCCTCCTTGGCGCGGGCCGCCGCGCTGCTGTGGAAGGCGGCGGCGTGCTTCGTCCCTGCGGGGGAGGAGGGCAAAGGGGCCGGGTGAGGGCCGGGCCTGCGCCGCGGAAGGCAGGCGGCGGGACAAGGCCGGGGGAATGGGCCCGGTCCCGCCGCGACGGTCCCGCCGCCCGCCGCCCCGGCCCCGCTGAGGCCCCGGCCCCGCTCACCCGCGGCGCACAGCCCGGCGCGCAGCGGCAGGAGGCGGCGGACGGCGGCGGACGGCGGCGGGCCGCTGAGGCGCCGGACGAGCCAGACGAGCGGCAGCCGCCCGTCCCCCGGCGCGCGGCTCCTAGCAGCGGCCACGGCGGCGGCCGCCCCGAGCCAGCGCGACGAGCTCCTGGCCGCCATCTTGGCCCGCGCGCAGCGCTGCGCCTGCGCCGCCGGCGGGGGAGGAGGGGCCGCGCCTGCGCGAGAGCCCCGCGCCGGGACAGGGCCCGTCGCTGCGCATGCGCGGGGCCGCCGTGTCACCCCGCGCCCGCAGCCCGCCCCGGCCCCGCTGCCAGCGGGGACCCCCCCCCCGAGGCCCGGTACTGAGAGAGCCCCCGTGAGGGCCTCGGGGCGGCGGTGCGGGGCAGGAGGCGGCTCCAGCTCCCTCTGGGGGAGGCCCGGGGAAGGGGCTGCGGGCGGGACCCCCTCAGGATGAGCTCGTCCCCAGCCAGGCCCCGCGCCCCGCTGCGACACCCGCCTCCGGGGGGCTGGGGCGGCCGGGCCTCCCGCAGCGGGGCTGGCTCAGCGCTCAGGGCCTGTGCTGCCGCCCCAGCGCCTGGGCGGGTGGAACGCGGGCAGAGCTGGAGCGAAGGCCCGGCAGGGCTGCGCCGGCACGGCGCTGCTCTCCTCAGGCTCGCTGCTGCCCAGCCCGCTGCCTGCCTTCGTTACCGGCGCTGCCGCCATGAAACACCCGTTAGCAGGGGTGTTCGGCCCTGGGGTGCGTGGGGGGACATGGCGGCAGGGCCGAGCGGCGGAGAGGATGTGTCGGGTCCTGCCTGCTCCTGCTGTGCACACACACGGGTGTTGCAGCCCGGCTGGAGGGAAGGAGACCTGGGCTCTGCCGGGGGTGGGTGATGCCCCGGTGGGCTCGAGGGTGCTGGGATCCAGCTCTCTTGTCCCTGCCCTTCCTTGGCAGCTGTCTGCACACAAAGCTTGCTCTTCACCAGCAGCTGCAAGGCCGGGCAGGGGACAAGGGACCGGAAACCTCCATGCTTTCTGCCCGGAGCCCGAGGGAACAGCTGCCCCTGTCTCCAGCAGGGAATTCGGCGACAGGCAGGGGTGGCGGCCCCGGGTGCCCGAGGGCAGGCAGCCGCGAGCTGGTGACCCCGAATCCCTGCGGCAGAAAGGCAATGTGGCTGCACGCCGCGGGACCCCCAGGAGCCGAGCGGCTCCGGCGCCGGGGTCGGCCCTGAGGGCAGGAGGAGGGTCCCGAGGAGCCGGGGCTGGGGTCTGTGCCCCGCTCGCGGTGCCCGCGCTGGGGGCAGCCGGGGGCACAGGCCACGCGTGGGGGGAGGGGCCGAGGGTGTGCCCAGCGCGGAGGGGCGGGGCCGAGCGCCGGGGGCGGGGCCGGGCCGGGCGCGGCTGGGCTCGGCTCGGTGCGGCTCGGTGCGGCCGGAGCACCATGAACCGCTTCAAGGCGTCCAAGTTCCGGCACACCGAGGCCCGGCTGCCCCGCAGGGAGGTGAGCGCCGCGGGATGCTCCCCGCCGTTCGGGACCGGGGGGAGCGCGGGCGCGGCGGGGCCGGGGCTCCCTGTGGGCAGACGGTAGGACCGGCCCCGCAGCGGCGGCGGGGCGGCTCTGGGTCCCGCTGCGGCGGCATCGCCGGTGTGGCGGGGCCGTGCCCGGGTCCCCCGCCCGGTGCCGGGCCGCGGTGCGGCAGCATCGCCCGTGCGGCCCCTCCTTGGCACCCGCCACTTCCCACCGCCGTGTCCGCGGGGGCTTCACTGCCGCAGGGTCCTCTGCCGCCGGGCGCCAGTGGGGAACCCCAGCTCTGTCCTGGGGTGGTGCAGCCCCCCCGGCTGGGAGCTGTGCCGGTGCAGCCGGCTTGGGACACCCGTCCCGTGGCGGCAGGGAGCCAGGCTGCACCGCGTCTGCCGCCAGGCCGTGGCTGGGCACAGGTGGTTCGTGCTGCTGCCATTCCAGTTCGGCTTGGTGCTCCCCCTCTGCTCGACCCTCCCCGGGTGGCTTGCCTGTGCCAGCTGGGCAAGCATGCACCCTGAGCGTGAAATGCTGGGCCCCACTCCTGCCACCCTGCTTCCGCAGGCAAAGAGGAAGCATTGGGGCCCTGTGGGACAGTGCTGAGCTCCATCACCCTGCCCACAAGCTGTGGAGCTTGGCACCGCTGGGGCCAAGTGGTCTGGTGGGTCTCACTGGGCAGCACAGAGCCATGTGGTGCCCAGCTCTGGCCTCTGCTCCATGTATGACCAGCCCCAATTGTGCTGAGCATCGTAATCCATTTTGGTGCATGGTGTCAGCAGCAGGTAGCCTTGTCCTGCTTTATCCCAGGCTGCGGAGCTTGGCCGGGGTGCTCCCCCAGATCCCTGTCCCCTGCAGGTTTGGCAGGCCAGGGGCAGAGGTACGGGGTCAGGGCAGGATTGTGCCAGGTGAGCCATGTCAGAAAGTGTTACCAGGGCACGTAGCACTTCTGGGGCTCCCCAGAGCCAGACACCTTTCACCCAGCATCTCTGCAGCACTGTGAGCAAGGCTGCTGCGGCTCTGCCACAGTGGAGGCGGATGGTGGGGTTCTACCTGGATGGCTCCCAGCAGGCAGGAGCTGGCACAGCTGGAGCAGAGTCCCTGCCAGGGACAGTCCCCTGTGGGGAAGGGACAGCATGGGCCAGTTGTGTGGCATAGGCTGCTCTGGTTACCAGTCGTGCCGGGGTGACGCGGGGGTATGGGAAGCTTTGGCTTACACCATGTGGCCAGAAGTGGAGGGCCCAGGCTGGATGGGTGCTGCTGCTAAAAATCATTGCATCTTGCTGCTTTTGAAAAGAATTTGGGGGCCCCAGGGCCACCAAAATGTTTGTGGCCCAGCCCTTCGTCATCAGCACTCTACTTCCCTGTAACTTCCCAGCAAAGCTGTCCTTGTGCCAGGCTGGCCTGTCCTGCACTCACGTGCTTCTGCAGACCCAGCAAGCACCTGAAACATCCTCCTGAGCCTCAGCTGTAGGAGGGGACATGGTGGCCCCCGCCGCTGTTCCCAGCCTCTAGCATCTCACCACCCCTCGGCATGCCAGCCTCAGTGCATTTGCAGAGCAGGTGGCAGGTCACTGACATCTCAGCTGGCTGAGCATATGGCTGCAAACCTCAGGGTGCAGATGAGCTGCTGCCAACAGCCAGCCTGGGGAGCGTGTGTGTTTGTGCAGTGTGGGTGCTGAGATGCCTGGCCATCGGAGGGTCCCTGCAGGCAGGGACATTCCCATCACCGCTGCCCTAGTGTCTGTTCCCATGGTGGGGGAGGTCTGCTGGACACCGAAGGGCAGCATGCTCTCACCCCAGTGTGTGGGCAGGCATCTGCTCTGCCTCCATCAGCCCACACCAGGCTCGGCACGTGGGAGGTGGCCTTTCTGAAAGGCATTTCCCATCCAGGCATGAAATGTGTCCCTGGGAAGCAAGACCACATCACCCAGCTTTGCGAGGCAGGAGGTGGGAGATGGACATCTCATCTCCAAACCCATCTCAGGTGTCACAGCGGGAAACTGCTGCTCGTGTCCCCAGCTGAGCAGCCTGTTTGTGGAGGTGAAGGCAGACACTTGACCTGGCCAGATCAGGAAGTGCAGTGTAAGCACCAAGGATCACATCTGAGTTGCTTCTCCCCTTCAGGCTGTGTCTGCAGGGCTGTGCTGGCAGAGGCGCCCTGAAAGCTTGCCGTTTGTTTTAAGGACGTAGCCAGGATGGTACCATATGCTTTACCAGCCTCCCTGGCACGCTGTGTGAAGGATTGCTTCCCCCAGGGCTCCTGGCTGCATGTGGGGATGTTGCAGGGCCAGGATGGACCCGCTCAGCTGTCCCCCTGTAAAATCTCACTGCAGGGGTCCTGCCTGGCACCCCCAGATGCTGAGGGCCAGATGTGGCTGGTGTCTCCCCTCACTGAGAGACCAGTGCGGGGTGATAGGACACAGATTGTGGGGCCCTTCCTCCTGGGTCTTGCTCATGCTCCAGACTTGTTCCCCATCTCCGCTTCAGCCCCCTGCGCACCTGCTGGGTGCAGGGAGAGGAACTTGCGTTCGGCAGGAGAAGGGTTAACAGGTCTGCCACCGAGCAGGCTGCTGTGACAAGGACCAGAGGAAGTTCTGCAGGAACTGCTGCTCTCTGTCAGGCCTCAAAAGGAAACTGTGCAAGGAGAGGAAACCCAGGGCTTGTCCTTTCGGGGCTGCACACACAGCTCGCTTCCCTGCAAAAGGCTCTGCCTTGTGTGTGGGGTATCCAGCGCTGCGGACACCCACTGCAGCTCTTTGCGATGCCCTGTGGCCACTGGTAGGCATATAGGCATGATGGCAGCTGCAAAACACCCGCTGTCACCTTTGCTTCAGGGCTGGACTTGGCCCTGGGTGTGCCAAGTAGCTCCTGATCCTGGTGCCCACTTGAGGTTGGGTGTCTGTGTCACCCAGAGCGGGTCTGGCTGATGCAGGGCATCCCAGTGCCCCACAGGTGCAGTGCTCGGCTGTGGAGTAGTGGTGGGAAACACTGCAAAGTGGGGATTTGGTTTTGGAGCTGTAATGAATTTCCTTCGCTGCACGTCCATGTGGGAAGCATGCTGATGGAGGTGTTTATCTGCCTTGGTCAGCCACAGCCCAACCCTGTGGTGCTTCATAGCCCAAGACCCTCTGTCCTGCCCCAAATTCCCTGACACTGGTTTATCGCAAAGTCCTCTGAGCCCTTCCCACCATGGGAGAGCCCAGGCCTGGGACAGTTTCAGGGAGAGGCAGTGCTGTCTCCCATTGCTGGCAAAGCTGGCCCTGAAGCCTCCCACCCCAGTGAGGGGCTACGCTTTTACCCAGGGACCACGAGCAGCCACATTGCCCAGCCCTCCTAGAGGATGGGGCCCTGCAAATGTGCCTCCAGTACGATCCAGTTGGTGTTGGCAGCCTCCAGGTAGTGCCAGGTCCACCGGCATGGGAGCTCCGTTGGGGCTGAGGGTCTCTGTCAATGCTGTGGCAATGCTTTGTTGTGTCCCCTCCAGCCATGCTCTGGCCACAACATTGGGCCCCTCTAAAACAGATGCATCTCCTGACATGAGTTTTCCTTCTCCATCCCAGGCCTGGATCGGGGGCATCCGAGCAGGCTCTGTTGCATCCTGTGGGAACCATGTGAAGGCCAGCTGTCACTGGATCGTGTTCAATGCCGAGGCAACAGGTGAGGCACAAGGGAAGGGATGCTGGGTGCAGCTGGTGGGGCATGGATTTGCCCCTGTGGTCCCTGTGGGGCTGGGTGGTGTGTCAGCCCCATGGACCCCAGAAGGCACGAGGGTGAGTGGAGGAGGCTCTCCCCAAGTTCTCCTAAAGGTGCTGACAATCTCACACCTCTTAGCTTGCATTGCAAAGCTGGGTACACCCTGCTGCATCCCAGGCTGTGGGGGTTCCTGGGAGCTTCTTCTGGGTGATGGGTAGGCTGGTGGGCAGCTGGTGACCTGCTTCTGTGTCCTCTCCTGCAGGTGTGCTGGGTGTCGTGCCACTGGAGTGCAAAGATGGAGGCAAGAGGACCGTGGCTCAGCTCTGCTGCCACTCAGGTGAGCTGGGTGTCTGTCGGTCCCAGTCTGGCTTGTCCTGTACCTTCACCGTGCTGTGCACCAGGGCACCAAGGAGTCGGGTACCACCTGCCACCTCCACAGCAGGCATTTGGTCCTGCATGGGCTGTGCGGAGGGGCTCAGGTGCTGAGTCCCAGCCTGGCATGTCATGATGGCCTGTCTCCGAGGCAAGGGGCTGAGAAAGCTGCTGGACTCCCCAG
The DNA here is from genome assembly GCF_015220075.1 of Falco rusticolus. Taxonomy (NCBI): domain Eukaryota; kingdom Metazoa; phylum Chordata; class Aves; order Falconiformes; family Falconidae; genus Falco; species Falco rusticolus. Next base: position 38,321,289 of record NC_051190.1, read on the forward strand.
GGACCATCACACACAGGCAAGGTGGCCCTGACATGTCTCCCTTGTGTACGAAGCACAAGCCAACTGCAGCCGTGCTGAGCACACGGGGCTCTTGTCAGGCTGGGCTTTTGCTAAGGAGCTGAATTGATCCACAACCCTTCATCTCTCGAGCTGCAGGGAGGTCTGGATGTGTAGCTCTTGCTCACACTCTTCCTCTAGCACCCTCTTCCCATGTTACTCATTGCATGCCCTGAAATTCCCAGTACGTGCAGTGCCAGGCTGCTGGAGGAGCTGGGGATGGCATCAGCACGGGGTGTACCTGGCTTCAGCAATGGGAGGAACAGGCTGGACCGGTGGCTACATGGCCCTGAGCAGCCCTGACGTGGGCAGAATGAGTGCTGCAGCGGAAGAGGCAGCTGGCAGCATTGCCAGTGGCAGAGGAGCATGTGCCGTGGGGGTGGAGGGCTCTGCCTCCTGTCCAGGCATGGGGAGTGAGTGGTGGGGAGCTCAGGGTACCCCTCTCCTGGTGTCAGAGCAGCAGTGCCAGCCTGGGGGCACTGACACCCCATTTCCTAAAAACTGCGCCAGAGTAGCCAGAGAGGAGCCAGTCCCAGCACCGCCTTACTGCGTGTGGTGCCTTGGCATCACTGCAGGGCTGCGTGGCGTGCCCAGGCTGTGCCACCTCCGCCCAGCTCTGTCCCTGCCCCAGTGGCACGGGGCTGGGCACGGGGAGCTGCACTGCACTCGCAGGCGGGCCACGAGCTCTGCTGCTCCCAGGAGAGCTCTGGAGGGGTGCACTGGCAGTCAGCACAACATTAATGGCTTCTTAATGAGATTTAGCACGAGCCCTTTGAAGCTGGCTGTGCCAGAGCAACGCCTCCAAAGCGGGGAAAAGATTTTTCTTTCCTCCTGGGGCAAATGCAGCTCGCTTTTCGTGCCTCCTGGGCCCGTCTCTCGGCAGCCTCCTGGAAGCGGAAAAGTACACAGTGACCTACTTTCCTGAGTGTGCCAAATGCATCTGAGGGGCTGCTGCTGACAGTACCAGCCTTTCTCCCACGGGGCCCCACCACTGGAGCCATGAGGAGCGTCCCTGCTGCCGGCACACTGAGCCGGGGCGTTACAAAGGGAGCCTTGTTACCAGCACGGCCCCAGCTGGCTGCGGCGAGCCGGCATCCAGGCTGGCACAGATGCCCTTGTGCTGTTTGTGGTTCTCCCTCTGCCTCCTGGGGATGTCCGACCTGAAATTGGAGCCAAACCTGGGTGGCGGTGGGTTAGACCGGGAGATGCAATTGCACAGTGCTACCCTTCATGGCTCCGGTTGCCCGATGAAGGGGTGAAAGACCCTGACGGACAGACAGCGTGGAGCGGCTCAAGCTCTCGCAGCAAAGCTGAGCTGCTCCAAAGTGCCTTGGTAGGGCTGGATCTGACCCCAGCTGCCCGCGCCTGCCTGTACCTGTGTGTGTATGAAAAGAATCCGAGGCTGGGGAAGAGAAAAGGTAGGCAGACATGCTGTCTGCAGGGGTGAGGTGAGTCTGAACTTCTGCCCTTCTCCTTCCAGATGTGGTGACAGACTTTGACTTCTCACCCTTTGATCAGCTCCTGCTGGCTACGGGCTCTGCTGACGAGACGGTGAGTGCTCTGTGCCGGGGATCCCAAGGGGGCACCCTGTGTGCTCAGCTATGTCTGGGATTCACTGTAGAGCCCGGGGGAGATGGAGCCAGAGTGACGGGAATAAGAGGAGCCTGGGGAGGAGGGTGCCAGCCTTGGGGAGCGGTATGGGATGTCCCCAGGTTGTAGGGGACAAGGTAGATGGTGTTGGCTGGGGATCATCCCTCTCCCACCTGAGATGCCTGGAGCTCTGATTCCACCGAGCAGCAATGAGGGATTGCTGGGTACCTTTAGGGACCAAAGCCTGGAAAAGCAGCAAGCCCAGGTCGAGTGCTGCCGGCACCCAGCCGGGTCCCTCTCACCTGCGCGGAGACTGACCCACCTCTCCTTGGGGCTGCAGGTGAAGGTGTGGCGCCTGCCTGAGAGCAGCCAGGACATGCCTGGTGGTGCGGGGCTGACCCTGGGGCCCGGGGGGGGGCCAGTGGACATGCTGCAGTTCCACCCCACAGCGGACGGCATCCTGGCCAGTGGCGCAGGGAAGCAAGTCACCGTCTGGGACGTTGGGCAGCAGCAGCCGCTGACAGGTAGGCATGGCTGTGCCTGCCAGCTTCTGCCCGCAATGTGTATCTCTGCTGTGCTGGTGCCTGGGCTCAAGCAACGGGCTCAGGTCCGGACCTCGGTGCCACTGTGCAGGCAGCCCAGGTGGCTTTTTGGGCAGGGGGCACTGCAGCCCCTTGTGCACGTGCATGGGCTCCCCTGTGCCCTGACGTAGTGGTGTAAAAGGCTCCTGTACTGCCCAGGGTGTCTGTAGCAGCTTTGCTGGGGATCCCCTGGGGTGGCAGGTCCTTCTCCCTGCATGTCCCAGTGCACAGGTAGATGTGGGTGCTGTGGGCTGTTGCTGACCAGCGTTGCCCAGACCTCAGGTAACGTGATGGGGAGAGGAGGCTGGGCAGCAGCACAGGGGTGTAAGTGCCCTGTGGCTTTCCCAGGGCTCCTGCCCTTTGTATGGAGCTGCCAGCGGTGTGGGGATGCTCCCTGCACGGACGTAGCAGCGTCCCGGTGGGCCCATGGCCTCTGCTCTGGCTGCTGCCAGCCCTTTGGAAAGGCCAGATCGCTGCTCCGTGAGGAAGCGCTCACGGGAGGGAGGGAGAGCAATGGCTCCTGCCGGTACACCTGCCTCGTCCACGGGAGGGACCCCGCTTATCGCGGTCCTGAGCCTGCTTTCCGCCCGCAGCCCTGGACTCCCACGGGGACCAGCTGCAGAGCCTGGCCTGGAAGCGAGACGGCCGGCTCCTCGGCACCTCCTGCAAGGTGAGCGGCTCAATGGCCGGCCTGGCTGCGGCACGGCCGGGCGGCACCCTGCTCCTGAGGGGGGGGGAGGGGGCGCGGGTCACGCGGTGACCCCGTTTTGGCGAGAAAAAGGCAGGAATGGGGTCAGCGCGCGGCGCCGGAGCCGCGGAGGGCGGCAGCACTAGATGGCGCCTGGCGCCCGGCAGCCGGCGGTGCAGGCAGCATGGCGGGCGGGCCGGGCTGGGCCAGCGGGCCGGCTCAGCGGGCAGGGAGGGCGAGCGGCGGGGTGGCTCAGCGGGCAGGCAGGGCGAGCGGCGGGGTGGCCCAGCGGGCCGGCTCAGCGGGCAGGCAGGGCGAGCGGCGGGGTGGCCCAGCGGGCAGGGAGGGCGAGCGGCGGGGTGGCCCAGCGGGCCGGCTCAGTGGGCAGGGAGGGCGAGCGGCGGGGTGGCCCAGCGGGCAGGGAGGGCGAGCGGCGGGGTGGCCCAGCGGGCCGGCTCAGCGGGCAGGCAGGGCGAGCGGCGGGGTGGCCCAGCGGGCCAGCTCAGCGGGCAGGCCGGGCGGCAGGCGGGCCTCCGCGCCCAGTGTGGGCAGTGCGGGCGTACGGCCTGAGCAAGCGGCCTCCCCTCGGCGCCAGGTGTGCGGGGCCAAGCGTGCAGCGCAGCACCTGCCAGGCCCCCAGGCAGCGCACAGGGGCCGGGGGGCCGGGACCCAGCGTGCCAGCCCAGCTGGGCAAGCAGCCCAAGCCCACGGGTGGAGGAGCCCTCGGCCCCCTGTGCGGAGGGCGGAGGCTGAGCGAGCAGGTGGGCCCAAGATGGAGCGTGCAGGCTGGGTGTGCAGGCGAAGCGAGCGATTGGAGCCCGTACCAAGTGTGCAGGCTGAGCGCAGGGGCTGTAACCCCAAGCCATGCCATCTGGGGTGCGGGTCTGCCTCCGAGCTGTGCCGTGTGGCCAATGAGGCCCGGTACAATACCGTGCCGTGCCATGGGGGTCTAGCTGGCACAACGTGCGCTCACCAAATAGCACCCTGGCAGCAAGGCTGGCACTGGGGCACCTCCGTGCTGCCTCTGTGTCCCAGACTGCCCTTGCCGAAGGGCACCCCGCACCCTGTTTGGCTGTGGGGTACCAGACAGAAGAGAGGCTCCCTCCCCTGCCCATGGGTTGCTGGAGTGCTGGCAGGATGGTAACCAACGGTCAGGCTCCAGCTCTGGCTCTGTTTTCCCCTTCTCTGGGAGCAGTTTTGAGGGTGTGGGGGTCCTGGTGAGGCTGTGGGGGTCCTGGGGCTGCACCCCTGCCAGCAATGTGGGGCAGGACCTAGAGGACACTGAAAGCCTTCCATAGGGGCGGGCACTGCAGGCAGGAGAGTGATGGGCAGCAAGGAGGGGGGCTGCTTGCTCCAGTTTTCTGCCAAATACAGCCTGACATCCCACTAGCCACAGGGTCCTTAACCCTCCTCTGTTTTCTTTTTATCTCAAAAGGACAAGAATCTGCGGATCTTTGACCCTCGAGCCAGCCCAACTGCCTCCCAGGTACTGTCCCTCCCGGGTGTGCTGGGTGCCATGGTGCAGGCAGCCCTGCCCAGCCAGGGTGCCCACTGCCTGCTGTGGGGTGGGCTTTGGAGCTCCAAACTGTCCCAGCCCTAGCACGGCTTGGGAGAGGCCCCAGCGGCAACGCGGTGGAGGGGCTGAGGGCAGGGGGAACAGGGCTGCCTCATCCTACACCCCGGTGGGCTTCAGCATTGGATACCTCTGCCCTCCCCCCAGGTTGGCGAGCTCCCCCAGTGCAGTGGCATGCTGCTGCTGGGGCTGTCTGCCTGCGGGCAGTGATCCAGCACCCTGCAGGCGGTGATCCCAAGCACCATGGGCAGGAGGGCTGCGGTGGGGCTGCAGGCTCCCGGGCTCCGTGCCACTGTGTGGGAGCTGGGCAAAAGGCTCTTGGGGATGAGGACCTGCAAAGGGTGATGGCTGGGTGGCTGGATCCGCACAGCTCAGCAAATAGCAGCCATTAGGAAATAAGTAGAGGACTTAAGCCTTGACATCGAGTTTAAACAGCCTCTTATTAGAGGTTTCCTGTGGCTTGAGGGCTCTGGCTGCCGGCGACTGCCAGCCGTCACTGCAGAAGGGGCTGGAAGCCTTTGGGAGGGGAGGGATGCAGCGGAGAGCAGGGCGAGATGGCTGCAGTGAGCTCTGCTGCTCCTTGTGCCTCTCTTGCCACCGGTGTGCACATACCCATGGGCTCCAGGCACTGATGGCCTGTGGTGCCTGTGCTCAGGCACAGCAGTAGCCCTGGGCAGTGACCGGAGGAGCTGGTGCTCTTGGCAGTATGCTGCATTGGGACCCTCCAGTTGCCTCTGCATGGAGCCCAGGTGCTGAGCTCCTGTAAGGTGCTTTCTGCAGGTACGTGTGGTGCCCTGACCTTTCAGGCAGCCTTATAAATACAGCACCACAACATATAAATATAAACCCAACGGATGCACGTGCAAACAAGCCAGGGCAAAGGGCTCCCAGCCCTCAAGTGGCCCCTGTGACGTTCCCCTGCTCTGGGTGCCACTTGGTGTGGATGGAAGGTACCAGTGTCTGCTCCCAAATTCATCCTGCGCCTATCCACCGACAGCCCCAGGCGCTGCTCCCTTCCCCGCCTGCCCCCTGCTTCTCCCCCTGCCAGACCTGTCAGCTTGTATAATGGCGTTTCGGCAAAGCTGTGAGCGCGATGGGCTCGAGCCAAGTCTCCTGGGGAGGGTGGACTCTGTCTCGCTGAGCTATTAAAAATAACGTGTGAATGATGGTGGCTGTTCAAAGCAGGCAGCTCACTTCCCTCCACTGCCGTCTGATCCAGCCCGGGGCCAGCATTCGGGGTTTGCCAAGAGAAATATGCACCTTCTCTGCCGCGGCCGAGCACTGCCGTGCCGTAGCCCTAACCCCAGCCGGCTGAGAATTGATGAAGATGTTTAGTCTTGGAGAAGTACTGTGCTGAAGGGGAAAACTTTAAAATGCCATAAATCCTCTAGAAGTTTGTGCAGGGCTTGCTTAGCCAAGAGGAATAGCACTCCCGTGTTCTGTTTTTTCTTTTTTCCCCGGCTGCTGGAGGGCCGGGTTATTTGGAAAGGCTCCTTCTCCCCTGGGCCAGCGTAGTTACAAAACCGGGTGATGCTGGGGCCGCCGTGCAGTGCCAGCACCTCGTGAGCTCCTGGCTTTGAAGTTGCCTAGTTTTTCACAGCAGTGAGCAAGGTGAGCAGCGCGATGAGTTTTCCAGCTGGGCTGGCCCCTGCAGCACCGCGGGCTGGGTTTCCTCAGCAGCAGGCCAAGGTCTTGGGCTCAGGCTCGGCACTGCTGCTGGCTCACCCCAGTCCCTTTGCAGCACACGGTGCCGAAGCCAGCTTCGACAGAAAGCTGTTTCTCTGGCTGGTTTTCTTAATTTGCCACACCTGCTTCATTAAGCCATTCCTTCTTTTAGAGCAGGGGGAGAAGGGTGAAAAGGAGCTAAAATAAGAGCCTCGGGGAGGAGGGGTCACCAAGTGATGTTTGATGCTGCTGTCAGGTCTCACGGATGCAGCACACATGGGGCTGGGGACCGAGGACGGGTGGCAAGGAGGGTAACTGGCAGGCTGCCTGCACTCCGTGGCAGTGCCCCTGGCGGGGGCCTGAGCCCCCCAGTCCCAGCTATGTCCGTGGCAGCTATTTTGAGCACATCCAGTAGTAGGCAGGATCACATGACACAGCAAGAGTGGCAGGGCTGGGGTCTGGCTGACCCCACAGGGTGCCCAGTACGTACACAAGGCCATGGTTTCCCTTGGGAGAGCAGTGGCCTCATCCTGCTTCACCCCCAGCCTCTCATTGCTGCGTCTGGACTGGAGCAGGGAGCTGCAACTTCAGCAGCCCCTTTGCGAGCATTAGGGCTGTGCTTGCACCCCATTGCTGCTCAGTGTGCCTCCTTGGTGCCCCTAAACTGGCAGTGGAGATGCCGGAGCCACCCCTTTGCTGCAGCGGGTCCTGCTGTGCCTCCCTGTGCAGCTGCAACTCCCCCTGCCTGGCTGGGGCTGGGGCTGAGTGCTGCTGTCCTGGAGGGGTCCTGTGAGTCCCAATCTCTGCCTCATCCCCTCCCAAGGCCGCACTGCCCTGGCTGCAGCCTGCCCTCCCCTCCCATGGCTGCTGATGCTCGCCCTCCTTGCCTTGACTCTCTTGCTGGAAGCGAGTCACATCCTCTTCCTCATGGCTTTGGCTCTGCCAGGGCTCAGTGCTTTGCTGCTCCCGCCCTCACCCACCCTGCAATGTGGGGCAAACCCCACAAAACTTCCCTCCCACATCCCCCTGGGACGTGCCCTTGGGGTGCATCATGCACTGGCGTGAGGGGACAGGGGACAGAGTACTGAGCAGGGGGGTCGGGGCACTGGGAGGGTGCCCATACCCCGGCTGATGCCCCACGTGGGTCACCAGGACCAGTGCAGGGCAGGGATTTGGGTATGGCATGGGTTACTAGGATGGCATCTCTGCTTGCCCACGCCCCTGGCCAGCCTCTCCTCTGGGTCCTGAGCTTCCCCTCCCTGAGGCTGGCAGGGGCAAAACACTGCCTGCACAGTGGGCCGGGGTCTTGCATGTCCTCTCAAGCAGTGCTCTCCAAAGCGAGGTGCACACGGCAACCCATGAGGGTGCAGGGAGAAAATACTAGACCTTCAGCTGTACATGCATATCATTGTATGCATCAATCAACCTATATCTGCTGGGGGTGCATCCTCAAAAATATTTACTGACAGGCATGTGCAATCAAAAACACTTGCAGACACTGCTGGAAAGAAGCTGGTGGCTCATGGGGGCAGAAAGCTGCTACATGGGAGGGACTGTCCTGCGCTGTGCGGGCAGCGTGGCTGCACGTGTGCTTGTGCCCCAGTTTGGTGCAGCAGAGCTGTGTCCAGCGGACACGGCATCACTCCCAGCCGGCAGCATGCGGAGCCGATGGGCCACATCCCGCCCCCGCACGCTGCGTGCATCTGGCCGGCACCTGGCTCCCATTACAGGGCCGGGGTGGGTGCCGTCGGCGCTGGGCTGCGGGGCTGCCGCCGAGCGCGGCCAGTGTGGGATGGAGGAGAGCTGGCTTCGTTCTCACGAGAAACTTCCTCCGCCGGCATTTCAGCAGGACCGGGGGCGAGGGAACGGCCACGCGCACCGGGCGAGTGCACGCTCCTGCTCACGTTTTAATGAACTCTGGTTTAGTGGTGGGACCGGAGCTGAGGGTGCCTGGGGACAGCCAGGAGGGTGTCCCCATGGGTTTGGCCCTGCTGTGGGTTTGTCCCTCCACCTGGTGGGCTATGCTGGGGCAGAGCTCAGGGCCTGGGAGCACATGGGGCTCACAGCCCTGCAAGCACACCCAGTGTGGGGCAGGACTGTGCTGTCCCGCTGAGGCTGGGGGTGCCCCAGCCCTGCCTGTGGCCCCAGGGGTAGGAGAGGGACTCCAGCCCCTCTCCCAAGCTGTAGCCACCATCCCATGGGCCACATCAACCCCTGCCGCGGTGGGAGAGTATGGCAGGGAGAGGGTCTCCATGGGAAGCATGGCCGTGGTAGCGGGGTGATGCTGTGGTAAGGGCGATATCCAGGCTGGAGTGACCCATCCATACCCACAGCTAGGACCCCACGAATCCCTACGTGTCACCTCTGCCCAGTATCTGGCTGCCAGTCTGGGGCTGGCTGGGGACTGCTTGCTGGGGGAAGGCGCATCAGGACATAGAGAGACTTTTAGCCTTCTTCCCCCCCACCCCATCAGCGTGGTATCCCACGCTGGGGTCACCCCGGGGGTACCTGACTCCCAGCCTCAGCAGCGGCTTCCTCCAGGCTGGGGGAAGGTCTGCAGCATCCCACATTCCCAAGGAGACCGTGGGAAGCTTTGAAAAAGTTGGCCTGGCTCTGGGCTGCCTATTTATAGCACCGTGCGCTCGGCGCTCTCATGCTTCTGTTCCCCAGCGTAGCTGCACGGGACTGTTTATATTTCCTCTGCTCTGCTTCCCCCTCGGCCGTCCTTCCCAGGAATGCCGCTTGGTATGGCAGACATGGGGAAGTCAAGGAGGATTCGGGATGAGCCAGCAGCATCGCAAGGGATGCGGGTGCACAGGGGCACCGGCTTGCCCTCACCTGGGTGCCCTTCCCTCGCACTGGGGACAGCCCTGCTGGCGCAGCAGGGTGCAGGTCCCTGCCTCGCTCACCTGGGGCTCCAGCACGGCACTGCAGGAGCCCTCAGCTTGCTGCCCAACCTGGGGTGCCGGGGAGGCTCATGCTCAAGAGGGCAAAGGCGTTTTGGGGATTTGGTAACGGCCTCATGGCAGAGCTTGCAGGGACAGTGGCTGCAAGAAGAGATGTGGGAGAGGAGGAATGGGTGCTGATGGGTGCTGCAGTCTGACCAGCCCGTGTGGCCAGCGAGTCTCCCCTCGCCTTCCCCGGGGAGGGAGCTGTGCTCCCAGCCCGACCCCATGCCGGGGCATCAGTGCTGAGGTGGGAGCCTCCGCAGCCATAGGGCTGTCCCGGTGGGAACCCGCTCCCCTTCCTGCCCTTGCTGGGCCAGCAGCATCCCCTGGGACATCGCACTGGCCTCGTCGAGGGCAGGAGGGCCTGGATCCCCTGGGACATCACACTGGCCTCATCAAGGGCAGGAGAGGCCGGACCTAGGCTGGGGGCTGTGCTGGTGGGGGGGAGGGAGAGGCAGAGCCTGCACGGCACTGATGGTGCCCAGCTCCCCAGGGGCACTGCAGTGATGCTGCCCTGTCCCTGGGATCAGGAAGGCAGCACAGGCAGGAGGGGGCTCACCCTGCTCTGCCCCACCATGACACAGATGCCTCACACCCAGCAGTGGGCAGGGGCCAGTGCTGGCAGCGTGATGGCTACCAGAGCATCGCCACTGCCATGTGTGGTGGCTGGGATCCCTGGGGACAGGTGGCAGCTCCTGGTCTCCCCGAGTTCTGAGCAGAGATCAGGAGCAGGGTTGGCTTGGAAGAGGCTGCTCTGCTCTCCTGACCACCTCTGGAGTAACTGAGATTTGGCAATGGAGGGAGATCGTTCACGTTCTGGTGCCAGAGCAGGATGCGGTGCCATGGTTAGCCCCCTCGGCTCCCCAGGGAGCCGTTCTTCCTGCCCTCTGCAACTTTATGGGGTTTGGAGGGAGCCACGGCTTCCCCCATGTGCATGGACCCGTGCCTTTGGTACAGGGAGGAGGCGTCTGTCCCCAGAGCCCATGGCAGTGCCCCGGTCTGGGGGGACCCCCTCCCTCCTGCCCTGGCACCCACCAGCAGACGGATGGCTCAACCTGGCCCTGGTGCCTCCTGTGCCCACACAGGACCCTCTGCTGGGGTTGCTTCCCACAGGGGTAAGATTCTTGTGGTCTGCTAGCCATGCTCATGGTCTGCTAGCCACAGGCAGGGCTGAGCTGTCCTGGCCCCTGCCAGCCACAGGGTCTCTGCCAAGGGCAGAGCTGTGACCCCCGCAGCCACCTCCCACCCATCCAGCCCCACGGCTCTGCCCTGGGCTCCCCACCTCCAGCTCGCCTTGCTGTGCATCCTGGCTGAGGGTAGCGGCTCCCACGGAGCCAGGGATCACCAGGGATCACCCCGGCACCACAGCAGTGTTTGCTTTGTGTTGGGCTCTCCCAGGCAGCCGAGGAGCTGAAGGCGGTTGCTCCCCGTGGGCAGCTGTTACCAGCTCACCCAGCCCTGCCGCAGCATCGCTGCCAACAGCTGTGTCCGACGGGCCAGCCCCCCCGCAGCCCCCTGCGTCCTGCAGCCGAGTGCTCCGGGCTGCACGGGGAGCGCTGTGCGTACTGGTGCTGTACCCAGCCTGTGCTGGGAGGGATGTGTTGAGATGGGGAGAGGGACAGCGCTGGGAAACCCTCCCCATGCAGCTGATCCAGCTCTGAGGAGGGAGCACGAGCTCCCTCCAGCCTGGGCTGCCTGAAACCAGCTGGGCTGCACCCGTGCAATGGGCTGGAGGAGGCTGGGCTGCCTCGTCTGGCGTGGCTGGGGAGCTGGGAGGCCTCCTCGGCTCCCCATGTGCTGGCCTGGCACTGGTGGGCTCTGCTCAGCCTGCCAGGGGGGTGAGCAGCTCAGGAGGGATGCCTGGCCCTCAGGCTGCTGCTGGTCCCCGGCTCCAGGGGCACGGTGGGGTCCCAGCATCACCCCAGGCTGGATGCCAGAGTCTGTGCCCAGCCCCAGGGACCCGCAGCAGCCCCACGGCTGCCCCGGGGCTCCCTGCTGACCGAACCACACCAGTGTCTACTGTTGGTGCCAGGTCACACAGCCCCATCTCTGCCAAGACTCTCAGCACCGGGGGAGAGGACACGGTGTGGGAGGTCCTCAGGGACCAACCCCCCTGCCAGGTCTGACTGCCATCTGGGCCCATACACTCGCCTCTGGCAACGTTGACACAGCCGGGTGCCTGAGCCACCACCAAAAGCGGAGCAGCCCAGCCCCAGCCCTGGCCTCCCCACATACTTGCTGCCATACGTACTGCTCAGCCAGGATGGAACTAATGCGGAAAACATGGCCCATGCGCCGCAGCCAGCACAACGTGGGCTGGGAGCAACAGCAGCATTGCCCTGCCCTCTGCCAGCCGTGCCGCCCGCCCTGGGGTCTGCCACTCGCCACCACCTCTGGGGTGCTGTGCTGGGTGGCCCAGGGGACCAGCCGTGCACGGGAGGCGGTGGAGCTGGCGCCGCTGGCTATCGAATCCCCAGCTGTTGAGTTTTGGATGCCACGGCCGCATGGCTCAGGTGCAGAAGTACTCTTCTGGCCGACAAGCAGGCTGGCCTCGGCTCCTGGGGTTTCCATCCCTCTTGGCACCGATCATGGGATGTGTTCCCTTCTCCAGGCCCTCCCCCTCCCCAGGAGCCAGCTCCTGTGTTAGTGTGTTGGAGGTGGGGGATGGGCCCCTCCTGCCCCACATCCTGCCCCGCGGCTGGGAGCGCTGGGCTCGGCTTGGCCAGCATTGCTGCTTCCAAATGAGCTGCGCTGGCTGGAGAGTGCCGTGTTTGTGCTGGCAGGGAGACGTGCGTGCTGGAGCCAGGGGGAGGATGAGCTTGGCACCGTGTGCCTTCTCCCGCCCTGGCTGTGGGTCTCTCCGGAGAGCAGGCATCCCTCTGGGTCTGGTGGCCAGTACTGGAAGAGGCTGCTCCCGGTGGGGTGTCTCTGGTGGGAGAGTGGGAGGTACGGCACCTCTACAGACCCTCGCCAGCCCGCCGTGGTGGCAGAGCCTCGCTGGCAGGCACAGTGTAGTTGTGACCCGGTGGTGCGCAGTGTTCACACCAAGGGGGATGCAGCTCACGGGACACAGCTCCTCCGGCACCGCGTCAGCATGGACGTGCCAACCCGGGGGGCTGTGGACATGTGGGCACCCTCCTGTGCCCACCCCATCCCTCCTGCCCCCACGCCAAGTCCAGCTGCCCTGCACGGAGGTGCCGGAAGCGCCACGCTGCGTTTAGCTCTGGCAGAGTCCTCTGCTTTTCCATGCCAGCTCTGAAATCGTTAGCAGTCTTTTATTGGTGCTTTGCAAACAAGAGCGAGGGGGCTGCGAGCACTGCCTGCGCCGTGGGGTGAGTGCTGGCTGCCGGCTCCCACTGGGATGCTGGGAACCACAGGACCCATCTGGGGGCCACGTGGGAACCGGCAAGGAGCTGCCACCAGCCCCATGGTGACTCTTTCCCTCCCATCCTGGGCAGAGCGGCACCAGGGCCTGTGGGGAGACCAGCCTGGAGATGGTGGGCAGGTCGAGGCGCTGATGTGGGCTGGGGGCGTCCCAGCCCCGGGGGGAGCCCAGGGCAGAGGTGGAGCAGGACTGCAGGGGCTCAGGGCAGTGTGGGGAGCGCAGCTGGGCTCAGTTTGCCATGTGTTTTGGTAGCATCCGGACACACAGCTCCTGCAGCCGGGATTCAGCACGGATTGAGAGCCTGGGGATGCAGCCAGGGAAGTAAGTCCCTCTGTCACTATGGCCACGGCCAAGCCTCTTCCCGTGCCTGCCAGCACGGAACAGCTTCCTCGCAGCACAATGGCCCCCGAGCCCCCTCACAGGGTGTGGGGAGAGCCCTGAGGGGCCAGGGAGCTGTCCTGTGCCCCTTCACGCTCACGTTACTTGCTGTCACCCTCCGCTCCTCGCCGGGAGCCAGGCCAGCCGCTCCACAATGCAACCACACCAGCACAGGATTGGGGCTGAGGACTGTCACCGCTTGCAGGCTGTCCCCACTGCACTGTCACCGTGGGCATCTCTCAGCGGAGTTGGGAGCCAGCACTTGGCTCCGTGTGCTTGGCCCCAGGGTGGTTCACAGCCACTGCCGGTGAAATGTGCATCCCACGTGGCATGCCTGGCATGGCTGGTGGCAATGCTGACAGCTGTGTCTCCTGTGCCTTGCAGAGTGTCCTGGGACACAAGAACAACAAGGACTCCCGGCTGCTCTGGATGGGCTCCAGCAATTGCCTCATCTCCATCGGGTTCAGCCAGGTACAGTCCTCACCCGGAAGGTGGCCCTGGCACCACCGGGATGTCCCAGCCCCACTCCCTGTGGCAGCTGTGCCAGGACCCAAGGTGCTTTTTGGATGGCCTGTCCCCCATGAAAGCAGGCGGTCCCCTCCACAAGTGACCTGGCCCTTGCTGGGGATGGAGGGAGGCTGGCTGGTGAAGGAGGTGGTGCTGCAGGGCTGGCCGGGCAGCCCTGGTGCCACCAACGTTGTGTCTGTGCCCCTGCAGATGCGGGAGCGGGAGGTGAAGCTGTGGGACACACGGCGGTTCGGCGAGGCGATGCTCACCATGGCACTGGACACCTCACCCGGGTAGGGATGGGGACTCACCACAAGGCAGGAGGACGGGCAGTGGGGACACAGGGTGGTGCAGCAGGGACGCCGTGGTCAGACACCCACGTGGAGCACAGTGGCAGAGCAGGAGGCGGCAGAGAGCTCCTGGCACCGGCACTGCTCAGCCACAGAGCTGGGGACAAGGCTGGGGATGGCATGGTCACATCCCCGGCACTATTTGGGTGCCATGGGGTGGTGGCAGTGCTGGGGATGGTGCGGAGGTGTCCCCAGCAGCACTGAGGTGGGACGGGTGCTCTGTGGCACTGTGACGGGTGCTGGCACTGCTGGGGACAGCACAGCAGTGTCTGAGGTGGCTGTAAGCTGGGAGGGTGCGTGCACTGGGGTAGCACAAGACGCTATGTGTGAGCCAATCCCTTCGGCTCTGCCCATGTGCTGGAGCAGCTCAGCCCCAACCACCCGCTCCTGGTGGCGCCGCGGTGATTTGTGCCATGGTGCTGTGGCGGCTGCCCAGCCAGCCGCGGCCAGGCCGGCGGCAGAGCCAGGCTCACCGGGCCTCCCTTGGGGAAGTGGAAGAGGAGCTTCTGCAGCTGTAAAGGGTCAGCGCCCCTTGGTAAGGCGCGATGGAGCTGTCTCCCATCTGCAGGGCACGGCAGAGGTGGGGAACGCTCTGGTCAGACCCAGCCTGGCCTCTCCCATGCTGCCCCGCGAGCTGGCTTAGTGTTGCGGTGCGGACAAGGCAACAGGACAGGGAGGAGGAGGCAGTGCCTTCATCCCACCAGGGTGATGGGGGTTTGGGGCAAGGCCCTTGCCGGGCTGTGCTGGAAGCTGCCGGCTCTCCCCAGAGCTGCTGGCAAAGCACAGGGACACCGGGAGCCTCGCTGCACGCCGGGCAGGCTCTGTGGTGGGCCAGCATGCTGGAGCAGGCTGGGTGGTCGGCAGCCGCTGGGTGCCGATACGAGGCCTCTGGCAAGGAGCTGAGTGAGCCGTGACAGCGGGGCCAGCCCTTGGCCACCGTGCCGGCTGCCCCCGTGCCACCGTGTCAGCTCTGAGCCGGCAGCCGGGGCTGACAGGAGGGGAGAGCATCGGCTGCGGGGATGGTGGGGAGGTGCTGGCACGGTGGCCGGGGGAGCAGCCCCAGGTGGGAGCAGGCAGGGAAGCTGCCGCAGCATCCCTCACCCTCTTGTGAACTCCCGGGGTGAGCAGCCCGCGGCTCTCCTGCTCGCCAGCCCTGCCGGCACAAAGGGCAAAGGGAGCCGCCGGGTGGCCATGTCCAGCCTCAGCGACCAGCCATCATTAGAGTCCAGAGTGAACACTCCCAAAGGAGGCCAGGGCACACAGCATGCTGCAAGGGGACACTTTGGGGGTCCCTTATTGCTGCCAGAGGAGAATCCAGTGGGAATTACCCCAAATCCTGCTGCTTCATGCACCCTGCGTGCATGGGCCTCCCCGCCGGCGCTGGGCCGGGGCGAGCCAGCCCGGCTAAATTGGATGCAGACGCCAGGCTGTGCTCAGCCCCCTCTGCGCAGGCTGGAGTTATTTTGGCTGCTGGGTTTATCGGCCGCCAGGAATGCGGCTGGCGGGCGCTGCCTGCACGTCACGCTGGGCCTCTGCCGGCTTGCGGCTGCGTGGCGATACGGAGAGGGGCTGGGGGCAGGGGGGTGAGCGGGAACCCCCCTGTGCCGGGGAGCCGCCAAGGAGCAGGAGGTGCTTTTTTTAGGCCAGGAATGGCTGCGCTTCCAGCCCCAACCACTCCCCACCATAAATCTCACAAAGATGACAAATGGTGGAGGGGGATTTGGGCTGGCTCCCAGCAGCGGTGCCGAGTGGGGGCTGTGCTCTCCCTGCGGCAAAGCCGTCCTGACCGGGGGCCAGCGGGGTGCGGTGCTCGGGAGCCCCGGTGCTGTGGCTAGGGCAGGGGCGCAGTGTTGGGGGGGACCAGGTCCCCCCAGAGGCAGTGCCCGAACTGAGCTGCTGGTGCAGGGGGGTTGCTGGGTGCTGCTGCTGCAGGAACAGCAGTCTGGCACCCCAGGGATGGTGGAGCAGCTGGGGGTGCTCGTCGTGGATCTCCGGTGTGGCGGTGGGAGCCCAGCATGGGGCATGGGGGACTGTGCAGCAGTGCAGCGGTGCGGTGCAGGCCATGCTGCGAACCGCGCGTGGGGAGCTGGGCACAGCGGCAGCAGCTCATTGAGGCTCTTTGAGGAAGCAATCAGTGGGCGGGCAGGAAACTCATACCATTCATTACTGACACCCGGCCGGCAGGAAGGGGACCCCCGTCCCCACCGTGTCCGCACCGCATCCCCACCACGCCCTGCCACGGGGGCCCATGCCCACCAAGATGGCCATGTGTCCCAGGCACCATGTGGCACCCCGGAGTGGGGCCGTGGCATGCCCCAAGGTGGGGGACACCCCCAGCGTGCACCATATCCCATGGGGTGGCTGCACCCCGGCCCAGCATCCATGGAGGGAGAGGACAGGGATGTGCCATTCACCCCCACATCAGAAAGTGCATTTTGGGGGTCCCCCATCCCAAATCCTGAGCAGGCAAGATCTTTGCGACCACATAAACCTGATTTTCAAAGCACCCCGGTTGTGCCGGGGCTGTGCTCAGGAGCTGATCCCCGGCCAGTGCCCAAACCCCTGAGGGAGCGGGTGGCAGGAGGCGCAGGTGTCCCCAGCCTCTCTGTGCCATGGTCCTCAGCATGCCGCCTTCGGGTACCTGCCGTTCCCTTCAATCCAGGTTTTGTCTTCCTCCCTGGCCCCCTTTAATTAGATCAAGGAGCAGCAGGGCAGGAGCCAGGAAGGGGCCTCAATAGGTTATTGTTGCCCTAAATTGCAACCAGCACCGGCGGGGTTGGGTTACTGGCTCCAACTCGGGGTCAGCGACCAGACCCCACTGCCGTGCGCCCGGCAGCCAGCGCCGCGCTGCCCAGGGATGGGGCCGTCACCATGCCAGGGCTGGTGAGAACAGCAGCTCCCTTGTGTCACCATGTCTTTTGGTGTCCCAAAAATGTCCCCATGGAGGCTGGGGGTGCACACTCACCGAGCAGGGGGGCGGGCAGCCTCCTGCCCATGCCACGGCTGGCTCAAGGCTGAGGGTGGGTTGGCAGGGCTGAGGGCACTGTGTCTGCAGATGTCCTGGGGAGCCATGTCCCTGTGGCATGTGCCAGCGCAGGGCAGGTCTCCACAGGGCAGGACAGTGGTGGGGATGGCCAGGTGCCCTCCGCCCTTCACGGTGCAAAGTCCACCAGAGCTGGGAGGTGCTGAAGCCAGGACCTGCCGGCAGCGGGCAGCCAGCACGCCAGGATGTTTGTGGAGGAATTTGGGGCTGTTTGGCTCCCCCAGCGCTGGAGCAGGGCCTGGAGGGGCCTGGGTGGTTCCCCAGGGATGCTGCCCAGGGATGCTCAGCTGCCCGCTGGCCACTGCCCCTGCCCCAGCCAAGCCCTGTGGCTGAGATGGCTCGTGGGGGCTGGGCTTCAGCCCCAGCTCTCAAGGGCACCAAGGCACAGGACCCCACCAAGGCACGTGTCCCCGCTGTCATCCTGCCACCTCTTCTCAGTCACCACCTGTAATGGGGCCTTGATGGCCAGTCCTGCTCCCATCCCGCCTGGCCCCGATGCCAGTGCACTGCTTCTTCCTGGGACTTAGCAGCCCTTTTGGGTCATGCTGGGTGTTTTGGGGGTCTCTGGCAACACCCACCCTAGTGGTCAGGTCTCCATGGCAGAGCCCTGAGCAGCACTGGCCCATGCCCATCCCCCTGCAGACCCCTGCCCTCACCCCCTCCTCCCACAGGTGTCCAGGCCGGTGGCTGCTTGCCATAAGCGGGGCAGGGCCTTTTCCTGCTGCTCCCACTTGGCTGCCAACCTCAGACACGAGGAGGGGGAGAGACCACCCCATCAGGTGCCACCCCCACAGTGGGACCCATCCCCGTGGGGTGAGATGCTCATGGGCAGCCGTACGAAGGAGTTAACGCCAGGGTGGCCACCCAGCCCCGCCGCCTGCCCCGGTAATTACGCCGTGTAAAAATAGCTCTGTGCACACACGGGGTGCTGGGGTGGGAAGGCAGCGAGCGGCTGCAGCGCCGAAATCGCTCCCAGATGGGCCACGGCCTTGGCCCACCAGCAGCTCTGCAGCCAGCCGGCGCTCCCGGCCCCAGCCTCCCAGCTTTCCAGGAAGCCGGCGGGATTTCTGCCTCTCCACAAGCTCTTCCTGGCAGCCGAGATGCTTCGCGGCAGCGTGTGGGGCTGCGGGACGGGCACACGCCTGCCTTGCCCCAGGGGAGCGGGGATGGGGACCCTCGGCATCCTGCACCGAGGCAGCGCGTCCCCCTGGGGCTCTGCTCTGGCTGTGGGGGCCTGGGGGACCCCGGGGACCAGGCGTTGGTTTCCATGGTGGGGCTGGGGGTGTTTCTCTGAAGGCCAGAGACCTCCAGGCTTGCAGCCGTCGTGGTGCAGGCAAGATGGTGCCCGTGCTGGGCAGGGCTGGGCCAGTGCTGGGGCAGCAGGACTTGCCCTGGTGAAGCCGGTGGCTCCTTGTTGCAGCTTCCCACCGAGACCCCCCATCCTGCCAGCGGCTTCTGGCCGGGGCTCTCGGTTACCAGCCCCGCCAGGCTGCATAGTGAGAGGGTTATTTTTTTGAGTTCATTTCAGGGGGTTTTGCAATCCTTCCCCAGCGCTGATTCAGCGGGGAGGAATTGGCAGCGCCGCATGATGTGCCGCTCGGAGCAGCTCCTGGTGCGCGCCGGGGCTGGCCGTGGCCACAGGGACTTTTGCGCTTGGGTTTGGGAAGTGTGGGGGCTGGAAGGGCACTTTTTGGCCACGGCCAAGCTCCTGCAGAGCCACCTGGGTGCAGCTGTGGGTGTCAAGCCCCAAAGGATGCCAAGCACTGGCCACAGCATCCCCAAACCCCTCCGTGCCAAGGCTGAGCCCCGCTGCCCCTTTGTGCTGCTGCAGCCCCCTCCCCATGTGGCTGCAGTTGGCAGCAGCCCAGCCCCAGCCTGGCCCCCTCCCCACATCTCCCGGCTGGCACCTGGCCCTGCCGTGCCACCACGAGAACCCTGGCACAGGGCTCCCCGGCTGCGCTGCACCTGCCAAAGCCGAGCCCCTGCTTTGCTCCTGCCGTGCCGGGGCAGCCAGTGTGGCATCTCTAACGCAGATGTGGTCACTTTGGAGCTGCTGGAAGTCCCCCAGGAGCGACGTGATGTGCTGAGGGGTCGTGGGGGCCCTGGGCACCCACCTGGCGCGTGGGGGGCTCCCTGCAAACCTCCAGTTTGCAAGTGGGGAAAACACCTTTGCTAACAAAGGGAAGGGCACATCATGAAGCCAAGCAGCAGGAGGGAAAGCGAGGGGCCAGGAGGGGGCTTAAGTGCCCTTGCAAGGTCCCTGCTGCCCAGTGCCGGCGGCGAGGGGACACGCAAGGACTGACCCCATGCCCAGCCAGGCTTGGGGGCTACAGCAGCCGCCGGCCAGAGGCACCCAGCACGAGGCCGCAGCTCCGCCGGGGACTTTTCTTCTCTCCTCCTCGCGGGGCTGGAAAATATACAAAGCTCGCAGTGAAAATATTTACACAGCAGCAATTTTTAGAGGAATTTGGGATGTTAATTTGAAAAATCTGTGGGGAGAGGACCACAATGGGCCCTTTGAGTGGGCAAGCGTGGCCATCGCACCGACCCGCCCGCGCCGGCAAGGGGCCCCTCCTGCCACTGCGCCGGCCCTAATGGGAGCCAGCCCTGCCGGAAGCCCACCTGGGAGCCGGGGGGCTGCGCCAGACGGCCCCCACTGCCGCCCCATGCCCCTAATTGCATCCAGAGCCGCTCGCTCCCGCCAGCAGCCCCGGGCGAGCGGGACCCGGGCGCTGGTGGGGTCAGGGCCGTACCCTGCGGCCGAGCGGTGCCTCCCGCCGGGCTGCCAGGGCCGGCGTGGCCAGCACGGCATGGCGGTGACCCTCGGCTCTGCTGGCGGCAGCCGCCGCGCTTCAGCCCGCTTTTGCTCATTCTCTCCAAATCAAACATACCTCAGCGGGCAGGGCCCCAACCTGGAAAATTCCAGCCCAAAAGATAAAGGATTGGAAAACGATTAAAACCAGAGGGTTGGAGCAGAAACTACTTGGCAGCAGGAATCTGCCGAGCGCCGGCTCCCAGCCCTCCCCGCCGGGGCCAGCGCATGAAATCGGCTGTTCCTGGGGCTGGGTGGTGGGGGGCTCAGTGCGGGGGCCCCAAGCCTTGGCTCTGGCTGCAGCGCCCCCCCCCCCCCCCAATCTGGGGGGAAGCAAGCTGGCTGACACTTACCACGGGCCCTTCAGGGGTCCCAGTGCCACCGGGGGTGACATTCGGAGGTTACGGAGGTTGGGCTGGGCTGTTTGTCCCGCAGCTGGCCCCGGAGCCATCTGGCAGGCAGGGAGGGATGAAGTAAGGCTGGATGATGTGCAGGGCAGGGGCTGATTGGAAACCCGTGGCCTGTTTTGGGAACACCTCCTCAGCGCCCGCGGTGGGGGACAGCGCTGTGGGGGTGATGCCTCCCCTGCGCCGCTGCCCAGAGTCAGGAAAACTCCCCCCTCCATCGCCCTGACTCATCCCGGCGCTCGCCAACAACAACGGGAGGACACGGCTGGCCTTCCCGCTCCTCCACAGGGAACAGGCCGAGCTGCCCGCACCCCGGGGTGAGATGGGCAGTGCCTGCAAAAGCGCTCAAGGCTGTGCAGAGGTTTTCATTGTTGTTATTTTTTTGGGGTTGTTTTTTTTTTTTTTTTTTTTTTTTTTGTTACAAAAAGACACCCTTCTGGTCTGCCTTACAAAAGAGATGTACACAAACCTGTACTAGGAAAAAAAAACAAAAATGTTTTCCCAGAAGAAATGGGAAATAACCGTGTATAAATATTCTCTTCGAGTTCTTAAAGCTTCAATTCCCGGTTTGCCTGCTTGGCGCTTCCTTCGGCCCAGGGGTCCCGAGGGTCCCAGAACCTCGGCCGGGCCTTATTCCTCACATCAGCTTCCAGGGAGTCGAGAGTCACGGGCCATGCTCTGCTAAAGGACCCTTGTTACCAGCACGTGGACATCCCTTAGCCGAGTCACTGGCAGCTTTCTTTTTAGCAGTGGCTAAAAAAAGCCCACCCAAACCCCAAATTAAAAACCCAACCCCTCTCTCTCACTACCCACGTTCTACGCAGAGTCACAGAAATCAAGGCACTGAACGGTAAAATTAGTGTCTCCTCCCGAAGCGTGGCAGTCTCTCAGAAATTGCACGTTATGGGTTTGGGGTTTTTCTGCCTTAATTCAGTTAACTCCTCACCTTCCTCGCCCCAGCGCTGCCGTTGGAGCTTGACCCTTGTCTTAACCCTTGTCTGTCTGGGGCTCCCCTTGCCCCGCAGCCCTGTCATGCCTGGCTCAGAAATAGGAGGGTTTGAGCCCCGGGGTGTTGTTGTTGCTGGGGTAGTGCGACTGCATGAGTGGGACCTCGCACTCGGAGCCACCAGAAAGCATTGCTGCCTCTGGCACCTTGTGGCCGTGGCTGTTCAAATCCCCATTTTCCAGGCAGGCTTTTACCCCTTCCAGCTCCAGTGGGCTGGCATCCACGCCAGTGCCAGTGTGCGCCTTCGCCCGGCGGTGCCGGCGGTAGTACATGCCAACGGTCACCACCACCACCAGCAGCAGCACAGCGGCCAGTGCGGGGACAATCATCAGGGTGAGGTTGCTGTCCTTGCTCTGGGTGACGGGGGAGTGCTGCTGGTGGCTCACTGGCAAGGTCTGCACCTCGGCGCAGTGCTCCTCCTTGGAGACCTTCTCCCCCAGGGGCCCGATGCAGATGCGGTAGGTGCAGTTGGGCTTCAGCGCCCGCACTGTGTACTCAGAGAGCGAAGCCGGCAAACGCAGCATCACCGGCCGCTTGTCCAGCCCGGAGAGGTTTCGGTAGCTCAAGCGGATGCCCTTCAGCTGCGCTTTGGACTGGACGTAGTTCTGCAGGTCGACTTTAAGGGAGGTGCTGCTGACCTGCGCGATGCTGATCCGCCGGCTGGGTGGCGGGGCCGGCGTGTTTGGGGCTGGCGTCGTCCCCCTCACCTCCACCTCGCAGTACACCCCGGCGAAGCCCACCGGGCACAGGCACTGCAGGTAGTTTAGGGCACCCAGGTGGCAGGTGCCGCCGTTCAGACACGTGCGAGGGGGACAGATGGGCGGCAGGGGGCTGGTGGGGGCCAGGGTGCCGCTGAAGGGCACCGGCGTGGAGCTGCCCTGGGGAGCCCTGGCCCCCGGGGTGGGAGCGGCAGTGCTGGGCTGCGGTGCCAGGCGGCTGCTGGTGGGGAGCGGCACAGGTGGCGGCAGCGTGGTGGTGCGTGGCGTGGTGGGGGGGGTGGTGGTGGTGGGGCAGCCAAAGTCAGCGTACTGCAGGTGGTGGAGGAGCTTGCCAGAGTTTTTTGGGGGGAAGTGGCAGCGTGTCTCCTCAGGCCGCCGGAGGACCACGCTGCTGGCATTGACCCACTGCACCAGCCAGCTCATCTGGCAGATGCAGTTGAAGGGGTTGCCGGCGGCTGTCACGGTCCGCAGCCTGGGGAAGAATCTGGAGAAATCCCGAGGGATGGTGTTGATGTTGAGGTTGCTGATGTCCAGCTCCTGGAGGTTGTGAAGGTTGTGGAAGTCCTCTGCTGGCAGCTGGGAGATGCGGGCATTGCCAGCCAGGCTGAGCTTGGTGAGGCTCCCCAGCCGCCGCAGCACCGCCGGGACACGCTCCAGCAGGTTGTCGGAGACATCCAGCTCGTGGAGGTTGTTCTGGGCCTGGAAGAGCTCCTCGTTTAAGCTCGTCAGGCCCAGACCTGCAATCTTCAGGGACTCAATGTTGACAGCATGGAAGGCCCCTGGTGCAATAGTGGGGATCTTGTTCCAGCTGATGTCCAGCAGCAGGAGGTTGGGCAGGTCGAGGGGTGGCACGGCCCAGAGCTGGTTGTTCTGCAGCTTCAGCTCCAGCAGGTTCTCCAGTGTGTCAAAGGCAGCAGCATGGATGTGCTGGATCCTGTTCTTCTGCAGGTAGAGCCGCTCCAGCAGCCGCAGCCCATGGAAGGTCTCGTTAGTGATCTCCTGCAGCTGGTTGGAGGACAGGTCCAAGTTGACAAGCTCCGTCAGGGGCTGGAAGATGTTTTTCTGGATGCTGGTGATCTTGTTTTGTGAGAGGTCCAAGAGCTGGAGGGTGGGCAGGCCCGCAAAGCTGTCCTCACTGAGCATCGTGATGCCATTCTCAAAGACATAGAGGGAGAGGGTGTTGGGGGGCAGCCCCTGGGGCACGGTCTGGCCCCGTCTGGCCGCGCACAGGATGGTCTTGGGGTCTTGGCACTGGCAGCCTGCGGGACATGCCCCAGCCAGCTCCCTGGGGGCCAAGAGAAGCAGCGTGCAAAGGATCAGCTGGTTCATGGTGTCAGCTCTGCGGAAGAGAGAAACCCAGCCAGGGTCAGGGGCAGGGCCCAGCAGGGGGGAGCTCTGGGCGGGCAGGGCTGTGGGGTGCCTCAGACCCCCAGCTGCTACCGCTGCACCCCTGCTGGGGGGAGAGCCATCTCCCCGTGCCCTGCCTGGGACCCTCCAGCCCCGGGGGGACTGCCCAGGGAGTGGGAGAGTCCCCACCACATTCCTGCCTCCTCTGCGCTGCCACAGCCTGCAACAGAGCTGGTGACAGGGAAGCCCCACGCCGGCTGCCCACCCCAGCTCCACGCTCTCTCCCTCCCTGGACCCCCAAGATATAGGGACGTGATACCTTTGCGCACCCCAGGCTCTGCCACCAGACGTGTCCCGCCAGCTTTGGCCAGGTCTCTCGGGGCTACCTGCGGTGGGGCACCGAGACCCCCAGTACCTCCCGGCGGCTCTCGGCAGGGTGCAAGTCAAACACAGGGATGCAGAGGGAGCGTGGCTCTGCCTAGGAGCCCGGGGAGGGGGTGGGAGCCTGGCCGGCCTTCCCGAGCTCCCAGCTCGGCTTAACCCTTTGCTGGTGCCGCCGTCCCGGCACAGCGTCTGCTCCTGCCCGGATCGGATCGCCGGCAGCAGCGATCCCGCTCGGGGATGGGGGCACACGGCGTGGTCCCCACCATGGGGTGCCCGAGCACAGGCTGCAGGACCAAAGGAGCTGGGTGCTCCCTGCCCCATGGGTCGCCCCTGTGCCCCGCAGTGTCCCACAGAGTCCAGGGGGCTCGTACTCACCCCTGAGCTGGCTCCTGTCCCCTGAGATCCGTGGGTCACCTTGCTGTTCCCTGCCAATGCTGGCACCCTGGGGACTTTGCACAGCACGCTGGGCTGCGTCCTTGTCCCTTGGGGACAGTGGGGATGGAAGGGGGGATGCTCTTGGGGTGAGCAAGGCTCACCAGGGTGACCCCCGCCGCCATCACAGCTGGCTGTGCCCCACAGGGCTGGCTCCTCTCTCAACCCCTTCAGCCCTTTTAATGACACTCCTAATTAGCACAGGCTGGGCCGAGGACCAGCCATCTCCTGCCACCCCATCTCAGGGGATGTGGGGGTGGCGGAGCTGGGTCCCCAGGCAGGGAAGAGGCAAACCCCACCAGGCTGCCCGAGGTGGGGGTGCTGCCGGCATCCCGCTCCGCTAGCCCCTTCCCCAGCCCCAGCCCCGCCACCTCCTCCCCGGCTCAGGGCTGGTTCGTGGCTGCAGGCAAACACCCTCCCTGCGGCTCACAGGGGCCTCCACCGTGTGCGAGGGGCTGCTGGGTCGCACGTGCTGCCTGCCCTGGCCACCCCTCCGCTGTGGGGGGCCCTGTCCCGGTCACACCGGCGGTGACAGGACACCAAGTCCTGCACCAGGAGGGTCTGGACCCGTTCTGTGCCCCAGGCCAGCAGAGCCCCCCGTGCCTCGGGGGCACCGGTGCCCACCCACAGCCCGATGGGGTTAACGCAGCGGCAGGTTCTGACCTTGCCTCTTCCCCGGGCAGCCCCCCCAGGGTGGGGTGCACCCGAGGGTGGGGTGCGCCCTTGCTGCTGGGCAGGGTCACCACAACTGACTGAGTCACTTGGCCCGCATGGCCCTGCCCTGCCGTGACCTGTGCCGTCAGCCCCCCACCCCCCCAGTGCTGAGGAGCTGCGCTGTATCCAGGGGGTCACCGCCACCCAGTCCCCTCCCTGGCACCCCCAGCTCAGCCCCCAACCACCGCTAGGTCCTGCTGCACCCCCACATCATGGCCAGGCTGTCGGTGCCCGGGATGAGGACAGAGTAGAGCCAAGAAAGCATCATGGAGAGCTCACGGAGCACTTTGTGGGGCTCAGGGGGCTGGGGGCAGCCCTGGCACCCCCCGCCACCCCGCCAGCGCTCCAGGTGGCTCCGGCAGCCAGAGGATGCTGGCTGGCAGGCAAAGGCTGCCAGGGCGCAGGGTGCCGGTGTACCAGCAGTGCCAGGCCACCCGGGTGAGCAGTGCCGGAGCGTGGCCAGGCCTGCGGGAGGCTGGCGAGGCCAGGGCTGGTTTTGCAATGCCAGGGTCGGGTTTCGCTGACGTGTCCCGTGCTGCAACCAGCTGCTGACTCCAAGTCTCTCCAGTCCCTTTAATTATACTGGCATTTCCTCCCCGCCTGCCAGGCTCCCCGCTTTGGGCAGGTTCGGCCGGCCCAGCCATGGCCGTGCATCCCCGCCTCGCCACGAGCGCCGGGCAGGCTGGCACGGTTGCTCCACCCGCACGCCTCCGCCACCTCTCCCTCGGCATCACCCCGCTCCGCCGGCACACGCCAGCATCCCGCCCGCGCACCGCCTCCCTGCTGACACCGTTGTAAGGGTTAACCCAGCCCCAGCTCGCTGGGGTGCTCACCCCTCTGAAACAGGGGGGACAGGGGAACAGCTTCCCCGCATCCAGGGGGGGTCCCCGAGGGTGGAGAGGGGCCCCCAGTTCTGCTGGAGGTGTTGGGACCGCCCTGCCAGCGGCCTGCTGCTGCCTTGGCTGGGCTCCCCCGCACCTGCACCGCAGATATTTGCCGAATTATTCATATTTTCCGGCTGCGGGGAGGATCTGGGCTCAGATTCCCCCAGTCCCAGCTCAGCCTTTCCCTGCCAGCCTGCTGGGGTGGGAGTGTTGTGTGTCCCCCCCCTCCCTGCCTGCAGCCCCCTGGCCAGGCTGTACCACTGCCTGCCCAGGGTGAGGGACTCTGCCAGGGACACCCCACTTCACACCTGCCACACGTTTTATGGACGAGGCCAATGCTGTCCCTATGCCACAGGGTGACACCTGTGCAGGACGGGCCAGAGGAGCCCTCCCAGGGGTCCCTGCCTTTCCGCGCTGCTCAGGGACATGGCTGCTCCCCCCAGGGAACGCAGCACAGCCAGGATGTCCCTTCCCGCACCGGCAAGCAAGGCTCTGCAGCCGAACAAAGCCACCGTTGTTGCCGGCAGGCCGGTAGGCTGCCTCCTCAGCCGGCGGGCACCAGTGCGGGCAGGACAGGGGCCCTGCACGAAGCTGGACCCTGCGTGTGTTCCTGTCACCACAGGGAGGGACACTGTGTCTTCACCGGGCGGGATGCAGGCACTGCTCCCCTCCCTTACGCCCCCCCCAACCAAACCCATGTCAGCACATGTCCCCAAGACCCAACCAGGGGGATGCAGGATTAAGCCCTTAATCCTCCTCCCCTTCAACCCACCCTGCACCACCGCAGCTCCCACCTCCTCCTGGGCTCCCCTCCCTATTTAATTAAAGTTTCCGCAGCAGCCCCGGAGGAATGCAGGCCTGGTTATTGCATTCCCCAGGGCACTCGCCAGCCCCTCTGGAACACTCCTGCCCCTTTGACCCGGCCGCGCTCCCCGGCTCAGGTGCCGGCAAGGAGGAAAAACCAGCAGAGCTGCTTTACTGGCAGCCAAACCGCCTCCGGAGGAGCCCGAACCCCAGCAGAGGTTGGGAGGAGGCCGGCGATGGTGCCACGCGTGGCCCCGGCAGCACAGGCAGATTCCTACGGCGTGACTGAGGCGGTCGCGGCTGTCCCCGAGCGTTTCCTCCTGCCGCGTCCCACCGGCAGAGCCAGCCGGGCAAGCAGCGCTTGCGTCAGGGCCACCCGGGCAGGCCAGCCGGCCTTGGCGTGGCACAGGGAAAAACAGTCATTATTGTCATCCTTGACGGCGGCACTGCCCAGCACCGTGTGGGCAGCAGCATGGCCCCGGCTGGGTCAGGCCAGTCCAGCTGCCCCGGTCCCAGCAGGATGAGACCTGCCAGCATGGGGCACGTTGGCAAGAGCCTGTATGGGGGGGACATGACATGAGTGGGGGTTTTTGGTTGGGGAAAGGGGTCTTGGAACTGAGGCATCTCTGCTGGGATGTGCTGGCTCTTGTGACAGCTGCCGACCCAGGAGGGGAGCTGGGCATGGAAAGGGTCACTTACCCCACCGTGGCCCAAGTCACACCTAGAGAGGGTGACAGCAGCTGGCACCCCCTCAGCACATGCCAGGTGACAATGAAGCACACAGGGAGCACTGCTGGCAGCAGGAGAAGAGGTGGGGTATCCCTGCCAGCCAGCAGCCAGGCTGGCCGGTGGCCCTGCTGGCACCCGTCCCTCTGTGCCAGCTGGGGGGAAAACCCTTGCTGGCACCGCCCGGGGACTCTGCTCAGCACCACGGCAGGTCAGTGACCCGGGATGCTGGCCCTTGAGGACAGGCAGGGTGAAGGCAGCCAAACCCCACCCCAGCCGAGCCCTCTGCCGATGAGGGTGGTGGACACGGCTGCCAGCAGCTCCCACCTCTGCCTGACCCCACAGGGCGAGCCCTGCCGCCACGTCTGCCAGGGCAGGCCAAGCACAGGATGGGTCCAGGACCACAGCGGGGTCCTGCAGCCCTCCTGCTGCCAGGGTGGGTCACAGCCACGCAGCCACAGCTGGAAGGAGCTGAGCTCCACATTACCCCCAGCCACATCCCCTCCCATTCCTGGGACAGCAGCAGCACCAGGCCAAGGTCCCCAGGCCAGACCCCAGCACATCCCATGGCATAACAGGCACAGGCAGGGGACAGGGGACCAGGGTCCCTGCCCACACCCTCACCACCCCAGCCAAGTTGCCACCAGCCTGGGCAGGGAACAGCAGGTGCCCCATGGCCCGGCCAAGGCCTGGCAGGGAGCACAGCACGACCCTCACCGAGGCCTGCAAGCAAGGCACTGGCCCCGGGTGCCCTGCCTGCAGCCAAGCCCCGGGTGCCACCTTGCCACCCGCGGGGGGCTACCAGCCCCGGTGCCCCGCTGCTCAGCCGAGGCCCTCCGGGCCCCTCAAGCCCCACCACCGCCCCGAATCCCCCCGGGGGGCCCAGCAGAGCTCACTCCCGCCCGTAGGCCGCCGCCCCCCGAGCCCCCGGCCCCGTGGGGAGGGCAGGGCACGGGCACCGGCGCCCGGTACCGCGGGACTCACCGGGCCGGGCCGGGGCGGTCAGTCCATGGCGGCAGCAGCCAGCGGCCGGGCAGACGCTCCCCTCTGCCGGCGCCGGGCGCGGGGGGCGGCTTTAAAGCGGTGGGGCGGAGCCTGAGCTCCCGCCGCCTTCCTATTGGCTGTGGGGGAGGAGGGGTGGGGCGCGGCTGCCCCGGAGGCTCCGCCCCCCCGCGCACCTGGGGCCCGACACGGGGCGGGACCCCCGGGACCCCCAGCGTCCCAGCGCCCCTGCTGCGCCTGTGGGGGCCCTGTAGGTATCTCCCTCGTATGCACAGCGCCCCTGGCACCGCCGTAACACCAGGGGCTGGGTGCCCTAGGCACCCCCTGGGACCCCCATACCCAGTGTGCGGGGGACCCCAGCCCCAGTGTGCCCCGGCATCCGCAGAACCCCTGCCACCACCTGCTGGGGGCAGGAGGGACAGCGGGGGGCCCTCGCAGGGCTGCCCCCATGGCCCGGTGATGGCAGAGCTGTGCTGCAGGACAGCAGTCCCGGTTCGGCACCATGGGGACAGCACGGGGACAGCCAGACACCCAGGGTGTCCTTGTCCCAGCCCTAGGCCCCGGCGGTAGTGGAAGTGCTGGTGACGGTGACCGCAGCTGGGCAGGGAACCCTGCCCTGGCAATCTTTGCCTACATCGTGCCAACAGTCCCAGGGCAGGACTGTGCTGCACCAGCTGGGGCTGTCCCCTGTGCCATCCTGTGGCACCACCGGGGTGTCCCTGCCATGGGGACCTGCTGGGGCAGGAGCATGGCACAACCTTGTTTTCACCGTATGGTGTAAAGGGCTGGCACGGCACGGCACGGCACAGCTCTCTCCCCTCAGCAAGGCCACAGAAATGTCAAAAGTAACAGATTGTCCCTTTGTTCTCTGCCTGCCGAGCTCCCTCCGGCCCTGCCAGGGAAGGCAGTGGCGGCTCCGTGCTCCTCGTCACCACCAGCCCCTGCAGCCACCAAGCATTCCCTGTCACAGTCCCCTCCGAGCATCCCCGCGGTCATTGTCCCTCCGCTCACTGAGCGCTCCCCCAGCCATGGTCCCCTGCAGCCACCGAGCACCCCCTGGGCCGCAGGCTGGGACAGGGTGCAGGACATGGCCATGGCGCAGGGACACGCTCCAGCTGGCACTGCCCTGACCGCAGGGCGCTCCGGGGTTGGTGGCACGGCAGGTGCCAGGTGAGGTGTGCGGCGTGCCGGGGTGTGCCATGCGCCTGCTCTGAACTGCCCGAGCCGGCCCGGCCGGCCCCAGGGCTCCCGTGCAGGTGCTGGTGGCTTCCCTGGGCAGGGCAGGCTGCCATCGCTGGGCACAGGGCACAGGGCTGGGAGCAGGATACCCTGTGGCTGGGAGCCGGATACCCCATGGCTGGGCACGGCTTGGTGGCAGACACCGTGCAGCCAGGGCTGGGAGCAGCCAGCAGTGCCGGCAGCACCATCCCACTGCCACCCTGCCACCCCGGGGTGGGACAGCGAGGGTCGCGCCGTGAGGCGCTGTAAGGCAGGGGAGCAGCCTGGCACGCTGAGGGCACCCAGGTGCTGCTGCAGGCCTGATCCTGCCTGCATGTCCCCAGGACGGAGTTCGGGGCCTGCAGCAGTGGGGGACAGTGCAAGATCCAGCCCCGTGGCTGTCAGGGTGCTGTGCTGAGGGCTGCCCCCCGCTCAGCACCCTCCATTCCCTTGCAGGGCGACCATCCCGCTGTATGATGCCGACACGGGGCTGCTGGTGCTGGCAGGGAAGGTGAGGTCCCATGGGGTACAGCGGGGTGCAGGGGGTGCGGTGGGGTGCAGACAGATGCAGAAGGGTGCAGCAAGGTGCATGTGGGTGTAGAAGGATGCAGGGGGGTGCAGTGAGGTGCAGCAGGGTGCACATGGGTGCACTGGGGTGTAGAAGGATGCAGGGGGGTGCGGAGGGCTGCCCCCCACGGCCCCACTCAAGCCCCATCCCCTCTGCCTCTTTTCCAGGGAGAAAACCTCCTGTACTGCTTCGAGGTGGCACCCGCGCAGCCGGCGCTCACCCAGGGTAAGCAGGGTACATCCTGTGCCAGGCTCCCGGAACCCCCGGGGTCTCGGCCCAGCTTGCACTGCCTGCCCTACAGCCACCCTGCCTGTGCCCCAGTGACCCAGTGCCGGACGGAGGGCAGCACGTGGGGCCTGGCCGCTGTGCCACGCCTGGCCCTGGACGTCATGGCCTGCGAGGTGCTCCGTGTCCTGCAGCTCACTGACACCGCCCTCATCCCTGTCAGCTACCTGGTGCCACGCAAGGTAAGGGGAGGCTGCAGGCGGCACCACATCACAGGTGCCTGGTGCCATCTCATGGGTGACACCTCACTGGTGCTGGGTGACAAAGGGCACCCAGGTGCTGGGGGACCCTGGTTCCCAGCCTGGGGAGAGCAGGAGAAGAGGTAAAACCTGGGTGCTGAAACCTGGGTGCTGATGGTGGGCAGTAAGGCTGGAGGGTGGGTGCTGCGGTGCTCAGGCTGAAACCTGGGTGCTGATAGTGGGTAACAGAGTCTGGGTTTGCTGGGTGCTAGATTTGGGAAGCCCAGTGCTTCATGGAAGATGCTGGGTGCTGGAGAGTGGATCCTGAAAGCTGGGTGCTGCCTCCTGGGTGCTGAGTGCCAGGTCCGGAATGCCTGGTGCTTAAAGCGGTTGAAATTTGGGTGCTGGGTAGTGGAGTCTTGAGTGCTGGAGGCAGGACTCTGGGTGACAGCTGGAGGCTGGGTGCTAGGGCTGGTGCTGGAAGTGGGGTGCTGGGTCCTGTAAGGGGTGATGTTGGGGTGTGGGTGCTGTCTCAGAGGCTGGCTGCACTCAGAGGTGTGCAAGGCAGCCCGACACCGGGCAGCATCTGACACGTACAGGCTTCGGCGCACAGCGTGCAGGGACAGGGGCTCCATGGCCGGAGGGTCTGGGGTGGCAGGGGGGGTCCAGGGGGAGCTGCAGCCCAGAGGGTGCCAGCTGGCAGCAGGATGGGGGCTGTGGGGTTTTGGGGACACCCACTTTGCCCCATCCCCTCTCCCACAGTCCATCCAGGACTTCCATGAGGATCTGTTCCCTGACTGCGCTGGGACAGTGCCAGCCACCACCGCCCAGGCCTGGTGGGCAGGGGACAGCCAGCAGGTCAGTGTCACCCAGGGGGTGTCCTTGCTGGTGGCATTGCCAGGGGCTGCCACTGCCCCTCGCCCACCGTTCTGCCCCCCCTCAGGTGCGGAGGGTGAGCCTGCACCCTGCACGAAGGCCCACGGAGACCTTCACCTCCCCCGTCATCGCCTGCACCCAGCTGCAGGCGGCCGACAGCAGCCCCACCGACGCCGACCGCAGCGTGAGCACGGGGTGCTGGGGGGTGTGCCGGGGGTGCCGAGGCATTGGGGGGCTCAGCAGGGCTGGGACACTGGCACCCCCTGCCCACCTGCTTTCCCTCCTGTAGGAGGGCAGTGGCTACTCCTCGCCATCCTCACTGGCCTCACCGGGCAGCGCCACCACCTCCCTCTCAGCCAGCACCGGCCCCTCTAGCGGCTTTGCCAGCAGCCCCAGCCAGAAGTCACTGCAGAGCATTTTGGGTGAGCGAGCGGTGCGGTGGGCTCGGTGTGCCCGGGGGGGCTGCGCTGGGGGGACCCGGGGCGCTCACCTGTACCCCGCCTGCACCAGGGCCCAGCTCCCGCTTCCGGCACGCGCAGGGCAGGGTGCTGCACCGCGACACCCACCTCACCAACCTGCGGGGGCTCAGCCTCACCACACCGGGCGAGTGCGACGGCTTCTGCGCCAACCACCAGCGCGTCGCCCTCCCCCTGCTCTCCGCCGGCGGGCAGATCGCCATCCTCGAGGTACCCCTGGCACGGCACAGTGGCCGGCGTGGCGCCAGCCGGTGCAGCGCAGGTGATGCCCCTGGCTCTCTCCCGCAGCTCTCCAAGCCTGGCCGTCTCCCTGACACGGCTGTGCCCACCATCCAGAACAGCGTGGCGGTGGCCGACCTCTCCTGGGACCCCTTTGACCCACGGCGCCTCGCTGTTGGTATGTGTGCCATCCCCTGGGGAGGGCACTGGGCTAGCCCCAAAGCACCAGGCATGCCAGATCGCCATATTAACCCCTGCCCATTCGTTCTGGTGCCGTAGCGGGTGAAGATGCCAAGATCCGGCTGTGGCGGATCCCTGAAGGAGGGCTGCGGGAGACACTGCAGGAGCCCGAAGTTGTCCTCCAAGGTGAGAGGCATGTGTGGAGGCACACCGAGCTCACCACGCTGGGGAAAAGCCAGCCCAGTGGTGTCCACATCCTGGCACAGGTGGGGATTTCCACGCATCACTCAACCTTACCAGGTCACACGGAGAAGATCTACTCCATCCGCTTCCACCCCGTGGCATCTGATGTCCTGGTTTCCTCCTCCTACGACATGACGGTACGGATCTGGGAGCTGAGCTCCGGGCGGGAAGCCTTGTGCCTGCGGGGACACGGCGATCAGGTAAGGGATGACACATGTGGGGACACCCGAGGGTTGTGTTTGGTCAGGCAGGGCACATGGGGCATACAAACACACACACAACATCCATCTCCCCAGATCTTCAGCCTGGCTTGGAGCCCTGATGGGAAGAAGCTGGCAACAGTGAGCAAAGATGGCCGGTTACGGCTGTATGAGCCCCGGCACAGCCCTCAGCCTCTACAGGTATGAGCACGGTAGTGGGGATGGGCTGGAGAGCTGGGGTGCAGGCAGGGACCTCTGCCCCCACCACGGGCACCTGCCTGCACCCCCAGCTCTCTCCAAGCAGGCAGGGTAACCTTCACCCCACACAGGAGGGTCCAGGTCCCGAAGGGAGCCGTGGAGCACGCCTGGTTTGGGTTTGCAGTGGCGACTACCTCCTGGTGTCTGGCTTTGATAGGTAAAGCAGGGGACACACACCGGGGCAGGGTTCCCCAAGGGACACTGTGCCCCCCCACATTGTCACCTCCTTGCAGCCGCAGTGAGAGGAGGATCCTCCTGTACCGGGCACAGGCTCTGCCTGAGGGACCCTTGTCTGTCCTTGGGCTTGACGTGGCCCCTTCCACCCTCCTGCCCTTCTATGATGAGGATACTGGTGTTGTGTTCCTCACTGGCAAGGTGAGGGCTTGCCCCCCCAAAAAACAGGGGGCTACCTGCCTACAGCACCCCAACAGTGCGGAGGGACCCTCTATGCACCCCACTGCCAGCTGCCATCTCACTTCATCCCCAGGGTGACACCAGAGTCTTCCTCTACGAGGTGACACCTGAGCCCCCCTATTTCCTCGAGTGTAACAGCTTCACCACCAATGAACCCCACAAGGTAAAGGGGGGGTCCTCCGGGGCCGTGCTGCCTGTCCCTGACCCCTCTGCCTGTGCTGCCAGACCCGTGGCAGGCCCTGCTCATGCTTCTGCCCCATCAGGGCTTTGTCTTCCTGCCCAAAACGGTGTGTGAGGTGCGGGAGGTGGAGTTCGCCCGAGCACTGCGCCTTGGGCAGAGCACTCTGGAGCCGGTGGCTTTCCATGTGCCACGCGTCAAGGTGGGTGGCAGGGCCAAGCCATGTTTTGGAGGGAGGGATAGGAAGCAGGGGACCCCTCCTCAGTGCCCCTTGCCCCTGCAGAAGGAGTATTTCCAGGATGATATCTACCCACCGACCCGTGTCTGGTGGGAGCCGGCCCTCAGCAGCAGCGCCTGGCTGGCAGGGCAGGATGGGCAGCAGCGCCATGCCAGCCTGCGGCCGGCCGACATGATGCCAGGTGGGTGCAGGGGCACAGGGTAAGGACCCCAGGCCCACGAAGACGGGTGTGTGGGTCAGCCGTGGGGCAAAGCCCTCCTGCCCTATGGCAACACCGCTCTCCCAGTGAGTGAGGCACCAAAAGAGGCTCCGGCGCGGAAGTTCGTCCCTGCGTCCGTGTACCTGGAGGAGAAGTCTGACGAGCAGAAGAAGGAGGAGGTGGGTGCTGGGGCACCCCGAGGCCACCCTGCTGGGGGCCTGGGCCGGGGGCAATGCCACCGGCCCACGGCTCTGCCCTGCCTCCCTGCAGCTCCTGAGTGCCATGGTGGCCCGGCTGGGCAACCGGGATGACCCACTGCCCCAGGACTCCTTCGAGGGGGTGGACGAGGATGAGTGGGTAGGTGTTGGGGGGGACACGACACACATGACCTCTGGGGTCACTCCGGCCATGCCCCTCACCCGCACCGGGCTTCTCACAGGACTAGGCCGGGCCTCCGCACCCGCCCGGGCTCGGCGGGGAGGATGAAGAGGAGGATCAGGAGCAGGAGCAGCAGCCGCAGGGCCGACCCAGCTGAGGGGAGGCACAACAAGGCCTAGGCCCAGGCGCTGCACCAGGCCAGGCAGCAGCCCCGGGCCCGACGCGGGCAGGCCCCGCTATTAAAGCCGCTGCACCAGCAGCCGTGTCCTGCCGTGATTGCGGGCCGGTGCCGGGGACACGTACACGGGACCGGGAGGGGACGGCAACAGGCCGCGAGGCGGGCCTCGCCCGCCGCCCGGATGAGGCCGCCCATTGCGCAGGCGCAGCGCCGGGCCCGCCGGGCCCTCCCGCTCGGCGCGGCCGCCAGGGGGCGCGGTGCCCGCCGAGGGAGGGCCGGTGTGGCCGCTCTGCGCCGCCGCCGCCGTCTCGGTGGCCGCCGCGACCTTCGCTCTCTGACCCCGTGACCGCGGGGGGCGGAAGCGGCGGCAGGGACATGGTGAGAGGGGACGGTGGAGGCGGCGGCGCCGGGACGAGGCCCGAGGGTGGAGGGACAGGGCTCGGGGCGGGGCCTGGGGCCCGGGGCGGGGCGAGGACGCCGGTTCTGGGGGGACAGGGCCTGGGGAGGGGGGAGCGGGCCGGGGCTGCGCCGAGCCACGGTGTGACAGCACCGGGGAGGGGCAGGGCCGGGCCCCGGGGGACAGGGGACGGGGAGGGGGGACCGGGTCGGGGCTGCGCAGGGCCCGAGGGGAGGTGCCAGGGCTTTGCCAGGGCTGGGGGCAGGGCCCGGGGCAGCTGTGACAGCGGGGTGACAGCAGGGTGTCCCCGCAGGCCAAGTACCTGGCGCAGATCATTCTGGTGGGGGCCCAGGTGGTCGGACGGGCCTTCATGCGGGCGCTGCGCCAGGAGTTCGCAGGTAGGAGCCGCGCTGCCGGCCCTGGCACGGGGATGCCACTCTGCGTGCAGAGTGTCCCCTGCCTTCCCCGGGCACCCCGCCGCTCCCGGCCCCGGGGCTGTGCCTGGAGGGGGCCCTTGCCTGGCTTGTCGCAGGGTGACGGTCAGCACCCATGTCCTGGTGCCAGCCTAGTGGCATTTCAGCTCGTCCCAGGCTCCTAGCAGCTGGACCCAGGCACCGGTATGGAGCCGGCACCACTGCCTGGCTCCAGGACATCCCAGCAGCCCCAAAGGGCGCAGCGGGATGGTCCTCTTGGACATGGTAGCCCCAGCCCTGCCTGCGAACAGCAGAGCTCGCTGTGGGCACTGACAGCAGACGGGTGCCCCCCCGAGTTCCTGCCACCTCCCCAGCACCGGGGACCTCTGCAGGTGACCCCCGTGGGCTGGAAGCAACGTGAGGAGGGCAGAGGAGTGAAACTGGGATCTGAGCACCTCAGAGCTCACGGGCTTTGATGCCTGGCCCCTGCCCAAGGCCTAGGGGTCCCCGGGGGGTGCAGCGCTGCGGGGACTCACACCCTCGGTGTCTCCGGGCAGCGAGCCGAGCAGCAGCAGACGCGCGAGGGCGCTCGGAGAGGCCCCAGTCCGCTGCCGCCTCCAGGATCATTGGCATCAGCCTCCAGGAAGCTCAGCAGATCCTCAATGTCTCAAACCTCAACCCAGAGGAGATCCAGAAGGTAGAGGGTCCTTCGGAGCTGGGAAGGGATGGTGCTGGCAGGGTCCTGCCCTCGCCACAGCTGCTGCCTGGCGTGGGGGTGACGACTGGTCCCTGCAGGAAGTGTGGGTGCTGTCCTGGGCCCAGTTAATCCCAGTTTGAGGTTTCCTTACCCTAGCTGGAGAAGCAGGCTGGCAGCCTGCGGGCATTAGCAGATTGCCAGGCATGGCCCCTGCGTTTGCCTGGCAGTGCTGCTCAAGGAAGGGGATGTGGTCTCCCCAGAGATGCCTGACCAGAAGTGTGGGGACCCACTGCAGGGTCGGGCAGAGCCAGCCATGTCCCCAAGGTCATGCTTGTCACCTCCAGCACCACTGCAAAGAGTGGGAGGCCACCGGGGTTCAGGCCAGGGAGGGTGGAGGAGGTAAATCTGATGGGGAGCTTCTCTTTGGCAGAACTACGACCACTTGTTCAAGGTGAATGACAAGTCGGTGGGCGGCTCCTTCTACCTGCAGTCGAAGGTGAGAAAGCACTGGCCCCCAGCACCTTCTCCTGCCTGGGATTTGGAGGAGGCAGAGCCTGAGTGTCACCTCGGGCAAGGGTGGGAGGGGTGGGGGCAGCCCCATCCCTCCGCGTCACCCGGTCCCTCCGTGTCCCTCAGGTGGTGAGAGCCAAGGAGCGACTGGATGAGGAGCTCCGCATCCAGGCCAAGGACGAGAAGGAGAAGGGGTGGAAGGCTGAGACGTGACTCCTGCCACCCCGCACCCCATGTCCCTCACCCTTAACTTATAGGTAGCCAATAAATGCCATGTCCCCCAGCACCTGGCCTGGTTGCTCTGTGCTCTGGGGAGAGGGGACTTGCCCGCCTCTGCCCACTGCTCCAGTGGGGATCAGCCCCTGTGAGGGGCTGGAGTTTGCTCTGGGGAGGAGGAGGGAGGCAGCTGGGGAAGAAGGGGTGTCCCCAAGGCACCGAGGGCTGCCAGGGCTCAAGTGGCACGCAGGGAGGCTGCAGAAGCTATTTTCTTGGCAGGTTCAGATGCTCTTGGCCTCTGGCTCTGTACCACGGGAGTGCTGTTACCCTTCTCCCACCACGGCAGGCAGCTGGGACAGCTGCTGGGTCGGGCTGAGGGGCTGTGGGGGGACGCTGCGGCTGCCCCCACCCGCGGCTTGCCCTGCAGACCCTGGCAGGGCTTCACTGGCACTGAGGCTGCGTGACTGGGAGGGCGGGGACCCACCATGACGTTCGGTAGAGCTGGCCATGCCCCCGAGGTCGCACCCATCATCTCCAGCACCCCTCTGTCCCCACCATGGGCTCCTCGCCACCACTGCCAGTCGCGGACTGAAACAGGAACTTACTTCAACTTCACTTTATTGTTTTCTTAATAAACTTCCTCTCCCCTGGACGAATATAGTGTTATAGTCGTTAGCTTATCTCTTACTTCTGCAGTCCTTAAACGCTATGCTAACAGCGATGGAGCCCAACAGGAGGAAAATAAAAACAACCCAGAAACTACGATAGAAAGGCACTTCGAGACCGTTAAAATACTGATGTCCTGGAATGTGCAACAACAAACCAACAAAGGAGCGAGGAGACGTACACTGGCCGGGGCGGCCTGGTCGATGACCCGCGGCCATGCCGGGGCTGTGGCAGCGCCGGGCAGCCGCTGCACCCCAGCCCGAGGAGGGTGAGGGCAGGGAGACCTGCTCCCCGCAGGGCACACGCAGCTGGGGGCTCCTTCCAGCGGGGAGGGAGAAGGACCGGGGAGGGCCCCACTGCCCTGGTTTGGAGAAAGCCATGGGCTGGGGGTCCTGCTCGGCAGCAGGAGGTACATGGGGACCCCCCCCTGCACGTGCTGGGAGAGGTGCTGAGCATGCTGCCCACTCCTGGCATGGCAGCAGCATCCTGCCTGCCCCAACGCTGCCCTGTGGCCTGGGGGGGGCTCACCTGGAAACATCCCTTCGGCATGTCCGGAGGAGCAGGTGCCCTGCCAGCTGGTGCCAACGCGCCACCGGCAGCAGCTCCGCTGGTGCCTGGAGTCCTGCCCGCGCTGCCCGCTGCCCGCATGCGCTCGCGGTACGTGGTTAGGTATGAACGTAGCTAAACAGGGTGGCTCTGCCCCGGCGCGGAGCCGGCACGGCGAGCAGCACACGCGGCCGTGTGCCTTGTCACGGGGAGGGCCGGGGAGGCGGCAGGGGATGAGGGTGGCCGCAGAGCGGGAGGGATGCAGTTGGGCACCGGGCCGGCATGTGCCCAGCCAGCTGGGCCTGGCGCAGAGGTGCAGTGGCCACGGCGCTGCCTGTGGCTGTGCCAGCCAGGCAGGATTGGATGGCACAGCCAGGCACAGCTCAGGGCTGTGGGAGCGGTTGGTCCCCGAGCTGTCACCCCTCTGTCCGCGTGGTGGGAGGCCGGGGGCTGTGGCCCCCCTAAACCGCCACTGGCGGTGCCAAGGCCTCGGGCAGGGAGACGCCAAGTCAGTGGCAGCAGATGAACCCAAGCGGGACCCTGGCAGAGCAGGGGGCTGGTCAAGAAATAAATAGCGGCGTATCCAGCTGCCCAGGCCAGGGGGGTGCAGGGGGAACCCCCGCCTTGTACCCCCCCACCTGCCCCAGGGCCACCCCTGGCACGGGGTTGCAGCTGGCTCCGGCCACTGAGGGATTATTGCTTTTCTCAGAAGAGTCTGTTCTTCTTTCGTGATGGTTAAAAGCACGAACGAGGCCCCACCGGGGCTGGGGGGGGCTGTGGAGGGGAGGAGGGGGTGAGACACCCCCCCCCATCCCTAGGGAGCGGGATCTGCCCGCCGGCCAGTGGCTGGCCGTGGGCATCGTCGGACCCCTCAATTCACGGCGGCGGGTTTGAGCAGCAGGGAGCCGGGGGGGATGAGCACCCAGCCGGGGGGCAGCGCCTCGGGGCTTCCCCCCGCACCGACTCCAGCCGAGAGGTCGAGCACGGCCCCCGGCAGCAGCGCCAGGCTCTCGGGGGGGGCCCGCGGCCGCCCCAGCTCCGTCCTTTCGCCCCTCTCCTTCCGACTCTCCGGCCCCTTGCCCACCTTGGGCGGCCGCCCCTCAGCCCCGCTGCCCTTCTCCCCCTCGGCCTTGGCCCCGCCGGCCAGCAGCGACATGATGGGCAGCCCCAGCCCCGCTGCGAAGGGCGAGGGCAGCAGCGGGCTCTTGGCCAAGTTCAAGGCGCCGCCGTTGAGCGGCAGGACGGGGCCCGGTGGAGCGGGCAGGGCACCCGCAGCCCCGCAGCCCAAGGCGCTGAGGTCGAGCGGTGCCGGCACCAAAGGGATGGGCAACGCCGGCAGCCCCGGCGGAGCGAAGAGGGCGGCGGGGTTGGGGATCACG
This sequence comes from Falco rusticolus, assembly GCF_015220075.1. NCBI lineage: Eukaryota > Metazoa > Chordata > Aves > Falconiformes > Falconidae > Falco > Falco rusticolus. The sequence continues at coordinate 38,360,402 of NC_051190.1, forward strand.
AGCTGCGCCCCGTTAACGTAGGGCACCTCTGCTGAGCCCAGGGGCGTTTTGGGAGGCGGGTGGACCTTGAGCATCTCCGGGTGCTCGGGGGAGACAAAATGGCCGTGGGCTTTGATATGCTTGCGGAGGGAGCTGGGGTCGGTGTAGCGCTTGTGGCAGCCCGGCATCTTGCAGGAGTAGGGCTTCTCCACGTAGTGGGTGCGGGTGTGCTTGAAGCGGTCACTGGAGTTGGAGTAACGCTTGTTGCAGCCTTCGTAGGGGCAGATGTAGGGCTTCTCGCCTGCAGGACAGCACATCACCAGGTCTGCCGGAGGGCACAGCCAGCCCTGCTGGGTCCCCTGTGCCCCCCCACCCCCCCCCGCCCCAAGCCTCCCTGCTCCCCCAGACAAGCATGGCGGCCTGCGCTGACCTGTGTGAGAGCGGTTGTGGATTTTCAGGTTCTCCAGGCGCGAGAAGCTCTTGTTGCAGGTGGGACAGCGATGTGGCTTCTCGTTGGTGTGTGTCCGGATGTGGATCAGCATCTTGTACCTGCCAGCGTTGGGGGGACATCCCAGGGGAGGATCAGTCCTGGAGCCCTAGCACATCTCCTTGTCCCCATGCCCTGGCTATGAGGGGGGGACAGGGACATCCAGCGTGGTCATCCAGGCCCCCAGGACCTTGCAGCCAGAGGGCTGGCTGGCTGGATGGATGGATGGAGACCTCCCTCTGCACCGCCCCCAGTGCTGGGCTCCTGTCTCCCCATGGTAATTCAGAGCAGCCCCCTCCCGGTGCCCGGAGCCCCCCCTGCCCACCTGGCGTTGAAGCCCCTGCCGTGGCGGGCGCAGCCCTCCCAGTGGCAGCAGTAGCCCGCGTCCTTCTCAGGTTTGACATGGAAGTCGTTGACGTGGTCCACCAGGTCTTGCAGGAGATCAAAGAACTGGTTGCACTGTGGGCAGGAGGCCGGGGGTGAGGTGACCTGGTGGGGGGAGCACCAGGGGGGGCCAGGACACCCACCAGGGCCAGCCCCTGCCTCTCACCCCCCCAGCTCCCACCCGTATCCCATGCGCAGCAGCACCAGCATCTGGGGACATGGAAACAGCCCTTTGAATGATGCCCCCCAGCCCCGTGTCACCCCCCAGCATCTCTGCACAGCCCCCAGCTTCCCATCGCCCCCCCTCCAGCCCCAAACTGTCCCTGCTTGTCCCCTCCAGCCTCACACAGCCCCCCCACCAGCCCCATAAAGCTCTGCCATGGCCTTCTAGCCCCACATGCCCCTGTGTGCCCCCATGCCAGCCCTTTATACCCACCCCCAGCCCCATAAAGCATCTGGACGACCCCACCCCCACATCAAATCCCCAGCTCCACATCACCCCCACATTCCACCCCCCCCCAGCCCCAGAGCTCTGCCATGGCCTTCCAACCCTGCATCCCTTCTCCAGCTCCAAAATGCCCCTGTGTGGGACCCCCCACTTCCCCCCCCCCAACTCTTGCAATGCCCCTGTGCTGTCTCCAAGCCCCCCATCATGATCCCCAGCGCCACAAAACTTCCACACAGCCCCCCCTGCCCCCCCCGCTGACCTTGGACCAGCGGCAGACAAGCTGCTTGGGCAGAGGCAGCTCGGGGGGGAGGCGTTTCTCCTTGCTGGGGGGCAGGAAGGCGGTGGGGGGCAGATGCAGGGCCCCTCCTGCCCCCAGAGGCAGGAAGAACTGGAAGGAGCTGGGGAGGCCATCGATGTAGCGCAGGGACTGGAAATCCTGGAACAGAGACGGAGGGGAGGGGGTGGTGGGGGATGGATAGAGACCCCAGAACCACCCATAGCTCCCCCTCAGGAACCACCCTGGGGATGCCACTGGGGTCGAGGGGCACAGAGGGGGCCAGACAGGACACTGGCCCCAAAGCGTATGTACACACGGCGGTAGGGGGGCTGCGTCACCGGCAGCACCAGGCACGCTGCCAAGGTCAGGAGCGCTGTCCCAGGCACAGTCCCCACTGCTGGGGACACCTCACAGGGTGGGGGGCACAGCCGTACTTACGTGGGGGGTGAGGGGACCTGGCAGGTCCCCGCTGCCCTGGCGCTCGGGGGAGAGCGAGGCGCTGCCAGCCGGAGACTCCCCACCAGAGCGGGGCGAGAGGCTGAGGTCCACCACCGGCGCTGTGGAAAATCGCCCGTCCTGTGCCTCCACCAGCCTGGAATGCGCCAGAAGACCAGGGGATGGCGAGGCCGGCATGGCCCGGCGACCCCCCCGGCTCCCCCCTCGGCCATCCCCGGCCGGCGGGGTGTCTGGGCGCTGGGGAGCACGGGGTCGGAGACCAGGGGGACCCCGCTTCTCCCGGGCCGCTCGCAGCTTGGAGATGCTCAGCTTGAGGTCCAGTGGCTCCTCCAACGAATGCATGGTGCCAGGGCGGGCGCTGCAGGGGACACACAGGGGTCACCGTGGGGATGGGGGGCACTGGTGCCACTTGAAGCATCGCCCCATCCCAGCCCCATGGCGATGCCCATCTCTGCTCTGGGCCGGAGGCCGAGCAGGCGCTGGTGACTGTGGTGCTGGCAATGGGGACTGTGCCGTCCCTTCCGACCACCCTGCTGCGGCCCCCTCCTGCAGCGGGCAAAGGGCAGGGCAAGGCACAGGGGGGCCCCCAGCGGCCCCTCGGTGTCCCCATAGCGTCCTCCCTGCGTCGCCAACCCCGGGGCCGGCGCAGCCCCTTGGCCGATGACCAAACCTTGCCAAGGACTGCCAAGTCTCCCGGGCACCGGCGGCCCCGGAGCTGCGGTGTCCCCGTTCCGCACCCCCGGCGTCCATCCGTCCATCCCCACGGGCCTGCCCCAGCCAGGCCTTTCCCAGCGGCAGGGGCGGGCGGTGGCGGCCACCAGCCCGGCAGTGACCCGGGCGGCCAAGCCCGCTGGCCCCAGCCCCGGAGGCGGCAGAGCTTCCTCCCCCGCCGGGGCCCCTTCCCCGCCGGCCAACGCTGCTGCCTGCCGGGGCCGGGCAGGGGCTGCCTGCCGCATGGCGCGGCACGGCCTGGCATGGCACGGTGTGGCATGGCCCGGCACGGCGTGGCATGGCCTGGCACGGCATGGCGTGGCACAGTGTGGTGCGGCACAGTGCAGCATGGCACAGCGTGGCACGGCACGGCACAGTCAGCAAGGGCGCGGCCTGCAAGCACCCCCCACTTCCCAGGACATAAAGGGGGACCCTGACCCCCCCTAGTGCCACTGTCCCCAGGGTGACAGCTCCACGGCACCAACCCACCCTGTGTCCCCGCTGATCGCCCCCCACCTCGGCTCAGCGGCCACACGTGCAGCAGCAGCCGAGAACGGGCAGCTCAGCGCAGGAGTGAGCGCCCCAGCCTGAGCCACCAGCACGGATCCGGTCCCCTGCCTGTGGGCCGCCCCCCCGGCCACCCGCATTGCCCAGGGCAGGGTGGGGGCAGCCGAGGGGCCATGCTGGGGGGCACTGCGCACCCAGTACACGTGGCAGTGGGGGCCCCCCCATCCCCACCCCACCCCGGGGGGCCCGGCCCCCGCCCTGCCGGCAGGGCCCCCCTGCGCTGGCGGGGGTCCAGCCCAGCTCAGACGCTGAGGAATGCGGAGGAGCTGCGGGGGGCTGGGGGCCTGGCTGGCGGGGCAGGGGACCCCCCGCCTGCACCCCCCTACGGCATCGGTGCCCCCAGCCTGCCCATGGGGCTGGCCCCATTGGGGGACCCCTGTCCCAAGTTCCCATGGTGCCCCATAGCAGGCTCCCCTGCCCTGCAGGGGGGCTATATCCCTAAGCCCCCCCCCCAGTGGCCATGGGGCCTGCCCCATAGTGGGGGTCCCTCCTCTCCAATGGGGGGGAGGGTCCCCTGGCTGAGCCTCCACCTCCTCCCATAGCTGTGGGGCCTGCCCCATAGCAGGGTCCCATGCCCTGTGGCAGAGCCACCCTCCTGTGTGCCCACAGCCATGCGGGCTGCCCCGCAGCGGGGGTCCCAGCCCACCGGGGGTCCTCACCCTGTACCCACAGCCGGACCTGCCCCACAGGGTGTCCCCACCCAGAGCCCCCCCGTGGCTCTGAGGCTCTGGCCACCCGCCACGTGCCCCACAGCCCGGTGGCACAGCTTGAGGACAGAGGGACGGGGGCAGGACCCCACAGCCAGGGGGCTGGGGCAGCTGGGGCGGGACCCCCCCCCCCACGCAAGCGGGACAGCACTCTGGCAGCCCCCCAAAGGTGGGGGCCACGCAGGGGGCTGGACCAGGCATCGGGGCCGGTTGCCCCAGGGTGGCCCTGTCCCCACATCCCTAGGGTCCTGCGTCCGGGGGGTGGCGGCGCAGGCGGGGGCGCAGGCCGGCCGGGCGGGGCGGGTGGGAAGGGGCCTCCAGCCGCTGACGCCATGGCTCCCGGCGCGGCCGCGGGCGGGCGGGCAGGCGGCTGCCAAACCACGCGGCCGCCGGGGCTCCTGGGAACCGGCCCCGCTCGGGCGGGGGGGGGGGGCCGCGCCGGGCGGGGGGCGCGGGGACGAGCCCCCACGGTGGCCTGGCTGCCCGCCCCGGCACCTGCGGCCCCCGCGTGAGGCCCCTGCTCCCCCCCCCCCGGCCTCTCCTGCCCGCGCCAGGCGCTGCCAGCCCGGCTTCCCCTCCGGCCGCCCAGCAAGCCCCCCCCACACCGCACCAGTTCAAACCAGTCCAACGCGGCACTGGACCCAGGGGCTTCCCAGTCCAGGCGGGGGCCACTAGGACAGAGCCTAGGCATTGGGGGACACCCCTCCACCCACCCCCAGCTGAGCTGAGGTCCCCCGAGACCCCCCCCCCCCCGCTACCCAGCACGGCTGGGGGACCCGGGGTGACCCCAGTGCAGCTGGCGGGGTGCCAGGTCTCCGGGCCACCCCGCTGCTGGCATGGCCGCGTTGTCACCCCCCACAGCCCCCACCCCACAGCCCCAGCTGCGGCACAAAACCCACCAGGAATAGCGCGAGCTGGGGGGGCTGCGGGGCAGAGACTTCCCGGTGGCACAGTGGGCTTGGCGATGGCAAGGGATGCCAAGGCCAGGCCTGCGCCACCCCAGGGGCGATGGTGACCCCAGGCGCAGTGCCAGCACTGTGGGCAGGCAGAGCTCGCCCCCCCCCTCGCCGTGGTGGCACTTGGCAGGGCTGGCAGCGGCATGCTGGCACCGCCGCAAAGGTCGGGCAGCCCTGGGAGCCCCCCCCGCCATGCCGGGGTGGTGTGGGTGGGTTGGCAGAACCCAGCCCCACTGCCAGGCTCTGTGCCGCCGCTGCTGCCCCGGTCACCGTGCCCACAGATGGTGGCAGGAGGAGATGGGCCACCGTGGGACCCACTTGCCCACCTTGTCCCACTGTGGGCAGCACTAGCACTGCTACCCCTCAGTGGAGCCCAGGGGGCCACATCCTGCTGGTGGTTCTGGCTTGTCACCAACCCCCCAGCACCCACCACCCCATGACACCCAGGCTGGTAACTGTCCCCAGGAGTGGCTGTGGCCCTGGTCCCTGAGCCAAGCTGGTACCGTGGTCCCCCCTTCCTGGGTGCGTGGCGGCTGTGGGGATCCCAGTGGGGGGCTGAGGCCAGCCCGCTCCCCCTGTGGGATAGCCCCACGGCAGGGCCACCAGCAGCACACACCCTGCCACCTCTGCCTGGGGACGCAGCCGGGCCATGCAGGGACAGGAGCTGGGCTGGTCCCCTGTCACCCAGCAGATTGGACCCTGGGGCGCGGCAGCAGCACGGGGCTGGGGGACACACAGGGACCCCGGATTACGGGGACGTGGTAACAGCAGGGTGACACAAAGGTGCTGGGAAGAGGAGGTGGCCACTTGCAGAGGGGTTTCTCCAGGTGGGGCAGGGGATGAGCCCCTGCAGCAGCGCCTGGGGACAAGCTGTGGCAGCCCTCGGCCCCTGCTGCTGGCACCTCAGGGAGGGGGTCACCCCAGCCGACTCCCCAAGCCCCCTCCGTGCCAGCGCAGCCTGGGCTCTGCCACCCCACGCCTCGGCCCCCCGAGGGCCGCCAGCCCCCCATGACGGGCACCAGGGGGTGAGCAGTGGCCCCCGGCCGAAGCCCCCCCCCCCCCCCCGCTTTGCCCTCCCCGCGCGGTGGGGACACACCGGTGGGTCCCCGGGGGTGGCCGCAGCCGGGCAGAGCCACCGAGCACGTCCCGCCGCAGCCCCCGCCCCACGGCCAAGGTCAGGACACCGGCCCCGGGCGCGGGGGAACCACGGGTGACAGGCACCCCCCTGGCACCCACTGGGCAGTGCTGGGGGTCCTCTTCCCCCACCCACCCCGCGTACCCCCCCGGGGAGCCCCTCGCCCCGGCCGCCCTCCCCTCACTCCCCTCCTGCGCCCCGGGGCTGCAGCGGGGCCACGTCCGTGCGCGCCCCCCCCGCGCTGCCCGCGGCGGGGGGGCTGCAGGTGCCGAGCCAAGGGACCCCCCCGCACCCCCCGGGCAGGGGCCCCCGCGGGGCGGGGAAGGGGCTTCCCAAGGAGGCTGTTGTTCACCCGCCCCCCGCGGTGGCAGCATCCTCATCCTCCTTCTCTCCCCCACCCCGGGCGCGGCGGCGCGACAAAGCGCCGGTCCCCGGTGCGCGATCGTACCTGCGGCGGGGGCTCAGCGCCGGCGGCGGGCGGGGAGCGGGGCGGGGAGCGGGGCTTGGCGGAGCGGGCCCCCCCGCTGCCGGGCCGCCGGGCCGCTCCGCCACATCTGCAGGGGCTGGGGGCGGGGGCGGCGGCGGGGCTCTGCGCCCCCCCCCTCCCCGGTCCCCCCGGGCGGCGGCGGCGGAGGGCGGCGGCGGGGCGGGGGCTCTGCCCGCCGTGATTTATGGCCGCCCCGCACCGACCGGCCCGGCCCCGGCTGCGGGCGGGAGCTGGGCGGGGGCCGGGGCCCGGCCCCTCCCCGCCGCGGGGGGCACCGGGGGGCACCGGGGGGAGCCCCGCCCCGTGGGGGGGACGGGACGGGGGCGCGCGCGGACACGCGGGGACACCCCCCCCCGCGCGCGCGCTCCCCCCCGCGCAAGGTCACTGGGGCGCTGCGGCAGAGCCGAGGCCCCCCCGGGTGTGTCCCTGTCCCCCCCTCGGGGACGTGGCGGGGCGGGGGGGGACCCCCGCGGTGGCGGCGCAGGAAGCGGGGGGCGGCGCCCACCAGAGCGCCCCCCCCTGCCCCGCACCGGGGACTACGGGTGGCGGGGTACACCGGGGTGGGGGGGATCCCCCTCCCCGCAGGAGCGGTGCCGCCCGCCCGCCCGCCGCGTGACGTCACAGAGCGCGGCTGGCGTCACGCCTGGCGGGGGCCTCCGCATGACGTCACCCCCGGGGGGGTTGTCCCGGGGCGCCGGGGCCGCGGCTCCTTCCGGCGGCAGGATGTGGCGGGGCCGGCCCGGATGCTGCAGCCCTCACCGGGGGGGGATCTCCCTCCCCGGGGCCCGCGGGGGGGCACCGGCCCAGCGGGTGGCCGCGGCACGCCCCCCCCGCGGGTGGTCGGCGGGGGGGGGCGCAGCTGGGGTGTCCCCGCCGCCAGAGGGGGGACATGGGGGGGCAGCGCTGTCCCACACCGTTGGCCGGGGTTACATCCCCCTGTGGGTTATTTTTTGGGGGGACGCTCCCCCCACTGCTGTGTCCCTGACACCCCTCCCACAAAAGGGGGGTGACACGTGGGGGGGGGCGCGGCACTGTCCCACGCGGTTGGGCGAAGCCACACCCCACCCGTGTGGTTTTTTTTTTGGGGGGGGGAGATGCAGCAACTGTGCCCCCAACAGCCCCCCCCAAATGGGGGCAGACGCGGGGGGCACCACTGACCCACGCAGGTGGCTGCAATCACACCCCACCCGTGGGTTTACTGGGGGGGGGGAGCTGCTGTCCCCCCGGCGGTGCCCCCCTCCTCCCTGGGCTGGTGGCCGCGGGGCCGCTGCCACTTTTCCATCACGTTTTCCCTTTTTTGAGGTTTTTCCCCCCAAAACGGTCGGGGGGGAGGAGACCCCGCTGTCTCTGCTCCCCCCAAACCTACCAACGGGCTGAGCTGCATCTTGGGGGGGTGTGTGTGTGTTGTGTGAAAGCTGGGGGGGGTTGTGTGTGACTGCGAAGCCCCCCATGGCGGTGGTGGCCCTGGTGGGGATCTGTGGTGACACTGGGGTGGCTCGATGTTCCCCGCCTGGCTTCCCTGTGGGCCACTGGCACCATGTCCCCCCAGATGGGGGCCATGGCTTCCCCCGGGACGCCCCCTCCCCTGCACACACAGGCAGGGGGCCGGCAGGGACAGCCACCAGCACAATTTTGGGGACCCCCCTGGCTTGGCAGCGGAATGGGGCGCTGTGGGGCTGGTGGGGAAGCACAGACTGGGGGTCCCTGTGCTCCCCCGCCCCGCTCCTGGCCCCAGCCAGCCAGGGGTGGCCATAGTGGGGGGAGGGATGGGCAGGGGGCCTGCGGGCAGGGACAGGCGGAACCTGTCCTGCCAGCTCCGAAGGGCTGGGGGCTTGGTGGGGGGGCACCCACCCGGCTGTGCAAGGCCATCTCGGCCCCCCTGCGCCCCCTGTGCTTTGCCCCCCGCAGGCAGTGCTGGAGGGGCTTTAGGTGCAGGTGCGGGGAGGTCACCTGGCCCCTGCGATGTCTGCGGGTTCCCCTGGGGTCCTGCACAGCCTTTGCTGGTGCTGGGCGCCCCCACAGCCCCTGCCAGCCACGTCACTCCCAAACCCCTGAGCCCCCTGGCAGCCCCGCGGCTGCTGTGAACCCCCCTGGTGCCTGGCAGCCCCCAAAATCTCCTGTGACACCCCTGCCCCCCAGCAGCCCCCGGCCCTGTCCCCGAGCCCTGCTGGCACACTATGGGGCAGAGCCATGGGGCGGAGGGAATGGGGGCTGGCGGGTCCTGTGGGAACCGGGTGGGATGGGACAGGATGGGATGGGTTGAGGTGGGATGGGGTAGGGTGGGATGGAATGGGATGGGCTGGGATGACACAGGATGGGAGGGAGTGAGGTGGGATGGGATAGGTTGGGATGGGATACAGTAGGATGGGATGGGACGGGACGGGCATAGGATCAGGTGGGGTGGAACAGGATGGGACAAGGTCAGGCCAGGATGGGGTAGGATAGGATGGGATGGAATAATATAGGATGCAGCAGGACAAGATGGGATGGGGTAGGACAGGATGGTATGGGATAGGCTGTGATGGAAATATGGCAGGATAGGATGGGATAGTGTGGGATACAATGGGATGGGACAGGATCAGATGAGGTTGGACAGGATGGCACAGGATAGGATGGGGACAGGATGGAATGGGGCAGGATAAGGTGGCACAGGATGGGATGGAACAGGATAGGATGCAATGGGGACAAGACAGGTCGAGACAGGATGGTGTAGGATAGGATGGGATGCTATAAGGAAGGATAGGATAGTATGGGATGGGGATAGGGCAGGATGAGATAGGACAGGATAGGGATAAGGCAGGATAGGATGGGAACAGGACAGCGTGGGATGGGACAGGATCAGATGAGGTTGGATGGGGTGGTGTAGGATGGGATTGGAACAAGACTGGTTGGGATGGGATGGGATAGGATGGATAGGATCGGATGGGGCTAAAGCAGGATGGGATGAGGTGGGATGGAGTCAGGTCAGGAAGGGATAGGGATGGGATAGGAACAAGAGAGGTCAGGACAGGGTAGGTTAGGATAGGATAGTGCTAGGGGAGGATGGGATGAAGACAGTACAGGACAGGATAAGGTGGGATAGAGAAAGAGCTGGATGGGATGGGATGGTCTCAGGACAGAATGGGATAGGATGGGTAGGATTGGGTGGGGTTAGGGCAGGATGGGATGAGGTAGGATGGGGTCAGGTCAGGATGGGATGATATAGGGACCACACAGGTCAGGATAGGGTAGGTTAGGGCAGGGCAGGACAGGCTGGGGACAGACAGGATAGGATTGAATGGAGATAGTGCCAGATAGGATGGGATGGTCTCAGGACAGAACAGGATAGGATGGGATAGGGTGGATGTGACTGGATAGAGCTAGGGAAGGATGGGATGAGGTGGGATGGGGACAGAACAGGATGGGATGGGATAGGGATAGCACAGGTCAGAATGGGACAGGATAGGGACAACACAGGTCAGGATGGGTGGGATGTGATGAGACAGGAGAGGAGAGGGCTAGGGCAGGATGGGGTGAGGTGGGATGGGGACAGATCAGGATGGGATAGGATAGGGTGGGATGGGTAGGATTGGAGGGGCTAGGGCACGATAGGATGGTATGGGGTCAGGTCAGGATGAGATGAGGACAAGATAGGTCAGGATGGGATAGGATAGGATTGGATGAGACTAGAGCAAGATAGGGTGAGGTGGGATGGGGACAGGTCAGGATGGGATGGGATAGGATAGGATGGATAGGATTGGAGGGGCTAGGGCAGGATGGGATCGGATAGGATGGGCTGGGATTGGACAGGACTAGGGCAGGGCGGGGTGAGATGGGATGGGGGCAAGACAGGTCAGGATGGGATAGGATGGGATGGGATCAGAGGGGCTAGGGCAGGATGGGATGGGGTCAGGTCAGGATGGGGACAAGACAGGTCAGGATGGGATAGGATGGGACTAGGGCAGGATGGGATGAAGTGGGATAGGGACAGGGCAGGATGGGATGGGATAGGATAGGATCAGAGGAGCTAGGGAAGGATGGGATGGGGTCAGGTCGGGATGGGGATGAGACAGGTTAGGATGGGATGGGATAGGATGGGATTAGGGCAGGATGGGATGAGGTGGGACAGGGACAGGTCAGATCGGGATGTGATGGATGGGATGGACAGGATCGGGGGGGGGGGGCGAGGGCAGGATAGGATAGGATAGGATAGGATGGGATGGGCCGGGGTCGGGCCGGGCCGGGCCGGGGCAGGGCAGGGCAGGGCAGGGCCGGGGCAGGGCAGGGCAGGGAGGGTGGCCGGGCCGGGCCGGGCCGAGCCCCGGAGCCCCGAGCCCGGCGCGGGAGGTGGTGCCGGGCCCGCTCCCCCGCCCCCGCCCCGCGCCGTCCTTTGTTTACATGGGCCGGTGGCGGGCGGGGGCGGCGCCGCGGGGGCGGCGGGCGGGGGCAGGCGGCGGGCGGGAGCCGCGCTCGCACCAGCTGTTTCCCGCCTTGAGCCGCAGGCAGAGGCCGCCGGAGCCGGAGCCGGAGCCGGGCCCGGGCGCCCCCCGCCGCCCCCCCGGCATGGAGTACTTCATGGTGCCGGCCCAGAAGGTGCCGTCCCTGCAACACTTCAGGAAATCCGAGAAGGAGGTCATCGGCGGGCTCTGCAGGTGGGGGCGCGGGGGAGGCGGGGGGACCCCCGGCGGCGGAGGGGCGGGAGGGGGGGGGAGCAGCAATAAAAAAAAAAACCACACGTTTTTAGGGTTTTTTTTTGGCGGCGGAGGGGAGGGGGCGCGTTGCCGGGGGGAGCGCGGCGCGGCCGCCGCAGCCCCACCGCCCGCACGTGGTCCCGGCCGCGCACATGGGGCCGGGCGGCCACGCGTGGCCGGGAGCGGGAGGCGCCGCCCGGCCGCCCCCGCCGCGGGGCTGGGGGGGGGCTGCGGGGGTGGGGGGCCGGGGGTGTGTGCGGGGGGGTGGGGGGGGTCCGGCGGGGTGTGCGCGGGGGGGGTGTGTTTACTGCCGGGCCTGGCCGTGACTCTGCAGCCCTCCCGGAGGAGGCGGGTCGTGCCCGGGGCTGCCGGGACATGTAGTGCGGGGAGGCGGCGGCACAAAGCCCGGGACGCGCCGGCGGAGCCCCGGGGGATCGGGGACCCGCACCCCCGGCTGCCCGTCCCCCCCCCCTCCCCGGCCCCGCATCGGGGCCGGAGCCCCGGGACTGCTCCGCGCCGGCGGGGCCTGGCGGGGAGGCGGCGGCCGGCGGGGCCCCGCCACGCGTGGGGGGCGGCACAGGCCCCTCGGGGCCACGCGGGGCGGCCCGCGGCGCTCCGGGCCCCGGGGGGGGTACAGGGACCCCCCCGCCGCCCCCGCGGGCCTTGCCCCGCCGTGAGGCGGGCCTGAGCGGCCGGGCCTGCCGCGCCTGGGGGGCGGCGTGGGGCCCTGTGGGGCAGTCCGGGCCCGTGGGGCCCAGCCCGGCCGTGGGGCAGCCAGGCCCCGCTGCACGTGTGGGGCAGGCCCGGCCCTGCCGTGGGGCAGCCTTGCCCCGGCTGCCGCACGCTCCCCCCATGGGGCAGCCCTGCCCCACGGGCCCACCCGCGGTGGGGGGTTGTGTCCCGGGGATGCTCGGGGGGTGCCCACCCCTCAGGCCCCGGGGGTGCGGCTGTGGGGCAGGGGTGCGGGGCTGTGGGGTGGTTGCACCGGGGTCCCCCACCTGGGTGACTGCAGGGGGCTGTGGGCCCGTGGCCGGGGTGGAGGGGCGGCTGTGTGGGGTGGGAAATGCAGCCGTCCTGCCCGGGGCCCGGGGTATGCGTGGCCCCACACCTGGTCCGGCATGGGGCAGAGCTCTGGGGGAGCCTCGCTGCCTTTGCACTGCCCCGAGCTGGGGACGCCCTGCCTGGGGGGCTGGTGGTGCAGGGGGATGCCCTGCCTGCAAGCTGGGGGTGCGGGGGGGGGGGGCACCCTGCTTGTAACCTCGGACAGCCTGCCTGAAAAGCTTAGTGAGCTCGGGGATGCCCTTTGTGCAAGCTTGGGGACACCCTGCCTTCGGGCTCCAGCAGCCTGGGGATGCCCTGCCTGTGATCCTGGGGACACCCTGCCTGCCAGCTCCCGGCACTCGGGGATGCCCTGCCTGTGATCCTGGGGACACCCTGCCTGCCAGCTCAGGTGCACCCTGCTTGCAACCTCAGGGGCAGGCTGCCTGCAAGCTTAGTGAGCTTGGGGATGCCCTTCCTGCAGGCGTGGGGATACTCTTGCTTCTGAATTGGGGGACACCCTGCCTGTGACCTCGGGGAGCTTGGCGAGTCCCTGCCTGCATGGCTGTGCCTCCCTGGCGCACCAGTGCACACCGCAGCACGAGTTGCAGATGTGAGCAGGCGGAGTGGGGCATCTGCCACGGGCCTGCCAAGCTCCAGGTCTCTGTGCCAGGCCAGGGCAGTGCTGCGGCAGTGGCCGGCTCAGACACCCCCGTGGGTTTGTTTCCCTCGAGGTCTGGGCGAGTGCGATGTCCCTGCTGGGCTTTACTGGGGGCTGCTGTGCTACTGAGGTGGGAAGCACCAAATTCTACTTGCCCAACCCAAACCCCACGGCACTGGCACCAGGCTGGGGACACCCTGGGGGCTGCTCGCCGGTGCTAGGGCTGTGGTGGGTGCCACCTGCTCCCCCTGCCTCTGTCTTGCCCCATCCCTGGTGGTGCTGGGTGCCTGGCAGGCTTCTGAACCCGTGGGTTTTTTCCCTCCTTTCCATATTTTGCTGTCACTTCTCAGGTCTCTTCCCAGGAAGAGCAGCTGGGGCAGGTTGCGGGGGGTCTGCCGGTGAGGAAGCAGGCTCTTCCTCCTTCCCCGGTATTTAAGAAACCGCTTCCGTGCTGCCCGGTCCTGGGCCTCTCCATCCCATTCCCCTTGCACGGCCGCAGCTGGCAGTCCGACATCCCAGAGCAGCGCTTTGGCCGCCTCCCCGACCTTACCAGGCATCGCTGCAGGGAGACAGGGGACAGACTGCCTGTACAGAGGGATGATGTCCCCGAGACCAGCTGGGGTTTGGCATGTTTTGGGGATGAGCTTGGGGCTGGTTTTTGGCAGGAGCAGGGAGGCAAGTGGGAGCCCTGTGCCATGGTCCGCAGGCAGCTCTTGGTTCATGTGGCTGACGGCTGCTGCCTGCGAGTGGGGCAGACCCCCAGGCACCCATACCAGTTCCACACCCCCCAGGACGCCCACTGGGAGCTGCATGGGAGCGAACCAACCAGTTCAGCGGGCAGTTGGCACCTGGTGCCAGCCTGCACCAGGATGCTGCCTCAGTGGTTGGGGACAAACAAATTCCTGTCCCCCTGGGCTGAGCTGGGGTCCCCTTCCCTGTCCCCATGTACTCGGAGCAGTGGCAGCGTGTTCTCTGGTCACAACAGGCGATGGGTGGCTTGGGAGCCTGCAGGCACTGTGTGGGCACACAGTGGTGCTGTGAGCAGGGCTTGGCTTTGCTCTGGGCTCCCAAACCTCCACAGTTCTGCTGTGGCCTCGCCGGGAAGGTGGGAGGGCTGCCGGGCTTTGATTTCCAGCCCGGTGTTGGCAAGGCATTGGGTGGGACAGTCCTGTCTCCCTGTCCTGGAGCCGATGGGCACCCGAGTGGGAGGCTGAAGCCTGTCTTATCTTGCCCCAACCCTTGTGTTTAGTCTTCAGTGCCCTGCAGCACCCCTGGTGCTGGCAGCCTGGCGGGCGGGTGGTGGGTGCTGGGTGCTTGCTGGCACCCTGGCAGGCGCTGCTGCCGGCAGCAGTGGGGAGGCGAAATGGCGTGGCAGGGGCTGCCAGTCGCGTTGGTTTGGTGTAGTGGCCAACCATTGCCCTGTGCTCAGCGTGTTAATTGCCAGTGCCAGCCACTGCCCGACAGGCTCGGCGTCCCTGCCGTCCAAAATCCTTGCTGGGACCCAGTCGCCCTGCTCCCTGGGGTGTTTTGGGGAAGAAGCGAGGTGTAGGTGAAGGAGCTGGATGCCCACGGTGGTGGGCTTTGCTTGGGGGGCTTGTGCCCTGGGCCCATCGGTGATGGCCTTGGCTGGCCAGAGCCCTCGTTGCCACCATCCCCACTTGCTGCCAGCGGCATTGCCGGCGCTGGGAGGCATTTCCCGGGCCATCTGGGGGGCGAGGGCGTGGGGGGCGAGGAGGCAGTGGCAGGAAGCAGGCAGGAGCTGCGGCTTGGGGTGGGGACGGGGGCTTCTCTGCTGGGAGCTGTCATCTGGAAGCCATCAGCGGGGCGGGAGGGAAGGAGCCGCCTTCCCGGGGCCACACACGCTGGCCAGCCCCGTGGGGACGCAGCCGGCCGGCCCGCAGCCTCCCTCGCCCGCCTGGGGGTCCCCACCGTGCCCTGCCCTCCCCTCGCCCAGGCTGGCCGCCAGCGCTGGCATTGGGCAGCCTGTGTCTGAGCCTGGTGGACCTGGGGGGCTGCAGTGGGGCGATGCACCCTCCAGAGCTTTGAGTACGGGGCTGGAGAAACCCACCCACCCGCTTTCATGCGCACCAGTGCCGCAGCCATCGGCATCCATCAGTGTTTCCCATCCCTTTGGCATCTTGGCATTGTCATTGTGGAGAGAGGGGGGGACATGGCGGGGGCGAGCTGGCAGCAGGGGTACAGTCCCCTTGTCCCTAACCCCAAACCTCTCTTGTAGCTTGGCTAACATCCCGTTGACTCCGGAGACCCAGCGGGACCAGGAGCGGCGGATACGCAGGGAAATCGCCAACAGCAACGAGAGAAGGCGGATGCAGAGCATCAATGCTGGCTTCCAGTCTCTGAAAACCCTCATCCCACACACGGATGGGGAGAAGCTCAGCAAGGTGAGTGGGACATCACTGGGGCTGCGGCAATGTGGGATGCAGATGCCAGTCCTGCACGTGGAAGTTTTTGGCATTGCGTGTTGGGCAGAACAGGGTTGTAAGAGTAATTTGGGGTATTTGCATATGTTAAATCAGTGATGGGGGTCTCTCCTGGGGAGGTTTCTTTGGTGGGAGCGAGCGTGTGATGCAGACCTGGTGTCCTGGAGTGGTCTGGGTGTGTGTGTGACAGCACCCAGCACCCCAGGAGCAGGGTGGCATGTGCCTGGGTGAGGAGATGGTCCTGCTGCAGAGGAGCTGGTGCTTGGCAGCTGGTCGGGTTCCTGAGATGGGTGAACTGGAGGTTCACCATGGTGGAAAGCCCAGGGAAGACCTGGGGGTGAAGCAGACCCTGGATGGAGATGTCGGGGCTGAGCAAGGAGTGGTGGTGCTGCTGCCTCCTGGGCAGGGAGGGAGCTCAGCAGGAGGGGGGGCTTCTTGTGGGGACACCGGAGTCTCTCCTGCCTCAGCGTGCCCCTCCTGGCTCTCCTGCAGGCGGCCATCCTCCAGCAGACGGCCGAGTACATCTTCTCCTTGGAGCAGGAGAAGACTCGGCTACTGCAGCAGAACACCCAGCTCAAGCGGTTCATCCAGGTAGCACCTGCCTGCACACCCCAGGGATGGGATGGGATGGGACAGGACAGTCCCAGCTGGCTGGGGAGGGGATGTCATCGCCTGTTCCTTGGGGTCAGGGTGAGACCTTCTGCCCTAATAAGCCAGGGAATTGAGATGGTTCGCACCCTCCTGGCAGGATGGAGGAGCCCTGTTCAACCCAGCATCCCTTACCTGGCAGGGGGAGAAGGGCTGGGGTCCCATTTTTCCATTTGGGGTATCAGGGTACAGCCCCGTGGCAGTTCCCCCTCTGAGGTGGCCCGGTTGAGCTGTCCTGGGTGTCAGTGTGAGAAGCAGGTTTGCACGAGGCTGTGGGGTGGTGAGGACCAGGAGGATGGGCACGTGCAGGGTGCAGGAGCCCATCTGTCCCCAGGCGTTGCCCCCATCCTCAGGGAGAACCCCTGCCGGGAGCTGTGCTGGGGGGCAGCTGAGGGGATGGCATCACCCCAGTGTGATCTGGATGGTGGGGAGAGCATCGGGGCTGGTCCCCACCCCCCTGACACTTTGTCCCCGTGCAGGAGTTCAGCGGCTCCTCCCCGAAACGGCGACGGGCAGAGGACAAAGATGAGGGGATCGGCTCGCCAGACATCTGGGAGGACGAGAAGGCTGAGGATCTGCGGCGGGAGATGATTGAGCTCCGGCAGCAGCTGGACAAGGAGCGCTCGGTCCGCATGATGCTGGAGGAGCAGGTGAGGGCGCGCAGGGCCGGGCCCGGCCGGCCGTGCGCGGGGTGGGCTCGCCCTCTAGCGGGCTGTGCCGCGCCCGGCCCGGAGCCCCCCAGGGACGCCGGTGCTGCCAGCGCGGCTGCTGCCCTGGCCACCTCTGCTCCATGCTTGGCCGTGGGCTCCCTGCTTCTGCTGCGTCCACCCCACAGAGGGGGGCAGCCCGTGGCTGGGGGTGGGGAGGGTGCCGTGCCGGGAGCGGGCTGGGCTCCCCACTGATGCTGGGGTGCTCTCGGCTGGCAGGTTCGCTCCCTGGAGGCCCACATGTACCCCGAGAAGCTGAAGGTGATCGCTCAGCAAGTGCAGCTCCAGCAGCAACAGGAACAGGTGAGGTTGCTGCACCAGGAGAAGCTAGAGCGTGAGCAGCAGATCCGAACCCAGGTGAGTGTGCAGATGCCATCCCAGCCCACCCTGGCCGTAGCCCACCTGTGGGGACCCCCTGGTAGCCTTCCACCCCCTGAGCGGTGCAGCCAGGTGCTCAGCTGGTGAAATACAGAGGGACGGGATGGTTCAGTGATGTGCTTTCTCGTGAGCTGGCTGGGTCGGACAGCAACGTCCCAGCAAAGCGCTTGTTCTTGGGGAACTGGAAGAGCCTCCCACAGTGCTCGGGTAGGCTGCGCTTGCAGGCACCCCTGTTTTAGGGGCGGGGGGGGATCCATGGCTTGGACCATGCTGAGGCAGCTTGCAGGTGGCTCTGTTCCCCAGTGCAGAGGGTTTTTTATGGGGAAGGTCGCTTTCTGGCGTCAGGGATTCAGCTTGGCGTGAGCGAGCCCATGGCTTTCCAAGGCTGTGCTGGGAGGTGCTGGATGCAGCCACCCACAACTCATCCCACCCCAGTGCTGTGTCCCTCCCTCCTAGGTCCTCCCCACCAGGCATGGGTGGAGAGCAGCTCCCGCTCCGGTGAGCTGTGGGTCCTGCTCCACCTCACACCGGGCGTGTTTCCTCACCCTCATGGGTGATAAATGGGCACCTATCCCATCCGTGGGTGATGCCAGCAAGTCATGATGGCACCACGGCCGGCAGCTGATGCAGGTCATGCTCTCTGTGCTGGCATGGGTGGCTTGCAGTGGCACGGAGGCCAGCCCCATCTCTGGGGTTCACCTCTCGCTGGGTGACCCCTGATGAGTTTTGGGGACCCCCACATCGCTCCCTGCCACCTGCCAGGCTGGGAAAGGGGAGCGGGCGAGCTGGCAGGCGGCGCTGCAGGGCAGGCGTGGCAGGACAGCGGGGCAGGAGCCTTCAGCCTTTTTCCCTGGCACAGTTGGATTTGCCAACAGTGGGGGGAGCCTTACGCCAGCCTGGTGCGGTGAGGAGGCAGCGCAGTGCTGCTACCCGGTCCTTGCTCACTGCTGCCCTCGAGCTCAGCCTGGGGACGTGCCAGTCTGAGCAGCTTCTAAGGGAGGGGGAGAAACCAGCTTCTTCCCTCCTTTGGCTTCTGCAGAGCTGCATCCCGCAGGATTCCTGCCGGCCACCTCCTGGGGAAGTTCAGCCTATTTTTAGGTGAACTCTCCTTAGCCTCCTGCTAGGGTGGATCTTCCCATCCACTGTTTTAGCGAGGATCTCTGAGGGGTGTGGTGGGTTCCCAGCTGCACAGGTCGGGGTGATGGGGAGGGCTGGCGCTTGTCTCACCTGGTTTATAAGCCCAGATTTTTCCCCCTTTGGGATACAGGGAATCCTTCATGTTCTGCTCTGCCAAAGCTAACGGCAGCTTTTAGCTGGCATCCTGTCGCGTCCATCCGGGATGGGTGAACTGGTGCAGCTGAGCTGCTGCTTCAGCTTTTTCAGGCTCTGGAAGGAGTTTGGATTCCACAAACAAGCATGATGCACTCCCCATCGCTGCTGTGCCCAGGTCCCTGCTGACCGGGTTGGGGGTTTTTGCTTCTCTCCCCAGCTCCTGCCATCACATGCTCCCCCAGCACCCACCCACCACCCCACCGTGATTGTTCCAGCGCCGCCTCCCTCCCATCACGTCACCGTGGTCACCATGGGCCCATCCTCAGTCATCAACACAGTCTCCACATCCCGGCAAAACCTGGACACCATCGTTCAGGTAAGGGGGGTAATTGGGGAGGCCAGTGGCGGGGGGGCTTTGGGGGAATCCCAGCCCCCCCCGGGGTGCATCAGAAGCTGGGACACGGTGTCCTGACGGCCGGTGGTTGTCATCGGCAGGCGATCCAACACATCGAGGGAACGCAGGAGAAGCAGCTGCAGGAAGAGGAGCAGAGACGCGCCGTCATTGTGACACCGGCACGCGCCTGCCCTGAGCCCTCTGCCTCCGACACCGCCTCTGACACCGAGGGCAACGACAGTGACTCCATGGACCAGAGCAAAGAAGAGCCCTCGGGGGACGGGGAACTGCCCTGACACCCCCTGGCCGGCAGCTGGGGAGGGGAGATGGGGCGGGGGCGGGAAACGTCAGAGAATATGCTGAAATTTTTAAAAAATACAACATGATTTGGGTCTCTTTTATGACCTTTTTCCAATACTGTAAAGCAGAGCGCTAGAAGCAGGCAAAGGTCACCCTTCAGCCTGGGGGGTGGTGGGCGCTTGAGGGCGGCCACAGCGGGAAGGGGGGGGGGCACGGGGTGCAGTGGGATGGCAAGGGGTGGGGTGGGATTTTAGGGACAGGGGTTTGCAGCCCCCCCACCCCATTTTATCACTGTCCCCCCTCCCCCCACCGTCTCGCAGGGAATCCTGCCAAGCTAGCAGCAGCCCCGGTGTTCCTGATGGTGTTCCCTTGGGACAGGGCCTTCGGTTGGGATCTTAATTTGTTTTTTCCTCCTCTTTTGTGGTTTTTCTTTTTTTCTTTTAATTAAGTGTTCATTTTTAAGCAGGGGGAGATGCCAAGTGACACGGCAGCAAAGGTGGGACAGGGTCCCCTGGCTTCGGGGTACAACCAGCCCCACCACAGCTCCTGCACCGGGCAGTGAAAAACCCTTTGGAGATTAAAAATTCCTGAGATGATGCCATCGGAGCACAGGCAGGAGGGCCGGCATGTGACACCCCCCCGGCGTTCCCAACACCCACCTTCTCGGCATGGGGATGGCAGTTTGGGGGCTGATTTTACTCCCCGCCCCAAGTCTCTGTCCCCATCCCTGTCCCCCCCACCCTTCTCCCATCCCTCCTTTAAGCACTTAATCCGGTTTGCGGGGTCTGTCAGCTCCGAAGAGCTTTTCTATTTCGTGATTGTGTCGCTTGGGTCTGTCATGGCGGGCGGGGGGGGTGGTGGGTATCTCCATTTTTGTGTGTTCCCCCCCCTCGCCCTCGCCACCCCCCACCCGGCTGTAGGGTTTTAGGCCAGTTGTGTGTAGAGCCTTGGTGGTATTTGGTAGGTTCCCCCCCAGCTGCAGCTGTTTCTTGGTTCCTTTTCCTATTTTTTTTTTTTGTATTTTTTTTACGATTTTCAGGTCTGTGTTGATTGAGAAGCTATTCTATTTTGTTAAGAAAGTGGAAAAAAAAAAAAGAGGCTCGTGCCTTTGTAAAGAAACAAAATAAAGTTTGTACTTGGTTTTTTAGAAGCTTGGTCCTGGCGTTCGTGTTTGTGGGGGAGATGGGGACAGGGACAGATCTGGCCCCTGTGGGACACCGATCCCTCTCCAGGGATGCAGGGCTCGCGGGGAGGGCAGGGGAGCGCTGCCTGCGCTGGGGATTCCAGGCAAAGGCAGAAGGATGCCGGCTGCAGTGAGGTTCGCCGCTGAGTGGCCGGGTCATATTTAAAGGCTCAGCCTTGGCAGGGCTGCCCCGTGTGCTATGAGCGTGTCAGGGCTCAGCTCACTGTTGAGATCGAGCAGGGGTGCCCCGCTGGTTTAGTGAGGCTGCTGGGCTGGGGGGAGGGTGGCGTCAGCCTCTCTGTCCCCCTGTCCTGGGGGTGGCACCTGTGGTCCCCCAGGATGGTGTGTCCCCATGGTCCCCTGTTTCTGCATGGCTCTCCGTGGGGCTGCTGCTGTGCCTTGTGGATCTGTCGGCATGGGGATGCATGTCTCTCCATGGCTTTTTGGAGAGGGGCATCCACCTCTGACCATCCCCCCACAGCTGTGGGTCTCTCCCACTCCCCCTCCACACCATGGCCCTCCATGGTGCCTGGCTGAGGGCCAGCCCCTCTCTGCTCCTCACCGTTGCCCCTTCCCCCCAACCCCACCTTAGGGCTGGGGTCTCCCATGCTTGCAGGGGGAGCTGGGCTCAGGCCTCTTCTTTTCCTCCCAGTTTGGCCCCTTTCCCAAGAAAAAGCTGGCTCATGCCTGCCCCCACAAAAGTGGCTTCTCCAGTGCTGGAGCCCAGGGCCACTGCTACAGCCAGGCTCTGGGGACAGCACTGGGTGTCTATCCCCTGCAAGTGAGCGTGACAGAAGCTGGTGACCCTGCACCTCCACCTGCTGCCATCCCCCATGCCATGCTGCTGGCGACAATGGGGGCATGCCCAGGGTGGAGGGGGACATGGGCTTTTGCCTACAGGGTGCATGGCATCGCCTGGAGTTGGTGACCTGTGGTGGCCCTACATCAGCCCAGGAGGACATGCCCGGGGCCACTGACCTTTGGGGACACATGGGGGACACCACGGTGCCGTGATGCTCAGCTTGTCCTCTCCGTGAAGTCCTGCTCCAGCCAAAAAGGGGCTGCAGGAACTTGAGGCAGCCCAAGGAGATCCACTGCCCCATGGCAGCGGGATGCTGTGATGGCAATGGTGACCCCACATGGGCAGTGCCACCCAGGGACCCCATGCCAGGAAGTGTCCTATGCCATCATGTCCCTGACACGGGCCTTTCCTGGTGCTGCAGCACTGCTGCTGTGCCCCGTCCCTGTCCCCGTCCCCATCCCCAGGGCCCCCTGGGAGCTGAAGAACTGCGGTGGCAGCATCTGTGCTGGCCGTGCCGGCAGCTGCCTGCCTGCCTGCCCTGCCCCGCGCCTGCCGGCACTGTATAAATAGAGGCAGTGAGCGGCAGGGAGCTCCTGGCAGCCACCATGAAGGGCCTCAACCTGCTCTGCTGCTGCGTGGCCTCGCTCCTGCTCCTCAGCACTGCAGGTACGGCTGCCCACTGGGCTGTGGGTGCCTGTGGGGCTGTGGGTGCCTGTGGGGCTGTGGGTACCTGCAGGGTGGTAGGGACCCTGTGGGGCTGTGGGTCCCCAGGGGGCTGTGGGTGCCTGTGGGGCTGTGGGTCCCCATGGGGCTGTGGGTACCTGCAGGGTGGCAGGGGCCCCATGGGGCTGTGGGTCCTCAGGGGGCTGTGGGTACCTGCAGGGTGGCAGGGGCCCCATGGGGCTGTGGGTCCCCATGGGGCTGCAGGGCCCCACAGTGCTGTGGTGTCCCCATGGGGCTGTGGGTGCTCAATGGGGTTCTGGGTCCCCAAGGAGACTGCAGGTCCCCGTGGGGCTGCAGGTACCTATGGGGCTGTGGGCACCCATGGGGCTGGGAGCGCCTGTGGGGCCATGGGTTCCTGTGGGTTGTGGGTGCTCGCTGGGGCTGTGGGTGCCTGTGGGGCTGCAAGTACCTGTGGGGCTGTGTGGGTGCTCATCAGGTCTATGGGTGCCCATGGGGCTGTGGGTGCCCTGCAGGGCTGCAGGTGCCTGTGGGGCTGTGGGTGCCGGTGAGTTTCTGGGGTGCCTAGTGAGCCCAGCCTGTGTCCCAGGACGTGGTGGGTGCCAGGAGCAGGACAGGGTGGCAGGGGTACAGCCATCTGGGCTCCCCGGCAGCTCTGCCAGGGCTGCAGAGTCACCCCAAAATGTGCACGGGAGCACAGGTGGCCGTGGCCGGGAGGGGCTGGCAGCAGGGTGCAGGCTGGGGTCCCCCCTCTGCAGCCAGGGTGGGCGCAGGGGCTGTGCTGCTGCCAGCACGCCCAGGGTCAGTGTCACCCACGGGTGCCAAGGTGTCTCAGTTTCGGGCAGTGAGGATTTGGGGGGAGCTGCCAGGGTGCCGGGGCACCCCATAGTCAGGGCAGGGTGGGCTAGGCTGTTTGTCCTGGGGGTCCCCCCACCCCTAAGGACCTGCCAAGCAAGAGAGCACTTTGGGTGACCCCCGACCCCTTTCCCTGGGCCATCCCATACCCGCTCAGCACCCCTGTCCTCAGCTGGGCGTCCCCTGGGGCCGTGCAGTGGGGCGGCATCGCTGGTACCCTTGCTTGCCCTTGAGTTAATTTGGGCTGGTTCTCTGCCTGGCTGGGCTCCGGCGGCCACGCTGCTGGGAGGGGGGCGGCTAAGTATGGAAACAGCCGTGTAAGGGGACACTGCAGTCCCTGCAGCAGCCCTGGCCCCCACGGCCGCCGGCCCCCCCTGCCCTGTGCCGCTGCGGCCCCGCGCGCGGGCACCCGCAGCTGCCGCCTTCCAGCACCCGGCACCCCTGGCCCCGCTGAGTTTTGGCCTTTTAAGGGCATCTTGGACCATTCTTGTGAATAAACGGGTTTTGGGGCCAGCAATGCACCCCGCCAGTGGTGGGGTGACCTCCACGGGGCCGCAGGTCACGTCTGGGGATAAGGGGTTTGTCAAGGTCCTCTATGGGCATGGCCGGTGGCTGGTGCCCTCCCCAGGCTGGGCTGGTGGCCTTGTGGGATGTCAGGGGTTTGTCACCAATGTGGGTGACCACCGGCTCGCCTCTTGGTTGTGCTGAGGCTGGCACAGAGGCCAGCACGTCCCCAGCTGTGGCAGACAGTGAGGGAGCAGGCTGGGCAATGCCATGGGGCTGGGCACGGTGCTGGGCACCTTGCCACCAGCACCCTGCTCAGCCCAGCGCCGGGGTCCCCTGTCGCAGAGGAGGCTCTGGGGCCAGGAGGTGCGTTGGGGTCTGCAGCCCAGAGCCAGCCCTGATGGCTGGCTGAGGCCCCCCCAGAGACCCCATCCTCGGTGTCTCCTGCTTATTGGGGTGGGGGTGGGGGGCATATTTCACCCTGGAGCTGTAGGTTTGGGAAAAACTATAAGCACTGGCACAGCTCCTGCCCCTGGTTCTGCTCTGCAGGGACCGGTGGGGTTTGCGCAATGAGTTTTGCTTTTCTTTTGATGCCAAGCCGGGCTCTTGGCGCTGGGCTTCTTTGGGGTGCAGAAGGTGGCTTGGGGGGTTGTTTTCCCAGTTTTGGGGGTTGTCTTCCCATTTAACTCTACTTTGGTGAGGAGAAGGCGGGGGGAGCCCAGTGGGGAACCAGGGGCTTCGCCAATGCGTCAGAGGTGTGGTGCTCGGGCTGAGGGCAGGGTTCGGTGACGCCTGGGGCTGCTGGGACCCTGTCACTGCTCCGGCGGTGGGAAGTGCCCTGTGCCGGCAGTCGTGCAGCCCCAGCCAAAACAGTCCATGGCCCACGTGGCCACGGCTGGCAAAGCTCCCCAGTGTGGCCGGGAGCCCCGGCAGGGGCCAGCACCCACCGTGGGGCTGGGCGATGGCTCAGGGCAAGGACACTTGCCCGCTGTGCCATCCTGGCTCCTGCCCAGGGGAAGGTCTTCTCCCTGCACTTGCACCTTGGGCAGAGCCCAGCCATCCCTTCCAGGCTGGGTGGCCGTAGTGGGTCCCTGTGGCCACCGGGAATGGGCCACGGGGACACTGGCAGGGCAGTGCCCAGCCACTGGACTTGGCAGCTTTGTCTGGGGAGCCCTTGCCCCCCACCAGCCCTCAGGGATTTGAGTGGAGGGCTGTGCTGTGCCATGCCATCACCACCTCTGAGCTGGGCGGGGAGCTGAGGAACACCCTCGCTTGCTGGCATCCTCCTGCAGCACATGCAGAGGGCACAACAGGGCTGGCACAGACCTCTCCTGGTGACAGCGAGCACGGGCCACCACCCCTGGGACTCCTCATCCTGCCTCAGCCTGGGAGATGGTGCCTCAGGATGGGCTCCATCACTGTGTCCTCAGGGCACCTTGGGGTGTTCCCCATCACCCAGGACATGTCACCCTGGCATGGGCTTCATCACCTGAAATATGTCACTTTGGGGTGGGCTCGATCTCCCCAGACAGAACATCTTGGTGTGGGCTCCACCACGTGGGTTGTGTCACCTCGGGTGGGCTCAGGTTGTAGGAC
This sequence comes from Falco rusticolus, assembly GCF_015220075.1. Taxonomy (NCBI): domain Eukaryota; kingdom Metazoa; phylum Chordata; class Aves; order Falconiformes; family Falconidae; genus Falco; species Falco rusticolus. Next base: position 38,385,126 of record NC_051190.1, read on the forward strand.
ACAGCACCCATGGGGACTCCCCACCCTGACTGTCCCAGGCAAGTGCCCCCCAGGGTACCCAGCTTCTTCAGAGGTGGGGGACTGCTGTCTCGCACTGACACCCATCAGGACTCACTCTACCCTCCCTCAGCAGCAGCAGGGCCGCAGGCACCACTGCCATTGGGTGCAGGGTGGCCACAGTGAGGCAAGGGCACCCACAGATCTTGGTTGCTTGTACCACCTACATGGCTGTCACACCCCTGGTGCCTTGCCTGGAGGAGATCCCAGCCCTGACGGCTGCCCCATCTCTCTCCCATACTGTTGGCTGAGCAACGCAAGGCAGATGTCGGGCAGGTTGGCTGTGCTGTGACAACCTCTCCCATCAGCCATCCCTGTCCTGGTGTGTAGGTGACAGTCAGCCAGGCAGGATGGCTGGGACACCTTGCTCGTGCATGGCGCTGGTGGCACAGGGGCACCAGTGGGTCCGTGTGAGATGGCACTGGGCTGGAAGGGCTGTGCTGTGCCTGGGGACAATGCTCAGTGGTCTGTGCTCTTGCCATATACCTGCTGCATCCCCACTCATCGCTCTGCTAGCCCCATGCAGGTCCACATTCCTGTGCCTGGAGCGCAGGCTTGCCAAGGTGTTGGAACTCCAGTCTGGCCGGTGGGTCCAAGGGTGACCAAACTGCTCATAAAATTCCCGTTCCCCAGGTGCTGCAGGAATAACAGTGGGCCCTGCTGCCTTGGCAGGGCTCCACTGGGCTATTTTCAGCCCGTGGGGACATTCCCCTTGTAAGCGATAGCCTGAGGAAGCCGTCAAGCTCGTGTGCTGGTGGGGGCTGGCAGAGGGGCCGGGGAGTCTCCACTGGGCACCCCGAGCCAGGCCGGGGTGTTGGCAGCAGCAGCACAGCCCTGGTGCCAGTCGGGTGCGTGGCTCAACCCTGCCCACCTCCCCACTCGTGGGGGCGTGCCGTGGAAAGGGGCTTGGAGCTGCGTGGCCCCATCCCTGTGTGACAGCTGAGCTGGGTTCCCCTGTCCTTCTGCTGGGGGTATGGGTGAGACCCCTGGGGCTGGGTGCCACTGCTTGGCACAGCCAGGCAGCATCTCTGCCCGGCCATTCCCATGGATTTGAGCATTTTGTGGGGCAATGAATCATCAGGCATTAAAATCCAGGTTGACAAGTCCAGGGGCTCTCCCTGACCTGCCCAGGTGACCAGGAATCCTTGGAATGAGCAAAGAAGAGGGATGGGGGGTCTTCACCCAGGAAGACTCACAATGACTGCATGAAAGATGTCCCTTGGGGACCTGGGGAGGCCCTGGGGTGGGCTGGTACAGCCTCCCGTCACTGGAGGCTCAGGGACACCACCAGCATGACCCCCTGTGCTCAAGGAAGGGGATTCTCCAGCCCCAGCCACACCACAGCACTTCTACCCAGGTCCTTCAGCATCCCCCTGGGCTGTGGATCCCACAAGGCACACCACGGGTAGGTGTTCCTTGATGTACAGTGTGACATCTGCCTGTGCCAAAATGCCATTTTCTCGCTCTCTGCTCACTTGCAGACCCAGAGCTCCTCTGGCCATGAGTGGTGGCTGCTTCATCTTCCACCGTCCTGATCTTTGGATTTTCTGCAAGTCAGGAGTGCAGGTTTTCTTCCAAATCTTTAGAGTGGGTGCCCTGTGGGGAGACAGTTGAAAAAACACTCCGCAGAAGTGATTCCCTGTTTTCATCTCTATATTTAGAAAGCTCCAAGCCTGGTTTTAATCCCTTTGGAGCATCCTGGTGAGGTTTCTTTACCCTTTCTTAATCAAAACATCATGCAGTTCTAGCCAACTATTTATAGAAATCAAATCTATTTTTATTTTTTTTTCAAATAAACTTAAAATCTCCTCCACAAATGAGGTCAAGTTAGGCTGACAAAGCTGGTTCCTATAGCCCTGATGGGCTCTGCACTGAATAACTGGAAAATATTTGCTTTTTGCTGGTGCTTTGGGATCATGAAGCCCCTGGGATGGGATGCTGTGGCTGGGCATCCTGGGCTTTGGGGTGCGCAAGGGTCTGGAGAGCCAAGCCCACCCTTGGCTGCCCTCATGCCTGTGTCCTCTGGGATTCTTGGGCTGTCTGCCAGCTGGTGAAGGTGTTTGCCTCATCAGCTCCAAACTGGTGCTGGAGCCAAGCTCCCACCTGCCCTGGCTGCTGCGGAAGGGCTGCTGCGTGACATGTGGGCAATAAAACACCAGGACTTCATCTGCAGAGCTCAGCAGTGGCACCGGGCTCCACAGGCATGGTGCAGAGTGGGAAACTGAGGCATGGGAAGAGCAGGGAGGAGATGCCGTCCTCTGCTGCGCTCTGTCCAAGCACCCAGGGGTGGGCGTGCAAGGCTGGGATGCCCAGGCCTGAGCTGGATGAGGGGCACAGCCCCAGCTTTGGGCTCCCCTGGTCCCGCTCCCAACTTGTGAGGGGTTACTGGTTGCAGAAAGGTCAGGTTCATAGGTCTAATCCGCCTCAGCTTTTTCCAGAAGCCAGGGTGCTGGCTGACAGCAGTGCAGAGCATCGTAATCCCGGGAGCTGCACTGCTTCTCCGAGGGCAGGGGCAAGTGTCCCAGGGCTGTGGCTTGAGCACCAGAGACCTGGCAAACTTGTGTCAGGTCCCCAGCCAGGCTGAGTCCCGGGCTGTCAGGGCTGGAGCAGCACCCAGGGTACGTCCCTGAGCAGAGGCTGTGGGGACCCCACAGAGCCCAGTGAGCAGAGACATGACCATGAAATGGGGGTGAGTCTCGCAGGAAAGAGGGGTCTGCAGCGGGTCCAGCAGCACAGCTGGTGTCTTCCATGGAAAATCCCGGGGAAGTCCCGGACAGCTCCTTTGGGTGCAGCCATTTTCTGCGAGATTTTAAAGGGCTTCATCAGAGCAAAGCACAGCCTTGCCTTTCCCTGAAAAAGAAGGGACAGACGTTTGGGGTGCAAGCTTGTCCTGAAACCCCACTGGCAGCACAAGGGGAGGGCAGGACCCGCGGGAGCCAGTGGATAACTCCCCTGGGTGCTGCTGGGGCCAGGATCCGAGCAGGGGAAGGGGGCGTGCAAAAAGCCATCCCCACAGTGCTGCGCATCGCTGGCCCCACGCTTGGGGCTCCTATTTCTGCTGGAGGGGGAGAGCATCCCTCCCAGGGCCACCTGTGCCCATCTGTCCCTCCCGGCCAGCCCCTGCCCCAGCCCCAGTGCTGTCCTCAGAGCTCAGAGGCTGTCCCTCCTGGAGGACCCATTTGGGCATGAAGGCATTGCTGTTCCACGCGGCCCTGTGTGGGGATGGGGGGGAACACCGTGGCAGGGTCACGTTCAGCCTCTGGCAGCCATCCCTAGCCTGTCCACACAGGCTTTTCCCTGGGGCAAACCAGCCGAGGCATCCTGTGGCAGACAGAGCCTCTCTGTGAGCTCTCCATCCCTGCAGCTGTTCCCCAGGGTGCTGTCACCGTGGGGCAAAGGGTCCCTAGGGAGCTGCCAGCCCTGCCAGCCCCTGCGGACGGGTGTGAGATTCGGGGTGGGCAGGGGCAGCGCAAGCCGGGCACCCTCCGGGAGAGCAGCTCCCCCAGGGGAGCAGGGCAGGGGCTCTTCTCCGGTGCCACCCGGCCGCTTGGCACAAGGCAGGGTGCGAACAAGGGGAGCCCCGGTGTCACTTTACATCGTGGCTGTCCCCGCTCCCTCCCGGAGCCCACGGGGACCCGCAGGACGGGACCCAGGTGCAGACGTCACCCTTGGCTGGCAGCAGGGTGAGGGGCTGGGGCCAGCGGCCGAGGGGCTGGGGCTTTGCCGTCCGCAGCCTGCCGAGCTGCTCCTTCTGAGTCCCCCGTACAGTTGCTGGGCCATATTTTTAGCCTCTGGTGGATGCACGGAGGGTGTTAAGCCCATAACCTTCAGTCCATTTCGCTGCTCATCGGCTGGCCATCTGCAGATCAGCACAATTCGCCCTGTGATGGATTTGGAGACCATGTAGGGGAAACAGGAGGGACAAGGAGGTGGAGAGGGGAGAGGGACTTTGTATGAGACCTTGAAGGTCACAGGAAATAAAGCCCGTGACCAGAACACCAGCAGGAACATCCCAGTTTGAGCACCTGGGGAGTATTTCCCTTTTCCCGTAAGGGATGGCTCACGGCGGACACTGGGGTTGTTGTTCTGCCCTGCCATGGTGGGTGACAGCTCCTCTGTCCCCCTGCATTGGATTAGAGGGGACACACGGACCCCAGACAAAGCCCTTGGGGCATGCAGGGTCTCCTCCACATGGTCCTGCTCCCCCCCTCTACCACCTTGACCCTCCCCAGACACCCGCCCGAGGACCCAAACTCCCCTCCCGGCCCTCCAGGTCACCAGCTATTTTGGGGCCAAACTGAGAATATCTCTAACTCTGTCAGCCAAGGGGACCCTCAGGAGACCCAGGCTGGTCTCCAGGCCACCAGGGCCAGGTAGGGGCGTGCTGGCCCCCAGCCACCTGGGGCTCTGCCGGTCAGGCATAGTACATTCCCCTTCAAGTCGCTCCTGGCAGGCTGGGCACCCTGAGGGGTCCCATGGGAAGGTGACCCAAAGGGGATGGGTGCTCTGGCTGGGAGAGAGGCGGGTGGGAGCTTCCCATGACCTCTCTGCCTCGGGCTGGGAGCTGTGTCGGGAGCCCGCAGGCACCCCTGAGCCACGTGCCAGCAAAGGACGGGGCAGGTCGGCGAGGGCAGAGCTGGGGTGACCCACGCATCCGGTTTCGGCAGGGCAAGGGGCCGCGGTGACGGCGGCAGCTCCACCGTGCCAGGCTGCACATGAGAGCCACTGGAAGCCCTGGCAGGCGGAGGTGCAGCCTGTCCCTCCCAGCCGCCTGCCACCAGTGTGGCTCTTCCCCAGCACGAGCAGGCTCCCACCTGCCTCGTGGTTAACAGCACCACCGGTACCGGTACCAGAGCTGATAGAGATGCAACCAGTGCCCAGCATCCCTGGCGACAACAAACCAGCTTGAACGATCTGGGGCTGGTCTTGGCTCAGCTCCTGCAGTGCTCGGCTACCACGGTCCCCAGCAGCCAAGCCCAGTGAGCTGCAGTGCCACAGCTTTGCAGAGGCCCTGCCGGTGCTCCGCGGCTCGCCAGCACGGATGCGGCACGGGAGCTGGGGGAGAGGGGCTGGCTGCCCATGCCCGTGCTGCCCGCTTGCCTCCCTGCAGCCGAGGTGGAGGTGGCATTTTCCCCTGGTTGGCATCTGGTTGCCAGCTGGAGTACAAAGGAATTATTTTCCTCTGAAACGCTTCCCTGGTATGCAGGCATTAGACGTTTCAGGGGATTATTTAGACTAGCAGCAACTGTTTGTAACGGAGACAGTATAGCTGGTGATCTTTTATTTTTGGCACCCGCTGCCTAATGTGAAATTGCAGTTGGTCTGTGGAAAGTCCGGATGGCTGCTCCCGGGCTGCCGAACAAACTCATTGTGTCCCCACCAGCCGCACAGTGCAGCAAATGCTTTCCTAGTGAAGGGATGCTCACAATAAATAGCTCCGAGCCCTGCTGCCCCTGCCCGTGCCCCATGCCGGGCAGCCTTCCTCGTCCTCCTCCCCTCGCCCCGCCACCCGCCATGGCTGGTGAAACGCTCTCCTGAGGCAGGGCTGGGGAAGGACCCTTTTAACATGCCAAGTGCCCACGGCCCCTCGAACTATGCTTTTTGTTGTTCCTTTCTCCCCCTCACCCGCAGTTTTTAGGGCTGCTTTGCGGCCTTCCTGCAGTGCTCCATGGCGGGTGGCAGTCGCAGCCCCAGGCAGCCATGGCTGGGGCAGCCGTAGGGCCCCCCTCTTGCATCGGCTTTGCTGCCCCCTCAAACACCTCTTTGCACCCAGCTTCTTGCCACAGGGACAGACAATTGAGCTGGAACTAGAGAAGGTTTAGGAGAGAGTTTAAACCTCTTTGTAACAGCCACAAAGTGTCCCTCAGGGCCCCCTCCGACGCTGATGGGTGGCCAGTGGGTGCCCCGGTAGTCGTGGGCCAGCGCGGGTAAGACTGACTGAGCTGTTCTCATCGTTTAGAGCCACGCACCCCTGGCATGGACCATGTTGGTGGTGCTGCCGAAAGCCCCTTGCCAGCTGCAGAGCCCAGGCTGGAGGAGAAGGCAGACGATGGCAGCCCTGAGGAGAACAAAGATGGTGGCCCCGCCAACACCTCCTTGCTTGGTGCCACTGAGGAGGGCCCTGGAGAGGGGCAGGAAGAGCCGGTGGGTGGCCTGAGCGGGGACCTGGGGCCAGGGCACGGACAGACAGAGGAGACCACCAAAGAGAAGAGCCAGGAGGGGCCCGGCGAGGCACAGGGCCCAGGGGAGGGTGCCATGTTGGGCACTCCTGAGGCTGCGCACCAGGAAGGGAATCACGGGCCTGGCCCACAAAATGTCTTCCATGCCCAGGAGGGCGAGGAGCCCAGCGCCAAGAAAGGAGCCTCTGAGAAGCAAGGGCAGCCTGGGGAAGAGAAAATGGAGAAGCCAAGATCAGTGTCTGCTTGTAAGGGGGGAGAGGAAGGGGATGAGCAGAGCTCAGAGGAAGAAGACGAGCAAGGGGAGTCTGAGGAAGATGGAGGCAAGGAAGAGTCCGAGGAGGAAGGAGAGTCCAAGGAAGAGGGAGAGTCTGAGGAAGATGGTGCCAGGCCAGCGGGGCCAAAGAATGGAGCTGAAGAGAGTGGCAAGAAAGCGGCTAGCACTTCCAGCAAAAAGGGCAATGGCAAACCAGCAGCTGCCAGCAAGGGAGAAGCCAGGGACGGCCCTGTCATCTGCCATCACCCACCCTGTGGGGCTGTAGCAGAAGACCCCCCAGCAGCATCGGAAGACCCGCCAGCAGCAGAAGACCCACCAGCAGCAGTGAAAGACCACCCACCAGCAGAAGACCCGTCAGCAGCAGTGGAAGACCCTCCAGCAACAGAAGACCCACCAGCAGTGGTGGAAGACCCCCCAGCAACAGAAGACCCACCAGCAGCGGTGGAAGACCCCCCAGCAACAGAAGACCCACCAGCAGCGGTGGAAGACCCCCCAGCAGCAGCAGACCTGCCAGCAGCGGTGGAAGACCCCCCTGCAGACAAGCCATCGCTGGCAGAAACAGAGAGCCCACCCAGCCACAGCACCTACACCGCTGCCGCCGAGCTCCAGCACAGCCAGAGAGGTTGGAGTCTTTTCTTGTTGGTGTGCTGTAGCGGCGAGAGTGACCTACTATCAACCCCCGGCGGAGCTGAGCTTGGCACATTAAACCGCACCTAGTGCATGGCCCTCTCCTAACGCTTCTGCTTCCCACGCCTGCCCCTAACCGCTGCACGGCTGGGCCGGCTGCGGGCATCGAGGGCGCAGGCAGGAGCCCACGGACGCCTGTGATGCAGGCACTTGCCACAGCGATGCCAAAGCTGGCCAACATTTCCCTTGCTGCACTTTAAACCTATGGTTTCTCCTCTGGGCTGTGGACATGGATAAGATTTTTAACACCCAGGCCCCTTTCAGTACCTGCAGACCTCTTAAAGGCTCCTCCTCCCCAAAAGTCCTCTGGATCCCCAGTTTTCTTGGTACAAGGGCAAGATGCTTGCCCGGGCTGGTGGGTCTCTTGTCCACCAGCTCTTGCCTCGTAGGGAAGGCGTGAAGAGGTAATTCAGACCGATGAGTTGCTGAAGCACCGGCTCTGGCTGTGTTCAGTCAGTGAAAGGCTAGCTAAGGAAAAGGGACTCCCCCCCCGCCATGATTTCCTGGAAACACTTGTGGACTTTGGCCCACAGTTTGGGCAGCAATCTTCAGATCCAGCTGAGTTTTTTTCTGCTTTCAACTGTAATGTCCCAGCTCAAATAGTTCCCATTTGTACTGAAATGGAAACCCAGTTTGGTCTCTGTGGCTTTACTTGGCAAGTCAAAAGGTCTTCCTCAGCCCAACACTCGGTAGACAGCACAGTCCCAGGGCTCGGCAAGTGCCCCACTTGGCCCAGGCACCCCCAGCCCAGCCAGCCAGCACACACCTGTCCCCAGACCTGTCCCCAGACCCCCTCTAAAGCCCAACCCAGCCAGCTCCTGACAAAGCACCTGGAGCTGCACGGGGTCCTTGGTGTGCCAGCACCTCCAGGGCAGGGCAAGGACACCTCTGTCTCCCTGGGGACACTGCCTGGGGACACTGGGGTGCCTACCCCCAGCGGCAGCAGCTGCTTCGTGCTCCCTGGGCCTAGCACAGAGCCATGGGGTCCCCCGGGCCAGCCCAAGCCACAGCCCCATGCAGAGGGCTCCAGTCTGATACAGGGGCAGAGGTGGGAGGGAACAACCCTGTTGGCAAAGGCGAGGAAGCCAGGATGGGTGAGGTTGGCTGGTTTCTCAAGAGCCAGCCTCAACCTCACACATTCTCATGTCTCTGGCTCGATGCGTAAGGGTTTTTGGGAGCGGACAGAGAGGCAGAGCAGAGTGCTCCTGCAGTGGGGGCTTAGCCCTGGAGGAGCCGCAGCTGCTGGGGGAAGCGCTGGGGCCCCGTCAGGCGGCAGGTGCCGCGCGTGCTCGCATGATGCCCCAGCCCGAGGAGCCCCTTCCAGGCACGTCCTTCGCATTCTCCCTGAGCGGCCAGCCCTCGCTCCCCCCAGGAGACATGGCGTGCCTCCCTCACCAGCCCCTCCTCGGAGCCAAGCAGTTGCCCACGACGCTTCCCCCAGCAGCTGCAGCCCTGGCAGCCTCTGCCAAGCCTCCAGGAGCCTTTGCAAAAAAGAAACCATGTGGTGTACCAAAGGTGACAGTGGCTGCTGAGGCACAGAGCAGGTCTGCAGGCTTTGGGGCGTCTGTGCTCCCCCACGCCCTCTCCCTGGCAGCTTGTGTGAGCTTCTGTGTGGATACCCCTCTGCAGCAGTAACAGGTCTCCTTGCCTTTTTCCTCCAGAAGAGGTTGAAGATACCAGCGAACCGACCAAGCGCGACCGGTCCCACTTGGAGAACACTCTCAAGCTGAATGAGGACAAACCTGCTGATGATTTCTCAGGTGAGGGGGCCTGGGTTGGCACCAAGCTGTGCAATCCCTGCAGGACAGGCTCCTCACTGTTCTGCTGCACCAAGAGTGTGGATGGGCTTTTCCTTCCCTCGGGTGTTCTGGTTTTAACCTTACTTGTTGTAGGTCTAGCGACACCATGTCTTCCATAACAGCCCTTTTGCTGCTCTTGGGTTAACATATTTTAATTATTTTAAAGACAGCCCCAAGGACATACAAGGATTAGGAGAGCAGAGAAGCTGGAAGATGCAGATGGCTATCTGCAGTCAGCCCAAGGCAGCCACATCCCTGCCCACAGCACCCAGGGGCAACTTGTAAAAAAGAGTTGGGATTTTTATTCCAATTATTCATTGGGTTTTGCTCTTACAAGGTTTATTTCTGCTGGCCCCTGGGCAGTCTGGACTGGAAAGAAAAGTATAAAAGCTGCTACGGAAAAAGTTCCTTCTTCTAGCAAGCAGCTTAGGGGCTGTGCCAGGGGTCCCTGGCACCATGGTGCAGGGCTTTTTGAGATCATGGGTGTTGAGTACTAAATATTAATGAGAGGTGTTCCTTCCATCAGCTGCTGGCATGTGCAAGACTGGCAGTGGATGGGGACAGTGCCCAGCAGGAAACATTAGCAGGGGAGCAGCATCAAAATGTATGACTGGGATCAGTTTTGCCAAGATTTCAACTGTAAGCCAAGTCCCTTGATCCATGGCTGAATCACCCTCAAGATCTGCAGGGAATGCCCAGCAGCTTACCCAGGAGGGACTCAATCAGCATGCTGGGGTTTGCCTTTTCACCCATTCGCATGCTTCTGCTCCCACAGGAGTACTGCAGCGGCTGAGGAAGATCTACCACTCCTCCATCAAGCCCCTGGAGCAGTCCTACAGATACAACGAGCTGAGGCAGCATGAGATCACAGGTAATGCCACGGGCACTGGGGTCTCCGGCACCATCAGGTCATTGGAATGCAGATAACAGCGCAGAGAGCAGATCATGGAAAGGCTTGGAGAATTTGTCTTCCTTTGCAGCTTCTCAAGAAGGCCATGGACATGCTGGGCTTAGAGGACATGCCCTAGTGAACCCAGTGGCAGGCATTCCTGCATCTGCCTTAGCCCATCTGCTGTCAGGACCATCTGTGTAGGCTGAGCATTGAACCCTGCCTGCTTCGGGTCCTCCACCTGCTCAACATCAATGCCCTGTACCGCTGCCAAGCGGAGATCACGGCCCAACGAAACAGGCTTGGCAAGGAAGCTTAGGACCTCTCAAGGCTGGGGATGAGCTTCCTGGGGGTGGCTGGAGCTGGCATCCTTCCTGCTCAGTACAGGACACTGTCATGTGGGCAGGGTATCCCTCAAGCTCGGCAGCCTTCATTCATCCTGGGAGTTAGAGTTTCCACCTCTTGGCAGTTACAGACACATTGGTTCAGGTGAGCAGGTCCCTGTGGCCATGGGCATTGGCTTGGGCTGAGCCCCGGCAGCACACGTGTCCCTCCAGAAGAGGAAAGTACAGCCCTGGCCCCAGGACACTCAAAACTACAGGAAGCTGTTGTGACCCATATGACACAAGCAGCCTCATTTTCCAAGCACAGATGGCTCAAGCCCAAGTCCGAGGTCCCTGTTCATTGGGGTAACTCTCCTGTGAACCCCTACCTCAAGCCCTGTCCTGAGTCAGGGCCAGATGCCCCCTGTGCCTTGGCTGGGCAGGCAGGGGATGCTGGAGTCCCTGCTGCCTGTGTCCCAGGGCTGCCTGCCCACATCAGCCTCCTAACAGGGTCCCTCCTTGTCCTGAAGTTCCGCCCCCTTCCCTTCCCACATCTCCAAGCCTCACACACCCTGGAGCCATGCTCTCCCTCCTGGTGAGGCAGAACTTAGATACACCCTCCACACAGACCCTCCTTTTGCAGCTGGACTCTGCTCCGCCAGTGCAGGGGTCCCGTGTTCATTTGGGTAAAGCCTGGGGACGCATCTCCTTAGAGCGGAACGCCTGTTTTACAGGCAGCCCCACTGCAACTCCTAAATCTGTGTCAGACATTCTGTAAGCAGGCTTGAACAGCTCCATATCCAGCCAGCCCACCTCCAGCTGCCACCCATGGGGCAGGGCTGGAGAGTCTTCATCACCAGCACAGGTCCTGCCCTCTCAAGACACAGAGCACCCTGGACATCATCCACCACCCTCCCACAGGGGTTCTGGAGGGGGCATTTGTGGGTGTCATAAAACACGAGCCGTGCCTAGCTGCCTCCCACACCCAGTTCCATGTTGCTGCCTTTGCCTGCCTCGCTCCGTGCTGCTCACCAGCGGCTGGGGACCACGATCCGCTTGCTATGTGGGAGTGTAACAGGGGGTCTCAGCCACACACGATGCTGCAGGCAGCATGGGAGGAGCACCCTACAGACCGTCACCCCACAGCTGCTGCCACCCACCCAGCATGCTGGCCTGTCCCTTCCCGTACACAGCCAGCACAGCACTGCTGCGTGCCTGGGAAAGAAGCACTGGGAGCTGGAGGGTTGGCACCCCGGTGTGCATCCCCACAGCCTCCCCAGCAGTGGGGCCATGCAGCAAGGGTGGCCCAGCCATGCCCTGTCCCAGCTGACTCCATCCTGGAGCTCACAGGTTCAGCAACACCCCAGCCTCTTCTCCAAGCTGCTTTGGTCTGTGTTGGTGGCAGTGCAAGCATCTGCTTTTACTGTCAGCTCAACCCAGAACACTTCAGGAGAACAGTTGGGGTTACAGGGGAAGCTGGTGGGCTCCCAGCCCCTAACACTCACTTCACTGTTCACTGCCAGAGGATGCAGTCCCCAGCCTCAGTTCTCAGCCCACAACCCATTTCCTTGCTCAGAACATCCCACGCTGCCTTCCAGCCATCCCGTGCCCAAGATCCTGCTCCCTTTTTTTGGAGGAAGCAAGTGTTTCTCAGGCCCCTGCTGGCTTCTTCCCCTCCAGCTTCTGAGGAAAAAAAAACCACTAACCCTTGTGTTTTCCCAGCCCAAGACCCTCTCAATCCCAGCTCCTGAGCAGGAGCCACCACAGACAGCAGGTCCTGGTGCTCCTCACAGCCTCATCTCACAACACTCCAGGGGCTGTTCCACTTTACCATGAGGAACAACCCCCCCTCAGGCTGACAGTGCCCCAGGTCAGCTCCCAGCACACCCTGTTGCGTCCTACATGGCACTCTCCCAGCTATGCCAATGCAATCCCAGTGCTGGTCACACAATCACAGCCTCCCAGCCCCAAGGGAAGGGCCCAGGGATGCCGCATTGCCTGTGGCCCTTGGCTCAGCCATGAGAGACCCTGACCATGCTCCTCTCAGAAATATTCCTCCTGCCGCCAAACTTGTTGAAGCATCTCCAACACCCTAACTGCATCCTGGCACATACAATCCCATTCCAGAAACCTGAAGCTCAGCAGTTTGCCTTTAATACTCACAGATCCAGCTTTTCCCAATCCCTCATTAGCAGTGTAATTAGAGAAACCTGCAAATAAGTTAGTGGGTTGGCCCAGGGAACCCTTCTGACCTTCTAAAGCAGGTGAGGGCATAATGGGATTGAGAGAGCTTTCTCAGCTGCTTCCTCTGCATGGTGTCCCTGTCCGGAGTGGGTTCGTTGCATTGGTGGTGTCCCTGCAAGCTGGGAGATGCCCCCAGCCTCTCCCCCTGTGCCCACCCCTGCGGCAGGCGGGAGGCTGGAGGGCACAGAGCTGCCGTTCAGCTGGCCAGGAGGAGCGGGACAGCTGGGAGAGTGGCGGGGCAAGCCTGTCATGGAATATGTGTGACCTTTGGAGGTGTAAGCCAATATAGAGGGGTGCCATCGCAAGCACCTTCACCCCTCCATTACACGGCAGCCCTCCATTTTGTCTCCCTTGCCATCGACTCTGCTTGCACGCAGGAGCTGGTGTAATCCAAGGAGCCTCTCTGCTCCCCACAGCTCCCACAAACACCCCTGTAGTTGAGCTGTTACCTGTCCTGGGGGACCTGTGACTGCCGCCATCAGCCTAAGACTCTGAATTATCGGGGTGCATCCCAGAAAATTCCCCCCACACCCTCTGCTTACAGCATGTTTAAACCTGGAAGGTGCCATCTCCATTTCCCTGCCTGCCACCCTCCTGCGTCTCTGCTCTGCCATCCCACGTGGATGCAGGCACGCTCTGGCTGGGCCCACTGTGTGCTTGGTCACGGCGTGGCCACCATCTAGGGACTGTCCCTAGCTCAGGGGTAAGGGACTCTCCCAGTCCAGTGATGGGAAGCTTGCTGTGAAGTCATGCCAGTTTGCAATGCGTGCTGGTGACCCTAATTGCTGTATATGTGCCAATTAGCAAGTGTCCCCATATCAGGAATGACCTCCCAGCTGCCCTAGGGGTGGATACCGGTAACCACACCACTGGGGTGGTCAGGACACTTGTTGGGGTTGGTTGCTGTCCTAACAAAGGCTTGTCGGGCTCCGTTTGCTCGGTGAATGTTGCTGGGGAAGGCCATAGCTCTGCTGAGCTGCCATCCCAGATGCGGCAGCTCTCCTGGGCCTGCTCCCCCAAGCCACATCCCCGGAGCGCAGGGCAGACTGGGGTTTACTGCTTGTCCTGGTAGCTGCGGGTCTCGTTGCTCACAGACTGTAACTCCTTCTCTCCTGCTGGGAATGTGGCGGTCGCTGGCTTTTCCTGCCCACAAGAAGGCCAGGGTCAGTCTTCAGCTCCCTCCTCGGCCTGGGCCAGACCCGGGCAGCTGCGTCCCTCCTTCGACTCACGGTACCTTTTCTCTCTCCCCGTGTCCCCTGCTAACAGCTTATCCCGGACGCACCCTGGGCTCCTCCGCCACAGGTTGGTATTGCTGCCTGCTGCCTGCATGCTGCCAGCGCTGCCTAAGCTCTTTGCTGGCCTCCAGCTTTCCTATTCACCTGTCCCAACAGAGCCACACTTCCCAGGCACGGAGCAGACCCTTGTACCCAGCATCCCATGGCACCCTCCAGGACCAGTGTTTCCAGCCCTTCCATAGCTCGGCACGTGTGTCACTGCACCCTGTCCCAGGCCTGACTCTGGGTCCCGACAGCCCCCTCCTTCCTGAAACCTGCACCTCGCCCAGGCTTTAGCAGCTTTCCCTCCTGGGTTAAGACTCAAGAGGCTGTGTATTCCTCTAGCCATGGTTCAAAGGCATTTGTGGTGGACCTGCGGGTTGATCTTTCACCCATGGCATGAACTGGAGGAGCCCAGCAGATAGCCCACGCTACAGAGGAGAGCTCTTCCCACCCTTCAGCCTCCGACATGCTGAAACTTTCGTGAATGTCCACCCTTGATCCCCCTCCAGCTGCAGTTTAAGCCGATGAGCCCGCAGCAGCTGTCCCAGTAACACAGGCTGGCCCCTGAGAGGCGGCCTCAGCCCCCTCAGGAGCCAGAGCTGGCTCCTCTCCCTGCCTGTCCTGCTCGGGTTGTGCTGCCAGGTCCCCCCCCTGAGAAGGAGGAGATGGGATACAGGCCAAGAAATGCCAGCCAACACCCAGCCCTTCCCCTGGGTATGGCGTGCTGGGCCATGGGGACAATGTCCCTGCTGCTATCTTCTAGTTCTCGTGTCCTCCCCCATGGCCCCCGCTGCTGGCGCCTGCCGAAAGGGGCATCTCCACAGCCCAGCCCCAGACATGGCAGAGCCCTGCCAGTGCCTGCTGGGTCCCTGGCTCCCTGTGGTGCCTGAGCGCCGGCAGCGGGGAGGGTTGTGGATATATATAGCATATTCCGATAGCTGCCTTATCTGCATCTCTAGCTGCAGGCACACACACGTGTGCCGCTTGTGTGGGCGTACGTACACGGGCAGCGCAGCGTGGAGGCAGGCGCGGGCACCCTGCAGCCACGTGTGGCTCGTCCCTCCATTTGTGGGCACACGTGCTGTGTGGGTATTTGTGGCTTTTGAGGCTGTGGGAGCAAGCTGGCTAGCCCTCCAAGGGCTGCCGGGCCGTGCACCTATGCCACAGGCAGAGTGGCCAGTGGCGGCTGCGGTACAGGGATGGGGTGGCAGCATGGGCACTGCTGGGGGAGTCTCTCCAGGTGTTTTAGCTTGCCTGGGTGGTTTGAAGACAGAGCAGGAGCTTCGTGCCTGTGGCTCAGCCTGAACCAGGAGAGGAAGGACTTTTGCTGCCAGCATCCCCAGGACAGACTTGCACCACGAGGGGTGGGCTGACACCAGGCACTTCTGCTGGGCTTGAGGACAAGGCGGGAGAAGACCCGGCCTCACGTTAATCCCAGCCCCAGAGCAGCAGCACTCCCACCCCAGGGCAGCCTGGCATTGCAAGCAACATGGAAAAACCTCCTGGAAAGCCACTGCTTTAGGGAAAAATAATGATGTAGACATCCAAATTGCTCCTACCCCCAGAGCTGAACAGTCCAAGACAAATGCTGGCTCTGCGGACAGAGACGTGACTTTCCTGGCCTTGTTTGCCAGGTGCTGTGCAGGATGGCAGCATGCTCTGCAGCTTAGAGAAGCTGCGTTTTAAGCTGCTGTGTTTTAAGCAGGCCCACAGACGAGGGAGTGCAAGGTTTGAGGACCCCCCTGTTCGCAGGCAGGGCCCGATGATCACGCACCGGCATGTGACTGCTGCTGCAAGTGCCACCAGGCCATGCCTGGCTGGAGCTGGGATGAGATGGAGCTGGGAGTGAGGCAGGCTGGGCTGGGAGTGAGCAGCCACAGGGTGGCTGGAGAGAGCCGCTGTGGTGGAGCTGCTGCCATCCCTGCCCTGCAGCCGGCAAGGACTGGCTCTTCCCCTGGCCGGACCATCAAGGTGACCCAAATCGGTGCTGGCAGACATGGTAGGGGGACATAGCAGGGACAGGTGCAAGGCCAGCACCCTCCTGGGTGGGAGATGCTCACTGCTCTCCCAGACGCTGGGCAGCAGCAAGGAGGACCCATGCACGGCCTCACGTCCTTGGAGCTGCTGTCCTACCTGGAGGGCCACAAGGATCCCGTGCCTGGCACTGCCCCCAAAGCCCATGGGGTGCCAGCACCCCGCTCCCAAAGCAAGGGGTAGAGATGGGCTGTACGAGGTGTCGGTGACCTGGCAGGGGGGCTGCCTGCATCGCTGCCTGCCTCAGCAGAGTGGGGCGGAGGTGGGCAGTGAAGCAGGGCCGGGGCGCAGGGCTGCCTGCGTTCACACAGCCACACCTGGCTGGGAACGGCTTACAAAAGAGCACGCCGGGACCCGCCTCAAACCTCTGGCACAACATCACAGGGGATAATAATAATAATACTAATGATAATCCGAAACCCAATTAAAGCCAGCAAGCTAACAGAGCGGCAGCGATAGAGTGGCACAGAGGAATGATGAAAAACAAAAGTCGGAGGTTTCAACATTTGTTTTTGTCCTGGGTGAGGAGACAACGCTGGATCCCTGTGGCTCGCAGGCAGGGAGCAGGCAGCGGGCAGGGCCATCTCCCTGCTTCGGATGTGGCTGCCCTGCCTTGGGAAGGAGGGTTGAGCTGCATGGATGCTCTGTGCCCCATGGAGAGATGTCCCCAGCCCATGCCCTTCCCCAGGGGTGACATGGTGTCCCTACAATGGGAAGATGCAGGCAGGAGGAGGCTGGCACACTCTGCCCAACTCCTGCACCCGTGGTCAGGTGGGCTCACTGCAGAGCTGCCATGCAGTGCCCTCTGGCACCCTCGGGAGTGGGAGCTCAGCACCATGTGGGCTTTGCGGCTCCTCCCACCTTGGAGATGGATCCCCAGCTGGAAAGCTGCTGGCTCCTGCATGGGCAGCAGCCATGGAGCAGTGGGGTCTCAGACACTGTAGGGAAAATAGCTCTGCCTTAGGCGTGGGGCTGAAGAGAGGGTGCTGAGGGCAGCGTGGGTCCCCCAAGGACATCTCCTCACTCTGGGCCAAAGGGGAAGGCTTAGCTCTGGCTGAGACAGAACAGCTCCCAGTGCCTCCAGTGGCATCCAGCCCCTCCCCTGGCTGGGCTTCTGCTGGTGGCAGTGGGACGGACCCTTTCCCACCTGGAGCGCAGGATGGGGACGGGGAAGTTTTCTACCAACAGGAACTCACTTGTCCAGTTTTCACTTCCATTTCTGGCCTGACTTGGGCTTGTGTTGACTAGCAGGGTGCTGGCTGTCCTGGGCACAGCCTGGGGCTGGCATGGAGCAGGGGCTCCTCTGGCTCTGCCGGCTGCCTGCCCAGTGGCCGGGAGACTGGAGGGGTTGAGCAGAGCGGGCACAGGCTGATTGCAGGGTCCTGCTGGAGCAGGGATTGCTCCTGGGGGCCGTGGCTGCATGTGCCCAGGGAACTCTGTGCTCCCAGACCAATTGTGCGGCACTGGGACAGGTCCCTGTGGGCCCATCACCTCCATGAGCCCTTAGCAAACTCCAGACTTGAAGAGTGTGGGATGGTGACTGTAGTTCGTTCTGCTCCTGCCTTTCGCCACGCCTGTGGCAGGACTGTTTGCCCAACCTGCCATCCCTGTGCTGGGCTGGAGCCTGGCAGCCAGCTCACGTAGGCAAGGACCTTCTGCTCAATGGGAGGGCTGGGAGCCACGACCCGGGGGCAGATCCCTGCGAGGCTATGGTAGAAAGGCTTGCAGGCAGCTGGCACGAGGCTCGCACCACGCTTGCCAAGCACCGCGCTGGTGTTGCTCCTTAAACCACAGCAGTTCCCTTTGCACGAGGCATTCGCCTGGTTGCGGCATGGCCACCTCCTTCGCATGTCCTGTGCTTTGCGGCGGCTGCCTTTAAACAACAATCGCCCCCACAGCCAGCCCCAGAATTACCCTGGCTAAACCAGCACCAAACCCAGACAAGATTTAAAAGACCTTCATGTCCTCCCGTAGCCTAGGAAGGGCCACACTTCAGAGGACATCAGACAAGTGAGGTGGGGCATCCCACAGAGCACGGTGATGTCCCGCTCCTGCAGATGCTGGGGCCCGTCGCTGGGTGATGCCTTGGCTCGTGAATGGCTGGCAGCCCAAAAAGGGTGGCTGTTTCCCCGGCAGCATCACCGCGCTGCTCAGATGGGATGCTCATTACAGCGGGGAGTTAATCGCGTGGTGGCGGCTATTGTTTCTTCACTTCCTCCTGTTATTTCCCCTCTCCGCAGATGGGGAGATCACTTCCAAGCCAATGGTGCTATTCCTGGGACCGTGGAGCGTTGGCAAATCCTCCATGATAAACTACCTCCTCGGGCTGGACGACACTCCCTACCAGCTCTACACAGGTAGCACACTCACCGCTCCCTCCCTGCTCTGCCAGGGGCATGCTGGCACCTGCATTTCTGCATCCGTGTGGTCAGCGGCTCCTGGTCACATTTCTTCGATCCCCCTCGTTACAGCAGAAGGGTTGTGAACTGGTCCGTGCCACCTGGCTGCAGTGCCATGCGGAGGGAGAGGTCCCCCACCACAGCTCAGGCCCTGTCCACCCTCCCCCAGGAGCAGGAGGGTATCCGTCCCCACAGCATCCCCGTCCCACAGCACAGGGTTCACCACCTCCAACCCTGACTGCGAGAGCAGCAGTCACGTCACAAGGGCAACTCGCCTTTGTCTTCTGCCCTTCCCTCCTCATGCGGAGCCAATTAATTCACCCTCCCAGGAGAAAAGCCATTCCCCTTCCCTCCTCCCTGCTCCCACGGATGTCATCTCGCAGCTGAGGGCAGATGTCTGTGGGCAGCTCTGTGCCACGGTAATGAGGGCTCCCGGGAGGTGGTTCTCCAGGGTGCCTTGTGCAGTCAGGCCTCTTCCAGAATAACCAGTCCCTGCAGAAAACAGCCCTGCTGGCATTTTCTCAAGAGGTTTGGCAAGAATTTTGTAGCCCCACTGCTTGCCTTCCCCCAGCATCTCTTGGCAAGCGAGTGATGCTCCTGAGCTCCCCAGCTACTCTCAGGCCAGCCCTGTCGTGCCCATTGCCCGGCATGGATTTCACAGCTCTGCTGCTCCTCTCTGCTGGGCAGGGGCAGAACCCACCACCTCCGAATTCACTGTCATCATGCACGGCCCCAAGCTGAAGACCATCGAGGGCATCGTGATGGCTGCTGACAGCGCCCGCTCCTTCTCACCCCTGGAGAAGTTTGGGCAGAACTTCTTGGAGAAGCTGATAGGGATCGAGGTGCCCCACAAACTGCTGGAGCGAGTCACCTTCGTGGACACGCCGGGCATCATTGAAAACCGCAAGCAGCAAGAACGAGGTAGGGGTTTACTGGGCTCATATAAGGGACTCCAGAAAAGATGCTGTAACAATGTGAGACAAGAAAGATGGCTGAAGCACAACAGGGACGAGCCCTGGGCTACAAACGGGGTCTTGCATTGAAGGGGATGGTGATGTTTGTCTGCCCATGGCTGTGGTGGCAGCAGCTGGGACCTGGGGAACATACCCCAGTGTCATCAGCTAGAGCAGCCATTTCTGCTGTTTGGAGGTGTGACAGACAGGCGTCTTGGCAAGGTGTTTCCTGGAAACTCCTCAGGCCGTTGATTGTCTGACTCAGCTCAGCATATAATGCCCTGCGTGTCACCCTCAGAGCGAGGTTTTGCCAATGGCTGGTGCTATAGCAGTGCCCAGAGAAGCACCAGTCCATTCCCACAGCACCTGGGATGCCAGGACAGACAAGCCCTTGGTGCCCACTGGGAAAAGCCGTGATGCAGCCAACAGCAGCTCACAGAAGCAGCAGGAATCCGTGGCCAGCAGCAGGGAGAAGGAAGGCTGGGAGGAGAGGCTGAGGGAGACAGGCAGTCGCAGGCCCAGACACACAGGGATGGGTTTTCATGCCAAGAAACACTGAAGTGTTTTTCACACATGAGAAACAGGTTCTAGGCTGCATGGGAAGACTGCTGTGTCCCACACCCTGTCCAACCCAGACAGGGCATGAGGCATGGCAGGCTCAAGGTTTATCTAGCCCTTGACCTGAAGGCACTCATCCTGTGCTGGCCATTTCTGCTGGATTTCTCTCTTTCCTCTCCTCAAGGTTACCCGTTCAATGACGTGTGCCAGTGGTTCATTGACAGAGCTGATCTCATCTTTGTTGTCTTTGACCCTACAAAGCTGGATGTGGGCTTGGAGCTGGAGATGCTCTTTCGCCAGCTGAAGGGCCGTGAGTCTCAGATCCGAATCATCTTGAACAAAGCCGACAGCCTGGCCACCCAGGAGCTCATGAGAGTCTACGGTGCCTTGTTCTGGAGCCTGGCTCCTCTCATCAATGTCACAGAGCCGCCCAGGGTGTACGTCAGCTCTTTCTGGCCCCAGGAGTACCATCCAGATACCCACAAAGACCTGTTCCTCAAAGAAGAGATATCGCTCCTGGAAGATCTCAACCAGGTGATCGAGAACAGGATGGAAAATAAGATTGCCTTCATACGCCAGCACGCCATCCGGGTGCGCATCCACGCCCTTTTGGTCGATCGCTATCTACAGACCTACAAGGACAAAATGACCTTCTTTAGTGATGGAGAACTGGTGTTCAGGGACATTGTGGAAGATCCTGACAAATTCTATATCTTTAAGTCCATTCTGGCAAAGACCAATGTCAGCAAATTTGACCTCCCCAACCGCGAGGCTTACAAGGACTTCTTTGGCATCAACCCCATCACCAGTTTTAAGCTGCTGTCTCAGCAGTGTTCCTACATGGGAGGGTGTTTCCTAGAGAAGATCGAGAAGGCCATCACTCGTGAGCTTCCCGATCTCTTGGGAAGCATCGGCTTGGGAAAGAAGCCCAACATTCTCTCCTGCGACGTCACTGGCTGTGGCGAAACCCCAAAGAATCGCTACAGGAAACCCTAAGGTGTTCTGTAATGTAACCGTCCATGTGTTCCTACCAGTGAATGAGCTTATGTCTTATCTGTCCAAGAAGCCGTGGTTTGTTAACCCTTTGAGTGCCACACTGGCAAAGGCTACTGTACGATGAGGACTTTGAGTCATTGACATCGATGGCAGGGGAAGATGGGTGGGCATAAGAAAGAGAATAAAAACTGTGAATTCCTGACATTTTATCTTTGTTCTTTCGAGTAGAAGGCAATGTTTAAGCTGTAAATATGAGCAATGCACGGTGAGCTAGAACTGTAGCTGCTTTTTCACTGGTGCCAAGAGTGCATGAAGAGGAATTTCAGCCTCCGTGTCCCCGAAGCCAGCAGAGAGTGAGAATGAGGGCACAACATGAGAGCACAGGGGAGACACACTAACCTGGGGCATCACCGGGACCCCCAGGGAAAAGTGCTGGGCAAGAAAAGAGAGGCCAAGTCCCAGCTGTTGTTTTCAAGCACAAACATCCTACAGACCTCTTCAAATACTGATATTGTTTTCCTTTCCAAGAAATTTAGGTCACCCAGTGAGTTCTCCTTTCATTTCACAGCTGAGTTGAACTTCTGCAGCCTTCACCTGGGTGTTTGCCTTAAGAGGGGTCTTTTGCAGGGGCATTTGTAGCTCCAGACAGGTAGCTGTGATAGGATTTGCAAGTCTGTGTCAGAGGAAGAAGTGGGCTAGAAAGGAGCTGCCAGCACTGGCTGAGCTGTGCTGGAGGAGGAGGGCCAGCACCCTAACCCGCAAAGAGCCTTGAGCAGGTTTTCCTCGCCCTGGGCCAGTACAGGGAGGGGGCATTTTTTGCCTGCGTGTGCCATTAACCCCAACCCCCCCATGCTGGCAAGTCAAGCCTGTGGAGCAGCAGGGCTCTGAGGGTTAAAGGTTTGGCAGTTCAAGTTCAAGACCTTGTTCAAGTCCATGTGGCTGTTTTCTCAGTCAGACCCCCCTGTTTTTGCACTCTGTGGAGGGAGGCAGAAACGGGGGGGTCACCAGCCACAACGTTTTTGCCCATCTGCTGGTCTGTTCTCACTAGGACAATCCAGGCAGGTTTCTGTGGCGTGTTTGCCAAGCTTCCCCCATTTTAGCCATTTGTTGGCTCATCTCCGCGCATCAGTGCCCAGCCCTGGGAGGAGGAGTATTGCCTCGGGAGCAGCTGAGCAGGGTGAGGCTCCCCATGGACAGCCAACCTTGATGCCTGTCAGTGGAAGCCAGGGCATTAGAGGTGGCCTCATCACTTGGCCCTCATGGACAGCATGGCTGGCTGCGGAGCTGAGCACAGACCGACCGAGAGGTAGATGTTGTGCTGGATGGGGACTGGTGCCTTCAAGTCCACCAAGGACCTGCCGCACGTCCTTTCTCCTTCCTCCTGCCAAACAACCACAGCTAGTGCTGCTCTCCAGGAAACTCGGGAGCAGAGGGACTTGCCTTTGACAGGAACAAGAAGACGTGAAAGTGCCGTATGAGGCCAGCAAAAGGCAACAGGAATGAAAGAGAAAGCTGGGAATGGAAGGCTCTGTTGTGATGGGAAGGCTGTGAAGGGCAGCGCTCCTCGTCTCCACATGCCCAACAGGATGTGAGCTAAGGTAGAAGGTCCATGGCAGCTCCACATCCCCTGGTACTGAAGCCAGGCAGTGCGAAGAAGAGATCCCCTCGAGTCGAGGTGAGTGTGGGGGGATGCTGCCCCAGGGACTTGCTCCCTGCCTCTGCTTTGAGGTAGGACTCTGCATTTGAGCTAATGAAGACGAGACCCAAATCTACGCCCAAGCGTGGGAAGGGGCATGGCTCAGGCAGAGGGGTTTTGCCCGAGCGCAGAGGGGACTGGAGGTCCTTGGGAAGGCAAGCAGCGTGTCAGAAAGCGGCAGCCAGAACAGCTCGGAGAGAAGGGTTGTGCTCATGAGTCAGTGCCATGAGGTCTCAAACCTGCCCCAGAGCTGCTGCCCACCTCCACTGCCGTTCCTTCTTTCTTGTCTACGATCCTGTTGCTCATCAGCATCCCTCTCTGTCTCACCCACTCCTCCTTGCCTCTCACTCCCCTCCGCTGGGCTAGTCTGCATGGTTTTCTTAAGAGCTAATGGAATAGAAACACCAACAGAAACAGGCTAATATTGTCTTTGTGCCTGCTGTCACACTGCATGTCACTGTCATGGCAAGCAAAGGCCATCAAACGTTTCTATTTTATTTGGCACAAAACGGAACAAGCGCTGTATTGTGCCACCTCTTTCCTTGCTGCCCTTGCTGCTCTTGCAGAACCCATGGGCTCTGGGGTACCCAGGGAAAGGCCCCCCATTCCAGGAAGGAGCTCTGACTCTCCCTTATGAACTTGAAGGCACTGTTGCTCTGCTCTCAGGCCGCTCCCGTCATTCCCCCCATCCCTTCTCTGTTTCCTTTTCCTTCATCCTCCACCTCTTGTTGCCTCCTCACCCCCCCTTCCCTTCCCTTCAGCACCTGCACACTCTGTGCAAAGCCCTGCTGCCTATGTCCTGGATGGGGCTCCCCCTGTGACAGCCACCCCCACCCCCACCCCGATATTGTATGTTAGGGATCCCTTCCCGAAGCGATGGGAGCAGTGGTGTGAAGCTGGGGCTGTGTCCTGCTCCCTGTGATGCACGCTGACTCGGCTCCGTGCTGGCCTGGGGAGATGCTCCCTCTCCCATGGATCCAAGTGGCTTTCAGTCCTCTTGGGACTTGCAGTCCCCAGCCCAGCTCTCTCCCATCTTTCTTAGGAGGGCTCTGGGAATCTGGCAGTGGAAATGGGGAGCAGGGAGATCTTTTCATTTTGCCAAGAAACCCCAAGCCCTCAGGTCTGCAGTGCTGGGGGTGGGGGGGGCCGGGGCATCTCACCCAAGAGCATGGCAGGAGGGAGGGAGCTGGGACACAGGCCCATGTAGATGCCCGTGATTGTGTGCATTGGGATAAAACCGTCAGCTTGAACATCAGCCTGTCTAATAAAACCTGGTATTTTCCAAACACACTCCCTGGAGATGTTTGTTTTGTTTCTCCTGCCAGTGCGGTGCAAGTGCTGGGGCTGGGGTGGCTGAGGGGTTGCAGCTGCAGGGAGTGAGGCAGGAGGTCCCATCCTCTTCCTCACACCCGGCCTCATACCCATCCATCGCACCAGACCCGCCAGCCATGCCTGAGCCATTTGGTTGCTTTTTCCAACCTGGCTTCCCGTGCCGTGGGCACAAACGGGCAAAGCAAAACCCGGCTCCTTTGTTTTGTGCTTCAGGGCAGCACTTCCCTCCCTGGTGGGACAGATCCTTGCTCCCACCCGCACCAGGAGATGCTCTTTAAGCCCCCTTTATGTGTGATCCCCCTCTTCCCCCTCCCCTGGCAGAGGTCCCCTCCGTGCTAGCAGTCCCCTGCACCCGGGGACCTGGTCCCCAGGGCCTGGCACAAAACTGGCTGATTCACCCACAGGGGCTTCGGCACAAAGCCCCGGGGAGAAGCAGGAGCTGCGGGGCTGGCGTTGAGCGCTGGCAGCCACGAGGCTGAGTCATGGCCGTGGGCCCACACGTGCCGCAGCAGGCACACCACCCCGTGACTCAGCCTCGCCAGCGGTGCCGCGCATGGCTCACCCACTTCGGCGGCAGGGTGGGCTGGCTGCACGCAGGGATGCTCTGACAGTGGCTGCCTCCCTCCCTCCAGCATCCCGCTGGCATCCCACCTGCCCTGGCCGCTGTCTTGCGGAGAGCCCCGCAGGGACACCCTGGCTGAGCCCTGCCGGTGCTGGACGCGGCCTCTGGCCTCTCCTTGGTGTCAAAGGTGCAGGCAGCCAGGCAGGAGCCGTGCTGCAAACCGCAGCCTGTACACCACCCTGCCCCAGGACCACGGTGGGCAAAGGCAGGGGTCAGGGACCAGGCAGAGGTTGAGGACCCCAGCAGAGGGCAGCGGGGCAGGGGCCATGGAGGAGGACAGGGGGTCGGGGACCCCGGCAAACAGCAGGGGCTCCCACCAGCCACCCAGTGAGAGGCGGATGGAGGCACCGTCCCACCGGAGGCTGGGGCTCATGCAAACTGCTGATTATAACCCTACTGCCTGGCCTGTCTGACTGTCTGTCTTTCCAACTATCTGTCTTACTCGCTAATCAAAGAAGGTTGTTCCAAGAAAGCTGGAAGAGGAGTAGGAATGTCTCACTTGGCCATGGCCTCCTTTGGAAAGTCTGGAAAAACTGTGGTATATTGACATGCGTGAAGGTCTGCCCAGCGAGAAGCACATTTTCCTTCCAAAGCTGCTGCGAAGATGTGAATCATGAGCCGGTAATGCTCCTGGCAGAACGAAAACCAATTCCACTGAGACGTGGTGCTGGCAGTGGCTTTGCTGTATCTCTTGGACGGAAAAGACAAACATTTGTCTTAGAGGCACCGCTGGGGAAGAGCTGCTGGTGCTGCTGAGAGCCTGGTGCCGGCAGGATCCTGCCTGTGCCCGCAGTGCTCCCACCAAAAGGAGCCCCAAGCAGGTTTCCCAAAGGTCTCCCAAAGCCCAGCAGTGGCACCGCCAATATTCAAACACAAGCCAAGGGGATTACAGTCCCCTTTGGTCAGCCTACACAACCTCAACCCCTCAGCGGCATCTCTGCATTTCATGGATGAAAATATCCCATACCCCAGGGGCTTGCTGCAACGATGTCGATTCGTTTCCCGGGTTTGTACAGGCATCACACTGCCCGTTGCAGGGAGAGAGGAGAGGGTACCTGAGCAGATCGGGGTTTCCCACTCCGAGCTTGAGGTCAGAGCTCCCCGCGGTAATGAGCCAAACTCCGCAACTCCGCAGACAGAACCAGCCCATGGCAGAGCACCAGCCTTTGGTACCAGCAACCACGTCTGGGGAACGCGGCTTTAGCACACCTGGGTGGCATTCAGGGCAAGAGGCAGAGGAGCCAGGGCAGCCTGGCACCCTGGGAAGGTTATTTTCACCCCACGGAGTGTCCAGCAAATGTAACCCCTGCAAGATGGGGGGATGGAGGGCTGGTGGTGGGGCGGCTCAACTGAGCAGCTCGCTTGGATGCTGGAAGCGAAAGAGGTAAGAAGGAGGTGAGTGGTGGGCCAGGACCTGGGGGAAGCCTTGAAGCAGAGGTGGGACCGGAGGCATTGCAGGGTGCTCACCCACTGCCTCCTCCCGGCCCGGAGCCTGCGCAGCGCGGGAGGCAGCCGGTGCTACGCTGGAGTGAATTCCCATGTGGTCACTGCATACGTCTGCCCAGCACTCCTGCACGGGTTATCTCGTTTGGCCGCTCCTTTGTAACGCGTTCATTAGCGGTCATTTAATTACAGGATGCAAAAACGAGCTGTTCCAAAATACCAATATACATATGCAAAATATGCAATGAGCAATTAGTGCTTCTAATGACAGAGGTAGTCACAGGACCAACAACAGGAAAAATACAGCAACGTCCTGGCAAACCTGAGCTCCGGGCAAACTCAGCCGGCCAGCCATGACCTGGAATGATCCCAGCGGCCTTTCAGGGCACATGGAATGAAAATGAAACGCGGGTGGGTGAGCTGGCAGCGAGCAGCCATTTCCTACCCACGGGAGCGACACGGGGCGGCCCCAACCACCCGTATTCTGAGCAAAGGCTGGCAGAGGGGATGGGAAGGGGGTACCAGTGCTGCTACTGCTTCAGCTCTGGATCTAAATCCAGCGGCATAGGGCAGCCCCCTTGCTTCCTTGCGACTTTCCGGTGCCATTTGCCTGGAGATGGGAATTAATGGGGCTGAGCATGCAAACCGAGTGCTCCCAGGGGTGGGGAATGCTGCCGGGTGCTTCCTGGTAGCTGTGATTAATTGTTGTTAATATTAAATTCAGCGTTTTTATGCAGGATGGAGAAGTGCTTAGGCAGAAGCCCAGCTCCTGTCCTACCTGTCATTAAAAAACATCGCAATTAAGCCGTAGTGGAAGGAAATACGAGTAAACGCATCCTCTGTAAGTGGTTTCAGCTTTCCATGGACATCTGTGTCCCACCGTTTCCTCTTCGGCTGGCTGAGCTGCTTCTGTTTTCCCTCTTCCCATGACCCATACATTGCTTTTTCTTCTTAATCCTGCCCACAGCCCCAAACAGCGGAGGCTTGAGCAGGGAGGAAAGGAGCCCCAGCTGCCTCTGACCCATTGCAATGGGTGGAAATTTCATGTCAGCTGCAGCTGCAGCCTCAGCCCTGGCCAAATTCAAGCCTGTGCCCTGGGTACGTGCTCACCTAGTTGGTCCCTGATGCTCTCTTTGCTCTTCTGAAGCTGGTGCCAAGGCACAGTGCAAGCTGTACTCAGTCAAAGCGAAATGCTAAAGCTCTGCCAGGGAGGAGACTCATCAGCAAAGCCAGGCACACAAGCACAGTGCACCCCAGCAAAATCAGGAGTGAAGCAGAGATGGGCTCCTCAGCCCATCAGGTGCGGGGTGCTCTCTGTACCTGCCACGGTGGGAGATCTGGGACCTCGGGAAATGCAGGAGAGGTGCCCAGCTCCCTGCTGGCACTGTACATCCAGGCACTGTCTGTCAGCCCCATCGGCTCTGTCAGCCAGAGGACACGGCACAGCCAGGAGGTGCCACTGGACCCTGAATCCCCTGGGGATACCGGGAATAGGCAGCACTGCCGCACACTGTGCTTGCCAGCACCCCCAGAAAAAAGACCTCACCCTGCTTCAACAAATCTTTTTGTTGGAAGAGTTTTCAAAGCATTTAGAAACTCTGGGGGTGCCTGCAGAGTCCCCTTCCTCTCCATCGGCAGAAATCCGAACGCTTGGTGCTTTCTGCTGCATGACTTCCACCTTGCAGCAGATCTGGGTGGGATTTTCAGCAGCTGAGAACTGCTGCTCCTGCCTCAGTCAGCGCTGGCTGGCTTCAGCCGAGCGCTCCCGGAGAGCCAGCCCAGCTATCGATCCCACCGGGCCCGGCACAGCCCCAGGCGTGCGGCAGAGCCGCGCTGTGCTGACACGCGTGACCATGGGACAGAGCAGGACGGGCAGGGGGTACATGGCAGGGCAGGACAGGGTTTTCCCATGGTGTTGTCTGCCTGGTTTATTCCGGCTGCGGTTCTCCCCTGGCAAAGGACGAGGCAGGATGCTGCAGGGTGGGATGTGAGGCTGGTGGTGGTGAGTCAAGCCTTCGCCAGGGGACACTGAGAGGAGGCACGTTGGCGGGGGGGGGGGGGAAGGGGGACCCTCCTCTGCCTCTCCCCAGTGACTGGCAGGGCTGCAACATGGCCAGGAGCTGTGGTTAAAATCTAGGGAATGCCAGGAGAGACCGGTGGGAGTGGCAGCAACATAAAGCCACTATGCCATGCCACGGTAAATTAGTGACAGTGTGGCTGGTGTCCCCATCCCTTCCACAGCAGGTCCTCACACCCCTGGCGTTGGCTGGGGAAAGGCAAAGAAAACAAGGTAAGACTTAGGGCAAGGGAGGTGGAGGTAAAAATCCTGTGGCAAGTACGATACTGGCACCAGGAATACTACATTGAAAATTTTGTGTGTGATAAAGATCCCATGAAAAGTGTCCTGAGAACTGAAGCTGGCTTTTCAGCACCACGAAGGATGCTGGCAGAGTCGCACAGGGTCAGTCGGGGGGGTGAAGACGGATGGGGAGGGACGGAGGGGCACCAGATGTGCCAGAATTCAGGTAGATCTGGGACTCCAGCAGCCCCTGAGCCTGGCTGGCTGCGGACACAGCAGGTGGTGATGGCTGAGCAATGGGTCTGGGACACAATGCAGAGGATTGCAGGAACGCCCCGACTTCACTCAGTGCTGGATGGCAAAAAGCGACGGCAACGGTTCCCATGCCGCAGCGGGGCTCCAGCCATGTCCCCAGGCTCTGCCGACGCAGCAGAGAAGGGAAAGGTTCTGCCGGGACCACAGCGCTGACGAATGAGGGTTTTTGCCCCCCCCCCACTGCTTGCAAACATCGTCATCTTGTATATAAACACAAAATGCCAAAATGTGAGTCAGCTTAATGGCAGTTTGGCTTCTGCAGAGAAACAAGCCGATAAACGGCAGAACTACAGTTTGCAGAGGTGATTTATTCCTGTTCAGGGGTTTCAACAAGTTCCTTCATGGCAGGCAGAATATACTCCCATGTTATAAAAAGAAAAAATATTAAAAAAAATTATAAATACTATCACCATAATTATAAATATTTCAATTAGTTGCTTGCCATCAATGAGGGGAAACCTTTCAGTCGCAGCTAGTGGCCAAACGTACTTTTTTAAGCTTTGATATACATCAGAGAGTGGAAAGAAATGCAGACAATATCTTCCTGTAAGCAGTAGATTCAAACTGTATCAAGGTGGAGTTTTTTTTAATAGCTGCTAAATAAGTTCCGTGGCCCAGTGCTGTGATCCAGCACAACAAAAGATCCTATTCACACGAGGCAGCAGATCTGAGACCGCCTCAGGAATCTTAATTCCTGAATTTCTCAGCCTTTTTGTTTTTCCTGACATAAAGAATCTCAGTGAGCCAGTTATAGAGATCTTGCATAACGTCATTATTTTGGGAACAAATGCTATAGTTTAAACTCCGTTCCGTAAACACTCTGGCACTTCTGTGTACAGGTGTGAATAACCCCAGGCAGGTCAGCAAAACTATCAGGATATATGAAGTTAAGCATGTATGAAAAGTGTCTCCAGGACTGAGGCCAGTGATTGCAAAACAGTTTAAACTATAATCCTCCATTTTCATTAGTTTCTTGAAAAACTTCTGCTGTGGGCTTGCAAACCTTCCGGTTTTGTTGAGCCAAAGGTGATTTTTCTCCCCAGGCAGTCCGAGCAAAAACCTTCCCACTGCTTTTCAGTTGTTGGGCTTCAAAAATCACATTTCCCAGCAAGGACATTCTGCCCTTTTAATTTAGAGCTCACCATTGGCGTCTACTGTGTAAATAAAGCTAATTAAAAACAGTTATTATTTGCTATACATAAAAACTCCTCCAACACCACAGTACAGTAGATTTAGCTGTTTTTGCTAAATAAAGCTTCGAGCTCTCCCTACACTGCAGAAACACTAAATACATTTACAGCCTGCTAAGAGGTTTCTTCAGCCCTGCTTGTATCTCCTCACTTTCTGGAAGATTTCAGGCTTTAAGATAGGGAAATCTTTCGGACCACAGCGTTTGCCAGCTCTTTGCCTTGAGATGCTGCGCAGCAGGAGATGCATGGGCAGCCTGGCCAGCCCAGAACATCCCAGCTGTCAGCCCCGCGCCACTGCAGCACCAGTACACACTGGGAGCATCCTTGATTCCTATAATACAGGGTGTTCATTTTTCAGCCTAACATACAACTTAAAAGACCTCCGCCTAAAAACTCTACATGTTTATCCTCTCCTACGATGCTGAGCAGCTAGGAGTGGTGGGCTCTGGGCAGAGACCACCTGAAGCTCTGTTCTGTAACAGGGAAAGATGTCCACCCACTAAATCGTTGCTGCTACGCATTGACTTGCTGGGAACAAATCAAGGCAGCAACTCCATCCATGTTTCCGTGGTTAGCGAAGCACACTGCTCATCTAGGGGAAGACGGGCACCTTTGCAGTCTGGCTGAGGTTAGGAAGATGATAATCTCTCCAAGAGCCCTGCCCAAATTTCTGGATTGTAAGAAGTTTGGGGCTGTAGCAAAGTGACAAACTCGGTGCCTCCTGGTCTAAGCAGCGTGGCTGTGAAGGTAAGACAGGGCAGAATGAAAAATCTGGTTAAAAATCAACACACCTCTATTCAAGACAAACTGCCTCTAAAGGAACACAGCATGTGCCTTGACTTTGAACCAAACACAGCGAGAAAAGGAAGCAAGAGATCCAGATTAAGTGCAAATCCTTCACTGAGAGCTTAAATGGTCCAGATAAAAAATAAAGCATGGCTGTCATTATTTGTGTTACAATAAAATGGGATTTAATAGATATGTGTTATGACCATGAAAGGGCAATAGAATATTTTCCCTGCTCTCCATGGAGCCAAAACCAAGGAAAGAACTGATTTGAGGATGGTAAAAGAGAAGAAATGAGCAGACAGGAAAAAACCACTTAGCGCAATAAATCTGCTTCTCAGCCCCCGCTTTCCTGGTTTACGGCCAGAGCCTCTTCTCTCTCTACGGCCGCACGTCTTTGCCTCCCAAAAGCACCTCAGTGATTTGCAGGAGGGTGTAGCATCCTCCAGCGGCCCTGGCAGAGCAGCAGGCAGCCTGGCTGTGAGCAACAGAGCCCTCGAGGAGGTGCGAGCGCAGACACTGGCAGCTGGCACCGCATGTTTGCACACACCAGTGCAATGCACACCTCCGCCGCCTTGCTGCACACCCCCTCGTTACGGGGCGGAGGGGGGCTTGTTCTTGCCATCTTGCAGAAACATCAGCTGAAGATGGTGGAATATTTTTTTTTAAAAGTATTTTCAGCCATGCTTCAGCTCTGTAGCTTGTTCAGGAGCAGGTTCTCCAGGAAGTTTAATATTAATAACTGAGATGTTTTGACTAGACACATAAGATGCACAATCTGCTTGTTTGTTTGCACTGAAGAAATACTGACAGGCAATTTCAGCTCCTTCTTTTGTTTTCTCAGTGTTCTAGGAAATAATTTACCAAACTAACAGACAATATGTGGGACAGTTTCAGGCATGCAGCGACAAGATGGGGTCACACATAGCAGCACAGCAGCCAAGTCAGTCTGCACCAAATTTCCTTTTTGAGATCTCCTTCCATACGTGTCATCTGTCTAAATCTTCTGAGACATAACCTCTGAGCAGATCTCGCAGGTAAATATCATGCGGAGCCTCTGAAAGTTGCAAAAGAAACCTTTGGTGGGAAATTACAGAAAAGCCCATGACAGGTGATTTTTTGCCTGTCATTCAGGGTTTAGGACGTGCTGTGAAGCACCAAGGTTATTTGATTTTTGCTTATCAGGTGTGACTGTCAGCACCCCCATCACCCAATTCAAGCAGATTCCCGGTTTATAAAAGGATTAGAGCCCCATTCATGAATCTCGATTGCATCTAGCCAGTAATTGCTGGACCATATAAATTCTCCCTCCGTGATGTTTCATTGCATTCTATATGCCACTTTATTTTGCCCCCCAGCTCCTCTTTTGAACAAATATTTGCTGTGTTTTCAATAGCTCAGAACCAAGTGACTTTGTGTTTTATTTCCATAATATACCGCAGTTGTCAGGGCAGCAACACAGGTAAAAACGACTAGGAGCTGCAATAACCATCTCTGTGTTAGTGTGTTCGGCACCATTTGCTTCCTGCCTTGTTCCCTGGAAACGGAACGATGGCAGAAACACGCATTCACCCTCAGTTTTACGCAGGATTGTTTGGAAGGTGTTCACTGCTCTTTTTGCACTCGCGGTCCATCAATAGCCCTGCAAATGTCCCGAATATTCAGAGAGCATCAAGCACTCCATGGATATTGAGAGTGTCAAAATGCAAAAATCTTCTCGTATTTTTTAAGTGCTTGATTTGGAAGCCTCAACAATAACATTTTACACAGTCTTTGTGCAGTGTAAATAAAATCTTTAAGTCATAAAGTGTGAAGTGCAGCAGTGATTTGTTTAGAATTAAATCAGTTTTTAATCAATACAAACATTAAATATATCGTATAGCAGTAGAATCAGTGGACTGCATTGGGCTGCCCCAATTTCAGTCACCACACTAACAATAACAGGGGTCAAACTGCCCTGTATAATTTTCTTTTGTTTCATCAAAGTCTTAATCCTAACAGCATGGCAAAAAATTGAAATAATGACTGGTTCTTGTGTTTGCAGACTGAAGTGTATTTTTTCTGATCTTGTAGAACACAACTGCATAGAAACCCTCTTCAACACAAACTAAAAATTGATGTAATACTTTCTCAACATCTTCCATTTCACACTTGTCACATCACTGCTAAATTGCTCGGATATATCTGCTCCAGTTGGACTAGTGGGGGTCAGCTACATTCCTAGGCGCATCAAGTCGCAACCACTTCACCTGTGTGAAGTGTATCTCAGTACAGCTGAGAAGAATGTTCTCTGCTACCCTTTCCAGGGGTACCAAAGATCACCCTAGGAGGAAACTTGCCTGCCAGGTTACATGAATAGTTTAGACTAGTTTAGTTCTGAATAGTTAGACTAGTTGAGAATAATTTAGTTCTGAACATGCTTTTGTTGCTCCCGTAAAAGAGAACTGCCCCATCCATCAGGATCTTCCCACAGAAACTGCTACGAAGACATGTTGTCTAAGAAAAGGTTTTATCTTCTGTTTCTCTACGGTGTTGGCTTCATAAACTGTATTTTGCAAGATCACATAAGCTGTGATGTTATACAGGTAAAGGAGCACATACAAGATCTTCACAACTAGAGGGGAGCCGGTTGCAGGGGGGCACAGGAGAACAGCACTCAGGCATCCAGCCCTTCTTTTGGAGGAGATGGAGGAAAAGTTTCCAGAGAAAAGAAAATACATCTGGACTTTCCCCAAGGCAAAGGTGTTTGTTTTTTGGTTTTTTTTTTTTCCTCAGCCCAGTAATGGTTGTGTATCTCATCTGTTCAGGGTTCAAAAGGGGTTACTGGATTCTTGTTTGCCTGCTCTTTATGGGAAAGAAAGGCAGTTCAGAAGATTGTTTTGCTTGGAGCAGGAAGAGAGCGAGACCAGCCTGCAGCACACCTGAAGGGAAACCCAGGAGCGCTCACAGGAAGGTGGCACACAGCAAGCGTCTGCTTGACAGCCCTCAGAAACTTTCTTTTTAGTGGGTGTCTGTAGAGGAATGAAGCTGGGTTAATTAACATTGATAACATACAGCTGTGGGCTGGCTTGGGGCGGTGGGTTGGCTGGTGTGGATAAGGTGCAGCTGTGGCTGGTTCCTGCTAAGTAGTTAAATAGCTGTAAGGGGTAGGAGAGAGGAGCAGTGACTGGAGAGAGACTTGGAAGAAGCAGAGGGAGGTGAGAGTGCCCTGGAGGTAGAAGAGACAAGGAGAAGGATGCAGCAGAGGCGAGAAGCAGCGTGGCCTGGCCTGAAGAATACGAAGAAACAGCACAAACAGTAGATGAACTGTTGAAACCTTGTGGGGGATTGGTGGCTGTGCCGGGGCAAGGTGCAGAAACTACTTATTGAAGTTAACCTGCTACGGGGTGGTAAAAGCCTTGTGGCAGCTGGCTAGTTTTGGTAGTACTGCGACAGGCATCCTTTTGTAGGATGCTAAAAATTACTGATGCTACATCTGCAAGATCATAAGCTAACAACGTGAGAAGGGGAGATCCAGTGAATTAACGCTATGGTTATTTTTCTACTTGTTGGTCTGAGTTGGCGCCACAGAAACCCCTTAATTTATATCACATAGGGACTATCTTTACATGCCTTTTCACTGCCTTCCACCTACTCGCAGAAGTCCTGCTGGTGACTTTACAATGTCACTTCCTTCTGTTTGACTGCAACTGTTGGTCACTTTCACTGGTTTTGGCTATTTTATGCTGTGCTATAAAGCAGAGTTACGGCACAGGAGAGAGAATGACTTGACTCTACTTTGTGAATCCTGGATGAGCATTGCTGTAGCTCCAACCGGTGTTCTACAGCTTCTACCTCATCTTCTTGCTGTCATTCCTTAATGGCTCAAAACTTTGCTGTACTCTGGCTGTAGTCTGTCCCTTGTCTCCCTAACCTGGACATCCTGAGAAGCTGTGAGTAGATGGAGTGGGAACTAGATGCTGGGCTGGTCTAGGTGACATCAGTGACTGCCGCTTGCACGGTCCTTCTCCTGCTGCTGATTTCTTGGTGCTT
The DNA here is from genome assembly GCF_015220075.1 of Falco rusticolus. NCBI lineage: Eukaryota > Metazoa > Chordata > Aves > Falconiformes > Falconidae > Falco > Falco rusticolus. The sequence continues at coordinate 38,419,510 of NC_051190.1, forward strand.
CCGCACCCAGACAGTCCCATTCATAGCAATCTTACCACTCCTATTTCAAATAAGAAAATACCTTTTCCCCCCCTTTTTAATTTATTTTTTTAAAGAAGCGGAGTGTCACTTGGGTTCCTCCACCGAGTGTTTGTAGTTACAAAAGCATGTTAGATGTGGCTGTATTTGCAGATAACAGTGGTACTTCATCTCTTTGGAAATGGAGCAAGTTTCTATTTTGGGCTTTTCTGACTCAAGGGTGAGGTACCCAAGTCGATTCAGCAGCTTGGCAAGCCAGGAGAACTTCTGGTTATGAATGGAATGAGCAATAAATTTTAAGTTTGTCTTCATCTTACAGAAATGTATATTTGACTGAAGCCACCTCCTGGTGGCAGACGTTCTGGCAAAGAAGCAGTATAATCTGCATGGCTTTCAGTGTAGAAGGCTACACAAATGAGGGAACCATAAAGCCTGCAAGTAAAATCCTGGTCCTATGGGAGCTGGTGATTCCCACTCAGCTGGACCAGGTTTTATCTTCCCTCTTGAGGTCCAAGTCACATAAAAAGGTCTTCTACTGCTTACTCACTTATTTTATCTGTGCATCTCCTCTGGGATGTGAAATCATGTCAGTAACGCTAACATCCCAAACTGCAGTTTCAGAAGGATGAAAATACAGAATGCAAAACTAAGCTGGCTACCCCATGGAAGTGAGGAGAACACACCACTCACCCAGCTTCTGTAGCTTCATGAGGAAAAGATGTCAAAAGGTAACTCTTGTGCCCCTTTATGGAAAAGGGAAATAAACATCGTGATACTTCTCTAATTTTAAAAATCATGGAGTAACAATCCTCCAAAATATTTTCTAATGTTTGCCTGTTAGTCTGTGAACAGCAGTCAGAAAATTTGTATTTTTTTTAAACCCATAACATGAATTTTTTTACCTAGAGATAACCAGGATTCAAAACAAAAACTCACAATGAATGCTGCACACGCCAGAAGGATGCAGATGCAGAAGTCTGTCAGAAGGTGGGATCCTGCTATTCGTTAAGGTAACAACATAGGGAACGGGGCATCTGGGGTGTCTCCCTTGAGTCTTTCTGTCTGTGGATGGACCAAACGGGTTTTAACACCTTTTCCTCCCATGTTTATGCAGTTTCCAGAGGCAGGCAGGATCAGTAGTCTCCACCCATGGCATCCATGATGCCTTTTCTTTCAGGCTGTTAAGTTTGCCTTTGACAGCATACAATAAAAGCCACAAACTTCTAAATGGCATTCCTCCTCCCCAGCTACACCAACTATACTGGCATTAATATACACTGTTGTTCCAGCCAGCAGTTCCCATGTCATATTCTTCTGCCTCATGAAGGTGGTTTGTGAAGTCTAAAAAAGCATCATGTGGGTTGTCACATTTCAGAACCCCCCTAAATAGTTTCGCACAGCTCCATCAGATAAGCAGTGAAGTACAATATTATGAACATCAAACAAAAGCCAATCATTAGAGCTGACAAAGCTGTGCCTCTGAGAAGGGAAGTAAATTCAGTTCTATAGACTAAATATGTATATTTAGTGGCATGAAGTTAAAAGAAATGCGCAAGTAGGATATGCGTTTGCCCAGCTATTGCTCTGTAAAATATTTCCTCTAACTCTGGTCTCTGAGAAACAAAACCACTCACAATATTTTGGAAAATAACCAGAGTGCTCTGCAGGACAACAGCACAACCCAGAACTACCAGACACTCAAAATGAACCTGGGACTCAACATCAATACCATGTGGTAGCTGCCAGCTCTTCTGAGATGCGCTAACCATAGTTGCTAAGAAAGTGACCAAGAGGAAGCATCTTCCTTAACAGATGCTACAAACATTACCCCCTCAGATGCTGCCACAGAGGGACATGCTGACTGCATTATATTCCATGGGGTTACACTCCTCCTGGACAAAAACAAACCAGAAGGCAGGGGGGAAGTAATGGATACAAGTTCAAACCACTTCTCACCCTCCGAGACAAATATTAGTCAGACTTGAAATAAATAGAAGCATCACCGGTGTTTCTTGATTACTGCTTACATGTATTTAATCTGCTGCTTTAATTCAATGGAGAAAAATCTTCACAATACAAACAAAGTGAAAGAATAGTGCCAGTGACATAACGCTCAGTTTAAAAAATTCAGTCTTTTGGGAGGTAGCATTAGGTCTTTCCCAGCCAGTACAGAGCTAACACAAGATAACTGTTCTCCCTGCTGCATACACAGCATACATTTCCACAGAACATGATAGAGGAAGCTGGGGAACAGCTGGGCTGGTGAATGTTGGGTGACATTATCACCCAAAAGATCAAGAGGAGGAGTGGGGTGGAAGTCTATGGGTAACAAACCTAGTGGGAGCTTCCTTGGAAGAGCAAGGATTCTGAACAATCTCAAAATCACAATCTGAAGCTTACCAAAGGAGGGGTTTGACAAGTCGGATGTCTTCTTCAGTCCCATTCCACTGTCCTTCGAACCAGTAAATGAAAGCTGGGAAAGAGGAGACTACTTCATTAGCAGAGATCAAAAGCTGTGTCTGACCAGTAGCCAGACAAAATTTGGGATCATGTGGGTCACTCAGTCAAAGCTTGTGATGCAGCCAGTATCTTTGATGTGATTCTGTTGCTTCTAAGAACACACAAAGTCCTGCTTTATTGAGCACAGGGGGAACAAGGCACACTTCTCTCACTTCTCAGCCTGAGCTTTGCTTCTGCGGGTCCTCTGCCTCCCGCGTTCATGTATCTCTGTGCCCGAAGCGTCGGTATCTTCCATGTGCAAACAGGGGAGATGCACACGAGTGGGCTCTCTCCTCTGACTGTGTGTGCACACTTGTGCACGTGAACTCTTTCTGTGCAGCACCCGCACACCTGAGCTGCCACCTCCTTGCACGCTTCCGTACAACTGTACACACCGCTGCCTAACAGTTTTAATTTGAACGAAGGTACAATCCCACATCTTTATTTTAGGTGAAAATTGAATTAAAGACTATCCAAGCAAGTTTCAGTAATAAACACCAATTTGAAGGCCCTCAACTTTTACTACACTCTAGGCAAACAATGATTTATTTATTTACTGCCCATGCACTCTTAATCACTCTGGACCAAAGGAACTGAATGAAATCATGACTTTGTTCATACTAGAGGGAAAACTCACATCTTCAACTGGAGGAAAATGTACTCTGGTGTTCTTTTCAATGACATCCTGATTTACTTAGAAATAATAAGGGCTTAAATTATTTCCTGTTTACCCTCCTCCCTGCCCCCATTTTAGCTCTTTGTAGTTTCTACAGTTTTTGGAAGGGTGTTAAGGAAATGCAGCTGACCCAGAGTGGCTGTGGAGTAAGGCTGTCATAAGCAATAATAATAATTTAGTGCTATCATAAAGCAAGGCTAAAAAAATTGATGCTGGAATTTCAGTACCTCTTCTGTTCAAATCACCCAACCTCTACAACAAGATAAATCTTACAGGTTTACATAAAAAAAGTTAAAAACACAGGTAGTTTCACCTTAAATTCTTTGCCATAGACATAAACTTTTATCCTCTTTCCACCAAGTTTCTACAGTGTCTTTGAGTCCTTGGAAGTTGTCACATTTAATCCTCCAAATTAAATAAATCCGTCATCCTTTATGAAGTAAAAACGTAACGTAAAGTGCACTTAAGATAATCAATAAAAAGGTCGCAAAGATGTCTTAGTAAATGTATCAATTAATAGGCAAGCCTGGGAGGCCATCCATACCTTCTGCCCCGTCAGCTCAGGGATTTCCTCCTCCCTAACGATCCCTATGGAAAAGCGGCATGGCGAGCAGCGTTCCCGATGAAATATTGATCAGATGAGTCAGTAGTTGCAATTTAAGAGACTGGTACGTCACAGCACAACCAAAACAATTATTGCTAAAAGACTTTTTTTATTACAGATTATTTTGGTATCAAATACCTCAGGAAATGCAAATTTCTTCTTAGTCGTCTTCTTCATCATAACAATGATAATAAAAACCAACACATTTTTCGGCATGGTTACAGAGCAGTGATACCTTTACAAAAGAAATGGAAAAAATTACAGGTTTCAGTTCCAGTAACCGTGTGGCCACGTATTTTCTAGTACTATTTAAGAAAAAAAAGAAAAAAGTGTATTTTACCGAACGCTGCCGTCTTCAGCGGAGGGGCTCGCTGCTGCGGAGCGCTGCTGCAGGCGGGGGGGCGGCACCCGGGGGGGTCCCGGGCGGCCCGGCCGTGCCCACGCCTCAGGGTCCGGGGGGATGGGGGGGCAGCACCCTGAGCCCGGGGGAGGGACGGAGGGCGGGAAGAGGCTGAGGCGACCGCGGAGGGACCCTGCGAGGGAGGGAGATACGGGCCGCCTGGGAGGAAGAGATAATAACGTTGAGGGAGGCGGCAGGCGGGATCGCGTCAGTTATAAACAAGCGAGGAAAAAAAACAGGGGGGAAGAGGAGGAAAAAGCAGCCCGCGAGTGTCCGGCGGGATGCGGAACGGCTGAATTGTTTGCTGGAGTGCATGTTGTTTGCGCATGGCAAATGTCAGCCGTGCCAGCGGCGGCTCCCCGGCCCCCCCGGGAACAACCAGGGCCCTCAGGGCGGCAGCGGGACCCGCCGGCGGACCGGGGGGGGCAGCGCCCGGGAGAAGCCGCGGGGCGGGGGGCCACTCTGAGGGACCCGCCCGGCTGCGGGTCATCCCGCGCCGTCCCGTCCCTGTCAGCCCTTCCCCGGCCGCTGCCTCACGGAGGGACAGACCCCCTGCCGCCGCGGAGGGGACGGGGCCGCGAGTGCCCGCGGGGGCCGCCCCCTCCCCGCGCCCCTCAGGCCGGGAAGAGGGGGGGCGGGAACGGGGCGGGGGGGACTGCGCGCTCCCGCCGCGGCGCCGCGCCCCATTGGCCAGCGGGAGCGCGCACCCGCAGCCCCCCCCCTTCCCCGTCCCAAATCCCCCCGTGAGGAAGATGGTGGCGGCGGCCTGAGCGCGCCCCCGCCGCGTCGCTCCCCTCCCCTCGCACGGCGGCGCGCAGGCGGGCGGGCCGGCCCCCGCCAGGGCACGGAGCTCCCCGCGGCGGCGCGGCACCACCCCACCGGGAGGGTGACGGGACCAGCGCCGCCGGGCCCCGCGGCGGGCGAGGAGACGGAGGCGGCCGAGCCCCGCGCCGCGGCTGAGGAACGCCGCGGGGGCACTCGCTCTCTCGCCCGGGCGCTGCCCGCGGCGCCGGCAGGGCGCGGGCGGCCGCGGGCCCAAGGCCCCGTTGGCGGGGAGCGGCGGGGAGGGCCGCGCAGGCCGGCGGGGGGCGGCCGCCGGTGCCGTCCCGGCTGGGCGGGCGAGGGAGGCGGGCGGGCGGCTGGAGCCGGCCCCTTGGCGGCGGCCGCGAGGGGAGCGCTGCCCGGCGGGCGCGGGGAGGAAGCCGCGGCCAGCTGCAGGCGACATGGAGGAGCGGTCCCCTCCCGGCGGGGGCCCGGCGTCCCCTCCGCGGGGCTGAGCCTCGGCGGGGCTGCGGGAGCGGGGCCGGCGGCGGGCGGCAGCCCCGGCCCTGCCCGGCCGGCGGAGGCGGGCGAGGCGGGGGGAATATGCGGGGCTGCCCGCGTCCCAGCGCCCTGTGTGCCCAGCCCGGCGAGCGGCGCAGCGCCGCGGCGCTGCCCGGCCGCCCCCCCGCGCCGGCGGCGGGAGGAGACTAGAGGCGCCGCTGCCAGGAGCCCCGGTGCCTTTCCCGGCCCGAGAGACCCAACTCCTGAGCGGGCTCTTCGGGAGGAATTGACAACATGGCTTCCCCACCGCACCAGCAGCTGCTGCATCACCACAGCACCGAGGTGAGCTGCGACTCCAGCGGGGACAGCAACAGCGTGACGGTGAAAATCAACCCCAAGCAGCACCAGGGCTGCTCCTCCGCCAAGCACTGCAAGTACAGCATCTCCTCCAGCTGCAGCTCGGGGGAGTCGGGGGGCACCCGCCGAGCCGGCGGCGGTGGTCCCGGCGGCCCCGGCCTCCGCCGGCAGAAGAAGCTGCCACAGCTCTTCGAGAGGGCCTCTTCCAAGTGGTGGAACCCCAAGTTCGACTCTAATAACCTGGAGGAGGCTTGCATGGAGAGATGCTTCCCGCAGACCCAGCGCAGGTTTCGCTATGCCCTCTTCTACATCGGCGTGGCCTGCCTTCTCTGGGGCATCTACTTCGGCATACACATGAGAGAGAAACAGATTGTTTTCATGGTGCCGGCTTTGTGCTTCCTCTTGGTATGTGTAGCTTTTTTTGTGTTCACTTTCACCAAGACTTATGCCCGCCATTACGTATGGACTTCGCTGATACTCACCCTCCTGGTCTTTGCTTTGACTCTGGCTCCGCAGTTCCAGGCTCTGAAACCTATCTCAGGAAGTGGTGACATGTCCAATCGGACTCCCCTGGCAGATCCCACAGACACTTGTCTTTCTCAAGTAGGCAGTTTTTCTATGTGTATTGAAGTGCTCTTGTTGCTTTACACGGTGATGCACTTACCCTTGTATTTAAGCTTGTTCCTGGGACTGTCGTACTCAGTCCTCTTCGAGACCTTTGGTTATCACTTCCGCGACGAGAACTGTTTTACACCTCTAGGAGCTGGTGCGGTTTACTGGGAGCTGTTGAGCAAAGCCTTCCTGCACATCTGCATCCACGCCATCGGTATTCATTTATTTATCATGTCCGAAGTCAGATCGAGAAGCACATTCCTGAAAGTGGGGCAGTCCATCATGCATGGAAAGGACTTAGAAGTGGAAAAAGCCCTGAAAGAGAGGATGATTCATTCTGTTATGCCAAGAATAATAGCCGATGACTTAATGAAGCAGGGGGATGATGAAAGTGAAAACTCCATCAAACGTCATTCCACCTCAAGCCCCAAAAACAGGAAGAAGAAACCCTCCATACAGAAAACCCCCATAATATTCCGTCCTTTTAAAATGCAGCAGATAGAGCAAGTGAGCATTTTGTTTGCAGACATTGTGGGCTTCACGAAAATGAGTGCCAATAAATCTGCCCATGCTCTGGTGGGACTCCTGAACGACCTCTTTGGACGTTTTGACCGTCTGTGCGAGGACACTAAATGCGAGAAGATAAGCACTTTGGGAGACTGCTACTACTGCGTAGCCGGCTGCCCAGAGCCCCGGGCAGATCATGCTTACTGCTGCATTGAGATGGGCTTGGGTATGATTAAAGCCATTGAGCAGTTTTGTCAAGAGAAAAAAGAAATGGTAAACATGAGAGTTGGTGTTCATACGGGGACAGTCCTCTGTGGCATTTTGGGCATGAGAAGATTCAAGTTTGATGTGTGGTCCAATGATGTCAATTTGGCCAATCTGATGGAGCAGCTTGGGGTAGCTGGAAAAGTCCATATTTCGGAAGCTACTGCGAAATACTTGGATGATCGTTATGAAATGGAGGATGGAAAGGTGATTGAGCGAGTTGGTCAGAGTGTGGTAGCCGACCAGTTAAAAGGTATGTGCTTCTATATTGTGCTCTGTCTTTTTTTTTTCTTTTTTTTTTTTTTTTTCCCTCCCTCTCTCGTATGAGGGAATGTATTTTCCCTAGTGCATATTCTGTGCTTGCTGACTTGCAAATTGAACACGTTCTACATTTTAACTCCACGTGCTGGTGATTACAAACACCATGGGGATTACGGAATAAAAGATGCCAAGGAGATAAGCATGAAAGATCTCCTGGGGTACTCCAAATGTGCATAGGCTTCAAAACGCCTTAGCGCTTCTTGTGAGAGTATCACATTGTAGGGAGGAGAAGGTTAGTGTGTTTGCTGTCTGCAAGAGGTTTTTGTTTTACTGTTGTGTGTCATCCTTTAATTCAGTAAGTAAACTTGTTAATTGACTTCATGTGCCATACATAGAGCATATGTGTTTTGCAAAATTATGTATATCTGTGAAAAGTTTTTTTTGGCATTGGGAGAGTTGGGACTGTGAAGGCATTTGGGAAAAATGACAGCTGGATTCACAGAAAGGAATGAGCACTGTAGATTTGGCAGTTTGATACAGCAAGTTGCTGTAGTTCGAAGTTAGGCTGGAAAAAGTTACTCAGGTGGTTCAGTGAGCTGGCAGATGCTCTCATTTCTGCAGCTCTAAGGATTTGGGGATAAAACTGCAGATTTGCCTTTAGGAAAAGAAAATGAGGGATTCTTCGGTTCCCCTTTATGGCTTGGCTGAGGATCCGTTTTTCGTTTTTCTAGAGTATTCATTTTGAAATGAAGCCTTTGACTGCTTTCTAGCAGCACTTACAGGCGTGTGCAGGAGGCTCATACATGCTGAGGTTTAATTGTCTCTTTATTAAGAGCTGTGTCGCTTTAGTGCTGTGCCTTTGTCTCATGGAGGTATGGCTGGCTGCAGTGCTTGTAGCCCAAGGTGGGGAGCAGATGGATCAAAACGGGAGTGGAATACGTTGCAAACCCTTTTATGCTATCTGATTTTATTTGCTCTGTTTCTAAATGTACCCATTTTTATAAAGTAAGCGTGGAAAACAGTGGAAGAAACTGAAGGAGTCGTAGGACAGCGTTGTGATGGAGGAAGGAGATATTTGTTGCAACAAATACAAAACAAGGCCAGGGTGGCTGTAGAAAGGTCAGTGAGTAAGGACGGTGGGGAGAGTATTGCAAAACAGTGGTGGAAGCAGTAACGGCAGGCCGCTCGCCTGTGGCAGGTGCTTATTTTGATGTGACACAAATACTTATTTTTGGTGAGCTAGCTGTCTGCGTGCATATGGCAGTGGGGCTGAAATGAGAGGCTTACGGGGAGGGAGAATATCGACAGTGACATTGGTGGCTGGAAGCCATAGAACTGAAGCAGATGTGTGTCCCTGGGCTTTGGCTTTCTGTTCAGCTTCTAAAAATACAAATTGAGTTAATTTCTTTGAATACTGTTGACACTGATCTATTTCAGTGGAAGTGTGCTTTCAAGAAAAAAGGATCAGATGTAATCTCTCCATTACTCTTAAGTTGAATCTTGCCATTCTGGAGAAAAATAAATTGAATAGTTGTAGAGAAACTACCCTGCAGCATTTCTCTCTTCCACCTACCTTTACAGCCAGATGCAGTGTGAAGGCTGTATTGTAGCAACAAATTAAATTAAGTATTTTTGCTGAATTTGTAACTGTACTCTATATCATTAATTACAAAATGACATGAACTTACTTGTGGAGACTGATGTTACTGCTCTTAAATATTTTTATTTATTTATTTTTTATATTTGCTAGATCACAAGAGCACTCTCTAGCGCAATTATACCCCATGTCAGGAGTATTTTTTTCATGGTCTTTCTCAGACTTCTGTGCTGTCCTTGGTTACATCTATTGTGAGAGGGCATGGGCTGCTGTGTCTCATCAGTACGGTGGTTCAGGTTTTGCAGCTCTGAATGCCTTTCACAGGTCCTGCTTTAGCCAGGGCACTACAGATGAACAAACTGAAATGCAGTCTAGGTAAGATGAAGTATGCTTTGAAGACTGATATTTTAATGGTCTCTTCTTACCCTGAAACCTAGCTATGAAAGCAACCGGAGTATGTGGTAAGAATTGCTTTAACAAGGAGTGTGGGTTGGGCTGGTATTTTTCCCCTTTCCCTTCTGTATTTTGTTGTGGAACTGTAATTAGCTTCCATTTCTTATCAATGTCTTACATAGTTATAGAAATAGGAGTCTGTGTGTACTTTTAAACCAAGCAGACCTCTACCACAGCTGCCTTTATCCAAAGGTCTGTGGCACACATGGTCTCTTGTCCATCCCGTGCCCAGACCCTCAGGGAAATGTGGATGCTGCAGATGCCCGTTTTTTCCTGTATCCTCAGTACTTTGTTCCGCAGTCAGATCACTTGGCTGATAGGTAAATGGCAGCAGGGGCAAAAAAAAAAAAAAAAAAAAAAAAAGGCAATGATAAAAGCACTCTTAACAGCAGTGCCCACAGGCTGGCATCTAGAACCTGCTGCAGGGGAGGGTTTTGTTAAGTAGCAGCTCTGAGATTTAATAGAATAAACTGAGATTTCACCTCTTAATTAATTGTTCTCTGCCAAGCAACTGCTCAGTTTTGTGAACGGAGGTGCTGTTACAAAGCTTCGCTCTGCTATTTTCCCTGAGAATTTGTTGATAGTAGTGATAGAGAAGAGGAAGTTTGTTGTGGTTGTTTAATTATGTTATATGTCTCATTCTTTTCAATTATGAAAGTGCTGCAGAGATAACAGACATAAGCTTTGTTTCCCTACCAGCACTTTGCTTCTCAGCTTCCTTTCAAGCCTTGATATCTTAATGATATCCTATTTTTTATGTTGTGTATCTAGTATGTTATCTCTTAATTGTCTGGGCTGCCGCAGTAGTCGTAGCAATCTTTCTGTAGGCTAAGTCAATGTGGTGAAGTAAACCATTCACAGAGCAAAACGGGAGGTGCCGAGGACTCGGTGTCCACATTACGCATGTTTTAGGACTTCTGCCGAAGACTGGTTCTGGACTGGGTCTTTCAACCAAAGTACCTCTGTGGTTGGAGCGCATCAGGCATGCTCCTGGAGCGAGTCGCTTGGCTTGGTTCACCCAGAAGGAATCCAGGTACAACTCTACAGTGTGCACCAGAGCAGGGTAAGTAGGAGTGAATTGGGCAAACTGCTTCAAAACCGTGCTTACCATTCCATTTGAAATACTAGTCTAGATGTACCCTGAGTTGTCTGAGTGCTGTTCTCCTTGGTTTTTGGAATAGACGAGGCAAAACTAAGTTTTTCTTTCCCTTTGCTGTTTTGTGATTTGCTGAAAGCTTAGGATGGAAATATCTTTTCTTCCTCCTTTGTTTCCTTGGCTCCTTATTGCAAGGAGTGGGGCCCTGGTGTGTTCCCTCCTGTTTCTGACTTCTGAATTAAGTAGATGGCATCTAAAATAGATCAGCAAAGACAGCGAGCCATTGGTGACCTTAGAGCATTTTTACCTGTTTCTGACTGCTTGCTTATGCTGTCTGTTTTCACTGCACCTGATCCCCTTGGATGTGGAGGGAACATGGCAGAGGAATGTTGCGGTGGTTTTTTTGAGGTCCACAGATAAACCCCTAGACATCAGTTCAGTTGCATCTTCGGTAATAATTTTGCCATGGCATTTGAGGCAATGCACTTTTTCTTGCTGAGCTTCCTAGCAGACTATGAGATACTTGAAGACTATGAGATACTGAGTCACATAACGCACATTAATGCATCCCTTCTGAACCCTAGAGTCAGAGATCTCTACTCAGGATATAAAAAGTTCAGCTTACGGAAATATTTTTGGGTTGTTCTGTTCTTGGTGGTTTGGATTTCTCTTTCTTGTTACCGAGGAGGTCACAATATTGCTATTTGCCAGCCAGCAACTCTTCCATAAATACCAGGGTCACCAGCACCTTTTTTTGAGTGCTCAAAATACATAAGCATGTTGGGGCAAGAATGCTTTCTCTGTGTTTATAGAGCATAGCACAGTGGAACCATGATTTCATCAGGGGCATTTGTATGTATGCTGATACTCTAATGAGAGTCAATGTTACTGAAGTTCCTGTTAAAAGAATTCCTGAACTTTCTGCAGCAAGGTACCTCTGTGTTCAGTTTGCCTCAAGGAATGGCTTTTCTGTGGAATTTCTGTTAGAAGCCCTTGGAAGATACAGATACTCTTTTCTGTCTGACTTTTTGGTGTTTGTTTCGTTATGGAAAAAAACGTAAGCTTGTGTGGTGTGTCACCTGGCTAACCAAACCGTGTTGCTGATGGCTTCGGAGGGAGGTCAGCTTTCACAGTGCTTACTGCCCGAACATCCACCAGTTCACCTGTGGCGACTGGTGGCTGTTCCTGATAAAGCGTATCACAGATCTGCAGCTTACTGTCTTTCACTGTTCTCCAGGTTTCTTTTAATATCTGCTTTACTTGTAAACATTTTTTTAATAAAGCAAATCAGTAATAAAAGTCAGTGTTTTGCCTGATATTGAAACCTCTTCACATAATGTAAGGCAATTATTTCTCCATAAATAGCTTAGCTCTTCACATGGTGGCAACCTGCGACGCACGGGATGCTTTTCCCTTGGCAGACCATGGGATACGGCTCTGCTGGGTGACTTGGTACTCTGCTGCTGCTTCAGGTTTGGCTTACAGGGAGCACAGGGCGGGTGTTCCTGCCAGACAAAAGCCTTAGATAAGGTTATGAAGAGAAAAGTCATTGACTTTTTCTTCCCTTCCTCACCTCTGTGGCCGATCAGGGAGAGACTACGATTACACTGTGATGGTGGTGAAGGCTTCCCTGCCCGCCTCGTCTTTCTGTCTTTTCCCAGCCCTGCGCACAGAGGACCTGTAGCTGAAACGTGCTGCTGGAAGTTCATAGGTAGATGAAAGATAAGATGAAAGTTTTCCTTAACTTTTTGAGGCCAGCCTGCTGGGCATAGTGTAAATCTAGAGGGCTTGTGCTTGTGCCAGCAGGACAGCTCTGCACAGATTCAGTTTTGCTCCGTGGCTTGGCTAAGGGCAGCTTGAGTCTCTAGTGAGTGTTTTTGGGGTGAGTGCAGGAGGTTGGGGTGATTGTGTTGTGTCTTGCCAGCTGCACTACGTGTCTTCCTGCTCAGCCTCTAGTTTCATCATGTTCAATAAATGTAAATCTTTAGATACTGGCTTTTTATATTTATTGAACTCATTTGTGACAGGCATTGTAATTCTGGATTTCATGTGTTCTGATACTGATCTGGCGGTCAGGCAACATTGGATAGATGAACAAATGTCTCTTTTAAGTGGTAATGAAGTCTACATGTGTATGTATTTCCACTTTCCCACAAACCAAAATCCTAAGTGCTGACTGAGGCATAAAATTTTAGTGACTAGTCAGTTTATCAGTTTTATATAACCTGACCTATTAACTGTTGTTACTGTGGTAGTGGTTCATGATCTTATTTTCAATTGTGAGATTGAAAATAAAATACCATACACAGGTTGACTTGACTCCTGTATTTAAAAAATGAAAAGTATTCAGTGACAGGTAACAAATTAGAGGTAATTTGCATGAAGGCATATTGCCAGGAAGAAGTAAATTCTACATTAATTTAACATTTTGACGTGATCTGTAATTTTATCATGTAATAGCAAAAAGAAGAGGAGGTAATTAGTGAATGTAGTTGTTCAGACTGGTTCTTGTCTTCACATAGTGAAGTTGTGTTTCATCACTGTAAACAAAAGAAGGAAACTTGTAAGAAAACCTGGTGATTGTTCAGCTTTCCAAATATTTTACATGATGCAATGACAACTTTTTCTGAAAGTAAACCTATGTATTAGTGCATTAGTACTTGATCAGCTTTACTACCAGGCAGGTTTTGTGACCTCTTCAGGAAGGTCACAGTTTTCCAGATTTTGAGGAAGATTTGTTGACTTGCTCTTGGTTTTATTTGTGCAAGACCAAGCAGAAAAATATCTCAATTTAAAAATATTCACACTTAAGCTGTTTTTGTTATTTAAGGGAACTTGGATGTTGGCTTTTGAGGCTTTGAGTTTTGATAACATACTTAAGGGCTAATTTTACTGCGTACAGTGAAAAAGAATTTATAAGCCTAGTTCGTACCTATGTAAGATTTTCCACTTTGTACGGGATGGAGATTGTTTCTAACCATATACTTTGTTAAACAAGTACGGGCTCCAGTTTCAATTAACAGCGTGCCCTGATGCTAATTAACAAATAAGTTAACACAGTATTGGCAGTCTGGTTGCAGCTCTGCCTGTTTAACCCCTATATAAGCACTGTACAGTGGAGTAGAAGTTTTAATAGCCCTTAAGATATTTACATACTACAGGAGCTGAAGTGAGCATGGCAGGAGTGGAGCTTTATTCTAGAACATGGGAAAGATGGGTGCTGAAATCCGAGGCCCTGGTGCACTGGGGGAACACCATGGCTTCTACTGCATTCTGTGACCATCATCTACAGAGTTTTTAATTTATGTTTCTCTCTTTGGCTACCCAAAATACAGGTGCTGCAGTGTAAACAGGTACCCTACAAATAACAAATCTGAGCTCTCTTCTTCCTTCTACCCGTTCACATCAGTAAATCTTCAGAGGTAGGTGAGGGACTATTTAAATGCAAGACAACTTCTTTAAATAAAAGCCTTGACATAGTGGCTTTTTGGGGAAAAAGATTGATGGAAAAGACAAAACAAAGTCAAAGACATGTAATTTATATTCATCTTCTGTCATGAGGAGGATGCATGATTTCAATGGGTTGTTTAAAACCCTTTTTGGAGTTATTTCACAATATGTACTTCACTTTTCCTTCTGGCAGGTGAAGTATGTAAGACTTTACATTCACCACTAAGATAAAGTACAATTTCATTGGATTTGGAGTTGCTGTAGATTGTCCTGGAATATTACTAAAATTAGTAAATTATAATTATTTTCTCCCATCTACAGTTTGTGTGTAAGCTGTCTTTCTCTTGATTCTGAATCACAAGCTCGCTCCATCCATCCTGGCTCTGTAAGGAGAGACAGCCATTCCTCTTTCCGTTACAGCTGACACTTGAAAATTCTCTGCTATTTTTAGATGATTTTCAATCTCATTTCTGTCCTTTGAAAAGAAAGAAAGAAAAAAAAATCCCTAGCCTTTAATTTTTAATTTCCAGTGGGAGTTGCCATTGCAAAGAAGCCGGCTAGTCAATATAGTCTCATTAACACATTTTAACAGGTTCTGTTATATAAGCTTGCGTTATTGTGATGGTGCTTTCATAGGTTTGTAGGCGATTGTTGGAACTCGATTTAAAGCAAAGCCATGCAGGTTTTGAAAGTATAGCTGCTTGCTCCCAAGTAATTATTTGTGAAAATACGAACTGGCAGTTGGGAAGGAAGTATGGACTGGCAATTGTACCACAGTGTAACAGCTTTTTCTTTACGGAGACATCACATCTGGGCACTGGTACTGCCTTAGGCAATAGGGCAGATTTGGCTGGTTAACTTACCTTGCTGGGCATTTGTCAGGGTTGGACTGTAGCAGAAATCTCTGCAGCCCCCTTCCAAGCCAAATGGTTTTCATCAAATGAATGTTATCTTTCATTCACCCCACCCCACCCCCGATTGTTCTCACGTACAGCCATAAGCCTACTAGATATAAGGCTTTAGGGATAGATATTTTTCATGGTTCTGAAATTACTTTGTGAGGACCAAAGCGTTCTGGATATATTTCTTCAGCTAACATCCCTTGGACTCAAAATGCCCCTTAAAATTGCCTGAAAACTTTTTGTGTTTGTTTGCTACAGTAACTTCATATGGGAATTCTTTGCAAACAGTGTAGATAACAATGATTATATTGCAAGTCTTTATTTCACTGATGGCACTTACTGTTCCTCATGTTGCATCTCTAAAGCTGTTTGCTTCAACTTGATTTGATAAATCTAGAAATCAGGTTATTGTAATAAAATAGCATTACTTATAAAATCTCCAGAATCGGCACAGTGCAAGAGGAACTGGCAGAAAAGTCCACTAGCTTGCTAATGGGACCTTTCCTTCTGCTTGCTGCTTAACGTATGCAGAAACATGCAAAGGAAAACGTCTTTTGCTGTATGTGTAACATCTTGATTATCTACTAGTGAAAGAGCAGTTTGCTTTCCTTTTGCTTTTTTTTTTCCTCCAGCTGTCAGCTGAAGTTAACTCCAATCCATTTGTGTGGATGTTGTCATGGGCTGGAGGTCCAGGAGCTTGTGCTGGCCATGTGTTTCCTTGAACCAGAAGTCCTGCCCTTGCAAGGGGAGAAGAGGGGCCACGTGGAAAGACAGCCAAAAAGCGTCCAAATCCAGCTGTCTATAAAACTTAGTTTCCTTTCAGTCTTGTTAATTTATAGGCCTTAATGGAAAAATTCCTCTCTTTCCTCCTCAAGACAGAGGGAGGAGGAGAAAGTGGAAGGCAAAGCCAATTGATAACTGGTACCAATGATACTAAAAGCTATTTGTATGTTTTAAGAGCCAAAATGGTGATAGTTTGGTTGACTGTGCTCAACTGCACAATAAGAATAAAAAAAAGACAAAAACAATTTCTAAAATTGAAGTAAAACACACTATGAAACGTTGATTCAGCCCACAAGAAGCGTAGAAAAACTTCTGATATTGGATGCTTATTTCTTTACATTACCATTAGATAAACAATGATGTTTGAGTCAGAAATGGAATTTTTTATTTTTTAAATGTGCAGCTTTGATGTTTGACTTAGGTGCATGTGTCTAATACGTGGAATAGAAGTTACTTTTTTTTTGTTTACAGGGTATTACATTAGGTATGTTATTTTGAAAAGACCTCCCTGGGAAGCTTTTGCATAGCTGTTCCCAGTAGTCCTTGGAATCAAATTCTTGCATTCTTTAACTCTTGTTTAATGGACATATGAAGTCCATCCTGTAAGGTACTAAGTATCTTTAACCTCTGACCAATTTGGATGAAAGTACAACAGATAAATCTTTTGGAAATGCTCAGGGCCTGACGGGACTGGTGTTAAAGACAGGATGTAATGAGGAAATGTTCCTGTAGGGCATTATTTGCAAAGAGACCAGGTACAACATTAGCTCCAAATTTCCTTTGTTTAGATAGCGTGATACTTAGTAAGAGCTGTCTGGGTTTCTAAGAGCTCTGTGTTTGGACTGCATTAAGAGAAGAAATGGCCACAAGCTTCCAGGAGAAAGATGGAGACTGTAGTGTCACACATCCCCACGTTACACCAGCAGATAATCAGACGTTGATCCAAGGCTTTTGTAGCCTTTCCTATCTATTTCCAGTTTTTAAAATTTGATTCTTACTTGACAACAGGTTGTAGGAACGTAAAAGGATTTTGCTCTGAGTACCTCTTTGGGACTGACCTTGCTACTAAGGTGCAGGTTGTGAGAGAGATTCTATCTTTATGTACATATAAGTTACTGATGAGACAATATGAATAATATTTAATGTTTTACTTGCTGCTTGGCAATGTGGCATCAACTAGAAGCAGACAGCATTCTTAAAAATACCACGTGAGGATGAGAAAATTTATTAATTGTTTCATAATCCCAATAAACCATTTCAGAGAAACACACACACCCCATGCCTCACCCGAGGTTCTGGAATACATAATGATCGGTAACTGATTTTTTCTGCTGAGGATGTTAAAATAACATATACGTCTTTGGTTATGAAATGTTGCTGCTGCTGGAATTTGCTGTGGATACAGAGGTAAACAAAAGATCTGCTAGTCTTCACTGAAGTCATGTTTTCTTACCTGTGTCAGATACTTCAATTTGGTATTAAATGATAGTTTTCCACAAATGAGTCCAAAAATCTTAATTACATGAAGCTGTTGAGTTATTTGCTTTTTATACATACGTATATATGTGTGTATATAGCATTTCAGTAACTGTGTGCATCCTTAGGATGTTTCTTAAGTGAAAATACTTGGAGTTGTCTTTGCAGTCCATTATATCTGAATAATCAGATGCTTGAATTGTGTTTAATCAGCTTGGGAAGTGTGCTTAATTCTTGTAGCATGGATGACTAATGTTCATCAAATGGGTGGATTTTTTTTAATAAGTTTTGCTTAGCTATCTGTATTTACTAGGGAGCATCACAAAACCTACCTGTTGATAACAGAAGGTGGGAGCCACATCTAAGAGAGGTTTTCAGAGTGCACTTGTCTCTAGCTGCGATTGCGTTGGTACGGTGTGGGCTCTGGCCAGCTCTGCAGCACGGCACGCAGGAGACCGGCTCTGAAGTGGAAGGTGCTTGCTGCTGTGGTGGAGGTGCGTTTGGATACGATCTGCGTGCTCACGGTAACTGAGCCCGTGACCTCTTGCTTTGTCTGATGCAGGGAATGGGGAAAAAGGAGGTAAAGGATGTAATTTTTTTCAAATGTGCAGGTAAGGCTACCGAGCTGGGTCCTGAGCCCCGGTGAAGCACTGGGATGGCCATTGTGCTTTGTCGCTTTCCCCTGCTAAGAGATAGAGGCAGTTTGGTGATGGCTGCTCTTCAGGAGCTGGTAATGGTTTTCTGTCAGTAATTGGGTACTGAAAGTGAATCAGACCATACGGAAGACATTTTTGATCAGGCACAGTGTTTTCTAAGTGTTATAAAAAAATGCGTGCGTGATGTGGCTATATTTAAAATGTAGTACATCTGTTAAGCATTTAATTCTTTCCAAGATTTCAGGAGGTGACAAAGTTGGAAATTGTCTTAAAATTTAGATGAAGATTTTTTCCCAAGTTAGGGTATTTGCTTGCTAGGATTCTGCACTTACCAGTGGTTCTTTGAAGTAGGGTATTTGATAAGCACATAAATAAACTGCATTATAGATTATGTTTGAGCCTAATATCAGCCATAGACAAGTGTGCAGCCAATACAGTCATAAATTTGTGTGAGTTGTTCTGCTGGTGCTCTAATGGAGAAGGCTTTGTGGCATTAGATGGTGCTGACAGTGCGTTATTTGTCTAACCTGTTTGGAGCAAAAGATTTGTTAATTCTTGCACTGCTTAGAGCAAGAGTTGGACCATGCCCCACCGATGTTTAGTGCAGCTTTTTAAACACTAAATCCTCCTAATTCAAATGGCAGTCTTTGTTAAAGTTTGCAGTTATAATTGCTTTGTTGCAAAGAAGAGCCGGTTGTTTTTAATAACCAAATTATCGATTTGCGGAAATAATGTGATTGCGTGTGCATGTGTGTTAAACGTGATCTTCAGGATGTTATGGTAACACAGCAGTCGGTGCTGGGGAAATACATAATTTGGGAGCTGCGTTTAATACACATGGAGTATGTTACAGTTTATCTAAATAAGACAACTTTAAATGTAGCAAGTGACTTTCACAAATACAAGTAAAGCAGAATGGTGTTCTAAAAGTCCTTGCTGCTGTATTTAGGTGATTCAGTATAAAATGAACACAAAGTACAAGAGTTACAGCTATAAGCACAGACTTTGGGTTCAGAAGGATCACCTGGAGTATTTATAGGAGTTTTTATGGCCCTTTCAATGCATATGTAAAATTACAACTTGGCTGACTACTAGAAAACAATCTTACAAATTAGCCAGTGAAGCGTAGCTGTTATTAGATGGTCATTGAAGCAGTTCATCCTTTGATCTTTATTTATAGAATGAGGCACTTCTCAGACACGAAGCGGTATTGAATTAATTAAGAAGTCTGTGCTGCTACCTGCGCTTCTCAGTTGGTGAGGAGCCGGTGGTGCTGAGCCCTGGCGAGGTGCACTCGTCCAGTGGAGGCAGAAAGCAGTGAGCCAGTAGCATACGCCTGATGTGCTGTCCTGCTGCGCGTGGCAGAGGGGAGGTGCATTAGGGAAGCGAGGAAAGAAGGGATGGCAGCTTGAATTCAGTGATGGGCCGACATTGCACAAAACCAGCAAGGATCCCGTCCATATGCTTGAGCTTTTGAACTCAAAAGGGATAAAAATCTACCGCATAGGCACAGTACACAAACAGGAAAGACCACTGCTTATTTGAATAACTAGTGTGGGTTAAGTGTGTGTTACTGGTATGTGGATACCATGGTAAGAGTGAGCCAAGTGCTTGCTTTGAAAACTCTGGAGTCCCTATCTTGAGTTTCTTAATGAATAAGCTCCTCGTCTGTAGCTGTGTAGCCCATTCCTGAAAAATAGTTGTCTAGACATTTGACTGTCTGAATGCATTATTTTTCTGATGTGCCCGTTCAATAATCTGCCAGAGGAGGTAAGTCATCCCCAGTCAAACTCCAGTTATAGCTGTTGTCAGGTGTCTTGACATTTGTGTTCTGTGCTGTTCCTGCTTGCTCTAATAAAGCTTCTGGAATGGTTTTATTTCAGTTTCCTGTTCTGTGAAGTTTAAGTACTGCTATGGAAGTTGGGGGTTTTTTATGTGAAACCTACCAGACACATCCTGAGAATGTGACAATGAAGCGTTGGCTTACTGTAACTGAGAGTTCTACCGTGTGGCTCCTAAAACCAGGTTTAAATCCCTAGCAGTCATACATGTGTTCACTTCTAAAACGTATTTGTGGCAGAATGAGCAATGCGACGTGCTGGTATGTGCCGAGGTAGGGTAATGAGCTCATTTATTGATCAGAAGCTGTGCTAATGCTTTATTGACAGTGATTCCCAGAATGTTGTACTTAAGGTTTGTCCAGAAATCCAGGTGCTTGCGACTGTAGCAGAATTAAATAGACTAAATAGCAAGTAGTTAAAATTAGTAGTATTGTTCCGTGGGACACAGGGTGTATTGATAATTCTGTCTTGGACACGATTTCTCTGCAAATACTCTTTTTGTGCTGAGACGGCAATATTTTCTTACATTCCATCACAGTCACACATTTTCTACCTATAGCATTTTCCTCCCCATGTTGAAGTAAGGGGGAATATAGGGGAGAAGTTTGCTTTCCTTTTTTAGTATGGCAATATGAATAATTTGAGGTCTTAAAAAGGTAAATCTGTATTAGGACGTTAAAGTGAGAAGTGAGAGGGGGACTGTGGAGATACCAGGCATCATAGTTTCAAAAACAGGATGAAGAAATTGCAGGTTCAGCCCAGCAGCATTTGAAATCTCTTCGCTGCAATGGGTAGGTGTGGTATTTGTAAGGAAGAATGTCCACTTCATCTTTTCAGCATGTTCTCACCATGCAGCCTGGTGCTTGTTTTGGTTTTCTGTGCCAGGGTGGCAGGTACACATCAGTGATGTTTGCCCAGTTGCTTCTCTGCATCTTTTTGTTTGGTTTTCAGTTCCTGCACTGGTGGTTGGGGCTGAGTGTGGTGCCTCAAGACCTAGAAAGAAGTTGTCATGAACTGTATTTTACAGTAGGTTGTTTTTTTCTTCAGTACAAACCAGACAATGATATATCTTCCTTACTGCAATGTTGCAGTAGCTCTAGAAGAGAGAGGAGTTTGAAGTGACATTTATTTGGGAGGAAGGAAGTGATTCTTTAATGGTGTTGAAGTTTTCTCATGCTGCTTAGCATTTGGGGCAATTCATGCTGTTTCCTGAAACAGAATTTAGCTTTTTGGATGTTGGAGACTGAAAAAGCATACTGCAGTAGCAACAGTATAGCCAAGATGGTTTTTGTTGTTAGTTTTTAATAAGCTGTCCCCAAAGTAATTTCCAAGACACTTAAAACATGGAGGAGGCTCTACTTGTCCCCTGAGTAGAAGCAATTGAATCAGTAAATGTATCCAGCTAGTATTTGACTGTTTTGAATAGAGATACTGCGTAGCATGACTATTTCAGTGAATACTGCTTCTGTTGTGAATGGGTCTCCGTGTGTGGAGAAATTGGAGTTTTTGAATTAACGGTGTACATGGTACAAAAAACAATTACAAATTTTTAGTTGCAGTTTTATCAGCCAAGACAGCAGAGACCAAGTGTATATAATACATGAAAGTCTGAAAGGTAAACACTGATGTGAATGTTTACAGTAGGTTGCTGAGGTCCTTCATGTTTGCCTTTGAGATATACTATTGTTAGATTTGGAGCTTTAATTACTTAATTTTTAAATATGTTGCAGTTTTTAATTTTAAAATACTAATTAAAAAAAAATCTACTTAACTAAGAAGTTAGTTGGGGGGAAAAAGAAATGTTTTAAAAGAACCTGAAGTGAAGGGAAGATTACTGGCTGACTTTTGGTCCAGTGGGGAGGTGATTAGTTCTCATGGTCTTCTGAGCACGGAGATGATGGTGCTTCTCTATTTCGTGAGCTCATATACTGCAGTCTCTGTTTTTCTTTTTGGATGCTCTTTTACATTCTTGACTGCAGATTTTAGGAGCTGCATAGGAGTTGAATTTTCTCAGTGAAGCACAAGCTGCTACCAATGATAACTTGTGTGGTTCTAAAGAAAGATGGTATTTGCTGGTAGATCATTCTGCCTCCACCCCCCCACCCCCACCCCCCCCAAAAAAAAAACCCAACAAAACCCCCAAAAAACCAAACAACCAAACTTGACAGCTGTTTTAAGAAGTTATTTTCAGGCTGGAATGTGAAACTTGGAAGAGAACCAGACTCCTTTATAAACACTTAGCAGTCCCTGCCCCCCCCCCCCCCCCTAAAAATGACTCTGTACTTTTGTGTACAATTTAATGTAGTTGATCATATGTTAACGCTGTAGTTTATTTCCCCCTTTTTATTTACTTTAATGTTCTTTAATATTTGCTTGCTAATAATTCAAAAGCACAAACAACTGGAGGTAGTGGTAGACTTTTGTGGTGGGAGTTGTAATAGTGTTTCCAATGCAATTTGCTGATGTGAGATAGGAAAGGTAGGATTTACAGATGCTGTTATTATTGTGGTTCCTAGCCATAGAATTGAAGAACAAAACTTAATTCAGAGCAATATCTCACATATTTTGTGCAAATTTCCAAGGTCTCATAGCACCATGGTAGCTTTTCTCAAAATATTGTGGCTTATTTAGATAAATTTTCAGTGTTTGTTTTCTTTGTTCTCATGCAACTGAAGATAAGCTGCAGGCATTATAGCAGTAAAATATTTTAATGGGATGAAAGCTGTTAAGGGAAAATAGTAATTCCTAAATATTCTTTTGTATTTTTAATTACCCATTAGATTGTATCTTCTGAGAAGTAAATTAGAGAGGAATTTTGTGGTGGCATTTGGAAAAACTGGGAGGCAGTGGGGAAATAGGAAAAAAAAGGATGTTGGGTGACAGTGTGAGGGAAGAGATTATAAGAAGTTGAAATCTGTAGAAAACTAACCTGAATCACTTTTTGTGGACTGTTTCTTGTTTAGTCCTTCAATCTCATGAATTTTGTTTCAGTAATAGCAGAAATACAAGCAAAAAAAGATAGGAACCAAACGGAGGGAGTCCATAAGAGAAGTGACCAAGATGGGTGTCTAGAAAAGAGCAAAGGAACTGCAGTTTTAGTCTGGAGGAAAAAGCTGGGTGGGAGAGATGGATGTGGTCTTCAGCCATGGTGCAGGCTGCTGGTGAAGAGGGAAGGAGGCAGAGCGATAAGCCCTGTACTGTTGCTGTGAAAGCCCTCGGTGTGTCAGGCTGGGGAGAGCAACAGCTTAAGCAGAATTTAAGGAATTACCCGTAGGGACTGCTTTGGACGTCTGGCCTTGGGGAGGTGCGTGCTGGACTGGTCAGCAGTCCTTTCAGCCTTACCATTTATTACTTCTCTGAAGGTAACTTACCACCTTCTAGAAAGTATCAGAAAGCTGTGAGGAGTGATGGATTGCTGCTATAGCAGCTTAGCCATGCCACTGTAAATAAAGATGCAGTATTTCAGCGCGATGGCATTAAAAGAATTTTAATCCTCTTTTTGAATGATTTGGCATAGAGCTGTCACTGATTCACTGGGGGGAGAGGGGGGAGATTGTTTTGGGTTTTTTGTATCGTGAACTGTCTGGCTTGTCCAGGACATAGAATCGCTCCACTTGAAGTGAATAGAGATGATCTTTGCTCTCATCAAAAACAACAAGGAGTTGTAATGTAATGCTAAAGCTATGCCTTTCCTTTCTGCCAGAGTTTAGTATCTGGCCCAGTTGCGTGTTCCCAGAGGAGCCCGGGGGTGCACACAGGTGCAGGTTTGCCCACACAGGTCGCAGGATGGTGACCCAGATGCATGTTGATACTGTGGTACTCATTTCTGGAATGAAAACATAGTGTTGAACAGATAATTGTACACTTGCCCTACCTCCTAATGACAGCTGCTGAACTGAAGGTGCTTCGTAGGGTCCTTTTTTTTATTGTCTTTTTCAACACTTGGTCACTCTCTTCTTCTCATTACTGAAGTTTTTCCTGTTGGTAGAAATTCAACATGCAATGATAGTAATTGTTATCTTTCTATGCACTGGTGTAGGTATACAAATAAATTCATTGATTCAGAACTGAAAAAATACATTGCAAACTAATGTTTAGGGAGTTTGTTTTGCTTTAATGTGAAAACCTTTGGATGCTCCAGCCATATAAAATGCCAGGCTAGGAGCTGGATATCTCTTATAGGTTCTAGTTGTCAGTGAAGTGGTGCTGCTGTGACAGGGGCAGCCGGTGTCCCTGGCAGGTAGATGTGGCAGCCTGGGTCAGTGTTGCCTATGTGTGAGCAAGTTGGGCTGTTGTGTCTTTTCTTTCTGTGCTTATCTATGTTTGCCTTGGCCAGCCGAGTCCAATTCCACGTTGGTTAGCCAGGCCTCGGTTTGCAGCACCGGTGATTCTTGGTCTGAAGGTGTTATTGTTGTGGGTACACTTCTATGATAAGGTTTTGTGATTACGAATGTATTTGTTGTTGGAATTTATTCTGTGCTGGTCTGCCAGCCTTGCCGTAACATTTCCAGGTCTGTTTAACTGGAAACTTCACTCATGCTGTCTAAACTTGCAAAAACAAACCAGATGTAACTATTTGGAAAGGTTGTTGTGTGAGCTGTTCTTTCTGTATATTTTCTAAATTTAAATTGCAAACAGGATGATGAAAGTGAAAAAATAGGTGATTTGGGTGAAAGTATGAGCCGCAAATAGTAAAAGATCCACTTCCTTTCTGCTTTGTGTAAACAAGAGCACACGTGTATCATGAAATGTGCTCAAATATTTTCTCTTTTTTTTTTTTTTTCTTATCTACTGGTACAATTGAATAGGCTTGCTTACTGATAGGTAGCTAGGTATCAAAGTACTTATATCAAAACTTAAGAAAATTAAACTTGATTTTTTGATTGAGGCAGAGTTGGCAAGTGATGGAAACAATATTTGTATGTGAGAACATTCTCTGAGGTCAGTGAGCCTAATGCTTTTATTGGTAATATTTCAGCCTTAATGCCTCTCTGAGCTATGAGGGGAGACATCATATAATTTAATACCATGTTAGCAGTTCTCTCCTTGCAGTTATCTACAGGGAGACTAAATAAAAATACCTTAGAAAAAACATGTGACTGAGATCAAAATATCCTTAGGGGAGGATCTCTTCAAGCGCTGTTTTTAGGTACTTAAAACTTGAGACCGTCTCCACCACCACTGCCCCAGCTTGGTTTTGTATGGTGCTTTGGTTAGGGGTTTTTTGGTGTTCTGTGGTTTGTCTGGCTTTTTGGTTTTTTTAAAATCAGTTCTGTTTATTTTCATAATCAGGAGAATTGTTGTCTTGAAGTACTATATTCTTAAGGGTCTTAGAAGTTTTAGAGGATTGTGTTATTTATATTAATCAATTTATACCAGGTCTCTTGCCTAAGGATTTCTTTGCATCTGTTTTATCAATTTTTATCTCTCTTTAACTTTCTTGCTAAATTGCACAGGGCCGTGTTTAGTACAGAAGGGCTGCCAATGTGTGTTTGTATCCAGTTTCCTCAATCATTTGTTCTCTCTTTTGAGTTTGAAACTTGAGTCATTCGTTTTGTTCAAGTCTGACGTAACAGTGCCAGATCTAATTATGTAAATTTCTCATTGTAACCTGCTTACAATTTAAACATTTTCTGCAACATTGAAATTTCACAAGTCCTGGACTTGTCCAGGCTATACCTTGCATTTAATTTGCAATTTCGAATTACAGTGGGAGCTATGTCCCTAACTCATTTTTATCTATCCATCTACAGGTTGTGAAAAGCAAGTTTTAAACTGGTGAGGGGAAAAAAGCAAAGTATAAATATATTTCACAGGTCTCACTGGGGCTGTTTTACTAGAGAAGAAGCTTTGCTGAGCAGTTTGAAGCCCTTACTTGGTACGATACAGTGCGTTCCAAAGAAATGTCAGGGCAAACTGGTTGCCTGTTGCTCCAGTCTCCCGCTTGTATGGGATTGATGTAATTGGGATAGATCTGAGATTTAGTCCAGTATTCTAAATCATGCCCATTGACAGAAAGGAGACAGGTTTTTAAACTCCTCCATCCAGTTGCCAAATGCATTTTTTTCAGCATTTGTGGAGTTGGACGTTGTTTGCTGAAGGACAAGAGAATGTCTACAGGGCTGGTGCTCAGCTGGTGCTGGCAGTGGCCAAGATGTGTTTCTCTGCAGGATTTTCTATTACAGGAGGTTAGGTGTTTCCTGCCAATGTTCTGCAGTTTTCCCATGTCCATAAGCTTGTGCAAATACCTAACCAGCAAGGATGCATCCCTACAAATTGACCTCCAGGCTTGGCGTTAATGCTTCTCAGGCGCTGTCCCTTGGTTGCTGCTGCTTGCTTGCACTGTGGGCTTTCCGCCCCCTTCTTTGCCATCCCTCCGCGCCCCCCCCCCCCCCCCCCCCTCCCCCCATTAGTGTAACTTTTCTTCAAATTAAGTTAAGGAAACACAACTGAAAATGCATACATTTTAAGAGGCTGGTGGTTCTCTGCTAGTGCAGAGTTTGTTGTTAAGTGCTGCTTGGAGTTTGCCTTCATACAAAATTTCAGCTTTTGCTTTGTTTTGGGACGGGGCAGAAGCAAGTTAAGGGCTTTTGGGGGGAGGTAATGAGGCTTTGCTGCTTGTAACGAGAGGCAGACAGTATTCATGTGGCTGC
The DNA here is from genome assembly GCF_015220075.1 of Falco rusticolus. NCBI lineage: Eukaryota > Metazoa > Chordata > Aves > Falconiformes > Falconidae > Falco > Falco rusticolus. Next base: position 38,445,878 of record NC_051190.1, read on the forward strand.
ATGGGTTCTTGGCCTCCCCCCCTCCATGTAAACTAGAATTGCTGAACTTACAGTTGCTGTTTGGAAAACTTGTTTTACCTTCTTTAGTAAAATCATAGAAATGTTTTCCTTCCCCACCTCCAGCTTCCTATTTTTCCCCATGCCCCTTTCCTTCCTTCCAGTCCTTCCTTCCAGGTTTCTGCTCTGAGATTGAAGCCCCAAGAAAGGGCTCATTCAGTACTGGGTGCAACTGGAGTGATGTGCTGAAGCAAAGGGAGTAAATGAAGTAATGGGAGTAAGTGGCTGGGGTAGGCTGATTGGAAACCTGTGCAGTTCATCTGCTGACTGGACAAGCATTCCTCATCTGTCTGCAGCAGATCTGCTACAAGGGTTTCCCACTTCCTCTGGTCTCTTCTTTCCTTCCTTGCAGTTGTCCAGTTAATGTGCCCATCAACATGGAATTTCCAAAGAAAAAGCCAAAAACTTGACTGGAAATGATCATTGTCATCCTTTTAACTTTATATGGGCTGTGATCTAGAACATCGTGCAATCTCAGTGTTGATGAACTGGCAGTGAATCTCTGGGCCATTCATTCTTTGAAACATGCTTTAGCTGTTTTTTTTTGTAACATGAAAATGTAAAGATTCAAACGGCATAGAAAGTGGCAGAGTAGCTGAGCGCCTTGTTGGTTCCTTTGCAGGAAAGGAGCCTGTCTGGTAGACTAGGAAGCACCCATAAAACTACCTACTTGGTCTGAAAAAGGTTTAACTGATTTTATGGGATTTACAATAGGGCAAAACAATATTTTATCTGGAGCATCTCTTTTGCATTTGAAAAGAGTACTAGGAAGGGAAGAATTGGGATGACTATGAGAAGAGTGGCTTGCCCAGGGATAACAGTCCCATAGGATGAAGCATGGGATGCTCGCTGCCTTCCCCTAGCGCAGACCACAGCCACTGACTCTGGAGGCCGTGAGAAGAAACAACATTTCTTAACAAAATACAGCTGCCCAGCCTGTCTGTGATCTGGGGAAAATGCCCAGCAACTCTGCTGGTACAGCTTTTGAAGTATAAACATATACTTACTCTTAACTAGAATTGTTCACTTTTCAGAATCCATAGGGCAGGGGAGTACCATAATGCTGCGGACTGATGAATGGTTGCCATGTGGTGATGTAAAGCCTATGTAGAGGTTTAAAGTTAAAACAGTTTGCCTTTCTAGAAAGTCTTGTATCAGGAGGAATATATCAAACAAACTCATTATTGGCAAAAATGATGCATCTTTGCATTAAATTTTGGATAAAAAGCATCAAAGATTTTTTTTCATTCAGTTTGAATTATTTTATAGCATTTACTGCTCAGAGAATTTTAAATTTCTATAAGCTCTTTAAATGATGTGAGAAAATGCTCTGTTGGCATAACATGTAAACTGAATGGAAAAGTAAATATTTAAGGCTGGCATATTGAAGTATAAATAGCAGTTACTGTGTGTAATATTTCAATTGTAAAAATATTTCTAGGGGTCTGTTACTGTGCACCATTGCTTGTTAAAATGGTAATGTTTTCTAAAAGTTACATTTGTATTTTGGAAAGTATATCTCAAATGGGTGACAAATACATCTTTGACAGCTGTGGTGCCTCAGATTCCTTACACGTTTGTCACTTGTCTCCTGAGAAGGTCTGATCCGCTTGTCAGCAAACGCAAATTGATGGGCAGTGAAGTTTATCGTTCTCAGAGGTTTATTCGTATATTCCAGGCTGTATTTTGGAGCTGTCTAATCCAAAAATGCGGAAAATGGTCAGGCAGCAGGAGCTGGGTTTGTCAAATGCCAGCGTTGAGTCAGCTTGAAGTTCGGGCTTCTGCCTGGCTGCTGGTGTGTGCAGCACTCCTTGGGGGTGCTTGTGCTGCCCCTTTACAGATACTGGTAATTAACTTTTCTCATCTCGGGCATCTCACCAGGCAAGTGGAATTTGGTTTTTGTCCTTCTCTTTGGAGCTTATCTTGAGAATTTGTGTTTTGCAAGAACAGGGTATTTATCATACCTTGTATGTGGAAGTACATACTGTCCCATGGCTGTCCCACAGTTAAGGGACTCTCCTCTGGATTTCCTGTTCTTGTGGACTTAAGGGAGATTGTAAGTGTTGTTTTAGCACAGTTCTTGTGTTTAGTAGTAATTATACAAGCTTTACTGTATGCTATCTATGTCATCAAGACTGGATGGGTTCCATATGGGCATGAAACCAGTGAGATGGAAGCTTTCAGTGTGCCTTGACATTATACAACAGCTGTACTCTACTTAAAGCTAAAGTTTAGCTCAGACTGAGCCAACCTGACATTTGCACTTAATGTTTAACGTGTTTTACTTCAGAAATAATATTATAGGGAGGCATCCCTCTATGAAAAAGAGTTACTATGATAACAGGTAGCACTCATCTGGAATTCCATTGATAATTCTAGCTAAATCTGCTTTGTAAAGTTTGTATTTGGTATGTAAAACGTATTCTTACTGAAAGGTTTTAAAAGGGAATAGTGTGAGAGATCTTTCTAAATTTAAGTTTTTCCAGCTCTTAAAATACTGAGTATAAAATGAAAAAATTCAGTCTTGGATTGCACTGCAGAATGTGGATACACTGGAGCCTTTCAGAGTATTTTCTTACCTTTCTGAAACATAGCTTGCACAGACCAGATTAATAAATTTGTCCATGGTATGCACAATTTGAAATGTTAATTATCATCGTCTCCATAGATGCTGCTGGCTATCTTTGTCAGCTCATGCTTTCTCTTGTTTATTCTATCTTTAATACTGCCTGCTAATACTGAGTCATACTTAGAAGTTGTGGTTTGGAGACTCCTTTCCAGGACCATGAGCTCTCCACCAGCGAAGCGCTATATTGCATTACTTCCTCCAGCAGCAGCTTCTTCTGGTGGTAACTTCTCTTCCCTTCTCCTCCTCCTGAACCACCTGCAGCCTTCACGGCAGGGTGGAATTTTTGGTCACTGTTGAAGGTAGCTCAATGCACGATTAGTTTCACATAGCAGTACAGGGACAGCAGCTGGACAACTCCTGTTTGTACCAGGCTGTCCTTGTGATGGGGTTGTAATATTCATAGCAAGGGTGGGTTTGTGTCAGCTAGCTGGGTCCAGCAAGAGGAGGATTAAGGGCAACTGTGTCCATTTAAGCTAAGTCATGTGCTTGTTGTAACATTAGGAAAGGCAACTGGGAACAACACAAACATGTCACCAAGTAGTTGCGGTGTTTGTTGACTGAATTGCATCAGTAATTCTCACTCAGTCAAAAACCAGATGGTTTGTAAAAGCTTTTGTGGTCAAGAAAGAAAAAAGGCTCAATTTTTTTAATTTATTGGTGGTTCAGATGTATACAGTGAAACACAGCTATATCTTAGCAATAAATACTTGCTCTACCACTCCCATACCAGTGATCAGAGTGGCAAAGTAGCATTTTTATTATTACCCTAATATAAAATAATAATTTACTAGATCAATTCTTTATATATCGGTGTCTAATCTAATAGATAATTATATAATGGTGCTAATGAAAATCAAGAACATTCTCTTAAGTGCTCTAAACCCAACAAAACCAAAATCTCTATTCTGTTCTGATGAACTCAGGTTTAAATAAATGAGATAGATGCAACAGAGAGATACAGGCCACAGCAGGAATAAGTCTGTATTCCGGATGTAAATATATCTAAATATTTTCTTTTAAAATGAGGTTTTAAAATGTACTATCTAATATGCTATCTTATATATTTAAAAGTCGAAAAGCTTTGTTCATAATCATCAAATGTGCTGTGCTGATCGTGCAATACAGATAACTGAGGCTGTTCAGCACTTAGCAGCCTGATCTTGCCAACTTTCCTCTAACAGATTTGTTTTCTCCTCCATTTGATCTGCTGCATTTCTTGCAGCCTACTGCTACTTTTCCATCTCGCTAATTCTGTGATTTGTTTATTTGCTCTCTGACATACCTGAATCAACATTTGGAAAGCATGGAAGAATGAGGTTGGCCTGCAGTCTGCTGTACAACAGGAAGATACCCAGCCACACTGCACAGTCTATAAGGTCTGGTTGTGGTACTACAGGGCCCACCACAAGCTCTTTTTACTTTCTATTTTTCTCTAATGGTGCTTTTTTGGTTTTCCCCCATCACTTCTACAGGCTCCTCATTTGCTGTGTTTTAAACATACCCATGTACGTGAGCTCGCATGGCCGTTTGGAAACGAGCTATTCAAACTCATTTAGGTAGCAGTTGTGAGCTGCACTTTTATATCCCATTTTATGTTTTATTGCCTTTTGTAAATCCTATCAGTAATCAAATAAAAATATTCTTCAGGGAGGGTAGATATGGTACAGTCAGGTCTCTGAAGGTGCTTGCTTTAGGCTTGTTTCCTTTCTATTGCTAAAACCTCTAGATTTTCCCCACTGTAGTACTGACCATCATCCAGCTGTTTGAATGCTAGAGTGATACGTGTAATAAGAATGTAAGTGGCCAATAGATCCTTCCCAAACCTCAGAGCTCAGAAGGGGCCAGCACGCTTCATAAGGTAGGAATCACTAATTTGACTTCCATGAAAAGTACATATTTTTGCCTTTAGTGGTGTTAGCTCCCATACATTTGTGTAATTTATAAAGTTTTGATACCAACAGGTTTTACAAGGTTGTATGTAGTTAATTCTTATCCCACAATGATATCTTCAGAAAATGCTTAATTTCTTTTGTTGCCTGAGAAATGCTAAGTGCTAATTTATGATGCAGTTGCATTCAGGTTGAATCTTAATTTTATGTGTGTGTCACTTAACAACAGATGCTTTGGGGAGTAAAGGCTCCTATAATTAGATTTGGCATATGTTTTCATGATAGGTGAAGTACTTTGCATGCTTCTAGAATAAATATTTTCTGCAGCCTGTGTTTATAATAATGGTAAACAATTGAACATGTTAGCTCTAAGTCCTACATGTTTAGTGTAAGCTGTGGCTTTTGGAACATGTACCCTTGTGATTCAAAAATACTGAGTCCTTTCTAATGGCATTTTTTGTTGTTGTTTTAATACTCCAAAAAAGGGAAAGATCAAAGTGCAGTCTGTTCTTTCCTGCCCTTCTAGATATACAAAACAGCTGCAAAGCACAATCAGCTATTGTAGTGATATGTGCCCGAGGTCTATAAATAGATGTAAAGCTTCAAGCTTGAACTGTGCAGCTAGAGAGGCCAGGGGATTTTTGCTTGGGGTTACTAAACATTCCCTTGCTTGTTGTGGTTTAGAACCATAATTTCCTAGGCTGCTATATTCCAATTCAATTTGAATTCAAAATGATTTTGCCATGAAGGTTTTACATGACTTCAGTGTTTGCAGTTTTCTTGTTCCCTGGGGTTTTTTAACCTTTTTTCCCACACACACCCCCACCCCCCCCAATGCACAAGAATTTTGCAAGTTTCTAAAGGAAACCAATTTAAACATAAGAACTAAATTGTTTACCGAAAGAATATTGCTGTGATGTGTGTCCTTAGTGGGAAGTTTATGGAGGTACGTGTGAAGAATGACAATTGGAATCATGTTTCATTAAACTGTGGTCTGGACTCTCCTTCAGCCTGGAAATGTGTGGTGTAATGCTTGATAAGAGCTTCGTGTTCTTTTGAACTGGAAAGTAGGCGGCTGCTGCAAGTATGCTCTGCCTCACTGTGCAAAAGAGTAATAAAATCTGTACAGCAGATTCAGAGCTGTTAGAGCTGTTCCCAGATTTTTTTAATTCAATATGCCACATATTTTTTATTCATCATGTTAACTTGTATTGGAAGAGCTGTTGAGAATGTGAGAGCTAGGGACTTGTTAGATGATGAGAGAAAAATTAGTGTATTTGGCAGAAGTAAGGTGTTGGAGATAATTTGGGTTTTGAGTATCCGGGATGTGGTTGAAGCTGCTGCTGGCAGAGGTGAAGGAGACTTGAAACTGCTCATCTCCGTGCCACACTCACTCGTCCTGAAAAAACTATTGATTCCCATTGCATTTTAACAACACTAGCACCTAACAATATCAATTGTGCTGTCCTGCTTTAAATTTAAATGAGAGGGAGTGATAAAAATAACTACTTTAGCATTTAAAATTGGTACTTTTCAGATTAAACTTTCATGCTTTGAGTCAGGTGAACTGGTTCATCTCTTGAGTCTTTCTTCTCTCAACAACAGGACTTGAAATTCGGTTTCTCCATGCACATCAGGAGTGACTTAGAAGGCCTTGCCCCATATAGGCATCTCACTGAAGATGTTTCATGAGGCTTTCAGTGCATAAATACAGTTTCATTGTATGTAGTCAGCATTTTCCAAGGCCCTGTGAGGTTATGGTGGAAGTTCCTCAGTCAGAGAACAGGGTGGGAATTTCTAATACACTTGATGTTAGTCAGTGTTGTTTCCAAAAGAAATAGCGATGAAAATGTAAAGGAAACATGTTGAAGTCTCAGCTGAAATATATATATATATTTTTTTTTAATAATATACAGGCCTATAATGCTTATTGCAGCACTGAAGGTTTCCTAGAAGATGCAGGACATCTATAGGACTGCTGTTCTGAGCAGTGATGATGGTTACTGAGCGGGGTTTGCCCACAGTTTTAGTCAATCAGACAAAATTCATGATGAATTCAGATCTACCTGAATTGAAAAAAATGTATCTAGCATGACCTGTCTTTGTGAAGATGAGGGCATGAAGAGGAATTTTTAAATCAAATATGAAAAATTTGGGGAGTTTCCTCTTGCCTATGTATTTTTGTGCTGAATCAAGGAAAATCTAAACCAAACAGGCACACATCAGGTCTTTGAGACAAAACTTTTCCTATAGTTTTCTGTGTGGCAGCCATTTGGCTTCACAGAATAACCTAGGTTGTTCAGGGAACCTCTGAAAGTGTCTTGTCCAAACTCGTGCTCAAAAGAGGTTTAATTAGAGCTGGTATTCCAGCTGTAACTTGTCCTCATCGTATCTTGTCCTGTCTCTGCGCACCTCTGAGAAGAGCCTGTGTCTGTCTTCTCTACCCTCCCATTAGATAGTTGCAGTCTTCTCTCAAAGCTGCTGAACCCCAGCTTGCACATCGTGTGCTTTCGCCCCCTAATCATTGTGGTGGCCTTCCCTGGCATCTGCACTGCGTCAGGTGTCTCTCTGGTTTGGGGAGCCCAAAACTAAACATGGTTCTCCAAACGCCATCTCAGGTGCTCACTGGTATGCTGTTGTCACTGAGGTCTCACTGCATGGTCTGCCAGCCTACTGACTGATCCAAGCATGACATCATGACCTGCCCCCCCCCCCCCCCCCCCCCCCCAGTTTGAACTCAAAGGTATCAGAATTGTTGTCTTGCTCAAAGTGAGATCTGCAGATGGAGGAGTTCATGCTTTTTGTAGAGAGGAGGCAGACCAAACCTGTGTACGAGCACTAGATGACAGGTAACTCCATCTGAGACATCTCTGGTATTTTACCTCTTCACCTTCAAGAAAACAGACCATTTCTAAAGCACGGCAGGATGGGGAGGGGGAAGAGCCAAACCTTGCTTTCAAAACCTTGCTTTTGTGTTGAGGCAGTTAGAAGCAGAAGAGGACTCCTTTCTCTGTAACCACTGCAACTCATCCGTGGACGTAAGCATAATAAAGAGGCTGAGAGAGGAAAGGTTAGTCTCCTGCCCCCTTTCTGCAAATGGTGTGGGCAATTTTACCTGTTTTGCAAGGACTTGGACCCTTCCTTACGTTTTGGTGAAACCTGGTTCATCATGTGAGAAAGATTCCAGGATGCAGGTGGGGTACTTCATCACAAAACCTCTTGCATTTGATGCAGTTGGGGGCTCTGTGCAGTGGAAGGGTGGGCTGAGCTTACTCAGCAAAGCAGGGAACTTTCATGCCTCTTGGTTGTGAAGCATGTCCTGATGTCTGTCCAACCTGTTGGTGGTTCTGAGCTGGTCCATGTCTGTCTCCAGGGAGGAAGCTGGCCAGAAGTTCCCTTTGAACTGCCAGGCTTAGAGCTTGATTCTGACTCTTCTCTCATGGGACCTGCCTTGCGTTCTCTCTTGAGTGTGCGTAAGACTTGGAAGTTCTGCTTTGTGCTTAGTTTACCAGAAATCTGTGGTGTTACCCCCCTTTTTTCAGGAAAAATATTCCAAAATGTAATTACAAGATTGACTCCTCCTCATTAGAATGAGAGAAACAGAAAGGATAAAAACATGCAGATACAGAGATGTGCAGATCCATTTTGGTTGCAAGGGAAGTAACATCTTTTGTTTTCAATTTTGGAAGAGTGCAGCGAGGGGGTTCCTCACGGAGGCACTACTGTGAGCACAGCATGAGCTGTGCCTGTGGTCCTCTGCTGTGTCCAGCCGTGCAGTGCCTGGGGAGGTGGTGGCCATCCAGAGGGTCTGAGCCGCAGCAGCAGCGCTGGTGAGAGCTGCAGTGGTGTGAGGAGTTGGGCTGGGGGCATGGTGGGGGGGTGCCGCTCTCGCTACGCGTTCTGTCACAGCTAATAAAGACAACGAAGGGCCTTTGGGGAGGTCAGTGGATTCTTTGTTTTGGCCCAGAAGGAGATGTTGTCCTCCTTAAGTTTCTTTCCTAGAATAGAGGGAATAAACTGAAGCATTTTAGAAGGGTTGGTTTCTCAGGGCAGGTTCTGTATTGCATGCTCCTCTCTTTTGACATTAACATCTTTGCCCAGCATTTTTAGTGTATTGGGCACAAATGGGTTTAGCTTTACTTCAGTTCCCCATGTTTTTATTCATTTGTTTTTGAGAGCAGAGGCTATTCAGTGTCTTTCTGAAATGCTCTTTTTTTTTCTTTCGGTGAGATCTTCCTTGATTTCTGATGTTGCTACGGGCACCTCAGCTGAACTCCTGAAATCACCTTGTTAATCTTGAACAAAGCGTAGCTGTTGTGATAGTCCTGGCAACAGTTCCCTGTTTCAGTTGGCAAATCTTTTCCTGATCTTCCTCTACCCTCCAGTAGATAAAGTGGCAATCTAAAAGTAACACGGGCTTCACACCTAAAGAGCAGATTCAGGCTTCACTGAGCACAGCTCTTTTTTAATAATTTTTTTATTATTATTATTTTAACCCTCCAGGCTTCTGTGCCTGCTGGTTTGCCTCTGAGAGAAAGTGCAGCTACCCTGGATGTGTGCTCCGCACAGCTCCAGCTGAAAAGACAAATGCTTTGCTTGTGCTTGGGTGCTAATGGGAGAGCAGACTTAAAATAATGTTTTCCTCTAAAGTAAACATCTTTTATGCTTCTGACATAAAAGATGAAAAGCACACCTCCTTTGGAAACTAGAGCTTGCTGCTTAAGGTTGTGGCAGCTTCATAAATTAAACTTTTTTAAAAAATAAAAACTGTATATGCTTTGTATAAAAAATTCTTTTCAAGAAACACTATGTGATTTCCATATTCTATATATTATTCTACAAACAGGACACCCAGCTGTTGTGTAATACCTTTGGTAGATGGCTATGACTCAGTGGAGCCCTCCAGTAACTATTAGAAAAGTATTTCCTCTCTCAGTTGTAAGTTTATACGCTCCCGTTCGAGTTTCCCAAGTGAACTCTTGCATGAAATTCCAGTGGCCTGGATCAATGAGAAATTAAAATGTCCTTTTTTGGACTAGGCAGCTAATTGGAAAAAAAGACATTGAATTACAGGTTTAGTGCAAAAAGTTTGTTTTAGGTTGGATTTTGTGCTCTGCAGGAGGATAATGGTGTTCATTTTGAAGTTTGATTTTCATAAGAGACAGGAATGGAGCTTTCCAGCCTAGGGAAGTGTCTCAAGTGGAACAAATACTGCTGGCTGTGTGTGTAACGTGTTGGGTCTTTTTCTGTTAAGCAGAGAGCTGCAGCTGTGCACTGGGAGATCAGCAAAACCTTCTTTGAAAATTATTAACTGTATAATGCAATTAATTTTGGCTTGCCCATTTTGATACAACTTCTGATTTATTTTTTTTCCTGCAGAAGTGAGCATTCCACAAGCTCTAGTGGAAAACTTGTACTGACAGTGTATATTTGCATGCTCGTATATATTGTAATATACTTAGAATTCGATTTCCTGGTGTTTCTAAGATACCCTATGATGATGCTTTCTAAGGGGGAAGAATCTCTCACTTCTATATGATATACCCACAGCACTGACATAGAATCACAGAATCTTTTAGGTTGGAAAAGACCTTAAATTTTTTTTTAAGAAATAAAGTTTTATTAAAGCAAGTTAACAAAGCTTTTTAGATTTAATCATTTGCGATCTTTATTTTGACATAAAATTCTTCTATAATTTCTGTATTTGCTGCTTAAGGAAGGAGGGTATGCAAGAGCAACAGGAAGAGTGAAGTGCAGTCAGGTGCGCACCCAGGAGGAGGGCAAAATGCTCATAAAGAGCAGAGATGTCACTGTATACAAAAAATCTTTGAAAACTGAGACGTGGACTTGTATGGCGCAAGTTTAGGTATTAGTGACAGGGAATATATGTACTGAATAACCTGTGAACTCACCTGTAAGTCATGCACTCTCTTTAAAATGGGTATCATTTCATGATACCAGTACCTTTAATTTCATTGTTGGTTGTTTTATTTCAGTTTCCTTGAAGGATGACACTGCAAATGGAAGGGCGCTTTTAACATTGTCAGTTTTACTGTTTCGAAACTCCCTGTGCATCTCTTTGAGTTTTGCAGCTGCCTTGCTATACTATACATACACTGTTGCTTCAAAACCAGCAAGAGATCATACTAGTTATGTTGGAGTCATACTCAGCAGTTGGTTATATACAAGTGTGAGGGTAACAGAAAGCATATTCAGTTTCCCATTCAAGTAAGCTCATAGTGTTTCTTAGATACTTTTGTAAAAAGAATTTCTTGTTATCAGATTAAAAAAAACACCACATTTTAAGATGAATAAGCTAAAACCACTGTGATTCATCAAGTTTCTCAGAAATCTTGATCCCTAACCTCAGGGGAAGAGTAATCCCACAAAATACTTCATTCTTCATTGAGGAATTTTGTTTCTGAGTACTTGAATCTTCAAATAAATCATGAAAGACTTCATTAGGCAAGTGATTCGGTAGACTTACAAAGAAATTGGACCATGGAGGTGCCCCTTCCAACTCTAACAGAGTTCTGACAGCAAATGGCAATAGCAGCACAGAAGCAAATATAGGGGTCAGGGAAATATTTAGCCTGTGTTGGATTTCTTTCAGTTTTGCTAAGTATAGCCAAGAGCCTTTTTTTTTAGGGTTTGGAGGGGGAAGGGGGTTTCTGTGCTTTCACTTCATTTTTATTTTTTAGGTTTTTTTCTTGAGCTTTTTTTCTGCAGTTATGGCTGCAATTAAATAATGTCATTTTCACATGAAACTTCTTCTGGAGACCTGAAATGTGATCTTTACTTTTCTCAGTGTCCTTTACATTTTACTTCAAAGCAATTAGGAATCATGCCACATCTAAATGAGAAGGAATTTCAGTTATGCAGGTATGGCACACCACCAGCCCAAAGCCCCAGAAATCAAGCTGGCGGGACCGGTACCCTAATTTCCATAGATACCTGGGTGGACCCGTTTATATAGGTACCTGCTTTCTTGCCATGTGCTTTAACAGCCTTTGCGGAGAGGCTGGGAAAAGAGAACAGACCTTCATGCTGTGTGTGCTGGTGTCATGGTTTAATACTCTGCTTGAAGATGCCCAGGTACTACAAGGTAGAGGGTGATACAGGAATTTGCATGGACTAAAGTTAAGTTTGCATAACAGAAACTTCCTGTCATTAAACCTGTTATGTGGTATTATTTAACTGTAAAGGAAGCTTCCATAAGAAGGACTTTCACCCTGTTTTTTTCCAAAATGGGAAGTATTTGGCATATCCTGAAACTACTCTCTCTTACATCAGTTTATCAACAGATTACTCAGGGCAGTTAGTAATCTAGCATACAAGCATAACAGAAACTTTATTTATATTGTATTTTTCATAGATGTGAGATGCCTGTGCCTGAAGCTAGGAGCCTTGCTGAATCAGTTCACCAGCAGATTAAATAGAGGAGATAGTGCGCCAGTGTCTTCTAGTTTTCGTTTTTTTGAGAGGAGATGAGTTTCTGTAGTGAACTATGTATTTATAGCAGCTCAGAGCCCACTGATTTTCACCCTGGTTGTTTTTGCATTCCAGACACATTCCTGTACTCCCCAGTAATAACTTTTAGCCTGAGGGAAGTTTGAAATGTAATCAGCTAGTTATTAGCACGAAGTCTGAGAATGTTTTTGCAAAGGATGAAGAAATCAAATATGGGACATGAGCGGACGGAGGACCTGGTTGTTGGGGGCTTCCTTTGGTATGAAGCAGGCTGCCAGGTTTGGTCCAAATGTAGAGAATAATAATAGATGATTAGTGGAATATTCAAACTTTAAAAGAACAGAAATGCTAATTTTACCCGCATCTGTTTTATGTCACTTGAAAGACTTCTACTTCCTTTCAGACAGTGGTGTTAGTATCTCCTTTAGTCTGAAAACCTAGGGCAAAGACTTGTTGATCGTAGTATGGGGATTAACTCATTTCAAACAAAAGGAACCTGTCAATGGACTTGCAGCTGGAGAATGTTTATTTGACTGCATGTTAATTAACGTCATTTACATTAAGTAAATTTAGTGACATTACATGATGATGAAACAAGTGACAAATCTCAATATTCATTCAACTAGGTAGTTTACCATTTGGATACATGAAAGAATTCATTACATGTATTCTGTATTTTATGGGAATGTTTCATCTAGGTTATGATTAATCTACTTTGTTACGTTATTTGGTGAAAGTAGAAGTTGCTACACTGGGTAGTGATACAGCATTTGAAGTGAATGCACAGGACCAGAGGTCGCTGTCTCCTGAGCTGGGTGTTTGGCTCCTGTATGCTAGGAGCTTTGAGTGATGGGCTGAAGACCCTTAGCTACTCGTGTGGCAGTTTGTTCTCTGTCCTTGTAATTGGGGTATGTGTGTCATCACCCTTTTTGCCCATCATGTTATTTTCTAGTAATAAGAGATGCCGCATACTCCGGTGGACAGTGATATAATGGGAGAGGGCAGTAGCAGATATCCTAGAAGATCCCTTGTACCGGTGGTTTTCAACCTGTTCTGCTTTGCAGACTCCTGTGAGTATGGGTGCTTTGACATACTTAGAGACTCAAAGCCAGCTCTCAGCAGGCTCAGTTTCCTTGCTTTTTGTTCACAAATCCATAATAACTATTCCATAAATTCACGGAGTCTAAGGGTCACAGTCTGAAAACAGTTGAATCAGCTGTTAGATAAGGCTCTTCCAGGGAAGAAGCTGGCTGTGTCTTTCTCATCAGTGTAACTAGCCAAAAGCACGGTGCCCATTGCGCAGGGTGGTGGGTCCGTCCTGCAACCAGCCATCGCAGGAGTCACAGTGTCCACGATGATCTGCTCCATGTGTAGCAACACATGGTCTCCATGATGGGTTTAGTGCTGTGTCCGAGGTAAAAGGGATCCGTGCTGTGGATAAGACCTGGCGTCCAGAACTGTGGCTGCCATGTGAAGAGGAAGGGGATGGTTAATGTGTCGTGTCAGGACTAGAGGTAGTCTGAATGTTATACACAGAGGGAATGGAAGGAATTTCAGAAACGTTTTGACTGTGTGAATAAACATAGTTCTGGAAATATTTCCTTTTTAACTTTGTTTTGCAACTTTCAGATTCTTTTTATTTTGGGGAGGGATTGTTTGTTTATATATTTTACTTAAGGAGGGGATATAAACTGAAAAAATGATACTCTGCTTGGGGGAGACACAACACTCAGTAGCTGTTCCCAGCAGTGGCTCTTGAATTATTCTTTCTTTTGTGCTAGAGACACTGCAGATACTCTGTGGTGGAAGCCTGCCAATTAAAAATACAGCTGTATAGTGATGCATACTTATGTGGTGGCTGCACTTGGGAATTTCTCCTTTACCATCTTACCAGTGTTTATACTACTACTATATATTGTTATTCTGAAGTGCCTCCTGCAGCAGTTTTATTTGCATTAGTTTTATTTTTCAGTACTGAATTAGTAACCATTTAAAACTGTCAACCACATGTAAACAAGTGGTGCATAAGTTATGAATAACAACTTACCTTGAATTACAACTGCCTGTTTGTATTGCACAAGGCACAGTGTTGGGGGAATTGTGAAATGACTGAATTCAGTAGTGCAATATCATTTCTATTTATCTAGTTTCTTGTAGCCCATTTGAGTAAGTATCTTGATGTTTGCATGGTTACTGCAGCCAGCGATCCTGGTAGGGGGATTGCTGGATTGCCATGTTGTTGAAATGTGCTGGCTCCTCTCCAGTCCGTCTACCATGTGATGAGCAACACTTTTTGCAGGCTCTGTGGAAGTTGTGCTTGCTCACTAGGTAGTTCTAAAGCTCAGACCAAAAAGTACAGAGCTTGGATGGGGGCGGGGTGGGGGTGGGGGGAATAATCATAGAATCGTTTTGGTTGGAAGAGACCTTCGAGATCATCAAGTCCAACTGTTAACCCAGGACTGCCAAGCCCACTGCTAAACCGTCTCCCAGCACTGAGCCCTGTTGAACCTCAGTGGCCTCGGCCGCTCGGCCCGGCCTGCCCAGACCCCCCAGCAGAGCCCCCTGCCCCCCAGCACCCCCCAGCTGGGGGTCACCTGCAGCCTGACTGAGGGGGCACTCGATCCCCTCGCCCAGCCCGTCGGTACAGATGTTACCCAGGGCTGGCCCCAGCACCGAGCCCTGGGGACACCCCGTGTGCCCGGCACCGGCGGGATGTGACTCCATCCCCCACCACGCTGTGGGCTCAGCACCCAGCCAGCTTCTAACCCAGCGCAGAGCCCCCCCGGCCCCGCCGTGAGCAGCCGGTGTCTCCAGGAGATGCTGTGGGAGACGGTGCCAAAGGCTTTGCCAAGGTCCAGGTAGGCACCATCCACAGCCTTTCCCTCAGCCACAATGTCGGTCATCTTCTTGTAGAAGGAGAATCAGGTCCATCAAGCAGGACCTGCCTTTCATAACCCTGCGTGGGCTGGGCCTGATCCCCCAGCTGTCTTGCATGTGCTGTGTGACAGCACTCGTGATGATCTGCTCCAGAACCTTCCCCAGCACCGGGGAGACCATTGTTAACTGATTTAACAATAGTAAAATATATTTAACAAGCACTTGACATAAATTTTTCAAACTGTGCTGGTAGGCTGTGATGTCAGGCAAAAAACCCAATGATCTTTTTCTTTACTTTGAAAACTGGTACAGAGATGTAACTTAAAAAAAAAAAACAACTCTTACTTTTGATGCAAGAACTATCTATGATATGCAAATTTATTTCTTTTAATTTGGTCCCTTAAGGACAAAGATTTTATGTTCTCCGAGTAATGACTTGGGCTAATCAAGTTAATGAAGTGTTACTTGAGGTAACAGTGAATGTACTTCGGTAAAATTTCACAAAACGTTCTCGTTGTCTGGAGAATATTTCTGTTTCATTCTTTTTAATTAAGTATTTAGGGTTACTTGCAGAGTGCATCTTTATAAAGATGCCCCAGTGCAAGTAAACAGGCATGGGGCAAAGCTGACCAGATTTGTAGTGAAGTTGATAGCAGAACCAGTGGCAGGCATTTCCTAAAGCCCTGCCATGCCTTCTCGAATAATTGCTTTTATTTTGTTACTGCTTTTTGTAATAGGAAGAGGTGACAAGTTACACGTGTGGCTAGCCAATACCGAGGAAAGGTTAAATGAGAAGGGTCACTCTTACCAGTATGTGATGGAATATTTGGAAACGTGATTTAAGAGTTTTCTTCTATGTGGTCAAAAGATGCCTGAGATTTTCATTTTGACGTGATGTGTGTTTTCAATATTATCTGATCAGTTGCTTGGAAAAAAACAATTGAAAACTGTTGATGACAGTATGATGTCTGTTTTTTACTTTACCTTTTAAATGTCAGACTGAATTTTAACAATGACCAACCAAAAAAAGTTCCGCATGCAGAGCCCACCAACTGATAGTAGGTTTGTACGCACTTCTTGACTGATTTAGGTTTACTTGCTGCAAGTCCGTAGAGAGCAGTGCAGTTGCACGGCTCTGTGCAAGGGCATAATTAGCCTGTGGGATTGCCCAGGTTTAAATAAAATGCTGATATAGCATGTCAAATCCAGACTACCTGCATTATGCAAGAAGGAAAGAATTTGCCTGATTGTAGTCCTGTCAACACAAAGAGATTGCACCAGTATAACAAAATAGACTTCTGAAGTCTTGTTTAAATTGGTGAGTGCTCTTGTCTGGATTCTATTAAAAAAATGTTAGTACTGAGAGCCACAATGGCTCACTCTGTTACCAAGGGCTGGAGCAGGCTCCAGTTGTATGAGACTATTGTTTTTTATTGGAATCCTTTCGTGCATCCTGCACGCTTGCTATTCATCATTTCTAAAATGTCAATCGAAAAGATAGGTGGCATCTTCTGGTCTTGAGTGGAATTTTCCTGGGTGGGATTTCTAATAAACTTCTAACTGCTTTTAATCTGTCCGTGCCTTTTTGGTTTAAAAGGAATAAATTCGCATTCCCCAAGAGCCTAGAGCTGACAGAACTTTCACTTGGAGCCTCTCTCTCCAATTTATTAAATTCCACCTGTGTTTAGCAGAGGCTGCTATGGCTACCCGTAGTTCCTGAGGGTGCCAGCCAGTATGTGGGCAGAAGAAAATTTAATATGTAGGATGTCTTTCTGGAATGCTTGTGGCTTTGTATAATTGTCCCATCTAGAGGAGTGGAATTTTTCTTGAAAAATCCACATCTACCTATCCATAAATCTCTGTTTTATAATGCTGTTGTTTAAATAGATTTTTTTAAGTCCTTGCCTTGGAGGTATACCCTATGCAGTTTCCTGATCACTTGTTTCCCTCCCACATTAAAATGTAGTTTTAAGTTGGAAACGCTTTTTTGTTTATAATAAAAGGAAGTTTTGGAAGTATATGCTACATATCCCCAAAGGATCATTGTACTTTTTGAGTGATCCAGAACGTCAGAACTTCCCATGTGTGCAAATTCACCAGGGAAATGCCGACAGATGCCTGACTGAAAGCTTGGATTGAAAAGACTGTACAGCAAGCTACTCCCAAAGGCTTCCTCCATCATCTTGCCAACTTCCATGCCGTTTTTGTGGCCCAGCCACTAGCAGTAATTTAGTGTGACTACAGGGATGCACATAATCTAAGTGCATTACAGAGGAACCCCTGGGTCTCAGTACGTGGACCTGCATTTGTTAAAATGGAGGACTATGCAGAAGTTGAGGTTGGTTATTGGTTTAGCCATCTGTTCTTGAACTTCGAGGCACTTCCTTGTCAATTGTGAAGGTGGGGAAAAAAAACGTAAATCCACATTTGCACCCTAAACAAGAAGCTAGAAGAAATCTCTCTCTGATGTCTGCAAATGTCAGTGTTGTGACCTTATAATTTTTTTTAAAGAACAGAGTCCCTAGCATGCCAGAACAGGCATGTTGTATATCTAAAAATGTATTTGTATCTGCTTTACATCACTGCAGCCATGCAAAGCAGGCTGTGTGTCTCCATACCACAGCTCACAGTTTACAGCAGGTATAGTCGTGAGCAGGGCAGTGCTAGAGAGCGGCTTTTCTGGTGCTGGGGTTGCTTAGTTGTCACGCCTGCTGCAAAGCATCCCTTGTACTCCTCTGCCTCTGCAGTTTCTTCAGCGCTGGCACCTCATTCACAATCCAGCCAGTGAAGCAAATCTGAATTTCTAAAAGGGCTGTGTTCATAGTTAGAGTCAATTTCTAATTTGTTATTCTTTAGGTGTATTTCCAGAAAAGGTATTCTGTGACAAGACTCTTAAAATTTTCAAAGATGTTTGAACCCCCTGAAAATGCAGTGCCCCATGTGCTTGGTTGACTTGTTTTGGCAGCTGCATTGTTCAAAAATTTCATTTTCTCTCATCACACTTATTCCTTCCCAGGTGTTAAAATTAGCACAGAGGGCAAAGGGATAGTCAATAAACATGAAAAATAATGGCAATAAGATTATAGCAGATGCTTTTTCACTCATGTAATTGCATCGTGGAATTTGTTTTCATGAGCAGGACTGCAGGAGAGTTTACAGATGGATTGAGTAGTGTGAGTGAAAGCCAGAGAGTATCTTTACCAGTTAATCCCAAATGTCCTAGAGGTGGAATTAGGCCCTCTTTTTGCTTTAAATGTAGGAACATCATATATCTCTTAGGTTTTGTGAGGAACCCTTAGGATAGAGATAATCTTTTATCCGCAGCATGTTAATAAATCTGCTGGACTTCAAGCTTCCCTTGCAGAGCACGCTGTTTCCCCTGGCAAGACTGAAAAATCCCAGGCTTACCTTTTGACTCAAACCTACTTTTCTTTCCTATTAAGGTGTCAAGCCATGAGTTGTAATGATGGGAAAAAATGAGTTCAAAACCCAGAGAGTCATCCCAGAGGACAGCTTCTCTGCAGCTGGCTCTCAGGCTGCGGTCGGTGGCACACAGGCAAAGTTGGTGGAGCAGAAAGTAAATAAGGGTAGTTGTAAACCCCAGGATAGGGATCAGTATTGCTCATCAGCCCATCTTTTATTTTGCTGGTAGAGTTTAAAAATACATATGTAAATATATTCCTGAGCTAACAGTGGTAGCTAGACCTTTGTGTTTGAGCTGTGTGTCTGTGCTGGATTTGCCTAGGCCTTTTTCTTCCCCATGTTTTTGGTTGTTTTTTGGGGGTTTTTTTTCTTTTCTTTTTTTTTAATCCTATACAGGTGAGAAGAAATGAAAGAGACCGAAGGAGGGTAAACTAGCAGCCTGCAGCTGTATTTCTGCAGTTTAGCTGTAAATGTAGATTGTGGGTTTGGGTACAGGGTTCCCCCTTAAAACTGTCAGATGTTGAATACCAAAATTACACATATGTTGTTGATCAGCATTTTCCAAACCCACTGTTGTCTGTTAGCTGATCAAAAGTAAGTGTTTTGCTTGACAAAGGAGGCATAAGAAAAACAGTGGTTTTCCATAATACAGAAGATGCCTCTGGTTTCTCTGGCTTTTTGCAGTTCTTCTTTAGAGATTACAAAGATAGGTTTGGGGTTTTGTTTTTTAGAGTTTCTTTTGTGTTTCCAGTTTATTATAAAGTTCTGTTTCTTATTATCATTGTTTCTGCTTTCCAGAGACCTAAGATAACAAGTTGGCTCGTAAATTCCCTTTCTCATTTTAGCCACAGGAAATGTTGCTCCATACATTCAAAGTGCTTTTCCAGGTAGGCTGTTCATTTGCATCCAGGCTTTTTGAGTTATGTGCTTTTGTTTCCACTAAGCTGGAAGTGGTTTGTATGGATTAGAGGGGGGGACTTGCTTCATCAGAAATGCAGCTTTGCAGGTTGAAGAAAATTGCTTTGATTTTTTTTTTTTGTAAAGTCATCCAGTGTTGTCTTGCACGGTCCTACAATGTGAGTGACAGAAAATGCCTGTTGATATAGAAGACTGTGATGTGCTTTTGGTTTCCAGCTGTATTGCTGAAATACCTGGAGATAAAAAGCTGAAATTCAGGAAAACAGCAGGATGATACTTAAGAGTATTTTTAGGCTTAAAAAAAAAAACCCCAAACCTTATGATTTTTTTTTTTTTTAATGTCATTCTACGTAGCCATTTACCAGACTGGTAGGATGTGTTGCATCTGACTTGCCTGGCACTTCCACCACTGTTTTTCAGGAAGGATGTATACCATAATGTGGGGATCTTTACATTGTATTTCATAATATTGAAGTGTTCAGTAAACTGCTGTGGTGTATAATGTTACACATAAACCATGCATCATGCAGAAGCTGTAGAAATTTGCAAGCATTTTGTAGGGGTTATAAGAATTAACAGAAAAGTCTTCCTTAATTGTATGTGAAGAAAACTGTTGGCTTTGGCTCTGCAGGGACCAGATTGCTTTCAGACGTGAGGATGGGAAGGGAAAAGGGCCTGTGCAGCGGAGGACACCTCTGGCTGTGGTCCGCAAGGAGTAAGCCTGTGACCGATAGACCTCACAGCACTGACCTTTCCTGCAGGATTTGCAGTGGTGTGCTGGGGATGAGGTGCAGTCTGTCGGGCTGCCCCTAGCACCCGGAGGAAGGATGGCAAGAGGGATGCTGTGCCTGAAAGAGAAGTAATTCTCGGTTGTGCTGGGGAAGTTGTCTAAAAGTATGAAGTAAATGTGCATTTGCTGCATGGTTGTGGAAATGTGTTCTGCTCCTCTCTGGAAATCTTGTTTAGTTTATCTGGGATGGTGGTGAAAAAGGAGAAGGTCTAGAAAAAGTAAAAATGAGGGAACTGTGAGTTTGTAGTCAGAAGCAAGCGAAAGTGGTGCCCCATGGGTATGTGTGAGGTGGGACCTGTTATAGCCTTGCGGCTGGAGGAAAGATTAAATGTAAAGACAAAATCTCAAGTGCTCCTTCTTTTCTTTCTGATCTTTCCTGAGGAGTGAGGGAGAGCAGCAGGTTTTTAGATGCTGCATCTACTGTTGTTTAACCACAGCTGCTGGTAGTTCCTTCAGGAAATCAGATAAACACTGTTTGGCACAGCCCATCGGGCACAGCTGGCAGCCTCGGTTAGGCAATTGTTTCCACTCTTGGAGCATCTTGTAAACTTGCTGGAAAAGCCTCTCCTCTTGCAGTTAAGATCAGGCCAGTAACTCTGCATCCTGGGTATGATGCATTGGGGGGAGCCTGTAAGGTTCTGCCGTGGAAGCTCTGCATTCTCCTCTGTTCAGCATGGGCAGGCAGATGTTTGATTGTCCGCCTGTGCCTCTTCGGGGGTTGTCCTGTCCGTGGCCTCTTAGCACGGCCTTTGGCACTGCAGAGTCCTCCAGGCTGCTTCAGAGATTCAAGCAGAAATTGATTATTTTTGTATTATTATTACTATTTTATCCCAGTTGCGGATATGCTTAACTGTAATTTTCTCTCCAGGCAATCTTAATTACAATGCAGTTGCTTCCTTGAAATTAAAAATGTACCTGTAGGCCGTTACATGCCTGTATTTCTGAAAGCCAAAAGCCTAAAGCTGAGCTTTAAAGTCAGAGGGACTTCCTTGAGTGGTGACGAGGACTACAGCATTGCATTTCTGCTGTCACAACTATGACAGTTCCCTTGACTGAAAGGTGTTTTGCAGGGATATCACAACCCCTTTGATCATCCAGTTTGTATTTATCAGGTGCTGTTGCCCAGGTAAGGATGTTCCTCTGAGTTTTTGCTTCTCTCTTCATTTCTGTGTACACAAGTACTTGAATCATGAAATCATCAAAAGCTTCAAGGGGGAAAACTTTCTGAAGTTATTTTTTAGGTGTAACTAATCTTTTGACAAATGTTGCGGAATAGGGAAAAAATTATTATGGTGGAAGTAACAACCCCTGTTTACATATAGTTGCACATTTCTTGGCACCACATTCAGCTAGTAACAACCCCTGTTTACATATAGTTGCACATTTCTTGGCACCACATTCAGCTTGGTTACTGAGTACCCCTTTGAGGATGCCTCAGTTGATCTGTATTATGTTAGCTACGGAGTCCAGCTAGGAAAAGGATTTTGAATTTCTAATTCGTCCGTTTTCAGATTTCCTCAATAGCGAAATACAAAGTGAAAGTTTCTGTCCTTCAGAATGTTTATGTATTTTGAGCAGCATTTCACGTGCTAGTTGTGTATTGCGGGCGGTTGCCGCTCTGGGGAGCGGCGCGCAGTGCTGCGGCAGTCGGTGGCCCTGCTGCGCTCTTCTGGTTCTGAGGTTTCTTGTTGTGGTGAGAACTACCAGTTCCCGGCTCAATAGGTGAGAGCGTTGCGCTGGGGAGGAGGAAGAGGTTTGCATGGGCTGTCTTGAGGTTTGGGGTTTTTTTTATCAGAATGGGTCTAATAAAGTGAGAAAATAGTCCCTATAAATACAGATTTGGCAACTATTGAGTTTTAAGAATGAGGGAGAGTATTTGCTACTGAAAATTGTCTTTAGATTCAGCAACAACTTGGACCCAAAGGATACCGATGCTCCTGGAATCATGGTGTATACTATATTCTTGCATAAACATTTGGCTAGGTTAGTACGTGAAAAATTATTTAAGCTTTGACAAGGGAGAAAAAAAAACCACCAACCAATATGGGAAGCTAGAGAGATGCCAGGAAGAAACTAGTTAAAAGAAGTAAAAAAAAAATTCTGGTTGTGTGTTCCCCCCTGTTTTGTGTGGTTTTTTGTTTTTGCTTTTTTTTTTTTGGCATTTACCTGTCATATTACATTCCAATAATTGCAGTTAATAATTTATTTTACAGAGCAAGTCAGGATCTACTGAAATTGTATAGCAGCATATTTTTTTGTATGAGGAAACCTGACTGTAGTCTCTGTTTCCTTTCCCTGGAGTGGCAGTGGCTGAATACCAGTATTTTCACTTCCAGATTTTTGGCAAAGTGCAAAGATGATGTCTTTAAAAGGCGTGGAGAAAGCTTTTTATTGTAGTTCTAAAAAGAGAAAGCAAGAGCTGATGGATTGCAGAGAAGCATAATCTAAAAGTGAGTTATCATCCATCAGTTCAGAAAGACAGGAGCTAAAGCCAGTCCTGAACTGCAAAGCTGCAAAGATTTTTTTTTTAAGACCTTGTTATACCACTACCAGTTTCTTATATCAGAGTTATATAATTAAATAACATTAAATTATTGAAAGATAATAGCTAACATTGTTCATCACAGCAAATTACAGCAGGTGATTAAAATCACTTTCTAGCTAGAAAGTAATTCTTGCCCTCACGTGGGAGTGACAGTCACTGCAGTTCTCACGATGAAATGGTTTTCATGCAAATTCCAGTTTTGTGAGGTAAGATACTGCAAAAGTAGAAGGTTGTGAAAATAGAGCTTAATTACTTTTGTAAATCTATACTTAATTATTTGGAAAGAGATATGATTAAATGATTCAAGTGTGTAGATTCTAAGGGAAATGATGGAAAGATAAACAGTGAAAAGCATTAATACAAAGCTATTTGGTAAAAGGGGCATAATCAGTACCATTTAGATTTTATTACATCAATGCAAGGAATATTATTAGTCTTCCAAAACAGAGGGCTGTATATTGGGAAGCAGTTATTCTGAAAAGGAAGGTCACCTGTTAGTTAAAGGCTGTTTCCCTGTACTGCAACTAAAAAGGGGAAGCAATTCAGGGAGGGAGGAACAGGGATCTGTGATAAGGCTGGGATTATATTTTTATTAAATGAATCAGTAAGACCACGACTGAAATATTGCCATCGGGTTTTGGTGTCTCTCAGTGCTGAAAGGGTTTTGAAAGCATTTGAAGTTCATTAAATAGAGACATGAGAAGTATGACATGTTCAGTTTACCAGAGAGAAAGTAATTTTCCTGTCTGCTATCAACAGTGGGCTAAAAAGTTTTAATTCTATACAGGTGAAGCATCAAAAATCAAAACTGGAATCTTATTTTACCAAGGAATTGCTTATCAGTATTTGTATTAATCCCCCATCTCTTGAGATCTTCTGTAGGAGAAGACATCCCATATTTAAAAGATGCATGCAGGAATACCCTCTACTAGTGTAAAATACGGATTAGATTGGCATAACAGCAACTTCTGTGTGAAATCATGAGGATAAATGAGCTGAAATAAAGGAAATAAATAAATAAGGACTTGAAGGGCCAGGTGACCTTTTCTCTCCCTTTCTCCAGTCCTTCCCAGTAAGTGGCTTTCCACTAATTGCCTGAGAAGGTTTTTCCCTGCAGACACAGCTCCGGCAGAGGCGGTGCGGGCTGCCCGCCGGGGGGCTGGCAGGGCACAGGCAGGGGGGCAGCATGCCCCAGCCACACCGACCTTCCCACCCGCTCTGCAGCGGCAGGGTTTTCTCACGGTACCAAACCCAGGTTGAAGACTGGGATGTTTATATACAGCCTTATTTATACTTTTGTTTATTTTTGTGCATACAGAAAATAATTTGTGTGGGAGTGCATGCGTATGATTTTTTTATTATTATGATTAGGAGTGTTTTTTAGTGTTGGGAATGGTTTTCTGTTTTCCTGAGTTCAGAGAAATGCCACTGATAAAAGGAAAAGCTAACTGAAAAAAGGAACCAAGTACAGAAATGTTGTAATGTTTCTAAAATTCAGTGGTAGGACTAATAAACCCACTGTAGTTCCATGAAGATCTTACCTGTCAAATATCTTGTCAAAAATACACTTTACCAACACTGTCATGTCAATATTCAAAATGGTTGAATTCAAGAAGCGAGTGTTTTGGCTCAGCGTGCAAGAGCTGTTACAGCGCCTAGAGATTTTTAGAACTTGAAGACAAGCGAAGGAAGTAGCTTGTGTTTCTCAAAGATAAACGATGTAGCCCCTTTTTTTGCCAGGGCAGAAAATACCATATATGTTAAATTGGTACGTTGGGGAGAGGGTTGTTGTAGCCAGTTCCCTGTCTTTGCTTCCAAGAGCCATCTCTGGGAAAAGCAGAAATGCGCTGCAGGGTAAAGCCTGCCAGAGTGCAGACTGGCTATCAGGCAGTTTGAGGTTGTGTTATTTTTCAGCATTTATTTTGAATAAATGTGGGGGAAGTGAGTATAAGACTGAGAATGGCAGGAGGGGAATAAAGGGTGAGAGCTTTACCTTTATAAATAACAGTATAAGCATCTCGTAGCACTTTCCTCATTGCCGTGTCTCGAGTTCCATCGTTGCACAGCAACACACGCCAAAAATTGCACCCTGTTTGCTGGTTTTCACATAAGATAGCAGCTCCTCCATTGTTGGCTGATTCATTTCATATTGTTGCATTACTTAAATGATTTAAACGTGCTGCATGGTGGTGTGAATGCTTTTCACTCCGTACACCGTTTGTATGGTAAGTGACAGTGTTGATTATACTAATTCACTGGAGATGGAGAAGGAGAAAGAATGCTGTACTTGTATAATACGTTTTAGTTACATCGATACACTTCTACTGAATTAATGACCTTTTTTTTTACCAAAATATTTCAGACTGAACGTAGGAGTTGCTTTGTGAAGTGTCAGAGTGTTGCAAGGAATACTCAAGCAAATCGAACTTTCCTTGTCGTGAGAAGGATTTAATAACAAAGTATTAGGTAGACAACGTTAGTAAAGTTCTGTGAAGATGAAAGATTTTTTACACCTCCTAATTTCCAAAGACTTTCCAAAAATAACCTTATTTACTCTCCTGAGACCCTGACCTTACATTCAGCGCTAGGAATAGCCCTGCTGACTTTTTACTAAACGTGTGCTGTGATCTGCAGGGTACTGGCTTTTCTTTGTCCACTTTAGAATTACCCATTTCAAGTAACACTTCTTGTTCAGCGGATGTGGCAGGGCTGGCGAGCGTGAGGAGGTTAATCAGGAGATTTTTACAGTTCTTGGTGCCAACGACCAGCCGTTTTAGCCAACTGCAAACCCTGCAGCTCAAGCCTGTGGGGCAGAGCAGGTGCGAGCGGCTGTCGATGGCGGCAGTGGTGGTGGGCTGGGGCGTCTGCTATGGATGGGAAGGATGAGGGGTGGGCTGGGGTGGAGAAGCTGCATCCTGGTGCACTTTCAGGTTGGGGTGAGGGTGCGTTCTGCTTTCACAAACACGTTTTCAATTACTGGTGTACTGTGGCCTTTTCCCTTTTTCCTCAGTGTGGAGCTCAAACGGGAGATAATTTTACTGTATGCAACAGACCGACAAAATAACTATGCTGCACAGCACAGTAAGATATAAAAAGTGCCTTTTCAAAAATACAAAAAAACCCAAAGAAAATGTTTGTTTAGGAAAAAAATAGAGGAATAATAGGAGTGATAATATAATCCCATTGCTTTAAGGTAGCTTTTAAAAATAGGAGCAGTAAACTTAATGTTCCAGCTTTTACCACAGTAAACATATAATTGTAAGCTGATTGTGGTGAATTCCTTAAATGATAGCCCTCGTCAATATAAGTTTTAAAGAACCAGCCCTACATCTGGAAGCCAGCAGCAGCTCAGGATTTTATTAAGCAGCACTGCCAAATAAAATCCAAGCGCTACTATAAACGATATAAAAATAAAGATTGGCTATAGCATAACATCTCAAATACGCAAGCGAGCACTCTGGTTTGGAGCACTATGTGAGAGCACTGTAGCTTTCCCAGCAGCTTTTGAGCCCAAGGTTGAAATGGTTGATATGGATGCAGCTTTCTGCGTTGGTCATAGAAGTGTTTGGGAGCTTAAGTTACTAGTAGAATAAACAGAGAAACTGCAAAATCGCTATTACCGTGTCTAACTTATTTTTATTGGAAGTACTGGCTGTGTTGCATATTACAGACACACAAAAAAAGGTTTAGAGCATATGATTTTCCTTCTGTAAAGAAGGTTATAAGCCATTGACCATATCCATAGGGACAGAAACCTGCCCTCTTCCAACGGCTGCAACTTGACATTCTTCTTCGCAGCTTTCGTCCAATGGATGGAGGCAAAGGAGTACAGCTGATGGCTGTGACAGTCATGTGTCTGGCTGCAACTGGTGACAAGTATCAGAAAAAGGGAGGGGGGTGATGCACAGCTGACCCAGATAGAAAGCCAGCAGCCACCCCGTGAGTCTCTGGCAGCGAGAGGTTGGCTGCAGAATCGCATGGAACAACAGTCTCTGGTACCACAAAATAACAAGGGCTTTCCAGTTCTGTGAGCTGACCTCCACGCTTTTTGGAGCATATCAGTGACCTTCCTTGCTGAGTGGGAGATTTCCCATACAGTGGCAATAAAATTAACTCCTTTGAATGCAGAAAGCAGTGTGATTAGTAGCTCCTTCTTAGTCTTTTTGCCTAGAAATAACCCAGAACATTATAACGCAAAGTTCCAAGGAAGTAAAATAAGCAATATTCTAAACAAAATTCAGATATTTTATGTTTTGAACAGGTTTTTGATACAGCTCAGCTTGATACAACATGGTATTTACCAGCCTGGCCTTTAGTATTGGATCTGCTTTCCAATTATGCTTCAATTCATACAACAGTTGCAGAGGGCGTGTGTGGGTGTACGTGCAAAAGAGAAAGATTGATTTTGTTCTTTAAAATTGTGAAGTCTGCTCTAACTATGAAAACCCATCAGAATTTCTAGCACTTAAACACACTTCCTTTCTCAATGTGCTACCAGCATTAGGCAATCTTCACGACATCTCTCTGGCAAGTGGAGGAATATGTGCTGATTTTTCAGAAGTAGAATATTAACACACGTATCACTGAAAAACAGGCTGCAAATGCTTTCCAGAAGTAAAGAGTTAACATGAGAGCTCAAATTACAACTTGGAAGCAAGTACAGAAGGTCTTGGTTCTATTTTTTAGAAATGTATGAGTGAAAATGGAATAAAGAAAGTACATGTCAGTCCTGGCTGTTGCTCTGTATTAGAGTATCCTCTTGTGTTTGAGACAGCAGGTGCTGGACAATCCTAATTGCCACTTTACACAGAGCATCTTCGTATTCCTGGTGATTGTTCCCAGCTGCTGTCTTTTTCGGTGTGCTGTATTCCCAAGCCTTGATAATGCTTTGATAGTTCCTGTATTTCATACCTGAGAAGTCCAAGGGAGTGTGAGGTTTTTTCTTTCTGCAGTTCTCACTCTTTTTTTTTTCTGTAGGTTTGAAGACCTATCTGATCTCTGGTCAGAAGGTGAAGGAGCCCCACTGCAGCTGTTCGCAAGCGTTACTTTCTGGCTTGGAGTCTGGGGATGGAGCCAGGATACAGGGAGCATCGTCAGTCGAGAATGCCGGTGACTTGACAAAGACTCTCAAACATGCAGAAAAACCTAAGGTGAGCTTTTGTTTCAAAGCCAAGCAGCATAGACTGTGCAAACCAGGGAGCGATGTGTGGATGGGCTTACAGGTTTGTTTTTGCACTGCTTTATATGTTTGTATATATATTTATGTATATATACATATAGTGACAACATGTATTTTGAGGAATGAAAAAATTTACAGAATGAAATGCCTTGCCAATTGACAAGCAATCGCTAAAGTAAGGTGAATGCTTTTTAATGGTGGTTTCAAATAAATTCCTTTTTATATTTCAGGACCGAGAGGTCAATGCTGCTTTTTCAATGGTCTTTATTTTATCAGGGAATAAAGAATATGCTTTATGCAGCTGCTGTAAATTCTGTGATTTCCTGCTTTTGCTGCAGCCTATTTCTGCCGTTCCTCTGTCGTGCAGGTCATGTACCTGTAAACCTTTTCATATGAGTGCATAACAGACATCACCCCCCCAAAAGATAACAGCATTGTTCGTGTGGTGGGAGAAGATGCTCCAGTAGGCAATGAGTTTGCGTTTTGTCTGCTTGCTCTAGAATCCTATATGTAGAACTGAGGGCAACGATTTGTATGGATTCAGCTTAGAGAAATGGTGACATTTTGTTATGTTCACACCTCTCACAAGATCTCTTGACAAGGAAATCTGTGAAACAATGTGTATTGCTTTAAAGCTTTGCTGTTACTCTCCATCTTCCAGCTCAGAACAGATTTCCCAAACAACAGATGTCTATTCTCTATTTTCACTTCTGCTAAGAATGCCTCATCCCAGGTTGCCCAAGCTGGGCAAAAATGTCCAAGCCACGGGTGGTCATCTGCAGGCCACTGTCCTTAGACTTCAGTGTGTTTAGTCCTGAGAGCATCTCTTTAACATAGGTTTGAGATTGAGCTGACAAAGTTGGTAGGGGGCGATTCCCATGCTGCTCCATTTTTGCTGCTTGTGTGTTTGTTGTGGGGATTGGGAGAGCATGAGTGGGGCACCTTTACCCTGTGTCTGTGCCTGGTGTTAAGTTTTGGGGTGAAAACACTGGATCGCAAATGAGATCAGCTGGAAGGCTGGCCCAAAAATACGGTCCAAAGTTAAGTGAGCTCCTTAGAGAGCAAGCCAGGACTGTTTAACTACAGAAGGCAGCTGTAGCCATCTTTATACCTCCCCAAAATACACACTCTGTGTGGTTTGACTGCCTTCAAGTTGCTGGCGATACTTTTCGATTCTTTCTCTTAGAAGAATCAAAAGAATATATTTGGCATCCCTCAGGCACCAGCTTTCCAGCTTTCTCTTGTCTTTCAAGGATGGTATAGCAAATAAGGCAGGAAAATACATCTCGAGCAGTCCGTGGGTATCTGTACAAATAAGCCCGTCTGTGCTGTCCGGTGTGTGGCCATGCAGAGGTACAGGTGTGACAGTGAGGGGTAGGAACGCTTTTATTTCATGTAGTGAAGGAAGAAGAATGTACCGAGTGGAGCAGTATTACTGAGCTGCCTGTCCGTGGAACAGAAGGGAGAGAGGAGGGATCAAACAAAGCAGTAAAGCTAAGGGTGCTGTTCTGAGAGAAAGTGAAGATGCCGCCTTAATGTCAGGCAGCAAAGTAAGCTGCAGCTGGAGCACCATGAAACTACAGCAAAGTACAGGACTGACCTGACTACAGCTAGAATTTGATAAAATTTGTGGTGGTACTTGTTAAAATGATCCAAGTCCAAAATGAAATCTGTTGGTAAGGGTCAGCCATGGTATGTGTTTTCTAAAACATGGGGTGTTTTACTGCTGCGCTGCAGAAGGGTAGGTACACTGTTCCTAAACAGCTAGTATGCAATGTGGAGGCATGCTGCTAGCTCAGGACGATTTGTTTACTGCCTAGTCCCTGATTTTCTGCTCTGGGACCATCTTGGGTGGGTGTTAAAGTTGCTGTTTAAATGCTGAATGATGGTCTGTACAGTACAAAAGCACAAACATGGCTGTCTGAGTAAGTGAAGGAAAAGCTAAAAGCAGCTGCTTCAGAAGACCATCTAGGACAAGTGCCTAGACAGTTTCAGCCTTCTTGGATGCTCTGTCTACCGATGTGCTAAAGCTACTGCATCGAATTTGTGCTTATAGGTACCTGGTTTTATTCATCACCATGAGCCCTGCAGGCCTGGCCACTGATTTCCTAAGTGGCCTCACAGCTCTTTGAAAATCACGTGCCTGTCTTGCCTGAAACACTCATGCTGGAGTGGATTTTGAATGACCCCAAACTCAGCTTTCCATGTGGTCTGATAAGCATCCATATAATGCATGCCACAAATGATGTCAGAATGCATATAGTATGGTGATGCTGAGCACTTACTTAAAAACATGTTCTGCCACTGTAGTTGGCAGCATAGGAGTGCAACGCATACTTGCTTCTCACAGCGTGGGTAGGTACAGGTATTCCAGACTCCACAGCACACTTTTGAGTGTAGATGTGCACCATCCTTCTCTCTGCGGGGCAGCCTGTTCCTGGAGTGATTGTGGACGGAGAAGGCTGGGTCAAGCTTTCAAGGAGCGTTTAAGTTGCCAGCCATGCTAGAAGTAGGTCTTGCAGTGTTTAAAATATATAAATGTAAGCATATTAAAAAATTCCCATAAAGAACAATGGTGCAATTTAATCACAAATCATGCACAATTTTTGAAAAGGAGTGAGTTTCTTTTTTACATTTTTTTATGGTTTGTTTTTCTTGTGTTGTTATGTGGGGGTTTTTTAAAGCCTGCAACTTGCTGGAAGGGTCTGGAGATAATAATTTGTAAAAGAATCATGACTTACACGCCAACTGTTTTAAATACAAAGCTGTAAACAGTGTCAGTGTGGGAGGAGATGACTCCATCTCTGCAAAAGAGACTAAGTAGGAGGGGCAAAATTACAGGCAAGCTGAATATCTTTTTTTGTTTTAAAGGGAATAAGTGGCCATATTGGATGCAAAGGATGACTTTCACATTTTGGGCTTGAACAGATGTTCTAGCGGACAAGATCTGTTAAGGAAAGTCAGGCAGGGGAATGCAAGAGTAATTGGTCCATGAAAGGAATTGTATTTCCTCCTCTCCTCCAGCATATCTGTTGTTAATTTCATTGCAATCCTTGTTGCAGGTTGGCTATCAATAAAATGTGTGTACATAATTAAAATGGTGAAGATAGAGGCTAAAAACTATAAGTAAATCTATAATAGCAGGTGATATTTTGAATGAAAGCACTGTAAACTGCTTAAGTGGTTTTGGTATCAGTTTATTTTTCTTGTAATATTTTATAAAATCCCTTACTTGACAGAGAATAATAAGCTGTTGTAAAAATGTTTTAATCATCTCCTGGTATGAAAACAGAAAGTACTTCTGCTTGTCTTGATGTTTGCTGAAAGTGCATTAATGTATTATTCATCACGATGAGGTCACGTACACACTGAGCTTGTGTGAATGTCTGCAACAGAGAATGAAGTTAATGATGTTGATTTATCTCATGGGGTAAGTCAGATGGACTTCTGCCACTTCTTAAAAGGTCGGACTTTTTTTCTGAGTTTTTTGTCTAAACAGGGAGTATTTTCTTTATTTTGTGTTAGAGGTATTTGGTTTTTATTACCATCAACTGACACTTGCCATGGATAAATCTACTAACGCACACCCTAGGAGCACAGAAGGCTCATTAGCCCATTGTCATATTAGTTTTTAAAGCTATCTAATGTTGTCTTCCCCAGAGTGGCCAAGGCATTCATGATAGATGAATAGATGTCCTAGATTATTTTTAAACAAGACCATTTGAGAACAAACTTAATAGTTTCTTCAAGTGTGCTGGTATTTGTTCAGACTGTGCAGGTTCAGAACTGGATGTAACTTGCTTATCTGATGCCAGATTAGGAAACTCACAGTAATTTCAGTGCCTGAACCTGGACCACGCTCCTGAGGAAGAGCAGATATGATGGTGTGCTGGCTGCTAAGAAGGCTCAGAGTCTTCATGAAGCCCTTTGAGAGGCATTGTTGAGTGATGAGGTGGATCAGCAGTCACAGGAAGCATGGGTTAGAGAAATACTGCACTGTAACGACTTGAAAATGAAACATGCCACATTGTTCAATTTCAGGTGTGATGCCAGAGACGGAAAAGGGACTTTGGGTGAAAAGTCAGTTCTGAAAAGACTTAGATGCTAGTCTCTGAAATTGGGAGCGGACCTGAAGGCAGAAGTTGTTGTGGTTTCGGACCAGGAGAATGGTAGACTACAGAGGCTTGAACGAGTCCTTCCCGAGTCCAAAATGAACAGATAAAATGGACATGGAATATTGAGTTTGGGACAGAAGGCTCAAGTTGCTAGCTGGAAAATTTATCGAGGTGTTTAGTGACTCACCTACCGCAATTTAGTACAGCATGCCTAATTTAGTATGCTGTTGCCCGTTACTGCTATCTCTGTACCCGTTAGTAGACTTCTGGCAAGTCTGGTAACAGTAGACCATCTCCAGAGCGGGGGATCTGCCAGTAGGGATCAGACACAGGGTCCCTCTGATGCAGGATCCTGCCTGTACGTTGCCAGCACTGGAGAACAGTACAAAAAACTTGCAAGACATGGATATGGGGTTAATTCCCCTTAAGGGGATCACATTTTAACTCTTAGGTTAGGTTGTTTTAAAAGCTGAAGTGTGCCATTTTAGGTTGCTTCCAAAATACGTAACCTCCAACTATTACAAGTCCTGATGTCTTTGCTTTCCTTGTTTCCTCTGACATTTGCTGGCTGTTTGGCTTCAACAATGTACGATAGCCTGAGTTCCACGCTACTGTCTTAGAGCACTATATGAAAAAGTATTTCTCTTAATTAGTTTCAGATTTTTTCGCTTTTCATTTTGCAGTAATGTTTGTAATGCATCATGGTGTTTTGTGCTTTTTTTGAATTTTGCTGCATTTTGTGCTGTGTCTTCACTCATAATGCCATTCAGATGCTTTTGCAGGCAAATTTTTAAGCAAAAAAAATTGCGCTTCTCTTACCAGAGAATATTCCGTTCTTCTTGGGGAGGCCCTTTGCTGGTGTGCAGTGATTACAGTATATCTGTGATCTTATACTCAATAAGCTTTCCTGAGTTAGGTTTAGCTTCAGTGAACAGAAAATCTGATTTATTTTTGAAATGGTGCGTTCTGTTCCAGTCAAATTTTGCTCCCTGCTTCCCATTCTGTAGCTTTGTTTATCTTTTAACCATGCTGCAAGTATACAAGTGGACCGAATTATAAATTGCATAATACTGCGAGGACACCAGAACATTCCTGGCTAAAATTTTTTTGTCTCATTGCAGCCTTGCCCTTCATGTAGTACCACCCTTGCTCCCCACTGCGATGTCAGCATAGACGAAGGAGCTATCCAAAATGGTTGTCAGGATGAGCATAAAAACAGTACGAAGGTAATTTAAGTATTTATCCCTTCCCTCCTTTGCCCTTTTTTCTCTGCTTTAGTTAGCTTTCTCGTTTTCGCTTGCTGTTCCTTTATTCAAGCTTTTAAGCAGCAGAACTGATTTAGATTTTGAGTGGTTGTATTCCAAAATGTAGTTGAGTCTCCCCCTCAAATTTTCAAAATTATTAGTCATTTTATGGGCCCAGTTTGGTAGTGAGAAGGACCTAAAACTTGGACTCTTTTAATTATGCTATCTACCCAAAGGAAGAGGCACAAACAAGACTACCATGCTCTCCGTCCCTTAACACCACCTAGCTACAAGTTACACCTGTGTCTTGCCAATGTCTTCTGCATCATAGCTATAAGACAGTCATTCCTGTTCACACACAGAGCTGAAATTCACAGCCTTTAAGTCAGTTTGCATCCTTTTTCTGACCAACAAATACAGCATCTTCCATATTCAGCATGCTGCTGCCAAGAGGGCTTTCCTTGCCTGTTGCTTAGATATTCTTACTGAAGCCACCTACTTCCTCTACAATACCAGAAGCTGCCAATTTGTCATCTTGTTCGTGGCCTTCGTAGCCTCTCTGCTCTGCCTGTCGCCTCTCACTCCTTCCTGGATATTAATCTGCTGCGTAAACACAGACTGGATACCAGTGCTCATCACCTGATTGTTGTATTTTCAAATAAGTTAGGGAGAATCACTTTATAAACATGCTTGCAGATAGCCATCTTGTTCTTCACATCAGTCTTTACAACTCGTCTCGCATACAGAGCTAGCTGAAAAACTTGCCAGCGCTTACTCTACTGATGAGCTATTACGTTGATCTGTGTTTGTCCCACTACTGTCTGTCTGTATTTGACCTGTCATCTCTTATGCTTAAATTGTAAGCTCAGAAGCGGGGACTGCCGTTCTGGACTGTGAACACAGTAGACCATGTTCTGTGCCAGGGTTCCTAGGAGATAGCCCAAGAAAAAACTAAAATAATAAGCCCTACAGCCCTGAGGGACATAGAGCAGAGCAGAGCAGCCAGCAGGTACTGGTCTCAAAACAGCGTGAGATCTTCAAGTCAGAAAACATTGTGGGAGATCTGCCCAGGCTGCCTCTGCCCACATGCCAGGGATCTCCAGCAACCAACTGCAAACAGAGATTTTCCTTAGGTGTCAGCTGCCTAGTGTCATATGATGTCTTCAATAGAACTATCCTTTTGGGTTTCTTCATACTACAGCTATATTAGCTTCACGTGTGTCAGTTAGCAAGTCATCTAACCTGGCTTAGAAGAGGTCCGTACAGTGCTAAATAAAATGTCTGTAATTTGACTGATGTGAAGAAATGTGCTAGTGGAGACCAAATGTCCTCCTTTGATTTGGTTTGGTTATTGTCAAGTCAAAAAATTGGAGCAGTTAAGTGGCTATCTAGTAAGTCTGGGATGCCTGTTTAACTGAAAGCTTAAAGAACAGCTACATCCACGAAGTTGCCGTGGCATTTGATTTCCAAATCTTCTTTGCAGTCTCAGCTTTCTTGGGAAGAAGAGCCCAGTCTCTGGGGTCTGTTCCCTTCCTGTGCCAGGTTGCTGCGCCTGGCCCTGCAGCACTTGTGTCCCCTGTCGTGAGGGAATGTTGCTAACAATGTCCTTGGACCTTTGTGGTTCCCAACAGCCTATGGAGCCTCCCTGTCTCTTGATAAGAGGAAACTGTCACATGGTGCATCAAACCTCTGAGTGCTGGAAAAAACCTGTACAGCCTGTTGCATCAGGAACCACAGTAACATTGGAGCTAACAACATTTAATAAATAGGGATTTTCTCCTTATACACAAGCAGTTTCATGCTCTAATCCCCTCCTGTTAAGATTAGCAGAGTGGAGACAGCACAGGAAAACCTTGAGCTGACTAAAGGGAAGAATTTTCTTAGGGACTTGAGCCTTTGCCAAGGAGCTAAAGAGAGAAGGCCAAGAGAAGTCCATGCTGACCTTCTCTGAAAGAGCAGAAATTTTTGCTGCATTTTTCAGATGAACTTGAAGAACAGACAGGGAAAGAAGACAGTGCACAGAAGTCTGTATCTTTTATTTGAGCTGCTCATAGCAAAAATTGTGTTCTCTCGGTTACTGCTTTTCAAGTAACGACATCTGCTGCAGGGGTGAGAAAAGGAGGAAGATTCTTTGCTAGAAAAAAAAGAAAAGGTGCTAACTGACTTTTTTAGGCCTCAAGTTGTTCTGGGAGGTGCTCTGAGCAAATATAATCTTTAGCACAAATTTAAAAAACAAACGACGACGATCCTTCACTTCTAGCACCTTGTTGGATTTGGCTTGCCTGCAGTAGTACCCCTCATCTCAAACACAGAGAGGCTGCGCTGGCACTGCAGCACGTCTTGTGCTCTGGAGCCATGTTCCCCCTGGGTAGGCTAGGTAACCCATTACGGTGGCAGTTAACAAGTTACAGCTTGCTCTGAACCTGCTGAATGTTTTCCCTTAGAAAAAAGAAAAAAAAAAAAAAAAGAAAAAACTTTGTCAGAAGTTTTTGTGCTTCTGGCTTACCAGGAGAGTGCCCTTCTGTCATATGCAAGCACTTCTCCAGTCCAAGGAGTTTTGGTCGGCTTTTGCCGAGATATGTGTTGCTGAAATCACCTTTCTCTTCTGTTGATTGTAGTCTTTAGCAAAACATTGGCAGCACACCAACATAACTACTAAATTTCCTATTCTACTTTGTCAGCTGCTGTCACTGTGCTGTGAACACCTGCAAGCTGCCAAAACAACTGTTGCGAGTGGTAGAAGGGACTAGACTGGGAATCCTTTCATCTCCTGGCTCCCAGCACGTGGCTCTAGAGGCTCACGCCTCCGTCGGGGCAGCCCGCAGGGTGGGGATCCTGCGTCCCTCCTGGGCAAGAGGAAGGGGAAGCGCAGCCCACCTCCCTCCTGCTTTTCCTGTAGCTCCAGGGAACTGTTCCAGCACACCTTGTTATGACTTTAGCTCTTGAGGTCTTGGCAGCCAAACCCGAGCACTTTATGACTCTGCCCTGCACGAGGTGACGTTCTCCTGCTGCTCCATTAGTCTTGTACCTTCACTGGTCATGCCTGCACCTTCCATTCTACCTGCCTATATTCATGTGCCTCGTTTGCTTTATAGGATAGATATACAAGGAGGTTGCATTAATTTTGCATGGGCAGCCAGAAACCAGATATTTCTTAACTTTAAGTTGATTTTACAATCTTAAGTAGCATGTTTCAGTGCTTGGTTGGGGTGGTGATATTTATGGTATTTATTTATGGTCACTGTGGTGGCATCCAGGAATAGTCTTCTGGAGGAGCTTGTCACTGCTGTGCTGACTGCTGTATGGGCAGAAATGAAGAAACTTCTGTCATGAGTGGGTTTCAGGATGAGGATAAATGATATGTGATAAATGATAAGATACAGGGGGAGGAAGATGAACATTCAGATATGCTAAGTTTGATACATGTGTGCATTTGAAAATGATCCTGACTAACTGCAGTTCATTTTCATTCTAACCATGCTTAGTTGTTTAATTTTTTTTGGAATTGCTTCAGTGCATATTGGTCTAGGTCAAACAAAATGTAAAAGAAGGAACTTCAGGTTCCATGAAAATAGGATAATTTGTGGTTAAAAGTAATTTGTGTTCTCAAGTGAGTGAAAGCAGAATTGATAATACTGTGTACCTAAGCTGTGCTGCAGGCTGGTGTCAAACTTCAAAAATGCAGCATTAATTAATACAAAGGCAACAGAAAACCAGAAAGAAGTAGTACATCTTAGTGAAGAAAACATAGTTTAATTTACAGCGTATTTTTTTTGGTAGGATGGTGAAATGTGCAAAAGGGCTGTTCCCACAGGTGGGAGAAAGGAGGAAGCTCTGTCTGGGGAAGCAGCAAGGCTGTAGCTGCCAGTGGAAGGATCAGCAAGGGCTGGCAGAGTAAGTTGTCTCATGACCTGTGGAAAGATAGCACAGTTTAAGTAGGTATTTAAAAAGCCTTTTTGAAGAGTCTTGACCTTAAGATGAGTGACTGAAATTTGGGCTTGTGGTTGGTCTTCATTGCTCGTGTTAAAACATATTCTGTTTTCTGCTCCTTGGAAACATGGTACATAAAAAGCAAAAAGACAACACCTAAGTAGGCATGCACTTACAGAAGATGTGAGTGGCTTCAAGGCAGGTGGAGTTAGATCTTTGACATGATCAGGTAACAGCTTGGTATGTTGAGGGAAGAACGTCTTTCAACTTTTGCTCCATGAAATCCCTTCTACTTTCTCAGCCACTCATGTTCCCCATGTATATTTTGCTTTCTGTCATTCAGGCTCCAGGAGGACACAGTCCAAAGACTCAGAATGGACTTTTGAGTCCTCCACAGGAGGAAAAGCTCAGCAACAGCCAAACCTCACTTTACGAAATGTTGCAAGAGAAAGGAAGATGGGGTGGAGTGAGTCTGGATCAATCAGCTCTCCTTCCTTTGAGGTTTAAAAACATCAGAGAAAAGACAGATGCTCACTTTGTGGATGTGATTAAAGAAGACAGGTAAGGAAAATCGAATTGGACAATGTAAAATTGTATACAGGCGAGAAGGCAGTAAACAGGGGTCCCATATCTTTAATCTTTGTGTGCCTTTTGTTTCCTGTCAGTAATTACTGTTATATAACGTCATATGTTTTCTGATCTTAGTCTATCTATATTCTGCTTAAAAGTACAGTAGGAATGTGATGTCAGAAGCATTCTGCTCAGGAATATGTAAAGCCAGGCTTTTCATCATTTCCATGGTGTACAGTCATTCTTCAGTTGAGTCTTTAAAAAGGAAAAATACTCTTTAAATGATTTCTGATGAAGTTGAACTCTTATCTTCATGTTCAAAAGTCCTTTTAATGTGCATAGTATCTACCTTGCTCTGCAATTAAAAGTGTTAACATAAAATCTGAACCACAAAGCTCAGATTTTTCTATAACATGTGACTAATACCTAGAAGTCATACTGGGCTTGGAAGCAAAATTAATAGAGTGAATCCTCATGGGCCTACTACCTACTTACAGCATTTTGTAAAGTTAGCTTCTCTCTCTGTTTCAAACAAAAAGTACTTCTTTTGGGCAGAAGAAAATACGTTCTCCAAAATTCAGTAGTGTGTGATTTTTGTAAACACACAACCATATCTCCCTTATTATGGCAGTGACTTGACTGGAGCAACTAAACAAATAACTTGAGTTTGTTATTATTTATGGCTATTCTTATTTTTGCTTCACTGCTTCCACTCAAATTGAGGGTATTTTATCTAAATATCCTTGAAACTGTTTGCTCGTATAGACTCCAGGCTGCTTGGAACGGGGACACTGTTGTCTTTACTGAAAACATGAAACTAAAGCAGAGAGAAGTGAGAGGGAGGGACAGCAGTCCCTCTCCAGTCCCTTCTGTATATTTTTTCGGATTACCTTACTCCTGTGGCCAACTTCAGTTAAAATTTAAGTTCCTTTTTTAATTTTTTTTTTCTCTGCATGTCATTGGTGACAGAGAATAGGTGTTTAGCTGACATTTCCAAATATTACAAGACAGATGGATTGGGAGAGTCCAGATGTTGGCAGAAATCAGTAAGAACAAATTGGATTTTCGTTTAAAATGTAACTAGCATCCTGCAAATTTTGAGTTACATAAGTACTTTAATTTATGCTGTTTGTCTGCTGAAGGTACCTGGCTCAAGCTCATGTGTTTCTGGTGCTTTCCTCCTCCACTTACAAAATGGATAAATCTTTCTGATTTGGAAAAAGGAAAAAGTAGGACTGTGATTTGACATCAGTCAAAGCCTAGCTTTTTTTTTGGTCTCAATTAAATATCATGATTACCATATTAAGTAGGCCATTTCTTGTTGCCAAGGCAACTTCTCTGCTGAGTTCAGTTCATGTAAACATAACTTTCCAAAAATAATTTTCTGATTAATTAGTTCTATGCAAAATGCTCTAAGCCCACCATTCTACATTAATCCTTTTTAACGTTTGTTAATGTGAAGTTATACGTAATAAGTAATCTTAAAAACAGTCTTGATCCCCTGCTGTAAAACATATATTGTTGGTCTCGACAAATCTAGTATCTGGGACGATGTTTGAATGGGAAATTTGAGTTTTCCCAGGGAGAAGAGTGAAGTCCGAACATTCCCTTGATCATCTTAGGTGAAACTCCATTCGCAATGGTCATACTGGAGTTTTGCTGCGTTGGGTTTATGTTGCTGCAAATGCAGCCGCGAAGCGTGAGCTTCCTCTAGCATTGGGCAGTGATTCCCACTGTGTCGCACGATGCTGCTGTTCTGATCTGTGATATAAATTTCTATTAACAGAAAGTACCTAACCCAGATACGGTGGTAAGGTGAATAAATTGATCACACAGGCTTCCTGTACAGCTGGGAAGAGTTAAACGTCATAGGGAGGATGCCGGAGATTAGGAAGCTGCCTAGGGCTAGCTAGGAGGAAATGCTGGATGCTGGTGATATTTTTCGTTTCCCAACCTCTTTCTAGGGTTTAAGTGTGTGGCTGAGAGTTTCATGAGCAGCTATTGGTTTCTTTGCTTGCTGAGATTTCACCTTGGAGCTGATACCTCAGCACAGTTCCAGTTATCTTTAATAATAATAAAGCCAGTGTTACTGCGGTATATTTGGATTGATAACATTATACAAGAATCCTTTTCATAGAGTCATACAATCATGGAATGGTTTGGGTTGGAAGGGACCTTAAAGATCATCTAGTTCCAAGTTACTAGTTTGCATCTTCTTACAACTTGATTATATATATTTGGCAAACAGTGTATAGTTTGAGCTTTGAGTCTGGCTTGACTACAACCACTATAAAAATTACATGCTTTGTTCGTTGTAATCTGCATGTCACTGTGTATTATAGAAGAAAACCACAGTGCAAGAGTACAAAATGTTTAAACTGAATTTCACTGGGCTTGCCCTCAATGGATTCTCACTTTTTAGATTTTTGTTTCCAAGAAAAATTACATAAACCTTAGGTTATAAACCTTTTGAAGTACAAGAAACAAGTCCTCAGGTGCTAATCAGGACAGTACTCACAAATGATCTCCTTAGACTTACAGAGCAGAGTCCCAGGGAAATACGAAGCTGGCCTTAGAAGCTAGGTTCTGTGCAGTCCTTCATCCCCTCCTTGGGTCAGTTTCCTGTTTAAATACTTTAAAAAATTGTTTCTTTCATCTCCCACTTCCCAGTCTTGCTTGATTCAGGGAAAACAGAAATCACTTGTGCTTTGGAGGCACACGCCTCCCGGGAAGCAGATTATGTACTTGACTGTGTTTAGTCAACTAAACTGGGATCTTCCTCTTTGAGACAGACGACTATTGAGATGGAGCTGGACTGGCACGGTATGGCTGGCTGACACCAGAAATGCTGCCTTCACCCTTGTTTTGTCGTGTTATGCCGTCTGTTCTGTGCAGCACTGGCAAACTGCATTGTTCTTCCTACCTCCTTAGGCCATTGCAGCTCCAGCACGTCAACATACTCTGTTGAGCTTCCCCTGGAGGAAGAAAGTGAATTCGACAATATTTTTTTTTCCTAAAGAAAAAAAGTTTGCAAAATTGATATTTTGCATTTTCAGAAACGTCTTGAGAGGTGAGGGAGGGAAGATGAGGAATGAGTGAGAGAACGGGGGCTCGAGTGAATCTGCCCTATCATTCCTTCAGAGTATCCTGATGTTTTTAATATATTGGCCAAAGCCAGAATGTTTAAAGGTTATAAAGTATCATGTCTTTTGTCTTCTTGAACTTCAGTCTAGGAATGTGTGTTTGGTTAGTCTTGCATCTCAAGAAAAAAATGCTTCCCACCTGTCATCTTGTGCTGGGGAGCTTGTACTTCCAGAATACCTCTTTTCCAAGTATTCATAAAAAATAAACAGAAAAACCCAAAAGCAAACCCCCTGAAAAAAAGAATTCTGTCACAGAGTAGCTCTGTAGGAGCTTTCAGCTTCTTCATCTGCTTAGAATTTGATCTCATGTGCCTCTCCGGTTTTTGCTCTAGAGTTACCAGCTTGAAAATAGCCCACTAATTGTTGCTCCGGTGCTACAATTTTCAAGGTGGGAATAACGCTTGCAAAGAAGCTGCCCCATTTCAGACTCTACAGCAATTTTTAAACAGTTCACTGTAATAACAAGTGGGATCAGTTGCTTGACATTGAAAGGTTCATAGCAAGAGCCTGTGTTTTGAAGTCTCGGATGAGGACTGCACAGAAGAGAGGGTGATGGGCTACCCCTGCAATATATGGTAGAAACAGGCATGACCTTACTCTGCAACCATGGGGCACAAAAGCACTCCCTGCGCTGTTAAGTGGAGTCCTTTCAGCTCTTTGACACCTACTTGAAAAAAAGGTTTGCAGATCAAGTGCCATAGCTGTTGTTAGAAAACTTCTTTCATAAACCTCTTACAACTAATGTAAAATTCAAAAAATGTTCTGTTTTTGCTCCAGAGGATGGGGAATAGAAACACCTGTTTAATGGCCAAGGCCTCTTTTATGGTTTGGGGTTTTTTTTTGCACCTGATGCTGGAAGAGGGTGGAGGAGTGCGTAAACACCCTCTGGCAGCTGCTGCCTCCTGGTTCATTAGTCCTAGTGAGCTAGTTTCGTTGTCTGTCAGTGCCTTTGTTTCCAGTTCTGGTGATTTCAAATCTTTAGTTGCAGAAGTAAATTTAAGCTCTCTGTCTCCTCAGGTCCCATTTCTCTGCAGTCCAGATCATTAAGGCAATGTTCCCAGTTGTGTCTTTGAAATAACAAGAAAGTGCAGTTTTCGAAAATGGACAACGCGTTGGGTTTTTTCCTAATGATTTGTCACCTTTGTCATCCTTGGCTTGTTTCAAACTATTGAATTCCACCCAAGATACAAATATCCCACAGCCACACGTCTCCTAAGGTTGTGCCTCTTATAGCAGCAATTAACCTTTACTATTTACTGGCTTATGTTACCATTATCTGTAGTCATCTGCAGTTACAGCTGTTCAGTTTCTGGAAGGACTTGTTAGTCTCTTCCTGAAAGTATGAAAGTTTGCTCTGTCGTTTTTCTGTAAGGTATTTCCTTTGACTGAGCAACTGATGTGGTTAAGGAGGTGCCTCAGTGATGGAGAGCGATGGAAAGCTACAGGAACTTCAAAGCCATGCACCAGCATCCCTAGAAACAGAAGCCACAGAATGGGGGGCTCTGAAAGAGTTGCGGTGGAATACACTGATGTTGTTACCATCTTTTCTCTTTAGCCTCATGAAAGACTACTTCTTTAAACCGCCTATTAACAAGCTGAGCCTGAACTTCTTGGATCAGGATTTGGAGATGACCTACAGGACGAGCTATCAGGAAGAGGTGTGTTTCTCCTGGCATTGATTTCCTTCTGTAATCTGTCTAAG
Source organism: Falco rusticolus (assembly GCF_015220075.1). Classification (NCBI taxonomy): domain Eukaryota; kingdom Metazoa; phylum Chordata; class Aves; order Falconiformes; family Falconidae; genus Falco; species Falco rusticolus. Next base: position 38,488,359 of record NC_051190.1, read on the forward strand.
CAACTGTCTGTTGTTGTTTTTAACATATTTCGTTGCAGTTGGTGACAAGGGTCATAAAATGTCAAATGTGGTTTACTTCTTGGTATTGCTACCTCTGAAAACAGTCTCCTCCCAGTTTACCTGTCTTGTGCCATGCCCTGAGTCTAGTCCAACGTTTGGGCTGGACATACATTTTCACAGTTGGCCAAGACACACTACTTCTGACTTGCTTTTTCTCCATTTTCAGGTTAATGTTTTAAGGCTTTAGGCAGGCCAGAGAACCATGCTAAGATGAAAGTGAAGTACCAAATGCTACTTGCCTTCTCATCAAATATCCTAAATTTGAGAATGGTAACTTTAAGTTTGATTCTTGTTCATGTCAGAGCCTCATGGTTATCCCTGCAAAACCCAAACCTGCTCTTGAACTCAAATGTCCTAAGTTCCGTAAGTGTGCTGCATTCAGAAATAGTTCAAAACACTGCGTAATTGTAAGGAACAGCGAGTAAATTGTAGGGAACTTAGTGCTTTCTTCAGGATTCTGCACTGAGTGTAAACAGTCCTTAATTCCCTTGGGAGCTAATAACATTGTAGGCTTTCCGTGCCAGTAGATACTCCTGCCTGGTTGGTATGAACTAGCAAGACATTTTAAGTTTACATGTAGCATCATTAGGTGTCAGTACTAACTGAGGCTGCATTTCCACAAGTAGCTGAAAAGTTGCTGCCAAAAGAGGGCAATTGCTCTACCTTCCTTGTTCCTACTCCTCCCTGCTCCTTCTGATGGCTTATTAGGTGCTTATTAGGCTTCCCTGCTGTGAGCCAGTTCATTTTACTAGCCTAGCCTAAAATATTTCTGTTGTGTTTTTCTGTTGGGAGCTTTTCTTTTTCTGTCTGGGTCTGTTCTCTGCTGTATCGAACCAGCAGCTCACAGAGAGGTTGGCAGGCGCCAAAGCCAGTGCAAGATAAGTGTCCGGCAGCAGGAAGGGGAATGGGCCCTTCCCTTCCAGTAGCGTTGAGCTATTAGTTTGGTCATCTGTCTGGCAGCATTGCATCGTGATAAATGTAGGTGTTGATTTCTTTTCTTCCTCGTGTCCCCTACATCTGAGGGCAGGTAGGGTTTGTGCTGCTGCTGCTTGTTGCTTTGTGTTCATGGGCTGCTTTCTGTTCTGGGCAGCATTGCCACACCGTCCTTAGCAGTATCCCTGTTTGCTTGTTTTCCAGTGTTTACAAATGAGACCTAACTTATTTTTTTTTACACAAAGGGAAGCATAGTTGCGTTGCAGTTGAGTTTGCTCAGAAGCTCCATACTCACCCTGCAGCATGGTATTCTAGTGGTATCTCTGAGTAAAACTCATGCAGCAGCAACAGGGAGAAACTTCCCGTGGGGTACAGCCTGCAAAATTTGCACGAACTATACAGAAAATAATAAATCGGGTTTTTTCCGATGGAGAGATTGGAAAGAGAAGCAAAGCAGTGATAGTCAAGAATATACAGTTTGAGCAATTAATGTGGATATGTAGGAAATTTATAGAAGGAGAAGGAATGTGGTCTGTGCATTTGGTTAGTGGCAAGCTATTGATTTGAAAATTACTGTGTAAACCTCCCTGGAAATGAGAATCTTCACTCTTAACAGTAACTCTGCAGCGCTGGGGTGAAAACCTGTTAAAGCCTTAGTATGAGCATTGTACTGGTCCAAAACAATAGCAACAACGAAAAAATCTTCTCTTGGAGAGTGAAATGATTTGTCAGCGCTGCTGGTTCTTTAATTGCCTTGCAGTAAACTTGCTAAAAGTAACTTCCAACACCACTGAATTCACCTCTAATTACACAGTACCAGCTGCATGCTTGGTGTGTGATTGTTCTCTGTAAGCGGCTCCACTTCCCAAGAGCTTGCTCAGCCTGTTCTTGTTTGGAAATTAAAGCACTACTTCACACTATTAGGGCATCTCTTGTGCTGTGACTTTAGGATATAGCGCTGCTTTTCTTAATTCAATTTATGTGACTTTGTGTGGACTAACAGGATTCTGCTACAGTTCAAATTAAAAGGTAATTTTGGCACTGAAATGATGCTGGCTGAATTTATTAGGTTGCAGAGAGATACAAATGAGGAACACATTCATTTCCCAATATTGCGTAGCACAGACAGTGTTCTGAGGAGCAAAAGAAATTTCCAAATTAAACCAGAGTGCTCAAACTGGGTTACTTCATGGTGATATTGATAATATATTTTATGTTTTTCTTTGGAACTTGCTTTCTGTGGTCCCTTGGGCAGATATAAACACTCATAAGACGGGGCTCATCTGAGTAAGCCAGGATGTGGAGCTCATGATCTAGTTTTCAGCTGGACTGGCCAAAGCAGCACACAGCACAGCTGCACGAGCACTGGGGCCAGGACAAGATGGGATGGGAATGTGTGGTAAGGGGTTATGGTGGAACAGAACTTGGTGTCCTGGGCTCTGATCAATTCAGATTACACAGCGTCCTGATTGTTGCTGGTCTGAAAGGGAGATGTGAACTCTGCCACAGGCAAGTAACTGTTCCTGTGGAGTGGTGTTTGGAGGGTTTTCTTAAAGAACCATGAGAGCTAAAAGGCTTGTTGTAAAATCTATTATTATTTTAAATGGAAATCGTTGAAGAAAACTTCTTATAGCTTTATCTGCTAGTAATTATGGGGTTTATGTTTCTTTGCATAGAACAGGCAGTTTTCATATGGCTATTTCTGTATCATAATATTCTGTAAAAATCACCCCAGACCCAGGGGCTGTGCTGCCAGTGTTTTTTTTCCAACACAGACTTGTTCCCAGGGTGCTGTGATAGCCATTGAACTACCTCTTCTGTTACCTCTTTCGAAACAGTACTAACATTGGGTTAATGAAGTGGCAAAAAGATCTGTATTCCTTTATTTGGTTTTGTGAGCTGCTGCTTATGGTACAGTTGAATTCAGCAAAATAGTATTTCTTCATTTTCATCCCTTCCCTCAATCACTGTATTCCACACAGGTTATGAGGAATGCTCCAGTGAAGACATTTGCCAGCGCTACCTTCAGCTCGCTCCTGGATGTGTTCCTCTCCACCACAGTCTTCCTCATACTCTCAATCACATGTTTCCTGAAACACGGGATGGTCGCATCCCCTCCACCACCTGCAGCAGTCGTCGTGTTCATCATTGCCATCCTGCTAGAGGTGCTGTCCCTTGTCATCTCAATTAGGTAAATAAAGTGTAAGAAAGTCTTGAAATAGCAGTGAGAAGTGAAATGGTGGCTGGCTTGGGAACATTTTGTTTGACGGCATCCCAGGAACTCACTTGGATGGTCTGTAGTATTTGGAGAACAGTGTTAGTGAAGCCAAGAAGTCTTGCAGCAGATCTTGTGCAAAGAGAGGTCTAGCTGCAGAAATTGTAGCAGAGAAAGGTGACTCTGGTAGAGGCCACTTAAGGAAACAGAATCTGCATTCCATGCCTGACCCTGCTTATTTTTGCAAGGGATGCCACACGCAACTGTATATCTTCTCCCCACACAGGGCCATCAGAGTGAGGGAAGTAAAACAGAAAACTTGTCCTCTGTCCTTCAGGAAAAAAAAAAAATCCAAAACCCCAGCCTTTAAATTCCTACACAGAAGTACACTATGCTGGTGTCAAAACTGAAATAATTGATCAGAAATGCCAAGAGCAACCCTTTTTGTTTTGGTGGGGTTTTTTTTTTTTTTTTTTCAAACAAACCAAACACTCTTAAAGTTGCAAAAGTCCCATTGTGTCTGTTCAAGATTAGTTTTCTTAATGATCTCTATTTCAGGTTTCATGGGTTTAATACTCAAATAGTTTGTGTTTTCTCTGTTTGACACATAATTGGAATTCAGCATTTCCCCTGAGTCCGGGGCTGTGTGACAGTCAGCTGCTGCTTGAAAATGGAAGGGGCACTACTTTGTCTCTGCAGAAAGGGCGGCTTTGCAGGGCTGTGCCAGGCAGTGCCAGCCCTCACACTGCCTCTTCCCAGCTGGCAGCACACAGTCCCCGAGTCCTGGGCTCTTAAACGTGTCCCTGCAACCCCTGCGCCTCAGCCTCTCTGGTGCCCTCGGAGGTGAGGCTTGGCTGCAGGCACCTGGTACACAGCAGTGCCTCCTCGTTCCTGGTTTTGTAGCCAGTCACCCAGAGGATGTGTGTGCTAGACTTCCAGGGCGCTTGTGGGCCTTCTCCCAGCATTTGTGACAAACTGGCAAGCAGTTCCAGTATGGTTCCTGTGTCGTGTGGGGTTTTCCCAGGCATGATGGCGTTCCGAACACGTTCAGGTGTAGAAGGCTGCAGTTGTACATGCATTCAGTAAAACTCGTGCTCTCCTGGGTGTGTTGTCTGATTTATACAGATACCACATGTAACCTGTTATTAACCCAGATGATAGACTTACTAGTAAATTGTTTGTCTATACTTGTGAGAGCAGGTTTATTCTGCCCTACTCATCCCCCGCTTTCACGGCATTTCCTTCTGACACAAGAGCATGCTGTAAGGGTGGGGAAACGTGTGTCCTCACTCGCAGTTCTGCACATCTGTCAGGTATGCATAAGTTAAAATGCTTTTGTAATTACAAGTTAGAAGCAATTCAGCTGTTTGAAAAGAAGTAAAGGATTGCAGTTTACACTTTTACTTTGCCTTTTCAGGGTCAAGGTTAAAAGTACCAAATTAGTACTTCAGTCACTGAAGCAAGCTTGTGACTCAGTGTGCATGTAAATATGTGCAAGCGTATTTACATGAAGGCTGGCATTTAGGAGCAGAGAGAGGTCATTTATGAACAGTGGAAATGTTTTCAAGGATAGTATTTCATAGCAGGTTTATTTGATTGTTGCAGTTTGAATAGTATTGTAGGTTTGGTGGTTTCAGAAAATCTAGAAATCCAGGAAGAGTTAAGCCCAGTACTGGGAGATGGTTGAGTTGGTAGGACTGTTATTCTTGTGCATGCTGAACTGGATTACCTGTTGCTCTGTCCTCTCTCTTGCACCAGAAATGCATTTTCCCCTTTGCAGAACAGTTTCTGTACTCTCTTAGGAGCGAGGGGAGGGGGGAAGGTTTTTTTTAATCAGTTTAATGTGCCCAGGCAGCTCTTTCATCGCACCAGGCAGGAGGGTAGGAAAGCAGCAGTGAGCAGGTAGCCTGGATGTGGTGGCCATGGCATTGCATCCCTCCGAGCAACTCTACCACTTTGCAGAAGAGCTAGTTTCTGCTATCCAGATACGTTTGGAGAAAATTCGGGTTCATTCACCTTGCAGGTGAATTTTTACTCCCCTTTAGTATTTTTCAATTCACTGTTGTTCCCACTTGTTTTTCCAATGCTACTTTGAGTTTCCCTTTTCTTACTTTGTAAATTTATAAAAATCATTGCTATAATCTTAGAAATTTTTGTAGGTACGTACATAAGGTTTTATTTCACTCCTGTTCTGTAATGGGCGGTTTATGGATTTCTGAAGGAGAAGGAACGCTTCGGTGTGCTATCTATACAGTCAAGAATTTGCAAAGTGGTTTTGTCTTTCTGAGCTGTGTAGGGTGCCCAGAGGTTTAGCTTCATTGCAGCACTATGTTGCTGAGAGCCCATGCTCTCTGGTAGCGAGCCTGGGCTATTACCAGGTTGGCTTTATGTGGCTTTATAATATTTTCTTAACACTGTTTGGTTCTGCCACTGACATTTTTAATATTTTCATGAGACTGTTGGCTCAAAGCCTGAATTTTACTTCCTAACCTGGCCTGGATGCCTCATTTAAAGTCAGTGAGATTTAAAAAGCAAGTTTTTCAGGATGATTCCTAAGCCTTAGAAGTATGTATTTGTTTAATATTAATCATTCTTTTGTGTTCAATTCTGATTTGAAAACAGGTTGAGAACCATCTCTCACTGTGGAGAACACCTGTAGCCAGCCATCAAAACTCACATAGGCCCACCTGGCATAGTAATTACAGATTTTCAGTAAATGCTGTCTTGACAGCCTGCAGGACTGTCTTTATCCTAACGGGCACTGGGAGGAGGTTGGGCATGCAGGGAATGCTGCAGTTCCTGCAGGGCTGCTACGGGTGCCGTTGGTCAGTTGGTCAGCAAGCTAGCACTTGCTGCTCTCACTGGAGTCAAGCTGACCATTAATCTCAAGATCCTGCAAACTCTCCTGGTTAGTTTGGGAAACAGGAATCGCTGGGTGGGGTAAGAGGCTGCTGCCCTTCCCCATCCTCTCCATCAAACTGGAAGTTGAGGAGTAAGGACATAGGAATTGAGTCACTAGGTACCCCTTGCTACCGGAGCCCTGGTCTTGTGAGAGATGGATTGGTCCTTTCTTTTGGTGGGAAGGAAGTGTCTGCAAATCACTCTACTCCACAGTTACAAGGAATTGGTTCTTAGGAACTTGCTACCATGGGCTTACATTCACAATCTTTCTTCTACTAATGAGATAAAATTTATATTTGGCTTAACTCTGATCATCCATCTAAGGGAACACTTCGGTAAATCTCTTGAAGTGCAAAACAGGGTCATCTCAGATCTGAGTAGATCCTACCCAGAGTACCTTCGTGAAAATAGCCTCATATTATACACCAAAAAAGAGCAGTCTTATGAGATGAAAAATCTCAGAGGCTTTCTGGTAGGTTTTCAGTGTTAAATGTAATGGCAATGGCATATTTGGTAGGGGCTTTTGTAGGAAAAGGTATCTGTTTTCCCTTGAAGGGTTTTTTGTTTTGTTTTAAATTTACAATACGTATTTATTTTATAGTAAATACATAAAATATGCTTTTGGGCCACTCTGGTCTCCACAACCTGAGGCACACACTTCTGGTACAGTTCCCTTCAGCAGAAAGAAGAGAATTGTCTTTTTCCTCTTGAAATGCTCTTCGGAGTGAGGACTGTTCATTCCAACCATTCGTTATGCACAGAAACAGTGCAGAACTTCCTGTGCAGAAGTGTCATCCCAAATGACAATCACAGAATACCACCGAGATATCTTCAGGGAGGAGATTGGACTACAATGCTGGGCACAACCCCAGAATTTCAGGAAAAGGGCTTATTTTAGGACCAGAAAATTCTTGCCTAAGTTTGTCATTGTATTTTCATTATCGTGATGTGAAACACCCTGTCTTTAAATCGGTCTGACTTCTAATTGAATCCAGGACTCAGCCTAGGAAGTACTCACTACAGCTAAGACCTTTAGTCCAGCTGCCGGAGTGGCAGCGGAGAGCACTGTCACTGCCTGTATGATGAGAAAGAATTTAAAACTTTTAAGTTCTAGAAGAGCAGAAGTCCTCATGGAGCAAAGCCTAGAAGGGGGAAGGATGTTTTGATTCCTTTGAAGTGTCTGATAATAAATTATGGGAGTATCTATAGATGAGGATCCCACTGTTAGCACAAGTGCCACTCTAAAATTACTTGTACAAAACTGCACGCTAAACATGGTACTTCATTTGTAAGCACGTGGAAAATGTCATCTCCTGTGCTGTAAATGTAGCGCAAAGAATGTCCTGCCCACTTGAAATGTGACTACTTTGACTTTCATGAGTTCAGTTGAAGTGTAAGAGGTCCTAAAGTTCTGCTATTTTATAAAAATACCTTGGGAAATGTCATCGAACATACAGCAGAGTGTGAGACTTGACTTGCGGTTCTTAGGAGTGCTTCTGCAGGAATACAGGTAAAAGACATCTGCCTGCTATTTTAGCTGTAAATACAGGACTTTTATTAACCAAGTATTTTTGACATCTTGTTCTTTTCTCAAGTAAAACTTGTTATAAATAAATTTGTTTTAAAAGAATGTGTTGCTTTTGATAGAAGGCTTCACTGAGGGTGAAGAGCTGAGGCCAGAATAGTGGATATTTCAACCCTGCTCAAAAGAGTGAGTGGTGGGAGCACGTGATAAGTTGATTCATTAATTCAGAAGGACCTTTCTAGAGAGCAAAAAAAAGTACCTTCTGGATGAAGAAAGCAAGTACAATCAAAACAGTAAAATGGGAAACTGCTGTTGTCTGACTAAGCAGAACTGCCCTTTGCCCGGTACCTTGCCTTCCCAGGCTTGCTGAACACCCACGGTCTGTCTACAACTGAGACCAGTTGGATCTTTTAAATTCCTAATGACCAGGAACAAAAATTGTTTTCTGCAACTAGAGCTTAATGAACCAGTTCTGTTAACAACATGACTGATACAGACTATTGATGCAAGGGAAAACAATGTATTCTGTTTGCCTTTACTTATTTCTAACATCTGTGGCTTTGGTATTTAATATCCCACCAAATTGCCTCTATGCCAAATGCTTTTGATTTGAACTATGGGAATTGATTTTAAACTGCCAGTAAATACAGAAATGATGGTAACATTCTCCATTACCCATTAATCATTTATGTCAAAGTTACTAATTTGAACTCCAGCTTGTGTAAACATCTTGGATGCTTTAGCATTTAAGGCCTGTTGAGCTACCCACTGACACGGCATTATTTACTGATACTGCCCCATAGCCATTAAATCTGTCTGCAGCTCTCGTTGTTGTCTGGATTTAATGCACTTCTTACTTCCTGCGATGGGAGGGTCGTGCTGTATTCACAGGCTTTCACTGTTCTGTGAAGAATGAGATTTCAATCATTTTAATTCCAGAGTACAGAGCATTGTGATAAATGCCGAACTGGGGTGGGGGGTGGGGGGAAAATCAATGCAAGAAGGTAAACATCATCATGAGAAATGTGGCGTTGTTCTGGAATTTGCACTAGCTTTTTTTGAAACACACAGCTGCCTAAATAAAGAAGTGTCCTCATCGCAGGATTAACGGGTCGGGTTCGCTGATGGATTTGTTGCTATAGTTCCCACAAGAATTTGTCCTGGCATGGAGGCTTGAGAGGGGGGGAAAAAATTAATTTAAAAAAGCTTTCTGCACCGTGGAGTCCCTGTTGTGTGGGTTGCGGTGAGAGACAGGAACTGCACTGGGTATCTGCCACCCCTGGCGTGGCACGGAGCAGGTTTCAGTGCCAGCTCCACGGGAGCGTGGGCAGGGGGGCTGCTCTCCCTTCGGGGAGACTGGCTGCTCCTGGCTCTGCACCCCGCTGCGCTTCCCTTTCTCACCATTCGGCCGTGTAAATGCTCGTCGTTGTTCGTAGGCTTTGGGAGAATCGGACTTTATTTTTAGAGGCATGAACTTGGGTGGCATTTTCAGAAGCGCTCGATCCTGGGCGAGCTTGGCTGCTGCTGAAGGCAGGCGTTCTGTCACTGGTGTTAGAGGCAGCAGTTAGGGCAGCATATAATGCTTGAGAAAACCCAGTTCTTACTCTATGGACATTCAAAAAAAAATCGCCCGGTAAACAATTTTTTCCTATGCTTTGTTGGAAATTCATATTTGCGATGGAATATAGCGGTATTTTTGGTGTAAATGGAAGTTCGCTGAAGTGGGAACTAGCAGATCTGTGAGCACCCCCTCGTGGGGCCCTGGTGCATTACAACATCTATCCTGCTCCCCCAAATTTCTCTTTTTCTATGCATTTAAATATAATTTCCGGATTTTAATATATTAAATTGCAGAAGAGCTTTTGAAGCTTTAAAAATATGCTTGACGTTGCAAAATTCACAGAAGTCTAGGCTAGAGAATGAAAATATCGTTCATAAACAATACATATTTAAAGGTGTGGAATAAGTGTCAATTTCACATAAAGAACTTTAAATTTATCCTGGTTTGTATCTGGCTTTTGTCCAGGATAATACTGTGTATTTTAGACAATAGTGGGAAAAAACCATGGATAGCTTTTCTCTTTTAAAAGATACAGGTAATACGGAATACTTTGTGTAACTTTGGAGATTGCGAATTTCATATTTAGTGGATGTTGGTGTTTTGGGTTTTTTTCAGCTGTGAACATCTCTGTCCAAAAAAAGCAGCAGCTACGTTGCGCTCGGGCTCTGCTGCAGCCGGCTGTTACACTAGCAGAATTACCTGCCTAGACCGATTCTGATAATTCTATACATCCACGTGTAATGGCTTTGAATGAAGCGAACTCTGCTATGTTAGCTTTTGGTGTCTTCATAAAAATAATTAGAAAATTGAACAGCAGTGGTATTTTTTCTAGAGTGACTAATATTTTTGTGCTTTAAGAAGGAAGTTATCGCAGGGATTTGTTTCTGTACTTTCCTGCACAACATCCTCGAGCATTAAGCATCCTTTTACCTTGCCTTATTCTTTTTAACCATTAAAAATGCTCTCATTTAAGAATTATCTCTGTTAAGCTGCTCTCCGGAGCTCTTCAGTTGGCTGCTTCAGCACTTCACAGGTTTGGGCCATCATTTTATCAGCAGCTTGAGGCAAGAACCGTTCCTTCCCGCATGCCTCGTGCGGAGCCAACTGGGTTGCTGTGATAGATACCGCCAGGCGAGCGGAGGAGCGTGTCAGCTGCCAGCTGGCCTCCGAGGTGCTCATCGCAACTGCTTCTCAGGCTCTGCTGCCTGCCGAGGGTGCCAGCTCGCAGCCCACACTCCTCTTCCCCTTCCCTAATGAGAGAGAGCGGAGTCTGCTTGCAGGCAGGAACTGGGAGCTTCTGTCAGGGTGGTTGCAACTGGGAGGACTGGTTTCAATTGCAGGATAATGTTAAGATGGCATGAGTTTGCACGGCCTCTGGCTGACTGATCTGTTAGCAGGGGATACAGCCCTGCTTTTAAAACATTTCTGGTGTTATTGTAAGTATTTTTAACTTGTAAGAGCTTTCCCTCTCCCCACCTGCTTTTTAGGCTAAATAAGAGAGACGCCTTTCCTATGCTTACCTTCCAAGTGAAGGTTGGGTTTCAGTTTGTTTACTCAAAGCCCACCATCCCACTTGCTCTCCCTCCCTTTGCCGGCACCCCTTGCCAGAGCAAACAACCAGTCATCTTTAGCAAAGGTGGATTATTTCCTGAAATTACCAACAGCTGCTATGACATGTAATGGGCGGTGAGTGCTCGTGCGGTCTAAATGAAGGATTTAAATTCTATTATTATAGGTAAATTTAGATGTATGAAGTGATGCACTGAAATTAATGCCTCTGTCTGTGATTTCATTTGTTCCAGAATGGCGTTCTTTCTGGAGGAGGTGATGACTTGCACCAAGCGTCTCCTGGAGGTGATATCTGGCTGGCTGCCTCGACATTTTTTCGGTGCAATTCTGGTTTCTCTCCCAGCTCTTGCAGTTTTTTCACACTTCACCTCTGATTTTGAAACAAATATACATGTAAGTTGTCGAACTCTGTTTCATAATCTGACGTTTTGGATCTAACAAAGCTTGTTGCTTGCCTGCTGTCTTCCTTCACCTCCCTCCTGCTTTACATCTATTTGATACAGATCCGTTAGAGAATAGAGCTTTTGTGTATGATGAAATGCCTAGTTTGTTATGTAAATACAATCACTTGCTTATTTGAAAACTCATACAAAAGAGGAGAGGGATACCTATAAATGCCTGCCTACGTACATACCATTTTTTTCTTATACCAAACACTTCTGCAGGTATTTATTCTGGGTAATGCAAGAAGTGTGTCTCAGGCTTTTCATTGCATTCATCCTGGTTTTGATTTAGAGTTTGTAGTTGGAGGTGCTGTGTACACTTAAAAACTTTGTATGCCCACCAGTGAATCTTAACAGCGGGAACAGGATTAGCAGTGGATGTTTTTTCTTTGCAGAGTTAGATGGAGAAACTCAAAGGAGAGAGCTCTGAGTACCTAGGAATGATGGCCGTGCAGGGGCTGCGGGAACGGTTAAAGGAACGCAACGGCTGTCTTCTGAAATGATCGGAAAGTAACTGGGGTATTTAGCTCAGCCACAGAAAGGTCCCCCTGTGGACCACACAGGGGGTGTGGTGTCTCCTTGAATAAAAACATTCAGAAGGGGGGAAACAGGGGGTTGAATATTGAGCAGGGGAAAGAACAGTTTCATTTAAAGGCTAACTGTAGCACAAAGTCGATGTTTAAGAACTGTGAATAAAATGGAACTGGAGATGAAAATTTGTATCTCTGCAAGTTTCTCTCAGGTAGCACAGTATACGATCCTTCCTTTCCAGGATCTTCAGGGAATTCTGTTTTGCAAATCTCTTGCTGTTTCAGGGCCCTAGGCATAGGTAACGACTATATCCTCTTCATTCTTCCTATCACAGTTTATTATTGGGTGTTGGGAAGTGTTTGTTCCATGGGAACGTGGACGAGACGGTTTTTGGTCCTTCCTGACTTAAAGATATGTTCCACGGTTCTCACAGTCACGGCAGACTGTATTTGATATTCTTTCACATCCCGTGTTTAAAATCATTCTGCAGATTTTACCTTTTGTGAACCTTAGTTAACTATTTTTAAGCTGTTAATTTTTAAATATTTTTTTTGTTTCAGTTTAATGATGGTGTTTCTGCCTCATGACTACCATTAAACTAATTGTAGGGATGTTTTCCTCACGCTGAAGGGAGCTGGAAACCTTCAAACCTCTCAAATCTGTCCTTTGATTTTTGTATCATCCCATTCATCACCATCCCTGATGATCTCTCCAAACATTTAAAAATAATGTTGGAAGAACAGTTTTATTAGTGTATTCTTGGTACCTGTTCAGATCACGTTGTTAGTTGAAGTGCTTCAGGCGGCAGCAGTAAGACGGTGGTGTTTGTCGCCCAACTGAGAATGAACTTTGCTTTTTTTCCTCTTGCAGGTCCTCCAGAGTCGTGGGGTTGTTGGCTCACTCTCCAAGAGATGTCCCAACTCGTCTTGTGCTCAGTGTTTCAACAATCATGGAGCTCTAGGAAATGGAGTCAATCTATAGAGGGTCAGGTAAGTGTCATATTTTACTATGACATGGTTTTGCAAAGTTTTTTTTTATTCATAGCATTTTATACCCTCCCTGGATATAAAATAATTAAAAATTAACAAGAACAGCAATGAAAAAAAAAAAAACTTTCCAAAGCCATGCGTACATAGTAAAACCCAGCACTTACTGACCCTCTATAGGCTGGCTTCATGCTGGGGCATCACTTGGAGTGAGAACCAGTGCTCTGCCACTTTAGGAGACCTGAAATGGGGGAAGAAAAGTAAGTTTAAATTATGTTTTTTTATGGACACTTCTGAAATTCCTTTTATCCGTTTTTGAGTCAGTTAAAAAAAAAACCCAACAACTCTGCTTGTGGTTTAAAAATGGTAAATTATGTAAGGTTTTTTTCCCATACACTGTGTCTACTTCTGAATCACATGCTTATTTGTTATGCTACGGTATTGCTAATCTGCAGTCTCTGCACTTCAGCTGTAAGGGAAATTTTAAGTGAGAGAGACAGGGAAAGATTATTTGATACTGTAAAATGCAATATATAGCTAGAATGGAACTCGGGAATGCAGTTGTGGAGTCTCTGTTTTACCTTGGATGGTCATTAGTATTCTTCGTAAAACAATTTGCGCAGCAGCTTCAGAGTTTTGACCACTGTAAGGGTGTATCTCAGGGAAACAAAACATTCTGGGCAATATATCTGTCCTGCACTTCTGTTTCTTTATCCAGTAGAGATGGGGAAAAGGAAGGGGGGTTTCAGATAGGGCATTTTGAACAGCGAATCTAAAATTGTCCTTTCTAATTGGCACAGGTGGCCGTGTTACTGAGCATCAGTTGACAACGACTGATACCTGCCTTGTGCTATCGAAACAGATTTTTTTCTTACTTGAATTCACCTGTTACGGGCCAGTGTGATGCTCTCTAAGATGTTTTTAACAGTGGGCAGTTGGGTGATGTTTCTGAGGATGAACACGTTCTACATGTTCAATGCAGTGGAATTGTGATACTCAGTTTGAAACAGGCAGGGTCTAACCCCAGCAATCGAGAGGGGGTTACCATGAATGTTTACATATTTTTCTCTCTCCCCTCTCTCTCTCCCCTCTCTCTCTCCCCTCTCTCTCTCCCCTCTCTCTCTCCCCTCTCTCTCTCCCCTCTCTCTCCCCTCTCTCTCTCCCCTCTCTCTCTCCCCTCTCTCTCTCCCCTCTCTCTCTCCCCTCTCTCTCTCCCCTCTCTCTCTCCCCTCTCTCTCTCCCCTCTCTCTCTCCCCTCTCTCTCTCCCCTCTCTCTCCCCTCT